>NW_022681469.1:28834598-30084598 GCF_009764315.1 Trachypithecus francoisi | reverse complement strand
CTTCTCAAATAAATGAAATTTTAAAAAATCTAGCAAACCTCAGTAGGTAGGGTGTCAAGGATTCTGAATGACAGAGACTCTTAAGTCTTTTCAATCCCTTTGTCATTCTCATCCATCATTTGGAGAAAAATTGGGGATGTTAAGACTTGTGGAGGTATAGTTAGAATTTGGTGTTTTTTAGCTGTAAAGCTCTAGAGAATAAGTCAAGCTAGACAAGGGGTTCACTGGAAAGGCTTGCTTTCTAACGAGTTCCTTGAGGGGTCTACGACAGTCAGCCTAGCCAACCAGCTAAGAAAACAGAGATGGACACAATGCAGAAACCCAAATATAATTTTTTTAAAATTCCAAAACAGAGGAAATCACATTAATTAAAAACAAGACTATAATTTCTCAACAATAAAAAGCTGGGCATAAGGTAATGAAATATAGATAATATGCAGCGCACAACTTGGAGAATAATGGCCTTAGAATAGCATAAACACTACCTCATATTGAGGATGTCCTGCACAGATAAGAAGCAGCTCCAGAGTTCGGAGGTCCCCAAGACCTTGGCCTGGAGTACAAACAATTTTTTCAAGAAAAGTTTCACATAGTTCAGTGAAAATACGGCAGTAATTCAGAACTCTGTAGAAGACAGGCGAATGAGAACAACGAGTCAGAAATCTGGATATTATAAGTATATACAGGCACAGTTAATCAAATAAATAAAAGGTTCCTCAGTCTAAGAGACATCTAGTGATTATTTACTATGTTGTATCACAATCCCCATGACAGACACCTTTACCTAGATCATACACTCCTACACATGTGATTTGTCAGTTCAAATTCTCAATTATTAAAACATTTGAATAAAACTTCCCATCAAATCACACTTGATATTTTAAAATTTGTCTCTAATTTTTAAAGCCTTACCATTTCTATGGTAATTCTACAAACCCTGCATCCAATTTGCCACTCTCGGTTCAGAGGAGCGTAGTAGAGTGTCTTTAGGAAGCAACTATCTGTACATTTACAGAATCACCGAGAATCACAAATGACAGATGAATAATAAAAAGTGACTTAAAAGAATGACCAGACTGTAGGTAAACCCAGGGTTCCAGACTTAAACAATTACTCACTTGTCTAAATCTTCACGTGCCACAGCCATATGATAGGCAGTCTCCAACGTCAGCACTCCCTGAAAAAGTTGCATAGCTAATGGCAAGTTAGTCTCCACATTCTCAATGGCATAGAGAGCTGAGCATACACAGTCTGAAGCAGCTTCATGTAGGTTAGATGAGGTCTTATCCTGTTGCTGGGGAGGTAGCAGGAATAGGGAAGCAAGAAGTATGATCACTAAGGAGTGATCTACAGTTGGCCCTGCATACCCTAGGGTTCAACCAAGCATCGATAGAAAATATTCAGAATATAAGCAAATAATAATACAATGAAAAACACAAATTTAAAAATTACCCTATAACAACTATTTACATAGCATTTATATTGTATTAGGTATTATAAGTAATTTAGAGGTTATTTAGAGTATATGGGAAGAGGTGGGGAGGTTATATGCAAATACTGCACCATTTTATATAAGGGACTAGGGCATCTGTATATTTTGGAAACTGTGCACAGAGAGGCAGGGGTAGTGGGTGGTCCTGGAACCAATTCTTTGAGGACAGTGATGGATAAGTGTAATAGGAAAAAAATTAGAGCCTCTTTCTTTCAATTACAGCCTCTTTCTGAACATGTACTTTAAATGTGTAACAGTCAAGTCATAGGCTTCCATGAGAAAACATCCATCAATCTTCCCAATCCTATTTCTGTTTCCTTATATGTCAAGCAAATCAGTCTTTCTGTCCCTAAGTCATGGTCATATCATTTGTAATCTCCATGTTCTTGTTCACACCAGCCCCTCTAAATGGAATGCCATGTGTTTCCTACCCTATTCTAGTGTGTGAAAATCTTTTCCATCCTTTTTCTGATATTCAAGTGCTACCTAAAATGAAAGGGCTCAACAAGTATCAAAGACACATACCTAAACACATCATTGTGAAATTTCAGAATACCAAAGTTAAACAAAGGTCCAAATGGAATGCCATGTGTTCCCTACCCTATTCTAGTGTGTGAAAATCTTTTCAATCCTTTTTCTGATATTCAAGCACTGCCTAAAATGAAAGGGCTCAACAAGTATCAAAGACACATACCTAAACACATCACTGTGAAATTTCAGAATACCAAAGTTAAACACAGGTCTGTAAAATTTCTGGGGAAGAGAGAAGGAGGTAATAGTAACGAGCAGAAATCAGAGTTCTCCAACATTTCATTAACAATCATGCACGCTAGTAAAGGAGAACAAGGCCTCTGAACTTTTGAAGGAAAATAATATTCAACCTACAACTTTATAACAAGCTGAGCCATCAATCAAGATTGAAAGCAAAATAAAAATAGTTCTCAGTCATGCAAAAATTCCAAGTTTACTTTCCATTATATCTTTCCTGAAGATGTTATCTGAGGGGGTTTGAAAGAAACAGCTAACCTAATCCAGAAAGCACAGTAAAGACAAGTCCCAAGATGGCGGGGAGTAGATCTAAAGAACTGATGCAAATCAGAGCAGACCAAAAGGGCCAAGAAGGGAATCCTCCAGGGTTTCTAGTGAAGAGAGTACAGTTGAGAGGTTAAATGCGCTTAGTAAGGGCATATTAGTCTTCCTTGAATAATTTTTTTAAAAGGATATTTAAAATCTCCAGTGGGACAAAAAGCTATACAAGCAGGTTTGGGAGAGCACAAAGATGCAAATTATTCATTAGGTTACTCTTAGATTGAATAGTGGGTTCAAAGATTCTCATTATATCACCAAGTTATTAAAAGGTAAGTGTTCGAGCTGGGCACGGTGGCACACACCTATAATCCCAGCACTTTGGGAGGCCGAGGTGGGCAGATCACAAGGTCAGGAGATCGAGACCATCCTGGCTAACACGGTGAAACTCTGTCTCTACTAAAAATACAAAAAATCAGCCAGGCATGGTGGCACACACCTGTAGTCCCAGCTACTCAGGAGGCTGAGGCAGGAGAATCATTTGAACCCAGAGGACAAAAGTTGCCATGAGCTGAGATTGTGCCACTGCACTCCAGCCTGGGCGACAGATCAAGGCTCTGTCTCAAAAATAAATAAATAAATAGTAAGTGTTCATACTTATTCTTTTGTATATATCAAGTATTTTAATTTTTAAGTTTTTTTAAAAAGCTATTGGGGGAAAGTTGTACAAGAAAGTCGTGGTCCAAACATAAAGCAAATTAAAATGTGACATGGGCCAGGTGTGGTGGCTCACATCTATAATCTCAGTATTTTTGGGAGGCTGAGGTAGAAGAATCGCTTGAGGCCAGTTCGAGACTAGCCTGGGCAACAAAGGGAGACCCTGTCTCTAAAAAAAATTAAAAACTAGCCAGGCACAGTGGCACATGCCTATATCCCAGCTACTTGGGAGGCTGAGGCAGGAAGATTGCTTGAAGCCAGGAGTTTGAGACTACAGTGAGCTACGATCATGCCAATGGAGCTACTCCAGTCTGCACAACAGAGAGACACCCTAACTCCCTCTGACACTCCCCCAAAAAGAAAAAAAGTAGCATGAATTTTAAACCACTGAATGAATGTAAAAATGAGAATACATTTTACCCTGACCCTAGATAAACACTCTTACCAGTGACAGAGGGGTCCTGACACTGGATCCGTAGAGGAGATAATACAATCCTGGGATACTACTTAACTGCTTCCTTACTCCAATCCCAATTCCCAGAAATTACCACTGTTAAGTTTGAAGTATATTCTAGACTGTCCTCCATTTATATGTAAACAATCACATGTAAAATTTTTAAACAAAAGTGGGACATGACTTTATTTACAGTGATTACTCTTCATACTATTTGTTGAGGTGGTAATAAATATTATCATTATTGAGGAAGGATACCAACATACATGAAGACAGACAATGGCAAGCAAAACAATGACTGGCATCCTAATTTTCCTGAGACTTAGCTTCTGATGCAAAAATGACAGCAGAAATACACTACCACTGACAAGTGAAATGTCTCCTTGAAGAACGTCTTTCTTTTCTTTAATTGACAGTGGCATCAATCTAGCATCATGGTACTATCTTCTAAGTAACAGTGCATCTGCATACATTCAGAATACATGCAGCTTCCATACTAATACATCTTCATTGAAGGAAACCATCCAGCAGAAAAAGACAGTTTTTCACCTCTCCAAACACCCCTTCAATAATATTTATGCTTGAGATAATGTTATGTTTCTTGTTCTAAAATGTAATCGTATTCTAATGACTCCCTACCTCCTATCTACCAAGACTATATTACTAGGCACTGCTACTTTCAAAGCTTAAAGACGAAACACACAAGTATATAAAAATACATTAGTACTTACTCTACTAATCTCAAAAACCCAAATCCATTTTGCACATACAATGATGTTTAACTAATCTCAACTACAAAGATAGTATCTTCATCTATAATTGTCTCTGGGTGCACTAAACATAATTTTTAATTCTTTCTGTTCTGTTTTTTCCTAAACTTGTGATGCACATATAATTATATCATGGAAATGTCTAGGATTCAATGACCATTATTGAAATACATAATTTTATATTTTTAAAACGAGGAAAAAGATACCAATGGTTATTTGAATTTTAATATGTAAATTATGTATCAGCATATAAGATTGTTTTCTTCTTAAACATAACTATATCCTATTTTGAGTATTAAAACTGATACTTCTAATTCGGTACCTGGTAGCAAGGAATATTGCTGTGTTCTTAATACATGCCTTCCAGTTACTGTGCAAAAATTTGAAAACACTGTTATGTCCCAGCAGGTTAGTTACGAAGTGACTGGCAGAAATACTTTGATAAATAAAGTCATTACTTACCAAAACCTCAAAAAGGAGTGCTAGTAATTTATTGTTAGCCATGAAGTTACTGTCCAAAACTCCCAAGTTAAACCAACTTCCCAAACAGCGAAAAACCTTCATAAGCATTTTCTCATCTGTTCCTGCTTTTTCTACACAGGTCATCTGAATAGGGAAAAAAACTTAAAATGAATAATGTTAATCTATATATTTAAACCATTATTACAATCACCTTACAAGTATAATAATGAGAAGGATGGCAATAAAACAGCCAACAGTTAAAAGTGCTATTTAAGTGTCACTGTCTTTTTTTTTCTTTTAAGAGAGAGGGTCTTGCTACATCGCCCAGACGGGACTACAGGCATGTGCCACTGCATCCAGCTAGGCACCACTGTTCTAAATACCACTAACCTACTTAATCCCCGAAATGGTTTGGTTCTGTGTCCCCATCCAAATCTTGTATCAAATTGTAATCCCCAGTGTTGGAGAAGGGGCCTGGTAGGAGGTGACTGAATCATGGGAATGAACATCCCCCTTGCTGTTCTTTTGATAGTTCTCACGAGATTTGGTTGTTTCAAAGTGTGTAGCACCTCCCCCTCCTCTCTCTCTCTCCTACTGGCCATGTGAAGATGTGTCTGCTTCCCCTTTACCTTCCACCATGATTGTTAAGTTTCCTAAGACCTCCCTAGAAGCAGAAGCCTATACAGCCCACAGAACCGTGAGCTGATTAAACCTCTTTTCTTTATAAATTACCTTGTTTCAGGTATTTTTTCTTTCTTTTTTTTTTTTTTGAGATGGAGTCTTGCTGTGTTGCCCAGGCTGGAGTGCAGTGCCACGATCTCCGCTCACTGTAACGTCCACCTCCCTGGTTCAAGCAATTCCCCTACCTCGGCCTCCCAAGTAGTTGGGATTAGATGCACATCACTACACCCAGCTAACTTTTTTGTATTTTTACTAGAGACAGGGTTTCACCATGTTGGCCAGACTGGTCTCAAACTCCTGACCTCAGGCAATCCGCCTCAGCCTCCCAAGGTGCTGGGATTACAGGCATGAGCCACTGTACCCAGTCTCAGGTATTTCTTTATAGCAGCATGAGACTGCACTAACACAATCCCCAAATACAACTTTATAGGTAGCTACTATTATGGTCTCTACTTTCTCAATGGGAAAACTAAGGTACAGAGAGGTTACAGACTTACCCAAGTTGTTTCAGAAATAACTTACTAATTTCTTAGTTCCCACTTCTGCATTAAGTTTGTATTATCCAAAAAATTATTTTATAAGTAGTTTACTTATTTATATACCTGGTTGTCACAGAATAAATACCTAGAGTAAGCTAGGCATACTACTGTATATTTCCACAAGAAAAGCTAATGTTTCAGCTTTGGCAATAGAATAATAAACATGTCATCCCACAGAAAGTGATACTACTATAAATACTATAAAAAAGATAAAACAGAATTAGACTAAAACTCATTGTTTCTCCTTGTAGACTGTTTTTGTGATATATATTTTTTCCAAACTAAAATGTAATGCATCTTTTTCTAGACAAAGAATGTTTTAAAATAGCTCTTGCAAGCAATGAGTTAGAAATGTAATTTTCATGGGGTTCAGGAGGCATGAGAGTGGGGGTGAAATCCCATAATGTATTATTAAATCAGATCTAAATATTGATATTTGTGGTTACAATGCAGATATAAAACGCACAGGAAAATTCTCCAAGTTCAAAGCTTCATCTACTACATAAATCTACACTGAACATGACTGTCTTTATTATTGTGCTCCAAAGAATGCTAGGTTGCTAAGATGAAGAGAAGTGAGGGGTTAATGAGTGACTGTATGCCAGCTCATTCCCACAGAGGGCTATTTAAGATAGTCAGGTCTAGGCCGGGCGTGGTGGCTCATGCCTGTAATCCCGGCACTTTGGGAGGCCAAGGCAGGCGGATCACGAGGTCAGGAGATCGAGACCATCCTGGCTAACACGGTGAAACCCCGTCTCTACTAAAAAAATACAAAAAACTAGCCGGGTGAGGTGGCCAGCGCCTATAGTCCGAGCTACTCGGGAGGCTGAGGCAGGAGAATGGCGTGAATCCGAAAGGCGGAGCTTGCAGTGAGCTGAGATCCGGCCACTGCACTCCAGTTTGGGCGACAGAGCGAGACTCCGCCTCAAAAAAAAAAAAAAAAAAAAAAAAAAAAAAAAGAAAATACAAAAAAAATTCGCCGGGCGTGGTGGCAGGCGCCCGTAGTCCCCAGCTTCTAGGGAGGCTGAGGCAGGAGAATGGCGTTAACCCGGGAGACGGCAGAGCTTGCAGTGAGCGGAGATTGCGCCACTGCACTCCAGCCTGGGTGACAGAGTGAGACTCTGTCTCAAAAAAAAAAAAAAAAAAAAAAAAAGATATTCAGGTCTGGAAGCTACCTTTAAAAACAAAACAAAACGGCTGAGCACGGTGGCTCACGCCTGTAATCCCAGCACTTTGGGAGGCCGAGGCGGGCGGATCACGAGGTCAGGAGGTCGAAACCATCCTGGCTAACATGGTGAAACCCCGTCTCTACTAAAAAAGACAAAAAAATTAGCCGGGTGTGGTGGCGGGCGCCTGTAGTCCCAGCTACTCGGGAGGCTGAGGCGGGAGAATGGCGTGAACCCGGGAGGCCAAGCTTGCAGTGAGCCGAGATCGCGTCACTGCACTCCAGTCTGGGCAACAGAGCGAGATTCCGTCTCAAAAACAAAACAAAACAAAACAAACAACCTTTCCTTCTCAGAAGACAGAAGAAAGGAAGTCCAAGTACATTAATATAGCTGATTCCTTCTATTTCTTCTCTCTCTTCCAGGCCATTGTATTTCAGTGGGAGGAAGAAAAGTACATGACAAATAAGCTTGACTGGTCACTTAGACTTTCAGACTCTGTCTGGAAAAAAAAAAAAAAAAAAAGGAAGGCCGGGTGCGGTGGCTCAAGCCTGTAATCCCAGCACTTTGGGAGGCCGAGACGGGCGGATCACGAGGTCAGGAGATCGAGACCATCCTGGCTAACACGGTGAAACCCCGTCTCTACTAAAAAATACAAAAAGCTAGCCGGGCGAGGTGGCGGGTGCCTGTAGTCCCAGCTACTCAGGAGGCGGAGGCAGGAGAATGGCGTAAACCCGGGAGGCGGAGCTTGCAGTGAGCTGAGATCCGGCCACTGCACTCCAGCCTGGGCGACAGAGCCAGACTCCTTCTCAAAAAAAAAAACAAAAAAGAAGGAAGAATGGCAGGAAAGGAAAGAACTGAGTTCTTGCTTTAGAGGGGAAAGTACTCGTAAAAAGTCATCAGAGGCGCATGTAGGGGTTCACGCCTGTAATCCCAGTGCTTTGGGAGGCTGAGGTGGGAGGATTGCTTGAGCCCAGGAGTTCTAGACTAAACTGAGCAACAAAGTAAGACCCTGTCTCTACAGATTAAAAAATAAAATAACACTTTAAAAGTCACCAGAAAACACACTAGATGAGATGAGAAAATGTTGCAAACATGGTTCTGGCCCCATTAAGTTCTTCTAGTTATTTTTTACCTCAAGACTTTCTTTGTTCCCCTGAAACTCAGAGAGAAAATATTCACGGACACCAGGCAGTTGCCTAGAATCACTAAAATGGCCAGAATTTTTAGAAAAGAGTATGACACTAATATATGCAATATATTTAAATATGTGATACATAAACTAATAAAGGCACAGGAGCACTTAATTTCAAGGCTGAAAGTAGAGTAAGTTCCCTTAACATGAACTGGAGCCACTGAGAGATTTCTCTTTAAGAGCTGATACTCATTCTCTCTCCCTCTCAACCTGTCTCAAACTCTCAATTGAATCTTTGATGCTGTTGATAAAAACTCACCTTTTTCCAACTCCACCTTTTTCCAACAAGCATATATAATTACATAATCACTTGGCCTTTATACTTCTTGAATGTCATTTCAACTTTAATAAGACATGATGTATACAAGTGGAAGGATTTGCTTGTACATTCTAACTACAGACTCAAACTGAAGGACCAAATTCTGAAAAAACCTGTTTCTAAAACTAATCTCTTTGAAAAGATGAAATTCTGCAAATTAAATCAAACATACATTCTAAAGCATCAGAACTAAGAGTTATCTTCTGTTTCTCTTTGAGAGCTATGCTATGTTAAAAATCTGTCTCTTAAAGTAAGTCTTCAAAAGCTTCAAGATAAATGCCAGAGTCCAGAAGTGCTCACCAGTAAAAAGATAGCAGGGATAAATAAGAATTGAGATCTTAGATTAACAAAATAGAAAGTGGAGAGACAAAAATATTAGAAGCACAGGTTCAGTTCGCTATGACAGCATGCAGAAACACATTTAAAACTTCAAAAAGTTCAACACCATGTTTAGGAATGGGTCCATTAGGAGAGACCACAAAAGTATAATACTAACAAGAAATAGGACAGAATGTAACCATTAAAGGAGAGCGTGCAGGAAACTAAACGAGAAAAGGTCTTTTTTTTTTTTTTTCTTTTTCTTTTTTTGAGAGGAAGTCTCGCTCTGTCACCCAGGCTGGAGTGCAGTGGCCGGATCTCAGCTCACTGCAAGCTCCGCCTCCCGGGTTCACACCATTCTCCCGCCTCAGCCTCCCGAGTAGCTGGGACTACAGGCGCCCGCCATCTCGCCCGGCTAGTTTTTTGTATTTTTTTTAGTAGAGATGGGGTTTCACCGTGTTAGCCAGGATGGTCTCGATCTCCTGACCTCGTGATCCGCCCGTCTCGGCCTCCCAAAGTGCTGGGATTACAGGCTTGAGCCACCGCGCCCGGCCGAGAAAAGGTCGTAAGACGAGTTTGGACCCTGGCATTACAGCCACATGCCTATTTTTTTCTTGGCCATTTTGGACTAATTTCATCCTCTGGGTTCTATAACATGACAAGCGACATGACAAAATTAGAGACATTTTTAAGCACCACAGGAAATATATTTTTCAGACTGCACAATTAGGAAAATATCACCTGTGATTGACTGTCATGATGTGCTAAGTCAAGCACGTGCCTTGAATGCCCAAGTGGCTGCTGTAGTTGACTGCTGTGGCAGTAACCATGACACAAAATACATGTGGACTGGATTATTTTAAGTTCACAAGTGCTTACAAAAAGAAAATGACAAATTCGAGTCCATTAATTCTCAACTCAAGCCATAGTGTGAGCACCAGAGCTTTCATGCCAAGTCTAAAAGCAGCTCTTATTTTTTGTGGCTACAAAGTTAGCACTGCTGAAACTCACATACAAAACTGTGTGACTTGCTGAATTACAAACAACAGTTGAATTTACAGTCTCTCCACACTTCTCATGTGAAAGTTAGGAAACTGACTGGTAAAAAATGGGATTCTGAAATTTGGAAAGGAAACATCTGGTTGGACCTAATGAACACGAGTCCATCATACTTCAAAAAGACAAAAACAGAAAAAGAAAAAAAAATTAACATTCAAGGCAGCTTTAAAATAAACCCTCATTTTGAAAAGAATTAAGATTTATCCTACCTTTCTAGTAGGAGCCCATAAGAATGCCAACTTATATGTACAAGGAATGACAGAAATAGTCAAATATCATTTTGCAAGCCATTGCAAAATGAAAGTATTATTATTTTTAGAGACAGAGTCTTGTTCTGTTGTCCAGACTGGAGTACACTGGCACAACCATGGCTCACTGCCACCTTGAACTCCTGGGGTCAAGTGATCCTTCTTGCCTCAGACTCTTGAGTAGCTGGGACTACAGGTGTATGCCACCATGCTTGGTTAATTCTTTTTTTTTTTTTTGAGACAGGGTCTTGCTATGTTGCCCAGGCTGGTCTTGAACACCTGGCCTCAAGCAACCCTCCCACCTTAGCCTTCCAACATGCTGCAATTATAGGCATAAACCACATTGCCTGGCCCATAATGTAATTATTGATTAAAGTAAGGATTATCTACTGGAATGTAAAATAATTAGGCTAAAGTCTGACAGGGAATTGAACATTCATAAAATAACAAGCTTCCATCACACAAACTACATTATATTACAAAGGAGGAAGGTGACTTTTAAAAATGGAAGGATCAGACTTTCATCCTAATCCAGTGGTCAACCCTAGCATCACTAACAGAAGGTCAACTGAATGCTGTATATATACTAAGACATAGCATCAAGTACCTATGATATATTCTATCCCAAAATGTTTAACTTTTAAAAACTAATCATCCAAGCCTCTCAGTTTTTCTCAATCAGGATCCTAGGAAAGAATTAAATCCTATAGGTTAAGTGTGGTGGTTCATGTTTGTAACTCATCATTAGGGGAGGCCAAGGAGGGAGGATCATTTGAGACCAGGTTTGAGACCAGTCTGGGCAACATAGTGAGGCTCTATAGCTACAAAAAAGTTTATTGTATAAGAATTAAGTCCTTCAGAAAATTATCTGAGTGCCTATCTTCTTAATTACCCTAAGGGTGGTATATAGCTAGAACCATTATTAATGTAGAGGAAAGAATTCATTACATATAATGAAAGCTTTAGGTTTAATTCTCTTGAGGAACCCCTACTGAGAAGGGCTGCTTAGATACAACTTCCAATTAGAGGAAATACAGAGAAAAAAAAAACAAGCTAAATGAAACAAAGAAGAGACAATCAGAAAATCATAAAGGTAAGACAATTCTATAAAACGACTGGTACAATCTCTTCAACAAGTCATGTCATTTTAAAGAAGGAACAGGATGTGGGACTGTGACTAAGAACCTGATACAAGGCATAGTTATAGATTGGATATTCTTTGTAAAGAATAACTTTTTTTTCTTTCTCTCTTTTTGTTGAGACGGAGTCTCACTCTGTCACCCAGGCTGGAGTGCGGTGGTGCAATCTCGGCTCACTGCAACCTCTGCCTCCTGGGTTCAAGCAATTCTCCTGCCTCAGCCTCCCAAGTAGCTGGGACTACAGTGCATGCCACCACACCCAGCTAATTTTTGTATTTTTAGTAGAGACAAGGTTTCACCATGTTGACAGGATGGTCTCGAGCTTCTGACCTTGTGATCTGCCAGCCTTGGCCTCCCAAAGTGCTGGGATTACAGGCATGAGCCACCAGGCCCGGCCTGTAAAGAATATCTTAGGACCAACTGGTGAAATGTGAATATGGTCTGGGTTTATCAGATGATATGAAAACTTACTAACATGAAAAGATAAGCAGATGACTGAAAAAGCAAGATGCAGAAGAATAAGTAAAGTATAATTGCATTTGGGCTTAAAATACCTGAAAACATGTCCATAAAGAAGTATGTTCATAGAAGAAAGGGTTAACTGTATGATCTCCAGATGGTTTGAATGTAATTTGCTGTCCATATTTTCTAATTTTCCATAAAACGATTTCTTTAAAATAAATGGCTAAGTGAGAAACATATATTTAACTTAAAAGGATTATTTTATTTATTTATTTATTTATTTATTTATTTATTTATTTTTGAGATGGAGTCTCCCTCTGTCGCCCAGACTGAAGCACAGTGGCGCAATCTTGGCTCACTGCAACCTCCGCTTCCCAGGTTCAAGTGATTCTCCTGCCTCAGCCTCCTGACTAGCTGAGACTACAGGAGTGTGCCACCACACCTGGCTAATTTTTGTATTTTTAGTAGAGATGGGGTTTCACCATGTTGGCCAGGCTGGTCTCAAACTCCTGACCTCAAGTAATCCGCCTGCCTCAGCCTCCCAAAGTGCTGGTATTACAGGGGTCAGCCACCGCACCCAGCCCTCCAATGAATTTCTAATACAAAATTGAACACAATTTTTAACAGAATTTTAATTTTTTTCAAACAAAAAGATCTATGATCTTGCTGTACTGAAACACATCTCTGAAAAATAATTTACTATAGGTGAAGTATCCCTAATCCAAACTCCAAAATGCTCCAAAATCCAAAAGTTTTTCAGTGCCAACATAACGTTCAAACAAAATGCTCACTGGAGCATTTCAGATTAGGAATGCTGAACCAGTAAATATAATGAAAATATTACAAAATTTAAAAAACTCAGAAATCCCAAATACTACTTTTTTTGCCCTTCCCTAAACACTTCTGGTCCCAAGCCAGAAGTGTTTGATAAGGGATATTCAAGCTGTATAACCACATTATTGAGAAAATTAAGCTGGACTATAAAGACCTACAAATGAGATATGGGCTAATCAATTTATTACCATGTACTTTAGGAACCAGTAAACATTTTCTATAAAGAACCAGATAAGGCTGGGGGCGATGGTTCAAGCCTGTAATCCCAGCACTTTGGGAGGCCGAGACAGGCAGATCACGAGGTCAGGAGATCGAGACCATCCTGGCTAACATGGTGAAACCCTGTCTCTACTAAAAAATACACAAAACTAGCCAGGCAAGGTGGCGGGTGCCTGTAGTCCCAGCTACTCGGGAGGCTGAGGCAGGAGAATGGCGTAAACCCGGGAGGCAGAGCTTGCAGTGAGCTGAGATCCAGTCACTGCGCTCCAGCCTGGGCGACAGAGCGAGAGCGAGACTCCATCTCAAAAAAAAAAAAAAAAAAAAAAAAAAAGAACCAGATAAATATTTTACACTTTGCAGGCCATATGGTCTCTGTGAAAAATAGCCAATTATGCTGATATAGTCCAAAATAATAGACAGACAAAATATAACCAAATGGGCATAACTGTGTTCCAACAAAGCTTTATTTACAAAAAGAGGCAGCCAACCCATAAACTATAGATTTACCCACTCCTGCTCTAGAGTATTAAAAATGTCGACTAACTGAAAGGAGCTTAATCACATCTAATTCTTTTAAAAATGTGTATTAGCTCATCCATAATGGGATACTCCTCAAAAGGTCAAGTAAAATCTTCTATCACCTCCCTCTCAAAATTTCAGTTCATCTTTAAGAGAGGATCCTTTCTTTTCTCTCTCACAATATACAAAAATCAAATCAAAATGGATTAAAGACTTAAATGCAAGATGTGAACTGTAAAACTACTACAAGAAAACATTAGGGAAATGCTGCAGGACATTGATCTGGGCAAAGATCTCTTAGACCTAAAAATCAAAGGCAACCAAAGCAAAAACAGTCAAGGGATTACATCAAGCTACAACGCTTCTGCACAGCAAAAGAAACAATCAACCAAGTGAAGAGACAACCTACAGAATGGGAGGAAATATTTGCAAACTACCCATCCAACAAGAGATTAATAATGACAATATATAAGGAACCCAAACAACTCAATAGCAAAAAAAAAAAAAAAAGATTAAAAAAAGGGCAAAAGATCAATAGCAAATGCTGGCAAGGATGCAGAGAAAAGGGAACGCTCTGGAATGTAAAGTAGTACAGTCATGACAAACAGTATCAAAGTTCCTTAAAAGACTGAAAATAGTACTACCATATGATCTAGCAATCCCACTGCTGGATAAATACCCAGAAAAGAAACCAGTATGTCATGAAGATGTCTACAATCCCATGTTTACTGCAACACTATTCACAAGAGCCAAGATATGGAATCAACTTAAGTACCTATCAATGGCTGAATGGATAAAGAAACAATGGTATAGGTGCACAGTGAAATATTCATTAGCCACAAAAAGAATAAAAACCTGTCATTTGTAGCAATATGGATGGAACTGTTAGACATTATGTTAAGTGAAATAAGCCAGGCACAGAAGGACAAATATCGCATGCTTTCACTGCTATGTTGGAGTGAAAAAAAAAAGGATCTCATAAAGGTAAAGAGTAGAATGATGGTGATCAGAGGCTAGGAAGGGTAATGGGGAAGGGAGGATGAAGAAGGGTTGATTAATGGGTACATAAATACAGCTGAATAGAAAGGATAAGTTATAGTGTTACACAGCACAAACAAGTGACTATAGTTAATAATTTATTGAGTACTTCAAAATAGCTGAAAGAGAAGATTTAGAATGTTCCCTACACAAAGAAATGATAAAGGTTTGAGGTGATGAATATCTCAATTTGATCATCACCTGATTTGATCTGATCATCACATATTATATACTTGGATAAAAATAATTCACTGGCTGGGCACAGTGGCTCACGCCTGTAATCCCAGAGCTTTGGGAGGCCGAGGCAGGCGGATCACTTGAGGTCAGGAGTTCGAGGCCAGCCTAGGCAACATGAAGCGACACCATCTCTACAAAAAAAAAAAAAAAAAACACAAACTTAGCTGGGCATGGTGGCGCACACCTGTAGTCCCAGTTACTCAAGAGGCTGAGGTGAGAGGTTCACTTGAGCCCAGAAGGGGAGGGTGCAGTGAGCTGAGATCATGCCACTGTACTACAGCCTGGGAGACAGAGACCCTGTTTCAAAAAATAAAAGTAACACATGTAACCCCACAAATATGTACCACTCTCATGTATCAATTAGAAAAAAAACAGGAAGGATCCTTTCTTAGTAAAGTAGGTTTATACACACTTCCCTTTGCATGATCCTTTATTAACAGTCAGCAGTTTGGAGCATTAAGCAGTAGAAGAGCACAAGATATATAATGAGATGGCCTTAGTTCAAATTCTGAATTAACAGTTGTGTAACTCTAAAGTCCATTTTTCATTCATAAAAGAGATAACGTCACCTTTAGAGGATTATACAGAAACTTAAAAAGCATAGTTTCTGAAAGTATGTTGTAATGGTAAGGTGTTACATAAATGCCAAAGCATCATCATTAAATTTTGCAAAGAAAGCTATTTCACAATAATGCAATTGGATTACAAAATAACCATCATGGTTTTCTGCCTTTATGCAGCAACTTAGTATTTCAAACTTACTCACCAATAGAGATACTACTGTACTAGAGTAGAAGGCCAGATCTTCTATAATTTCTGTGCGCCGATTAGCTCCAATTCGTAAGGAACGACTATGTACTTCTTCAGGTAACACTGTAAGGATCTCCAGCAAAAAAGGCAAAGAAGTAACATCATTGCTGTATCTGCAAAAGAAAAAAGGGGAGATATGTTATTTATAGCCAGAAAATACACAATCACGTAAGATAACAGCCATCAGAGTAACTCACAACAAAAGCAGCATTCCCACCACTATTAAGGAGAGAAAAAAGATATAAACATAAATGTCCTTCACAATCAGTTAAGATTAAAAAAAGGACAGTTTTTCAATGAAACAGCCATTATAATGAACGTGATATCTATATGTCCTAACATGAAAAAATGTCCACAACGTAGTAAGTGAAAAACATGTATGAAACATATTGAATATGGGTGAACAAATACACAGGTATTTGTACATTAAAATATATATGCACTTATTTATTTTAAAATGCATAAAGGAAACTCTACATAGCCAATTGTTAATAGTGGTTGCTTGTAAAATACAGGGTTAAGGGCCAGGTGTGCTGGCTCATGCTTATGATCCCAGCACTTTGGGAGGCCAAGGCAGGAGGATCACCTGAGCCCACAAATTTGAGACCAGCCTGGGCATCACAGGGAGACCGTCTCTACATTAAAAATTTTTTAATTAGCCAGGCATGGTGGTGTGGATCTGTAATCCCAGCTACTTAGGAGACTGAGGCAGAAGGATCTCATGAGCCCAAGAGTTGCAGGTTCCAGTGAACCATGATCACACCACTGCACTTCAGCCTGGGTGACAGAGCGAGACCCTGTTTCAAAAACAATATATAAGGATAGGGAGAGAGGATGGGGTTCGCTTCCATACTGTTAGAATTTTTTCAAGGAGCATGTGTCAATTTCCCCAATAAAAATTTTCTTTAAAAAATAACCTATCCGCTCAGGAGGCTGAGGTGGGAAGATCACTTGAGCCCGGTAGGTTGAGGCTGAGGTTGTAGTGAGCCATGACTGTGCCACTGCACTCCAGCCTGGGTGACACAGCAAGACTGTGTCTCAAAAAAAATAAAAATAATTTTTAGAAAAGTTATACAGGCTGGGTGAGGTGGCTCGCACCTGTAATCCCAGCACTTTGGGAGGCTGACGTGGGCAGATCACTTGAGGTCAGGAGTTCGAGACCAGCCTGGCCAAACCCAGCCTCTACTGAAAATATAAAAATTAGCTGGGCATGGTGGCACATGCCTGTAATCTCAGCTACTTGGGAGGCTGAGACAGGAGAATCACTTGAACCTGGGAGGCAGAGGTTGCAGTGAGCCGAGATTGCACCACTGAACTCTAGCCTGGGCAACAAGAGTGAAACTCCAGCTCAAAATAAAATAAAATAAATAAAAAGTTATCCATAAAAGGCTGTAATGACACACTACATTGTAAGTAAAAAGTACATCTACTTTGTTCAAAAATAACTTCCCAACCAAATGCAAGCAAATATCAAGATTATCTTGCCAGGACCCAGAAGGAATACTTGTTCCAAAGTAGCAAGTTCTGTGTGTCTAAAAAGAATACTGTCCCTCTGATAAACGTGAAACAAACCCCAATTAGTAAAAACATGTATTCATAACAACTTCTCATTTAATGTACTCTTAAATTCTGTATTTTTACAAAATGGCTGTCATGCCAGTTAGTGAGAGTGATCCACAAGGCAATAAAAGACTTTGCTGCAATTAATTCAAGAAGTGTGTGTTACATAAATTACTAGTCTTTTACATCCCACACAATATATTTCAGTAGTATTTAAAATTTTAGGTAAGTTTCACTTAATCTAACAAAGGTTAATAATACAATTCTATGTTAAGAGTTCAGGGAAATAGTCAAACATCTAGCTATTGCCAACAAATTTCTCTGTGTAGGTTAATGGCAATTCCAAATGCTAATATACAGTCAATACAAATTACTTACTTTTCCACCAGTGTTTGCACACATCCCTTCCAGGAAGGCATCTGTAGGGCAAGATCTGCTATTGCTAAAGCCAGCTGAATAAGAGAGAATAAATGAAGACAGATTAACAGAAATAGGGTTACAATAAATATTAATTGGGAAGCAAAGAAATTACATTTCTTCCAAACAATATAACAACTAAGACTAACCTCCCCTCCCCCATTTCTCCCAACCTTCAGTTATATGTATCTGATGTAAACTCTTCTGGGTTAGCTATAAATTGCTGAAATTTAAGAGTTAACTTTTAAAAATTAAAGAAAAAAAAACAGAAAAGAAGTTAAACAACAGAGTATGGACATTCCTCAAAATATATCAATATTTACTTTTATTTGGCAATACCACAGAACTTCACAGACATATAAATTATACTATGCCAAAGGTCAAAGCTACTAACAAAGTCAGACCTTTGACTCAGTTCTCAAATAATGGATTGCCATTTCCCTTCTCTTTCCATTTCTCATCTTGAAGACTTAAGCAAAAGCCTCCTCTTCAAGGGCACTTCTATGCCAGGCAGAGGACACATGTGAGTATGTACTCACAGAAGCTTCCGGTTTTCCTATCTAATGTATTTCCCTGTCCAAGGGGGAAAAGGACAGATGCTCTAGTTCAACCTTTCATTCATGAGACCTTTACTAAAGCCAATCAGCCCAGAAAAGATTTCTTAAAAGGCAACTACCTAAACCTCTGACCTAGCATGCCTGTGAAAACATATACTCACCTTAACCACTTCTGGTATTAAGTTAGTTCAAAACCAAATGAACTCTAAGATTAATACAAAAGATTAAAAATTTCATTTTCTATCCACTTACAAGAATACAGCAGTACATCTGTAATGAAGTTAACATTACCTCACATGGCCTAGCAATACCAATTAAAATAATCCTGATAAATCCAAATGGCCATACAAATTTCTCTAATGAGAAGCACAGGGTTTACCTGCGTTACAATGACAGGTGACAAGTCTTTCAAGTTCTGGATATGGGTTAGCAATGAGTCCCGTAAAGAGGCATGAGAGTCTGTGGGGAGCTCATAAAATGAGGTCTGAATCTTCATTTTCATGGTCTGTGCAGCAAAATAGCATGATTCCACATCCTGTCGGATCTGTAACAACTGGTCTGAGATCTCCCATGCATGAACCTGAAAGTGTATTAGACAAAGATGTCTTAAAGAAGACTACTTTTCTAATTTTAATGCCACAATCTCAATACTTATATAAACATATTTAGACCAACGTATAAAGAAAGAAAAATCTGACAAGCTAATTTACCCAGTAATTCAGCCAACAGTTCAAAATACATTGTTGTATGCTCTGTTCAACAAAGTAATTACCTAAAATCTGACTAATTCTAGGAAGGCATGAGAACTATCAGTTAAATTAATAGATACAATCTTGTTGATTTGAATGACTGTGTGGGTGTCAAGAATATGAAGAAAAATGTCCCAAAAGTCTCCACTAAACTAAAATGTCACTGTATAATTTCCAGTCCTAATCTATGGTTGGATGTTTCTTCTCTTTTCTTGCTTAAAATAAAGCTTTGTTCACTCTAAGAATTGAATCCAGAAGCTGTTTTAATATATCTATAAATATAAGAATATATTTTATATTGGTCTCAGTAGCCCTACATTTCAATTATTAGTTCCTGATAAAACAGAAGAAAAACTATCTTGGCTCAAGTAAATATTTCACATCCTTCAATTATTTTCTTTCTTTTTTTGGAGACAGAGTCCTGGTCTGTCACCCAGGCTGGAGTGCAGTGGCACAATCTAGGCTCACTGCAACCCCTGCCGCCTAGGTTCAAGTGATTCTCCTGCCTCAGCTTTCCGACTAGCTGGGATTACAGATGTGCACCACCACACCCAGCTAATATTTGTATTTTTAGTAATATTTGTATTTTCACCATGTTGGCCAGGCTGATCTTGAACTCCTGACCTCAGGTGATCCTCCTGCCTCGGCTTCCCAAAGTGTTGGGATTACAGGCATGAGCCACCGTGCCTGGTCCCTTCAATTATTTTCTGATGAATTACTACTCGGCAATGTGCTACACAGGCTACTGAAATCATTTTCAATAGAAAAATAAACTTATCTACAGACATAATAAAAAGAACCAAAGTATAAAATCTGGTCTCTAGTAGCTAGTCACAACTATAAAGGGGAGCCATATTTTGAAGACAACTTTGTAAACAAAATCGTGCAGTAGATTGTAGACAACTAATTAATTAGATTAATTCTAATCCAATTCTATGCTAAACAGCCTCTGGAAGAAGACTAATATGGACTGGCAATAATGGACTGAAAAAAATTTCAATCTCAATTCAGGAACAGTGTATATTGTAAAGAGAAGGAGTCAATTTCTTATGAAGACAGAGCTCTTCACAAGTAACACACAATCCCTTGTGTATCCTTCAAGATCTTTCCAAAGATAGATATGAAGCAAGTTAAGATATAGAAATAGGTAGAATAAACGGCTTATACAAGTTCCTAAAGTAAATGGAAAATAAAGACCCTGAATTTCCTAATTACAGATTTACTGACATAAAACTTAGCTTTAGGCTGGGCGTGTGGCTCATGCCTATAATCTCAGCACTTTGGGAGACCAAAGGGGGAAGATTGTTTGAGCCCAGAAGTTTTGACACTGGCCTGGGCAACATTGACAAGACCCCCGTGCCTCTACAAAAAATTTAAAAAATGAGCTGGGGCCCAGCACAGTGGCTCACGCCTGTAATCTCACCACTTTGGGAGGCAGAGGCAAGCAGATCACCTGAGGTCGGGAGTTCAAGACCAGCCTGGCCAACATGGTGAAACCCTGTCTGTACTAAAAATACAAAAACATTAGTCGGGTGTGGTGGCGCTCTCCTGTAATCCTAGCTACTCAGGAGGCTGAGGCAGGAAAATAGCTTGAACTCAGGAGGCCGAGGTTGCAGTGAGCCGAGATTGCACCACTGTATTCCAGCCTGGGTGACAGAGTGAGACTGTGTCTAAAAGAACTAAAAAATAAAAAATAAAAAATTAGCTGCACATGGTGGCATGCACCTGTGGTCCCAGCTACTTGGGATGCTGAGGCGAGAGCATTGCTTGAGCCCAGGCAACAGGCATCCTGTTTTTAAAAAAACCGCTCCTTCCACCCCCCACCAAAAAACCCCAACATTAGCTTTCGATGAAATAAGGGGTACAAAGTAAGCATGAGGTGTTAACTTCTTTACAGATATAGTATATTTTGCTAATTTTTGTACTTTTTAGTCCAAGCATCGTGTCTCAAATGTATTCAACAAATGTTTAATGAATTAATGTAGTACTAATAGCACCAATTTTCCTTTCTCAAGTAAAAAATCTTCCAAAGTTTTTAGCCATTGATTAACCAGTAATCCAAGCACGCCTATGATTTAATATACCATCAGAATATCTTTACTTTGCTCACATTAATATCTTTTTATTTTTTGAGACAGGGTCTCACTCTGTCATCCAGGCTGGAGTGCAGTGGCACGATCTCAGCTCACTGCAGCCTCGACCTCCTGGGCTCAAGAGATCCTCTTGCCTCAGCCCCCTAGTAGTTGGAACTACAGGTGTCTGCTACCACACCCAGCTAATTTTTGTATTTTTTGTACAGATGGGGTTTCACCATGTTGCCCAGGCTGGTCTTGAACTCCTAAACTCAAGCGATCCTCCTGCCTTGGCCTCCCAAAGTGCTGGGATTCCAGGCGTGAGCTACCATGCCTAGCCAATATATTTTTAAACAGCAAAAAGATTCTACAAAGCTTTTTTTTTTTTTTTTTTTTTTTTTGAGACAGAGTCTGGCTCTGTCGCCCAGGCTGGAGTGCAGTGGCCGGATCTCAGCTCACTGCAAGCTCCGCCTCCCGGGTTTACGCCATTCTCCTGCCTCAGCCTCCCGAGTAGCTGGGACTACAGGCGCCTGCCACCTCGCCCGGCTAGTTTTTTGTATTTTTTAGTAGAGACGGGGTTTCACTGTGTTAGCCAGGATGGTCTCGATCTCCTGACCTCGTGATCCGCCCGTCTCGGCCAATCTCCACAAATCCCTCATAAAAACAGAGCATTAGACAGCAACAAAATTAGGTGTTGTCTAGTTATTTCCAAGGGTATCTACAAGAACCCCAAAATATAAGTGGAAAGAGACAAGCCAGTGACATCTGTAAGATCTGTGTAGTTTTAGTCTCAGTAAATGTGGAAGCAGAGGCAAACAACATGGTGTCTAATGGACCTAAGAACAGAGAAACACCAAGAACCAATAGAGATTCACTAGAAAGTACAAGGAGCCAATCTGAGGATGGCAGTTGAAAATGGAGGAGGTTGGGCTGGGCGCGGTGGCTCATGCCTGTAATCCCAGCACTTTGGGAGGCTGAGGCACACAGATCACCTGAGGTCAGGAGTTCAAGACCAGTCTGGCCAACATGGTGAAACCCCGTCTCTACTAAAATACAAAAATTAGCTGGGCATGGTGGCGGGTGCCTGTAATCCCAGCTACTCTGGAGGCTGAGACAGGAGAATCACTTGAACCCGGGAGACGGTGGTTGCAGTGAGCCGAGATCACACCACTGCACTCAGCCTGGGCGGCTGAGTGAGACTCCGTCTCAAAAAAAAAAGAAAATGGAGGAGGTTTTACCCAATCCAATAGCCAGTGAGTATAAGTGTGAAGGGGATGCCAACAGTTTAGCCTTTATAAAACCTTGAAACCAAACAGTGAGGAAAAGACCCCAACTGAGGAAAAACTGCTGTGAAAAAAAACCAAAATAATATAGGACAAGTATAATAGAGATGAAGGAAGAAAAGGTTGAAAGTATTACCCTTAATCAAACCTCCTTCTAGAAATTCAGAAAAACTAATTTCACAGAAAATAACCAACTGAGGTCAAACGTCATACATGGCTGAAAGAGAAAATAAGCAGAGTAACACCTTATGAGGAAAGAAGACCAGAAAAACAGGTTTAAAAACCTAGCCTATTATTTCAAAATGAGCTAAACAACATTAAGAAAATGATACAAGACACGGAAGAACAGAATTGGGAAGGAAAATTTCAGAAATGTGGTAAAAATCTCAGGAAAAAACCAGAAATTAAAGAAGAAAATCCCTTCAGAGATGAAGACTAGGAGGAATTTCACTGTGACTAAACACATCAGATAATGTCTTAAGAGAAACACATGAAAAGGAGTGTTTTTTTAAATAAAAAAAAGTTTTTTAAAGATTCAAGAGGAAATGACAAATATTGAACAGAGGCAAAGATCTAACATCTAGACAACAGAGATCTCTGAAGAAGAAAATCAAAACAAGGAAACACAACAATTATCAAAAACTGTAATTCAAGAAAACGTTCCTAGTTGGGCAAGGCAGTTTACGTCTATAATCCCAGCATTTTAGGAGGTGGAGGTGGGACCAGCCTGAGCAACACAGCAAGATTCTGCCTTTACAAAAATTTAAAAAATTAGCTGGGTGTGGTGGTGTGTGCCTGTAGTCCTAGCTACTAAGGAGGCTGAGGAGGAAGAATCATTTGAGCCCAGGAGTTTGAGGTTACAGTGTGCTATGATCCTGCCACTAAATTTTTTTTAATTTAAAAAATTTGGTATCAAAGTTATCAAAAGAGGAAGGGTAAATACATGAATATAATCCCATCACTGTACTCCAGCCTGGGTGACAGAGAAAGACCCCATCTCTTAAAAAAAAAAAAAAAAACAGAAAAGGTTTCTGAAATGTTGGGTGATAAGGGAGAAAGACATGGAACTATACATTGAAAGACTATATCATATACCTAAAAATACCAACCCAGAACAACCAATACTGAGACATAATCTGGTAAAATTAATATACTTAAAGAAAAAGAATAAAATAATTTGGACATCTATATAAAAAGAGTAAATGATTTATAAGGGAAAAAATTAGATTATCATCTATTTTGACTTGAATACTTCATGGCAGAAGAAAATGAAAGAACATGGTAAAGATATGCTAAGAAAGAAAATGTGACAAAGATTTTATGTCAAGTCAAACTGATTTTTTTTTTTTTTTTTTTTGAGACGGAGTCTCGCTGTGTCGCCCAGGCTGGAGTGCAGTGGCCGGATCTCAGCTCACTGCAAGCTCCGCCTCCCGGGTTTACGCCATTCTCCTGCCTCAGCCTCTGGAGTAGCTGGGACTACAGGCGCCCGCCACGTCGCCCGGCTAGTTTTTTGTATTTTTTTTTTAGTAGAGACGGGGTTTCACTGTGTTAGCCAGGATGGTCTCAATCTCCTGACCTCGTGATCCGCCCGTCTCGGCCTCCCAAAGTGCTGGGATTACAGGCTTGAGCCACCGCGCCCGGCCCCAAGTCAAACTGATTTTCAATTATAAAGGCCAGAAACTGTTACTTGCAAGAATGTAGATATTATTCCTATAAGCCCTTCCTAAACAATCTGCTTTAAAAAAAAAAAAAGAGCTTTGGACAATCAAACTGATTAGAGAGAACAAGGCATCAATGTAAGGACTGGGGGTGAATATTAACCATAGTTTATTACAACAGTGATGAATAAATGAAGGTCAAAAGAGAAATGGTATGTAATGATTACAAGCTCTGTACAGACAGTGTGGAAGAAAGGGGAGAGCACATGCAAAACTACGCTTGTTTTCAGTATACATACTGATGGTAGTAGTGTTAGTATTGTTAGTCTGAGGCTACTGACTAGGCTAATGTGGGACAGAGCTACTGAGTAATTATGAGATATTCTATCACCGTCTGTGTCCCTCACAACCTGGATTCTCAGTATGGAAGAAAAGAAGTGCAGACATAAAAAGGCTTAAGTTAAAAACTTTATAGTGCTGTAGTTGAAAAGGCAATATAAATTCATGAGATATTTTACCTTTAAGTACTTATACCCACTATTTATATACCTACTTTTCTACATATGTATACACACACGTAGATGATTTATATATACTATATGTATAAAATATACACAATTCCCTAGCTCTATCCACTGAAAGCCCTAAACATACTGTCCAACTCAATAACAACTTGCATCCCTAGCGCCTACATTGTAGCCTTTAAATTCAATCTCCCACTAAAAGATACCAATATTAAATATACAAGATAGGCCCATGATACATCTTGTCATACTAGAAAGGACAGAAGACAATAAGACTACTAGAGTCATTTCAAAAGTACTGAGGAGCCAAGGAGGCAACCAGCTGGCCAGAGACAGGACAATTTCGGATTCAGCGAGGGATACAAGGAAAAAACAAACTGGCCACCACAGGCCATTTTTGGTAACAATTACAAGCAGATATAAACTCATTATCTTACAAGGGAAAAAATCATGTATTTATCTTGGTTTTCCTATATAAACTGTACTCCTAAGTAACCTAACAGATGAGAAGAGTCTCTTTATAGAAGTATTACAATGGCAAAACCCACAATTACTTTGGCACTAACCTAACAGCATGTAAGTAAAGAAATAACAGATTTAGAATATTAACACTTCACAACCCACAATTAATGAATTAAGCACTGAACAATAACAGCTAGTTACATCACACACAAAAAAGAATGAGGTGGATTAAAGATAGCTGTGAATATAATGCTAATCCTACACTGAAAGGTAGACTCTACATGCCTTTGAATCTGCACTGGCCTTGATACCTTGCATAACTGACAGAATATGGCAGGAAGTGACATTCTGGGACTTTCAAGGTTAAGTCAAAGGAATCTTTGGAGCTTCTGCCTTGGTATCCTGAACACTACTCTGAGGAAAGCCACTGCCTGTAAAAACTTAAGACTACTCTGCTGGAGAGAACGTGGAAGAGCCCTGAGACTACATGGAAAGCTAGAGGGGCCCAACTGAATCCAGGCTTCCAGTCATTCCCACCAGACTGTCAGGCATGTAAATGAAGCCATCTTAGAACCTCCAGACCAGCTCAGCCACCAAATGGATGAAAACCGAAGCAGCATAATCAGCATCCCGGATGCTGATTTGAGCCCGCTCAAATTCCTGATCAACAAAGTTATGAGATACAATAAAATAGTTTTTATTTCAAATCACTTAAGTTTTGGGGTAATCTGCTTCATCGTGGTAAACAATCAGAACCACCAGAAAACCAAACACTATATGCCTCTTGATGAAAGGAGATACCACAATAACAAGGGAATCAAATCTGTGCCTCATTGAGCCTCTAGATCCAGCAGCTAATCTGCAGGAAAAACAAAGGAGAGTAGAACTGAATCATGACAATAAAATCAGCAAAATCCACTGTGGGAAACTCTACAAGTCAAATGGCCCTGATAGTTCAACAGATAAATAATCTACAGAAGCCAGGTGTTGTGGCTCACACCTGTAGCCCCAGCACTCTGGGAGGCCAAAGCAGGAGGATCGCTTGAGGCCAGGAGTTTGAGACCAGCCAGGGTAACAAGCAAGACCCTGTCTCTATGACAAATTTTTGAAAAATCTGCCATGTGTGGTGGCATGCCCCTTAGTCCCAGCTACTAGGGAGGCTGAGGGGAAGGATCCCTTGAGCCCAGGAGTTTAAGGCTGCAGTGAGCCATGATCACACTTCGCACTCCAGCCTGGGCTACAGAGCGAGACTGTCTTAAAAAAAAAAAAAAAAAAAAAAATTAACAGAGAGAGAACCTGCAGATTAAGACACTCAGAAAACATATTAAAAAACAGGCTGGGCACGGTGGTTCACACCTGTAATCCCTGCACTTTGGGAGGCCAAGGCGGGTGGATCACCTGAGGTCAGAAATTCGAGACCAGCCTGGCCAACACGATGAAACCCCATCTCTACTAAAAATACAAAAAATTAGCTGGGCATGGTGGTGGGTGCCTGTAATCCCAGTTACTCAGGAGGCTAAGGCAGGAGAACTGCTTGAACCCAGGAGGCAGAGACTGCAGTGAGCCAAGGTTGCACCACTGCACTCCAGCCTGGGCAACAACAGCAAAACTCCGGCTCAAAAAAAAAAAAAAGAAACCAGCTGGACCCACTAAGCCACTAAGTATAAAACTATAAAGAAACACAAAAGATTATTATAAAAGGACAGTGGTTACCTTTATGGGGAGGAAAGCAGTTATGTCAAATGGTACAAGAATAGCTTCCGGAGTGGAATGGCCAGTAAAGTTCTATTTCTTTTCTTTTCTTTTTTTATAAAAATGGGACAGGGTCGGCTGGGCGCGGTGGCTCAAGCCTGTAATCCCAGCACTTTGGGAGGCCGAGACGGGCGGATCACGAGGTCAGAAGATCGAGACCATCCTGGCTAACACAGTGAAACCCCGTCTCTACTAAAAAAAAAAAAAAAAAAAAAAAACAAAAAACTAGCCGGGTGAGGTGGCGGGTGCCTGTAGTCCCAGCTACTTGGGAGGCTGAGGCAGGAGAATGGCCTAAACCCAGGAGGCAGGGCTTGCAGTGAGCTGAGATCCGGCCACTGCACTCCAGCCTGGGCGACAGAGCGAGACTCCGTCTCAAAAAAAAAAAAAAAAAAAAAAAAAAGGGACAGGGTCTCGCTATGTTATCCAGGCTGGTCTCAAACTTCCGGGTTCAAGCAATCTTCTTGCCTCGGTCTCCCAAAGTGCCAAGATTACAGGTTTGAACCACTGTGCTCAAAGTTCTATTTCTTGACTTAGGTGGTGGTTAAAAGGACAACCGTATATAGTAATTCACTAAGCTACACATTTGCATTGTGTTTCTGTGTTTACATTTAGAAAACAAAACAGAACAACAATAAAAACCCCAATGTAGGCTGGGCGCAGTGGCTCACACCCGTAATCCCAGCACTTTGGGAGACCGAGACTGGTGTATCACCTGAGGTCAGGAGTTCTAGACCAGCCTGGCCAACATAGTGAAACCCCATCTCTGCTAAAAATACAAAAATTAGCCAGGCGTGGTGGTGTGTGCCTGTAGTCCCAGCTACCCAGGAGGCTGAGGCAGGAGAATTGCTTGAACCTGGGAGGTGGAGGTTGCAGTGAGCCGAGATTGCACCATTGCACTCCAGCCTGGGTGGCAGAGTGAGACTCTGTCTCAAAACAAACAAACAAACAAACAAATCTTTTTTTTTCTTTTTGTGAAGAACGGGGTCTCGCTGTATTACCCAGGCAGGTCTTGAACTCCTGGGCTCAAGCTATCCTCCCGCCTCTGCCTCCCTGAGAGCTGGGATTACAGGCGTGAGCCACTGCGCCCGGCACAAAAAAATCTTTTTCCCAAATGAAATCCACCTGTCAATCCACCAGGGTCAAGACCCATGGGGAAAAAATTGCTTGTGCAGGGCCACATTGTGCAGAAACTAAATGATAGAAACTAGCAGAAAACACCAACCGTATCATTCTCAATTATCTGTACTTCTGACTTTAAACATTTCTATCTCCTTAAAAGTAGAGACCTCAAAAATGAAGGGCAGAAGCAAAAAAAAAAAAAACAAAACAAAACAATTACTTACCCCCGGGCAAACCAGTAATTTTAGAGGTAGAGATGCAAAACTGGTTAACTTGGAGGGTAGGGATGCACAGGAGATTTATTTTTCAAGCACCTTTGATGATGTTTGAATTTTTTTTTTTTTTTTTTTTTTTTGAGAAGGAGTTTCACTCTTGTTGGCCAAGCTGGAGTACAATGGCACAATCTCAGCTCACTGCAACCTCCGCCTCCCAGGTTCAAGAGATTCTCCTGCCTCAGCCTCCCAAGTAGCTGGGATTACACGCATGTGCCACCACACCCAGCTAATTTTTGTATTTTTAGAAGTAGAGACGGGGTTTCACCATGTTGGCCAGGCTGGTCTCAAACTCCTGACTTCAGGTGATCTGCCTGCTTTGGTCCCCCAAAGTGCTGGGATTACAGGCATGAGCCACTGCACCCAGCTGTTTGATTATTTTTAAAATGTCTTTTGTAATTACCTTTTTATTAAAAATAACTTGTACTTTATATTCAATTTTTTAAAAAGTGATACAGATCTTGTAAATATTTTTTGACAGGTCCTCTCTCTGTCACTCAGGCTGGAGGGCAGTGGCACCATCACAGCTCACTGTAGCCTCAAATTCTTGGGCTCAAGTGATCTGCCTACCTTAGCCTCCCGCATAGCTGGGACTACAAGCATACATCACGGCACCCAGCTAATTTTTTTTTTTAATTTTTGTAGAGACAGGTCTTGCTATAATGCCTAAGTTGGTCTCAAACTCCTGGGCTTGCCTGCCTCAGCCTCCCAAAGTGCTAGGATTACTGGCATGAACAATCACATCCGGCCTGTAAGACTTTTTTCTATAAAATTTGTTTAGAAAAGGTAGCAAAGCTTTTTAATAACACACAGGAGTTAGTTTCATGTCCATATGCTCCCTAAACAATAATGCTACCTCGCTCATAACATTTATCAGGTGTTTCAACTTTGGTTATAACAGACCATCTGGTATTATTACACCAATTCATAAACTACCAGAAAAGATTCACTAAGACCAGGCGCGGTGGCTCAGGCCTGCAATCCCTGCACTTTGGGAGGCCGAGGCAGGAAGATCACTTGAGGTCAGGAGTTCAAGACTAGCCCTGCCAATATGGTGAAACCCCATTTCTACTAAAACTACAAGAATTAGCCGGGTGTGATGGCACGCACCTGTAATCCCAGCTACTCGGGAGGCTGAGGCAGGAGAATCGCTTGAACCCAGGAGGTGGATGTTGCAGTGAGCCAAGAACACGCTACTGCACTTCAACCTGGGCAACAGAGCAAGACTCGGTCTCAAAAAAAAAAAGAAAAGAAGAAAGAAAAAAGATTCACTAAATACTCCCAACAAAGAACGTTTTTAAAGACACCAAAGCTAAAATATGAGGCCGCAGATCCCAGAGAGAAAGGAATGGAAGAGCATAGAGTTCAGTTCACTCTTCGGCTCCACTTTTCCCCTCATGGCATTTGCCAATTTGAAAGTGGAAGACAAGAGGCTAAGAAGCTGAAGATCTCTGGACATCCTCACAAGACTGGGGAAATCAAAACTGGAATTCAGAGATATCGAAGAGGAGCCCTGGTAAATACTCCAAACTCTCAAGCTGGGACCCAGTGACGGAAACAAGAAATGTAATACCACTCCTTAAAAAGACTGATACGTTAGGCCACAAAGTAAGTCTTAATACATTTTCAAAGACTGAAATCATACAAAATATCTTTTCTGATCACAATTAAATAAAACTAGGAGTCAACAGCAAAAGAGAAACTAGACATTTCCCAAATATGTGGAAATTAAACAACATACTCTTAAAAAAACCAATGGGTCAAGGAAGGGAAATCAGAAAACATCTTCAGACAAATGAAGATGTTTCTTGACTTGGGTGGTGGCTAAAAGGACATCCGCATATAGTAACTCACTAAGTTATACATTTGTATTGTGTTTCTGTGTTTATGTTTAGAAAATAAAACAGAACAAAAACCCCAATGTTGCATATTAAACTGAACTAGTATAAAATCTAGTATAAAACTGAACTAAACTGAACTAGCATAAAAAACACAATATACCAAAACGTATGGGATGCAACAAAAACTGTGCTGAGAAATAAAATGTATAACTGTATATGCTTACATTAAAAAAGAAAAAAAGGTCTTAAGTCAACAACCTAATTTTATACCTTAAGGAACCAGAAAAAGAACAAACTAAATCCAAAGCTAGCAGAAAGAAGGAAATAATAAAGATTTATGGCAAAGATTAACAAAAGAGAGGATAGGAAAATCAAGGGAATGCTACAAAAAGATCAACAAGGTCAGTCCCGGCAGCCGCAGTCACTGGCCGCCCCTCTGCCAAGAGCTCCAGCGCTACCTTGGGCCAGCATCTCTGGCGGGCAGAAGCAAGGCACTGACAGGCACAGCACAGAGGTCCTGTAGCTCTGGCTCAGAGAGCAGCATCTTCACTCTCCATGGTACCCAGGTCCTCTGAGAATGTTTCCACTGCTGCTCTGAGGGCACAAGAGGCAGGATTTGGAATTCCTGGAGAACTGTCTTTGTGAGAAGCTGGAAATATTTCTTTCAATTCCATCTCTTAGTTTTCCATTTTGTTGTGTTTCAGAGGAACATCAAGACACCATGAAAAGTTTAGTAATGAGTAGTTTCACTGCTACTCGCTTCCTTGATGAAGGTTTTACTGCCAAGGACATTCTGGACCAAAAATTTAATGAATTTTCTTCTGATGATGATTAGGATGGCTTCTATGTCATGGACCTTAGAGACATTCTAAAGATACATCTAAGATGGTTAAAATCTCTTCCTCATGTCACCCCCTTTCATGCAGTCAAACATAATGATAGCAGAGCCATCATAAAGACTCTCACTGCCACTGGGACAGGATTTGACTGTGCTAGCAAGGCTGAAATACAATTGGTGCAGATTCTGGGGATGCCCCCAAAGAGGTTTATCTATGCAAATTCTTGTAAACAAATGTCTCAAATTAAGTACACTGCCAATAATGGAGTCCAGATGATGATTTTTGGTAATAAGGTCAAGTTGATGTCAGTTGCCAGAACACACTCAAAGCAGAGTTGGTTTTTAAGATTGCAAATGATGATTCCAAAGCAGTCCGTCACCTCAGTGTTAAATCTGGTGCCAAGCTCAAAGCCAGCAGGCTTCTTCTGGAATGGGCAAAAGAGCTAAATATTGATGTCACTGGTGTCAGCTTCCATGTAGGAAGTAGCTGTACCAATCCTGAGACCTTTATGCAGGTAGCCTCCAATGTCCACTGTGTCTTTGACACAGGAGTTGAATTTGGTTTCAGTATATAACTGCTTGATACTGGCAGTTGCTTTCCTGGATCTGAGGATGTGAGGCTTAAATCTGAAGTATTACCAGTGTAATCAACCCAGCATAGGACAAGTATTTTCCATCAGACTCTAGAGTGAGAGTCACAGCTAAGCCAGGCAGATATTTCATGTGGCATCAGCTTCATTGCCAAAAATATCATATTAAAAGAACAGACAGGGCCGGGCATGGTGGCTCATGCCTGTAATCCCAGTACTTTGGGAGGCCAAGGTGAGCAGATCATGAGGTCAGGAGATCGAGACCATCCTGGAGGCAGGCAGATCACGAGGTCAGGAGATCGAGACCATCCTGGCTAACACGGTGAAACCCCATCTCTACTAAAAACAAACACAAAAAATTAGCCAGGTGTGGTGGCGGGTGCCTTAGTCCCAGCTACTCGGGAGGTTGAGGCAGGAGAATGGCGTGAACCCAGGAGGCAGAGCTTACAGTGAGCCAAGATCACGCCACTGCACTCCAGCCTGAGTGACAGAGCGAGACTCTGTCTCAAAAAGAAAAAAAAAAAAAAAAAAGGACAGACTCTGATAAGGAAGATGAGTCAAGTGAACAGACCTTTAGGTATTATATGAATGATGAAGTATATGGATCATTTCATCAATCCTTTATGATCACGCACATGTAAAGCCCCTGCTGCAAAAGAGATCGACATCAGTGAGAAGTATTATTCATCCAGCATATGGGAAGAACATGTGATGGCCTTGATCAGATTGTTGAGCAGTGTGATCTGCCCAAAATATATGTAGGTAATTGGATGCTGCTCTTTAAAAACATGGGCACTGACACTTTTGCTGCTACTTCTACTTTCACTGGATTCCAGAGGCCAACAATCTACATGTGATATCAGGACCAGCATCGAAACTCATGTAGCAAATCTAGAACCACGACCTCCCACCCCAGATAAAGGAACAGGGCATTAGCACCCTGCCTGTGACTTATGCTTGGGAAAATGGAATGAAACATCACTCAGCAACCTGTGCTTCTGCTAGTATTAATATGTAGATATGGCTCTAGTAGTTGTTAACTATGAGTCCTGCTTGAATTAAGGGATTTCATAAGAGTTGGGTTCGCGTGGATGGGGCAAGATGGAAGACTAGTATATGGGTCACACATTATTTGTGTTCCTATGGGAACTATTTAAATATTTGTTTTATATGGATTTTTATTCACTTTTCGTAAGAGTTGGGTTCGCATGGATGTGGCAATATGGAAGACTAGGATATAGTTCACACATTATTTATGTTTCTATGGAAACTATTTAAATATTTGTTTTATAAGGATTTTTATTCACTTTTCAGATATGGTACTCCAGAGTGCCCCTCGACTGCTAAGCAAGCATCTGTAGCTTGTACAATGGAATGGGCCATAGTGTTGTGATCTGTTTTTAAAGTAAAGTATTTCAAAATTAACAACAACAAAAAAATTGACAAAGCTTAAGCTAGATTAAGAAATAAGAGAGAGCTGGGCACAGTGGCTCACGCCTGTTAATCCCAGCACTTTGGGAGGCCAAGGTGGGCAGATCACTTCAGATCAGGAGTTCAAGACCAGCCTGGTGAAATCCTGTCTCTACTAAAAATACACACACACACCACACACACACACACACACACAAAATTAGCCAGGCCTGATAGCAGCTGCCTGTAGTCCCAGCTACTTGGGAGGCTAAGGCATGAGAATCGCTTGAACCCGGGAGGCAGAGGTTGCAGTGAGCCGAGATCGTGCCACAGCACTCCAGCCTGGGCGACAGAGTGAGGTTCTATGTCAAAAAAAAAAAAAGAAAGAAAGAAAGAAATAAGAGAGAGGATTTAAATAATCAGAAATGAAAGTCAGGAGATTACTACCAATTTTACAGAAATAAAAAGGGTTATAAAAAGTATTATGAACAACTGCAAGTGAACATATTGAATAACTTACATGAAATAAACAATTCCTAGAAACATAACCTACCAAGACTAAATCATGAAGAAACAGAAAATCTGAATAGACCTGTAACTCGTAAAGAGATTAAATCAGTAATGAAAAACTTCCCAATGAAGAAAAGCCCAGGAACAAATGGCTTTACTGGTGAATTCTACAAAACATGTAAAGAAATAACATTAATCCTTTTCAAACTATTTCCAAAAACTGAAGAGGAAAGAACACTTTCTACTCATTCTATGAAACCAGCATTATTCTGACACCAAAGCTAGAAGAAACAAGAAAAGAAAATTACAGACTAATAAAATCCATTATGAATAGTAATGCAAAAACCCTTAATAAAATACTAACAAATGGAACTCAATAGCATATTTTTTTCTCAATTTTTAAGTTTTTATTTTCAAAATTTTAAATTTAGAGATGGGGTGTTGCTATGTTGCCCAGATGGGTTTCGAGCTCCTGGTCTTAAGCAATCCTCCTGCCTCAGCCTCCCAAATAGGTCAGATTACAGGCATGAGCCATCATGTCTGGCTTTTCAACAGCATATTGAAGGGATTATACATCATCATCAAGTGGGATTCATACCTGGAATGCAAGGGTGGTTCAACATATGAAAATCAAAGTAATCCACCACATTAACAGAATGAAGAAGGAAAAGACATGGTCATCTCAATTTATGCAAAAAAAGCATCTGACAGACTTTGACACCCTTTCATGATAAAGACACTCAACAAACCAGGAAGGAAACAACGTCAACATAATAAAGGCCATATATGCAAAATCAACAGCTAATATCATACAACACTGAAGACAAAAAGCTTTTCTAACAGGAACAAGACTAGGATGTCTACTGTTGCCACTTCTATTCAACATAGTGTTCGAAGTTCTAGCCAGAGCAATTAGGCAAGAAAAACAAAAGGCATCTAAGTTGAAAGGAAGAAATAAAATAATCTCTGGTCACATATAATGTAAGAGCCTTCTACATGATCTTACATGTAGAAAACCCAAAAGATTCCATAAGAAGACTGTTAGACTTAATAAATGAATTTGGCAAAGTTGCAGATCACAAAATTAATATTAAAATTAGTTGCTTCTACATACTAACAATGAAAAATCTGAAAAGAAACAATTCCATTCACAATAGAATAAAAAAGAATAAAATACTCAGGAATAAGCTTAACCAAGGAGACGAAAGACTTGTATACTGAAAATTACAAAACATTGCTGAAAGAAATTAAAGATGACACCAATAAATGAAAGACATCTCATGTTCATGGACTGGAAGACTTAATATTGTTAAGATTTCAGTACTACCCAATGCAATCTACAGATTCAATATAACCTTCACCAAAATCTCAGTGACATTTTCTGCAGAAAATGGAATTGTTTCCTTCATATGGAATCTCAAGAGACCCCAAAGAGCCAAAAAAATCTTAAAAAAGAATAATATTGGAGGTCTCATACTTCTAATTTCAACACTTATTACAACAAAGCCATAGTAATCAAAACAGTATGGTACTAGCATAAAGACAGACACATAGACCAATATAATGGAATAGACCCAGAAATAAACCCTCCTGTAAAGGATTCAAATGATCTTTGACAAGGGTGCCAAGACTACACAATGGTGCCAGGAAAACTGAATATTCACATGAAAAAGAACAAAGTTAGTCCCTTACATCACATATAAAAGCTAACTCAAAAAGGGCTAAAGACCTAAACGTAAGACCTGAAACTATAAAACTCTTAGAAGAAAGCCTAGGAGAAAAGTTTCATAATCATTGCAATTGACAATGATTTCTTGGATGGCATTTCTGGAACAAATATTTCTCCCAAGAAGATACACAAATGGTTAACAGGCATATGAAAAGATGCTCAACATCACCAACCATAGGGAAAGGCAAATCAAAGCCACAACAAAATATTACCTCACACCCAAGAGAATGACCACTATCCAAAAAAACAAAGCAAAAAACCTCAGAAAATAATAAGTGTTAACAAGGATGTGGAAAAATTGGAACCTTTGCATCATTGGTGGGAATGGGGATGGAAGCTCCCAAAAAATTAAAAATAGAACTACCATATGTTCCAAAAATCCCAGTTCTAGCTATATATCTAAAAGAACTGAATATAAAATCTCAAACAGGGCCAGGCACAGTGGCTCACACCTGTAATCCCAGCAGTTTGGGAGGCGGGTGATCACTTGAGGCCAGGAGTTCAAGACCAGTCTGGCCAACATGGCAAAACCCCATCTCTACCAAAAATACAAAAATTAGCCAGACATGGTGGCACACGACTGTTAATCTCAGCTACTTGGGAGGCTGAGGCATGAGAATCACTTGAACTCGGGAGGCGGAGATTGTAGTGAACCAAGATCATGCCACTGCACTCCAGCCTGGGCAATAGAGCTAAACTCAAAAAAAAAAAAAAAAAGATCTCGAATAGATAAGATATTTGCACACCCATGTCCAACTGCAGCCAACTGCAGCATTATTCACAATAACCAAGAGACAGAAGCAACCTAAATGCCCAACTATGGATAAATGGATAAACAAATGTATATATATGCAGTGGAATGTTACTAAGCCTTCAAGAAGGAAATTCTGACACACACTACAACATGGATGAACCTCAAGGACATTACACTAAGTGAAAATACATTTATCACTAAAAGATAAATACTGAATGATTCTAACTTACATAAGATATCTAAAGTAGCAAGACTCATAGAAACAGAAAGTAGGCCAGGCCCAGGGGCTCATGCCTGTAATCCCAACACTTTGGGAAACCGAAGCAGGAAGACTGCTTGAGCCCTAGGAGCTCAGGACCAGTCTGGGCAACAAGGTGAAATTAGCTTGGCATGATGGCGTGTCTGTAGTCCCAGCTACTGGGGGGGTGTGGGCAGGAATGCTGAGGTGGGAGTATTGCTTGAGCCCAGGATGCAGAGGTTGCGGTGAGCCATGATCACGCCACCGCAATCCAGCCTGGACGACAGAGCAAGGCCCCGTCTAGGAAAACAAAACAAAAAAACGGTTGAAACACAGTTTAGAATCTGCTCAATTCCTTTTTGAATTTCAAAGAGATCTGTTCCTGTCATAAAGACCTGCCAGATGCAAAAGAAAATCATTTCAGGAAGAAAACATCATTTATCTCTTCAACTTTTCTTAAACAACATATCAAGCATCTACCAAACAAAAGCAAAGCCAGGCCAGGAACACTGGCTCACACCTATAATCCTAGCACTTTGGGAGGCTGAGGTGGGAGGATCACTTGAAGCCAGGGGCTTAAGACCAACCTGGGCAACAAAGTGAGACATCACATCATCTCTACACAAAAAAGAAATAAATAAATTAACCAGATGTGGTGGTACATGCTTGTAATACCAGCTACTCTGGAGGCTGTGGTGGAAGGTCCATTTATTTGAGCCCAGGAGGTCAAGGCTGCAGTGAGCCGTGATCACACCACTGGACTCCAGCCTAGGTGACAGAGCGAGACCACGTCGGAGGGGGGAGAAAAGCAAAACCAAGTGACAACAATTAGAAAGAAACAGACAATAGAAAATAACCATTATCTAGATAATGAATTATCAAAGACTAAAATAACTGATGTCTTAACCAAAGTAATAAAACATCACCAATAGCTTTTATGGTGACTCCTGATGTGATTCAGTAAAAACGACAAATTATCGTCTATGCAGTATTCTTCCAAAAAAGGTTTGACCTAAATGCAATCATAAGAAAAGAACCAGACAAATCTAAATAGCAAGGCATACTAAAAACTAAGACAAAATGGCCCACTCTGGATTTGTGTGGGGTGTGTGTGTTTTTTCTTCTTTTTTTTTTGAGATGGAATCTCGCTCTGTCACCCAGGCTGAAATGCAGTGGTGCGATCTCAGCTCACTGCAACCACCGCCTCCCAGGTTCAAGCGATTCTCCTGCCTCAGCCTCCCGAGTAGCTGGGACTCCAGGCGTCTGCCACCACACCCGGCTAATTTTGTATTTTTAATAGAGACGGGGTTTCACCATATTGGCCAGGCTGGTCTTGAACTCCTGACCTCATGATCTGCCCGCCTCGGCCTCCCAAAGCACTGGGATTACAGGCGTGAGCCATCGCACCCAGCCATGTGTGTATGTTTTTTTTTTTTTTTTTTTTTTTTTTTTTTTTTTTGAGGCGGAGTCTGGCTCTGCCGCCCAGGCTGGAGTGCAGTGGCCGGATCTCAGCTCACTGCAAGCTCCGCCTCCCGGGTTCACGCCATTCTCCTGCCTCAGCCTCCCGAGTCGCTGGGACTACAGGCGCCCGCCACCTCGCCCGGCTAATTTTTTTGTATTTTTTAGTAGAGACGGGGTTTCACCGTGTTAGCCAGGATGGTCTCGATCTCCTGACCTCGTGATCCGCCCGTCTCGGCCTCCCAAAGTGCTGGGATTACAGGCTTGAGCCACCGCGCCCAGCCATGGATTTGCGTTTTAATATCATTATCATAAAAGAAAAAAAATACCCAGGTAATTAAAGAGACACAACAACCAAAAGAAAAGCATTACCCTTGAAGGATCCTAGATTAGGGAAAATAAAATTTTAGAAAGCTAGAAATCTGTCACTAGAGCAATTAGGAAAATTTGAATACAGACTGATAATATCATCATATCAATGTTAAATTTCTTGCGAGTGACAACAGTTTTAGTTTACTTTAGAAAAATGTCCTTGTTTAAGGAGTAGGGCATTATAAGGTTTACTTCTAAAAGGTTAAAAGAAACAGTTGGAAAAAATGAATAGCTGATTAATATATGCAAAGACTTAGAAGACAAAACGACAAATTCCATTAATAAATGGAATATATTAAAAAGAATTAAAAGGAAATTCTAGAAGTAAAAAATACGGTAACTGAAATTAAGAACCTTTAGAAAGAGCCTGAAATTAAGAACCATTAGAAAGGGCCAAACAGCAAATCAGACAAATGAAGAATTATAGATTACTATGCTTGATAACAGGTCAATAAAAAACAGAAAGACTGAAGCACAAAGTCAAAAAAAGGATAGAAGGTAAACAATGAGAAGAATGCAAGCGACATGTGGAACACGGTAAAAAAGGCTAAGACATATATAACTGAAATCCTAGTAGGAAAAGAGAAAACGGAAATCAGGAACAAATGAAGAATAATGAAAAAGCAGTTAAATATATGCGTAAATCCAATTAACACTGATTATATAAAGCAATAATATCTTGTGGGATTTAAAATACATGAAGAATAAAAATGCCTCAGAAGAGTTCCACATCCACCTAAGATATATAATGACAGAAACAATACTGCTTTCCACAAGTTAATAATACACAAAAGCAAATAAACTATAAAATAACCTTGCTCAAATGCATCAGAAAGCTGAGGTCTTAGGGCAACCAAGTTGACTGAAATCTAAGGACAGACCTCTAACAAGGAAAACGAAGGCAAGCACTGGCTCATCTACGACAGGACAGAGGAAGAAACTAACGGCACCTGGCAACCAGCTCATGAAAATTCAGCTAACACTTCTAACAAATTGAGAAAGGCTGCATGTAGGCTAGCATGAGCATACAGAACCCCTGGGACTCAGACACAAGGGAAACTCAGTCAACCAGCAGGATCACCTCCGCAGACCAGATACTCAAGAGAAAGACTGGGGGTAGGGCAGAAGACCACCTCCTTTGGTGGTGCAGTCCTGGAGGAGGGGAACAGCCTCTGTTGCGGAAAAGCACAAAAATCTCCGAACCCTTCTTTTCTGAACAAAAGCCTTAGGCTATGGGGAAGGGGCAGCAAAGCATGTCACCCCTCAAAGCACAGGTTAAGACTCACTGCAGTTGCACTAAGCGTAAAAGAAAAACATCTACCCCTAGGGGACAGGCATAAAACAGTCTTGAGCCTATAATAATACTACCAACACCACGAGAGGTCTCCTACCACTGAAAGAAGGGAAAAAAAACTATTTTGCACAATACCTGCCAGATGCAAGGCAAAGAATGAATGCCACAAGGAAAACTAGGATCATTGAGGCCACCCTACCAGTGAGAATGGCAGACAACAGAAATGCTAAACACTAGGGTAGACCAGGGCAACAGAGAACGTTACTGTTTCCTCCTCCCCCAAATAAGCGAACAAATTCTAAATATATCATACTCAAACTCCTGAAAACCAGAGATAAAGAGAAATACTGAAGGCAAGCAGAGAAAAAGGACACATTAAATACAGAGGAACAAAAGTAAAAAGCAAGAGTAGACTTCTTGTCAAGAATGAGGACGCCGGAAGACATGGAGAGGTAGATTTAAAAAATGGGAAGAAAAAAAGGAAAGAATTCTAAAGTCAATGAAACTGTATTTCTAAAATGAAAGCATTCAACACAAAGAACCCAATTTAAAAATGGACAAAGCAGGGCCGGGCGCGGTGGCTCAAGCCTGTAATCCCAGCACTTTGGGAGGCCGAGACGGGCGGATCACGAGGTCAGGAGATCGAGACCATCCATCCTGGCTAACAGGGTGAAACCCCGTCTCTACTAAAAAATACAAAAAACTAGCCGGGTGAGGTGGCGGGCGCCTGTAGTCCCAGCTACTCGGGAGGCTGAGGCAGGAGAATGGTGTAAACCCGGGAGGCGGAGCTTGCAGTGAGCTGAGATCCGGCCACTGCACTCCAGCCTGGGTGACAGAGCAAGACTCCGTCTCAAAAAAAAAAAAAAAAAAAAAAAAATGGACAAAGCAAAAAATAACAGATGCTGGTGAGGTTGCAGAGAGAAAGAAATGCTTACACACTGTTGGTGGGAGTGTAAATTAGTTCAACCATTGTGGAAAGCAATGTGGTGATTCCTTGAAGAGCTAAAAACAGAACTACCATTTGACCCAGCAATCCCACTACTGGGTGTATACCCGAAGGAATATAAATTGTTCCATCATAGTGACACATGCATGCAAATGTTCACTGCAGCACTATTCACAATAGCAAAGACATGGAATCAACTTAAATATCTAACAACGGTGGACTGGATAAAGAAAATGTGGTAGATATGCACCATGGAATACTATGCAGCCATAAAAAGAATGAAATAATGTCCTCTGCAGGAACATGGATGGAGCTGGAGGCCATTATCCTTAGCAAACTAACACAGGATCAGAAAACCAAATACCGCATGTTCTTATTTATAAGTGGGAGTTAAATGATGAGAATACATGAACACAAAGAGGGACAACACACACTGGGATTAACTGGAGGTAAGAGGTTGAGAGGAGGGAAAGGATCAGAAAAATAATTAATGGGTCCTAGGCTTAACATCTAGATGACAAAATAATCTGTACAATAAACCCCTATGACACAGGTTTACCTATACAACAAACCTGCATGTGTATCCCTGAACCTAAAAGTTTTAAAAATGGACAAAGAACTTGAATAGACATTTCTCCAAAGATACACGAATGGTCAAAAAGCATATGAAAAAATGCTCAACATGATTAGCCATTAGTGCAAATCAAAACCACAGGATGGCTATAATCAAAAAGACAACAAGAAGTGTTAGTGAATATGTGGAAAAACAGGAACCTGTATACCCTGCTGGTAGGTGTGTAAAACGGTACAGCCATTTTGAAAACAGGAAGCCATTCCTTGAAAGGTTGAAAATAGAGTGTTATCAGCCAGGCACAGTGGCTCATACCTATAATCCCAGCACTTTGGGAGGCCAAGACGGGAGGATCACTTGAGCCCAAGAGTTTGAAACCAGCGTGGGCAACATGGTGAAACCCCATCTCTAGAAAAAATACAAAAATTAGCTGGGCACAGTGGTGTGCACCTGTAGTCCCAGCTACTCAGGAGGCTAAGGCGGGAGGATTGCTTGAGCTGGAGAGGCAGAGGTTGCAGTGAGCAGAAATCACCCCTGCACTCCATCCTGGGTGACAGAGCAAGATTCTGTCTAAAAAAAAAAAAAAAAAAAAATAGAGTTATCATATAATCCAAAAATTTCAACAACACTTGTATATGAATGCCTTAGAGCACTATTCACAAACGATAGCCAAAAAGTGGAAACAGTCCCAATGTCCACTGCCCAATGAATGGATAAGATGTGGTATATATGTTGAATGGAATACTGCTCAGCCATAAAAAGGAATGAAGTAATAATATGTACTATAACATGGATGAACCTTGAAAACATCGTATTAACTGAAAGAAGACTAGTCACAAAGGGTCATGAACTATATGATTCCATTTATATGAAATATCCAGAATAGGCAAATCGCTAGAGACAGAAAGTAGATTAGTAGTTGCCTAGGAATGAGGTAGGAGGTGGCAGGCCAAGGGGTACAAGTCTCTTTTTAGTATGATGAAAATGTCTAGCTGGGCACGGTGGCTCTCGCCTGTAATCCCAGCACTTTGGGAGGCCAAGGCAGGTGCATCACTTGAGGTCAGGAGTTCAAGACCAGCCTGGCCAAGATGGCAAAACCCCATCTCCACTAAAAATACAAAAATTAGCCAGGCATAGTGGTGCACACCTGTAATCCCAGCTACTCGGGAGGCTGAGGCAGGAGAACTGCTTGAACCCGGGAGGCAGAGGTTGCAGTGAGCCAAGGTCACACCACTGCACTTCAGCCTGGGCAACAGAGCGAAACTCCATCTCAAAAAAATTAAAAAAAAGAAAATGTCCAAAACTTGATAAAGAAATCTCTATATTAAAAACCATTAAACGGTATACTTTAAATGAGCGAAATGTAGTTGTGTGAATTATATTTCACTAAAGCTATTTTTTAAAAAACAGGCAAAACAAATCTGTGGTGATGTAAGTCAGAATAGTGGTTTTGGGAGGGGAATGATTTACTGGGAAGATGCATTCAGGTATCTGCTAGAGTAATAGAATGTGCTATGCCTTGAAGTTATTTGTGATTACTTAAAATGTACACATAAGAAAAAAACATTGAGTTATACACTTAAGATGATACACTTTATGTAAGAAAATTACCTCTCCTTAAAAAAATTATTTTTCTGTGGCCGGACACAGTGGCTCACGCCTGTAATCCCAGAACTTTGAGAGGCCGAGGCAGGCGGATCACAAGGTCAGGAGATCGAGACCATCCTGGCTAACATGGTGAAACCCCATCTTTACTAAAAATACAAAAAATTAGCCGGGCATGTGGCAGGCACCTGTAGTCCCAGCTACTTGGGAAGCTGAGACAGGAGAATGGCATGAACCTGGGAGGCAGAGTTTACAGTGAGCCAAGTTTGCGCCACTGCACTCCAGTCTGGGCGACAAAGTGAGACTCCATCTAAAAAAAAAAAATTATTTTTCTGCAAGTTGAAAATTGCACCTTTTAATGCTCATTATATTATTATCTAGTTTGGGGTTTTTTTAAACTAAACTATGGATAGCAGCTATATGAATTTCCCAGAACAATGCTATGGGAAGTTAGAAAATCACTGACTTACTCTTGTGCAAATGTATCAAGTAGAAGCAAAGCACTATCTTCTAAATTCAAGCACCCTTATTTACTTTGATACTGTCTTACCCTCTGGTCAAATGTACTTCTCCTTTCAAATACTGTATTGGTTTTTTTCAAAATAATAACTAAATATGAAAGTGACTCCTAAAGAATCACTTGGCAAACTTGGGTATCAAGGCTACTAAGTACATTGCCAATCAAAAATCACCCATGATGACACTGCCCATATTAAATGTTAAGGGTCATAATTATCACTTTATTTTGAATTCCAGGAGAGTTTAACAATTGTTGACATCCAGTCAGGCATGGTGGCTTACACCTGTAATCCCAGAGCTTTCGGAGGCCTAGGCTTGCTTAAGGCCAGGTGTTAGAAACCAGCGAGGCCGGGCGCGGTGGCTCAAGCCTGTAATCCCAGCACTTTGGGAGGCCGAGACAGGCGGATCACGAGGTCAGGAGATCGAGACCATCCTGGCTAATACGGTGAAACCCCGTCTCTACTAAAAAAATACAAAAAACTAGCCGGGCGCGGTGGCGGGCGCCTGTAGTCCCAGCTACTCCGGAGGCTGAGGCAGGAGAATGGCGTGAACCCGGGAGGCGGAGCTTGCAGTGAGCTGAGATCCGGCCACTGCACTCCAGCCTGGGCGACAGAGCGAGACTCCGTCTCAAAAAAAAAAAAAAAAAGAAAGAAACCAGCGAGATCCTGTCTCTAAAAAAAAAATTTAAAAATCAGCTAGGCATGGAGTATTTGTAGCCCTAGCTACTCAGGAGGCTGAGGCAGGAGGATTGGTTGAGCCCAGTAGCTGGAGGCAGCAGCGAGCTACGATCACACCACTGCCCCCCAGCCTAGGTGATAGAGTGAGATGCTGTCTCAAAAAAGAAAACAAAATGAAATCTCGTTTTGGCCACTGAGTCATAAAGAAAATTCAACCAAATCCTGATACCCTACACACTACAGTACATTGCTTATTGTTCTTCCCCTCTGCTAAACAGCAGAAAAAAGGAAGGGAAGGAAGAGAATCAGTGAAAGAAAAGGGATTCTTTATAAGGAGAGAATAAAGCACTTACACTTCATAGGACTTTCTAGCCACAGATGCCAGGTGCTACCCACTGAAATCCAGGCTTGGACTAAGCTCCACATTTCTGAAAGGACCATCTCAACTGAAGCCTGGGGCTCAGAGTCAGCAGGAGGAAGCTGCAGCTCCCACTAGCAGCACATTTCAAAGAGGCTGCAACAAGAGAACATTTTCTATTTAAGCATCTAATTCCAATCTTCCATTTCACAAAGCAGTAGCAGAACAGGCCTTTATATCAGTCTTTTCAAAAGATATTTCCATGACTATGTGATGAATATGAGGCAGGCTGTGGCCCAGCAATCCTTTCACTAACATGCGCTAAGCCCTTCATTATACTTCACAGCAGATCCTCAAGTACTTGCTCCCTTTTTTCTTTAATGGTGCACTGTTGCTCCAAGACTCACTTCTAAACTAGCATTTCTAAAACTGCCGAATCAACCAAAATCACTGAGCGGGCCCTCAACAATGCAAGCACACACCCAGACAGACGCCTAAGGACTCATTAGCTGCCAAGAATTAGAAGCAGATTACAGCTGCTAGTTAATTCCACACAAAAACTCCTCAAATTAAGCAGAATTACCTAAAATACTTCACTGAGTACCAAAGAGCTCTGGCAAATAGAAAATAAAGCTCTGGAAATACAGATAATTCAATAAGACTTGAGAAGTAACATAAGTATCAGGTTGCTGCATTTTTTAAGCATTTCAATGAGTGAATGATATTATTTATTAAATGACGATTTTCAAAGATTTATAGTATATTGGGGAAAGTTCTGGGAAGGAAGACTACATCAGAACACAGAGTAAAAAGGACTCAAAAAGAAAACCATAGATCAGTCAAACAAAACAATATTTTAGGTATATGCCCTGCAACCATGTGGTATAGCGCTAGAAAAGTCAGAATTTCCCAAATCAAGAAAAAATCATTTTCATGAGACAGGTAAAGAAAGAACAAGTCTAATTTACCTGAAACAGAAAAAGTAATTTTTTAAGTCATGAACTACCTTAAGTTCTTTTACATAATCCTTTATGAGAATTTTACAAAACGAGATAAATTGCTAGATTTGTTACAACAAATTACTTCCTGATAATTTTCTCGGACAGTGGGAAGAAAAATGGTTTGAAAGGATACCAATTAAGAAAAAAATAAACTGAGGGGCACATAAGATAACCATCACTATCTAAAAATATTTTTCAATATAACTTATTTTGCAAGATGGCCTGCAACACAGAAACCAAGATGAAATCAAACTTAACTAATATCTTCACCAAAGCAGTGATAAAGCAACTCCCATCCTCCAAAAAAAAGTTGTAAAAGTAAAGTAATCATAAATCCCCTAGCAAGCTCCCAGATTCACAAAATACACTTGGGTATACATAAACACATTTTCTAGAAGCAAAAAATTTCCCTTACAGAGGTAAGTTCAGTCAACGTACATTTTCACAGCCATCTCCATAAGAGCTAAATATATAATCAAAAGGAAAAAAAGTATTTTCCTCAGGAGGAAAGATATTCGTAGCTAAAAACAATTACTTAAAAGGAAGGGCCAGGTGCAGTGGCTCACACCTGTCATCTAAGCACTTTGGGAGAATCACCTGAGACCAGAAATTCTACACCAACCCGGGTAACATAGCAAGACCCAGTCTTTAAAGGAAAAAAAAAAAAAAAATTAGCAGGATGTGATGGTGCGCACCTTTGGGCCTAGCTTCTGGGGGTAGGGGTAGGGGACTGAGGTGGGAGGATCACTGAAGCCCTAGTTACAGTGAACTGTGATCCTGCCACTGCACTCCAGACTGGGTGACAGAGTGAAATCCTATCTCCTTTTTTTTTTTTTTTTTTTGAGACAGAGTCTAGCTCTGTCTCCCAGGCTGGACTGCAGTGGCCGGATCTCAGCTCACTGCAAGCTCCACCTCCTGGGTTTCTGCCATTCTCCTGCCTCAGCCTCCCAAGTAGCTGGGACTACAGGCGCCCACCACCTCGCCCGGCTAGTTTTTTTGTATTTTTTAGTAGAGACGGGGTTTCACTGTGTTAGCCAGGATGGTCTCGATCTCCTGACCTCGTGATCTGCCCGTCTCGGCCTCCCAAAGTGCTGGGATTACAGGCTTGAGCCACCGTGCCCGGCCGTGAAACCCTATCTCTAAAATACATTGAAATTTAATCAAAATAAAAGAAAGGAATCAATGAGGCCAATGACAGCACCGCACACTGTGGTCTTCCTAGATTCTCCCGAAATCCCAGAAGTTCTGAGACAAGCACTTTCAAATGATCCCCTATCATAATGACCTTTGACAAATGAATTTTGGCTGAACTATGTAGTTGTTGGTCACACATAAGATGGTACTAAGATATCCTGCCCCAATTTTTTCATGACAAGAATCCCTACCCAAAATAATAATCCTCAATTACCTATGAATGTCGGTATTAATCTCAAGAATGGCCCTGAAAAAGATAAATAAATTTAGATCCATAAAACCAACTTCAGTTGGGAATGACCAAGGCAAGCATTACTCGATAATCTTTTCCCTGTGGGCCTTATTTATACTAGGCAGTCTTGCTTTAAAAATAGAAAATGCCAAGCTTGAAACCATTTCATTTGAAACAAATGGTTAGCCCATGCAAGGGCTTCCTGAAAGCCAAAATACAGAAAATTTATCTTCTTTCAACACTGGTCTCTATTTCTGCCTACCTGCTCAGTTTTATAATAACTCATATAAACCAGATGAGAATTCTATCGTACATACAAAGCATATGTTAACAGTGCTTAAGACTCAAATTTTTCAAACTTAATATAAATGTAAGATGTCTAACTTATTGTAATAATGTATTAAAGTGATTTTTAAATCTCTGAATGCTTATTTATATAAAAGCATGTATATTTTCTTGAACTCCTGACCTCAAGTGATCTGCCTGCCTTGGCCTCCCAAAGTGCTGGTATTACAGGCATGAGCCACCACGCATGGCCTTTTTAAATTTTTTTGTTTTTGAGATGGAGTCTTGCCCAAAAATCTATGTTTTCATGTCTAGTTCCAAATATATTCTCTTGCTTTGAAGATAACTGTTAAAATATTACACTATGACTGAGACAGAAAATACAACTAGGAAGCAATGAATACAAAATAGAAAAAAGAATTGTGCTGTGGGCTTGAGAAAAAAATAAGTAAAAACCATTATGCAAACTCTGTCAACAGAAAACCCAACAAAAGGAAAAATACTTGTTTTCTAATTTCATTTTGGATACTCTACCAGAAGACGAAAATTAAATTAGTACTTTTAAGAGTATGTACATACCAAACACTACAAAACTATCCCCTGTAGCAATACTGTTAACTTCCAATAAAGAGAAATAAGGTTTATCTTAGAGACTTCACCTGTACAGGTGGAAAAATATTCTCTGGTAATATTTCAGCACCATGGTACAAGCGAGGGAAATACAGGACAGGTAGTCTGAGTAATCTCAACTTCCTATGAAATAAATTTGTTTTTAAGTTCAACAGAGCTTAAAAATCTGGGAAACAGTATGACAGTTCCCCGAATAAGTAAGTAAATAAATATAGAATTACCACATGATCCAGCAATTCCACTTCTGGGTATACCGTATATTCGAAAGAACTGAAAGCAGGTACTCCCACAAGTATGTGTACACCCATGTTCATAGCAGCATTATTCACAAAGGTGCAAGCAAGTGTCCATTGATGGATGAATGGATAAGCCAAATGTGGTATATATACATACAACGGAATATTATTCAGCCTTAAAAAGGAAGGAACTTCTGACACGTACTACGCACGCGAATGAACCCTGAAGATATTATGCTAAGTGAGAATAGCCCATCACAAAAAGGCTACATACTGTATGATTCCACTTACATGAGGTACCAAGAACAGTCACATTCATAGAGACAGAAAGTAGAATGGTGGTTGCCAGGGACTAGGGGGAGGGGCAAATGGGCACCTATTGTGTTTAGTGGGCATAGATTTAGTTTTACAAGATGAAAAAGTTTTGAAGATGGATGATGGTGATGGTTGCACAACAATGTGAACGTATGTAATACCACTGAACTGCACACTTGAAAATGGTTAAAATGCCTGGACACGGTAGCTTATGCCTGTAATCCCAGCTACTTGGGAGGGTGAGGTGGCAATATAGCTTAAGCCTGGGAGTTTAAGGCTGTAGTGAGCTATGATCACACCACTGCACTCCAGCCTGGGCAACAGAATGAGACCCTGTCTTCAAAAAAAAAAAAAAAAGTTAAAATGGTAAATTTATGTTTTGAATGTTTTACCACAAAAAAAAAATCTATAAAACTTACTTTCCATTTCCTCTATAAACATCAGTGCAATCACTATAAAAGAATGCTGAAGAAGTATCTGAAAAGCTGGAAAAATTATTGTAATTAGAAAATACAGCAGTACACTGATAATTTTACATCCTAAATCAAACAATCAACTTTGGCCCAAGGCCTGACAAGATGAGAAACTAATCAAAATATGGAGAAATGCCACCACATAACAGACTACCATGGCAACAGAAATACTGTCACAAAATCACAAACATAGACTCCAATACTTCAAAGACATGAAATGTTCTATATTTGCACTGTACAGCACTTGGAATTTGGGTAAGTGCAAATAAACTGATTTTAGGCTGGGTGCAGTGGCTCATGCCTGTAATCCCAGCACTTTGGGAGGCTGAGGTGGGTGGAGGCTGAGGTGGGTGGATCACGAGATCAGGAGATCAAGACCACCCTGGCCAACACAGTGAAATCCCATCTCTACTAACAGTACAAAAAATTAACCGGGCATGGTGGCATGCACCTGTAATCTCAGCTACTCAGGAGCCTGAGGCAGAATTACTTGAACCAGGCAGGCGAAGGTTGTAGTGAGCCGAGATCGCGCCACTGCACTTCAGTCCAGGCGATAAGAGCAAGACTCCGTCTCAAAAAAAAGAAACTGATTTTAACTTTTACTTAATTTTAAGTTTAAATAGTCACACTGGACTGGTGGCTGCTACACTGGATGACACAGCTACACTGGTAAACTCTCTGGGAGAAAGATCTTTGGTTTTCATTATTTACATACTCCCAGTTTCTACCAGTGCGAGGCATAGCGTATTCCTAGACTGAACTCATCTACTGAAGTTGTATAGGAACATTATCTATTTTCTAGAAGGCTTTCCTTTCAAAAGCATGTTTTGATTGGAAGGTGTGAGCATAAGCACACACAAAAAATGCCTAAACTTTCAAGATAAATCAGTAACAACCAGAGAAAAGCCAAAAACCCTACGTTTTATAACTAGGCTAAAGAATCAATAAATTCCAAAAGGGAAAAGTACTAGGAAAGAAGTTTGAAGCTGATATTCCATGACCCATGTATTAATCGGTTCTCACGCTGCTAATAAAGACATACCCAAGCCTGGGTAATTTATAAAGGAAAGGGGTTTAACTGACTCAGTTTCACACGGCTGGGGAGGCCTCACATTCATAGCGGAAGATGAAGGAAGAGCAAAGCAATGTCCTACATGGCGGCAGGCAAGAGAGAGCTTGTGGAGGGGAACTCCCATTTATAAATCCATCAGAACTTGTGAGACTTATTCACTACCAGAAGAACAGATGGGGGAACCCCCCATCATGATTCAATTACTTCCATCTTGCCCCACCCCGACACAAGTGGGGGGGTATTATTACAGCTCAAGGTGAGATGTGGGTGGGGACATAGCCAAACCATATCAACCCATGACGTTTCTGATATCATATCTAAGAAGAAAATTCCTATGGACATGTGATAAACCAAACATGACAATGCCAACTTGGTCTATCAAAGCATGATTTACTTCATCTGCTTTATGCTTTTGATGCTTTTCATCAAAAAGCTGCATACACCCATGCTGAAGCATGCCTTTTCAGTTTCCAGACTGAACTATACAACTTTTGAGGTAACATCTAATCCAAAGATTGTCTGTAAAAGTTACCTCCTACTTACAACTTAAATTACAAACTTATAACTGAATAGCTTAAGTAATTGGCCCTATGAAGAGATGCTCTTTCCTTCAATAGCTCTCCACTAATTTTGGTTACTAGGGGTGGACAAATGAAACTACTAAATGTACAGGACAGGCTACTAAGATTCCTTTAAGATGTGCCTCCAAATACTCTTTTAGAACACTTTGAAGTTATCAGTGATATTTACCCATCACATAAAACAACCACGGCTGTACATCTCCAAGAATTTTGGTGGAAAAAGTTTAGAGCAATGAATACAGATTCTTCAGAAAATGGCTGTTTTATACAAATATTAGAGAAAGAGAAAAGATGCTAAGTCACAGCACAGGCTAAAGCCTATTCAAATTACACCTCTATACCAAGTCTACTGTTACCAGGTCATTAGAACTATACTAAATTACTCTCAGATTAATTAGTTGGGGTGGTGGGGAGGAATAAGGATAACAGTTTCACAAATACATATTCTTGAAAGTAGTTTTTTAGCTCACCACACAAATTCTATGCCTTACCAATTTCAAATGGATGTTAAAATGCTATACTTATTACTACAGTTAAAATGTGCTTTTGTTTCAGTAGACAAAATTTTCTGGAAAGAAAAAAACCACCACACACATTACTTTTGATTACAAATGCCACTCAGTGACCACTTAAAGAGAGCCTTGGCCAGGCACAGTGGCTCATGGCTGTAATCCCAGCACTTTCGGAGGCTGGGGTGAGAGAAGTGCTTGAGCCCTGGGGTTCGAGACCAGCCTGGACACCAGGCTCAGGTGAGCAAGGCTGCAGTGAGCAGTAATCACACCCCTGCACTCCACAGCCTGGGCAACAGAGTGAGACCCTGTCTCAAAAAACTAAATAAATAGGCCAGGCGCAGTGGCTCACACCTGTAATCCCAGCACTTTGGGAGGCCAAGGCGACCAGATCACTTAAGGCTAGAGTTTGAGACAAACCTGGCCAACACGGTGAAACCCCATCTCTACTAAAAACACAAAAATTAGCCGGGCCTAGTGGCACATGCCTGTAGTCCCAGCTACTTGGGAGGCTGAGGCAAGAGAATTGCTTGAACCCAGGAGGCGGAGGTTGCAGTGAGCCAAGGTGGTGCCACTGCACTCCCACCTGGGCAACAGAGTGAGACTCTGTCTCAAAAAGTAAGTAAAGAGAGCCTTATTGAGTCCAAAAGTTCCTCTCCCTTTCTGCACCTGAATATCTGCAAGTATAAAATGATGGCAACATATATATCTCATAAAGGGTTTTTTTTAAAAAAAAAAAAAAAAGAAAGAAAAAGAAAAAAAAGACTGGAAAGACTGAAGAGCATTAAAGGAGTTGAATATTGTTTATTTTTAACCATGTATATGGTTAACAGTGACAGCAAAAATAAAACTCGCAGATAAAGAAAAATGTGAGTTAATCCAACTGAGTATCTGCATGTATGCACTATGACAATCAATGTTTTTAAGAACCTGTGTGTGAAGCATCTTCATTGTTTATCTTAATAACCATGGTTTATTTCTTCAACTATGGGTATTGGACTACATAAACAAATGTGACAAGAATCCCAGTCTAGTAGGGGAGGCAAAACACTTATTTTCAAAAAGGTGTATAAAAAGGCAAACACAATGAAATAAAGTTCTCTAGGCATTCAGTGGGGGCTGAAATCACTTTTGGCTGAAGAGAAGCAGGTAAGCCTTCAAGGAGAAAGTAGAATTTAGTTTGGGCTTTCAAAAGGTGAGTTAGTTTCTGCATTTGAAGACAGGGTCGGGAAAGAGTAAAAGCAGAGAAGAAAGTAAAGTTGGGCAAAGGCGGCATCCACTCTACCACAAAATATCTGTGTACTATGAGAAATATTTCAGCTATTTGGATACTGATGGGAAAGACTCAGTAAAGGAGTCTAAAGATGCAGACAAGACATAGGATAAACCAAAAGATTAAGGTCCCAGAGATTTCAGAAGATTGAGAGATGCAAAGCACCTAGATCTGACAAGAGGAGAAGCAGCTGCATACAACCATGCTGAAGTTTGACCAAATTAGAGGGGAAAGGTGATGGTATATTTATAAAATAACTAGAAAGATAGATCTTGGAATCCACATTTGATAAGGAGAGAAATAAAGACACGAAGATAGAAAAAGGAAGGGACAGTCAATGAACTGAGGTTTTGATAAAATTCAAGAACTAATGCAGGGACTTCTGTTTAAAATGACTAAACTAACTGATTGAACACAGCTGTTTGCTCTCAGGTCCTTCCAAAAATCCACTAAACATCAGAGTAAAGATCTTTTTTTAAAAAGGCAAAAACACATAAAGACAAAGAAAATGGAAACAGATGACAGATATCAATACAACTGTGGAAACTGGAAAGCTAAAGGACAGTGTTAACTGTCTAAGCAGATCCGAAAAGGCTGAAATTTGCCTGGGGGTGGGGAGGGAGGATGAGATGAGAATGGGGAAAGCAAGGGACAAACTACTCATGCTGCAAAACCCAGGAAGACTAGGGAATTGGAAGCACAGGTACATCTGAAGGCAGATGCACAGGCGGAACAAAAAACAAAAGAGTGGAGCTGGGTGTGGTGGTGTGCACCTGTAATTTCAGCTACGTAGGAGGCTGAGGAGACAGGATTGCCTGAGACCAAGAGTCTGGGTCCAACCTGGGCAATATAGCGAGACCCCATCTTTTATTTTCTTTTTTTTTGAACGGTGGGGTGGACCGAGAGAGGTGGCTCACGCATGTAATCCCAGCACTTTGGGAGGCCAAGGCGGGTGGATCACAAGGTCAGGAGATTGAGACCATCCTTGCTAACATGATGAAACCCTACCTCTACTAAAAAAAAAATACAAAAAACTAGCCAGGCGTGGTGGTGGGTGCCTGTAGTCCCAGCTACTCAGGAGGCTGAGGCAGGAGAATGGCCTAAACCCGGGAGGCGGAGCTTGCAGTGAGCTGAGATCCGGCCACTGCACTCCAGCCTGGGCGATAGAGCGAGACTCCGTCTCAAAAAAAAAAAAAAAAAAAAAAAAAAAGAAAAAAGAAAAAAGTTTAAATAAATAAAAGGGTCAAAATCTGTGTAAGAAGCAGTAGCCTCCTAAATTTCCTCTCTGACTCTGAGCAATCAGGCTACTGCTCTCCCACCATAATGGAAGACTCAAGGTTTACTTTGGAAAGATTGAAGTAGGTGGTCTCTGGACTCTTAGACAACAGACTCAGCTAAAGACAGGAGTATCATGCTGAAAACAAGAGATTAAATTAAAACCTACATACTCAGTTGTGAGATCCATCCCCTAGCTTCATTCCCTGACCTGGCTTTAGAACACTGGCAGTCTAGCTTACAACTCCCAGGCTGACTAGAGAATTCAAGGTAAAAGCAACCCAAGAGAAACAGACCAACAGAAAAGCAATGAGAGAAAGGATGAAGGTTCCCTTCTCGATGATCCATTAAATGGAAGAGTAACCCAAGAAAACATCATGGAATCCAAGAATCCGTGGATTCAGCACAACAAAGAGGCAAAGGGAATTCCCTAGGACAGTGTTTATGGAATCCCATAACGATAATTATCAACAGACCTAGCGAACCAGGCCAGACTGGAGCAGGAAAATGGAGGGTTCTTGGGATAGATATTTCCTTCAGCCAAAAAAGAAAACAAATCACCAGTCTGAACAAAGAGGATACTTACACTACTGAGATTTGGGGATGACTTATTGTGGATATACAGAAAACAAAATGAAAAAAAAAAAGAGGTATTTGATTACCAACAGGAAAAAAGAGGTTCCACAAAATTTTGTTTTAAAAATAAAACTTCAATATTAGTAAAATTACATAAAGATTTCAAAAAACCTGGGTGACGTTATTTGAGATTTTTGAGCCAGCAAACTGGAAAACAGTGGGTTATTATCAAAGCACAATGTCTGAATTAGCTATTTGGAGGTGTGGTGACTTTATTTTATTTTTTTTTTACCATCTTGCTGTCTCCCAGGCTGGAGTGCAGTAGCGAAATCATAGCTCACTCAGTCTTGAACTCCTCGGCTCAAGGGATCCTCCCGAGTAGCTGGGACTATAGGTGAATGTCACCATATCCAACTAATTTTCCTATTTTTTTGTAGAAATGAGGTCTCATTATGTTGCCCAGGCTGGTCTTGAACTCCTGGGCTCAAGGGATCCTCCACCTTGGCCTCCCAAAGTGCTAGGATTATAGGCGTGAGCCAATGGGCCTGGCTGGTAACTTTGTTTTTTTGAGATAGAGTCGGGCTCTGTCACCCAGGCTGGAGTGCAGTGACACAGTCTCAGCTCACTGCAACCTCCACCTCCTGGGTTCAAGAGATTCTCCTGCCTCAGCCTCCTGAGTAGCTGAGACTACAGGTGCACACCACCACGCCCAGCTAATTTTTGTATTTTTAGTAGATACGGGTTTTCACCATATTGGCCAGGCTGGTCTTGAACTCCTGACCTCAAGCGATCCACCCGCCTCAGCCTCCCAAAGTGTTGGGATTACAGGCATGACAGCCTGGGTGGTGGCTTTTTAGTAAAGACAAGATCCAGGGTGTGATTGTGTGACCAGGTGACTGAAGAAAATGAAGAGGTAAAGGAATCAAAAGGCCAAAGTGTTAGCTGAACTGTCAATCCAGATGCTGAAGTTGCCTAAACATGATGTGTGACTGCTGGACATTTTCCAGATCCACTTTTCCACACTCTTCTGTCATGTTTTCTGCTCCAATAGGCTGACCTGTATAGACTTTACCAACAGGTCACTGTGTTGCCTGGCTTCCGGCTGGGTTTGGCCAATGGGAAATCCCATCTGTGAAGATGATGTAAGGTTGTAATAGAGTAGTGGAAAGTAAGGAGAGAAAAGTGACTAATATTTAAATAACAATTGCTAACATTTTAATCTCTATGTTCCAAGAATTTTTCTAAGCTCTTCGTAGAATATTAACTCATTTAATCACAACCACCTTCTGTGGTAAGCAGAGATTTTTTTCTAGTTCATTTCCAAATCCAAACACCCAGCATAGTTGCTGGCACATGGTAAGCACTCAAATATTGATTTAAAATACACACAACAAGCAGGTTTAATTAGAAAGATATGACTTTTGCAGTGTAGTGTAGCATTTCTCCTATTTATACTTTAGAAAACTATACGAAGATCAGGGAATTGTGACTCTCCAGAGATCACAGAAACACTAAATGAGACCATATGTGAATGATTTTCTTGTGTAGCCTACAGTGAGTTGTATTCCTTTATTTTCTGACGAGGACTTGGGCGCCAATTTTTTAAGCATAATATTCAAAGTCAAAGTTGCAGCCAGGCGCGGTGGCTCACACCTCTAGTGCCAGCACTTTGGGAGGCCGAGGTGGGCAGATCACCTGAGGTCAGGAGTTCGAGACCAGCTTGGCCAACATGGTGAAACCCCGTCTCTACTAAAAAATACAAAAATTAGCTGGGCGTGGTGGCATGCGCCTGTAATTCCAACTACTCGGGAGGCTGAGACAGGAGAATCACCTGAACCTGGGAGGAGGAGGTTGCAGTGAGCCGAGATCACACCACTGCACTCCAGCATGGGCAACAGAGCCAGACTCTGTCTAAAAAAAAAAAAAGGCAAAGTTGCTCCATACCAAGACTAGATTTTTAAAAAGTCAAAGTTGCAAATTTTTAAATATCATGAACTTGCAATCTAGGAGCTGATTTAATAAGGCAGAGCACCTTTAAGTATCAGTTATGAGTTACAGGGAAGGGGGGCAAAAAAATATGCTTGTTAGTATAAAATGCAAAAATAAAGGTAAAGGTGAGTATTTTGTCAGCCTGTAAAAAAGCCTCTTTAGTTGTTTTCAAAGTACTTAATTTTTAAAGTGCATACTACATTAGGACCTAAGTCGGCCAGATCACCAAGAATACACACTCACACAGAAATGAAGCACAGCAAAGGTGTGAAAATTAGGAAAGGAAGCATAAAACATGAATCAAAGAATGCAGAAATACAATAGATATAAGCTACAATTAAATATCTCACTGGATGCACATACAGTTTTATATGGAATAATCAAAGCAGCAGTGATACCCATCTTACAAATAAAAAAATCTAAAAGCCAGAGAAATAACAAGGTTAGAGGATTAATATGAAATAAAATGAGAACTCCAAAGATTTTCTGAACGCAGAATTAATATTTTTTCTTCATACTCTGTTGCCATTCCAAAGCAAGGGGAAAACTCGCACGAGTAAGAATCTAGAAACCTGAGAAGTTTCGAGAAGAACAGACTCAAACTGGAGTGAAAACAGGCAAAAAGAGTGAGGCATAAGGCTGGGAGGAAATTGCCGGATGCAAGTCTTAGACACGGAGAAGAGACCAATAAAGCATTCTTAAGCGGAAGGTGGAGAAACACTGGGGTTGGATTTGGTGGGAGGAAGACAAAACGGAAAAGCACGGCCCAAGAAGCAACGGCAAAGGCAGAACTTAAACAAGACTAGATCGATGCCACAATCGAAAAGTATAAGACCTACAAATCAGATTCCACCGGGTGGGGAAAGGGCCAGTTCGCGACCGATCAGGTGCGACTAGTTTCCCAAAAGCGGCAAAGATGTAGCTTCGCAGCCCCACCCCACGACAGCAGCTCCTCCCCAAGGAGGACCTCACGAGGTCAACCGCCGGGCTCAGGTTCTCCCCTGGAGCCTAGGTTCCACCCCGCCCCGGCCCCGCGGCACAGAACTGCCTCTCTGGGCCCCTCACCGAACGCTGCAGCTCCCCAAGCCAAAACGAGGCGCGCTCCTTTCCGCTGGGATCTGGGTCGTGGTAAAGCGCCTGCACTGCCTGGTACACGAGCTGCAATGTTGGCTTTGCTCCTTCCATGGTGGTGGCGGCAGTGACGGTAGCGACGGCTCTGATTCTTCTCCCGAGGCTTCCACGGTTGCTCCGCCTTCGCGCTTCCTCACTGTCTGGGCCACGGCCGCTCCCTGACTGGCGCCATCTCCTCCTCTTTGGCCGTTACCAGGGCAGAAGGTTCCCCGTGGAAGTTGCCCCCTCGGAAACAGCTATTAGGTCGTATTCAGGTTCCTGGCCTTTTTTCCGGTTTTTCCACTAGACCCCAGACTTCTGAGTCCACAGATTCTGGCGCTCCCGTCTTCACTCGCTGACTTGCCCTCAGAAGCCTATCGTCGCACGCCACACACCAGCGTGTATCTAAGGTGCGTTTACCCGGACCGGAAGCGACCGCACCGATACCTTTGGCACACTTCCGCCTGGTACACTACAAACGGCCTCCTTCCCGGCACGCCTCCTCTTGTCTCCCCGCCCCCTCCCGGAAGTGGCCCTTCCGGGCCAGGAGCCGGGAAGAAGAGCGGGTGGTGTTTTCTCGGTTTCTCGCTTCCAGCTTGGGGCTTTAGCACCGAGATGTGTCCCATATCTAAGCTGCCTTCAGCTCCTTGGAATGGATCCAGGTTTTTCCTCCCCCTTCCGACTTCCCTATCCCTCTTCAGAGAATCCTTTTCTGCCCTGGTGATCAAGGCGCGTCAAATCAACTCTCCCTATAGTGGCCACAGTACTGGAGATCCAAAATGACTTAAGACATGGTGCCTACGCTGGCTCTAGTGGAGGAGACAGACATGTAGTCAACTGAACTATTTTACAAACCTGAAATATGTGCGACATTGAGATAAATCCAAAATGCCTAGAATCTCTGTTCAGCTCCCCTTTATTTAGTTCTTAAGCCTAAAAGAGGTCTTTCATTCCGCTTACAGCTCCTGGTGCTCTAACTCCAGAGCGTTTTGCATTACATCTTTAGTATTATTCTCACATTGAACCGTATTTTTGTGAACGCCTTTCTGTCCAAATCCAATACCAGTGGTCTAACAATTCACAAAAGAAAACAGAAATCTTGGAAACTGTACTCTGGAGAAATTGGGGACAAAAGGTTAACAGTATATTAATATTAACATTGCTGCTAGTCCTTTGCACTAGTAAATAACTGCTATTTGATAAATGCTCAGAATGTGTAAAACACTGTAGTTACAAGATCTCATTTAATCCGCCTAACAACCTTGCCAAGTATTATTAAAACCTGTTTTAGGCGCTGACACTGACCTACGGCACCTCAGCTCCGGTGCCATGGCACCCTCCAGGAAGTTCTTCGTGGAGAGGAACTGGAAGATAACGGGCGGAAGAAGTGTCTGGGGGAGCTCATTGGCACTCAGAACGCGGCCACAGTGCCTGCCCACACCGAGGTGATTTGTGCTCTCCCCACTGCCTGTATCGACTTGGCCTGGCAGAAGCTAGATCCCAAGATTGCTGTGGCTGCGCAGAACTGCTACAAAGTAACTAATGGGGCCTTTACTGGGGAAATCAGCCCTGGCATGGTCAAAGACTTAGGAGTCACATAGGTGGTGTGGTCCTGGGGCACTCAGAAGACATGTCTTTGGGGAGTCAGATGAGCTGATTGGGCAGAAAGTGGCCCATGCTCTGGCAGAGGGACTCGGAGTAATCGCCTGCATTGGGGAGAAGCTAGGTGAAAGGGAAGCTGGCATCCTTGAGAAGGTTGTTTTTGAACAGGCAAAGATCATTGCAGATAATGTGAAGGACTAGAGCAAGGTCATCTTGGCCTATGAGCCCGTGTGGGCCACTGGTACTGGCAAGACTGCAACACCCCAACAGGCCCAGGAGGTACACAAGAAGCTCCGAGGATGGCTTAAGTCCAACGTCTCTGATGCAGTGGCTCAGAGCACTGGTATCATTTATGGAGGCTCTGTGACCAGGGCAACCTGCAAGGAGCTGGCCAGGCAGCCTCACATGGGTGGCTTCCTCATGAGTGATGTTTCCCTCAAGCCCGAATTCGTGGACATCATCAATGCCAAACAATGAGCCCCATCCGTCTTCCCTACTCTTCCTGCCAATCCAGGAACTAAGCAGCCCAGAAGCCAAGTGACTGCCCCTCCCCTGCACATGGTTCTGATGGTGTCATCTGCCCCCTATTGTGGCCTCATCCGAACTGTATCTTCCTTTACTATGTATACCTTCACCTTGTAATGGTTGAAAGACCAGGCCAATCCCTTCTCCACTTACTATGATGGTTGGAACTAAATGTCACCAAGGTGGCTTCTCCTTGGCTGAGAGGTGAAAGTCGTGGAATTTGCTCCTGGGTTCCATAGGCCCTAGTGAGGGGAGGAGAGAGAAACCATCTTCTCCCTTTTTACACTGTGAGGCCAAGATCCTCCCCTCAGAAGCCAGGGGTGCTGCCCTCTCCCACAGGGCCAACGCCTGTGTGTGTTGTATATGTGAGCCACCCCACATGTGAGGGAAATAAACACCTGGCACTTAAAAAACAAACAAACAAAAAAAACCATTTTAAAGAAAGAGAAATAGTAATGTAATTTGCCCAGGGATACAGTTCTTAAAGTTAGGATTTGAATCCAGATCAGTGTTGCTCCAAAACCTGTTAAATCACACAATCCCTATCATCTCATATGTTCGTTTGCTGTTTGCTTCTGATTTGTTCCTCAAGGAATTTTTGACTGCCAACAACATGATGAAAACACTGTTACTGCACAGAGTTGATATAATTTTAGACAGAGAAAAGAAACTTGATATTTTAGTTACCCAATCCATTCATTCGTTAAAAAAAGATTTAGTGTTGGGCTTGGTGGCTCACAACTGTAATCCCAGCATTTTGAGAGGCCGAGGCAAGAGGATTGCTTGAGGCCAAGAGTTCAAGACCAGTCTGGGTAATGAAATGAGACTCTGTCTCAACAAAAAAATTTTAAAAATTAGCAGGGCATGGTGGTGGGTGCCTCTAATCCCAGCTACTCAGGAGGCTGAGGTGGGAGTATTGCTTTAGCCCGGGAGGTGGGGGTTGTAGTGAGCAGAGATTGTGCCACTGCACTCCAGCCTGGGAAATGGTGAGACCATATCTCAAAACAAATTTTTTTGTGTTTATCAAAGGATACTATCAAGAAAGTGAAGTGATAGTCCACAACATGGAAGGGAATGTGCAAATCACATATCTGATAACTGATTAGTATCCAGAGTATGTAAAAACTCTTAGAATTCAGCAATGAAAAGACAACTCAGTTTTTAGGTGTCTGTGTGTGTGTGTGTGTGTGTTTTGCTTTTTTGTTTTGAGATGGAGTCTCGCTCTGTTGCCCAGGCTAGAGTACAATGGCATAATCTCAGCTCACTGAAATCTCCACGTCCTGGGTTCAAGCAATTCTCGTGCCTCAGCCTACCATGTAGCTGGGATTACAGGTGCCCACAACCATGCCCAGCTGATTTTTGTGTTTTTAGTAGAGACAGGGCTTCACCATGTTGGCCAGGCTGGTCTTGAACTCCTGACCTCAAGTGATCCACCCGCCTCAGCCTTCCAAAGTGCTGGGATTACAGGCATGAGCCACCATGCCTGGCCTCAGACAGCTCAGTTCTTTAAATGGGCAATTAATTTGAATAGACATTTCTTCAAAGAAGATACACAAATGCACATGAAAAGATGCTCATCATTAGCCATCAGGGAAATACAAATCAAAATTGCAATGAGATACAACTTCACACCCACTAGAATAACTAAAATTAAAAAATGTTAAGTGCTGGTGAGAATGTGGAAAAATCGGAACTCTCATACACTATTCATGGGATTGTATCATGGTGCAGCCATGTTGAAAAACAGTTTGGCAGCTCTTCAAAAAAATGTTAAACATAGAATTATCATATGAACCAGCAGTTCTACACTTAGGTATATACTCAAGAGAAATGAAAATGTGTGTGCATATAAACACTTCCACATGCATATTCATAGCAGCATTATTCATAATAGCAGAAACAGCCCCGATATCCGTCATTTGATACATGGATAAACAAAGTGTGCTATATCCATACAATGAAATGTTATTTGACCCTTAAAAGGAATGAAGTACTGATAGATGCTACAATGTAGATAAACTTGAAAAATTATGCTAAGTGAAAGTGGCCAGACACAAAAAGCACATTAATTACATGAGTCCATTGACATAAAATGTTCAGAGTAAGTAAAGTTCTAAATATAGAAAGTAGATTGGTCGTTTCCGTGAGAAGGATGAGTAGGGAGAGACTGCTGATCCTTAGGGTTGGTTTTCTGTTTTGGGTTTTTTTTTTTTTCTTTTTTTTGTATTGATGGAAATAAATACTCTGGAATTAGTGGTGATGTTCAGAAAAACCACATGAATATACTAAAAACCATTGACTTATATGTTTTAAAAGGATGAATTTTATGGCAATGTGAACTGTATTTCAATAAAACTTATTTTTAAAAGTTCTCTGGTTAGGAATTATTAAAACACCACATGGATATTTAGCTAACAGTTGGAGAAAAGAGAAAAAAAATAGAAGTGATACCTAACCCAGAGTAGAGAGATTGGGAACACCATCTGGAGAAAGTATGTCTAAACTGAGACCAGACTGATAGATAAATAGGAAGCAATTAGGCAAAGGCTTTAGTATTGTAGGCAGAGGCAACAGTATGAAAGCCTGGAGGCAAGGGAAAAAATTATGTTCTGAAGACTGAAACTAGCTGAAGGATAGAGTTGGCGTTGGGTAGGAGTAAGAAATGAAGCTAAACAGTGTTTAACCCATCTTGATGACCTCATGCCCTTACCTGATACAGAGTGGGTGCTTAGCAAACGTCTTAAGTGACGTGTTTCTTAGTTCTTTAGTCTTTAAAAAAAAAAAAAAAAAAAACAGTCTAGTTTAACGTGAAATGGCTTGGGCAGGGAAGGTGGCAAGAACAGAAATAAGAAATTATTGTAATAATCTTGGTAAGGAGTAATGGTAGCCTGGAGTAAAGTGTTGGTGGTGGGCATGGAGATAGAGAGGTATTTAGGAACTTGGGAGGAAGAATCTTGATATGGTGATTATTTGAGCTGCAAGGTGTGACGAGGGAAGAGAACCCAGGCTTTTGAGATATGGAACCTAAAGGAAGAAATGGTTTTTATGGAAACAGAAAAGGATATGAGGATGCAGATGAGTTTAATCTTAGCCATGTTGAATATTGAGGCACTTAACAGACAGCCAAGACCAGCAGGCTGTAGCGTGTGTGGGACTGAAGCCCAGGGGGTGGGTTGAAAATCCAGATTTGAGAGTTGTCAGTTTCTAATTCGTGGCTAAAGACAAAGGAGTGATTGAGATGAGCATCTTTAAGCACCAAATAAATGCACCAGAGATGTCGAATATTGTTAGAATAATATATTTGAAATAAAATATTAGAAATACATGAAATATTTAAAATACCAAAAGTCCTATAACTTTTGTCATTAGGCACAATGGTAACCCTAGGAAAACTGGACTCTAATGCAAAGTTTAATGAGACCAAACCCACTCCTTCCTTCTGCAAGCAAGCTAAATATGGATTCTCTGAAGGAAAGAAGGAAAGATATAACGACTGTTTCTTTTACTGACTCGGGGTGAGATTATCCAAAGATCGAGGGCTGTACCTCAAGCACTCCAGTTCTCTACAGGCAATACCATGAAGCCTTCCGTAAAAGCTTTGATCTGGCCAGGCACCGTGGCTCACGCCTGTAATCCCAGCACTTTGGGAGGCTGAGGTGAGTGGATCACCCGAGGTCAGGAGTTCAAGAGCAGCCTGGTCAACATGGCAAAACCCCATCTCTACTAAAAATACAAAAATTAGCCAGGTGTGGTGACGTGCACCCATAATCCCAGCTACTCAGGAGGCTGAGGCAGGAGAATCACTTGAACCCGGGAGGTAGAGGTTGCAGTGAGCCAAGATCACACCACTACACTCCAGACTGGGCAACAGAGCAAGATTCTGTACCCCCTACCCCCCCACCAAAAAAAAGCTTTGATCTACCATGAGACGGCAGCCATGATTTGTGGTGAACCTCAGGTTACAATAATAAGCATAGGTTGTGGCCCCACAGAGGCCTCCTTAATTCTCTTCTAGCCTCTTGACACCCACCCCACCCCACCCCCCCACATCATTCTCCAACCTCAGAGTAAAGTGAGCCTCTGCACTTTGGGGAGAAATTGCAAAGGCAGTGTGGCAGAGGCCAGTGGTTTTGCTCTAATACCCATTGTTTTCTTTCCTAGAGTTCTTTGAAGAAATATTCTTTTTTTCCTAAGCTAATTCAAATTAAGTTTCTGTCACTTCCACCAAGAATTTTGAAGTCAAACTTAATTGAAATCTTAGCTCGACCTACCATAACAAAACACCAGCTTGAAGAAGGGATATTTATTTTCTCACAGTTTTGGAAGCTGGAAGGTCGAGATCAGGGTACCAGCCTGATCAGGTTCTAGAGAGGGCCCTCTTACTGGCTTGCAGATCACCACTTTCTTGCTCCTCTTCTTGTAAGGCCACAGTCTTCTCGGATTAGGGCTCTACCTTATGACCTCATGTGACCTTAATTACCTCCTAAAGACACTATGTCTGGATACAGTCACATTGGGGGCTAGGGCATCAACATATGAATTTTGGGGGGACACAACTCAGTACATAGCATCTGTCATTATGCCCACTGGCCTTGGAGAGTTAGTAGAAGACCCTCATCCTTGCCCAAAAGAATACGATAACATCAGATTTCTTTGGTACACAGATTATAGCAAAAGTTCAGGCAAAGCCATGCTGACTGCATCAGGGACAGGGATATGCTGTGCTTCACTGAAAGACAATACCTTGATTCTTTTGTAGTTGATAAGCATGATGATTGGAGTTTCACGTGCATGTGTGAGATGTACCTCCCTCCAACCTTGTTACCACATCTGCACATTACCTGCCTGATGTGAAAAAAAGAGAAGAAAAAAAATTTTTTTTAAAGACAGAATGGATTTCACAGCTCCCTGCTAGAAAAACAAGCAGTCACAATTTTCTCAGGTAGTAACACAGGATACTTACAGGATAAAAAGATGTATGCATAAGAATGTTCATCCAGGCCGGACACGGTGGCTCAAGCCTGTAATCCCAGCACTTTGGGAGGCCGAGACAGGCGGATCACGAGGTCAGGAGATCGAGACCATCCTGGCTAACATAGTGAAACCCCGTTTCTACTAAAAAATACAAAAAAAAAACTAACCAGGCGAGGTGGTGGGCGCCTCGGGAGGCTGAGGCAGGAGAATGGCGTAAACCCGGGAGGCGGAGCTTGCAGTGAGCTGAGATCCGGCCATTGCACTCCAGCCCAGGCGACAGAGCAAGACTCCATCTCAAAAAAAAAAAAAAGAATGTTCATCCTAGTGTGGTTTCCCCTAATGAAAAAGTAGAAATATCCTCAATGTCCATCAATAGGCATCTTGATGTCCATCAAGAACTTTAGGATATATGCATGCATTGGATAGTAGGCAGCCATTGAAAATCAAGCAGAAAGAACTCTCATTAACTTTGTTACATATGGTAATGACATTGTGGCTATAAAGGAATATGTCCTTACTTATTTAGAGGTGCAGACAGTCCCCAACATGATTTTTAGACTTTACAGTGGTGCAAAAGTGATATATATACAGTACAACTGCTTGTGGGGGCTGAGGCAGAAGAATCACTTGAGCTAGGGAGGTCGAGGCCGCAGTGAGTGGAGATCGCACCACTGCACTCCAGGAGACCCCATCTCTAAAAGAAAGAAAGAGAGAGAGAGAGACAGAGAGAAAGAAAGAAAGAGGAAAATGCACTTTGTGTGTGAGATAGGGTCTCACTCTGTCACCCAGCCTGGAGTAAAGGAGCGCCATCTCAGCTCACTGCAGCCTCGACCTCCCAGGCTCAAGTGATTCTCCTGCCTCAGCCCCTCAAGTGGCTGGGACCACAGGCATGCACCACCACATCCAGCTAATTTCTTTTTACTTTTGGTAGAGACGAGGTTTCATCATGTCACCCAGGCTGGTCTCAAACTCCTGGGCTCAAGCAATCCACCTGCTTTGGCCTCCCAAAGTGCTGGGATTACAGGTGTGAGCCACTGCACCTGGTCTGCACTTTTGACTTACAATACCTTCAATGTACTATGGGTTTGCATATACTAAAGTATTTAGGCACAACGTAGTACAATAAAGAATATATCAAGTCTTCATCCCCCATTCCTGTCACAGTGCTTCAAATGCTCTTGGAATTTTCCATGTGATGGCAATGCCTTCATTACAGTAATGAAGTGACTGTGCAGACCCCTAGATAACTTCAGGATGGGGTTTGGTGACCAGAAAGACCAACCATGTGTTTAGAAGGTTAGAACTCTGGTAGGAACTCCAGGAGAGAGAGGAGCTTAAGATGAGTTCAATTGGCCGGGCACGGTGGCTCAAGCCTGTAATCCCAGCACTTTGGGAGGCCGAGACGGGCGGATCACGAGGTCAGCAGATCGAGACCATCCTGGCTAACACGGTGAAACCCTGTCTCTACTAAAAAATACAAAAAAAAAAAAAAAAAAAACTAGCCGGGCGAGGTGGCGGGTGCCTGTAGTCCCAGCTACTTGGGAGGCTGAGGCAGGAGAATGGCTTAAACCCGGGAGGCGGAACTTGCAGTGAGCTGAGATCCGGCCACTGCACTCCAGCCTGGGCGACAGAGCGAGACTCCGTCTCAAAAAAAAAAAAAGATGAGTTCAATTATGTGGCCAATTGTTTAACCAATCATGCCTACACCTTGAAACCCCAGCAAAAACTTTGAACACCAAAGTTCAGCGGCTCTTCCTAGTTTAACACATTGGTGTGCTGAAAGGATGATGCCCCGTGATTCCAGGAGAGGACATGGAAACTCTGTCTTCCTCCCAGGCCTCTAACAATGTTTTGTTGTTGTTGTTGTTGTTGTTGTTTGAGATGGAGTCTCTCTCCATCACCCAGGCTGGAGTACAGTGCCATGATCTTGGCTCACTGCAACCTCCGCCTCCTGGGTTCAAGCAATTCTCCTGCTTCAGCCTCTCAAGTGGCTGGGATTACAGGTACACACCAACGCACTCAGCTAACTTTTTTGTATTTTTAGTAGAAACAGGGTTTCACCATGTTAGTCAAGCTAGTTTCAAACTCCTGACCTCAAGTGATCCACCCACCTCTGCCTCCCAAAGTGCTGCGATTACAGGCATGAACCACTGCTCCTGGCCTTGTTTTATAATAAAACTTTAATCATAAGTATTATGCTTTCCTGAGTTCTGTGAGTTGTTCTAGCAAATTATCAAGCATGTGGGGACTGTGGGAACCCCTGAGTTTACAGCCAGTTGGTCAAAAGTGCAAGGGCTTAGGGACATCCCAATGTGAGGCTGATGTCTGAAATGAGAGCATCTTATAAAAGACTGAGCCCTTAACCCTGTGGAGTCTGACACTAACTCTGGGTAAATAACATCAGAATTGGGCTGGGCATGGTGGCACATGCTTATAATCCCAGCACTTTGGGAGGCCTAGACAGGTGGGTCATTTGAGCTTAGGAGTTTGAGACCAGCCTGGGCAACATGGCAAAACCCATCTCTACAAAAAAAATTAAAAAATTAAAAATTAAAAAATTATCCAGGTGTGGTGATGAGCACCTGTGGTCCCAACTACTGGGGAGGCTGAGGTGGGAGGTCACCTGAGCCTGGGAGGCAGAGGTTGCAATGAGCCAAGATCGTGCCACTGCACTCCAGCCTGAACAAGAGTGAGACCCTGTCTCAAAAAAAAAAAAAAAAAGTTGTTTTTAAAAAACCAACAGCCCTTTGAATTGAATTATAGCTCACCCAGTTGGGGTGGAAACAGAACAGGTAAGCTGTTCATCATGTCTATAATTGAGTTTAACATATATAAACAAAAAAAAGGTAAAGTAAATATGGCAAAATAATAATTGTTATAGGGGATAAATGTGTTTACCATTCTCTCTACTTTTCTATATGTTTAAAATTTTCTGTGTTAAAAAATTGCTTGATGACTCATGATATAGAAAAAAAATCAAAGCTAGAAATAAAATCATATCAGTTTTTGTTTATTGACATAAAAAGATATCTCAGAAATATTACTGGAAACAGGTTATGAATCAGCCTGTAAAAATGCTTGTTGATACAAAAACATATTTGTATATTGGCAAAGAGAGGTGTTTGGAAGAATAGACAACGAGATGCTTACAATGATTATCTCTGGTGATGAGATTTTGAGTGGTTTATATTTTCTTTCTTTCTTTCTTTCTTTTTTTTTTTTTTTAAGACAGAGTCTCCCTCTGTCACCCATGCTGGAGTGCAGTGGCACCATCTTGGCTCACTGCCATCTCCACCTCAGAGGTTCAAGCGATTCTCCTGCCTCAGCCTCTCAAGCTGGGATTACAGGTGCCCACCACCACACCTGGCTAATTTTGTATTTTTAGTAGAGATGGGGTTTCACTATGTTGGCCAGGCTGGTCTCAGTCTCCTGACCTTGAGTGATCCACCCGCCTCAGCCTCCCAGAGTGCTGGGATTACAGGCATGAGCTACTGCGCCCAGACGGTTTATATTTTCTTTTTTGTGTTTTTCTTCATAGCACTATCACCACTTGACACATTCCATACTTTTGTTGTTTTTAGCTACTCCCTTCATTAAAGTGTAAGTTCCTTGATGAGAAAAGAAAATAGCTTTTATCTGAGGAATGAGAGTTCTTTTAAATTATCGGGCCCAGAGAGGCATGAAAATGAGAAAACAATCACGCCCTACTCCCCTACTTTTGAACTATGTATTCGTCTCTTGAAACTGCTTGCTATTGCCACAGGTAGCTAAAAATTAATTAAAATTAACCTAATAATTCCATACCAGACACCATAACCCACATTCTGTAGCTTAACAGTGTATGGCAATCAATAGTCAATGTTATTTCTATAAACCAATTAGAATTTTTGACAGATAACTTTGTATCAGTCTACTAGCTTCCCCCTTTTTTGACTTTAAAAACCTGCTATAATAAAGGCCAAATGAAGTTCATATCCAAGGGTACTGGGGTCTGAGTCTTCTGGGCAGCTGTTCTCACTTTGGCTCAAACAAATTCTTTTTGAGACAGGGTCTTTCTCTGTCACCCAGGCTAGAGTGCAGCGGTGCAATCATGGCTCACTGCAGCCTCAAACTCCTGGACTCAAGTAATACTCCTGCTGAGTAGCTCCTACCAAGTAGCTGGGACTACAGTTGTGCACCACCATGCCCAGCTAATTTTTAAATTTGTTGTTGTCATTGTTGTTAAGATGCAATATTGTTTTGTTGCCAGGGTTGGTCTTGAATTTCTCACCTCAAGCCATCCTCCCACTTCAGCCTCCCAAAGCTCTGGGATTACAGCCCTGAGCCACTTTGCCTGGCCTCTAGTAAACTCTTCAAATTGTATTTTGTGTCTCTGCCTCTTTCATTTAGGTCAACAATGCTAACAGAAACTCTGTGTTGATCACTGCCATATCTCCAATGCTTTGAACAGTGGCTGGCATATGGTAGACAGAAAATAAATAGTTGTTGGATGCATTAATAAGGCTCACATCATTTGAATCTTTTTTTATAGACAGGTTCTTGCTCTGTTGCCCAGGCTGGAGTGCAGTGGTGGGATCATAGCTCACTACAGCCTCAAACTTCTGGATTCAAGTGATCCTCTCACCTCAGCCTCCCAAGTAGCTGGAACTACAGGCCTGTGCCTTCATGCTAATTTTTAAAATTTTCTGTAGAGATGAGATCTCGCTATGTTGCCCAGGCTAGTCTCAAACTCCTGGCCTCAAGTGATCCTCCTGCCTCAGCCTCCCAAAATTCTAGGATTACAGGCGTGAGCCATTGTGCCCAGCCTGAATTTTTTCTTTATAGTGATTGTTTACATTTATTATAGTTTTTTAAATTAATTTTTTAAATTCCAGCACCCATTTTAGAAGGGTCCCTGTACATCCCTGTCATCACATACATGATAGACTGGCCGATAGTAATGATCACGTGAAGTAACTTTCGGGCTTCATTGAAGAGAGCTTGGTCTTTTGGGGTGCCACTAACTTCAGTTATCTTGGCGCCAAACAAGAGTTGCATTATAAGGCCAGACGTGACAATGGGAGAGATCCCCAGCTCCATCAAGGTGCCTCTGTTAGAGGCTAGAATCACTCTCATCCAATAGAAAGGGTCAACTGAATCTGAAGACATGATACCAAATAGGGGAATCTGGCAGCACACTAAGAAGATAAAGAGGGTGACAGCGGTCCACAGCACTTTCTCCTTAATCTGAATCCTCCTCTCAGGCTTCTGAATTTCCAGGAGGATGACACAGAAGGGCTTGATGACTTCCAGAAATTTGATCACCATGGCGGCGACTGCTCAGCCACTTGGGCTCAGCTCTGCTCCCAGTGAGGCGACGCCTGCAGCCAAGCCTGTTCCATTGCACAGCTAACAATAGAGTCTGGCTATGTTGCCCAGGCTAGCCTTGAATGCCTGAGCTCGAGTGATCCTCCTGCCTCAGCCTCTCAAGTAGCTGGGACTACAGGCACAGGCCACCACATTCAGTGATAATTTACATTCTTAACAAGCATATTTTATCAAAAACAACACAGCTGGAGTTCCCCTGCCCCCCCCAAAACAATGACACTATAAACTTGAAGTTGTAATTGTCAGGGGCCAGTGTTGGCTGAATGTTGGTGGCTGTTTGCAGAGAAAAGGCCACATGGCATCATCCTCTCCTGACTCAACTTCTCCTGACTTATCAGCCCTCAGGGCACATATTCTAGACCAAATTCCTGCAGCTGCACAACCTGAGACAGCCACAAATCCAGCACCAAACACATTTCTTTTCCCTCAATTAAACCCAATTCAGGGTTTGCATGCTGAGGACAGCATCTGCCTTTGTCTGGCTCTGCAGCTCAGAACCACCCTGAGTCATAGCCAGCATTTCACTGGATTTCAACTGCAAAGCAAATGCAAACTGGTGGGAGGGGCTGGAAGTGGAGGATGTTGAACCGAGATCTCGAACTTCCATGAATCATGATGTTGCAGGATTTTTAAGGAATCAGAGAGTGTTCAGAAGGATATTTATTATTTAGGTGCACCGGCTCAGTTGGATTAACATCCAAAGGATTGAGCCCTGAAGAAAGAGTTAAGTTACCTTTTAAGCATTTCATGGGGCAGGGGGAGATCTGTGCAGGGGAAAGCATATTACAGAAGTGAGAAACAAAGACAGTTATTCAACTAATTGAGACATGCATTATGTCATTTCTTACTTTTCAAGGAAAAACATGTTTTACGACTTGAGTTTATCTGTCTAGTGACCTTGCAGCTGCACAGCTAGGGAAACAGGGTCTGCACAATGCCAGGGAAAGGAGGAGAGATAAGGCTTACTAGCCACAGAAAAATAGGCAATTAATTTTTAAAGGACTCCAGCTCTTTTTCTTTCTCAGGGGGAACTGGGTTTTCTTACATACAGCTGAGTTTCTGCTTCCACACTCTTTAATTTCTTTTAATTCCCATTTCAATGACAGCACAAATTAACTGCCTACAGCCACAAGGAGCCTTACTCAAAGATTTTCTGAGGGACAGTTGTGACATGCTGGGGTGAGAAAGTACTAAGTAGGTCTACATTTTTCTGAACACAAACAGAGTGAAATTCATTTCAAAAAAGGAAATATGGTACAGAGAACCCCGGGGAAAGAGAATAGAAAAAAAAACAAAAAACCCTAATTCAGTAAAAGGAGCACCAAACTACCCCCGACCCCATCTCCCTTATCACACTCAAAGTCTTTCCTCAACAGTTTTCTCTTTGGAATCCAGATGTAGAGGAGGGGGAAAAGCAGCTTTCACCCAAAAAGATTAATTTGTATAATTCATATTATATCCAGTTTACTGATACCCAGCCCTGAAGTATACTTCAGGGTGGTGAGCAATGCACTGGTGCTGGTGTGATCTGGCTGAACTGCTGGACAACTAGGCTGATGGATGAATGCTCTTCTCCCACAAATACAAAAAGCTCCACTGACTGTAAGGGGAAAAGTAACTCTCTCGTACAGCACTAGGAAGAGAGCCGTCCTAAAAACCAGACTCCTTGGTGCCAATCCCAACACCACTTCTTTCCAGCCAGGTGACTCGAGCCAAATAACCAGCTTCCTAAGCTGGATTCCCCTACAAAAAGGGGAACCAGACACAGTGACTCATACTTGTAATCCCTGCACTTGGGGAAGCCAAGGCGGGAGGATGGCTTGAGCCCAAGACTTGAAGACCAGCCTGGTCAACATGGTGAGACCCCATCCCTGAAAAAATAAAAAAAATTAGCCAGGCGATATGGCACGAGCCTGTAGTCCCAGCTACTCTGGAGGCTGAGGTGGGAGGATCCTTGAGCCTGGGAGGTCAAGGCTTCAGTGAGCTGAGCTGTGATCATGCCACTGCACGCCAGCCTGGGCGACAGTTAGATGCCCCTCCAAAAAAAAAAAAGTGGGGCATCGGGGGGCGGGTGCTTAAATACCTACCCACCCGACGCACAGGAGAACCAGATGATGTGAAAGCGCCTTGGAATTGGTTCACTGTAAACAACCATAAAATGATTAAACACCATTTTACAAATATGTGGAGTCAGTTTCTGGTCTTAGAAATAATATTTAAAAATAATTCACAGAAGCCGGGCACCATGACTCACGCCTGCAATCCCAGCACTTTGGGAGGCTGAGGCAGGAGGATCACTTGAGGCCAGGAGTTTGAGGCCAGCCTGGCCAACATGGTGAAACCCCGTCTCTACTAAAAATACAAAAATTAGTCGGGCATGGTGGCAGATGCCTGTAATCCCAGCTACTAGGGATGCTAAGGCTGGAGAATTGCTTGAACCTAGGAGGCAGAAGTTGCAGTGAGCCGAGATAGCACCACTGAACACCAGCCTGAGTGACAAGAGCAAAACGCAGTCTCAAAAAAAAAAAAAAAAAAAGGGGGCCGGGCGCGGTGGCTCAAGCCTGTAATCCCAGCACTTTGGGAGGCCGAGACAGGAGGATCATGAGGTCAGGAGATCGAGACCATCCTGGCTAACACGGTGAAACCCCGTCTCTACTTTAAAAAAAAAAAAAAAAAAAAAACTAGCCGGGCGAGGTGGTGGGCGCCTGTAGTCCCAGCTACTCGGAGGCTGAGGCAGGAGAATGGCGTAAACGCGGAAGGCGGAGCTTGCAGTGAGCTGAGATCTGGCCCCTGCACTCCAGCCTGGGCGATAAAGCGAGACTCTGTCTCAAAAAAAAAAAAAAGGAAATAATTTACAGATTTTTTTTTTTACCAAAACCCCAATAGCCCTGTGAAACACCAGAGGAATCGTGTATTTAATGAGTTACCAAGTGAGGAAACAAGACAAAGTCTTGGCTACCCCACGAGCCAAGCACCCTAGACCACTGTCACATTACCACACTGCCTGCAGCTTCCTGCTTCCTGGGAACAAACGACTTGCCAGCCAGTTCTTGCTTCCTGAAGAATTTAGATATTTACATCCACTCATAACTCTCCCCTTCCCTGTCACTCTGCTTAGCGGGTACTGAGTACGTACCTGCTCTGGTTCCACACCGCTGCATTTAGACCCCAAAGGCTCTTTCCCTGAACAAACTCAAAGCCCTCATCGTTGTCCTCCAGCGTTCGAGATCTCTCTGCAGCCTCTGAAGTTCCAATTGCCCTCTTTCTCCAATGCCCAAATCCTTTACCTTCCAGGACTCCATCTTCCAGGACTCATTCCTCCCTGGTTGTCGCTCTGATTCTTAATCATGGCTATCAACCCATTGCACGTGAAATCACCTGGAGGACTTTTAAAAATACCAATGCCTGGGTGCCTTCCTAGAGCAATCAAATTGGAAACTCTGGGGCTAGGTCTGGAGTGCCAATCTAGGTCTTTTAAAGCTCCCAGGTGATTCTAATGTGCAATTGTGTTGCTAGAAATGCCTTCATTTTGTTACAGAAGAGTTTCTCAGTGGGAGAGCCACTGGCATTAGGGGGAATTCTTCCTTGTGCAAGGAAGCTCTACAGCCTGTCACTAACACTTCCCAGTCATAGTGGTAGCCAAAAATACATTAAACATCTCCACATGCCCTTGCTGAGAATCTCATCAACTCTTCTTCCTTTTGTGCACTTCCTAAGAGTCAAAGCATACATACCCCCACAGCTCTTCAGGTTTTTGGTTGCTTTTTTGAGACAGGGTCTTGCTCTGTCACCCAAGCTGGGCAGTGGTAAGCTCTCAGCTCACTGAAGCTTCAACTTTCTGGGTTCAAGCAATCCTCCACCTCAGCCTCCCAAGTAGCTGGGACCACAGGTGCATGCCCCTATGCCTGGCTTATTTTTCAATTTTTTGAAGAGACAAAATCTTCCTATGTTACCCAGGCTGGTCTTGAATTGAACTCAAGCGATCTTCCCACCTCAACCTCCCAAAGTACTGGGAGTACAGGCATGAGGCACCATGCCCAGCTGGCTCTTCAGTTCTTTTTTTCTTTTTTCTTTTTCTTTTTTTTTTTTTGAGATGGAGTCTTGCTCTTGTCACCCCAGGCTGGAGTGTAATGGCGTGATCTTAGCTCATTGCAACCTCTGCCTCCTGAGTTCAAGTGATTCTCCTGCCTTAGCCTCTGGAGCAGCTGAGACTACAGGTGCCCACCACCATACCTAGCTAATTTTTGTATTTTTAGTAGAGACGGGGTTTCATCATGTTGGCCAGGCTGGTGTCGAACTCCTGACCTCAAGTGATTCACCCACCTCAGCCTCTCAAAGCGCTGGGATTACAGGCGTGAGCCACCACACCCATCCAGCTTTTCAGTTCTTGTGTAACCAATTGTTATTTGCTTAGGACTGAGGGGTTTCCCAGGACATGAGATTTTCAGTGCCAAATGCAGGAAAGTCCCAGGCAAACACAGGTGATTGCTCACTCTAGATTTTCTTCTATTGTCTTCCCTAAGAGATACCAATTTTTTTTTTTTTTTTTCTGTTTCCCTCATGCCTTTTCTGGGAACTAGACTTTCCAAGCCCAGCCTTACTCCATTTAGGGATATACTGGGAAAAGCCTGGAGGAAGTTGCTGATGCAAGCCGGATCACCTGAGTTCCTGGGAATTTGCAACTGGAACCGGATGCCCATCTCAGGTTGGCTTGTGCTCCAAAAGAGGTTTTTTTTTTTTTTTTTTTTTTGAGATGGAGTCCTGCTCTGTCGCCCAGGCTGGAGTACAGAGGTGAGATCTCGGCTCACCACAGCCTCCGTCTCCCAGGTTCAAGTGATTCTCTGCCTCAGCCTCTTGCGTAGCTGGAATTACAGGTGTCTGCCACCACGCCTGGCTCATTTTTATATTTTTAGTAGACATGGGGTTTCACCATGTTGGCCAGGCTGGTCTCAAACTCCTGGCCTCAAGTGAGCCATCTGCTTCGGCCTCCCAAAGTGCTGGGATTATAGGTGTGAGCCACTGTGCCCGGCCCCAAAAGAGATTTCAACTTAGGAATTGTCAGTGGTCATTTTCTACTATGAAGACTTTTGCAGGGATGTGGAGGTGAATGGTCAGTGGGAGAGGAAGCGCACATGCAGAGCAGAGGCGAGATGGAAACTTTCCCCACTTTCCCGCAGTGGTCTAGGCCAGGAATTCTCAAATGTGAGCCTCTGTCACCAGCACCTAGAGAGTTTGTCAAAACACAGATTGCTAAACTGGGCACGATGGCTCAGCCCTGTAATCCTAGCGCTTTAAGAGGCCGAGGTGGGTGTATCACCTAAGGTCAGGAGTTTGAGACCAGCCTGGCCAACATGGCAAAACCCCATCTCTACTAAACAAAAATTAGCTGGGCATGGTGGCAGGCACCTGTAATCCCAGTTACTTGGGAGGCTGAGGCAGGAGAATCGCTTGAACCTGGGAGGCAGAGGAGGTTGCAGTGAGCTGAGATTGCACCACTACACTGTAGCCTGGGCGACAGAGTGAGACACTGTCAGAAAGGAAAGAAAGAAAGAGAGAGAGAAAAAAGGAAGAAAAGAAAAGAGAACCCACAGTCTGCTGAGTCCCGCCGCTAGAATTTTTGAGTCATGAGGTGTGACCCAAGGATCTGCTTTTCTAAGGAATTCCCAGGTGGTGCCGACACTACAGGTTAGGGGCTTGACTCACGGTGAGGACCCCTGCTCTGGGCCAGAGGGCTGAACCAGAGGGCTTAGTTCAGTATCCTCCGGAGTCCCAAGCCTGTGAGCATCCAGCAGGCCCAGTCCCTGTCTTTGGGTTATATGAGCCTGTATCCTTCTAACAAATTCCCCCTTTTTCCCCCTAAACAGCTTAATTGTGGTATAATTCACATACCATACAATTCACCCACTTAAAGTATTACAACTCAGTGGTTTCTAGTATATTCACAGAAATGTACAACCATCACCACAGTCCATTTAAAAAGGAAGGAAATGTTGACACATGCAACAACACAGATGAACCAAGAGGACATTATACTAGTGAAATAAACCCGTTGCAAAAAGACAAATATTATTCGGTTCCACTCATACGAGGTATCTAGCGCAGCCAAATTCACAAAAACAAAGTAGAATGGCGGTTGCCAGGGGCCGCAGGGAGGGAAAATGGAGAGTTGTTCGATGGGCAGAGTTTGAGTTTTGCAAGATGAGGAGGTTCTGGGGACTGGTTGCACAGCAATCTTGTAACCACATTACACCAATCTGGTTCAACTTTTATGTAGCAAAGTTGTGAGCTGTTTTTCAGTGGTCATGGCCCTGCAGGTTGGAGGGGGCAATGCCCAAATGAACGTCGTGTGAAACGACGCGTGGGAACTAAGTGCTTGGACCAAGGAACCGGGCTGAATTAAGAAGCAGACACCAGGCTGGTGCTGGTGGTACACGTCAGTAACCCCAGCAGTTTGGGAGACTGAGGCAGAAGGATTGCTTGAGCCCAGGAGTTCGAGACCAGCCTGGGCAACATGGTGAGATCCCATCTCTAAAATAAAAAACAAAAATAAAAATAAAAGCAGACACCATGGCAGGCCCACAGTCCAATCAGACTGAGCTCTGGGGTGACCATACGGCAGGATCTAGTCAGATCACACCTCATTACCCTATGCTAATAAAACCCAACCCAGCCTCCAGCTCCAGGAGACAGATTTGACCATTTCTTCCTATTTGTCTGTCAACTCACAAATGTTTCTCACTGCAAAAACTGTGTGTTTTGGTGTTTGGCTTTCTGTTGCATGCTGGCAAATGGACCCAGTTTTGGTTTGGTGACAATGTGAATATACTTAACACTGAACTGTACACTTAGAAATTGTGAAGATAGGCCGGGCGCGGTGGCTCAAGCCTGTAATCCCAGCACTTTGGGAGGCCGAGACGGGCGGATCGCGAGGTCAGGAGATCGAGACCATCCTGGCTAACATGGTGAAACCCCGTCTCTACTAAAAATACAAAAAACTAGCCGGGCGAGGTGGCGGGCGCCTGTAGTCCCAGCTACTCGGGAGGCTGAGGCAGGAGAATGGCGTGAACCCGGGAGGCGGAGCTTGCAGTGAGCCGAGATTGCGCCACTGCACTCCAGCCTGGGCGACAGAGCGAGACTCCGCCTCAAAAAAAAAAAAAAAAAAAAAAAAGAAATTGTGAAGATAGTGAATTTTATATTATACCTTTTTTTTTTAACCACAATAAAAAGTAATTCTCTCTCTCTTTTTTCTTTTAAAGACATATGGTCTCTGTCACCCAGGCTGGAGTGTAGTGGTGCAGTCATAGCTCATAGCAGCCTTGAACGCCTGGGCTCAAGCCATCCTCCCACCTCAGCTTGCCAAGTAGCTGGGATTACAGGCATGAGCCACTGCGCCTGGCAAAAGTTATTTAAATTTTTTTTAATGTCTTTTAAAAGGAGACCTCCTGATGTGGTCAAAGGAAGCAGTTGGTATCCAGATTCAGCTGAACTTAATATACCTCCTTGGTTTAATTTACGGAAATATTTATATAATTCCCATTTAATCGTCCTCCAAGGACTTGTCTGCTCAGAGGACCATCCTAGTTCTCTGGCCAACTATAAACAGGAACTGAGACAGAGTGATGGACGGTATGACTCTCAGTGTTTCTGTCATGGCACATTGGCCTTTATGGGTCATTGCCCATGTGTTCCAGGATTTAGGATGAATTTTAATATGTCACTCTGCGTGGGCTAAGGATTGCGTTTCATTAGGGAAAGGCTGGGTCAACAAGCAAAGGGGAAGCAGGAGTCTCCCATTCTTCTGTCATCCCATAGAGAAGTATGCAAAGGTCAGGGTCTCGGGTGGATCTACAGGATAGGTCCATGTCCTGCTGTACTTGTTAGGCAGTAAATGTAAGAAACCAGTCTGTGAGTGGGGAACAATGAGTTATTTGGGTACTGGGCAGCTTGGATGGAGGGTGCCAGGGGTTCAGAGGAGATGGCAGGAACTCCAGCTTCCCAGTATTTAGAGACCTCGTGCCGTGGGAAGGTGCAGTCACCCTGTGTGAGAAAGGAGTCTGCCCATGCTGTGGAGGCTGAGTTTGGGACAGTTCCTTCCACCAGGAATAGGCCTACTTGCAGTTCCAACTGGCTGGCCCAGGTAACCTTGAAAGAGCTTCCAGAGTAGCTTCCAGGCAATTCTGCTCATTTCACCACAGTTTCTGAATTCAAAAATAAATGAAAAACATATTTGTCCTATCTGGTGTTCTTTGTTTTCTATGACTCTGCTGCTTTCCTCTAGAAGAATCACGAATTTGCCTACTATAATTGCCTATGTGTGGTCTCCTTTTCAAGAAGCAGCTCTAGGATTGCTTGAGCCTGGGAGGTCCAGGCTACAGTGAGCTGTGATTGCGCCACTGCATTCCAGCCTGGGTGACAGGGCAAGATCCTGTGTCAATAAATACATAGATGAGTAAAAAGCAGCTCTTATGAGGGATATGAACAGGCTTCTAAAGAAACACAAAAGACTAATAGGTACATGAAAATATATTAAGCCTCACCAGTAGTCAATGAAATGCAAGTAAAGAGCAATAAGGTAGCACTTTTCAATTACCATATTGGAAACAGTTTACATATTGAAAAATGTTTATCTATATTATCAAGGTTCTGGGGTAAAGGGTGTCATCTTGGAGTGCTGAGGGGCATTCTAGCAATCTATGCCAAAATGTTGAATATCTGCAACCTCTGACCCACAAAACTACATTCCTAGGAATTTATTCTAACTAGGTAATCTGACAAGTGAGCAATGATAGATGTACAAGATTATTTGACAATGTATTGCCTACAAAGTAAAAAATGGAAACACTGTATACACCTATGGACAGGTAGTTAAATTCTGAAACATCCACAGAGTGAAATACTAGGCAGTCACGACAAAGAATGATGCATACTACCATATGCCACCAATTCTAAAATGATTATTTTATGCATTTTCACAGTTATTACAGTCCATGGCATATCACAGTTTAATTGGCAGCATTTTTTTTTCTTTCTTAATAGCACCTAAACTTACAGGGCATTTAACAGGTGATAGTATATTATGTTTGATGAAATATTGTATATTCGCTGACCTATGGTTGAGTGGAAAATGGACTATCTAACCATATGTAATGTGGTTCCAGTTACATGTAAATTTTAAGATATGTTTATATTGCCCAGGTGCGGTGGTTCACGCCTGTAATCCCAACACTTTGGGAATCTGGGGGGGAACTGGATCACGAGGTCAGGAGTTCGAGACCAGCCTGGCCAATATGGTGAAATCCCATCTCTACTAAAAATACAAAAATTAGCCAGGCATGGTGGCTCGCGCCTGTAGTCCCAGCTACTTGAGAGGCTGAGGCAGGAGGATCACTTGAACCCAGGAGGCAGAGGTTGCAGTGAGCCGAGATCGTGCCACTGCACTGCAGCCTGGCTGACAGAATGAGACTCTGTCTCAGAAAAAAAAAAAAAAAGATATTTTTATATTTATACATGCATGCACATACCAGAAGTTAGCAGAGACCCCATCCCCACCCCTTCCCTGCCTCATTTCTTGGGATTCCCGGCAGAGTTTACATAGATTCCCTGCTCAGGCCACAGGCTGCTGAAATCCAAAATCATCCCTGTAGATTTCCGCCAGCCCCAGCACTCCTTTTCCCATGGTCTCCCCTCCTGCCATCAGAGCTGCTTACAGGGAATTCCATCTAGAACTCCCCGTCATGTAGATGGAGCCACTCAGAGCATTCATGAGTTATTGCTGGAAATGCTTGGTGACCATTTGGAGACGGCAGGGAATAGTCACGCGGGCAGGTCACAGCTTTTCTGTCCCTATTAGCTTCCTCTTTCCTTCTTTCACCCCTTTCTAGAAGGAGTAAAAGAATTTCTTCTCTTCATCTTGTGTGTAGAATTCGGGATGGAAGCCTGGCTTAAGGGATATTTGCTCCTTTTTGGCACAGTCTCCGAAAATGTCAACATTTCAAAGTGTTTGAAGGCAATACATTGACAGAATGGTTGTTGAGACTGCGAGAAAGAATGTTTGAGAAAGCAGTGTGTCTTAGTCCATTTGGGCTACGATACCACAAACTGGGTGGCTGACACACAACAGAAATTGATTTCTCACAGTTCTAGAAGCTGGGAAGTCCAAGATCAAGGTACAGGCAGATGCAGTGTCTGGTGAGGGCCCATTTCTTGGTTCATAGATTACAGCATCTTGCTGTGTCTTCACATGGTAGAAGTGGCTGTGCCATTCTCTGGGGCCTCTTTTACAAAGTTACTAATTTTATTGATTAAGTCTCTGCCCTCATGACCTTATCTCTTAAAACTCCAACTTGCTCATGTCATCATATTGGAGATGAGGTTTCAATGTATCAATTTTGGGTGGACACAAGCATTCAAACCATAACACAGTGTGAAAATAACACAGTGAGAAAGCTAGAGAAGTGCTCAAAAATGGGTGTTTTTAGGTGCTTGCCAGCTACCATCACCAAACAGTGCAGAGAGACTGTTTCCTTTCTTGGGTATTCTACTGACCATTAATTTTTACCTCTAACCCAAACGTTTATTAAAATATTTTCTTTTTTTTTTTTTTTTTTTTGAGACGGAGTCTCGCAGTCGCCCAGGCTGGAGTGCAGTGGCCAGATCTCAGCTCACTGCAAGCTCCGCCTCCCGGGTTTACGCCATTCTCCTGCCTCAGCCTCCCGAGTAGCTGGGACTACAGGCGCCTGCCAACTCGCCCGGCTAGTTTTTTCTATTTTTTAGTAGAGACGGGGTTTCGCCGTGTTAGCCAGGATGGTCTCGATCTCCTGACCTCGCGATCCACCCGTCTCGGCCTCCCAAAGTGCTGGGATTACAGGCTTGAGCCACCGCGCCCGGCCTATTAAAATATTTTCTTCCAGTTTTCATCAAACTTAAACTGTTGCTCTGTAAAAAAGACTGTTAAGAGAATGAAATAATAAACTACAGATGAGGCATAATATTGCAAATCACACACATGGCAAACAATTTGCATCTGGAATATATAAAGAACTCTCAAAATTCAGTAGTAAGAAATGGACAAACAACCCAATTTAAAAATGGGCAAAAAACTTGAAGAGACAATTCACCAAAGAAAATATATAGAAGACAAATAAGTACATGAAAAGATTTTCAACATTATTGGCCATCAGGGAAATACAAATTGAGACATCACTACACACTTAATAGAATAATAAAAATAAAAAATAACAGGCCAGGCATGGCAGCTCACATCTGTAATCCTGGCACTTTTGGAGGCTGAGGTGGGAAGATCACTTGAGGCCAGGAGTTCAAGACCAACCTGGCCAACATGGTGAAACCCCTCTCTACTAAAAATACAAAAATTAGCTGGGCCTCATAGTGCACACCTGTAATCCCAGCTACTCAGGTGGCTGAGGCATAAGAATCACTTCAGGCCAGGCGCGGTGACTCACGCCTGTAATCCCAGCAACTTGGGAGGCCAAGGCAGGTGGATCATGAGGTCGAGATCGAGACCATCCTGGCTAACACCGGGAAACCCCGACTCTACTAAAAATACAAAAAAGTTAGCCAGGCGTGGTGGCGGGCGCCTGTAGCCCCAGCTACTCGGGAGGCTGAGGCAGGAGAATGGTGAACCCGGGAGGTGGAGCTTGCAGTGAGCTGAGATCGCGCCACCGTACTCTAGTCTGGGTGACAGAGCAAGACTCCATCTCAAAAAAACAACGAAAAAATCATTTGAACCTGGGAAGTGGAGGTTGCCATGAGCCAAGACTCCAGCTAGGGCAATAGGACAAGACTGTGTCTCAAAAGAAAAAAAAAGAAAGATACTGGGAACACCTAGTGCTGACGAGAATGTGAAACAGCTTCAACTCTCACACATTTCTGGTAGGAATGCAAAATGGTACAGCCACTTGGAAAACAGTTGGGCAACTTATAAAGTTAGACATATACCTACCACATGACCCAGCAACCCCACTCTTAGGTATTTACAGAAATGAAAACATATGTGCACACAAAATTCTGCACGTGAATGTTTATAGCAGCACTGTTCATAGTTACCCCCAACTAGAAATTATCCAGATGTTCTTCAGTGGCTGAAACTATAAAGAAACTTTTTTTTTTTTTTTTTTTGAGATGGAGTCTCGTTCTGTGGCCCAGGCTGGAGTGCAGTGGCATGATGGCTCACTGCAAGCTCTGCCTCCCGGTTCAAGTGATTCTCCTGCTTCAGCCTTGAGAGTAGCTGGGATTACAGGCGTGTGCCACCACGCCTGGTTAATTTTCATATTTTTTGCAGAGATGGGCTTTCACCATGTGGGCCAGGCTGGTCTCAAACTCCTGATCTCGTAATCCGCCTGCCTTGGCCTCTCACAGTGCTGGGATTACAGGTGTAAGCCACCGTGTCCAGCCAAGAAACTTTTTTCATTGGTACATTCATACAATGAGATACCAGTCAACAATGGAAAGAAATGAATTATCGACACTGGTAATAACTGGGATGATCCTCAGAGGCATTACAGTGAGTGTGAGAAGCCAGTCTCAAGACTTACATATTGACTGGATGCAGTGGCTGACACCTGTAATCCCAGCACTTTGGGAGGCCAAGGCAGGAGGATCGCTTGAGACCAGGAGTTTGAACCAGCCTGGGCAACAGAGTGGGACCCTATCTCTACAAAATATGCAAAAATTAGCCAGTTGTGGTGGCACATGCCTATAGTCCCAACCACTCTGGAGGCTAAGGTGAAAGGATCACTTGAGGCCAGGAAGTCGAAGCTGCAGTGAGCCATGTTTGTGCCAATGCACTCCAGCTTGGTCAACAGAGCAAGATCATGTCTCCAAAAAAAAAAAAGTTACATACTGTATGATTTCATTATATGACATTCTCAAAAAGACAAAACTATAGTGTTGAAGGACATATTAGTGATTTCTAGGGATGTGGAATTGAGGGGTGGATATAATTACAGAAAGATAGCATAAAGCCAACCACAATGGCTCACACCTGTAATCCTAGCACTTTTGGAGGCCAAGATGGGAGGACTGATTGAGCCCAGGAGTTCAAGACAAGCCTGGGCAACAGGAGACCGTGTCTCCGCAAAAACCTTAAAAAATTAGCTGTGTGTGGTGGTGTGCACCTGTAGTCCTAGCTCCTTGGAAGACTGAAGTGGGAGGATCACCTGAGTCCAGGGAGGTCAAGGCTGCAGTGAACCATGATTATGCCACTCCAGCCTGTGTAACAGAATGAGACCTTGTCTCCAAAGAAGACAGCCTAAGAGAGTTTAGAGGGGTGATGAAGCCATTCTGTATCTTGATTGTGGAGGTGGTTAAAAGAATCTGCACGTATTAAAACTTGTAGTTCTTTCAAAAGAGGGTCAATATTGCTGTATGTTAATTTCTTTGTTAATTAAAAACTTTTTTTTTGTTTTACTTTTTGGACACAGAGTCTTGCTTTGTCACCTAAGCTGGAGTGCAGGGGCGTGTGATCACAGCTCACTGGCAGCCTTGACCTCCTGGGCTCAAGTAATCCCCTCACCTCAATTCTCCGAGTAGCTGGGACTACAGGCATGCACCACCATGCCCAGCTAATTTTTGTATTTTTAGTAGATACAGGGTTTCACCATGTTGGCCAGGCTGGTCTCAAACTCCTGACCTCAAGTGATCTGCCTGCCTTGGCATCTCAAGTACTGGGATGACAGGCGTGAACCATCACCCCCAGACTTCTTTGCTAATTTTTTAATAGAAATAGGATCTTGCTATGTTGCCCAGGCTCGTCTCAAACTCCTGGCCTCAAGCAATCCTCCCAAATCCTCAGCCTCCCAAAGCACTGGAATTACAAGTGTGAGCCACCTTGCCTGTTCTGTGTGTTAATTTATAAGACAAAAATTTTAAAACTTCATCCAAAGGAATACAGAGCTAAGCAAAGAATTCTCAAAAAACAAACACAAGATAGTGGTAACAAGTTTCTTCTGGGGAAGGATACTGTAAATCAAGGAAAGAAGAAAGACATCCTTTTACAGGATTATATACTTTTTAACTCTTTGAATCATATATCATGCATGAATGTTACCTTTCCCTTCTGCAAAAAAAAAAAAAAATCATATTGAAACACTTCCCCTTTTACATTCTGGTGATTACAGTTTCCCCCTCTAATTACATTTGTACACATCTATAAATGGGACTAGCTAGGGAGAGCACCAAAATGTTTAGTGACCAGCCGGGCACGGTGGCTCATGCCTGTAATCCCAGTACTTTGGCTGAGGTGAGCGGATCACCTGAGTTCAGGAGTTTGAGACCAGTCTGGCCAACATCATGAAACCCTGTCTCTACTAAAAATACAAAAATTAGCCGGGCGTGGTGGCACAAGCCTGTAGTCCCAGATACTCAGGAGGCTGAGGCTGGAGAATTGCTTGAACCTGGGAGGCAGAGGTTGCAGCAAGACGAGATGGTGCCATTGCACTCCAGCCTGGATGACAAGAGCAAAGCTCTGTCTCAAAAAAAACCAAACAAACAAAATTTGCAGTGATTACCTCTGAGCAATGGGACTGAAGGAGTTTCTTTTGTGTGAGACAGGGTCTCACTCTGTCATCCAGGTTGGAGTGGAGTGGCGCAATCACAGATCACTGCAGCCTCCACCTCCCTAGCTCAGGTGATACACCCACCTCAGCATCCCAAGTAGCTGGAACGACAGGCAAGCACCACCTGTAGCCAAGGCCAATTGTTGTATTTTTTGTAGAAGCAGGGTCTCACTATGTTAATTTATAAGACAAATATGTTGCCCAGGCTGGTCTGGAACTCCTGGGCTCAAGCAATCCTCCCACCTCGGCCTTCCAAAATGCTGGGATTACAGGTGTGAGTCATTGTGCCCAGCCTTAAGGAGATTTTTACTTTCTTCTTATACTTTTCTATTTTCTCTGCCAGAATAGATGATATTTACAATTTTTAAAAGCTATTTTCATTTTGGAAAAAAAAGAGAACATATTAGAGGAAAAACCATAAGCTCACAGAGGATGAAAACCATGTTTGAGTGCCTTTGGGTACTATAAACTATCGGACATGGTACAGGTGCTGAGTATTCTACCGAGTAAGACATTTTGCTTGAAAGTTATAGACAAGGTGTAACTATAATGGATATTGATTGTATTTCTTTATATTAAACTCTGAATACCACAGGTGTTCATAGAATAATAATCTACCTTAGAAAGGAGTTTTACTATTTGCATTAAAAGTTTTAAGGCAAGCAGGACAGCTATGAGTTTGCCCCACTTTACAAATGAATGAGGAAACTGAGGTTTAGAGAGGTAGTTACTGGCAATGACAGAATTTAGACCAGTCTCTTGATACCAAACCTAGTATGTATTCCAGGACACTCCCACTATCTCTTCCCAGTTCTCAAAGAACTATACTAAGATGAAAATAGCTAACTCTGACACTCTTTTCAACATATTCTTTGAACCAGCAGAGAGCTGATTAATGTCATCTAAGAGAAGTGGTTTGGAGCTGGGAAAGATTTCTTCAGGGCAATCACTTTTTTTTTTTTTTGAAATGGAGTCTGCTCTGTTGCCCAGGTTGGAGCGCAATAGCACTATCTCAGCTCACTGCAACCTCTGCCTCCCCGATTCAAGCTATTCTTCTGCCTCAGCCTCCTGAGTAGCTGGGATTACAGGCACATGCCGCCATGCCCAGCTAATTTTTAAATTTTTTTGTAGAGACAGAGTCTCATTTTGTTGCCCAGGCTCGGCTCAAACTCTTGGGCTCAAGTGATCCTTCCACCTTTGCCTCCCAAAGTGCTGGGATTACAGGCATGAGCCACTGCTCCTGGCCAATCCCTCCTTCTAACACAGTAACAGAGCTGTTAGCTGGCATATTACTAAGAATAAAAACTACATTTCCAGCCTCCTTTGCAGCTAGCTATGGTGACAGGGACTAAGTTCTAGCCAAGGGATGTAAGTGAAAGTGTTCTGCAGCAGCTTCTAGAAACCTTCTTTAAAAGACACCTGGCATGGTTCATCCCTTTCCCTTCTTCATCCCTTCTTCCATCTTGCTCCCTGGAAAGCAGATATAATGGCCACCCCCTTAGACAATGTGTTGACTCTAGGAATGGAGGGATGCATGACAGAACAGTGATTTAGAACAGGGATTCTACACCTGGAGACCATGGATAGAATAAAGACATCTGGGCCGGGCGCGGTGGCTCAAGCCTGTAATCCCAGCACTTTGGGAGGCCAAGACGGGCGGATCACGAGGTCAGGAGATCGAGACCATCCTGGCTAACAGGGTGAAAACCCGTCTCTACTAAAAAATACAAAAAACTAGCCGGGCGAGGTGGCGGGCGCCTGTAGTCCCAGCTACTCTGGAGGCTGAGGCAGGAGAATGGCGTAAACCCAGGAGGCGGAGCTTGCAGTGAGCTGAGATCCGGCCACTGCACTCCAGCCTGGGCGACAGAGCAAGACTCTGTCTCAAAAAAAATAAAAAATAAAAAATAAAGAGATCTGTGAACTTGCGTGGGATTACTTTCACTAACCTCTAATAGAAATTTACCATGTCCTTCAGTCATGAATGTAGTCAAAAGATCATAGTGTATTACCAATACATTTGATGTGTTCATATTACAGTATAATTGTGGGTATCATGATGTATCATTATACTCGTCACCACTTGAAAATTATGGTAGTTATTAGATCTGCCACTAGAACTTGTTTAATGTATTAACATAGAAGCATATATATTAACTATCAAAATTTAAAAATATACTTTAATAACTATGTTTTGAAATAATTGGCTTTTGTTATAGTCTTATGTGTTTTAGTCTATTTGCTTTAAATCATTACTCTGAGAAAGGGTCTATAGGCTCACCAGATTGCCAAAGGGGTCTATGGCACCAACAAGATTATGGCCTCTGCTCTTCACGAAGCCTGGGTGCCTGACACTGTGCAGTGCTCACTAACCCTGGACCACCTACCTCTGGAACTTTACAAGAGAAAGCAATACACTTTGTTGAAAGGGTGTCTCCCTCTGTTGCTAGGCTGGAGTGCAGTGGTGCAATCTCAGCTCACTGCAACCTCTGCCTCCTGAGTTCAAGCGATTCCCCCACCTCAGCCTCCCGAGTAGCTGAGACTATATGCCTGCACCACCACGCCCGGCTAACTTTTTTTGTAATTTAATAGAGATGGGGTTTCACCATGTGGGCCAGGATGGTGTCAATCTCCTGACCTCGTAATGTGCCCGCCTTGGCCTCCCAAAGTGCTGGGATTGTAGCCATGAGCTACCACACCCAGCTAGTGTTTTAGGTTTTTTTCTGTTATTACCAAACTGAATTCTAACAAATATTCATGATAATTTTATTCCTCTTACTTTTAAGTTCCTGCAGTCCCAAAGTACAATAGTAAATTTAAGATTCTGGGCTGGGTGTGTTGACTCACGCCTGTAGCCTTAGCACTTTGGGAAGCCAAGGTGGGAGGATCGCTTCAGCCCAGGAGTTTGAGACCAGCCTGGGTAACATAGGGAGACCTCATTTCTATTAAAAAAAAGAAAGATTCTGGAATGCTTCAGACTCCATGTTATATAAGCTTTCTGACAGTGTGATGAATCAGGGAGGAGTGAGTTAACGAATTTCTGACCAGACAACTGACTGGAAAAAACAGCTTATGGAATGCTCAGTATATCATTTCATTCCTCGGGTTAACGTAACAAAGGTTCAAAAGCTCAGAGCATATTTCATTTCATGTGATTAATCTTACCCCCGGCACCACTTTTGTATCTCTCCTCAGTAACTGTATGGGCATAATCCTCATACAGTTGGTGCGATGATTAAATGAGTGAATAATATATGTAAATGTGGGTGAATGGAAAAACTGGGAGAGTCAAAAGTGAGCAGAGGCTCTTCATTTCTACTTTTGTCACAAACCACATTAAATTGTAAATAAGGCCCTTCTCTACTTGACTTGAGGCAGCAGATTGTCTAGAAGCCTACGGACAGCAATTTCTCTGACAAGACAAAGTAGATATTTTATACAAGGGGTTGGCAAACGATTGCCCACAGGCCAAATTTGGCCCAGTCTGTTTATGTATGGTACAAACTAAAAATGGTTTTTAAATTTTTAAAGAGTTATAAAAGAAAAAATAACCCAACCCTCAATGTCTACAGGAGCCACGGAAAGAAATGCGGAACGAAGACAAATCACCCACCAGAACTGTTAGCAAGAGAAGCGCTGGCAGCAATAGGTCCCCTTACAAAGAAGAAACTTAGAATGAAGCTTTTCCCGAACAGCCCGAAAGGTCTTTTATCCTCCATAAGAAGCTGCTCACCCAATTTTTGGCAAATCCTCATTTTTGCTTCAAAAATAACAGCGAACCCTTACCTATGTTTATCATGTGCCAAGAACTGATCTAATCATCTTACATATATTGTTATTTTTAATAGCAATTTAAATAAGGTTTATTTTTTTTAAGGTGGTTATTTTTATTTTTTGCAATACCATGGTTGTAGGAGTGTATGAAGAGGTAACACATCTCCTTCTCCTTGAACATACTTTTTTTTTTTTTAACCTTCTGCACAAAGGTAAAATTTTTTATTAATCCCATAGTTAACGGTATAAAACACAGGTCATGGCTGGGTGCAGTGGCTCACGCCTGTAACTTTGGGAGGCTGAGGTGGGTGGATCACGAGGTCAGGAGTTCAAGACCAGCCTGGCCAAGATGGTGAAACCCCATCTCTACTAAAAACTACAAAAAAAAAAAATTAGCTGGGCGCGGTGGCAGGCGCCTGTAATCCCAGTTACTTGGGAGGCTAAGGCAGGAGAATCACTTGAACCCGGGAAGCAGAGACTGCACTGAGCCGAGATCATGCCACTGCACTCCAGCCTGGGCGACAGAGTAAGATTCCGTCTCGGGAAAAAAAAAAAAAAAGCCAAAGTTCAGCAAACTCTTCCTCCAACAGGCCAAGTAGTAAATATTTTAGGTTTTACAGACCATGTATTTTTTCTTTTATAACTCTTTAAAAATTTAAAAACCATTTTTAGTTTGCACCATACAAAAACAGACTGGGCCAAATTTGGCCTGTGGGCAATCGTTTGCCAACCCCTGGTATAAAATATCTACTTTGTCTTGTCAGAGAAATTGCTGTCCGTAGGCTTCTGACAATCTGCTGCCTCAAGTCAAGTAGAGAAGGGCCTTATTTACAATTTAATGTGGTTTGTGACAAAAGTAGAAATGAAGAGCCTCTGCTCACTTTTGACTCCCCCAGTTTTTCCATTCACTCATTTACATATATTATTAACTCATTTAATCTTCGCACCAACGGTATGAGGATTATGCCCATTTTATAGATGAGGAAAGTGAGGCATAAAAAGGATAATGAACTTGCTTAAGGTCAGAACAGAAAAACCAGGATTGGAACCCAAGCAACCAACTCCAGAGTTTGTGCTTGAACCCAGGAAGCCTGGGGACCCAGGAAGCTGAGGAATAGGAACACCAATCAATGTGCCTGGAAATAGGGGATGCCTTGGAATGGAGCCATGTGGCATGGGAGAAGTTGGAGGACACTGGTGAGGGTAGAAAGCAAAATAAATTTTAGGGAGTATGGTTTGGAGGGAGCTTTCAGGGTAAAAGGATAGTGACATGACAAAGGGTAGGTAACAGAATATTGTAGTCCTTTGTATTCTTTCAAAATAGCTTTATTGAGGTATAATTGACATACAATAAACTACATGTTTATAGTGTAATTGGATAAGATTTGACATACATATACACCCGTGAAACCATGACCACAGTCAAGATAATGAAAATAGGCCAGGCACAGTGGTGCATGGGAATCACTTGAACCTGGTAGGTGGATACTGCAGTGAACTGAGATCATGCCACCGCACTCCAGCCTGGGCGATAGGGTGAGACTCTGTCTCAAGAAAAAGAAAAGAAAAGAAAGATAATGAAAATAAATATCAGCCCCAAAAGTTTCCTTGTGTCCTCCTATGATCCCTTCTTCCCAGAAACTTCCCCCAAACTATCTCCCCAACCTCCCATTGTCCTTTATCTGTTTTCTGTAATTATGGATTGGTTTATATTTTCTAGAATTTTATAGGAATACAATCGTACAATATTTATTCTTTTATTTCCAGTTAAAATAGCTTTTATTCAAAAGTTCATACTCTTTTCTTGTCTGGTTTATTTTACTTGGTCTAATTATTTTAAGATCTTTCCACATTACTGCATGTACTTTAAGTGGAAGAGTCATACGCTATTTGAATTATCTCTCAATAAAGCTGTTACTAAAAACAAACCACAATGAGATACCACTGCATACCCATTCACATGACAAAAATTTAAAAAAACAGACAAAAGCAAGTGTCAGTGAGGAGAAGGAGAAATTGGAACTCTCATACCCTGCTGGTGAGTGGATTGTATGATGATGCAGCCACTTTGGAAAACAGTCTGGCAGTTCCTCAAACATTTAAACATAGAGGTACCCTTTGACCCCAAAATTTCACTCCTAAGTATATATACCCAAAAGAAATGAGAACATGTGTCAACACAAAAGCCAGTATATGAATGTTCATAGCAGCATTATTTATTATTTATTATTATACATTTTTTAGGTGGAGTCTTGCTGTGTTGCCAGGCTGGAGTTCAGTGGTGTTATCTCCACTCACTACAACCTCCACCTCCTGGGTTCAAGTGATTCCCCTGCCCCAGCCTCCCAAGTAGCTGGGACTACAGGTGCCCGCCACCACACCTGACTAATTTTTTATATTTTAGTAGAGATGGTGTTTCACCATGCTGGCCAGGATGGTCTCCATCTCTCGACCTCGTGATGCACCCATCTCAGCCTACCAAAGTGCTGGGATTACAGGCGTGAGCCACTGCGCCTGGCCTATTATTATTAGTTTTTGAGACAGAGTCTCACTCTGTCACCCAGGCTGGAGTGCAGGGGTGCGATCTCTGCTCACTGCAACCTCTGCCTCCGGGTTCAAGCAATTCTCCTGCCTCAGCCTCTGGAGTAGCTAGGATAACGTGCCCACCAGCATGCCCAGCTAATTTTTGTATTTTTTTTTTTTATTAGAGATGGGGTTTTACCATGTTGGCCAGGCTGGTCGCAAACTTCTGCCCTCAAAGGATCTTCCCGCCTTGGCCTCCCAAAGTGCTGGGATTACAGGTGTAAGGCACCGCTGCTGGCCAATGGCAGCATTATTTATAATAGTCAACATGTGAAAAGAACTCCAATGTCCATCAACTGAGGAATGGGCAAACAAAATATGGTCTATCCATACAGTGAAATATTATTCAGCCATAAAAGCGAATGAAACACTGATACGTGCCACAACATAGATTAACCTTGAAAACATTCAGCCAACTGAAAGAAGCCAAACACACACATACAAGCCCCACATATTGTATGATTCCATTTTTATTTATTTTTATTTTTATTTTTTATTTCTTGAGACAGATCTCACTCTGTCACCTAGGCTGGAGTGCAGTGGCACAATCTCGGCTCACTGTAACCTCCACCTCCCGGTTTTAAGCGATCCGTTGCCTCAGCCTCCCAAATAGTTGGGATCACAGGTGTGCGCTACCACGGCCAGCTAATTTTTGTATTTTTAGTGGAAATGGGGTTTTGCCATGTTGGGCAGGCTGGGCTTGAACTCCCAGCCTCAAGTGATCCGCCCACTTTGGCCTCCCAAAGTGCTGGGATTGTAGGCGTGAGCCGCCATGCCTAGCCTGATTCCATTTTTATATGAAATGTCCAGAACTGGCAAATAGAGACAGAAAGTGGATTAGTGGTTGACCAGGTCAGAGTGAGGGTGGTTGGGGGCAATGAAGGTGACTGCTAAAGGGTACAGAATTTCTTTGTGAGATAATACAAATATTCTCAAATTGATTGTGATGATGGTTGCACAACCCCGTACATATACTAAAAACTATAAAATTATATTTTTAAATGGCTAATTTTTACATATGTGAGTTATATCTCAATAAAGCTGTTACTGAAAAAATGTTCACTTACTGAGGTTATTCCATTATATGAATATACTTCGGTTTGTCTAGCCATTCACTTATTGATAGTCATTGGATTGGTTCCTGCTTTTGGCTACTAAAAATAAAGCTGCAGGCCAGTGAGGTGCTCACACCTGTAATCCCAGCACTTTGGGAGGCCAATGTGGGAAGATGGCTTGAGGCCAGAAATTCGAGACCAGCCTGGGCAATATAGCAAGACCCCATCTCTTCAAAAAATTAAAAAATTAGCCCAGCATGGTGGCTTGCACCTGTAATCCCAGCTACACAGGAGGCTGAGGTGGGAAGATCGCTTAAGCCCAGGAGTTTGAGGCTGCAGTGAGCTATGATCATGCCATTGTACTCCAACCTAAGCAACAGAGCAAGACTCTATCTCTAAAAAAATAAAATTCAGGCTGGGTGCGGTGGCTCACACCTGTAATCCCAACACTTTGGGAGGCTGAGGCGGGCGGATCACAAGGTCAGGAGATAGAGACCATCCTGGTTAACACAGTGAAACCCCGTCTCTACTAAAACTTACAAAAAAATTAGCTGGGCATAGTGGTGGGCACCTGTAGTCCCAGTTACTTGGGAAGCCGAGGCAGGAGAATGGCATGAACCTAGGAGGCGGAGCTTGCAGTGAGCTGAGATCATGCCACTGCACTCCAGCCTAGGCGACAGAGCGAGACTCCGTCTCAAAAATAAAATAAAATAAAATAAAATACAATTAAAAAATAAAGCTTCAAGCCAGGTGTGGTGGCACCTGCCTGTAATCCCAGTTACTTGAGAGGTTGAGGCAGGAAGATCACTAGAGTCCTGGAGTTTGAGTCCAGCCTGGGCAACAATACAAGACCCTATCTCTTAAAAAAATAGCTGCTATGATTTTTTATTTGTCACTCATGCCTCAATAAAGCTGAGGAAAAAACAATAAAGCTACTATGAACATTTGTGTACAAGTCTTTGTATGAACATGTGCTTTTTATTGGGTAAATACACAGAGGTAGAAAGGCTAGATCATATGGTAAGTATGTTTAACTTTTTAAGAAACAGATCAGCTGTTTCCCAAAGTGGTTTTATCATTTTACATTCCCATCAACAGTGTATGAGAGTTCTAGTTCCTCCGCACTCTTATTAACACATGGTACGATCAGTCTTTTTAATTAGACGTCTAATAGGTATGCAGTAGTTTCTGATTGTGATTTTAATTTATATTTCCTTAATGTGTAATAATGTTGAACATCTTTTCATGTGATTTGCCATCCATTTTTTTTTAATGAAATATCTGTTTAGATCTGTCACCTACTTTTTGAAAAAAATTGAATTGTTTGCTCTTATTTGATTTCCAAAGTTCTTTATATATTCTGGATACAAGTCCTTTATCAGATACGGGCTTTGCCGATATTTTCTCCCAGTCAGTGGCTGGTCTTTTCATTCTTCTCATAGTGTCTTTTCAGGAAAAGTAGTTTTTAATTTTGATGAAGTCCAGTTTATCACATTTATTTTCTATTGACTATGCTTTTAGTGTAGTATCCAAGACATATTATCTAATTCAAGGTCACAAAGATTTTACTTCTATGTTCTCTAGAGGTTTTGTAGTTTTAGATTTGACACTTAGGTGCATAATCGATTTTGGCTTAATTTTTATAACATGGTATGAGGTATGAATTGAAGTTCTTTTTTCGCACATAGCTATCCAATTGTTCTAGCCCAACTCACTGAAGCTATTCATTAGAAATGATCCTTTCTAATTGCCTTAGGGTATTTGTAAAAATCAATTGTGTATGTGTGTGTATGTGTGTCTGAACTTTCTATTCTGTTCCATTGATCTGTCTATCATGATGTTAATAGCACCTCATCTTGATGACTATTATTTTATATGAAGCCTTGAAATCAGGTGGTGTTAGCCCTCCAACTTTGTTATTCTCTTTCAAATATGTTTTGGCTAATCTAGATCCTTTGCATTTTCTTGGGAGTTTTTAGACAGCCTGTCAGTTTCTATAATTTTTTTTTTTTTTTCCTGTAAAGCTGAGACAGAAACCCAGGCCTCTGAGGTCAGTCGGCCTAGGTTCAAGCTTCGTCTTTACCTCTTCATAACTGTCTGACTTTGGCCAAGTTACCTAACTTCTCTGCAATTCCATTTCTCATTCATAAAGCTGAAATAATAATATTATCACTCTCATGGGGCTGTGAAAGGGCTTAGATGAAGTAATGCAGATAAGGCTGAGAGACTGAAAATACAAACAGACAATGGCCAGATCATATATGACAATAGAACTCTGGCCCACAACCTCTGCAGCAACCCGTCCAGGAAGCCAAACCACAGCCTCTGCAGCATTCAGCCCAGAAAAGTCAGAACTTGACCAAGTCAGTAAGTGCAGCTGTCCTAATTTCTGCCCCCACTTCCAACTCAGGACCAAGCACAGAAAGCCAAATATGGTCCCCAATCCAATCACACTGGATGCTCCATTTCTAGTCAGTCTACCTCTAGCTTTCCCAGGCCAACAAGTTCCAAGCAAGGCATAGCTGAAGACTTCCATGTTTCACTATAAAACTGCACAGCCCTGCCTGCCTGAGTCTCTGACAAATGCGAGTAACGGTGGCTGAGTCCCTGGCTAAAGCAAGCTCTGAATGAACAGCTTCTGTTTCTTCTCACTTGAGTGGTTTTTGTTTATTTCCACAGTGCTTAACACTGTGCTTTCAGAGTTAGTGATTGCCCAATACCTTTTATATAGATCAGTAGAATTGTTTTGTCAAATGAAACTTTAAACAGAATTCCAATAGATAAAACAAATAAAAGTGGCATTTCAATCATTTATTTTATCTAAGTCAGTCAATAATAAAGGTAGGACTTTTGCAGTGATCTCAATAACATTAAATGAACATGATGGCTGATACTTGCAACCCCAAGATTTTTTAAAATCCTGATTCACATCATAGGAAGTTGCAAATGCCAAATTTCTGTTTTCTTTTAAACAGGTCACTTTGCAATTAAATATTTGTGGAGCCTCTGAAGCACCTCTTGAAAACTCTAAGGCTCTCAGAAACATGGAGTAAAAACTTACCCTGATGTGAGGTCAGGGTACAGGGTCTTGATTTCAGTCCTAGTGATGCTGCCAATCTGCTGGGTAACCTTAGGCATGACCCTTGACCTCTGAGATTTGTTTCTACCTTGTACATGGAAAGAGCTGAACTAAAGAACTTCTCAAAATTTAGTGTGCATGGATAACCACATGTATATACTGGAGGAGGGGGTGTGCCCATTTAAAATGTAGATTTCTGACCCACCCAATGGCTTCTGAGTCAGGGCCCTGGAATATGCATTTTAACAAGCACAGCTGATTCTGATGCTGGTGACAACTGGGCATAATTTGAGCAGCACAGGAGCAAATGGTCTTTTAGGTCCCTTCTGGCTCTGATGTGTGTGATTCAGGTGGGATTGTTGAAGAGAAGTCACTGGGCTGCAACACTGGGAGAGGAAAAGTGAAGGAGAAAACCATTAAACAGTGGGGAAAAGGGTGTTTGTTTGTTTGTTTGTTTTTAAGCCTATTGTGTCAATATTCTACTTTATTTCTTTTTTCTTTTCTTTTTTTTTTTTTTGAGATGGAGTCTCACTCTGTCGCCCAGGCTGGAGTGCAGTGGTGCGATCTTTGCTCACTGCAACCTCCGCCTCCCGGGTTCAAGCGATTCTCCTGCCTCAGCCTCCCAAGTAAGTGGGATTACAGGTGTCCACCACCACTCCTGGTCAAGTTTTGTATTTTTAGTAGAGACAGGGTTTCCCCATGTTGGCCAGGCTGGTCTTGAACTCCCGATGTCAAGTGATGGGCCCACGTGGACCTCCCAAAGTGCTGGGATTACAGGTGTGAGCTACCACTCCCAGCCAACATTCCACTTTTGAAAGCCCCCATGACCCTGGTCCAGAAGGACTTGGATTCCTGGCCCTGATCTTCAAGCCCTTTGTAGAGGCAATTCACATTTTATTCTCCGTGAGACCATAGGAAGAAAAAAAAAAAGCACCCTCAAATTTCCCAACACCATGCCCTAAATTTCAAAGCGCCAGAGATGAAACGCAACTTGCGAAATGCCTCCCTGCTCTTCTGTTCCACGGTTTCTCCATAGCTTGACTTAGGGCAAGAGGGGACAGAGGAGGGTTTGGCCAGTCCGGGATCTAGCCCTCGAAGCCAGATTAAACCCAGGCTACAGCTCATGCACTCCGATTCCTCTCGAGTCGGCCACTGGGTCCCAGCTCAGTGTGGCCATATCGCCCTCTTGGGGTAGGGAGCGGGACTCCGCCTGGCGAGGGGAACAGACGCCAGGGGCTGACTGTAGCAAAGAAGCTCTTCTTGGATCCCAGGCAGGTGCGAGGAGGGAAAAAAGGTATTACCAGACAGACGCTCTTCATTATGACTTTTTCTATTTTTTCCTCTCCCTTTCTGCTTCTCAAACCCAGTTCTCCCACTTATCCTTGCCCACTATTAAAAACTGTTTTGTCATGAGAAAACCTGCAGTTTACAAGGTGTTTTCACAAACTTCGTCTCATGTGAGACACTCTCACTGCCTTTTCTCACTTCTCTTCCTCTTCCAGAATGAGAAGAAAAAAACTGGAAAAAACAAAAAACAAACAAAAAAAACTGAAAAAAATTTACAAATGCCTTTCTTGTATGTTGCATAAGGGTAGGCTCACCCACACCCTTGGTTTAGGTTCCAGGACCAGTTATCTTGGCGCTGAGATCATAACCTTCACCCCTGTAAAGACCCCTTAGCTTTGTGGTCACAAATAGAGTCTTAAACTTGCCAGGGCTTGGTCACAAGAAGAGAGAGCAAAGCATATGACCAAAGCGGCACAAGGCCGCTAAACAATTGTTTTTTGTTTCATCAACTTTTTTTTTTTTTAAGAGGCAGGGGTCTCAGTGTGTTGCCCAGGCTGGACTTGAACTCCTGGACTCAAGCAATCCTCCCACCTCGGCTTCCCAAGTAGCTGGGATTACAGGTACACACTGGTGTACCTAGTGTAACTAGTCTGGCTAATTAATTTTTAATTTAATTTAATTTTGAGATGGAGTCTCCCTCTGTCGCCCAGGCAGTGGCTCCATCTCGGGTCACTACAACCTCCGCCTCCCGGGTTCAAGCGATTCTCTTGCCTCAGCCTACCGAATAGGTGAGACTACAGGCGAGTGCCACTACGCCCAGCTAATTTTTGTATTTTTAGTAGAGATGGGGTTTCACCGTGCTAGCCAGGATGGTTTTGATCTCCTGACCTCGTGATCTACCAGCCTCAGCCTCCCAAAGTGCTGGGATTACAGGCATGAGCCACCGCGCCAGGCCTATTTTTTTGAGATAGAGTCTCACTCTGTCACCCAGGCTGGAGTGCAGTGGTACTGATCTTGGCTCACTACACCCACTGCCTCCAGGGTTTAAGCGATTCTCTTGCCTCAGCCTCCCGAACAGCTGGGATTACAGGCATGTACCACCACACCCAGCTAGTTAATTAACTTTAAAAAATAATAATCAGGCCGGGCGCGGTGGCTCAAGCCTGTAATCCCAGCACTTTGGGAGGCCGAGATGGGCGGATCACGAGGTCAGGAGATCGAGACCATCCTGCCTAACACGGTGAAACCCCATCTCTACTAAAAATACAAAAACGAGCCGGGCGAGGTGGCGGGCGCCTGTAGTCCCAGCTACTCAGGAGGCTGAGGCAGGAGAATGGCATAAACCCAGGAGGCGGAGCTTGCAGTGAGCTGAGATCTGGCCACTGCACTCCAGTCCGGGCGACAGAGCGAGACTCCGCCTCAAAAAAAAAATAATAATAATAATAATAATAATAATAATCAAATTATGGGCCAGGTGTGGTGGCTCATGCCTGTAGTCCCAGCACTTTGGGAGGCCGAGGCAAGTGGATCACTTGAGGTCAGGAGTCCCAGACCAGCCCGGCCAACATGGTGAAACCCCATCTCCACTGACAACACAAAAGTTAGCTGGGCATGGTGGCATGCACCTGTAGTCCCAGCTACTCAAGAGGCTGAGGCAGGAGAATCGCTTAAACCCAGGAGGCAGAGGTTGCACCGGGCAGAGATGTGCCACTGCACTCCAGACTGAGTGACAGAGCAAGACTCCATCTCAAAAAAAAAAAAATTTTTTTAATCAAACTGTAACAAAATAGAAAAATGTGCAAATCATAAATGTACCATTCAAATAATTTTCACAGAGTACACTTGTGTAACTAAGCCTCCAGATCAAAAAAGAGAACATTACCAGCATCCCCTAATGCCCCCCTTCACGTTCCTTCCAGTCACCAATCACCCCCACCGTAACTCCTATTATGATTTTTAACATCATAGATTGATTTTCTCTGCTTTTGAATTTCATATAGAAGGAATCACACAATATGTACTCACATATATGCCTTTTGCTGAACACTGTGAATTAATCGATGTTGTTGTACACCCTTCTTTCCTATTGTGCTAGTATGCCATTGTAGAAATATACCACAATGTATCCATTTTATACATGGTAGACATTTCGGGTATTTACAGTTTAGGGCCATTACAAGAGTGCTTCTTTGAACATTCTTGTATTCATGAAAAAACAGCATTTTCTAGAGTGATCAAAGGGATTAATGGGACATTTATGTACCTAGAAACATGATTTATATATATAGATATAAGAAAACAACAGGCATTATGAATCCTATTTATTTATTGAACTTCCATGTTTATTGCAGCACTATTGACAATAGCCAAGATATAAAATCAACCTACAAGTGTCTACAATCAAACGAACGGGTAAAGAAAATGTGGTGTATATACACAATGTAGTATTATTCAGCCATAAGAAAAGAAAATCTTGTCATTTTCAATCATGTGGACGAACCTGGAGTACATTATGTTAACTGAAATAAGCAGACACAGAAAAACAAATACCTCATAATCTCACTCATATGTGGAATCTAAACAAGTTGACCTCATTGAATCAGAGAGCAGAATGGTGGTTACCAGAGGCTGGGGTTTTACGGGGAGAAGGTTTGGGGAGATGTCTGTCAAAGCACACCTAATTACAGTTAGATAGGAGGAATAAGCTCAAGAGATCTGTCACACAGCATGATGACCGTAGTTAATGATGATATATTCCATCTTTGAAGAATGTTAAGTGCTCTCACTACAAAAATGATAAGTCTGTGAGGTAAAGTACTTAATTGGCTAGGATTAAGCATTCAACAATGTATATATACTACAAAACATCATGTTGTAAATGATAAATGCAAAAAATTTTATCTGACAATTTAAAAATTAAATAAATTATATATCGATATCTATATCTATCTACCTATATATATCTATCTACACATATATATGTGTGTGTGTGTGTGTGTGTGTGTGTGTATATATATATATCTTTTTTTTCCCTTGAGTCAGGGTCTCACGCTGCCACCCAGGTTGGAGTGCAGTGGTGAAATTATGGCTCACTGAAGTCTCTACCTCCTGTGCTCAAGTGATCCTCCCACCTCAGCCTCCCAGCTAGGTGGAACTAGAGGTGTGCACCATCATGCCTGGCTGTTTGGAGGGTGTGTGTAGAGACAGGGTCTCACTATGTTGTACTGGCTGGGTCTTGAATTCCTGGGCTCAAGCACTCCCCTCGCCTCGGCCTCCCAAAGTGCTGGGATTAGAGGTGTGAGCCACTATGCCTGGCCAAAAAAAACTAAATAAAATTTTAGAACACGTTATGAAAGGACAGCAGTAGGCTGGGCACGGTTGGCTCACGCCTGTAATCCCAGCACTTTGGGAGGCCGAGGTGGGTGGATCACCTGAGATCAGGAGTTCGAGACCAGCCTGGCCAACATGGGGAAACCTTGTCTCTACTAAAAGGACAAAAATTAGCTGGGCGTAGTGGCACATGCCTGTTATCCCAGCTACTCGGGAGGCTGAGGCAGGAGAATCACTTGAACCCCGCAGGCGGAGGTTGCAGTGAGCCGAGATCACGCGCTATTGCTCTCTAGCCTGGGCAACAGAGCGAGTCTCAGGAAAAAAAAAAAGGAAGAAAGGATAGCCATATTCCAAATACTGAGTCTGTGTCTTTGTCATAACCTTAGCTGAAATTATCAAAAATATATAGTTCTTGTGGTCTTTTTGTTGTTCCACTACTTAGTCCTAAGCATACAAACTCTGATGATTACCAGCATGTTTAACACACAGCACACAACACGGAAGCCACTGAAGTACTTTAGGACTTTGACTTTAACCTCGTGCACCTGGAGTTTCTAGTGCTGATGGTGATGGCGTGGAAGACACTGCAGAGGCAGGAAGTGGTAACAGTTCCATTTCTGGCCACTCTGAATACAGAATAAAATTTGCATCCAAAATCACTGAAGAAATGTTTCAAACCACAAGCTTCCGCAGGCCAGGCACAGTGGCTCACACCTGTAATCTCAGCATTTTGGGAGGCTGAGGTGGAAGGATGGCTCAAGCACAGGAGTTTGAGACCAGCCTGGGCAACATAGTGAGACCCCATCGCTACAAAACAAACAAAACAAAACAAAAACAAAAGCTTCCACAGTCTCTGAGAATTTTCTAGAATGACCAAGGACTTGGTTATAGTTAGGTAACTAAGAATAAAAACTGTAGACTGTGAACTGCACCCATTAAAATAAAGGAAGACATCATATATGAAAGTGAGAAATAGGCCAGGCGCAGTGGCTAACGCCTGAAATCCCAACACTATGGGAAGCCAAGGCAGGAGGATCACTTGAGACCAGGAGTTCAAGACCAGCCTAGGTAACATTGTAAAACCCTGTCTCTCATGCATCACTTACAAAACTTATAAGTAAACCACAAATGGCCTGTCCACTTATATTTTCTTCATGCCTCTTACATTTCAGAGTTCTTAATCTTCCATAGAAAAGTGTATATGAATGATGTCCTCCCAAACTTTTCCTGTCTTTCCTTAAATGTAAATTCTCAAGGCTACAGCTTCCATATCTTCCCAGTATCATTTTTCGGAATGAATCTTTTTTTTTTTTTTTTTCTGAGACGGAGTCTTGCTCTGTTGCCTAGGCTGGAGTGTAGTGGTGCAATCTCCACTCACTGCAACCTCCGTCTCCCGGGTTGAAGCAATTCTCCTGCTTCAGTCTCCTGAATAGTGGAATTACAGATGCGCACCACCATGCCCAGCTAATTTTTGTGTTTTTAATAGAGATTTTCACCATGTTGGTCAGACTGGTCTCGAACTGGCTGGTCTCAAACTCCTGACCTCATGATCTGCCCACCTTAGCCTCCCGAAGTGCTGGGATTACAGGTGTGAGCCACCGTGCCCGGCCTGGAATGAATCTTTTATGCCCTGCTCTGGCAAAAGGTCTTGCGTGAAATGAGAAGACGTAACTGGGTGTTTGGATTCTGTCTCCTGTCTCTTCATATTCCAGGGCTCTTTCCTTTGCTCCAGGCAGGTGATCACGTCTGGCTTAGATATAGCAAAACCCAGGGAGGCCAGGTTTCTGTAGTTCTCTAACATCACATCCCTATACAAATTCTGCTGTGCAGGGTCCAGGCATCCCCACTCCTCTGGAGAGAATACAGTCACATCCCTGAATGTCAACAGACTCACTTGCCAGCTTCTAGGGTGGTGTTCTCCCTACGGATCTCTGAGTACCTGCAGATCACAGGTCTGCCGAACACAGCCCATTTTTGTGTTAGTTTTTGGGAAATATGTGCACACTTTTCTGTTGGCTTCATAACTAGGAGTGAAATTGCTGGGTCATAGGATTGCTTTCACTGATACTGCCAGCTTTCCAAAGTGGTGTATTAATTTACACTCCCATCAGCAATATATAAGAGTTTCATGTTCTTTACAACAATTGGTATGTTATTTTTCATTTAGTTATCCTGGTATGGGGGTAATGGTATTTATTGCCTTGTTCTTTTAAGTTACATTTCCTTGATGACTAAAGCACATTTTCAGGAACTTATCAGCCATTTGGTTTGGATATCTTTTGTCAAGTGCCTATTTAAGGCTTTTAGGCAAACAATTTAAAGTCTGAATTTATCCACCATGAATGTGATAAGAGCATTGTTAAGAATTCAATTTAATCCCAAACAAGCAAGTTCTATTCATGAGTGACATTGAGAGATAATCCTTACACCTGTATGGTATTTGCGTGATCTCATTTGGCTAATACAGCAAGTACTCCGGAAAGCAGAAGGCTGAGATTATGTTTTACCTGGAAGGAAGCTGTCTTGGAGGGGTTGTGACATGCTCAAAATAAGTGGCAGAACCAAGATTCTCAAGGTTTTGCAACTTCCTGACCAAATACTCATTTCACCATAGTAGTTCTTAACTCCATTTAATTCCTTTATAATAAATATTTTATATCTTCCCCTTTACTACAATGAAATTAAATGTATACTTTCAAAAGAAAATCAAGCCAAACACGGTGATGCCCACCTGTACTCCCAGATACTCAGGAGGCTGAGGCAAGAGGATCTGCTCAAGTCCCTGGAGTCTGAGGCTGTAATATGCTATACTCATACCGGTGAATAGCCACTGCCCTCCAGCCTGGGCAACAGAGTGAGACCCTATTTCAAAAAAAAAAAGAAAAAGATAATCAATATATTGCCTCTATGTTATAAAGGAGAAATAAAAGGGTAGTACTTTATAATAAATAATTACTGGCCTGGCACAGTAACTCATGCCTGTAATCCCAGAACTTTGGGAGGCCAAGGTGGGAAGATCGCTTGAACCCAGGAGTTCAAGAACAGCCTGAGCAACACAGGGAGATCCTCTCTACGAAAATTAAAAAAAATAATAGCCAGGTGTGGTGGAACATGCCTGTGGTCCCAGTGACTTGGGAGGCTGAAGCGGGAGGATCATTCAGGATTGCTTGGGCCTGGGAGGTGGAGGCTGCATTGAGCCGTGATCACACTACTGCCCTCCAGCCTGGGCAACAGAGAGAGACTCTGTCTCAAAATAAAATAATAATTACAATGATTACAAATAGAATAATTAATAACTAAATAATTATAAGGAAAATAATAAATTCTGGGCACAGCTGTATTAGAACATGTAATGGAACGATAGATAGTTTCCTCTACAAACAGACTGCCCCTGCTGTCCCTGACATAATTTTCCACATTGGGGAACAGCTCTAGGTAAAACTGTGAACAAAACAAAGTACAGTCATCTTTTATATGGTAGTTGTATTCCCGGGAAATTAACTGTTAATTTTTGACATGTTTTTTAAATCATTATCTGAGTTTTAGGCTCAGATAATTATGGACAGTTTTTCACCTACATGAATATCTGAGGATACATTTGAAAGCTGGACAAGTCTTTATTTTACAGGATTGTCACATTCATTGCAGAACAACATAGCAGCCCTGGCCCCATGCCTCCTAAATGGCGGTAGGGTCCTGTAATCATTGTGACAACCCACTACTCCTTGGGGCGGTACTTCTCCTACTGACAACACTACACTACACGCACTGTCCAGCAAATGTCCAGCCTGAAATATGCAATGTAACCAAAAAGCCAAGGTTTGGCTGAGAAAGACCTGGGTTTGGCACTCAGTCATTCACTCTCAATGAGACCCCGAGTAAGCCACTTCACATCTCTGAGCCTTGGTGTCCCAACTATGAGGCTGGCCTCTGCATTTTGTAGCAGCGGCAGCATTTACTATGTCTCACTGCACCTGCTGCAAGCTGCTTGGAGCAAGTCTCTGTCCTTCCCACTCCATCGCTTAGCTGCTCGATCAACCACCCAGCCCTGCCCCACGTTGGCAGCGATTTGCAAAGTTGACCAGTTAGTTACTCACGCACATAGTGCTTTTGATCTTCCCACTCCCTGTTGATAAATGTGTTCAGCAGTAACATGGTAGATATTAGTATGAACTATCACCATTAGGAAAAAGGTGTTAAAATGAGTATCTATTGGCTCAGTAGAAAATACTCCTTAAGGCTTTAGCTGTTGAAAAAATATACCGTTTGACACTTTCTCAAGTCCAAATGCAGTAGCTCATCATAACCAAAATCTTGGTAAATAGAACACCTTCCCATTGGGATTCCAACTGCAGGCCTTGCTAGCACATGCCTTCTTGAAATGTGTGATAATTAACTGCTTGAAAAAATAGAAATCAAATTAGTGACTGATGTCACAGTGGATTCAAAAGTATGACTACAGCTTAAATTCAAAGGCACACGGGTATAGGGTATAGAATATGAACATATCATTGTTAAAGTACAGTTTTTTTAAAAAGTTGATAACATGAACATATACGAATATCAAATTAACATGCATCAAACATTTTATTCAACTCAATTAATAAAGGAACCAATAAGATGTTACAACAAATTTGAGTGAGAATTTTACCTACAGAGGTTTATATTCTCCACTGGGCAAGGTGTGTTTGTTTGTTTGTTTTTTGAGACAAGCTCTCGCTCTGTCACCCAGGCTAGAGTGCAGTGGCATGATCTCGGCTCACTGCAGCTCAACCTCCCAAGTTGAAGCAATCCTCCTGCCTCAGTGTCTTGAGTAGCTGGGATTACAAACATGCGCCACCATGCCGGGCTAATTTTTTTGTATTTCTTTTAGACATGGGGTTTCACCATGTTGCTCAGGCTGATCTCAAACTCCTGAGCTCAAGCGATCTGCCTGCCTCGGCCTCCCAAAGTGCCAGGATTATAGGCATGAACCACTGCGCCCGGCTGGACAAAGTATTTTTAAAGTTCTATGAACAGGAATCATTTGCATTACTATGGACAAGAAGCATTTGTATCACTACCAATTTCTACAACTTAACTTCTACCCTAAAGGCTGTAAAACAATCTGGCCTCCTATTGCTGCTGTAGAGGATTGCCCATAAACTCCACAGCTTAAAGCAATACAAATTTATCTTACAATTCAGTTGGAGTATCTGACAGTTGGAGGACAGAAGCCCTAAATGGGTTTACTTGGCTGAAATCAAGGTGTTGGTGGGGCTGTGTTCCTTCCAGAGGCTCTAGGGGAAACCCGTTTCTTCACTTTTTCTACCTTTTTTTTTTTTTTTTGAGAGGGAGTCTTTCTCTGTCACCCAGGCTGGAGTGCAGACTACACCCTACAATCCACTGAAAGGACACCCAATAATCTCTTTTGTCCTTTTCCTAGTCTTTAACAGTTTTTCCTGGCAATGTCAAGGCTCATAGCAAGGGCGATTTTGCAAAACACAAGATCACATAGCCCTGGGCCCATGGTCCCTGTGAACAACCAACCACCTGAGCAGGGGAACAGTTGCCCCTTTCACCAGGACATGGTCACTTTGTTCCTACCCAGCCAACTTGGCTTGTTTCCCTTGGCCTCTGCAAGGGTTAGAGTTTTTCACCCCTAGTTACTGATTAATCACATTATATTCCCTTCCCTGCATCCTGGAGGAATGAAAACAGAGCAGAAACATTTAGTCTACAAACCGGGAAAGAGTTAGAAGGAGACAACGAGGGAAAAGAGACATACAAGTATTAATAGGACACGGACAAAGCCAGACCTTATCCACTTCATAATTTTGTGTAGATCTGATGTTGTTCCAGGGCTGGGGCAGCAAGTAGAGGCAACAGAGAGTGGGGTGGAGATGTCTCTCCACACTGACCTCTTTCCTGAACCCATTTGGCTCTTGTGGAATAAGGGGGAGCCAGGACATCCCCTATAACAAATCCAAGATGGCTTCACCCTATTAACTGTGTGGACATGGTGAAACAGAAGTAACTAGCCACTCTTGATTAAGCCAACAATTTTGAAACTACTCCTGCTCAAAGCTCCATTTAACACTGACTTTTCCCGCTGGTTAGTTACTCATCTCCCCCTTGCTGAGCAAATCCTCCTAAACAAATGGCAATTAACTAAGACATAATGAGGAGCTGCCTGATGGAGGCCAGAACATAGTTTCAGTCAAAGCCAGAGTAATTCATTCCTTCCCTGAACAAACACCAACTGAGCCTCTGCTGAGTGCTAGCCACTAGACTGACTCCGTGGGAAATAAAAAGAAGCCCACAGTCCTGCCTTCAAGGAGCTCCCAGTCCAGTGGGTGGAGAGGTAAGAGTGAATTTGCATGTCCAAAAGCAAAGAGAGGGAAGAAGAGAATTTCAGAATGTTGGGAGAGCAGGAGAGAAAGCACGAAGATGTAGACACAAAGGGCTGTGTTCTTGGCTGGGAACTTCAGGTAGAAAGAAGTGGCTGGAGCTAAGAGTGAATGGGAGGTGAGACTGCAGAAGGAGAGGAGGGCCAGGCTAATGTAAGCATGCCTTGAAACTGGGGTTCAACGAGTCCTTCATTTGCTAGGTGTTTGTTGAGTACTTCCTATGCACCCAATACTGACTCAAGCCCTGCTAACATAAATACAACTGAATACGAAATGGCTCTACCCTCAATAAATCACAATCTAGTGAAGAGAAAGAGCTATGAAATACTTTCAGTAGAGCAAGTTAAGTGAAAAAATAGATGTGCTTAAGTGCTAAGCAAACTCTGCCCACAGGAATAGGGAGAGGAAGGCAGGCCCCTTGGGAGGTTTTGCAAAGGAGCCATATAATTAGTAACATGCCTCTTGGCGTGTTAGAAGTAGAAGACAGGAGGAATTAGGGGATGACAACTCATGATCTACTCCAAGGGTCTATGTTTATAGATACTCTAAAGGCACAAAACTCATCACGTCCAGCTCAGTTGGGTAGTTGATGGCTCAGTACCCACTGCATCAAGACAATCTGAGGGCAGATTTCTTTTTTTTTTCTTTTTCTTTTCTTTTTTTTTTTTGAGATGGAGTTTCACTCTTGTTACCCAGGCTGGAGTACAATGGCACTATCTCGGCTCACTGCAATTTCCACCTCCTGGGTTCAAGTGATTCTCCTGCTTCAGCTTCCTGAGTTAGCTGGGATTACAGGCATGCGCCACCACACCCAGCTAATTTTGTATTTTTAGTAGAGACGGGGTTTCTCCGTGGTGGTCAGGATGGTCTCCAATTCCCCACCTCAGGTGATCTGCCTGCCTTGGCCTCTCAAAGTGCTGGGATTACAGGTGTGAGCCATTGTGCCTGACCTGAGGGCAGATTTCAGTCCTGCACACATTCCTTTCTTCCCTTCTGCTACATGTACTTCCTCCTGCATTACATGCATTGGGCTGGTTTCTCCCTGCCCTGAAGTTCTGCAGTGAAGTCCAAGATCTGGTTTCTCCCGACTTTTGACCTTGGACTCACTGTCTGGCTGCAGTGTCCTTTAAACTGCTGATTCTATGAAAGGCCTTTGGGTCACATCCACTGCTGCTACCAGTTATTCAGTAACTAACTCACAAGCTCTGAGATTCCCAATCAGGCGAGAAGGAAGAGCTTGCAGGGGCTCCGCATTCGCTCCGCTTGGCTAACTTGGCGTTGTGAAGAAACTTTCTCCTTCTAGAGGTGAATTCCAGCTTTTATAGTGAGAGGAGCCAAAGTTCTGAGCCTGCAGCGCCATTCCCATCCTCCCCTAGTGCTTGCCAAGGCCACAGTCTTCTTCCTCCTCCCCAGCACTGCACCAAAGCCTCTGCTGTTTCATGCTAGTCTGCTTTGTCGGCATCATTTTTTGACCCTCCCAGCCTCATACTTTGGGGCAAGGAAAATCATAGAACAATTTCTGTTTTCCTGACCTATTGAGAAACTCTGAAATGGTCTGTGCCACTCATGTAGTCAGAGAGACCCCAAACAGGATCCATTCTGCTGGATTCCTCATGGGACAATTTGGAATACAAAAGACCCCAGCAGGCATCAATCACCTGCCATTTCAGCTAAGGAAGGAAGAGTGAGCCTCTCTTTCATAGCATTCTGCTTCCTGGCTCTGGATTTGACCTGTGTGCAAACTTCCAGGGCGGCTTGAGCATAACGATGCTATCAATCAGCTCAGATGCCCTAGGAGGTGGCCTTATACAGAAATGGTAGCCTTGTGGTACGGCACAAATGTAGGCTGGCTACCTGTCTACACCTGCTCACCAGTCTGGCCAAGCCCTGAGACTGGCTGGGCCCGTCCACAGCACTGAGGCCTATGGGGTCAACTATAGCTGTGTGCATGCCCATACAGGTAAGTATCATTTATGCTATGGGGTGGGACTCGCTGCGTCCCCCTCCTCCAATAACCTGCCAGTTCCAATCCATGTGTACCTTCCTCTTTTTCTTCATGCTGGCATTTTTCTCCCCCCAGCTTTTTTTGAATTTCGATTAGCAATAATCATGCCTTGGATAAACCTCATTGGCTACAATACTGCCACTGTGCAAAGCTCTGGCCATTTTTTTTTTTTTTTTTTTTCTGCAGGAATCTATCCATGGGCCAAACCACAAAAGTTTTGAGTCTTGAGCCAATTCATCAACCAGGGCCAGCACAATGAACCCAGATACAAACACATCCAGGCTTCCGGTTTTGGTGAATGTCAATCCAGACACACTCTAGTGGGGAAGGGGTTTGTCCCACATGAGACCCCCTGACAGCTGGCCATGGAACTTGGGAAGCCATTGCCATTTTTATCACCCATTTGTCACAATAATACTGAGACTCACTTGTTTCAAGATCCGAGGGTGGTGCCCTAGAACCTCAAGTGGTGGCATCCTCCTCAGCCACCTGCTGGCATCACTTACAGGCCACTTCCATCCTCGCAGTCACACCTCACTTTCTGACCCGGGCCTTCATCCAGTCCAGCCCAGGCCACTGGCCAAACACATGTGTTTTTAGGGTAAATAATTGCTTATGAGTGACCATCTTCCATCAGCCTCATGCCAACTGCTGCTCGTATTTACACACACTGTCCAGCACTGGGTAAAGCACTGAGTAGGCTCTTTATACGGGGTATCTATTTTCATTATCACTGTGCTATGTGGTGCTTCCTAAATACACAGTTTTTGAGTTCAGAACCATCTATCTTTCAATTGTCAGTGTGGCATTCCAACTGTAATGTAACATCTTGCCATGGCCTCAAATTCAACATAATTACTTGTTTTTGTTTTGAGAATCTTGCTTTGTCACCCAGGCTGGAGTGCAATGGCGCAGTCTTGGCTCACTACAACCTCCGCCTCCCAGGTTCAAGCAATTCTCGTGCCTCAGCCTTCTGAGTAGCTACAGATGTGCATCACCACCATGCCCGGATAATTTTTGTGTTTTTAGTAGAGATGGGGTTTCACCACGTTGGGCTGGCTGGTCTCGAACTCCTGGTCTCGAACTCCTGGTCTCAAGTGGTCCTCCAACTTTAGCCTCCCAAAGCACTGGGATTATAGGCATGAGCCACCGCACCTGGACCAAATTCAACATAATTAAAAGTGAATTCATTCCCTCCAAATCAGATTTTTCCTTCCATCTCCTCTATTTCTGTTACCAATTTCTCAGTCCCTGGAATTAAAAAACCTGAAAGTCTTCCCCCTAAATCCTGTCTAACAATTCTCTCTCATATTTAATCAGTTTTCTGATACTTTAGAATAGATTCTTTTTGAATACGTCCCTGACCCAATAGTTCTCAACCCTGGTTGTCCATTAGAATTGTTAGAGGAGCCATTTTAAAATAAATATGTGGGTCATGCCTGGGGCCACCTCCCTCAGACAGCTGTGTGGGTTATTCACTGCACTAGGGTGAGGGGGTTGTTCCAGCTCATGCTCTGCTTGCTATGCCTTTGGCCCTGGCATGTAGCTACCTCCGACTGGAGAAAAAGAAGCCTTTTGAACTCATACAAAGGCACTGTAAGTGGCCAGTTCCCTGAAATTCTGATTCAGCAGATGTAGTCATTTATATTTTAAATAGTTCAGTGAGATATATAAACTTTACTCTTAAGTAGTGGTGTTCCTTTCTCCCTCTTTTTGTGATATTATTGTTACACATATTACTTCTTTGTATCATAAATCCAACAGTGCAATGTTATAATTATTACTTTTATATTTTTATTTTAAAAAGTTTTTTTAATTGAGACGAGGTCTCACTATTTTGCCCAGGCTCATCTCAAACACCTGGCTCATCTTGACCTCCCAAAGTGCTGGGATTACAGGTGTGAGCCACTGTACCTGGCTATAACTATTACTTTGAAAGAACCTGAGAGAAGACCAAGTACATATTTATAGAGTTAGTTATATTAATCTTCTTATTTATCCTTTGTGTTCCTCTTGATTTCTTCCTATGGATTTCAGTTCCCATCTGCTGTTATTTCCTCACTCCAATATAGCTTTGCTCCCACCTGCCTCCTTTGTGCTGTTATTGTCAAGTATACTACATTTGTACATGTCATAGGCCTAAAAATATAATTCCATATATATTATTTTACGCAGCTGCTTTTTATGTGTACTCTAACTCGAAAACCATTAAATTCACCCCTCAATGATTATTGGTGACTAATGATGAGCATCTTTTTGTGTGCTTTTTGGCCATTTTTATCTCTTCTTTGGAGAAATGTTTATTTAGATCGTTTGCCCATTTTTAAATTGGATTGTCTTCTTATTGTTGAGTTGTAGGGGTTATTTTTTTTTTTTAATCTGTCTTTGGTTTTTGTTTTTTTTGTTTTTTCTTGTTGAGACAGAATCTTACTCTGTTGCCCAGGTTAGAGTACACCTAACCTGTGTACTCTGTGTAACAGTGGCGCCATCTTGGCTCACTGCAGCCTCCACATCCCAGGTTCAAGAGATCCTCCCACCTCAGCCTCCTGAGTAGCTGGGACCACAAGTGTGCACCACCATGCCCACATAATTTTTCTCTTTTTTTGTTTTTTCTTTTTCTTTTTTTGGAGAGCTGGGGTTTCACCGTGTTGCCCAGGCTGGTCTTGAGCTCCTGACCTCCTGGCTACCTTGACCTCCCAAAGTCCTGGTATTACAGGCATGAGGCACCATGCCTGACCTAGGAGTTACTTTTTGTATTTTCTTGATATAAGTCATCTATCAGATAAGTGATTTGGAAATGTTTTCTCTGATCGTGTGGGTTGTCCTTTCACTTTCTTTTTTTCTTTTTTTTTTGAGACGGAGTCTCGCTCTGTCGCCCAGGCTGGAGTGCAGTGGCCGAATCTCAGCTCACTGGAAGCTTCACCTCCCAGGTTTACGCCATTCTCTGCCTCAGCCTCACGAGTAGCTGGGACTACAGGTGCCCGCCACCTCGCCCGGCTAGTTTTTTGTATTTTTTTGTAGAGACGGGGTTTTACCGTGTTAGCCAGGATGGTCTCAATCTCCTGACCTCGTGATCCACCCATCTCGGCCTCCCAAAGTGCTGGGATTACAGGCTTGAGCCACCGCCCCCGGCCATCACTTTCTTAATGGTGTCCCTTACAGCACAATTTTTTTTTTAAATGGAGTCTCACTCTACCCCGCAGGCTGGAGTGAAGTGGTGAGATCTCGGCACACTGCAGCCTCTGCAGCTGAGGTTCAAGTATTCTTCTGCCTCCACGGTAGCTGGGATTGCAGGGGCTTGCCACCGCACCCAGATAATTTTTGTATTTTTAGTAGAGATGGGGTTTCACCATCTTGGCCAGGCTGGTCTTGAACTCTTAACCTCATGATCCACCCACCTCAGTCTCCCAAAGTGCTGGGATTACAGGCATGAGCTACTGCGCCCAGACTACAAAATTTTTTAAATAAAAAATAAGGTTTTAATTTTGATAAATTCCAATTTATCTGTTTTTTCTTTAGTTGCTTTTGCTTCTGGTGTCATGTTTAAGAAACCATTGCCTAATCCAAGGTCACGAAGATTTACCTATATGGTTTTCTTATGAAAGTTTTATTTTATAATTTTAGTTCTTTTTTTTTTTTTTTTTTTTTTTGAGACAGAGTTTTACTCTTGTTGCCCAGGCTGGCATGCAATGGCTCAATCTCGGCTCACCGCAACCTCCACCTCCTGGCTTCAAGCAATTCTCCTGCCTCAGCCTCTCGAGTAGCTGGGATTACAGACATGCACCACCACGCCCACCTAATTTTGTATTTTTAATAGAGACGGTGTTTCTTCATGTTGGTCAGGCTGGTCTCAAACTCCCGACCTCAGGTGATCCACCCGCCTCAGCCTCCCAAAGTGCTGGGATTACAGGCATGAGCCACTGCGCCTGGCCAATTTTAGTTCTTACACTTAGGTATTGGAAACCATGTTGAGTTAATTTTTGTGTGTGGTGTAAGATATGGGTCCAACTCCCTTCCTTTATATGCAGATACCCAGTTGTCTCAGCATCACTTTTCAAAAGATGATTCTTCCTTTGCTGAACGGGCTTGACCGTTGTACTTATTTCCTAGGGCCACTGTAGCAGATGACCACAGACTGGGTGCCTTAAAACAACAGAACTTTTTTACACGTCACAGTTCAAGAGGACAGAAGTCCAAAATCAAGATGTCATCAAGGTTGGTTCTTCTGGAGGCCCCGAAAGGTAAACCATCCTACCCCTCTCTAATGCTTCTCGTAGCTGCTGGCAACCCTGGGCATTCATTGGCTTGTAGATGCAGGACTCCAATCTCTGCCTTCGTCATGTGGCATTCTCCCTGTGTCTCTCTCTGTGTGTCCTTTCTCCTAGGACACCTGTCATATTGGAGTCAGGACCCATCCTGATCTCAGGACCTCATCCTAACTTAACTAATTACGTCTTCAAAGACCCTGTTTCCAAACCGGGCTACATTCTGAGGTTCCGCATGGACATGAATTTTGAGTTGACACTGTTCAACCTAGTACAGTCTACTCACTGGTGCCCAAAATTCACACCCACGCCATGTACACAATATGTTCACCTTACCCCAAGACTCCCCAAAGTCTTAATCCTTCCAGTATCAACTCTAAATCCTAAATCTCATTTAAATGTCAACTCAAGAAGTCCCAAATCTCCTCATCTACATTATCTTAAAAGGTATGAGCGAGACTCTGGGAATGATCCATCTTGAGACAAAATTCCTCTCTGTTCATAGACCTGTTAAACCTAGAAAACAAGTGATCTGTTTTCTAAATGCAATGGCGGAACAGACATAGGATGGACATATTTCCATTCCAAAAGGGAGATAAATGGAAGGAAAAAAGGGGGTTATTGGTCTAAAGCTAGTTTGCAATCTAACGGAGTCAATTCCATTAGGTTTCAAAGCCTGAGAGTAATCCTCTGTGACTCGATGCTGTGTCTTCTGGGCCTTTATGGTAGCCCTGGCTTTACACTTTCAGGCCTCTGCCTCCATGGCTCTGCCTTCAGAGTCATTCTTCCTCCATTTTATTTCGTCTCTGTCTCAATCAGTCTAGACTGGCAGTGTTTGTGTTGGTATAAAATTCTCAAAAACCTTGCCATCTGTGATGTCAAGGGAATCTATGCCAGTAGACACGAGGGTTCGTCATAGATTCTTCCTGGAGAGTTACATGCCTGCTTTCTGCTGAGATGGTTGGATCCATGAATCACAGGCCTGATCTCCTTAGCAAATGGTTGCTGAGCCTCAGCCTTGGTGCTTTCTCCAGAGCACACTTTCTCAACTTTTGTCATGTGAATAAACTGAGAGCATTCTAAACCATGAAGTTCTGATTACTTTTCACTTAACAGTTCCTTCCTCTGTTTCTTTCGTTTGCATTTTACTATCAGCAACAAGGAGAAAGTAGGCCATGTCTTGAATGTGTAGATTAGTATTTTCCATCAACTTTGGGAAGTTTTCAGCCATTATTTCTTATTTTAATTTTTTATTTTAAGTTCCAGGGTACATGTGCAGGCTATGCAGATTTGTTACATAGGTAAACATGTGCCATGGCGGTTTGCTGCACCTATCAACCCATCACCTAGGTATTAAGCTCCACATGCATTAGCTATTTTTCCTGATGCTCTCCCTCCCCCATCCCCCACCGACAGGCCCCAATGTGTGGTGTTCCCCTCCCTGGGTCTATGTATTCAACTATTTCTTTGAATATTTTTTTCTGTCTCTTTCTCTCTCCTCTCCTTCTGGTACTACCATTATGTGTATGTTGGTGCATCTAATGGTGTCTTCTCACTTTTCTCTAATGCTCTGTTTGTTTTTATCCATTGTTTTCCTCTTATGATTGTATAACCTCTATTGATCAGTCTTTAAATTCACTGATTCTCTTTGTTTGTTTGTTTGTTTATTTATTGAGACAGGGTCTCACCCTGTTGCCCAGGCTGGAGTGCAGTGGTGCAGTCACAGCTCACTGCAGCCTTGACCTCCTGGACTCAAATGATCTTCCCACTTCAACCTCCCAAGTTGCTGGGACTACAGGTATGCACCACCATGCCAAGTTAATCTTTTTATTTTTTGTAGAAATGGGATCATCTCACTATGTTGCACAGGCTGGTCTTGAACTTAAGTGATCCTCCTGCCTTGGCCTCCCAAAATACTGGGATTACAGGCATAAGCCAGTGCACCTGGCCTGATTCTTATTTTTGACAGAACAAATCTATTGTTAAGTCCCTGTAGTGAATTTTTCACTTTGTTCATAGTACTTGATATTCTCTGTTTGATGAGACATTGTCATCCTATCTCCCTTTACATCTTTTTGCACCATTGTTAGCCAGGGCCTAGTAGCATGGAGCTTCCCTCTCTGATGGCTCATGATAGGGTGCAGCCTTGGGGGTGCCCAGGATGTTCTCGACTAATAGAGAAGAGCATGATTTTACTTCCAAGCCTGGCTTCCTAGGAGTTGCCCTGGTCAGAGTAGTTTATTGTTCGATCAGTGTTTGTCCAGAGGTTCTGTTTAAGGCCTCTGTGCCAATGAGGCTTCTGCCCTTTGTTAACAGGCCTGTGTGTGGTTTAGAGAATATTTTCAAATCTGCCCCATGCAACCAGAAACATGTGCACACCCTTTCCTGACCCCTAGAGCTGAATGTGCTTCCAGCGTGCTTTGATTTCTTTTTCCCTGGCTCTCTATATGAAATTTTTAGCTGTTCTGCCATTGTGCTGTGTCATGGAGCTACCAGCCTCCTTAACTGCTGTCTTTCAAGGTCTCTGTTGTTTTCCACAACACCCTTAGGCAGCGTTCTCCAGGCTCTGTTCCAATACAGACTGTGTCCTCAAGTAGAGCTCTAAAGCTCTTTGTCATTATGGGCTGCTTTTCTTGCTGGGAGAACCCCAGGACACTGCATCAGAGCTGGGGGTGGGGCCCAGTGTTGCCTGTAGTGACACCTGGCTCTGTGAGTGGGCAGTGGAGGAAGCAGGGGAAGTCACTGATCCTCTCTGCTTGCCCCTCCTGGTGTAGAATCTCCTCCACTCTACAAACTGGCTGGGAGGAGAAAGGTGAAGTGATCCGGTCCCAGTATTCTCAGCCTGCCATGCCTTGAACAGAATTTCTCCCCTACAGTTGGGGTTGGGTAAGGGGAGGGACCAGATCCTGCCTGGAATACAGCTTCTGCAGCAGAGGACTGGGGAGGGAACTAGAAACCCTGGCAGCATGCCCCTACCTGGGTAAAACTTGTAGCCACAGACTGGGGGCTGGGAAAAACCTTACCGAGAATAGAGCTCTCAGGTAGAGTTTCCGTAACAGGGAGTAGGGAGGAGGAGTAAAAGAGTGGGTCATGCCTTAAATGCCATAGACAGATTGTTCTTACTAAGATTTAGTAAGAACTTCAATAATATTTCTCCATTTGCTCTATGCCCTTAGAACAATTTCCAGATTTTATATGATTGCGTTCTGTTTTACAATTTAAACAAAAAAATTTTTTTAATTGTCTTTGAGATAGGATCTCCCTCTGTCACCCAAGCTGGACTCCAGTAGTACCGTCACAGCTCACTACAGCCTCTGTTTCCCAGGCTCAAATGATCTTCCCATCTCAGCCTCCCGAGTAGCTAGGGCCACAGGTGTGCACCACCATGCCTGGCTAATTTTTTTTTTTTAATTGTTTTTGTAGAGATATGGTCTCACCAAGTTGCCTAGGCTAGTCTTGAACTCCTGGATTCAAGCAATCCTCTCACCTCAGCCTCCTGAAGTGCTGGGATTACAGGTGTAAGTCACTATGCCCTGCTCATTTATTCTTTAATATTCTTCACTCATCAGGGAAACCTCTTTTTGGGTGCACAGCCCATGATGGCAAGCGTGCCTCTGAACCCGGTAGCATTTGTTATGTGTGCTTTGCCCAGTTAGCTACCTTCTGTGCATGGGTGTCACCTCCCTGGCTGGGCCATGAGATGTTCTTATGCTTTTTTATAACTCCTGTACCCTGGATACTCAGTAAATATCTGTTAAATGATATGAAACCCAAAGCAGCATGAACAACAGAAGAATAACTTGTACCGGACATCCACGTAACTAATCTCAGTGATACATCCACCCAATATACTATTCATTTTTATAACAGTTTTATTGAGATATAATTCATATACCATACAATTAACCCATTTAAAGTATAAAGGCAATGGCTTTAATAAATACATGGAATAGCCGGGCGCGGTGGCTCACGCCTGTAATCCCAGCTCTCAGGGAGGCAGAGGTGGGAGGATAGCTTGAGCCCAGGAGTTCGAGACCTGCCTGGGTAATACAGCGAGACCCCGTTCTCCACAAAAAGGAAAAAAAAAAAAAAAAAAAAAAAGACAAAAAAATAAATAAATAAATACATGGAATTTCACAACAATTACCATAATTCTAGAACATTTTCATCACCCCCATTACTAATTTTTCCCCATCTTACCCCAAGCTCCCACCCCTAAGAAAATCTACTTTCTGTGTTTATGTGGATTTGCCTATTCTACATTTCATTTTATACAAATGGAATCACACACTATGTGCTTCTTTGTGACTGGCTTCTTTCACTTAGCGTAATGTATTCAAGTCTCATCCAAGTTGTAGCATGTTTTGGTAATACCTTTATTTATTTATTTATTATTTTATTTATTATTTTATTTATTTTGAGACAGAGCTCTGTTGCCCAGGCTGGAGTGCAATGGCACGATTTCGGCTCACTGCAACTTCCACCTCCCGGGTTCAAGCAATTCTCCTGCCTCAGGCTCCTGAGTAGCTGTGATTACAGGTGTGCACCACCACACCGGGCTAATTTTTGTATTTTAGTAGAGACGGGGTTTCACCATGTTGACCAGGCTGATCTTGAACTCCTGACCTCAGGTGATCTGCCCGCCTCAGCCTCCCAAAGTGCTGGGATTATAGGCGTGAGCCATCATGCCCTGCCAATTTTGTTTATTTATTGGGGGATGGGGGTCTTACTTTGTGGCCCAGGCTGGAACACAGTGTGATCATAGCTCACCGTAGCCTCCAACTCCTGGGCTCAAGTGATCCTCCGGCTTCAGCTTCCCGAGTAGCTGGGACTACAGGCACACACCACTATGCTAGGCTAATTTTTGTTTTTTTGTAAAGACAAGGTCTTGCTTTGTTGCCCAGGCTGGTCTAGAACACCTGGATTCAAGGTATCCTCCCACCTCAGCCTCGAAAAGTGCTGGGATTACAAGCGTGAGCCACCACACCCAGCTATTCCTTTCTTTTTATTGCTGAATAATATTTTGTGGTATATACATACCATATCTTATCTACTCATCAGTTGATGAACATTTGAGTTGTTTCCACCCTTTTTTGACTATTACGAATAATGATGCTATGGACATTCATGTGCAAGTGTTTATATGGATATGTTTTCACTTCTCTTGGAGATATACACAGGAATGGAACTGCTGGGTTATATGGTAACTTTATGATTAAGCTTTTGAGGAAATACTAGACTGTTTGCCAAAGCGGCTGCACCATTTTACATTCTCACCAGCAGTATATGAGGGTTCCAGTTTCTCTTCATCCTCACCAACACTTGTTACTTGCCTTTTTGATATAGCCATCCTGGTGGCAGTAAGGTAGTAGTTCATTTTGGCTTTGATTTGTATTTCCTGGTGGCTAATGATGTTGAGCATCTTTCTTGTGCTCATTGGACATCTTCTTTGGAGAAATGTCTATTCAAATCCTTTTCCCCATTTTTAGATTAGCCTGTTTGTCTTTTTATTACTTAGTTGTTAAAATATTTAATATATTCCAGATATAAGTCCCTTATCAGATATATGATTTGCACGTTTCTCTCATTCTATGGGTTTTTTCACTTTTGTGACAGTGTCTTTTGAAGCACAGAAGTTTATTTTGATGACATCTAGTTCATCTAATGCTTTGTTGTTTGTTGCTCTTCTTTATCCTTAAAAATTGTGGATATGAAGATGATACAGAGAAAGAAAATGCTTATGATGAATGTGTTAATTTGTTAGAACATGATATATATCTAATTCAAACCAAAAAAAAAGTGTTTTTTTCTGAGACAGGGTCTTGTTCTGCCACCCAGCCTGGAGTACAGTGGTAGAATCACGGCTCGTTGCAGCCTTGACCTCCCAGGCTCAGGTGATCCTCCCACCTCAGCCTCCCTGGTAGGTGGGACTACAGATGCGCACCACCAATCCCAGCTAATTTTTTGTATTTTTTTTTTTTTATAAAAACAGGATCTTGCCATGTTGCCCAGGCTGGTCTTGAACTCCTGGGTTCGAGTGATCTGCCGGTCTCAGCCTCCCAAAGTGCTAGAATTACAGGTGTGAGACCCTGCACCCGGCCAAACAAATTTTAACAGAAAAAAAAAAAAATTATTGCTCATAAATTCTGAGGATGTTTGAGCAACACTAATCCATGGAAGGCCAAGGACATATACTTAAGCAAAGAGCTAGATTCATAATCTCTAATAGCACCAGAGTGCTATCTCCAGCTCTCCCCTCACTTATTCTAGTCACATAGCCAGAAACACCATCCCTGGGAGCTCCAAATTTACATCTCACAATTCTGACGCCATGGAAGGATTGTTCATGTGGTTCATGTGTCCACGTTCCTAGCAGAAGCAGATCTGCTGCCTGCCTCCTGCCCCTCACAGTACATGCCAACCCCCATCCCCCGCAAGACACCTTATATGCAAAGCTATTTGGCTGGACACAGTGGCTCATGCCTGTAATCCCAACACTTTGGGAGGCTGAGGCAGGCAGATCACCTGAGGTTAGGAGTTCAGGACCAGCCTGGCCAACATGGCAAAACCCTATGTCTACTAAAAATACAAATATTAGCTAGGCGTGGTAGCAGATGCCTGTAATCCCAGTTACTCAGGAGGCTGAGGGAGGAGAATAGTTCGAACCCAGGAGGTGGAGGCTGCAGTGAGCTGAGATCACACCACTACACTCCAGACTGGGCAACAGAGCGAGACCTCATCTCAGAAAAAGAAAGGAAAGGAAAGAAAGAAAGGAAAGGAAAAGAAAGGAAAGGAAAGGAAAGGAAAGGAAAGGAAGGAAAGGAAAGGAAAGGAAAGAAAGGAAAGGAAAGGAAAAGAAAGGGAGGGGAGGGGAGAGGAGGGGAGGGGAAGAGAAGGGAAACTATTTTCTGGAAAGATGTACAAGACTTAAAGTGGTCACTGGGGATAAGGGTGGAGGAGAGGGATTGTCACTTTTTACACTTTTTATTATGTGCATGAATTACTTAAAATTTTTTTAAAACAAAGTGAATCTTTAATGTTTATAAGAAAAAAATGTGTATGGGAGAAAAGATAGGAAAGAAATATTCCAAACGCTAGCAAGTGACAGATGTATTAAGACAATGAAGTCAGTCAGGCGTGGTGGCTCACACTTGTAATCCCAGCACTTTGGGAGGCCGAGGCGGGTGGATCACGAGGTCAGGAAATGGAGACCACCCTGGCTAAGGCGGTGAAACCCCGTCTCTACTAAAAAAAATAGAAAAAATTAGCAGATGTGGTGGCAGGCACCTGTAGTCCCAGCTATTTGGGAGGCTGAGGCAGGAGAATGGTGTGGACCCAGGAGGCAGAGCTCGCAGTGAGCCAAGATGTGCTACTGCACTCCAGCCTGGGCGACAGAGCAAGACTCCATCTTAAAAAAAAAAAAAAAAAAAGACAATGATTGTTTTCTTTTTTCAATTTTTTCCCAAATTTTTTGGTAAACTGATGATATAATTTTATACCAAATATAATTTTTTAAAAATAGAACTGTATAAAAGCTAAAGAAATCCTTCAGAGATGTTTTTGGAAAGCGAACTTTAAATGAAATAAGCAAATAAATACATACTCTCCTCCCAAATGTGTTATTTTGGGAAAAACATCTGGATTTCCACACCTCGGTTGTGCATAAGGCAGGGCTGACCCAGACTCCCTCTGTTCTTTTGGTGCTGGTAGTCGTGATTGCTGCTGGCAAGTATAGGAATCAGAGAGCTGAGCAAAGAACATTTTCTGTCATCCATGCTGGCCCAAGTCTGGTTCTGGGGTAATAAGCTGGGAAATAGCAACGAGGTTTTAGAAGCCTAGAGATGGTGACAAAGCTCCTTGATAAGAGAAGCGAAGTTAGGATCAAAGCCTGCTTGACTGCTCTAGTGTTGCTGAACATAGTCCACCTGAACCTATTCTACAGGAATCTACTCAGCCACAGATCTAGCTGCAGGGATGACCTTGGATTGCTGTTAGCAGATTCCCTTCAGCCTCAGCCCTCATATGCCTCTTTCTCCTTTCCTTAGTAATCTCTTACATAGTCCCCATAAGACTCCCAATCTCTATGAGGCTTACCCTTAATCTCTAAACTCTGAACTAACAAAGGTGTCTCGTGATTCCCTCTCCTGAGCACTTGCCATGGCTTTTACCAAATCCATATCAGGGAGCAGAAAGGGTGAGTTGATGACTGGGTAGAAGATGACTAAAGTGACCATATTTCTAACAAACAAGTTTAAGTGTGGACCAGGCAGAGCCAGGTAAGATGAATGAGGGACTAAAAGAAAGCCAGCTCTTTCCTTTCTCTCCAGCACCAAGATTCAGCCCCAATCTGTGGGAGTAGGAATAATATAGTTAAGAGTGGTATTGATTTTCCCATGGGACTCTCCAAGGAATATTCCAAGCTTAAGAGATATTGCCTTATATTATTTGTTTATTCATGTTGTTACTTCAGCTCAGCCACCATATTTTGTACACCAGTGCAAATTGCTTCATAGTTTGGCTATGGTTGTGTGTTAAGGCCAGTACAGGCCATCAAAACCCACAGCATCTCAACATCTGAGGATGTCCAGGGCTGGATCTGGTCCTTCTCTTTTTTTTTTTTTTTTTTTTTTTTTGAGACAGAGTTTCACTCTAGTTACCCAGGCTGGAGTGCAATGACACAATCTCGGTTCACTACCACCTCTGCCTCCAGGGTTCAAGTGATTCTCCTGCCTCAGCCTCCCAAGTGCTGGGATTACAGGAATGTGCCACCACACCTGGCTAATTTTGTATTTTTAGCAGAAACAGGGTTTCTCCATGTTGGTCAGGCTGGCCCTGAACTCCCAACCTCAGGTGATCTGCCCGCCTTGGCCTCCCAAAGTGCTGGGATTACAGGTGTGAGCCACCACGCCCGGTCAGTCTGACCCTTCTAACCCTTCCATTCAAAGAATCAAGCTAACTTCCAAGATGGGGGAATTGAGGAATGTTCCTGTTCACAGAGACATTCTCAACCTTGTGTAAGAGAATAGGATGGCAATGGGAACACATGGACACAGGGAGGGGAACATCACACACCAGGGCCTGCCAGTGGGTGGAGGAACATGCAGAGGGATAGCATTAGGACAAATACCTAATGCATGCCGGGCTTAAAACCTAGATGATCGGTTGATGGGTGCAGCAAACCACCATGGCACATGTATACCTATGTAACCTGCACATTCTGCACATGTATCCCAGAACTTTAAGTATAATAAAATAATAATAATAATTTTAAAATAAAAGAAAATAGGGGAGTGGCAAATAGTACTGGCCTGGGACCAAATTCAGAGCTGGCAAACTCCTGGAATAGAAAGTTGTCCCTTTGTTGGCCGGGCGCGGTGGCTCAAGCCTGTAATCCCAGCACTTTGGGAGGCCGAGACGGGCGGATCACGAGGTCAGGAGATCGAGACCATCCTGACTAACACAGTGAAACCCCGTCTCTACTAAAAAATACAAAAAAACTAGCCGGGCGAGGTGGCGGGCGCCTGTAGTCCCAGCTACTCGGGAGGCTGAGGCAGGAGAATGGCGTGAACCTGGGAGGCAGAGCTTGCAGTGAGCTGAGATCCGGCCACTGCACTCCAGCCTGGGCGACAGAGCGAGACTCCGTCTCAAAAAAAAAAAAAAAAAAAAAGAAAGTTGTCCCTTTGTGGTATATATCCAGAAGCTCCTGAGAGTCAGCTTGTTTCCTGCTATTAACCTGAATTTGGTTTTACTTAATGGATTCTGGTCCCTTTCTCTAGTCCTGTTTTAAGCTTGGGCCATGATGTCCTGGGGCTTGAGGGTGAGGAGCAGGAGCCTCTGTAAGGGGAACAGAAATGGTGTGTGAAGGGGCACAGGGCAGGTAAATCCAGAAGAGTTTTCAGAGGGTGTCAAGATTCCATGTTCCAGTTTCGGGCCTGTACAGAGCTAGGAGCATCTGAGGCCGGGTCAGGATTTAAGGAGAAAGAGAGAAGATCCCAGAAACAAAACAACAAAATAACATTATGAAAGCTGAGGGGCTGGCAAATGCAATGTGACATTTTGTTCTTTTTTTTAATTGACATATAATAACTATATATATTCATGGGGTACATAGCGATGTTTTGATACATACAATATGTAGTGATTAGATAAGGGTAATTAGCATATCCATCATCTCAAACATTTATCATTTCTCTCTGTTTTTTAATTCTGGTGTATGAAATCTATTAAATTATGGTACACATAAAAAATTCATGAGATATTTCTCTTTTGTAATAAACAACGCAGTGACCAATTATCACTCATGAGTAGCTTTTTTCAGATAAGCTAGCAAGTCCGCCCTTTCTCCCTTTTTCTTAATGCCACCAAAGATCATTTTTGTTCCAGGGATGTAATTCTTTGGATTCTCCAAATACTCTATCAGTGTGTCCTCTCCTCAGGTGATGTCTTTGTTCTTACTGGTGTCTCTGTAGCAGAATCCAATGGCCTGACCTGTCTTCCACCCAAAGAGACTGTGGAGATTAGGCTCAGTCTTGTGCTTGCCTCCATTTTCCGTGGTGTGGCACTGGGCACACTTCTGAACACAAATATTCTTGCTTTTCTCGACATCACTCATATTTAATTCTCTCTTTCGTCGCTGGCACTGTGAAGGTTCCCCCTTAGAAACCAGATGTCCCACTCTTTCATTTATCATTTCTTTGTGTGGAGAACATTCTATATCTATTTTTTAGCTACTGTTTTGTTTCTTTTTTTTTTTTTTTTTTGAGATGGAGTCTTGCTCTGTTGCCAGGCACAATCTCGGCTCACTGCAACCTCTGCCTCCCGGGTTCAAGTGATCCTCCTGCCTCAGCCTCCCTAGTAGCTGGGATTACAGGTGCATGTCACTCCACCTAGCTAAGTTTTGTATTTTCAGTAGAGATGGGGTTTCACCATGTTGGCCAGGCTGGTCTCGGACTCCTGACCTAAAGTTATCCGCCCGCCTTAGCCTCCCAAAGTCCTGGGATTACAGGCGTGAGCCACTGCACCTGGTTCGTTTTAGCTAATTGAAACTATATAATATATTATTGCTACATCCAGTCATTCTACAGTGGTATAGAACAGGGGTCCCCAACCCCTGAGCCATGGTCGCGTAACGGTCTGTGGCCTGTTAGGACCTGGGCCACGCAGCAGGAGGTCAGAAACAGGCTACAGAAGCTTTATCTGTATTTACAGCTGCTCCCTGTTGCTCACATTACCGCCTGAGCTCCGCCTCCTGTCAGAGCAGTGGCAGCATTAGATTCTCACAGGAGCGTAAACCCTATTGTGAACTGCACATGCCAGGCTCCTTATGACAGTCTAATGCTTGATGATCTGTCACTGTCTCCCATCACCCCCAGATGGGACCATCTCGTTGCAGGAAAACAAACTTAGGGCTCCCACTGATTCTACATTATGGTGAGTTGTATGATTATTTCATTACATATTAATATTATGATGCAATAATAATAGCAATAAAGTGCACAATCAATGTAATGCACTTGCATCATCCTGAAACCATCCCCTACACCCTGGTCTGTGGAAAAATTGTCTTCCTTGAAACTGGTCCCTGGTGCCAAAAAGGTTGGGGACGGCTTGTATAGAACACTAGAACTGATTCCTTCTATCTAGCTGTAATTTTGTATCATTTAATAAACATCTCTCTATCTCCCACTTCCCTCTGTCCTTCCAGCCTCTAGTATCCTCTGTTTTACTTTTTACTTTTATGAAATCAACTTTTCTTAGCTTCCACATAGGAGTGAGAACATGCAGTATTTAACTTTCTGTTCCTGGCTTAATTCACTAACACAACATGCTTCAGTTCTATCCATATTACTTCAAATAACTGGATTTCATTCTTTTTTTAATAGCCGAATAGTGTTCTGTTGTGTATGCATACCACATTCCCTTTATCCGTTCATCTGTTCTTGAACACCTAGGCTGAGTCTATATTTTGGCTATGTGAATAGTGATGCAATAAACATAGGGGCACAGATGTCTCTTTGATACACTGATTTCTTTCCCTTTGAATAAATGCCCAGTAGTGGGATTGCTGTATCATATGGTAGTTCTATTTGTAGTTTTTTGAGGAACCTCCAACTCTTCTCCATAGTGGCTGTACTAGTTTACATTCCCACCAACAGTGGATAAGAGTTCCGTTTTTCCACATCCTCACCAGCATTTGTTATTTTTTTTGTGTGTTTCTGATAATAGCATCCTAACTGGAGTGAGATGATACTTCATGGTGGGTTTGATTTGCATTTCCCTGATGATTAGCAATGTTGAGCATTATCTTGTATATTTGTTGACCATCCATTTGTATGTCTTCTTTTGAGAAATATCTGTTCAGATCATTTGCCTTTTTTTTTTTTTTTTTTTTTTGAGACCAAGTCTTGCTCTGTCACCCGCGCTGGAGTACAGTGGCATGATCATGGCTCACTACAACCTCTGCCTCCCAGGTTGAAGCAATTCTCCTGCCTCAGCCTCCTGAGTAGCTGGGATTACACCCACATGCCACCACACCCAGCTAATTTTTTATATTTTTGGTAGAGAGGGGGTTTCACCATGTTGGCCAGGCTCGTCTCCACCCTCCTGACCTCAAATGATCTGCCTGCCTTGGCCTCCCAAAGTGCTGGCCCATTTGCCCATTTTTAAATTGAATTGTTTGCTTTTTTGCTGTTGAGGTGTTTGAATTCCTTGTATGTTCTAGATAATAATCCCTTGTTGGATGAATAGTTTCCAAATATTTTCTCTCATTCTGTTGATTGTATTTTCACTCTATTGATTGTTCCCTTTGCTGTGTAGAAGTTTTTTATTTGATATAATCCCATTTGTTTATTGTTACTTTTGTTGCCTATGCTTTTGAAGTCTTATAAAATCTTTTCCCAGACCCATCTCCTGAGGCATTTCCCCATGTTTTCTTCTAGTAGTTCTATAGTGTTGGGTCTTACATGTAGGTCTCTGATCCACTTTAAGTTGATTTTTGTATAGGATGAGAGTCAGGAATCTAGTTTCATGCTTTTACATATGAATATCCAGTTTTCCCTCAACCATTTATTGATGAGACTATCAATAAGGGTTCTTGGCACCCTTGAGGGTGCCATTGAGGGTTCTTGGCACCGTTGTCAAAAATCAGTTAGCTGTAGATACATGGATTAATTTCTGGGTTCTCTATTGTTCCAGTGTTCTGTGTGTCTGTTTTTATGCCAGTGTCATGCTGTTTTGCTTACTACAGCTTTGTAGGATATTTTAAAGTCTGGTAGTGTGATGCCTCCAGCTTTGTTTTTGCTTTGACTATCTGGGGTCTTTTGTGGTTCCATATACATTTTAAGATTTCTTTTTTCCATTTCTATGAAGAATGTCATTGGTATGGTATTTTGATATGAATTGCATTAAATCTATAAATTTCTTTGTGTAGTCAGATTTTGTTCTGAATGCTAAAACTGCAGGTATAAATAGGATGGCACTGCTGGCTCAGAGGAAGATCTGATTGGCCAGGGTGCCCCCCTAATAGCTCTGATTTCACTAGTTCCCAATCTTCTCTCAGTACTTTGAGGGATTAAGACAAAAATGTCACATCATAGGTCTGATGCTGAAACAAGTTTGTTCCTTTAATGATATAGTTTTTGACAGATTGGATCCAATGTCTCCTGTTAAAATGGAAATACATATTTGGAGTGGTGGTAGGGCAGGTAGACAAGTAACAAGCCTGAGCGGCCATCAGCACATTAGTATGAATTAATTTAGGAACAAAGAAAAACTTCCTAGGAGGATATGATCTATAGTGGGATGGTTGGGAGCGGGTTGTTAGTGGTGGTGATAATGGGTTATTTTAATTTTGAATGTGTATGTTGCAGGGAAGGAAAAAGTTGGTGGAGAGTTCAGAGCCAAAGTCATGCTGAGTGACAGGTGGAAGACAGTCTGATGGATCATAGTCACTGTTCTTAAAGAATACATAATTCAGGCCGGGCACGGTGGCTCAAGCCTGTAATCCCAGCACTTTGGGAGGCCGAGACGGGCGGATCACGAGGGCAGGAGATCGAGACTATCCTGGTGAACACGGTGAAACCCCGTCTCTACTAAAAAAATACAAAAAACTAGCCGGGCAAGGTGGCGGGCGCCTGTAATCCCAGCTACTCGGGAGGCTGAGGCAGGAGAATGGCGTAAACCGGGAGGCGGAGCTTGCAGTGAGCTGAGATCCGGCCACTGCACTCCAGCCTGGGTGACAGAGTGCGACTCTGTCTCAAAAAAAAAAAAAAAAAAAAAGAATACATAATTCAGGTTTGCATGAGACAAGATGAACCACTGACATCCTAATTTCTCAAAGTAGTCATTGGAAATGGAAACAAGAGTCAGGATTTATTGGAGGGTATAGTCACACAGAAGGGGTTCCTGAAGGTGAGGGACCCTTTCACCTCCCCCACTGGGCAGAAGGCACTTGCCAGAAGAAAGGGTTGCAAAAGAAGGTTGAACTCAGCAAGAAAAGTGCCTTGGACCAGTCTCTGTACTGCTAAGTAGGACCTACCACCCCAGCCTGCCAATCCCTACGTAGGCCCTGTCTTCAATAAACACTAGAGTTCACTTACCTTCCATTCCAAGAACCAATCTGACGTCTGTTGTGTTAGTCTGTTTTCATACTGCTGATAAAGACATAACTGAGACTGGCTAATTTACAAAAGAAAGAGATTTAATGGACTTACAGTTCCACATGGCTCGGGAGACTTCACAATCATGGCGGAAGGCAAGGAGGAGCAAGTCACATCTTACATGGATGGCAGCAGACACAGAGAGAGCTTATGTAGGGAAACTCCTGTTTTTAAAACCATCAGATCTCATGAGACTTATTCACTATCATGAGAACAGCATGGGAAAGACCTGTCCTCATGATTCAATTATCTCCCACCAGGTCCCTCCCACAACACATGGGAATTCAAGATGACATTTGGGTGGGAACACAGCCAAACCACATCATCTGCTGTGCCTCATCCCACAGATACCACACTTCCTAATCTATCAAGAGTTCAGCATTTTGTGAGTGGTCAGAATCTCACCCTTCATTTAACCAACTAACCACCACCAACCAACCACCACCATCAGAGGTGGGCCTAAGGAGGGCCTTGAGGTCTTCGGGAAGTGGGCCATGCTCAGTCTACATCCCAATGTGCTATGGCTCCTGACAGCCTGGCAAAGGGCACACACCAAAAGAATGATCAGGCTTGAAAAACGTGCCAACTTGCTTATAAATCAGTCTCTTCAGATTCTACAATTCACCGAGCCATAAAACCTCAGAGCTTCAAAGATCTTTAGAAAATATCAAGGCCAATGTTCCCAGGAAGCCTCAATGCTGCCATTTTACAAAGGAGGAAACTGAAGTGCAGAGAGATTAAGGGGCTTGTCCAAGTCACACAGCTACTTAGTAGCAGATCTGTAACTAGAAAGGTTTCAATTCATACTCAACGTTCTTTCCTCTAGAATCTAGCCTCTGCCCCCTTGTTATTTTTGGCATGAGAAAGAAGGATTATATTTGTGCCTCTAGAAAAGCTGCACTCTTGGATTGAATTCTGATTTTCTCTTCTCAAGTCTCATTGAGAACCACATGAAAAAACTTCTCTGCTGGATTTGAGTTTTAAAAAAAAAAGAATCTGAAGAAAAAAATAGCAAATCTGGTATCCTAATGAGATAATGAATGCACAAGTACTTTGAAAGAGGTACAGCACTTCAGTGCTTTTCAGATATGAGGTTTTATCATGCTCTTGAAAGAAATGCATAGGCTTTACTGACGTGGGGGCTGGGGCTGGAGCCCTGGCAGAAATGGGGAAGCACAGGCTGTGGCAAGGGGGGTTTCTCCAGAAGGCTGACTCATTTCTTGGCTGTCCCAAGCTTAGAGAGCCAGATTTCTCAGGATTGTTTACCACCTTAGTAAGGAACTGGTGGAGGGTTTTTTCTGGAGTTAAGCACTGCAGGAAGAGCTGCCCACAGTATGGGGGTGGGTCATCTGCTTCAGGACTGCCCAGGCCAACTGTGGTTACCCCAGTTAACTGTTGTGAGCTATGCACATAACCAGCCTTCTGGATCTGCCTTTCAAGGAGTCCCGCTGTGCTTCTCCCTGCTGGGGCCGCTGAAAGGAGGGCATAGGCAATTGCTAGAGGTGAAGAAAAAGTCTGTAGCTAAACTATAAAAACAGGCGTCCTGGATCTGGCTACATCCTGGTGATCTTGCATATAGGATGAATCCTAAGAAAAGGTAAGTCTTGTTAATGTGCACAGCACACAAGCTGGTGGGATGGCATGCCAGTCAGTAGATTTTCAGTTCCAAGGTAACTGAAAATCCATTTTTATCTGACTTAGACAAAACGAAACAAAGCACCAAACCAACAAACAACAACCACACAATTTCACTGCTTCACGTAACTGAGAAGTCTAAGGTTAGGACTTGTTTCAGGCACCACTGATCTTGTGACTCAAACTATGTCCCTGGGACTTGGTTTAACCCCGTCTCAGCTCTGCCTTTCCTCCGTGTTACCTTCTCTCTCGGGAGCCCTGGGGTAGCCCCCAGTGTCTGCAGGACATCTGTAATCCCAGGGGGTCCCAGCAAAAGAGAGGGGGAATCTGTTTCAGTAATGGTCCCACTCCCCAACTAAATTCTAGGCTTCATTCTGATTGGACCAAGTTAGAGCACATAACCATCCCTGGGCTCTGATTGACCAGAACAGAGTCCAGTGCTCCACCTGCCAGGCCTAAGGGTAGATCTCTCCCAGGCGCACTGAGCCTGAGATAGAAGGTGGAGTTGCTTCCCAAAGGAAATCTACCATGCTGGTACCAGAATGGGGAATAGGTGCTGGGCTTGAAAAAATAACAGACAAGCAATGCTACCCATTTAAGCATTTGAAATAATTTCACCTCAAAATCAGAGTGATTGAGTCTCAGAAACATGAGATTCTGTCTCAGATTTCTGGTGGCTTGAATGGAGGGTGTAGAGAATCATGTCTTGATAAATGTTTAGCTTCTAAGGTTTGAAGTGCAGATATTGGGCTGGGTATCCCTACCAGAAATATTTGCATTTTCTGCACTTTTTTTTAATATTTGATTTTTTTTTTTTTCAGACAGTGTCTCAGGCTGGAGTGCAGTGGTGCAATCTTGGCTCACTGCAACCTCTGCCTCCTGGGTTCAAGCAATTCTTGTGCTTCAGCCTCTGGAGTAGCTGGGACTACAGGTGTGAGCCACCACATCTGACTAGTTTTTGTAGTAGAGACAGGGTTTTGCCATGTTGCCCAGGCTGGTCTCGAACTCCTGGCCTACTATAGGGTTTCACTGTTGCCCAAGCTGGAGCGCAGCGTAGCTCACTGCAGCCTCGAATCCTGGGCTCTAGTGATCCCCCCACTTCAGCCTCCTGAGTAACTAGGACTACAGACACATGCCACCACACCCAACTAATTTTTTATTTTACTTTTTGCAGAGACAGGGTCTCACCATGTTACCCAGGCTGGTCTCGAATTCCTGGCCTCAAGTGATCCTCCAGTCTCAGCCTCCCAAATTGCTGGGATTACAGGCATGAGCCATTGCACCAGCCTCTTCTTATAAAGACACTAATTCCATCATAAGCGTCCTACCCTCAAGACCTCATCTAAACCCATTTCTCTCCCAAAGGCCCGTCTCCAAATACCATCTCACTCGGGTTACGTATTTGGTAGAAGGGGTGATTCCGCTCATAGTGATATTATATACCTGCCCAAGAAGGTAGGGGAGCAACTTAAAGTGATACTGGAAACCAGTGATCTTATATGATAAATAGCCAGGAAAGGCCAGGAGCAGCAGCTCACACCTGTAATCCCAGCACTTTGGGAGGCTGAGGTGGGCAGATCACGAGGTCGGGAGATCAAGATCATCCTGGCTAACATGGTGAAACCCTGTCTCTACTAAAAATACAAAAAAAAGTAGGCGGGCACGGTGGTGGGCACCTGTAGTCCCAGCTACTTGGGAGGCTGAGGCAGGAGAATGGCGTGAACCCGGGAGGGGGAGCTTGCAGTGAGCTGAGATCATGCCACTGTGCTCCAGCCTGGGCATCAGAGCAAGACTTCATCTCAAAATAAATAAATAGCCAGGAAACTTAATGATATTAGATGCATAAAGACACCAAATGAATGTTTACCACTTTTTTTCCCTAATAATTTCTGTACTTTTTGTTTTTTGTTTTGTTGTTGTTGTCAACACGGAGTCTCGTTCTGTCACCGAGGCTGGAGTGCAATGGCGCAATCTAGGCTCACTGCAACCTCCACCTCCAGGGTTCAAGTGATTCTCCTGCCTCAGCCTCCCGAGTAGCTGGGATTACAGGTGCCTGCCACCGTGCTCAGCTAATTTTTGTATTTTTAATAGAGACAGGGTTTCACCAGGTTGGCCAGGCTGGTCTCGAACTCCTGACCTCAGGTAATCCACCTGCCTCGGCTTCCCAAAGTGCTGGGATTACAGGCATGAGCCACCGCGCCCGGCCTGTATTTGTTTTTTGAGTAGCTGGTACAGTCACATGGTTTACAGTCAAAAGAGGCAAAAGGATATGCAGTGAAAACTCTCCCTCCTATCCCTGCTTTCCAGCCACCAGTTTCCTTCCCCAGAGGCTGTGGCCGGGACTTTTGTCTCCTTCCAGAGATAGCCTATGTACATCCAGGTCCCTTGGAGACATGGGTTTCAGAATCCAGAACGTTTCAGGTTTAGGCAGTAATAAGGTGCATACAGCATGTATTCCACAACACCCCAGGTTCTGTCTAGGATGGCCAATTACCCCAGTTTGTCCCAGACTGCCCCAGCTTTAGCACTATCAGACAAACCAAGCTGATTTGACCGCTTTTTAGTCTAACCAAGTTTTTGTGAATGACTTCTTTATCTTTGCTGCTTCTTAGTATCTACTCAAGATTGTTTTAAGATCACTTTATTCTTCCTTTTCCTTTGGTTTTCAGGCTTGCCCTCTCTTTCAAACCATCAGGCAAAACATACTCTGATGAACATATCAAATTCAGCATCAAAGTGGACAGTTACAACTTTAATGCTCACTACAAATTCACCTCAAAATAGCTACATAAATAAAATTAGCAGGATTATCAGAGAATTGTTCAAATAGCAATCACAGGATTCTTTCCCTGTTCTTTAAAAACTCCAGAGATTGGCCGGGCACAGTGCGTCATGCCTGTAATACCAGTACTTTGGGTGGCTGAGACCAGCAGATCACCTAAGTTCAGGAGCTCAAGACCAGCCTGGCCAATATGGTGAAACCCCCATTTCTATTAAACATACAAAAATTAGCCGGGTGTCATGGTGGGCACCTGTAATCCCAGCTACTCAGGAGGCTGAGGCAAAAGAATCGTTTGAACTCAGGAGGCAGAGGCTGCAGTGAGCTGAGATTGTGCCATGCACTCCAGTCTGGGTGACAGAGCAAGACTGTCTCAAAAAATATAAATAAATTAAATAAAAAGTAAAAACTTCAGACATTGTTCATGATGTTGTTTAGGTCTCTGGAAACACTAAATGTCAGGCTTACTTTTTGTGAAAAATACATGTTTGTATATGTGTGTGCATGTGCCCAGAGAAAACTCTGGAAGGCAGTGACAGTGATTTTTATTTTCTTCTTTTTTCTTGTTTATATATTTTTATAATGAATATGTCCTAATTGTATAATAGTTTGAAGTAATTTTTTTTCTATTTAAAAAGGTGCTGGTAGGTTATTTCCGGAATTATCATGATTCTTTTCAAATTTACATTGTGTCATTATTGGTAAAGCAGAAGTCACTTATGTTTTAAATCCAAACTCTGTAGCTAGGCTTGTGGCTAGAACGCATGCTCCTTAAGTCAGGGCTAAGGCTGTGTCGTTCAATTTCAGTGTATGTGCTGCGGAAGTGAGCACGGGCTGCCTCATTCATGTTTGCACCCCGGCCCTTGGTACAATGCCTGACATGAAATGGGTGCTCACAGCTTGCTTGCTGTGCTGCGTTTGAACACTCCTGTAAGCATAACTTCATTCTGGATGCAAGGATCCAAATTATTTTCACAGATTAAACAGTTTAAATCTATTATCCCAGGTTTTCATCCATGGTGAGTATCCACACACAGTACCACCAAGAATAGTATCCTATTACAAGTACATCACCTTGAAAAGGTGAGTCACAATTCTCCTACAATCAAGGTGACATAAAATCCAAGACTAATCTTAGTCAAAATTGCCAGAGATAATTTCTCCCCCCTGCAAGTGCTATCACAAATACATGAATTTAATAATAGAGGTAATGTAGTCTATGAAACCCAATTATATCCGACCTCTTTCAACAAGAGACACATTTCATCTTTTTCTTTTTTTTAAGACAGAGTCTAGCTCTGTCTCCAGGCTGGAGTGCAGTGGCACGATCTCAGCTCATTGCAATCTCCACCTCCCAGGTTCAAGCAATTCTCCTGCCTCAGCCTCCCAAGTAGCTGGGATTACCGGCACCTGCTGCCACGCCCGGCTAATTTTTGTGTTTTTAGTAGAGACAGGGTTTCACCACGTTGGCTAGGATGGTCTTGATCTCCTGACCTCGTGATCTGCCCACCTTAGCCTCCCAAAGTGCTGGGATTACAGGCATGAGCCACTGCGCCCAGCCAATTTCATCTATTTTTATTTAACAAAATCATATCTGTAATGAACCAATCATACTTGAAATGCAAAATTCAATTATACTTTAATATTTTTATTTCTTTTTCTCATGTCATTACATTAAGAGTTTGTGACGGACTCCCCTTGCCTGAAGAACCCTTAATGGTCTTCCTCAGAGGTAGACGCTTTGCAAGGGGCTGCGGGTCACCTTAGGACTCATCGCTACTACTTTCATTTCTCCTAGACATATGCAATATAGCTTATAGCAGGTCCCTCAGAATGAGGTACAAAGTGTAACCTGTGAAGTGACAGAACACACACTGAAGACTTACATTGTTTTACCAATTTATATCAACCAATTCCCAGACTGAAAACAGTTCACAGATGCAGAACCTCTCGCATATACCAATTTATATTAACCAGTTTGTATCAATCTGGAGAATATGTGTGGGATTGGGTCCTCAGAGTATGGGATCAGGATGAAAGAAATATAAAGTCGGGTTAGGCTAAGTGGATTGCTATGAGCTCACTAAGCAGAGATTCTGGATTTCATATTGTTAGCTCAAGTTGCTAGAAATGGTTCTGATAGTTTGTTTGGTTAGTTAACTTGAAGTCTGGACCCAAAGGTGGCTTAGGCTGAATAAAGTTTCCTTGGTATACTCTGGAGCAGAATTTCTCAGTCTTGGCGTTATTAACTATGAAAGAATCAAAATGGAGCCACTTATGTTAAAAACTCTGGCAAATAGAGTGGCAAAGTCCATGAAGAGAGGGTTCTCATGCATGAATGCCTGATAATAAGAACTATTACAAAAAACTCCACAAAACCACAATCTCGCACAAAGGTCATCTCAACTTGACACAGAAAAATACTTCTGCAGAGATGTACATCTGCACAGCAACCACCCATCCAACCTCCCTTGTTATTGATCCATGTAGCTGAGAATAATTATCTCAAAACAACTCTGTAATCCTTCTCATTTTTCCTTTAAAAACCTTTATCTTCCTTTACCTCCCTGAATATGCCTCGGTTACTATGGCACGCGTATTCCTGTTGCAATGCCTCTTCCCGAATAAAATCATTTTATTTTAGAGAGTCTCCCTTTCTGTTTGCTATTTAGGTTGACATAGCATAAGACTTTGTGGTGGGGGACTGTCCTGTGCATTGTAGGATGTTTAGCAGCAGTGCTGAGACTAGGGTGAGTTGAGCGAGACAGCTAGCTTTGGGCCCTGGGTACCTCACTCACCTAATCCTTGTCCTGGCTTCATTTAGCCATAGCTCTGGCTCCTAGACGTTAAGTACCAGTAGCACCCAGCTAGCTGTGACAATCAAAGATGTTTCCAGACATTGCCAAATGTCTCTAAGGGATAAAATCACCTTTAGTAGGGAACCACTGCTATAGAGGAAAGTTTCCAAAGTTTTCATAATTCATTGTTTCTTTTTTTTTTTTTTTTTTTTTTTTGAGACGGAGTCTCGCTCTGTCACCCAGGCTGGAGTGCAGTGGCCGGATCTCAGCTCACTGCAAGCTCCGCCTCCCGGGTTCACGCCATTCTCCTGCCTCAGCCTCCCAGGTAGCTGGGACTACAGGCGCCGCCACCTCGCCCGGCTAGTTTTTTGTAGTTTTTAGTAGAGACGGGGTTTCACCATGTTAGCCAGGATGGTCTTGATCTCCTGACCTCGCGATCCGCCCGTCTCGGCCTCCCAAAGTGCTAGGATTACAGGCTTGAGCCACCGCGCCCGGCCATTCATTGTTTCTATCATGTGTAATATGTGTTATGAAAACTTGCAGTGCAAGGAAAATGCCTGGAATTCTGCCTGGATGTATACTTATAAGAATGTAATAATGGGCTGGGCGCAGTGGCTCACGCCTGTAATCCCAGCACTTTGGGAGGCCGAGGCGGGCGGATCACGAGATCAGGAGATCGAGACCATCCTGGCTAACCCGGTGAAACTCCGTCTCTACCAAAAACACAAAAAATTAGGCGGGCGTTGTGGTGGGCGCCTGTAGTCCCAGCTACTCGGCAGGAGAATGGAGTGAACCCGGGAGGTGGAGGTTGCAGTGAGTCGAGATCGCACCACTGCACTCCAGCCTGGGCGACAGATACAGGCTCCGTCTCAAAAAAAAAAAAAAAAAAAAAAGAATGTAATAATGATGACTAGTAAATACATAATTCAAAAATATCATCACTTTGGAAATGATATGCCACGGATTTACTTCAAAATAGTCCTGTGGTGGGGGCAGTAAGTGGGAGTGGTGATGAAATAAAAATGGCTACAAGTCGATGGCTGTTGTAGCTTGGAGTTGGGCTCATGGGCCTTTGTTGTACTATTCTTATCTTTACCTCATATATATTTGATTCCATGATATAAATTTTTTGTTTTTGTTTTTGAGATGGAGTCTCGCTCTGTCACCCAGGCTGGAGTGCAGTGGCACCATCTCAGCTCACTACAACCTCCGCCTGTCGGGTTCAGGCGATTCTCCAGCCTCAGCCTCCTGAGTAGCTAGGACTACAGGCATGCACCATCACGCCCGAATAATTTTTGTATTTTTAGTAGAGACGGGGTTTTGCCATGTTGGCCAGGCTGGACTTGAACTTCTGACGTCGAAAGTGCTGGGATTACAGGTGTGAGCCACCATGCCTGACCTGTAAAGTTTTTTAAAAATCATCTTTTCCTACTTAAGCCCATTCTTCTGTTTAAATCACTTGTTTCCATTGTTTCATGTTGATGCTGACTATTATTTCAAGTTCCTCTGATCTTTTATTTTGCTGCCTTTTTTAGCATAACTTTTGCTATATGACATACTTAAACAGGTATAACCATGATGACAAGAACAGACATGCTTAATCTTATCCTCAGGCCTGGTTGGGTAGCCTCGTCTGCCACTCCTTTCACAGGCCTTACGCAGGGACCACTGGCTGCCTCCCATTGACCATACATTTGCAACCCTCCGGATCATCATGCACTTTCCTGTCTTCTCTGTTTAGCAAAATCCTCCTCCTTCCTCTAGCTCAGCTCAAATGCCACTGCTCCCTCCTCTTCAGCGCTTCGCTTCCCTTTCATTCCAGCCCACTTCCCTTCTAGCCATGTCAACTTCTCTTTTTCTCCTGCTCCAAAAGAGCTTCGCTTATATTTTCTTTATACTATTTATTGCATCATATAGTTTGCCATTGTAAAAATAAGAATTATTTGGTTGAAAGAAAGAGAAACTAACCTACACTAGATTAACAGGAAGTCTGTTAAAAAAATATCAAGGAAACTCTTCAGACTAAACTGCATGTGGCCAGCTGGGCCTGAAGGATTAATCCAGGAATTAAACACTCTTCTCTCCAAGTCTCTCTCCTTGGTGCTCTTCCCTGGGTGACTGGTTCATTCTCCTGCAGTAAATCAACTATTTCGCTCTTTAGCCCCTATGGTAAAAAAAAAAATGGGTGTCCCTCCACTACCAAGTGTATATGTTAGAGGTTTAGCCACACACAGAGTGAGTGAGTATCTCTGTGTTTTGAAAGAGAAGGAACTGATTGGCCCAGTTTAGTCAGGACTTATCTGCGGGGAGTGGATGGTTGAGTGGGCAGGATCACATGGTACAAAATAACCACCACCTCTATGGATGGGAATGGAGCAGTTATGGGTCCATAGGGACACAGTAGACCATCCAAAAGCTTCCATTACAGTTATACACATGTCTAATTCCCCAGTTAGATCGTGAGCTGCTCAAGGGCACTGACAGTGGCTCCTTCACCTTTGTGAGCCTTTGCCAAGAAATACATATTTATTAAATGAATTTATAACCAAGTCCGTGGACCTTAACTTACACATTAGGCTCACCCAAGCATCTGAAATAATGCATACAGATATTCTGATAGACATTTTAACATATAATAAACACTTTGTGGGCCGGGCGTGGTGGCTCATGCCTGTAATCCCAGCACTTTGGGAGGCTGAGGCAGATGGATTGTCTGAGGTCAGGAGTTTGAGACCAGCCTGGCTAATGTGGTGCAACCCCGTCTCTATTAAAAATACAAAAATTAGTTGGGCATGGTGGCGCATACCTGTAGTCCCAGCTACTAGGGAGGCTAAGGCAGGAGAATCACTTGAACCCTGGAGACAGAAGTAGCAGTGAGCCCAGATCGTGCCACTGCACTCTAGCCCGGGTGACAGAGAGAGACTCCGTCTCAAAAAAATAAATAAAATAAACACTTTGTGGCAAACATTCTAGCTTCCTTCTCATATCCTTTCTGGCCTTCTTTTTTTTTTTTTTTTTCTGAGACGGAGTCTCGCTCTGTCACCCAGGCTGGAGTGCAGTTGCCAGGATCTCAGCTCACTGCAAGCTCCGCCTCCCGGGTTTATGCCATTCTCCTGCCTCAGCCTCCCGGGTAGCTGGGACTACAGGCGCCCGCCATGACGCCCGGCTAGTTTTTTGTATTTTTTAGTAGAGACGGGGTTTCACCGTGTTAGCCAGGATGGTCTCGATCTCCTGACCTCGTGATCCGCCCGTCTCGGCCTCCCAAAGTGCTGGGATTACAGGCTTGAGCCACCGCGCCCGATGGCCTTTTTTCTTAATAGAACCCCACTTTTTTTTCCTTCAGGAGAGTAATACACTCAGTTAGCAATATTTACTCAGAAGTGGTGATGTGGCCCAGTTGTAGCCAATGAGATATTAGCACAAGTTACTGGTAAAGCATCTGTGAATATTTTGTACAAGGGACAAATGTGTCTGGCTTGTAACTTTTGCTTCTAATTTTCCCTGCCTGGAATGTGAGTGTGATGTTTGGATGTGCAGCAGCTACCTTATGACCGTGAGAATAAAGGTTGCTCCCTAAGATGGGCAGCAGAAAAATAGAAGGAGCCTGGCTCCTTGAGGATGTTAGTAAATCTTTGAGTGCGAAGGACCAGCCCTGAACAGTCCATCCCCAGACTTCTTGTTGCCTGAGACTAAAAGCAAATAAAAACAAAACAAAAATTACTGATTTAAGCCATGGTTGGTTGCTTTTCTGTTATTTGCATCTGAACGTAGTCCTAACAAGCTTTAAAAAAAAAAAAAAAAAATTGGCCAGGTGCACTGGCTCACACTAGTAATCCCAGCACTTTGGGAGCCTGAGAGGGTGCCGATTGCTTGAGCCCAGGAGTTCAAGACCAGCCTGGGCAACATGACGAAACTCCACCTCTATTAAAAAAAAATATAATAATATATTCATATATTATATATATTTATATGTATATATTATATATAATATATGTGTTATGTATATTGTATATAATATATGTGTTTTTTATATAAATATAAATATAAATATATGCCTGTAGTCCCAGCTACTTAGGAGGCTGAGGCAGGAGGATCACTTGAGCCTGGAAGGAGGAGGTTGCAGTGAGCCAAGATTGTGCCACTGCACTCCAGCCAGGGCAACAGAGTGAGACCTGTCTAAAAAAAGCAAAACAAAACAAAACAAAACTAAACTAGAACTTATTTTTTTAAATTGTGCAAGCCCTATGCTTACCTGAGGAAAGATACTAGATCCTTTAGAGATGTTTTAAAAAAGTATTGTCCATAGATGATCCACATCAGAATTACACAGTCTGCTTGTTAGAGAAGGTAAATTTTCAATGTGCTTGTTTGCTCAACCTAACCTCTCAACCGAGAATCAGAATCACTGGGGCCAGGGGCTGGAAATCTGCTCTTTCAACAAACTCACCGAACAATCCCTGAGCTCAGAAAATCTTAAGAACCACCAATAAATAATTCAAACAAGTTTGAATCATTTACTGGACAGCAAGGTAAATGTAACTAGTTGGGTTTTGTTTTTTTGTTTGTTTGTTTTGTTTTGTTTTGTTTTGTTTCCTCTTCAGTTCAACACTAATCCTCACACCTACCAACTTAACTTGATTATCATCAAGAAGGGTCCAACCTCTTTTTGAAGAGCAAACAAACTGTCAAGCTTCAATAAGAGCACACAGTTTCCTGTGAGGTTGAAGCAAATGTTCTGCTTTCTTTATTAAGTTTATTTTAACTAAATTTGCTAAGCTTCCTCTAAATGTGTCATAATATCCTTACCCCCTTCCTTTTTTGAGCACTGCCAATCACAGTCTCATTTCACATATGCAATTGTGCTCAGTGTCATATTCTAATTGTCTAATACATTTGAAATCAACATAATCCAATATATTTCTGATTTAATATTCCCTTAGTTTAGGCTCTCCTGAGTTATTAATTCTTTCTAGACTCAGAATACTCTTATCTAATTTTGCCTTTCTTATTGAACTAAAAGTTACTCTTATGTGAAAAAAACATAAGTAGAAACAATTTTTAAAACCCCAAATCTTGAATTTGAATAGATCAGAGGTCATTTATTAAGTAACACCAGAGGCAAATGACCAATATTAGACCCCCTAAACTATCATGACCCTGTCTTCTGGAGTCTTATTTCTCAAAACATCACAAAGCTTTTTCTCCTCTCTAGTCATTATGCCACCCTGAACTCATTCTCAACTGTTCATCTTTGCTCAGGCTGTGTCCCCACCTAGGGAAGCCCAACCTCACCTCCTCTTCAATTACTGCAACCCATTCTGCTAGCTCTGTTCTCTAAATTCTTATTCTAGTCACCATCATTACCACCTAATTTTTAAAATCTTCCCAGAGGAGATTTTGACATGTCAGTCTCCAACTAAGAATCCTTCAATAGCACCGTATTTTCTTTTCTTTCTTTCCTTTTCTTTCTTTCTTTCTTTCTTTCTTTCTTTCTTTCTTTCTTTCTTTCTTTCTTTCCTTCCTTCCTTCCTCCTTCCTTCCTTCCTTCTTTCTTTCTTTCTTTTCTTTTCTTTTCTTTTAAAATAGAGTCTTGCTCTGTCGCCCAGGCTGGAGTTCAGTGGCACGATCTCAGCTCACTGCAACATCCACCTCCCGAGTACAAGCAATTCTCCTGCCTCAGCCTCCCGAGTAGCTGGGATTACAGGCACACCATCATGCCCAGCTAGTTTTTGTATTTTTAGTAGAGATGGGGTTTCACCATGTTGGTCAGGCTATCTCGAACTCCTGACCTCAGGTGATCCTCCCGCCTTGGCCTCCCAAAGTTCTGGGATTGCAGGCGAGAGCCACTGCACCTGGCCGAGCACCATGTTTTCAACACTGAATACATCCTATGTCCCATGCTTTGCTAGGTGCTAGGGGTACATATACTAATGCAACACAGCCAGAGTCTTACAGGCATTATGGACTGATGGGTTATTATCACTGGGGCTCACTAGAATTCTCATGTTGTCTACAGAATGAACTTGAACTGGAAACAATCCTCATGGCCCTCCATGATCTGTTTCTAATTTATTTTACTAATTGTATCCCCCCCTTATTCTCTCCCCTTTGATCCAAAATACATGGGGCTACTTGCCACTAGACAAACATACCTGCCCCCTTTCTGTCTCTCTGAATTTGCTCACTTTGATCTCTGCTCCTAAAGTGACCTCACTTCTCTACTCACGTCAATTCTGACATATCCTTGAGGACTCAGATTTCAAATGCCACCTTCTTCGTGAAACATTATATTGCTTACGAAGTTCTAATTAAGTAAAGTTTCTCAAAAAGAACCCCACATAATACCAAATGCAATGACTAGTTCTTAATTAAATCCTGGTTTGAACAAACCAGCTGTAAGATATTTTGGGGTCAACTGGGGAAATTTGAGTATGAACTGGGCACAAAATTATATTAGGAAATTATTGTTAAACTTACCAGGAATGATAACGTTATCATAGTTATATAAAAAGTCATTATTTTTAGACATGAAAATGAAATTAACAGGTTAAATGACATGATAGCTCAAAAATGGATGAAGGAAACATAAGAAAATGGGAAAATTTGGTAATGGGAATACTGTAGATGTTTCTGGATTATTCTTTCTACTTTTCTGTGCATTTGAAAATATTTCTAACCAAAGGAGAAAACAGGAGCTCCAAAAATTTTTCTTGCCAATAAAAATAAAACATATTCACTAAAGAAAATCTGGGGAAAAGGAAAAGCAACACAAATAGAGAGAAACGAATATCCTACCACAGAGATAATCATTTATATTATGATGCCTTTCCTTCTATACATTTATAAACCTAATTCTTTTCTTTATTTATTTTTATTGACACATAAAAATTATATATATCTATGGTATATAGCATGGTGTTTTAAAATATATAATTATTTTTATTTTACAAAATTGTTATGGCTCTGGACATACAGTTTTGTACTGATCTCAGATTTTAAAAGGATATATACAAAAGATAGAAAGAAGCACATAAAACCGGGCTCAATGGCTCACGCCTGTAATCCCAACATTTTGGGAGGCTGAGGAGGGCAGTTCACGAGGTCAGGAGATCAAGACCATCCTGGCTACTCAGGAGGCTGGGGCGGGAGAATAGCGTGAACCGGGGATGCGGAGCTTGCAGTGAGCCGAGATCGCACCACTGCACTCCAGCCTGGGTGACAGAGCGAGACTCCGTCTCAAACACACACACACACACATAAAAGAGAATGCTGCATTTTGTAGATATGTTATATGTAAATAAAAAGTTAAAATACAAAAAAAAAAAAAAAAGAAGGAAAACTTGCTAAACCAAGAGAATGGTGCAGACAAACCTTCCAATCCTTCCAGAGTTACATACCAGCAGTTAGTTCTCTAATAATCCTAGATCCCACAGATGGGCTTTTCAATGGTGCATTTCAAATGGTGCATCCCAGAATCACTTGCCTCTTTGCAGTTTCCAGCATTTGTAGTTCTCACCGTGGGCTCTCCAGGCTACTACATGCTTTTTTCTTTTTTCCTTTTTTTCTGAGACAGAGTCTTGCTCTGTCACCCATGCCAGAGCGCAGTGGCCTGATCTCAGCTCACTGCAACCTCCGCCTCCTGGGTTCAAGCGATTCTTCTGCCTCAGCCTCCTGAGTAGCTGGGATTACAGGCACATGCCACCACGTCCAGCTAAGTTTTCTATTTTTGGTAGAGACAGGGTTTCACCACATTGGTCTGGTTGGTCTCGAACTCCTGACCTCCTGATTCACCCACCTCAGCCTCTCAAAGTGCTGGGATTACAGGCGTGAACCACCACACCCGGCCTACATGCTTTTTGAAGGGAATCACCAGCCTGGCCAACTGGGATCACCACAGTCATCAGCCATGCCACCTGGGCCATCACTGCTGCTGACCCATCTTGCCCGGAGTCTCCTGCCTTGCTCTACCCAGAACTCCCCTCTCCTAAAGTTCCTCATCTACACCGTGTCACTGCTCCTCTCTTCGCATGCCTTCTTGCCAATATTAGCTCCAGCAACATGACCCTCTTTCTTTACAGAGATATCATTCAAATATTTTAATTATTTTCATAATCACATGTAATAATATTAAATATATATTTAAGTAAAAAATTGCTACACATCCTGTCACAACAACACAGCTGATTTTACTTTTATATTTTTTCATCTCTGTTGAAATTTGCCCATATTTCTTACTGTAGATATTTTTATATTGTTAAAATCTTACATACTATTACATATTTTGGGGGGGTTCCATTTTTTGTTTGTTTTCTTTTGTTTTGTTTTTTGTTTTTTTGGAGACAGAAAAACAAAATTTCTGTCACCCAGGCTGGAGGGCAGTGGTGCAATCTTGGCTCACTGCAACCTCCACCTCTTGGGTTCAAGCAGTTCTCATGCCTCCGCCTTCCAAGTAGCTGGGATTACAGGTGCATGCCACCACGCCCAGCTAATTTTTGTATTTTTAGTAGAGATAGAGTTTTGCCATGTTGGCCAGGCTGGTCTCAAACTCCTGGCCTCAAGTCAGCCGCCCACCTTGGCCTCCCAAAGTGCTGGAATTACAGGCATGAGCCACCACACTCGCTTTGAATTCCATTTTAAATGGCCACATTATATATTATATATATTCCAAATAACTGAAATACCTTTTCCATTGAATTCCATTTTAAATGGCCACATTATGTATTCCAAAGAACTGAATATCTTTTCCAAGGACTCGAAATAAATTGAAACTATTCACTGATTATCAGATACTCTGTATACTTTATTCTACAACCTGATTTTTGCACCTCATATGTCATGGACCTTTTTGCAAGTCAGTACATATATTTTCTATGTTATTTTAAATGACTGCATAGCATTCTATAGTAAAGATATATTTTTTCAATTTGTAAATTCTTTTTGATTTTTCAATTTGTGTAACTTTTTCATTTTGAATCATTAATACATTCTATGCTGCAAAAAAAGAAAAAAAAAACAGAAAGAATAAAATGACACACAGTGAAAAGCCTCTCTGCTCTTTTCAGTTCTCATCACCATCCCAGTTTGTAACCTCCTTTCTTACTTGATGTCTTACATTTCCTTCCAGAGTTTATTTAGGCAGAGGGAAGCAAACACAAACGTTATTCCTTATTTTTGTTTTCTCTCTTTCACTTTAACCAGAATGTAATATATTGTATCCACTGTCCCTCGTTTTGCCTTTTTTTTTTTTTTTTTTTTTTTTGAGGCTGAGTCTCGCTCTGCCGCCCAGCCTGGAGTGCAGTGGCGCGATCTCGGCTCACTGCAACCTACACCTCCCAGGTTCACATCATTCTCCTGCCTCAGCCTACCGAGTAGCTAGGACTACAAGCGCCCGCCACCGCGCCTGGCTAATTTTTTTTTTTGTATTTTTAGTAGAGACGGGGTTTCACCGTGTTAGCCAGGATGGTCTCGATTTCCTGACCTCGTGATCCGCCCGCCTCGGCCTCCTAAAGTGCTGGGATTACAGGCTTGAGCCACCGCGCCCAGCCTCATTTTGCTTTTTAAACATAGTGACCTAACTTGGAGATCGTTCCAACTCAGTACAGAGAGAGTTTCCTAATTCTTTGTTCTATAGCTGCATGGCTTCCTACTTTGTGGTGCCGTCTATGACTTCCACATGAGGAACACTGTGGTCGTCACTTTGAATCCTGATTCCGTCTCTACCTGTTAATTCCAAAACCTCATTCCAGCCATTATCCACAGTAATCCCTCTTTACTGTTTTGTTTCGTTTTGTTTCTTCCTACAAACATGTTAGGTCTCTTATATGCTAACAGAGAACTTTCCCTTCACTCTGAGGTCCCTTAAGGCTCCCATAACCTTCAAAGCTCCAGATAGGGATGTCCACAGTCTTCGTTCACAGCTTGCATTTCACCACCCATTCTTTCCTTGACACTTTGTGATCTTCCTTCTTCCTGTCTCAGTTAAAAAACGATCTCTTGACTGGGTACAGTGGCTTATGCCTGTAATGCCAGCACTTTGGGAGGCCCATGCGGGTGGATCACCTGAGGTCAGGAGTTCAGACCATCCTGGCCAACGTGGTGAGACCCTGTCTCTACTAAAAATACAAAAACTAGCCAGGCATGATGGCTGGCGCCTGTAATCCTAGCTACTTGGGAGGCTGAGGCAGGAGAATCGCTTGAACCAGGGAGGCGGAGGTTGCAGTGACCTGAGATCCACTGCACTCCACCCGGGGCGACAGAGCTAGACTCCATCCCCCCCCCCAAAAAAAACTGATTTCTGGAAGATCATCTAATAGAAACATTCAGCATCTTTTTCTATTTCTCTATCCTCCCCACTCTAATATCTGAAAATGAGCACCTACTCATTCACTCACTAACCTCTTGTAAAATGTCTTCTGCCCACCCTACCCTCTTCATACTAAAACTGATCTCCAGTGTGGAGATCAGTGTTAATGGCCAGTAATCACCCAGTAACCTGGCTAAGTGACTGCCTTCTTTAACCTCCACTCTTGCTGCTCCTGTTATGCCTGCTTGTCACCACAGCCTAACCCCTAGAGATTCTATCTTGCCAATGCCTTCCCTTCTATCCTCTCCTAACCATCTATTATTCTATTACTCCTAATCACTTCCTTGTTTCTGATTATCTGGATGATAAGCAGCATGTTTCTAACAAATCTTTATCTCTCCAGCTTCTTTCCCACTCTAACTGAAAACGTGGGTTTTTCATCATCCCTTTCTTCAAAACTCTTATTTCCAAGTCAATTAAGCACTAACTCCCCAATCTGATGTTCAATTACTTCCACAATTTTAACACAATTCCACATGTAACGGCATCGGTCAGCATTACGTCCCGCTGCTATTCCAAGCATACCCTGTGCTCCAGTCACAGCAGTCTGCTTATTTTGCACGAAACACATGGCCTGCTTCTGCACCTCCAGGCTTTGGTTCACCCGTTTTTTTTTTAATCCACCTGGATTATGTTTCCCCTCCATCTCTGCTATTCTAAATCTCATCCTCCCCTAATTTCACTTGTCATGCTATCTTCACTAACCTTCTACCAAATGTTTTATAATTATTTGTGCAGTTATTTTCCACACTGGATTCTAAATTCTGCTAAAACGAAATACTGTACTGCCTTTGATGAGCCTTTCCATGTGCCAGCCATGTGTTAAGTGAGCTACATGCATTATCTCATTTAATCCTCACATCGACTCTCCCATTTAACATTAAACAAACTGAGGCTCCGAGAGATTAAGTAGCTTGCAGCTTTCACGCAGCTAATTATGGTGGAATCAGATCCCTCCCCGAGGTTCACGCTTGTATTACTTAGGGTAGTCAGCACAGTACATTCGCCAGCTACACTGCACTCAACCTGTGTGTGCCGGATCAGCATGTTAAAAACGGTGTCTCCAAGTAGACCAAGGGAAGAGGGGCTGCGGGGGCGGGAAGTGACACAGCAATGAATTAGGATGGCGGGATTGGCGGTGATGTTTCCAAATTTCCACTGTTGGGTTGTACAGCTTTTGAAATAAGCATTTAAAATGTATAGTTACTAAACAGGATTGCATCTACTCTTAGTCTAATTGCTATGTGTAGGTTAGTTTTGTCTCCCTGATTTTATTGTCATCCCCCAGGGATTGTTTCTGTTCTCCCGTGTTCCCAGAGCTTTCGGCGCATTGCTCAACACACGGTGTGCGTACTTGTTGATTTTAATGTATGTGTGTTTGCATATGTGCACAGCAACTGGGCAGCGGACGTGGGTGTGGGATGCACTGTGCATTCCTTCTCCTCATTCTTGTTCCTGTGAGCAGCTGCAGCCTGAATGCTTTCCCTTCGGGATAGGGGAGAGGCAGAACCGCTGACCCTTTAACAAGTTGTCCCTCACAAAACAGGTGTCTCCCCCGATTCTCCGTGGAGAGGGATGGCTGGATACTTAGTGACATCAGCCACGAGCCAATGGGAAGTCGGGCTCCAGCCGTCGCGCCAATGGGCGTCCGGGGGCGGGCCGGGTTTCCTGGGCGCCGGGCTGGCCGGGCTGGTCCTGCGGCCGCGGCTGAGTCTCCGCCGCTCGCGCTGCCCACCGCGGCTCCGGCGGGTCCAGGCGCAGTTCCCCGGCCCGCGAGGCTCCTGGCCCCCCGGCTCGAGCGCCTCCCGCCGCAGCGCAGCTCCCCCGCCGGCCGGGCTCCTGCGCGGCGCGGCTCATGCCCCCGGGCGCGGGGCGCACAGGCCGGCCGGCCGCCGCTGGGAAATAGGCCCCCGGGGGCGGCGGCGGCGGGGCCATGGCGCGGAGACCCCGGGCGCCGGCCGCCTCCGGGGAGGAGTTCTCCTTCGTCAGCCCGCTGGTGAAATACCTGCTCTTCTTCTTCAACATGCTCTTCTGGGTGAGTCTCGGGGTCGAGGGCACCTGGGCGGCGGGGTCCACCCGCGGGGTGGAGGGGTGTCCCGGAGTGCCCCACGCGCGGGAGCCGCACTGCCGAGTTTTCTGGGCTGACAGCACTTCGGGGGAATTCATCCTGGGGAGGGACATCCCGGGGACGCCGCGTCTGCAGGGGGCGTTGTAGGGAGGAGGGTATACCAGGGAATCAGTGAAGACTGATGGGTATTGTCGGGGTGTCGGAGGAGGGTCTGTGTCAGGCTAGAAATGTAGGTTTGAGGCAGCCTGTTGGCCCAAGGCGGACCCACTGGCACATTCATGAAGGGGGTCGGCGGCGGCAGGTGACTTTCAGGCCTGGGGGCCTGGAGGCCTGGAGGCCTGGCTGGCAAAGAAGAGGAAGGAAAAACCCAAACCTCTCTCCCCACCACTTCAGAGAAGATGGGTTATGGACATCATCTCTTCCTTTTGCAGGCCTCGCCTACCCCCACCTACACCCGCCCAAAGTCTGGGAAGAATCACCTCCAGGCGCAGATGTCTTGCCTTTCCCAGCACTGCCCCAAACTTTGCCCCCTCCCCGCCACCCTTCTCAGGGCCAGACTTCACCCCTGAAGCCTGACAGTCCCCAGTGTCTTTAAACAGGACCCCGTGTTGGGCTGGAGGGCCAGGAGTTCTTTCAGAATCTTCTGCTTGGGGTGGACAAAGTATTGGGCTGGGACTCGGGACACCTGGATTCCCATGCCACTCTGCCGTTCATTGTTGACTTGACCGACCTAAGCATGTATGTTCATGTCTGCAGGTCTTGGCTCCCTCCCCCACAAATCCAACCTAGTGTGATCAGGGGTGGCAGAAAGACTGCTGAAGCTGAGAACTGAGCTGAACCAGATCATGCAATGCCAGCTCGACCCTGTTTCCTGGCTAGAGAGTCCTGGAGGTTCTGGGGTGTGAGAACATAGGGCCGTCCTTCCTCCATTCACCTCCTCTTCTGGCTCCTACTACACCAGAGCTGCTGCTTCTAGAGCCCACCATCCTTCCCCATTTCAGCTGGAGACCTAAAGTTCAGACTTACAGGAGGGAAGAATTGAGTCTAAAATATATTTCCTAGGGGAGGGAGCAAAACAGACATCTGAGCCCTTTGCTGTAAAGGTTTCACAGGGCCCGTGGGGTGAAGTGCAGACACAAAGCACATAAGTGCTGGCCTGTTGGGACAAATGAGAGAAATTTCCGAGGGTGATGATGACAGCGCACTCAGCCATCATACTCCTGGGGAAAATGAAACTTGGGCTCCTATCAAATGCTCAGTTTTAGAACTGGAAAAACATTTTAGAAGACATCTTGTCCAGCATCTGTGTTTATGTCTATAAAATGTAGAAAACTAAAGCACAGAGATGTTAAATGTTTTGTCCAAGGTCCAACAGCTGGTTAGCAGGCTTGGTCTGGTGACCTTTCTACTGAACCACAGTGCCTCTGGGGGAAGTCCTCAGCGCAGATGGCTGCTGCTATAGCTGGGGTATTGGCAGTTTTAGTAGTCAACCAGTCAACCCAAGTTCCCATAGTCTAAGTTCTGCTTCAGCTGGAGGTTAGGAAAGAACAAGAAAATCCCTTACCACTCTGCCAGTGCTGAGAGTGTGCTAAGAGACTCCCCACCTATGGGCAAGTATCAGTGACGTCTCCTCTGTGCTCACTGAGTGTGCCAGGCCAGTGACGTGCCATCCTCGGAGCCAGCACTAGCATCTCAGGGACTTTAGGTCATCACTCTGACTTCCTTTATCTGCCGAGACTGTCTCCATTGGAGCCGTCGGCACCTCACCCTTGTCTGTGCTTGCCGGTGACAACAGCTGGGTGCATCTGTTACACTTGTGTTCCTGGTCTTCTTTTTTTTCTCGAGCTTCCCTACCCCTTACCTCCACCCTACCCCCCTTTTATCAGATAAATGACTTTGAGAGATCTCAGCCAGGAAAGAGTTTGGCTCCACAGACCCATTTACCTTGGTAAAAATGGTACATTCAAGGTCAGAAGACCCAGGTGGCCAAGCTAACACCACCCCAAATTAGAATAGAGCCCTTTCTTGGCCCTACAGTAGACTCATAAAAAATCGGAGGCTCTAGAAATAGCACACTGAAGGACAAGAGGCTCAGCATCTTTTTGGCACCAACTTACTGTGTGACCCTAAGCCAATGTATCTGTCTCTCTGACCTTAATCTTTCTCTTCTAAAGGAGAAACAATTTCTGCCTTAGTGAACTATTTAAGGATGAATGAATCATTTGGGGGACTGCTATCTTTTTTTTTTTGAGACAGAGTCTCGCTCTGTCACCCAGGCTGGAGTGCAGTGGCCGGATCTCAGCTCACTGCAAGCTCGGCCTCCCAGGTTTACACCATTCTCCTGCCTCAGCCTCCCGAGTAGCTGGGACTACAGGCGCCCGCCACCTCGCCCGGCTAGTTTTTTATATCTTTTAGTAGAGACGGGGTTTCACCGTGTTAGCCAGGATGGTCTCGATCTCCCGACCTCATGATCCGCCCATCTTGGCCTCCCAAAGTGCTGGGATTATAGGCTTGAGCCACTGCGCCTGGCCGACTGTTTTCTTTCTTCAAGACCTGGAGCTGGATCTAAGGATGAATCTCCCTGTGTCCTGATTGCCCTTCCTAGGGGACAGTACTTTTCAGGTCTTATTGAATGTCCCTTCTCCCCCAAACCCAGTGCTATACAGGTATATTCCATACAAGAGCAGCTGGAGAGAAAGGGCTGCTTCCCCAGATCTGGGGGCCATCTTTCTTCCTAGCCCCTCTTCAGGGACTGGTTCCCATGCTTTCTTTTTTGTAGACTTCTATCATCCTAATCAAATTCCGCTCTTCTGCCCAGGAAGCACCTATGGATGAGACGATGGTCAGCCCACACCCTTTGCAGGCAGAGTGCATGCTCTGGCCAGCTTCTGGAGTGGCCACGTGGCAGTGGTTATTGTGTCTGTGCCTGGAACCCACTAGGAAGGTGTCTGCATCCTCTGGGCTCACATTCAGTGGTGCTGGTGGTGATGGTGGCTATGTCTGCTCTTGCTCTTGAAGGCCTGACTCTTGGGGCATTTGGAGTCCGACTCAGAAAGCTAATTAATTTTGGGGAACGGGGACCAGTTCCTACTGTTTGTGTTTCAAATCTCACTTCCCCTTTGACCTGGGAGTTCTGATTTTCTTCCCGGAATCGTGTTGCTGGGTTACTGACTATGGGGATTCCATGGCCTGGAGTAGCTGCTCTAAGATCCTAAATGTTGTATTTAAATCAGTTAGGGCAGCTAATGAGCAGCTGCCTCTCCTCACCTCCCTCTGTGGGACAGCTTCTTGCAGAGAAAGACATTGGGGTGGTGCCTGCTTTATCAGTTTGGCCATGTGTTGTCAGGAACATTCAGTGCCACCCACCTCCTTCCTCACTGGTCCTTTTCCCACTGAGGGCAGCAGTTGGCTGGCTTTTGAGTCAGGCAGAGCCCAGAAGCTCAGACCTCCAGTTCCTGTGTCTCAGCCCAGGCTTCCCTAGCAGCTATGCCTCAGGACTCCCATGGCACCTTCTGTATTCTTCGATTGTCACATCCCTTACCTGTGCTGCAATTGTGTTTACTTCTCCGTCTCCCCCTCTAGATTTCGGGATCTCGAGGCTGAGCACAGCCCTGTTCACCTCTGGATCCCCGGCACCCAGCTGCGTTTGGCATACATTGGGTGCTTATTAAATGTTTATTGGATGGCGAGTGAGAGGGCAAACCCCACAGGGTAGAGGCATGGTGCCCATCCTCCCTCCCTCATGGACACTGGCCTGTAAAGATGCAGCTCAACCTGGGGTCCTTGAGCACTCTTGGTGATGAGGTACCCAACTGTGTTCTCCTCTGTGATGGGTTTGGTGGCCTGGCATCCCTTCCCTTAAGCTAGGTCAGAAACATGGCAGCCATCCCCTCCTCAGAGCCACACGTACCTACTGTCTACAGCATGTGGATTTTCTCACTTCCACTGCTATATATATGGACCTCCATTCAGGTCTTCTATAGGCTGAGCCGAGCCATCGGTAGGGCATCTTCTTCAAGAAATCCACTCTCCCATGCAGGACTACTGTATTGAAGTCCTTGGGCACTCAGAATCACCCAGACCACTCTCAGCACCATCTCTTTTCATCTGGCTCAAAAATCATGAGGATATAACCAGGCATCAAGCCAGGCAAAAACCTCTTCTAAGTGGCAGGGGCCCTTTCTGCCATCCAACCTCCTCATCCTATACTTCCAAATACACTAGGAGGTAGAGCCCATCACCTCCTTCCCCCCACCCCCCATCTTCCCCGTAGACTTGGCTGGCTTCAATAACTGAAGATAGTCAGATGCTTTTTATAAAAACAACAAAAATTACAAAATATGGGAAATGAAGACAAGAACAATCTCCTTTGCTATGCAGGTCGCATGCACACCTTCTTAACTCCCCAGCAGCTTTGTTTGCCTTGTACCAGGTGGAAAACCATAAACTTAAAGCAGCCTTTAAAAAGAAAAAAAGAAGGCTGGGCACAGTGGCTCATGCCTGTAATCCCAGCACTTTGGGAGGCCGGGGCAGGTGGATCACCTGAGGTAAGGAGTTCAACACCAGCCTGATGAACATGGTGAAACCCCATCTCTACTAAAAATGCAAAAATTAACTGGGCATGGTGGTGCACACCTGTAATCCCAGCTACTTGGGAGGCTGAGGCAGGAGAATCACCTGAACCCGGGAGGCGGAGATTGCAGTGAGCCAAGATCACGCCATTGCACTCCAGGCTGGGCGACATAAGCGAAACTCCATCTCGAAAAAAAAAAAAAAAAGGAAAAAGAAAACATAGAATGCCTCTCAGATCTTGGTAGGAGGCTAGTGCAAGGCCGTCCCTCCAGGGCTGTGAGTTTGAATGCTTATTTACTGCAAGCCCTTGCTAGACCTCCCTTCCTCTTTCTTAACCTTGGAAGAACAAAGTCAGCCATGGCCTGAGGAAGATGCCAAAGGCTTGGCCCCAGACATTGTTGAGGAAGAAGCCCTGTGAACTCCTCCACTTCAGAGAGACAATGTCCCCCAATCCGGAGGGAGAGCGCTGAGAGCCAGCCTCACATGGACAGCCGCCACCTCAGACACCTGTAACAGCAGCGCCATGGAGAGCACAGAAAGACCAGTATGTGAAGGTCATGGGCAGGGAGAGAAGTGGCCCTGCTCTGGGGCCACAGGCTGAAAGTTCTTTGGCTTCATCCAGATATAAGGGTAGGGAGGACCGAGAAACCAGAGGTGGAGACCACTGCCTTACCCACTTCCCTCTGAGCAGGGACAGGGTTTTGATTGCCACACAGGGAACCACTTTACCCTCAGCTGTCTCCACCATCACCTTCAAAAGAGGAGGAAAAGAGATTCTAAGGAGGGGGTGTGGACCCTGAGACAGTCGGGTGCCACTGCTTCTTGTAGCCTGGGCTTTGGACTATGGAAGACAGACAAGGCTAGGGCTTTCCCTGGAAGCTGCACCTGGGAGTGGCCCCCCTGTGGCAATGCCATGCCTTCCCTTTTCAGAGTGCTGTTCCAGAGACTTCCCTCTGAGCCACCTCCTGGGCCCTGCTGGCACCCTATCCCTCCCCACCAGCTGCAATCTTCCTTCCCCTGCCTGAGCCCTAGCCCATTTGGAGATTATCAGCTGTTCCCCCAAGGGAACCACAAGCAGCTGCTTCTTATCTCCCATGACGGCTGAGGTGAATATGCAAAATCCTGGGGGTGCTGAGAGGCAGAGATAGGAAAGCAACCAAGTGGCCAAGCTCATGAGGCTTTGGGGACATCCAGACCTAGGTTCCAGTCCCACTTCAGCCGCTCACTAGCCAAGTGAACTGAGGAAAGTTGCTGGAATTCTCTGAACATCATCTCTATAAAATTGAGATCCTAATGCCCTCTTGGATTTGTGGCCAGAATTAAATGAGACAGTGTTTAGCCCAGCACCTGGTCCTTGGCACTCAACAAAAAGTAATGCCACTGCTGTCCCTGTAAACGCTCCTAGAGGTCACCTGCTGGGGGTGGACGTGGAGGGTGAGGCTGAGTGCTCCTCCAGGGAGGATGAAAGACTGGCAAGCAGACAGGGACTGGCTAGGGAAGGGCCAGCCTTTGCTCAGCCCTCTTTGCTCACGTTCTTACCATAACAAAGGAAGACTAAAAACAAAGGAAGAAAATTAAAGAGAAAAGAAAAAAAGCTCAGCAGGAGACAATCATTATTGGTAGCTTTATATTTTTTAGTTTATGGAGAAATTTCCTATTTATCCCATGAACAGAGCCACACTGTTGTCTCCGGGGGCCTTCCCTAGGAATCTAACTGAATCTAACTGTGAGGAAACATCTGCTTCTCAAGGCTTGTCCACCACCTTGGTCTTTTAACATTTTTATTTACGTATTTATTTGTTCATTTGTTTGTTTGTTTAGACATGGTCTTGCTCTTTAACCCAGGCTGGAGTGCAGTGATGGGATCACAGCTCACTGTAGCCTCAACTGCCTGGGTTCAAGCAAATGTCCCACCCCATCCTGTTGAGTAGCTCAGACTGCAGGCATGCATCACCATGCCCGGCTACTTTTTTTTTTTTTTTTTTTTTTAGAGACTGGTCTCACTATGTTGCCCAGACTGGTCTTCAAATCCTGGCCTCAAACGATCTTCCCCACTTTGGCCTCCCAAAGTGGTGGGATTATAGGCATGAGCCACCATGCCCGGCCCTACCTTGGTCTTAAAATGCAATCCAGTAGAGATGGACTCTGGGAACGAATTTGCCTGTAATTATTGGCATTCGGGCATAAGAACCAGGAGAACAACCTTTGTTCAGGACCTCAAGTTGAGGCCCTGCAACCTTTCCTCTCTGAAGTACTGTCTTACGGGATGGAATAAGGGTTTCTCCTTTTAAACATTAAATCATGACTATTTTTTCCAAATTTGCAAGAAAAAAAGTCAAGATGAGAAAATTTTCTTCATCTTCTCCTTTCTTCCATGAACATTAGTACCTGCAGCTGTTTATCTGCCTGCAAGTCCTAACAAAAGGCAAACAGAAGAGGACAAGTAGCAACTATTATGGAAAACTAGGAAACGATTTATTTAGAGTATTGCCTGTGTTGTTTTATGAAACGCAGAGACATACACCTAGCAGCCACATCTCTTAGTAAAATTGTTCCTTAGTTCTGTAATAGAAATTAATGTTTGTCTCCTCACATGATACAGTGAGTTGGACATTGCAGTATCTGTGTAATATTCCTGTCAAATATGTGTAATCTGAATATAACTGTGAGGAAACAGCCAAATAAATCCAAATCAAGGGACGTTCTGCAAAACAATTGGCCGAAACATAAAAACTGTCAGTGTCCAAAGAAGTGTCAGAACAAGTGTTGGGAAGGATGAGAAGACATTGGAACCCTCACACATGGCTAGTGGGGAACTAAAAAGGCACAGTCGCTGTGGAAAACAGTTTGGCAGATCCTTAAAAAATTAAACATAGAATTACCATGTGACTCAGCAATTCCTAGGTATAGAGAACTTTGAAAACAGATGTTCAAACAAGAACTTTTACACAAGTGTTCATAGCAATACTATCCACAGCAGGCAAAAGGTGGAAACAACACAAATGTCCACCAATGGAGGAATGGAGAAACAATTGTGTTATAGTCACACAACCAAGTATTACTCAGCAATAAAAGGAAATGAAGTTGGCAGGGCACGGTGGCTCACGCCTGTGATCTTTTGGAGGCTGAGGCGGGCGGATCACTTGAGGTCAGGAGTGGCCTGGCCAACATAGTGAAACCCCGCCTCTACTAAAACTACAAAAATTAGCTGGGCATGGTGGCACACACCTGTAATCCCAGCTGCACAGGAGGCTAAGGCACAAAAATTGCTTGAACCTGAGAGGCAGAAGTTGCAGTGAGCTGAGATTGCACCACTACACTCCAGCCTGGGTAACAGAGCGAGACGCCATCTCAAAAAACAAACAAACAAACAGGAAATGAAGTTGTAACACATGCTGCAACACAGATGAATCTTGAAAACATTCTGCTAAGTGAGCTAGGTGCAGTAGCTCATGCCTATAATCCCAGCACTTTGGGAGGCCGAGGCGGGCAGATCATCTGAGGTTGGGAGTTCAAGACCACCCTGACCAATATGGAGAAACCCCATCTCTACTAAAAATACAAAATTAGCCAGGTTTGGTGGCACATACCTGTAATCCCAGCTACTCAGGAGGCTGAGGCAGGAGAATGTCTTGAACCCGGGAGGCGGAGGTTGCAGTGAGCCAGAGATTGCGCCATTGCACTCCAGCCTGGGCAACAAGAGTGAAACTCCGTCTCAAAAAAAGAAAAAAGAAAGCATTCTGCTAAGTGAAAGAAGCCAGACACAGAGGGTCACATAGTGTGTGATTCCAATGACAGGAAATGTCCAGAATAGGCAAACCCATAGATACTGAAAGCAGATTTGTGGTTACCAGGGGCTGGGGTCAGAGGACGGGGTGATGGAAATGGGGAGTGATGGTTTAATGGGTACAGAGTTTCTATTTGGGGTGGTGATAAAGCACTGCACCCTGATGGTGGTGATGGTTGCACAGTCATGTGAATGTACTGAAGGTCATTGAACTGTTTACTTTAAAATGTCTAAAATGGTACATTTTGTGTCACGTGTATTTTACCATAAATTTTAGTCAGTGTCTTAAAGACCAAAAACAAAGGAAGAAAATTAAAGAGGAAAGAAAGCCAAGAGACTGTTCCAGGCTGAAGGAGATTTAATCTCTAAATGCATGATCCTTGATTGGATCCTGGATAAGAAACAAAAAAAAGGTTACAAAAGACATTTTGGGGATAATTGCAGAAAGTTACATATGGACTGTAAACTAGGTCACAGTAATAGTGTATTAAAGTTTAAAAAAGAGGTCAGGTGCAGTGGCTCACGTCTGGAATCCCAGCACTTTTGGAGGCCATGGCGGGTGGATCACTTGAGCCCAGGGGTTCAAGACCAGCCTGGGCAATATTGTGAAACCTTGTCTCTAAAAAAAATTTAAAAATTAGCCCAGTTGGTAGCACATGTCTGTAGCCCCAGCTACTCAGGAGGCTGAGGCAGGAGGATTGCTTGAGCCCAGGAGGTCGAGACTACAGTGAGCCCTTGATTGTGCCACTGTACTCCCACCTGGGTGACAAAGCGAGACCCTGCCTCAAAAAAAAAAAAAAAGAAGAATATGACAAAATCTATAATGTGCACCAGTAGAGCACTGTGACTTCCCAGTGTTCTGTCACTTGAACAATTTTAAGATCCACTACCTTAGCCAAGCCTGGTGGCTCATGCCTGTAATCCCAGCACTTTGGGAGACCAATGCAGGAGGATGACCATGTGCCAGGAGTTTAAGACCAGCCTGGGCAATCTAGCAAGATCCAATCTCTACAAAAAATTTAAAAATTAGGTGAACATCGTGGCATGTGCCTGTACTCAGGAGGCTGAGGCAAGATAATCTCTTGAGCCCAAGAGGTTGAGGCTGCAATGAGCTATGATTGTACCACTGCCCTCCAGCCTGGGCAACGCAAGAGTGAGACCTTGTCTGTTGGGTGGGGGTGGGGGAGGGGGGAAGATCCACTGCCTTAAGTTTTGGTGTGATTGATGGGAAATCACCCAGATTAAAGTTTGTAAAACTGTATGCAAGTTAACCCTAGTTTATGAAAATCTGATATTAAAAAATGTATAGGCTGGGTGTGATGGCTCACACCTGTAATCCCAGCACTTTTGGAGGCTGAGGCAGGTGAATCACCTGAGGTCAGGAGTTTGAAACTAGCCTGGCCAACAGGATGAAACCCAGTCTCTACTAAAAATACAAAATTAGCTGGGTGTGGTGGCTCATGCCCGTAATCCCAGCTACTTGGGAGGCTGAGGCAGGAGAATCGCTTGAACCTGGGAGGCGGAGGTTGCAGTAAGCCGAGATCTTGCCGTTGCACTCCAGCCTGGGCAACAAGAGCGAAACTGTCTCAAAAAAAATAAATAAAAATAAAAAGTGTGAACTAATAAATTGGGTGGGGGGTGGTAATAGACTATTTTTTAAGAACAGTTTTACAGAAAAATTGAGAAGATAGCACAGAGATGGACATTTCTCAAAAAAACAAAAATTAAAACTACTAGACAATCCAGCAATCCCACTACTGAGTGTTTATCCAAAGGAAAATAAATGAATATATTGAAGAGACATCTGCAATCCCATGTTACTGCAGCACTATTCACAATAGCCAAGAAATGGAATCACCTTAAGTGTCCATCTACAAATGAATGGATATGGAAAATATGATTCATATACATAATGGGATATTATTCAGCCATAAAAAAGCACGAAATCCTGTCATTCACAACATAGATAGAACTGGAGGTCATTATGTTAAGTGAAATAAGCTGGGCACACAAAGACAAATATTGCATGTTCTCACTCATATTTGAGAGCTAAAAAAGTGAAACTCATAGAGGTAGAGAATATAATAGTAGTTACCAGAGACTGGGATCCAGGGTCAGGAGGATGAAAAGAGGCTGGTTCATAGGTACCAACATATGGTTACATAGAAGGAATAAGTTCTAGAGTTCAACAGCACAGTAGGGTGACTATAGTTGAGAACAATATATTGTAGTTTTCAAAATAGATTTAAAATGTTTCTAACACAAAGAAATGATAAATGTTCAAGGTGGTGGATGTTCTAAATACCCTGATTTGATCATTAAACACTGTACTCATGTATCAAAATATCATACGTTTCCCATAAATACATACAATTTACGTATATCAACTAAAAACATGTTAAGATAGTATTGAGAGTTCCCATATATCCCATACTCAGTTTTCCCTGTTATTAACATATTTTTTTTTTTTTTTTTTTTTTTTTGAGACGGAGTCTCGCTCTGTCGCCGGGGCTGGAGTGCAGTGGCCGGATCTCAGCTCACTGCAAGCTCCGCCTCCCGGGTTCCCGCCATTCTCCTGCCTCAGCCTCCCGAGTAGCTGGGACCACAGGCGCCCGCCACCTCGCCCGGCTAGTTTTTTGCATTTTTTAGTAGAGACGGGGTTTCACCGTGTTAGCCAGGATGGTCTCGATCTCCTGACCTCGTGATCCGCCCGTCTCGGCCTCCCAAAGTGCTGGGATTACAGGCTTGAGCCACCGCGCCCGGCCTATTAACATATTAGTATGATAAATTTGTTGTAATTAATAGTATTATCATTGTGGTCTACACTTTATTTTTTTTTTTTTTTTTTCATTTTTATTTAATATCCTTCTGTTCCAGAATCCTATTCAGGATACTACATTACTTTTTTCTTTCTTTCTTTCTTTTTGAGACAGGATTTTGCTGTGTTGCCCAGGCTGGAGTGCAGTGGCACAATCATGGCTCACTGCAGCCTCAACCTCCTGGGGTCAAGTGATCCTCCTGCCTTAGCCTCCCAAGTAGCTGGGACTGCAGGTGCACACCACTATGGCCAGATTATTTTTATTTTTATATTTTGTAGAGACAAAGTCTATGTTGCCTAGGCTGGTCTCAAACTCCTGAGCTCAAACCATCCTCTGCCATCGAAAAGTTCTGGGATTCCAGGTGTGGCCCACCATGTTCTGCCCTACATTACATTTAATTGTCATGCCTCCTTAGGTTCCTCTTGGCTGTGACAGTTTCCTAGACTTACTTTGTTTTTAATGACCTTGACCATTTTGGGGAGTGCTGGTCAGGTTTTTTTTTTTTTTTTTTTGAGGCGGAGTCTCGCTCTGTCGCCCGGACTGGAGTGCAGTGGCCAGATCTCAGCTCACTGCAAGCTCCGCCTCCCGGGTTTACGCCATTCTCCTGCCTCAGCCTCCTGAGTAGCTGGGACTACAGGCGCCCGCCACCTCGCCCGGCTAGTTTTTTGCATTTTTTAGTAGAGACGGGGTTTCACCGTGTTAGCCAGGATGGTCTCGATCTCCTGACCTCGTGATCCACCCGTCTCGGCCTCCCAAAGTGCTGGGATTACAGGCTTGAGCCACCGCGCCCGGCCAAGGTCAGGTATTTTGTAGAATGTCCCTTTATCGGAACTTGCCTGCTGTTTTTCTCATCATTATAATACTGGGGTTATGGCTTTTGGGAGAAAGACCAGAGAAGTAAAGTGCCACTTTCATCACATCACATCACATCACACAAGTGATTTGGCAACATGATCATTGTCGATGTTGGCCTTGATGGCCTCGATGAAGTAGTGTTTATCAGGTTCCTCCGCTGTAGAGTTAGCCTTTCCCCCTGTGTTCCGCACTGTGCTCTTTGGAAGAAAGTCACTATGCACAGTCTGCACTGAAGGAGTAAGGAGTTAAGCTCTACCTCCTTGAGAATTATTTGAAATTCTTCTACGTGGGAGATTTGTCTTTTCTGCACTATTCATTAAGTCATTTATTTATATCAGCATGGGCCCACAGATGTGTATTTTTTATTTTGGGTAATAATTCAATATTTCTTTATTTTGACACTCAAATCATTCTAGCCTTGGCCATTGGGAACTCTTTCAGTTCCCTTCTGTGTCCCTTTGGGGTGCTCACATTGATGGGGATAGTGATGTGGGGAATTCATGTTTGTTTCTTCGTGAGCATTTCCTTTCTTTGGGGCACTACAAGATGCCCTAGGCTCATCTTGTGCCTCTCCTGCCCCCATCCTAGAACCAGCCACTTCTCCAAGGAGCCCAGGGGATGGCTATTTTCATTACAAGGTGATTACTCACCTTACATAGAGATAATGGTACTGGTGTGTGCAAATTATTTTATGTAATTTGACTGACAACTTTTCAGGAACATATATTTTGCTAAAAGCTAGACTCAGCCATTTTAAAAGTTGTATCTAGCTCTTAAAAGTTTCCAGCTAGGCTTCATTCTAGTCAGAATGTGAAAAGCTATCGAAAGAAGAGAAATGTCTTTATCTCCATACTCGTCGCAAAAGGAGGTCATTCATGATATTGTGAGGTGCTATAAGGATTTTACAGAAAATTCTGACCTAGCGGAAAGAGTTCCAGAATGAGATTGGGAGGTTGGATTTGGTCCAGATGGTGCACTGCACCCATATGCACTTGATTAAGTGTTACTTCCACTCTTTTGGCCTCATCTATAAAAAGAGGTGAGTGGCCAAACCCACTTCTAAATTTCTGTTCACCTCCAAATGTGATGCTATGAACAGCAGCAGCAGCACTAACTTTGGAAAGGCAGTAGCTTTGAGGAATCCAGGGTGGGAAGTGGGGGCAGGAATGCGGGTGTGCAAGGTCAAGCTGTGAAATGCAGAATTTGAGAGCTCAGGGGAGAGATATCATTAATGATCGTATTAAATATTAATAATATTAAAGACTTTTTTTTTTTTTTGAGACGAAGTCTTGCTCTGTCGCCCAGGCTGGAGTGCAGTGGTGTGATCTCCTCTCACTGCAAGCTCCACCGCCTTCTGGGTTCATGCCATTCTCCTGCCTCAGCCTCCCGAGAAGCTGGGAGGTGCCTGCCACCATGCCCAGCCAATTTTTTTGTATTTTTAGTAGAGACGGGGTTTCACTGTGTCAGCCAGGATGGTCCTGATCTCCCGACCTTGTGATCCACCCGCCTCGGCCTCCCAAAGTGCTGGGATTACAGGCGTGAGCCACTGAGCCCGGCCGACTTAATCTTGATTTTAATGTAGCCTGCATCTGTGGCTCTAGATCCCTGGCTGATTGTTCTTTAGGCTTGTAGGTTCTCAGACTTGGCTGCACATTGAAATAACCGAGAACACATTCAGAAATACTGTTGCCTGGGTCCCAATGCCAAAGATTCTGATCCACTTGGTTTGGGATGCAGCCTAGGCATTAGCAGTTTTTTAAGCCTCTCTCCCAACAACCCTAAGTCCCAGGCGACTCTAATGGCAGCCAAAGTTGAGCATATGCTTTCAGCTATAAATGCTCTTGCCCCTCCACCATATAGCACATGGATTAAGGGTCCTCAGTGTACTGTCTGAATAGCAGCAGATGAATTGGATTTGGATAATGTATTAGTTTCCTGTTGCTGCTGTAACAAATGACCACAAACTCAGTGGCTTAAAACAACACAAACTAATTTTCTTATATTTCTGGTGGCCAGAAGTCCAAAACGGGTCTCACCGGGCTAAAATCAAACAGGTCTCACCAGGCTAAAATATGGCAGCACTGCATTCCTTCAGGAAGTGCTAGGAGGGACCCGCCTCCTCGCTTGCTCCAGCTTTTAGAGGCAGCCCTCATTCCTGCATCCATAGCACCACAGCAGTCCAGCCTCTGCCTGCATTGTCATCTCCTTCTCTGACTCCGGCCCTCTTGCCTCCTTCTTGGAAGGTCTTTTGTGATTGTATTGAGTCCTCGGGGATAATCTCCCTAGCTCAGAATTGTTAATCACATTTGCAAAGTTCCTTTGGCCGTGAAAAGTAACACATTCACAGGTTCCAGGAATTAGGACATGGACATCTTTGAGGGGACATTATTCTCTCTACCATAGATAGAGACAGAGCAGCTGCTGTAATTACAGGCCCATAAATAGAGTTAACTTACTCTATGATGTGTGGCATCTCTTTACTTTGCCCGTTTTTTCAACTTTTATTTTAGGTTCAGAGGTACATGTGCAGTTTTGCTATATAGGTAAATTGTGTGTCATAGGGTGATATTTCATAAGCCAGGTAATAAGCATAAGTAGTTTTCCATCTTCTCCTTCCTCCTGCCCTTCACTCTCAAGTACATGTGTCCATGTGTACTCAATGTTTAGCTCCCACTTACAAGTGAGAACACGTGGAATTTGGTTTTCTGTTCCTGGGTTAATCTGCTTAGGATAATGGCCTCCAGCTGTATCCATGTTGCTGCAAGGACAGGACTTCATTGGTTTTTATGGCTGCATAGTATTCCATGGTGTATATGGACCACATTTTCTTTTTTCTTTTCTTTTTTTTTAGACAGAGTCTTGCTCTTTCTCTAGGCTGGAGTGCAGTGGCATGATCTTGGCTGACTGCAACCTCCGCCTCCTGGGTTCAAGTGATTCTCCTGCCTTAGTCTCCTGAGTAGCTGAGACTACAGGCACGTGCCACCATGCCCCGCTAATTTTTGTATTTTTAGTAGAGATGGGGTTTCACCATGTTGACCAGGATGGTCTCGATCTCTTGACCTCATGATCCACCTGCCTGAGCCTCCCAAAGTGTTGAGACTACAGGTGTGAGCCACTGTGCCCGGTCCCACATTTTCTTTTCTTTTTTTTTTTTTGAGACGAAGTCTCACTGTGTCACCCAGGCTGGAGTGCAATGGCGCGATCTCGGCTCGCTGCAACCTCCGCCTCCAAGGTTCAAGTGATTCTCCTGCCTCGCCCTCCGGAGTAGCTGGGACTACAGGCATGTGCCGCCATGTCCGGCTAATTTTTGTGTTTTTAGTAGAGATGGGGTTTCACCATGTTGGCCAGGCTGGTCTCAAACTCCTGACCTCATGATCCACCCACTTTGGCCTAAGTGCTGGGATTATAGGCGTGAGCCACCACGTTTGGCCCGGCCCCACATTTTCTTTATCCCGTACTGTTGGTGGGCATTTGGGTTGATTCCATGCCTTTGCTATTGTGAAGAGTGCTTGTTTGGCCTTTGTTGTTTTATCTATACTACGATTTAATCAGAGAACATCTTTGTGGAAAATTATACACCCTGGTGAAAATTTAACGTGAAAAACAATGAGAACCTGGGAGCAACAGAAATCAAGAGCAGATACACATTTTTCAATAGTTCAGTTAAATGACACTCAGAACTGTAATTGGCTGTGATGGGTTTATTTTATTTTATTTTATTTTATTTTATTTTATTTTTTGAGTCAGAGTCTCCCGGGCTGGAGTGCAGTGGCGCAATCTCGGCTCACTGCAAGCTCTGCCTCCCGGGTTCATGCCATTCTCCTGCCTCAGCCTCCCAAGTAGCTGGGACTACAGGCGCCCGCCACCTCGCCTGGCTAATTTTTTGAAGTTTTAGTAGAGACAGGGTTTCACTGTGTTAGCCAGGATGGTCTCAGTCTCCTGACCTCATGATCCGCCCGCCTCAGCCTCCCAAAGTGCTGGGATTACAGGCGTGAGCCACGGCGCCCGGCCTGTGGTGGGTTTTAAATGGCTGACAGAGATGCTCACTCACTGTGGCGGTGGACTGGCCACCAGGCCTGGGGAATGACTGGCATCTCTGTCGTGTAGTTTCCCTGCCTCCCCCATGCTCTGTGAGCCTGGCAGTGCTGTGGGACAAGGCGCCAGCTGGCACCTGCAGCTCTACTAGCAGCTTCCTCCCTCCTGGACAAAGAGTATGAAGGCTGGCAATAACACTTTGGGCCCTGAGTTAGAGGCATGGTCAAATGATGTGAGGTGGGAAGAGACCGGGGCTAGCCGGGTGCCGTGACTCACACCTGTAATCCCAGCACTTTGGGAGGCTAGGGTGGGAGGATCAATTGAGCCCAGGAGGTCAAGGCTGAAATGAGCTATTATCATGCCACTGCACTCCAGCCTGAGCAATAGCACAAGACCCTGCTCCCCCACCCTGCAAAAAAGAGGGGGCTGTACATACAGGCAGAGAAGAGTTCTGGAAGATGTGGTTTTGGATAATGATTGCCATTTACTGCTGAAGGCACCTGCCATCCCCTGCCAGATAGCAGAGAACCTTCAACAAGGAGTCCTACAGGAAAAAATGTCTTTGTACCGAGGGACTCATCTGACCCTATTACCTGTTCTGGGGGCCTAGCTCCCTTCTTCCACCAAAGCCCCATGGTGGCTCTTTCCAGCTACTTTCTGTCTTGCAGGACAGTGGTGTCTAGCCAGCCATCTCCTTCCCCACTGAGTTGGTCAAGACCCTGTTGCTGAGAACTCTCTCCTGCCAGAGCTTGGCCCCATCTGTTGCCATGGCAACAGCCAGCTGCTGCTTAGCACCAGCCTGGAGACTGGGCACAAAAAAGGGTAGCCAAGGGAAGTAGGCACTGGGGCTGCCCTGCACCCCTGGAGACCTGGGGGTTAGGGGGCAGATAAGGCCCCTTTGGGGTCTCCTATTAGTCTCTGATGGGTTTGTTCTCTCAGGGAGAAGCCACAAAATTTGAAAGATCTAAACTCCTCTCTATTCCTCCACAATGGAATCAGAGTTTGTGAAGATAAAGGTTCCTTTGCCAAGGCAGTTCCAGTGCTTACACACATACACTCACACACAGTCCTTCACATTGGAGTGCACTTTCTTTTTGTACTTGACACGATATTGACATCTAAGAGGGCTAGAGAGCTGGGAATATGCAACCACCCAAGCCTGCTTTAGGTATAAAACCTGCCCTTTGATGCAGATAGATTTGAATTCAAAACTTTTCCATTTCTATGTGACCCTGGGCAAGTTAACTATAAATAATGATAGGTAATATTTATTGTCAGGCATTGTGTTAAATGCTTTCTATGCATTATTTTATTTGATTCTTACAGTAATCTTATCAGTTGTTTGTTCTTACTTCCCATCCTCAGATACAGAAACTGAGGCTCAGAAATTTACCCTTTATGTACCCAAGTTTGACTCGCTCTGAAGACTGTGTTCTTTTTAATTTTTAACTTAAATTTTTTAGAGACGGGGTCTCACTCTGTCACCCAGGCTGGAGTGCCATGGCACAGTCATGGCTCACTGCAGCTTTGCACTCCTGGGCTCAAACCATCCTTCTGCCTTAGCCTCCTGAGTAGCTGGGACTACAGGTGCACACCACTGCACCCAGCTAATTATTATTTTGTGTCTGCATCTAGAGACAAGCTCTCACTATGTTATCCACGCTGGTCTCAAACTCCTGGCCTCACGTTGATTCTCCTACCTTGGCCTCCCAAAATGCCCAGCCTGAAGCCCATATTCCTAATCACTGTTTAGTATTAACCCTGGATTGCCTTAATGTCCTCATCCGTAAAATGGGCATAATATCTGCCTCACAACCTAATTGTGTTGTGAGGACTGAATGAATAATGAAAAATATAATATGAGTAAAAGTGTCTCATGGAGGCTGGGTGTGGTGGCTCACGCCTGTAATCCCAGCAGTTTGGGAGGCTGAGGCGGGCGGATCACAAGGTCAGGATATCAAGACCATCCTGGCTAACACAGTGAAACTCTGTCTCTACTAAAAATACAAAAAAAAATTAGCCGGGCATGGTGGCGGGCGCCTGTAGTCCCAGCTACTTGGGAGGCTGAGGCAGGAGAATGGCATGAACCTGGGAGACAGAGCCTGCAGTGAGCTGAGATCACGCCACTGCACTCCAGCCTGGGCAGCACAGTGAGACTCCATCTCAAAAAAAAAAAAAAAAAAAAAAAAAGTCTCATGGAGGTAAAGCCCTGGCAGATTCTATCAGCAGAATCACTGGGGAGGTGAAAGATGCTCACCTTTGAGTCCTAGGAAAGTTGTCCTTCTGCTCTCCTCGGTTACTCACGGCATTCAGGGCTCTGTGGTTTCCAGAATCTCAGGGTCTGGTTCTTTCCCTGTCTCCACAGGTGATTTCCATGGTGATGGTGGCTGTGGGTGTCTACGCTCGACTGATGAAGCATGCAGGTGAGCTGTAGCTCTCCCTCCCTGCCCCACCTTGTGCCATGCCCCTTCCCCCTCTGCCTCCTTCAGCCTGGCCCTCACACATTAGCTATGGTGCTGAAGGAGGCAGCCTCCCTGGAGCCAAATCTTCATGGTCTACTTAGGTGTGAGACCCCCTCCATACCAGTGCCCCTGGATTTCCCTGAGCCCCTCTGAGTCTTCCAGGATATGCCTACATTTGAGACTTAGGAAGTGTCTGAGAAAGAAGCTAGGCCCCTGGGAGCAGACAGTCATCAAGGGCTTTAGCCCGTCCCTAGCTCTGTTCTGGAGAAACCCAGCCACCATTCCTATTTCACCACACAAGTCTCCAGGAAATAGAATCTGCAAAGCTGGTAAGGCTAATGCCATTCTAATTCTTTTCTAGAGGGAAAGCAGCCCCTCCTCTCTTAAGCCCAGGAATGAAGGCTTTTATTTCGTTAGTTTCTCAAATTAAATGCCACAACCCTTCTGGCCCCTTTTTGGTTCTCCCCCTGGGACAGGGGTGCTGCCTCCCCTTAACCTTCATCCAACCATACTGGAGATTCCCCCACCAGGGGAAGGAGAACAGTTTGGGGCACCCTCCCACCCCCTCCATGGGTTCCTCAGTGGGCACCGGGCTCAGGCTGAGGTCCGGCTCCTTCTCCAGAAGCAGCCCTAGCCTGCCTGGCGGTGGACCCTGCCATCCTGCTGGTCGTGGTGGGTGTCCTCATGTTCCTGCTCACCTTCTGTGGCTGCATTGGGTCCCTCCGCGAGAACATCTGCCTCCTGCAGACGGTGAGTGGTCAAGGCCCCACAGGAAAGACCCTGGCCCTCTCCCCATCATGCCTCTTAGCCTCCTAGGGCCCTTTGGTTTCCTTGTCCCACCCTACCCCCAGGCCTGTGCTGTCCACTCCTCAGTGCAGAGCTCAGCCCAGGTGACCCAGCACAGGGTGGCCACCCCCAGGACAGTGTCCCAGAGGCAGCTGCCTTTCTCACGTGTGGGGCATCTGGGAGAATTGCCTGGCAGCTCCCAGCATCCTCATGGCCCTGGGAAGGGCCGCTGCCCTGAGTGGTCCCAGACACCTCCTCTTCCTGCTGCTCCACAGTTCTCCCTCTGCCTCACCGCCGTGTTCCTGCTGCAGCTGGCCGCTGGGATCCTGGGCTTCGTCTTCTCAGACAAGGTAATGCTGGGAGCCAGGAGGCCTCCTCAGGTGTGACCCAGAGGGAGGAAGGAAAGTTCCTGCCCATATTTAGCCTGGTTAATAACCACAGTGCTCCTTCCTTGAGAAACATCAGCCATCGAAAAGTTCGTTAAGGGTGAATGAATAGCCTGTAAGCTCATCATATTTGAAGAGAATTTTAAGATCATAAGGTGCTTTCCTCTGACAATCTGAGAAGCTAACAGGGAAGTAAATTATACAAACACAAAGTTAAAATAATTTAGAAACTTTAATGGCAAATGACAGAATCAAACTCAATAATCAAGTGGGCCACTCTTACTTCTTTTAAAAATTGTTTATTGAGATAAACAGAAGGAAGGAAGGAAGGAAGGGGGAAGAGAACAAGATTTTGTTTTGAGGTTTTTTTCTTTTTTCTTTCTTCTTTTTTTTTTGTGCAGAGGGGGGCGGTTGTTGTTTTTGTTTTTTGAGAGATGGGAGTCTCACTAGGTTGCCCAGGCTGGCCTTGAACTCCTGGGCTTAAGTGATCCTCCTGCCTCCATCTCCTAAGTATCTGGGATTACAGTTATGTGCCACCACGCTTGGCTTAAGAAAAGTTTTTTTTTGTTTTTTTTTTTAAGACGAAGTCTCTCTGTTGCCCAGGCTGGAGTGCAGTGGTGCAATCTCGACTCACTGCAAGCTCTGCCTCCCGGGTTCATGCCATTCTCCTGTCTCAGCCTCCCGAGTAGCTGGGACTACAGGCACCCACCACCACACCCAGCTAATTTTTTGTATTTTTAGTAAAGACGGGGTTTCACCATGTTAGCCAGGATAGTCTCGAACTCCTGACCTCCTGATTCACCTGCCTCGGGTGCTGGGATTACAGGTGTGAGCCACCGCGCCTGGCCACGAAAATGTTTTGAACAATGCTTGCCATATCTGGAAATGGTCTGCCACTCAGTGACATTCCTTTTTAAGAACCAGAATGCCTTTCCCAAAAGGCAAATGATTGCCAAGGGCAGAGTACAAAACTATGGAAAGAAAATTTGAGAAAAGTAGTGGGGCAGGAAGGAAGAGACTATGGTAGAAAATTATGAAATTGGGCCAGGCGCAGTGGCTCATGCCTGTAAACCCAGCATTTTGGGAGGCTGAGGCGGGCAGATGACTTGAGGCCAGGAGTTTGAGTCTAGCCTGGCCAACATGTCAAATCCCTGTCTCTACCAAAACACACCAAAAAAATTAGCTGGGTGTCAGGAGACTGAGGCATAAGAATCGCTTGAACCCAGGAGAAGGAAGGTGCAGTAAGCTGAGATCGCGCCACTACACTCCAGTCTGGACGACAGTAAAACTGTGTTCTAGAGAAGAAAAAAAAGAAAAGAAAAGAAAAGAGAAAAGAAGAGGGGAGGGGTAGGGAGGGGAGGGGAGGGGAGGGACGGGAGGGGAGGGGAGGGGAGGGGAGGGGAGAAGAGAAAATTATGAAATCGAGAGCCGCTGAGTTAATTCCGAATTTCCTAGTCTTCCTGGCTTAGAAAGATCCTGAAATGATGTATTTAATAGCTGAGTCTAAAGAGATGCAATTATCTCGTGTCCACTAGAGGGCAGTGCCTCAGCTCAGTAAGCTACTTTCTGCTAAAAAATTAAAAATCAATTTGTTTTCATCAGTCAACAAGTATTTTGTGATAGTAGCATTCAGAGATAGATATGCATTGGAATATCTTGAAATGTGTCTCTGAAAAGCTTCAACAGCAGGTCCAGCATTTCTCCTGCCCACTGGTACCTGAGGGCCTTGGGATGGATGGGCTTTGGAACTGAACTGGCTGTCTTCCACCATTAGGACTCAGTTCTGATTTCAAGGCAGACTCAATTAAGAAGGATGACCCCTGTCTACTGTTATTTTTGCAGGAAGGAGCAAGTTAGGGATTAGTCCTCTGTTCTGATTCCTTGCCCATGTCTCCGGCAGGCTCGAGGGAAAGTGAGTGAGATCATCAACAATGCCATTGTGCACTACCGTGATGACTTGGATCTGCAGAACCTCATTGATTTTGGCCAGAAAAAGGTATGGGTCAGCCAAGTGGTCTGGGGGACTGTGGGTAAAAGTGAACGTCTTCCCAAGAGTTGCCTCACCCTCTATGCCTGTGGAGCTCTTCGTTACCTGCCAGGTAATGGCTTCTGGGAAGGGGTTTGGCAAAAAAACATACGTAGCAGAGTGCTTTAAACGTACTTTTAAAGACACGGAACAGTATATATTGTAATCTACTGTGTTATAAGTGGTTACCTACAGGGGGATGAGGAACTGCGCAGATTCTTGAATATTACCTCTTCGAAAGTGACATTTTTGGCTGGTCCGAAGGGAGTGAGTTATCTCATTTGATTGTTCACTGTCAGCTACAGATTGAACTCCTTGTTCTACTCTTCCGCCCTCTCCCCATTCCACTTCTGCACTTGACTAAACTAAAAAAAAGAAAGTTACATTTTAAAAATTGTGATAAAATTTACATAATGTAAAATTTACCATTTTTAAGCATGCAGATCTGTGGCATGAAGTACCTTCAATTGTTGTGCAGCCATCACCACCATCACCTGAACAAACGCTCATCTTCTCCAGCTGAAACTCTGTATCCATCAAACACAAACTCCCCATTTTCCTCTCTTGAAACTCTGTATCCATCAAACACAAACTCCCCATTTTCCTCTCTTGAAACTCTGTATCCATCAAACACTAACTCCCCATTTTCCTCTCTTGAAACTCTGTATCCATCAAACACTAACTCCCCATTTTCCTCTCTTGCAACTTTGTATCCATTAAACACTAACTCCCCATTTTCCTCTCCTGAAACTCTGTATCCATTGAACGCTAACTTTCCATTTTCCTATCCCCCAGCAACCACTATTCTACTTTCTGTCAGTAAATTTTACAACTCTAGGTACCTCAAATGAGTGGACTTACAGTGTTAATGCTTTTTTGAGTGGCTTATTTCACTTAGCGTGTCTTCAAGTTTCATCTCTATTGTAGCATGTGCCACAACTTCCTTCCTTTTGAAGGCTGAATAATACTCCACTGTATGTATATGCCACATTTTGTTTATCTATTCCTTCACCAGTGGAGACAGGGGTTGCTTCCACCTTTTGGCTATTGTGAACAAGGCTGCTATGAATCAAAAGTTAACATTTAGGCCAGGCATGGTAGCTTACACCTGTAATCCCAGCACTTTGGGAGGCCAAGGCAGGCAGATCATTTGAGGTCAGGAGTTTGAGACTAGCCTGGCCAACATGATGAAACCCTGTCTCCACCAAAAATACAAAACTTAGCCGGGTTTGGTGGCGCACACCTGTAGTCCCAGCTACTCAGGAGGCTGAGGTATGAGAACAGTTTGAATTTGGGAGGTGGAGGTTGCAGTGAGCCGAGATCGTGCCATTGAACTCCAGCCTCGGTGACAGAAAGAGACTCCGTCTCAAAAATAAATAAGTAAAAAATAAAAAGCTAACTTCCCCCCCCCCCAGAAAGAGTCTTGCTCTGTCACCTAGGCTGGAGTGCAATGGCATGATCTTGGCTCACTACAACATCCGCCTCCTGAGTTCAAGTGATTCTCCCTGTCTCCGCCTCCTGAGTAGCTGGGATTATAGGTGCCCCCCAAATCACACCCAGCTAATTCTTGTATTTTTAGTAAATATGGGGTTTTGCCATATTGGCCAGGCTGGTCTTGAACTCCTGACCTCAGGTGATCCGCCCGCCTCGGCCTCCCAAAGTGCTGGGATTACAGGCGTGAGCCAAGCACCTGGCCAAAAAAGTTAACTTTTAAGTAAAAGTGCTTTGAGACAAGTCCTGAGTTCCCCTTTCTCTGGTGCAATAGACACTTGACTTTGAGATCCAGTTTGCTCTCATGGAATAATGATGGACTCACAATATTGAAGATTCCTCTCCTGTGTTTTCTCTATCTTAAGGAGAAGTTTTTCAGCACTGATCCTTTAATTATATCAGTCAATACTTTTGATCACTTCCATTTGCCTGCAAAGCCAAAAACTTCTCTTAAGAAGATTATAGCTGACTATGTAAAACAAAATATATGTACAACTGTAATACCAACAAGCACAGTGGTAAGTTATAACCAGATATACAAAGTAATAGAAATTAAGAAGTGAGAATATCTTCAGGCGAAGGCGACTGGGAAGCCAAAGTTCCCAGTGGGAGCTTCCTATAGACTTTTGGTGGCTCTGAGAATTCCCCTTGTCACCTCAGTGTGAGGGGTGGGTAATTGTTAACCTCTGGTGGCTTTTGTTGCAGTTTAGCTGCTGTGGAGGGATTTCCTACAAGGACTGGTCCCAGAACATGTATTTCAACTGCTCGGAAGACAACCCCAGTCGAGAGCGCTGCTCTGTGCCTTACTCCTGTTGCTTGCCTACCCCTGACCAGGTAAGCCAGCATCCCACCTCACTTCCTCCTGGGCAGCGAGCTGAGTCACTTTCTGATGGGGGCAGCTTCTATTGGGAATATCCATCCCCCAGCTTAACCAGTCATGTGGGACAGGTGTCAGGTGTTCCCATTCACCCCAGCTTGATGCTTCTGTTAAACTCGCACTCCTGTAGCCCACATGGAGTTCAGAAGATACAGATTTAACTTTTAAGTTCAGGTTCAGTACCTGTGCAGATTTGTTATACAAGTAAACTTGTGTCTTGGGGGTTTGTTGCACAGATTATTTCACCACCCAGAGCAAATAGACCTGGACCCTGACCTCTCAGAGGAAGGGAAGTCTGCATTTGGCAACTTCCATCCCAACATCCTCCACATATATTCCCTGACAATTTAGGAGTTTAGGAAGGGTGTTCCGGAAGCCCATCAGCTAAGGCCCCAAACAAAAAGTTATTGGAATTAGAGTCCCAACTGGCTTTTCAACTCTTTCCCCAGGCAGTGATCAACACTATGTGTGGCCAAGGTATGCAGGCCTTTGACTACTTGGAAGCTAGCAAAGTCATCTACACCAATGGCTGTATTGACAAGTTGGTCAACTGGATACACAGCAACTTATTCTTACTTGGTGGTGTGGCTCTAGGCCTGGCCATCCCCCAGGTAACTTACCCTGTGAGACTTGTGGGTCCCACACACTCTGTAAAGACTCCTTTGTTTTGGGGAAGGCCCTCGGGGATCAGTGAGGGTGTCAGGCACTGACATGGCTGAGGGTGGGGAAAGGGATAGTGCTGGCCGCACTGGAAAGATCGAGCCAGGGAAAACAAAACCATCACTCACTGCTGAGGGCCCAATTCCTTCTTGCCTCTCCCAGCTGGTGGGAATTCTGCTGTCCCAGATCCTAGTGAATCAGATCAAAGATCAGATCAAGCTACAGCTCTACAACCAGCAGCACCGGGCTGACCCATGGTATTGAGAATCCATCCTGCACCTCCTCACCATGGCAACTGGCAAGCCTCATCAACCAACAGCAGCGGGTGCTAAGAACAGCACCAAATGGAGATTTGGATTCCAGCCCCCCAGTGACAGCCCAGTGGGAAGAAGCAAACTCCAGATGGACAGAAGGCAGGGTGCACAGGTGGCTCCGGTCTCAGGAGGATGTGCCCCCTCTCCCCCATCCCAGCCCTCAGCATTGTGGGATAGTGATACCCTTAAGTGTTTGGGTTTATGTTTTTAGTTTTGTTTGGGAAACAGCAGTTGCACAGAGAGTTACGGTGTAGTGCTGCTGCCGTTTCACCGAGGCACTGCCACCACCAGCTCTATCAGGGATGCTCCTGAGCTTGGCGGACATACTTAGATCCTAACGTGCCAGTGAGACCTGGCTGTGGAGAGTTGCACTGGCAGCCCTGCCTGGAGTTCAGTTGGCATGATACCAGCTCCAGAAGGGAATGGAGTGGAGCAGACAGTGAGGAGCGAGCCTGGGGGCCGGCTGGGGACAGCCGTATGTGCTAGCTGGGAGTGGAGGGGGATATGTTTACCAAATGCCTGCCCTGCCATCCTCCCAGGTAGTCAGAGTGAGCTACATCCTGCCCCGCCTTCATTTCCATGGAAACATAGCAGCTAGGGCACGGGGTACAGCAGCAGCCAAATTCTTCCCCACCTCCTCTACTTTGAAAAAAAGTTTGGAACCCTGGTCCCTATACTCTGCAGTCAGAAGTGGGACTGAGCCATACATGCCCTTGAATTCCTCCCTGTCTGGCCCTCCCTCTCCAGCAAGTGGGGTTTTCTTTAACTTGGCAGTGTGCAGAGGAGAAGTGGTAACATCCCCACCCCATTCCCCTGCATCGGAGCTCAGTATTCCTGCAGGGTAAGAGGTAGGAATCTTGCTGGGACGAGCGGAGCCAGAAGTGGCAATAAAAAACGTGTTGACCTGGGCTACGCTGGACTCCATGAATTTTCCATTCTGGCAACTGGAAGGGGAGGAGTAGAAGGGCCCTGCAGAGGACGGCACTGGAGACTCCTAAACGCCACACACCTCCCCCTTGCTGCCCCCTACACGCGCGTCTCCTTCAACGGATGCATTGCCACCCTCCCACAGCCTCGCCCTCAGCTCTAAATTAGGTCGAAAGAGTCCCAGTTCCGATCTAGGAACGGCATAATTTTGTTCCAAAACCTGATGTGTTTTTTTCTAATTAAAATTGATTAAAATTAATTTGTCACCCAAAACAGGAGGGGGATGGGGAGGAGGGACATGAGCACTCCACTGGGGCCAGGACGGGGGATGAGGAGGAAGAAGGCCCTTTCCCCTACCCGGGCCCTCCACGCCTTTCCCCCAGGCTGCTGTAGGGAGGACTCCGAGGAAGCTCGGCGCGGTGCGCTGGACCTCCTGGCGCCGGGAGGAGCGAGCGAGGCAGGCGGGGCGGGCGCGTCCCGGGCGGAGAGCTGGGCTTCGTGGGTGGTCCCCGCCCCCGCGGCGGCCTCTGCCCGCGCCTGGGTCTCTCCACCCGGAGGAGCTGGGGACTGTGCGAGCCGCTTTCCCACCTAGTGTTCCCGGAGTCTCTCGACTCACCCCGCTATGGGGCACTCAGACCAGGGGCTCGGCCTGGCGGGGGAAAGCCTCGACCGAACTGCTGGGGGGACAAAGAGCCGCGAGTTCGCTCCCTGCCCCCAGTGTCTCCTAAGCGAGCCTTCTGCTCCTAGGAAGGAGCCTTTCCAGCAGCCGCCTGGGACCCCGGCCAGTGTTTAGCTCCCAACTAGTAACAGACGGAAAGAAAAAATAAAATCATCTAGAATCTAGAATAAAAAGTAAGGGTCCTTTATTCTGGGAGAGGACAGTTAAAAAGCGCGCTTTCTTGCTAACTTGCCTTTCTTGCTTAGTGCCAGAGACGTGCACTTTATAAACTTCTTTAAGTGACACGGACCCAGAAGTCGATGTCTTGGATTAGAGGCCAGAGTGATGCACCCTCTGGGTTCAGCGGCTTTGAGGAGCTTACCCTGCAGCGGGCTCCGTTTGGGGCCCCTTTGAGGAAGTAAGAGACCAGGAACCCTGACCCTCAGAATGATCATTCAAATCTGGATAAAACTACACTTTCACCGTGGCCTCTACTGTCTCTCAATATCTAGCCTGCTGGGTCTGGACTAAAAAGCTGGGAACTTCTGCTCATGCCCCAGACGTTATAACGCATAGAGCAAATGTTCAGTATAGTGCAGTTCAGGGTTCCTAGCTAGATTGCAAATTGCCAATGTCCCTGATTCTCAGTCTCTAGCTTTCTTTCTCTTCGGCCTGATGCTGGGGAAGAAAATGCGTGAAGTTTTATATTTCATGTTTGCTCCTTGAATTTCTACCTATTTCTAGTAACTCTCCTCCCAAGCACACACTGTTACAAGACAGGAGTCCTGATCCAGACCCAAGACAGGGTTCTTGGATCTGACACAAGAAAGAATTCAGGGCAAGTCCATAAAATGAAAGCAAGTTTATTAGGAAAGTAAAGGAATAAAGAATGGCTACTCCACAGACAGAGCAGCCCCAAGGGCTGCTGGTTGCCCATTGTTATGGTTATTTCTTGATGATATGCTAAACAAGGGGTGGATTATTAATGCCTCATCTTTTTAGACCATATCAGGTAACTTTCTGACATTGCCATGGCATTTGTAAACTGTCATGGTGCTGGTGGGAACATAGCAGTGGGGATGACCAGAGGTCACTCTCGTCACCATTTTGGTTGTAGTGGGCTTTGGCCAGCTTCCTTGCTGAAATCTGTTTTTTTTTTTTTTTTTTTTTTGAGACAGAGTCTCGCTCTGTCGCCCGGGCTGGAGTGCAATGGCCGGATCTCAGCTCACTGCAAGCTCCACCTCCCAGGTTCATGCCATTCTCCTGCCTCAGCCTCTGGAGTAGCTGGGACTACAGGCACCCGCCACCTCGCCCAGCTAGATTTTTGTATTTTTTTTAGTAGAGACGGGGTTTCACCATGTTAGCCAGGATGGTCTCGATCTCCTGACCTCATGATCCGCCCGTCTCGGCCTCCCAAAGTGCTGGGATTACTGGCTTGAGCCACTGCGCCCGGCCTGAAATCTGTTTTTATCAGCAAGGTCTTTCTGACCTGTATCTTGTGCAGACCTCCTATCTCATCCTGTGACTTAGAGTGCCTTAATCTCCTGGGAATGTAGCCCAGTAGGTCTCAGCCGTATTTCACCCCAGCCCCTATTGAAGATGGCGTTGCTCTGGTTCACACGTCTCTGACACCACTGCTTTAGAATAGCTAATCAAATACAGGCCACAAAGGTGGTTGAATGACAGGAGATTCTTGGGGACAGCAGAAATCAGGCTGGGTACGCAGACAGAGGTGGAGACAAAGGCCTGAAGGATGGTGAAAACCTGGCAGGGTGGCACGCCGAGTAAGGCACCATTAAGTTGTGTGGGCCTTAAGCCCTGCAGTTAAACAAAGACTTGTGTCCAGAAGAGCAAATTTTGCAGAATGTTCAGTGAAATTCTGATTTCCTCCTATCAATTTTTTATTGCTACTGTTACAAATTACCAGATATTTAGTAGTTTAAAGCAACACAAATTTATCTCACATTCTGGAAGTAAGAAGTTCAAAATGGGTCTCATTGAGCTAAGATCAAGGTGTGAGCAGGGCTGTGTTCCTTCTCTGGGGCTTCCTGCTCCCAGCGGCCACATGCATACCTTTGGGTGGTCCCCTTTCTCCAACTTCTGTCATCACATCTCCTTTTTCTCTGACTCTCATACTGCCCCCTGACAGGACCCTTGTGATTGTATTGGCTCATCTAGATTATCCAGGATGCCCTTTGTCAGGCCTGTGAGCCCAAGCCAAGCCATCGCATCCCCTGTGACTTGCACGTATAAGCCCAGATGGCCTGAAGTAACTGAAGAATCAAAAAAGAAGTGAAAATGCCCTGCCCTGCCTTAACTGATGACATTCCGCCACAAAAGAAGTGAAAATGCCGGTCCTTGCCTTAAGTGATGACATTACCTAGAGAAAGTCCTTTTCTGGGCTTTAAAAGCTTCCCCACTGAGCACCTTGTGACTCCCACTCCTGCCCGCCAGAGAACAACCCCCCTTTGACTGTAATTTTCCTTTACCTACCCAAATCCTATAAAACAGCCCCACCCTTATCTCCCTTCGATGACTCTCTTTTCAGACTCAGCCCGCCTGCACCCAGGTGATTGAAAAGCTTTATTGCTCACACAAAGCCTGTTTGGTGGTCTCTTCACACGGACGCGCATGACACCCTTCCCCAATGAAGATCGTGAATTTCACCACGTCTACAAAGTCCCTTTTACCATGTAAGGAAAGAGATGCATCAGTTCTAGGATTTAGGACGTGGACATTTTTGGGGTGGCAGGATTTAGCTCATTACATCCCCCTTTTCAGCCTCATGCATGCCTTCAGGTGCAGGGCATTTGGGAATGAGCTGATGTTGGATGCTAGCAAGAGTTTGAGGTGTTCTCTGGCCTTTGTTCTGATAATTATGTAACATATATCGAGTGCTTACTATGCACCAGGCACATATTTATTATGAAGTTTAATATGCAACCTTTGCTATTTTCTGACTTATCCTCATCCTGAAGACCAGATATGTTAACAGGGCCAGAGACCAGGTTCAAAAAGGACAGCAGGCCAGGTGCAGTGGCTCATGCCTGTAATACTGGCACTTTGGGAGGCCAAGGCAGGAGGATCACTTGAGCCCAGGAGTTTGAGACCAGCCTGAGCAACATAGGAACACCCTGTCTGTACAAAACACGAAAATTAGCCAGGCATGGTGACATGTTGGCCTCTACTGTCTCTTGATATCTAGCCTTCTGGGTCAGTCCCAGTTACTTCAGAAGCTGAGGTGGGGAGGATCACTTGAGCCTGGGGGCGGGTAGGGGTGGGGGTGGGAGGAAGGGAGGTGGGTGTTGAGGCTGCAGAGAGCTGTGGTCACCCCCACTGCACTCCACCATGGGCAACAGAGAAAGAAGACTCTTTCAAAAAAAAAAAAAAAAAAAAACAGCAAGCAGCATAGCTTCTTCTACCAGCAATTCTTCTGTTCTATTTTGTAAACACGCCCACCCCACCCCCAAAAATAAAAGTAATTAGATCTTTCAAATCATCATAGATAAAGCACTTAGGGGATGGAATAAAGTAAGGGGTAACCACGGTCTAGAACTCAGGTTGGAAATTAAGCCTCCAGAGTCTTCTCACTACCATATCGGGAACCTGGAAAATCAATCAAATGAATGGAAATAGCAAAGGGATTCCAGAAATATTTTGGACATCGGCGCTCACTGTCTAATAAACAAGAAGCAATGCAATGTTGAGAAGAAGCTGTGATTGTAATCACTAATAAATGCTATTAGACAAATGAATTATTACAGTGTGGAAAATAAATAACAGATTTCTACCTCACACTGTGCACTGCAAAGCATTCCAGAAGGGTAAAAGAGCTAAGATTTTAAAGTAAAACAAACAAGAAAATGGGAATATCAATCTGTCCTAGCTCTAGGAAGCTAGAGTAGACAGCTTTTCAGTGTATCTGCCCAACTTGCAATGGTTCCTTCTTCTTTGGAAACTAGTGTCCACCCCTCAAGCCACAGAGGTGAGTCTTGAGTAGCCATATTTATCCTCTAAAGGCCTGGTCCCCTAGGCATAGCTGATTGGATCCAGCTCAGTCACTCTATTCGTTTCCTAGGGCTCCCATCACGAAGTGCCACAAAATAGATCGCTTAAAACAACAGATATTTATTGTTTCACAGATTTGGAGGCTGGAAGTCTGAAATCGAGGTGTTGACCAGGCCATGCTCCCCGGAAGCCTCCAGGGGAAGATCCTTCCTTGTCCTTTCCAGCTTCTGGTAGCTGGGTATTCCTTGGCCTGCGGCAGCGTAAATGCAGACTCTGCCTCCCTCTTCATCTTCCGCCTGTGTCTGTGTCCCAATTTGCCTCTTCTCATAAGGATACCAGTCTTATTGGACCAAGGCCCACTGTACTCCAGTATCCTTATCTCTTTTTTTTTTTTTTTTTTTTTTTTTTTTTTTTTTTGAGATGAAGTCTTGCTCTGTCTGGAGTGCAGTGTCACGATCTCGGCTCACTGCAACCTCTGCCTCCTGGGTTCAAGCGATTCTCCTGCCTCAGTCTTCTAGTAGCTGGGATTACAGGCACACACTACCACGCCCAGCTAATTTTTGTATTTTTAGTAGAGTCGGGGGTTTCACCATGTTTGTCAGGATGGTCTTGAACTCCTGACCTCGGGTGATCTGCCCATCTCGGCCTCCCAAAATGCTGGGATTACAGGTGGGAGCCACCACGCACCTGGCCTCTGTATCATCATCTTAATTAATTACTGCTGCAATGACCCTATCTCCAAATAAGGTCCCAATCTGAGGTGCAGGAGTCTAGTGCTTCAACATGTCTTTTTTGAGAAGACACAGTTCAACCCACAACAGGCACCTAACCCAAACAGTAACAGAGTTATTTCCCTGGGACTTGGGAATTGAGAATGAGGTTCTAGTCACAGCCTGGGTTGGTCTCATAAAGAAAGAAAGCAAAGGGAGGCTGAGGTGCCAGCCCTCTTAGGCTCCGGGGAATGATTATGGAGAAAGTCTATTCCCAGAAAGAAGAAAAGGAAGGAGTGGGGTGAGGTGAGGAGGAAGAAGAGGAGTCCTCCTGGAAGTGCCTTTCCTCTGTGATCCCAGAACCTTTCTGCAGTGGCACTGCTTTCCCTGTCTGCTTACAGTAAAGCCTGTTTTGTTTGCTTAGGGAAGCTCAACTGGTTTCTCTTGCTTGCAAGCAGAGCTAATAGAAAAGCTAGAATCAGAGTAAGATGCTGTATTAGTTCTCTTTTGCTGCTGTAACAACTTTCCACAAACTAAGCACTCAAAACAACACAAATTTGGCTGGGCACAGTGGCTCATGCCTGTAATCTTCACACTTTGGGAGGCCGAGGCGGGTGGATCACCTAAGGTCAGGAGTTCAAGACCAGCCTGGCTAACATGGCGAAACCCTGTCTCTACTAAAAGTATAAAAGTTAGCCAGGTATGGTGGCACATGCCTCTAATCCCAACTACTTGGGAGGCTGAGGCAGAACCACTTGAATGTGGGAGGCAGAGGTTGCAGTGAGCCAAGATCATGCCACTGCACTCCAGCCCGGGTGACAGAGTGAGACTCCATATCAAAAAAAAAAAAAAAAAAAAAAAAAAAGGCAACACAAATAACACAAATTTCTTATCTTAATGTTCTGTTGGTCAGAAGTCTGCTATGAGTCTCACTGGGTCGAAACCAAGGCATCAGCAGAGTTGAATTCTTTGCTGGAGATTCCAGGGACAATACATTTCTTTGTCTTTTCCTGCTTCTTGAGGCTACCTGCTTTCCTTGGTTGGTGGCCCCTTCCTCCATCTTCCAAGTTAGCAAGGGCAGGGCAGGTACTTTTCACACTACTGTCTGTCTGTAGGCAGGAAAGATTCTTCACTCCTGTGATTAGGTTGGGCCCATCTGCATAATCCAAGATACTTTCCCCGTCTCAAGGGATGTAACCTTAATCACACCATTTGTAAAGTCAGTTTTGCCATACGAGGTAATGTAGTCACAGGTTCTGGGGATTAGGATATGGATATCTTTAGGACCTATTATTTTGCCAACCACAGGTGCACAATAGAATGTATTATGACCATTTGTAGTAAGATAGATGACCAAGCATTTCTTTGTGCTGTTTCTTTTTCTTTCTTTCTTTTTTTTTCTCTCTTTTTTTTTTTTTTTTTGAGACAGAATCTCACTCTGTTACCAGGCTAGACTGCAGTAGCGCAATCTCCACTCACTGCAACCTCTGCCTCCTGGGTTCAGGTGATTCTCCTGTCTCAGCCTCCCAAGTAGCTGGGACTACAGGAACACGCCACCGCACCCCACTAATCTTTATATTTTTAGTAGAGATGGGATTTCACCATGTTGGCCAGAATGGTCTCAATCTCTTGACCTCATGATCTGCCTGCCTCGGCCTCCCAAAGTGCTAGGATTACAGGTGTGAGCCACTGGTACTGTTTCTTTTTCTTACGAAATTGCTGCGTTTCAACAATACAGTCTGAAGCTCTTTTTGAGGAATATAAGGTCAATTCTGTGACATTCAAGGACCTCTATTTAGCTGCCTTCTCATAGCAGAAGTTTTAACTCTCCCAGAAAGACATAAAATGAGTACATATTCTCAAAGGCCTCATTGGAGCCAGGGAAGAATAAACAGAATTGGGTGAAATATGTATTTCTCACTAAAGAATTTCATTTATGGCTGGGCATGGTAGGTCATACCTATAATCCCAGCAATTTGGGAGGCTGAAGTTGGAGGATCACTTGGGCCTGAGAGTTTAAGACTAGCTTGGGCAACATGGGGAGACTCCATCTCTACAAGAAAAAAATAAAAAATTTAGCCAGGCATGATAGCATGTACCTGTGGTCCCAGCCAGACGGGAGGCTGAGGTGCAAGGATCACTTGAGTCCAGGAGATCAAGGAGGCTGCAGTGAGCCATGTTTGTGTGCCACTGCACTCCGGCCTGGGTGTCAGAGAAAGACTCTCTCCAAAAAAAAAAAAAAAAAAATGCATTTATGAAAATGTAATTACCGAAAAAATGTGGTGGCCAGGCACAGTGGCTCACACCTATAATCCCAGCACTTTAGGGAGCAAAATGGGAGGATGACTTGAGCCCAGGAGTTTGAAACCAGCCTGGGCAATATAGGAAGACCCCGTCTCTGCAAAAAAATTTTAAAAATTAAGTGAGCCTGGTGGCAAGCACCTATAGTCCTAGCTACTGAAGAGGCTGAGGAGAGAAGATTCCTTGAGCCCAGGAGATTGAGGCTGCAGTGAGTCATGATTGCACCACTGCACTCCAGCCTGGGTGGCAGAAGAAGACCCTATCAAAAAATAAAAAAATAAAAGGAAGGAAAGAGGGAAGGGGAAGGGAGAAGAGGGGAGGGAAAGGGAGGGAAGGGGAGGGAAGGGGAGGAAAAAGGGAAAGAAGAAAGAAAGAAATGTGAAATCTTCTTTGAACTGAGAGTCTGGGGTGAATACCTTAATAAAGGTTATGTCTCTGGCAGGGGGCTATAAGGTCTAATTTCTGTATAGATACAATAAACGAAATGGACACCTGTAGGAAGCCAGGTACACCCACACATTCACTCAACAAATGCAGTGTGCCAGGTGCCATTCTAGCACCAGGGAGAGAACATAACAAATGTTGCCCCCCTAAGTTTACATTCTACTGGAGGAGACAGATGCATGCAAATATATGTTATAGCTTATCTATTATATATAATATAAAGTCAGATATAGGCTATGAAGATATAGACTGTGAAGAAAAATAAAGCAAGTTGAGAGGAAGGAGAGTGATGGAGGGAGAGCTATTTTTGATGAGACATCTTTTGTTTTTTTGTTTTTTTTTTAGGGACATGGTCCTGGTGTTGCTGTGTTTCTCAGGCTGGCTTCAAACTCCTGGGCTCAAGCGATCCTCCTGCCTCAGCTTCATGAGGTGCTGGGACAAAAGGCACTTTTAAAAAAAACTTTAGGCCGGGCGCGGTGGCTCAAGCCTGTAATCCCAGCACTTTGGGAGGCCGAGACGGGCGGATCACGAGGTCAGGAGATCGAGACCATCCTGGCTAACACGGTGAAACCCCGTCTCTACTAAAAAAATACAAAAATCTAGCCGGGCGAGGTGGCGCGTGCCTGTAGTCCCAGCTACTCAGGAGGCTGAGGCAGGAGAATGGCATAAACCCGGGAGGCGGAGCTTGCAGTGAGCTGAGATCTGGCCACTGCACTCCAGCCTGGGCGACAGAGCGAGACTCCGTCTCAAAAAATAAATAAATAATTAATTAATTAATTAAAAAAACTTTAATTTTTGTTGTTGTTAAATTATTACAGACTCACAGGAGGTTGCAAAGAAATGCACAGGGAAATCCCATGCCCTTTTTCTCAACCTCCCCCAATGTTAACATCTTATACAATTACAGTACAATACATGATCAGAACCAAGGAATTGACACTGGTACAGTGTATAGAACTTATTTGGATTTCATAATCATATATGCACTTATTTGCATATGTGTGGATGGCTCTATGTAATTTTATCACATGTAACTTTGTGCAATCACCACTACAATCAAGATATACTCAACTGTGTATGTGAATTACATCTCCATGAAACTGTTACAAAAAAATACTCAACTGTGCCATCATCACAAGACACACTGGTGTTACCCCTTCATAGCCACACCCATTCCTCCCCACCATCACTAACCTCCGGCAACCACCAATCTGTTCTCCACCCCTATAATTATGTTATTTCATAAATGTTACAGAAATGGAATCATGCAGTAGTTATCCTTTTGAGACTGGCTTTTTTCACTCAGCATAATTTCTTTGAGCGCCATCCAAGTTGTTGCATGTATCAATAGTTTGTTCCTTTTTATTTCAGAGTATTATTCCATGCTACGGATAAACCAGTTTGTTTAACCACTCACCCATTAAAGGACACTTGTTTGGTTTCCAGTTTTGAGCTATTACAAATAAAACTGCCATGACCATTTGTGTACAAGTTCCTGCGTGAAAATAAGCCTTCATTTCTCTTGGAGACATGCCCAGGAATGTGATTGCTGGGTTGTACGGTATATATGTTTTTTCCAGAAACTGACAAATTGTTTTCCAGAGTGGCTCATTTTATGCTCCCCAGCACTGTACGAGTGACTCAGTTTCTCTGCAGCCTTGCCAGCATTTGGTGTTCATCACTACTTCTTTGGGTTTTTTTGTTTGTTTATTTGTTTTTAAGACAGAGTCTCGCACTGTCACCCAGGCTGGAGTGCAGTGGTGTGATCTTGGTACACTGCACCCTTCACCTCCTGGGTTCAAGCGATTCTCCTGCCTCAGCCTCTCGAGTATCTGGGACTACAGACATGTGTCACCATGCCCGGCTAATTTTTTGTATTATCAGTAGAGATGGGGTTTCACCATGTTAGCCAGGATGGTCTCGATCAATCTCCTAGCCTTGTGAGCTGCCCGTCTTGGCCTCCCAAAGTGCTGGGATTACAGGCGTGAGCCACTGCACCCAGCCCAGAATGTTTTATTTTAGTCGTTTTGATCAGTGTCTGGTAATATCTCATTATGGTTTAATTTGCATTTCTCTAATGGCTAATGATGCTCAACACCTTTTCATGTGTCTATTTGCCACCTATATATTCTCTTTGGTAAAATGCCTGTGCATGTCTTTTTCCCATTTTCTAATTGGATTGTTTGTTTTTTTAAGTACTGTTTTCAAGTTCTTTGCATGTTCTAGATACAAGGCTTTTGTTGGACATGCAATTTACAAATGTCTTCTCTCAGTATTTAATTTGTCTTTTTATTCTTTTAACAGTGTCTTTTGCAGAGCAAAAGTTTTAGATTCTGATGAGGTCCAATTTGTCAATTTTTCCTCTTCTAGTTTTGCTTTTTATTTTTTATCTTACTTTTATTTAACTTCTTTAGAGATGAGGTCTCACTATGTTGCCCAGGCTGGAGTGCAGTGGCTGTTCACAGCTGCAATCATCAACCACTGCAGCCTCGAACTCCTGAGCTCAAGTAATCCTCCTGCTTCAGCGTTCTGAGTAGCTGGGACTACAGGTGTGCATCACTGTGCCTGGCTCTGGGTTGTGCTTTTGGTATCAAGTCTAAGAACTCTTTGCCTGGTATAAGTCCTGAAGATTTTCTGTGTGTTTTCTAGAAGTTTTATAGTTTTATATTTACATTTAAGTGCATGATTTGTTTTGAGTTAATTTTTGTTTAAGGTGTGTGAGGTTTACATAGAGTTTTATTTATGTATTTATTTTGCATATGGATATGTAATTGCTCTAGCACCATTTATTGAAAAAGTTCTCCTCTACCATTGAACTGCTTTTGCTACTTTGTCAAAAACTAATTGGCCATATATGTGGACATATTTCTGGGTTCTCTATCCTACTATATTGATCTATGTGTCTATCCTTCTACCAGTACCACATTGTCTTGATTACTGTAACTATATAGTCAACCTTAATATCAGCCAGTGATTCCTCCCACTTTAATCTTTTTCAAAAATTGAGTAAGGCCTTTCACTTTCCATATTAGTTTTGGAATAAGCTTGTCTATGTCTACAGAGAAACTTGCTTTCTTTCTTTCTCAAAACTTGAGACTTTGATAGGAATTTTGTTAAACTTAGAGCCTTAGGGAATCAACTTAGGGGAAAGTGACATCTTTGCTATGTTTGATCTTTTGATTCATGAACATAGTATGCCTCTCCAAGGATTTAGGTTGCCTTTGATTTCTTTCATCACCATTTTATAATTTTCATCATATAGATTCTTTATAAGTTTTGTTAGATTTATACTTAAGTATTTCATATATTTTCTTTTTCATTTCTTTTCTTTTCTTTTCTTTTCTTTTCTTTTTTTTTTTTTTGAGACAAGTTTCACTCTTTCACCTAAGCTGGAGTACAATGGCACAATCTCAGCTCACTGCAACCTCTGCCTCCTGGGTTCAAGTGATTTTCCTACCTCAGCCTCCCCAGTAGCTGGGATTACAGGCACCTAACATCATGTCCAGCTAGTTTTTGTATTTTTGTAGAGATGGGGGTTTCACCACGTTAGCCAGGCTTGTCTTGAACTCCTGACCTCAGGTTATCCACCCACCTCAGCCTCCCAAAGTGTTGAGATTACAGGCGTGAGCCACTGTGTCCAGTCAAGTATTTTATTTTATTTTATTTTATTTTTTTGGAGACAGAGTCTCGCTCTGTCGCCCAGGCTGGAGCGCAGTGGCCGGATCTCAGCTCACTGCAAGCTCTGCCTCCCGGGTTTATGCCATTCTCCTGCCTCAGCCTCCCGAGTAGCTGGGACCACAGGCGCCCGCCACCTCGCCCAGCTAGTTTTTTGTATTTTTTAGTAGAGACGGGGTTTCACCGTGTTAGCCAGGATGGTCTCGATCTCCTGACCTCGTGATCCGCCCGTCTCGGCCTCCCAAAGTGCTGGGATTACAGGCTTGAGCCACCGCGCCCGGCCTATTTTATTTTCTTTGGAGCAGTTTATTAGGAATGCCTTCTTCAGAAAGGATATTCAAACGAACCTAAATGAGAACATAAGAGTAAATCTGAGTGCCAAGATCCTGAGGCAAGTGCTTGCTTGGTGCGTGTAAGGACACACAGCAAAAACTGTACCCATTAATCAGTAAAAAGGACAGCATGTTCAAGGTGGTGTGAGCTAGAAAAACAGTGGCAGCGGATGAGATCCAGGTGGTTGCCAGGGGTTAGCGGGACCTTGGTGAAGTCCTGATGGGAAATTGAAATTTTACTCTAAGTGTGATGAAATGCCATCAGAGTTTTGAACACAAGAATGATATAATTAGACATATTTTAGAAGGATGACCCTGGCACCTGAATGCAGAATAGGTTGTAGGAGGGTAAGGGGAAACAGGAAAGCTGTTAGCTCTAGGAGTGGCCCAGAGGACAAGTGACAGTAGCTCAGATGAGGGTGGCAGTATGAAGGGGACAAGGAGTAGTTGGAGTCTAGATATATTTTGAAGGTGTGGCTGTCAGGATTGGCTGATGACTTGGTGTGAGTTGTTAGAGAAAGAGAAGAGGCATGTATGGCTCCAAGGATCTTGGCCCGTGCAACTGGGTGAACAGTGGTGCCATTTACTAAGAAGAGAACTACGTTCTTCAATATAAAAACAGAACTGTCAGCCAGCACAGTGACCTTGCTCCTATAGACCTAGCGATTTGGAAGGTTGAGGTGGTGAGGGGTTATCATTTGAGCCAAAGAGTTTGAGACCAGCCTGGGCAATATATACCCCCATCTTAAAAAAAAAAAAAAAAAAAAAAAAAAGAACTGTCACTACCCAGAAAAGACCTGAAACCAATATCTCAGTGTGCAGTCACAGACTGGCATGGGATAAGATTACCTTTCTACAATGTTGCCAACTAGTTGGAATTCCAGAAACCACTGAGATGGTACCATAAGATGGATGTTGGAGATGAAAGAAAAGGTAAGGGAAACCAGTAGTTCTCAAGCACATAAGAACCAAGCTTTTTCATGTTACTTCACACTAATCTTCATTAGACTCCTTATAGCTAAGTAAAAATACACTTGTTTTTCCCTTTTTTCTTTCTTAAAAAATTATAGTAAAGTATATATAACATGTTTATTATTGTTATTATTTTTTGAGGCAGAGTCTTACTCTGTCTCAGCTCACTGTAACCACCACCTCCTGAGTTCAAGTGATTCTCCTGCCTCGGCCTTCCAAGTGGCTCGGACTACAGGCACATGTCACCATGCCTGGCTAATTTTTGTATTTTTAGTAGAGATGGGGTTTGACCACGTTGGCTAGGCTGGTCTCAAACTTCTGACCTCAGGTGATCCACCCGCCTTGGCCTCCCAAAGTGCTGGGATTACAGGCATGAGCCACTGTGCCCGGCCTCCGTATTTATTATTGTAACTATTTGTAAATTTACAATTCACTGGCATTAAATATATTCACAATGTTGCATAACCATCACCATCTGTAACCAAAAGTCTTTCATCATCTTCAACAAAAACTTTCTACCTGTTAAATAATAAACTCCCTTTTACCACTTTCCCCAGCCCCTGGAAACTTCTATTATTTTCTGTTTCTATGAATTTGCCTGTTCTGGGCACCTGAAATCAGTGAAATCACACAATATTTATTCTTTTGTGTCTGGCTTATTACACTAAACATATTGTTTTCAAGGTGCATCCATGTTATCCATATATCAAAATTTCATTCTTTTTATGGCTTAGTAATATTCTATTATTACGGATATACCACATTTTGTTTATCCATTCATCCACTGATAGACACTTGGGCTACTCGCACCCTTTAGCTATTGTAATACTGCTGTGAACATTGATGTACAAATATCTCTTCAAGTCTCTGCTTTCAATTCTTTCAGATTACATATACCTAGGGGTGGAATTGCTGGATCACATGTTAGTTCTATGTTTAGCCTTTTGATAAACCACCAAACTGTCCTCCACAGCAGATGCACCATTTTACATTCCCACCAGTAATGCATAAGGGTTCCAGTTTATCCATATCTTCACCAAGACTTGGTATTTTCTCTGCTTCTTTTTTTTTTTTTTTTTTTTTTTTTTTTTTTTTTTTTTTTTTGAGGCGGAGTCTCGCTCTGTCGCCCGGACTGGAGTGCAGTGGCCAGATCTCAGCTCACTGCAAGCTCCGCCTCCTGGGTTTCCGCCATTCTCCTGCCTCAGCCTCCCAAGTAGCTGGGACTACAGGCGCCCGCCACCTCGCCGGCTAGTTTTTGTATTTTTAGTAGAGACGGGGTTTCACCGTATTAGCCAGGATGGTCTCGATCTCCTGACCTCGTGATCCGCCCGTCTCGGCCTCCCAAAGTGCTGGGATTACAGGCTTGAGCCACCGCGCCCGGCCCTCTGCTTCTTTTAATGTGTGTGTGTGTGGTTTTTTTTGAGACGGAGTTTGGCTCTGTCACCCAGGCTGGAGTGCAGTGGTGCGATCTCAGCTCACTGCAACCTCCGCCTCCCGGGTTCAAGTGATTCTCCTGCCTCAGCCTCCCGAGTAGTTGGAATTACAGGCGCCCGCCACCATGCCCAGCTAATTTTTTTTTGTATTTTTAGTAGAGACGGTGTTTCACCGTGTTAGCCAGGATGGTCTCCATCTCCTGACCTCGTGATCCACCTGCCTCGGCCTCCCAAAGTGCTGGGATCACTGGCGTGAGCCGCCACGCCCGGCCTGCTTGTTTTAATAATAATCATCCTGGCTGGGCGTGGTGGCTCACGCCTCTAATCTCAACACTTTTGAAGACAAAGGTGGGCGGACCACTTGAGGTCAGGAGTTCAACAGCAGCCTGGCCAACATGGCGAAACCCCATCTCTACTTCAAAAAAAAAAAAAAAAAGCCGGGCGCGGTGGCTCAAGCCTGTAATCCCAGCACTTTGGGAGGCCGAGAGGGGCGGATCACGAGGTCAGGAGATCGAGACCATCCTGGCTAACACGGTGAAACCCCCGTCTCTACTAAAAATACAAAAAATTAGCCGGGCGAGGTGGCGGGCGCCTGTGGTCCCAGCTACTCGGGAGGCTGAGGCAGGAGAATGGCGTGAACCCAGGAGGCGGAGGTTGCAGTGAGCTGAGATCCGGCCACTGCACTCCAGCCTGGGCGACAGAGCAAGACTCCATCTCAAAGAAAAAAAAAAAAAGCGAAAATTAGCCGGCCATGGTGGCGCGCACCTGGAATCCCAGCTACTCAGGAGCCTGAGGTAAGAGAATTGCTTGAACCTGGGAGGCAGAGGGTGCAGTGAGCCAAGATTGCGCCACTGCACTCCAACCTGGGGGCAGAGCGAGACTCAGTCTCAAAAAAAAAAAAAAAATTATAATCATTCTAATAAATGTGAAGTGGTATCTCACTATGGTTTTGATTTGCATTTTCCTTATGGCCAATGATGTTGAGCATTTTTTCATGTGTTTATTAACTATTTGTGTATCTTCTTCGGAAAGATATCTACTCAAGTCTTTGCTCCCTTTTTAGTTGCATTATTTCTCTTTTTATTGTTACTGAGTTTCAGGAGTTCTTTATATATTCTGGATATGATGCCTTATCAGACATATGTTTCATAAATATTTTCTCCCATTCTAAGGGTTGTCTTTTTGCCTTCTTGACAGTATCCTTTGATGCACAAAAGTTCTTAATTTTGGTGAAGTCCGATTTCTCTGGTTTTTCTTTTATATAGTCTTTTTTTTCTTTTTTCTTTTTCTTTTTTTTTTTGAGATGGAGTCTCTGTTGCCCAAGCTGAAGTGCAGTGGTGCAATCTCAGCTCACTGTAACGTCTGCCTCCTGGGTTCAAGTAGTTCTTCTGCCTCAGTCTCCCAAGTAGCTGGAACTACAGGTGTGTGCCACCATGCCTGGCTAATTTTTGTATTTCTAGTAGACACAGGATCTCACCATGTTGGCCAGGCTGCTATCGATCTCCTGACCTCAAGTGATCCACCCGCCCCGGCCTCCCAAAGTGCTAGGATTACAAGTGTGAGCCACCGCGCCCAGCGGCTCAATTTAACTAATTTTTTCTTTTATTGCCTGTGCTTTTGGTATCATATCCATAAAATCATTGTCAAATTCAATGTCATGCAGATTTTCCCCAATGCTTTCTTTTAGGAGTTGCATCATTTCCTTTTTAAATTTAGGCCTTTGATTAATTTTGAGTTAATTTTTTAATATCGTGTAAGATAAGGGTCCAACTTCATTCTTTTGCATGTGTATATGCAGTTTCCCCAGTTCTACTTGTTGAAAAGACTGTCCTTTTTTCATTGGTCTTGGCACCCTTGTCGAAAGTCAAGTGGCCACGTATATGAGGGTTTACTTCTAGGTTCTCTATTCTCTTCTATTGACTTGTATTTCTGCTCTTATGCAAGTGGTATAGGTGGCATGGTGTTGTTTTGTTTTGTTTTGAGACAGAGTCTCACTCTGTTGCCCAGGCTGGAGTGCAGTGGGGCAATCTCAGCTCACTGCAACCTCTGCCTCCCAGGTTCAGGCGATTCTCCTGACTCAACCTCCTGAGTAGCTGGGATTACAGACATGCAGCACAATGCTTGGCTTTTTTTTTTTTTTTTTTTTTTTTTTTTTTTTGTATTTTTTAGTAGAGACAAGTTGTCCATGTAGGCCAGGCTGGTCTCCAACTCCTGACCTCAAGTGATCCACCCGCCTCAGTCTCCAAAAGTGCTGGGATTACAGGTGTGAGCCACTGCATCTGGCCACGGTGTTTTAATTACTGTAGCTTCACAGTATATTCTGAAGTTGGGAAAAAGTGTGAGTCCTTTTTTGAAGATTGTTTTGGCTATTCAGAGCTCCTTGCAATTTCATATAAACTTGAGGACTGGCTTTTCCATTTCTGAAAAAGAGGCTATTGGAATTTTGATAGGGATTGTGCTAAATCTGTAGATCAATTTGAATTATATTGACTAACACTGTTAAATCTTCCTATGCTTGAATACAAAATGTCCTTTCACTTATTTAGGACTTCTTTAATTTCTTTAAGCAACATTTTGTACTTTCCAGTATCTGAATCTTTTACCTCCTTGGTTAGATTTATTCACAAGTATTTAGTTCTTTTTTTTTTTTTTTTTTTTTTTTTTCCCCTGAGATGGACTATTGCCCTGTCGCCCAGGCTGGAGTGTAGTGTCACAATCTCGGCTCACTGCAACATTCGGCTCCCAGGTTCAAGCAATTCTCCTGCCTCAGCCCCCAAGTAGCTAGGATTACAGGCACCCGCCACCACATCCAGCTAATTTTTATATTTTTAGTAGAGACGGGCTTTCACCATGTTGGCCAGGCTGGTCTCAAACTCCTGACCTTGTGATCCACCCATCTTGGTCTCCCAAAGTGCTGGGATTACAGGCGTGAGCCACTGCACCTGGCTGTATTTAATTGTTTTAGATTTTATTGTAAATGGTATTACTGTTTTAATTTCCCTTTCAGGTTGTTCATCACTAGTGTATAGAAACACAACTGATAATTTTCTCATTTTGGGGAGGGAAGAAATTGAGGCTCAGAATAAGTTGCTCAAAGGTGCATGGCTAGTAAGGCCCAACTCAGGGCTCTAATTCCGAATCTACTGTGCTGTCTCTCTGAAGAGGTTGCTTATTGGGCCCCTTTACCATTTTGCCCTTTCCCTTTGACTCAATGCTCTTAGTTGCAAAATAGGAAACACTGGGAAAAGAAAGAACTGGAGCACAGCCGGGTGTGGTGGTTCACACCTGTAATCCCAGCACTTCGGGAGGCCGAGGTGGGCATATCACCTGAGGTCGGGAGTTGGAGAGGAGTCTGGCCAATATGGTGAAACCCCGTCTCTACTGAAAATACAAAGATTAGCTGGGCATGGTGGCAGAAGCCTGTAATCCCAGCTATTCCAGAGGCTGAGGCAGGAGAATTGCTTGAACTCGGGAGGCAGAGGTTGCAATGAGCTGAGATTGCACCACTGCACTCCAGCCTGGGCAACAGAGCGAGACTCCATCTAAAAAAAAAAAAAAAAAAAAAAAATTGGAGCACTGCAACAGTTATGTTCTGAATTTCGCCAGTATAACGACTGAACCATAGGAGGCAGCCACAGTCTCAGGGATACCTATGGATACATTCACATCAACCCTCTTTGACTGGAGGGCCCACAGGCAAATAACAGTCAACATTGAATGTGTGACCTAAAAGTGCCAAAATACTTGATGAGAATGACTCAGAAATCAAGAAGCTACTTGTAACAAATCAAGTACGGAAATGCATTGTCAACACGGGACAGCCTCTCATCCCTGACAACAGGATTGTGTTAGGACATGTAGTTGGGGCTAAGACTCTTGAGGAACTGTGTGGGGCGTGGCTCAGGCTTGGGAGAGAAGCACTTTGCAGCCTGCCACCAGGCTGGAGACCTGAGTGTGCCGAGTCACTCTGCGGAGTCCAACAGACACTGGCAGTCTTCCTATGTCTACAGTGGGGGATGCATGGACTTTCTCCAGGAACCTGAATACCATTCACAAACCACTGGGAAATTCCCTCTCCCCAGAACCCACTGAACACTTTCCTTCTTCTCTCAAATGACAGGTTTCCTGAATCTCTTTCCACTTCCTTCTGTATCTAAGAGATAGCACATCACTGCAGCTGTCACTAATGGGAACCTGGCCTGGTAGCTGCGGACAGTACTAGAAACATTTTTGCAGTCTGCCTTCCTGCTACCCTTTGCTAGGCCAGCAGGATTCCCACAAAGGAATACTGAAGTCTGGTGAATAGTAGCACATGTGTGCATGAGTGTACACACACACACATACACAGAGAATTGAGAACTCAGCGTATATTCTCCTCCCAAGAAGGGAAGAGCATTCTGGCTGGAAAATAGTGTCTTAGGATAGCCTCAGTTTGCCTCTGCTGTCTCCAATGTGAAGGTATTATATTCCCACAATGCAAATCTTCCTCATACTTCCCGAGAAACCTTGCGTAATAAATGAGAGAGCCTATATCCTTGAAGAATTACCTACTGACATTTGGGGTAGAGAAGTAAGGGCCTGCCTGAGCACATGTGTAAGTTCTTCCCTAATACATGAAATATTAAGAAAATCCCACAAGGCTTCAAGACTGCCACAATAGGGCCAAGTGCGGTGGCTCATGCCTGTAATCCCAGCACTTTGGGAGGCTGAGGCAGGTGGATCACGAGGTCAGGAAATCGAGACCATCCTGGCTAACACGGTGAAACCCCGTCTCTACTAAAAAGACCAAAAAAAGAACTAGCCGGGCGTGGTGGTGGACACCTGTAGTCCCAGCTACTCTGGAGGCTGAGGCAGGAGAATGGTTGAACCCTGGAGGTGGAGCTTGTAGTGAGCCCAGATAGCGCCACTACACTCTAGCCTGGGTGACATAGCAAGACTCCGTCTCAAAAAAAAAAAAAAAAAAAAACGGACTGCCACAATAACAACCAGATATTTTACTCTTGCTCACTCAGGAAGGTAAAGAGAAAAGCAAAGACAAACAAAAAGAAAAAAAAACCACACACACAATCAAATAGAAAATAAGTGCAGATAGTTTACAAAGCAAAGCATCAAGCATCAAGTATGCTGTCAGGCTCCGAGGAGGCTTTCTCTATGGCTTGGACTTGGACATGTTATAACAGCCATTTTATTATATCATGGAAAGAAATAACTGAAGTAGGTCATAACATTTCAAACTATTTTTCCAGTAGGAATATTATGCCCTGATGACATGGTCTATTTTCACTTCTTCCATAAATCACCAGTGACTTCCCTTAAAATGGTCCCTTGTCTCCAACCTCTTGCACTTCATGCCATCCTCATGTTGCCTTATGTATTAGTCTGTTCTCGCATTGCTGTAAAGAAATTCCTGAGACTGGTCAGGCGCAGTGGCTCACGCCTGTAATCACAGCACTTTGGAAGGCTGAGGTGGGTGGATCACTTGAGGTCAGGAATTTGAGATCAGCTGGGGCAACATGGCGAAACCTACTAAAAATACAAAAATTAGCCTGGTGTGGTGTCGTGTGCCTGTATTCCCTGCCACTCAGGAGGCTGAGGCAGGAGAATCGTTTGAACCTGGGAGGTGGAGGTTGTGGTGAGCCAAGATCACACACTGTGCTCCAGCCTGGGTGACAGAGAGTGACTCTGTCTGAAAAAAAAAAAAAAAAAAGGAAATACCTGAGACTGGGTAATTTGTAAAGAAAATAAGTTTAATTGGGTCACAGTTCAGCAGGCTATACAGGAATCATAACAACTTCTGCTTCTGGAGAGCCTCAGGAAACTTCTAATCATGGTGGAAGGCAAAGGGGGAGCGAGACATCTTTCATGGCAGGAGCAGGAGGAAGAAGGGGGGAGGTGCCATACCCTTTAAACAATCCTTGTGAGAACTCACTCACTATCTTCAGAACAGCACCAGGAGGATGGTGCTAAACCATTCATGAGAAACTGCCTCCATGATCCAGTCACCTCCCACCAGGCCTCACCTCCAACACCGAGGATTACAATTCAACATGAGATTTGGTGGGGATGCAGATCCAAACCATGTCACCTTATTAACGATTAAAGATTAGCATTATTCCCCTAGTCAAAACTTTGCGGTTTCCTGACTATCAAGAGATTTGACCCTTAATTCTGTGTGTTCTTTGAGCCTTCTTACCAATCAGTTTCCCTACTTATCTATGTCCTGATTCCTTTTCTTTCTTTCTTTCTTTTTTTTTAGACAGAGTTTCACTCTTGTTGCCCAGGCTGGAGTGCAATGGCGAGATCTCAGCTCATTGCAACCTCCACCTCCCAGGTTCAAGGGATTCTCCTGCCTCAGCCTCCTGAGTAGCTGGGACTACAGGCGCCCGCCACAATGCCCAGATAATTTTTGTATTTTTAGTAGAGATGGGGTTTCACCGTATTGGCCAGGCTGGTCTTGAACACCTAACCTCAGGTGATCCACCCACCTTGGCCTCCCAAAGTGCTGGGATTACAGGCATGAGCCACAGCGCCCAGCCTCTATGTCCTGATTCTAACTCCTCCTACTCACACTTTAGTCCTGGATTCAAAACCCACCTCCTCTACTTCTATCCACGATGATCTCTCTCCCCTATTACTATAGCATACTCATGGTACATCTCATTTTGGCAGCTTATTTATCAAGTGATTAATGTGTATGCTCAAGTGAACTAGATGTTTTGTGAACACAGAGAATAAGATAAGATCCCTTGCCTGGAGGAGGAAACGTTGCTGTTTTGTCATGCTATGTTTCCTGAGAGCAAGCCATGTATCCACAGGAAAATGGAAGTCCTCAGATTCTTCCAGGATGTCTCTGTGCTATGAACATGCTGGAATTTCAGAAAGGCTCGCTAAATTGAATTAAATTTTCTCTCTCTCTCTCTCTCTCTCTCTCTCTCTCTCTCGCTCACTTTCCAATTGATTTAGTTGAAGTGCAATAGCTAATATGCACTTAAACTGTCCAAAGTAACAGAACTAGTCCACTACCGCTAGGCCATGAACGACTCTTCCAGGGGTAAGAAAGGAAAACCCACCCTGGTGTGCTGCCCGATTAGCAACAAGGAAAAAGTTGTTCAATGCAAGTCTACTCTCCTGGTGGGAGCCTTGTGGTTATGCTGGATTATGCTTGGTTGTGCAGGTGTAAACTGCTGCAGTGGGAAATTAAGTGTGGTGACCAAAGGCCTGATGCGCAAAGGAAATCCCCCAGAGCAGATGAGCAGCGGGGCCATCAAAGAAGGACTGGCTTCCTTCTCACATAACCAAGGCCAGTCCCTGGGAACGACAGTTCAGACTTCACGTATTTGTAGCAGTAAAGGCTTGATGTTGGCAAGTTTATTTCCCAGACACCTGTTCCCGCAGGTAACAGCCGCCGGAGCAGCTGCTGTGAGTGACTCTGAGGTCATCTCTCTCAAAGGTCCCGAGCTGAAAGGATTTGGAGAAGCACAAACCCCAAACCCAGGTTCTTCTCCATGGGGCCCCGGAATAAGTTGGAAAATCTAACCAAAGCAAGAAAAACTGGCGAGCCTGGAGAACGGGGCAGAGACGGAAGTCCCTGTTGACTTCAGGCATCCCCTGTCTCTCCCACCCTAAGCCAGGAGAAAAATCCGCTTCCTGCAGACGACCTCAGACCAACCAAGGTGCCCGCCGAGTCTCTCCTTGCAGGTCCGGCCCACGATTTCCACCCATCTCTTTCCCCCTGGCGCGGGGCGGCGGCAGGCGGGGTCACCAGATCCCCCTAGCCCGGGCCCCTCCGGGCGCGGGGTACGCTGACGCTTGCGCTCCTCCTCTCTCGCCTCCCCTCCCCATCTCTCCCCTCCTTCTTCGTCCAGTCCCTCCCCCAGCCTCGGCGCAGGGGGGCCGGGCTTGGCTCCGCGAGGCCCGTGCATTCCAGAGAGCCCAGCGAGCTAGAGCAACAAAGGAGCCGGGTCGTTGGCGAGGAGAGCTCGGGGGTCTGCGGCGCGCTGGGGCGAGGGTGGCTGCTGGGCCGCGGGCTGGCGCGGGGGCGGAGCCGGAGCTGCATTCGCACCCCCTGCCCGCGCCTGGCCTCCCTCGCGGGGCTGGGAGTTGGCTTTAATGGTGGGAGAGGGAATGGCGCTGGGGATTGGGGGCCCAGGGGGCTCCCAGGGCTGAAGACAACTTGGATTGCGAGGCGAGGGCTTTGGGAGTCGTGCATCCCGGTCCGGGCCTCCGCAGCCCAACATGGGCCCCAGGTTCCAAAGTTTGCGAAGTTGGGCGCCGAGGGGCCGGGGCGCGTGGAGCGTCCGGAGGGCCCCGGGCCCGGTTTCTCTGGGCGCACAGGTCGCATGAGCCGCCTCCGCGCCCGCAAGGGTCGTGCGTGTGGCCGGTGGGCTCCGAGGAGCGGGCGGGGGCGCCGGGGTTTTTTGCTGAGTTGGCCGGGTTGGCCATGGCCGCTGCCCGCCCCGCGCGGGGGCCGGAGCTCCCGCTCCTGGGGCTGCTGCTGCTGCTGCTGGGGGGCCCGAGCCGGGGGGCGTCCTCGAGCGGGAACGCGACCGGGCCTGGGCCGCGGAGCGCGGGCGGGAGCGCTAGGAGGAGCGCGGCGGTGACCGGCCCTCCGCCGCCGCTGAGCCACTGCGGCCGGGCTGCCCCCTGCGAGCCGCTGCGCTACAACGTGTGCCTGGGCTCCGTGCTGCCCTACGGGGCCACCTCCACACTGCTGGCCGGGGACTCGGACTCCCAGGAGGAAGCGCACGGCAAGCTCGTGCTCTGGTCGGGTAAGTACTCCGGAGCCGGGTTGGAGGGGCGGGAGTTGCTGCGGTAAGACGGGGGCACCCTTCGAAAGAACAGGCTCAGGCCTGAGCCTCGGAGAGGGCGGGGACAGCACCCAGGAGAGTTGGAGGGACAGAGTCCGACACTTTGGGGGCGGGTTACGTGCAGGATGGGACCCTCGGTCATGGGAATGGGAGGGCAAGGAAGTTGACGAAGCGAGTCACAAAGGGCCCGAGCTGGTGGGTGAGCAAAGGATGGCGGGGATGAGGGGCCCGTGAGGAGGGGGCTCTAAGCCACGGGAAAAGACATTTTGTAAGAAAAGGAGATGCTCCACCTACTCTGGAAGCAGGGTGCCGGGGGATTCAAGGAGGTGTTCAAGACCCTGGGGAAATTGGAGTTGGAGAGGAAAAGGGGAGGGATGACGGTGGAAGAGGTTTAGGCATTTAGAGGGAAGGGTAGGGGGACATGATCGAGTGAAGTTTTGAAGGAAATGAAACCTCCTTAACGATGAGTTGTTAGAAGGTAACCAGAAAGTTCTGGAAATCTTGATTTAGGAGACAGGAAAGAAGCCTAGAGAACTGTGATCTTGTCTGACTTTCACAGGAGATTTTATTCAGTTTGTGCATCTGAAAAACGGGCACTCTGACGCATGCAGGAGATTATGAAGGAATAAGACCTTTCTAACGATTCTTTATGTGTTCTTTGGAAATTTGGTTACCCAGGCTGGTCAGGGCTGTGGAAGGACGCTTAAGTCTGGAGTGTTGAGAGCCTGTGGACACTTCCATGGTGGTTTGAAGTCCCAGAGCCCCCTCACTGGAGTGGCAGAGTCTGAAAAACTGCACACTGAACCCAAATGTCCTTCCTTAGCAGTGTGGAGTATACGCTCTCCCCACCTGTCACTTTTCTGATGAGGTCTGGAGGGTGCTGGGGAAGGGAGCTGGCCTTATCTAGCCAGTGTGATTCTAAAACTGTTCTTGAAAAAGAAAAGAAAACCAGGAGCCAGGAGCAGAACTGGGAGCCTCCCTCTTTTGACAGGGCTGGGGTACCCCATGTCTTAGCTCTGCCCAGGGGTCTGGTGAGGACCCTAATGTAGGGAGTGTATGTAGGCCGCCTGTCATTGACAAGTTCTCAGCCTTTGTCAGATGTTGGACAAGTCCATAAGGTTCCTGGCTTGGTTCAGATGCTGGAGGAGGAACTTGGAGGATGGTATCTGTGATACCCATAAGGTGGAGCTGCATCCTTTGTGGGAATCAGGTTCTAAAGTCAGCACAGCACATAGACAGAAACCGGGTGTAATCAACAGTGGCTTTGAAAACTCTGCAGATTACTGTAGTGTAAGGTTGATGTGGTTTTGCATATACACTCCTTTTACGACGTTTGCATAAATGTGTTACATGTATACTCATACATAAGAATGGGTATACATAGAAGACAATAATTGTAATTTTAAAGTTACATTCATGCAAAAGACTGAAAGAATAATAGTAATAAAAAGAACACCAAAATAAGATTAAGCAAGGTTGCTTTGAGCACCACTTGAGTTTAGGAGTGAGCTGAATGGAAAGTCCAAATCTCTCAGCACTAGAATCTCACCCAGTTCTGAGTTGCTCATGCTGTCAAAGGATAATCTTTCTGTCCCTCTCTTTATTGATTTTGCAGGGACCCATGGTTTAATTTTCCCAAGTTAAATGCATGTTTGATGTTGCCTCCTTGCAGTTACCATCAGATCAAGGAGGAAGGGTATGAACCTCTTTCCAGCCCATACTCTTGAGAGCAGCTGCTGAGCAGACAGAAGTTGTTTAAGCTGGAACATGTACGAGTTAGTACCATCTGCTGGTTGTGCAGGTTGAAATCTTATTTTCTGTGCCTTTTGGCGGGTAGGGTCCTGCAGAGACACCAGCACTGAGCCCAGCACCATTAGTTCCATTAGTTCACTATGAGTTCTCTGCCACCAACCACCACCACTCAGCTCATTCCTGTTTCCATCTGCCTTCTGGTTGCAATCGTTCTGCTTGGGTCTTGCAAGTGGAGCAGAAGCAGGTATTAGCTTGAGCTGGGTAATGAGTAGGTAGAGTGAACCCGAGCCTTGAGCCTCGTGTGAGAATCACAGCCAGGTCAGCTGGTAGCCTCTGGCAAGTTGTTTATCATGTCCTGAGTTAATCATCTTGATTTTGCATTTAGACATGATCAGTGTTACCCGGCTCTTAGGGGCGTTTTTGTGGGTGAAGGATGAAGATGATCTAGGTTGTCTTCATCGGTAAACTCTTGAAGGTGGAGACTGGGTCTTCACTTTTTTCAAAGCCTCCGAGTACTGAGTATACATCCATGCTTCCATTCATGCATTCAGTTATGTATTGAATGTTTGCCATATGTCACATTCTGGGCATGTAAGGATGAAGAATACAGACATGATCCTCTGTCATCAAGAGGAAGACAGGTTGGGCATGGTGCTCACACCTGTAATCTCAGCACTTTGAGATTACAGTGCTGAGGTGGGAAGATTGCTCAATCCCAGGAGTTTGAGACCAGTCTGAGATCTTGTCTCTAAAAAAAAGAGGAAGACAGACCATTCAACAGGTTTTAGAAATACCTGTGAAAGGGCTGGGCATGGTGGCTCACGCCTGTAATCCCAGCACTTTGGGAGACCGAGGCGGGTGTACCACGAGGTCAGGAGATCGAGACCATTCTGGCTAACAAGGTGAAACCCCGTCTCTACTAAAAAATACAAAAAAAAAAAAAATTAGCCGGGCATGGTGGTGGGCTCCTGTAGTCCCAGCTACTTGGGAGGCTGAGCCAGGAGAATGGTATGAACCCAGGAGGTGGAGATTGCAGCGAGCTGAGATAGCACCACTGCTCTCCAGCCTGGACGACAGAACGAGACTCCATCTCAAAAAAAAAAAAAAAAGTAAAATAAAAAAGAAATACTTGTGAAAGGTACTGTGGCATTTTAGGGTGCTGAAAAAGCACAAAGGACCCAAAGAACATCCCCAGAAGAACTGACATTTAACCTATAACTTGACACATAAGCAGGAATTGCCTGGCCGAGGGAGAGTTGAGGTGTGAAGATCCAGATAGGAAGAGGAAATAGCATGTACAAAGATGTAGAGGTAGGAGGGCTTGGTGCTTTTAAAGAAAGTGTAAGAGTTGCAGTAGAACTGGATCAAAGCGTGTGAGGGGTTGAATTGTAAGAGATAAGACCTAAAGAATTAGAAAATAAAGGGATGTATACCTCATATTAAGTTTGGATGTTATCCAGGGGATGATAAGGAGCCACTGAAAGATTTTAAGCAAGGGAGAGATGTAATTGTCTTTGCATTTTAGCTGGATCTCTTTGGGTGTGGTGTGAAGAAACCATAGGAGCAGGGAAAGCCTGGAGCCTGACTTCATGACCAGGGGATGTTGAAGTAGCCCAAGTGAGAGATGATGGTGGTTGGGACTTGGTAACAGGACAGAAGGAGTGGGCAGATCCCACTAACTTTCAGAGGTAGTGCTCAGAGGGCACTAATGAGTTAGATGTGGAGCCTCAATGAGTGGGAGGCCTCAGGTTTCAGGCTTGGTTGGAAGGTGGTGCCATTCCCTTTCACTAAGATAGAGAATGCTAGAGGAGGAAGAAGTTTAGGCAGGAGGTGTGGCTTTGATTTTGGCCATGTGAATTAGAGATGCTCATTGGACATCTATGTGGAGATTCTTGGCAGATCTGGAAACAGGAATTGCTGGAGAGAGGTGGCTACTGTGTACTTCCTTGGCCCTGACTACTGGGGCTTTGGAAGGATGCCATTGACTGAGGAAGTTTATAGCTCAGGTTGGTCCAATTTCTAGGTCTGTATAGACCTCAGGTCTTTCCTCTGTCTTTCATCTCTCTGGCCTCAGGCTTCTTCAGTCACTTAGCATCTCTCCCCTTTACAGCTGGAAATGCCTCCTCCCAGGCATTCCAAGCTGACCAGACAAACATAATGTCCAGGCCGTGGTCCACCTTAGGCCAAACCTGGTTTAGTAAGTGGGGCAAAAAAGCAGAGAGGCCTGCAGCTGGCAGTGATGGTAGGTCCCTGAGAGCCAGCACGTAGCCTCCTTAACCACTGCTGTGCTCTGTGTGGTACGTAAGTGTGTGGCCTTGTCACCTTGCCCAGGTGCAGGTAAGTAGGAGAGAGACAAAGGCTGGGAGGAATTTCTTGTTTGCCTGTCACACATTGAATTGAAGGGTGAGAGGAGGAATGTTTTTGGTGATGGTGGATTATTTTCAGGGACAGATCAGAAAGAATTTCCTTAGAGCTGTTCCCAAACTTGGCTGATGATCAGAGTCAGTTAAAAATATATATATGGCCAGGTGCAGTGGCTGATGCCTGTAATCCCAACACTTTGGGAGGCTGAGGCGGGTGGATCACAAGGTCAGGAGATTGAGACCATCCTGGCTAATACGGTGAAACCCCGTCTCTACTAAAAATACAAAAAATTAGCCGGGCATGGTAGTGGGCACCTGTAGTCCCAGCTACTCGAGAGGCTGAGGCAGGAGAATGGCGTGAACCCGGGAGGCAGAGCTTGCACCACTGCACTCCAGCCTGGGTGACAGAGTGAGACTCCATCCCCCCCCCAAAAAAAGTGTGCATATATATATATATATATATATGTATGTATGTATAGGCTGGATGCAGTGGCTCACACCTGTAATCTCAGCACTTTGGGAAATTGAGATGGGAGATTGCTTGGAGCCAGGACTTTGAGACCAGCCTGAGCAACAAAGTGAGACCCCATCGCTAAAAAACAAAAAATTAGCCAAGCATGTTGGCACACACCTGTGGTTCCAGCTACACTGGAGGCTGAGGCAAAAAGATAGCTTGAATCCAGGAGGTTGAGGCTGCAGTGAGCCATGATCACACCAGTGCACTCCAGACTGGGCAACAGAGCAAGACCCTGTCTCAAAAATACATATGTTTATATGTATGTATATATGTATACACACACACGTATAGGGAAAGTATAAAATATAGAAAAACATACACGAGCCTAAGTCTTTTTAATTTTTTTTTTTTTTTTTGAGACGGAGTCTCGCTCTGTCACCCAGGCTGGAGTGCAGTGGTGCGATCTTGGCTCACTGCAAGCTCTGCCTCCCGAGTTCACGCCATTCCCCTGCCTCAGCCTCCCGAGTAGCTGGGACTACAGGCGCCCGCCACCTCGCCTGGCTAGTTTTTTGTATTTTTTAGTAAAGACGGGTTTCACCGTGTTAGCCAGGATGGTCTCCATCTCCTGATCTCGTGATCCGCCTGTCTCGGCCTCCCAAAGTGCTGGGATTACAAGCGTGAACCACTGCGTCCGGCCTCCTAAGTCTTTAAAAAAAATTTTTTTTTAATTAATTATTTGAGCAGTGGGGTCTTGCTGTGTTGCCCAGGCTGGAGTGCAGTGGCTATTCAGAGGCTCACTGATTGTATACATGGTACTTATGGTGCCTGGAATAGCTGGGACTACAGGCATGTGTTCTGTGCCAGCCCAAGTCTTCAATTTTGCTTCAGATCTTTAACTTTTTAATTGTGAAATATAACATGTATGTAGAAAACTGCATAAAACACAGAGGTACTAAATAACAAATAATTATAAAGTGGCATCTGGGTCAATAACTAGAACATGGTTAGACCCCAGAAGCTCCCTCTGTGTCTTGCTAGTCACATCCTCCTCCGCTTGCTCACATCCTCTCCACTTTTCAGTAATCACTTCCTTTTTTTCTCTATGGTTTTACCTCTTAGTTTTGGAATCCATAAGCAGTATATTTCAGCTTTGCATGTTTTTGAACTCTGTTCAAGTGGAATTTGTATAAAATAATATGCTGTGCATATTATTTCTTGCTTCTTTTACTCTATGTTATTATGTAAGATTCATCCATGTTATTGCAGGTTATTTCTTTTTTGTTTGTTCATTTGTTTGTTTTTCTTTTTTTGAGACAGTCTCGCTCTGTCACCTAGGCTAGAGTGCGGTGGTGTGATCTCGGCTCACTACAACCTCCACCTCCTGGGTTCAAACAATTCTCCTGCCTCCACCTCCCAGGTAGCTGGGACCATAGGTGCGCACCACCATGCCTGGCTAATTTTTGTATTTTTTAGTAGATACGGGTTTTGTCATGTTGGTCAGGGTGGCCTCAAACTCCTGACTTCAGGTGAGCCACCCCCCTCATACTGCAGCTTATTTCTTCATTGCTGAATAATATTCCATTATATGAGTGTACCACCAATTGTTTACCCCTTTTATTGTCATTTCAAGTTTTTGCCCTCTGTGAATAACATTGCTGTGAGTAGTCTTTTATATATATCCTGGTACAACTGGCACAAGTTTCTCCAGGTATATGCTGAAGGAGAATTGCTAGCTAATAAGGTGCGTGCATACTTTAGGCTTTTGCCAAACCATTTTTCAAAGTGGTTGTACCAACTTATACTCCCACTAGGTAGTAGAAAGTCAACATTGGTTCACATGATTCCCAACACTTGGTATTATCAGCCTTTTACATTTTTGCCAATCTACTGGCTATGTTGTGGCATATATTTGTGGTTTTAATGTGCACTTCCCTGATTACTAGTAAAGTTAAATGCCTTTTCAAAGGCTTACTGGCCATTAGGATTTCTGCTTTTGGGAAGTGTCTGTTCAAATCTTTGACGTATTTTTCTATAGGGACTATCTGTCATTTTTGTAAGATTTGTAGGAGTTCTTTATATATGCTAGATACGAGTATATAGGATTACAAAGAAAATCAATTATATTGACATAATAGTTATCAAATATAAAAATGCAAGTAGGTGGGCTTATTTATACAATAAATAAGATCTGGTGCAGGTGTAATGACCACTATAATATCAAAGTGATTATTGACATTATTTCGAGATATCTGCAACAAAATATCTGGTTTCCACTTGTGACAAAGCCACAGGTACTATTAACATTATGTGCTGTGGGCCAGGCGTGGTGGCTCATGCCTGTAACCCCAGCACTTTGGTGTGAGAAAAGAAAGAGAGATCAGACTGTTACTGTGTCTATGAAGAAAGAAGTAGACATAAGAGACTCCATTTTGTTCTTCTGATGGCAGACTTTACCGTGACAATGGAAGTGGTATTGTATGTCCAGGCACCGCCGGCCACTATCTTCATGCAGGAACCACAGTGCCCCCCCCCAAAAAAAATTATATACTGTGATGTGTTGCTTACATTCATAATTGGAGGAAGGGCCAAATTTTGGTTAGGTGTAATTTTTTTCCCATTGAAATTCATGGACCTCAATTTTTCCAAGAATCCTTTGTGAACCATAGGGTAAGAATGTTACTTACAGAATATCAGTATCTAGTAGAGAGTCTGAGCTATTTTTTTTTTTTTTTTGAGGCGGAGTCTCGCTCTGTCGCCCAGGCTGGAGTGCAGTGGCCAGATCTCAGCTCACTGCAAGCTCCGCCTCCCGGGTTTACGCCATTCTCCTGCCTCAGCCTCCCGAGTAGCTGGGACTAGAGGCGCCCGCCACGTCGCCCGGCTAGTTTTTGTATTTTTAGTAGAGACAGGGTTTCACCGTGTTCGCCAGGATAGTCTCGATCTCCTGACCTCGTGATCCGCCCGTCTCAGCCTCCCAAAGTGCTGGGATTACAGGCTTGAGCCACCGCGCCCGGCCGAGTCTGAGCTATTCTTGATCGCACGTGTGTGTGTGTGTGTGTGTGTGTGTGTGCGTGCACGCGCATGTGTGTGTGTGTTTTAATAGAGACAGGGTCTGACCGTATTGTCCAGGCTGGTCTTGAACTCCTGGGCTCAAGCGATCCTCCTGCCTTGGCCTCCCAAAATGCTCCTTTGTGTTTTAATATAAAAATACTTGGTGATTTTTTTTTTTTTTTTGAGGCGGAGTCTCGCTCTGTCGCCCGGACTGGAGTGCAGTGGCCGGATCTCAGCTCACTGCAAGCTCCGCCTCCGGGTTTACGACATTCTCCTGCCTCAGCCTCCCAAGTAGCTGGGACTACAGGCCCGCCACCTCGCCCGCTAGTTTTTGTATTTTTAGTAGAGACGAGGTTTCACCGTGTTAGCCAGGATGTCTCGATCTCCTGACCTCGTGATCCGCCCGTCTCGGCCTCCCAAAGTGCTGGGATTACAGGCTTGAGCCACCGCGCCCGGCCTTGGTGATTTTTTATTGGGATTGCATTGACTATATAGATTAACTTGGAAAAAAAAGAGACATCTTTACAATACTGAGTCTTCCAAACATTGAACATTTTTTTTTTTTTTTTGAGACGGAGTCTCGCTCTGTCGCCCAGGCTGGAGTGCAGTGGCCGGATCTCAGCTCACTGCAAGCTCCGCCTCCCGGGTTTACGCCATTCTCTCGCCTCAGCCTCCCGAGTAGCTGGGACTACAGGCGCCCGCCATCTCGCCCGGCTAATTTTTTGTATTTTTTTAGTAGAGACGGGGTTTCACCGTGTTAGCCAGGATGGTCTCGATCTCCTGACCTCGTGATCCGCCCGTCTCGGCCTCCCAAAGTGCTGGGATTACAGGCTTGAGCCACCGCGCCCGGCCACATTGAACATTTTTATATTTCTATTTAGAGCTTTCATTTTCTCAATATTCTGCACAGATTTAAATACTTATTATTTGTTAGACATTCCTAGGTACTTGATGTGTTTGATGCTGTTGTAAATGATGCCTTTAACATTTATTTCACTTTGTTTGTTGCTGATATATAGAAATAAAATTGATGCCTTTAACATTTATTTCACTTTGTTGCTGATATATAGAAATAAAATTGATTGTTAATTCAATAAACTTGCTAAATTTATTCTATACACATAGTCATATAATTTGTGAGTAATGAGTTTTGTTTCTTCTTTTCCAAGTCTTATACCTTTTATTTATCTTTATTGCTTTACTTAAGGCTTCCAGTACGTTGTTAAATAGACACAACATCTTAATTCTTGATTTTTCTGGATCCTAAAAAGAAAGCTTTTCTACCCTTCACCATTAAATTTGATGTTTGATATAGGTTTTTTATAGTTAATTACAGTTTATCAGATTAAGAACGTTTTCTCCTATTTCTAATTTGCCAATTATTCTTTTGATCATAGATGGATGTTGAATTTTATCAACTTTTTTTGGGGGGAGATGGAGTGTCACTCTGTCACCCAGGCTGGAGTGCAATGATGCGATCTCAGCTCACTGCAAGCTGTGCCTCCCGGGTTCAAGCGATTCTCCTGCCTCAGTCTCCCAAGTAGCTGGGACTACAGGCGTGTGCCACCATGTCCAGCTAATTTTTTGTATTTTTAGTAGAGATGGGGTTTCACCATGTTAGCCAGGATGGTCTCAATCTCCTGACCTCGTGATCCACCCACCTCAGCCTCCTAAAGTGCTGGGATTACAGGTGGGAGCCACCACGCCTGGCCGAATTTTATCAACTTTTTTTTTGCACCCATTGAGATGATAACATGATTTTTTTCTCCTTTAACCTGTTAATGTAGTAAATTGCATTGATTGAACTTTCTAATACTAAACCAACCTTAGAACAGTGGTACTCAGCTTGATTCGTCATCAGAATCACACAAATAAAAAGTCTTTTTAAAAGTCTAGATCAGCCGGGCGCGGTACCACCTGTATTCCTGTTTCTCTTTTTGTTTCATATTTTATTAAAAGAAATAAAATAATACAGATAAAGCTGATATCCCCTTTTTTTCTCTTTTCAGTTTCATTTCCTTCTTTTCTCTTTGGAAAGCTTCCCCATCCTAGTAATTTGTGTGTTTCTTTATTTTGTTTTTAAGCTCAAGTTTTTTGTTTGTTTGTTTTTTTCTGTTTGTTTTGTTTTTGTAGAGATGGGGTTTGGCCATATTGCCCAGGTTGGTCTCGAACTCCTGAGCTTAAGTGATCCACCCACCTTGGGCCTCCCAAAAATGCTAGGATTATAGCATGAGCCACCATGTTCTGCCTTAAGCTTAATTACTTTTTAAAAATAGGTTATACATGTACGTGGCACAGAATTCAAAAGGAACAAGTTAAGTCCTATTTCTGCATCCAGCTACCTATTTTTCCTCTGCAGAAGTAACCACCAACACTGGTTTGTGTGTCCTTTTGGAAATATCTGACATCTGTCTAGATGTAGATGTGCTCTTAGTCTCTCCTCTACCGCCCAACCAGTACCATGCTCTATAGACTGTTCTCCACTCAACTGAGTCCATGTAACATTACAACATTGGACATCATTCCATTTCAATGCACGTCCTGTCCTGCACCCCATAAGGAGACTTTGGTTAACAATGAACCACATGTGATGGTGTTCCCTTAAGATTATAATACCACATTTTTACTGTAGCCTTTCAATGTTTAGATATGTTTAGATACAGGGATACTCACTGTTGTGTTACAGTTGCCTGCAGTATTCAGTATAGCAACATGCTGTATAGGTTTGCAGCCTAGGAGCCATAGGTTATACTGTATCACCTAGGTGTGCAGTAGGCTCTACCATCCAGGTTTGTGTAAGTGCATTCTATGATGTTCACACAAAGATGACATTGCCTGGTGACACATTTCTCAGAAGATATCCTCATTGTTAAGCAACACGTGACTATAGTTCAACCCTGAAAAGTGTTCTATTGTAATGGTGTACGTTATTTTACTTGGTTGGTCTCCTCTTGATGGGTAGGGATTCAAGCTGTTTCTACTCTTTTGCTATTAAAACAGTGCTGCAATGAATAATCTATATTATCTTTGGGAACATGTGAAGTAGAAGTACTAGTATAAAATTTTGGGACCGGGGGCGGTGGCTCACGCCTGTTATCCCAGCACGTTGGGAGGCTGAGGCAGGTGGATCACCTGAGGTCTGGAGCTCGAGACCAGCCTGACCAACATGGAGAAACCCCGTCTCTACTAAAAATACAAAAAAATTAGCCGGGCATGGTGGCGCATGCCTGTAATCTCAGCTACTCGGGAGGCTGAGGTAGGAGAATCGTTTGAATGCGGGAGGCAGAGGTTGCAGTGAGCTGAGATCATCATGCCATGGCACTCTGGCCTGGGCAACAAGAGTGAAACTCAGTCTCAAAAAAAAAAAAAAAAAAAAAGAAAGGTAGATAATGCCAAAGTGATCTCCACAAGTGTTTACTAATTTTTATTCCTACCAACAAATATAAAAGTGCCAGTTTCCCCCCATACTCTTTATCTTTGCTTTCTTTCTTTTTTTTTTTTTTTTTTTTGAGATGGAGTTTTGTTCTGTCACCCAGGCTGGAGTGCAATGGCGATCTTGGCTCACTGCAACATCCACCTCCTGGATTCAAGCAATTCTCCTGCCTCAGCCTCCCAAGTAGTTGGGATTACAAGTGCCCGCCACCACACCTAGCTAGTGTTTGTAGTTTTTTAGTAGAGACAGGTTTTCACCATGTTGGCCAGGCTTGTCTCGAACTCCTGACCTCAGGTGATCAACCCGTCTCGGCCTCCCAAACTGTTGGGATTACAGGCATGAGCCACCACGCCCAGCACTCTTTATGTTTTTAAAGGCCATTAAATGGCCTTGAGCCCAGGAGTTCAAGACCATCCTGAGCAACATGGTGAAACCTTGTCTCTACAGAAAAATACAAAAATTTGCCAGGTGTGGTGGTGTGAGCTTGTAGTCTCTGCTACTCAGGAGTTTGGGGTGGGAGGATTAGCTGAGCCTGGGGAGCTCAAGGCTGCAGTGAGCTGTGATTATGCCACTGCACTCTAGCCTTGGCAACAGTGTGAGACCCCGTCTCAAAAAAATAAAAAAAATAAATAAACAAAAACGTAAAGAGATGTTCGGCCTCACTCTTAATAATACAAATGTGGAAAAAACTACAATGAAATACTCTTTTTTAAAACTTTTATACTTTTTATCACTTAGTGATAAAGATCAAAACATTTGAAACTGTGATCTGTTATTTGTCTTTCGCCTATGTTTCTATAGAATTATGCAATTTTTACTGATTTGGAGGAGCTCTGTGCATATAAGGAAATTAGCTCTTGTGATAAGCATTGAAAATATATTTTTTGAGTGTCTTACTTTTCTTATGATTTTGTATCGATTTTTCTGAAATCTTTTGTTTAAATCTTTTATCTCATGGTGTGTATGTTTTGTGTCATTTCAGAAGGTCTTCTCCACTCCAAGGTTTAAAAAATCATTTCCCATCTTTTCTTCTAAAACTTTAATTTTTAGAAAAACAATGTAGTTTTTTTTTTTTTTTTTTTTTTTTTGAGACGGAGTCTCGCTCTGTCGCCCAGGCTGGAGTGCAGTGGCCGGATCTCAGCTCACTGCAAGCTCCGCCTCCCGGGTTCACGCCATTCTCCAGCCTCAGCCTCCCGAGTAGCTGGGACTACAGGTGCCCGCCACCTCGCCCGGCTAGTTTTTTGTATTTTTTAGTAGAGACGGGGTTTCACCGGGTTAGCCAGGATGGTCTCGATCTCCTGACCTCATGATCCGCCCGCCTCGGCCTCCCAAAGTGCTGGGATTACAGGCTTGAGCCACCGCGCCGGGCCAATGTAGTTATTTTTTATCCATCTGGACTTTTATGTAAGAAATGGGGTAAAAATCCACCTTATTTTTTCCCTAGATAATTTCTCAGTTGTCCTTTAAGATTTATTTAATAATCTCTCTTTTTCCTGGGGAGTTTTATTTTCAAGGTATGAAACGATATTCACAATGAGGGAAAAAAATAAAAACAATCAAATTACACATTTTTTAAACCTGATTGTTATCACAGATATAAAAAGATTGAGAAAAATTATAGTTTTTTGTTTTTTGTTTGTTTGTTATGAGATGGAGTTTTGTTCTGTTGCCCAGGCTGGAGTGCAGTGGTGCCATCTCGGCTCACTGCAACCTCTGCCTCCCAGGTTCAAGCTGTTCTCCTGCCTCAGCCTCCTGAGTAGCTGAGATTACAGGTGCCCTCCACTACACCCGGCTAATTTTTGTACTTTTAGTAGAGACGGGGTTTCACCATGTTGGCCAGACTGGTCTTGAACTCCTGACCTCATGAGCCACCCACCTCGGCCTCCCAAAGTGCTGGGATTACAGGCTTGAGCCACCATGCCCGCCGACACAACCTTTTTATTAACTGCCTTATGTTTCTCTAAAGCATTTTACTCCAGAGAGCTCCCCCCATTTTAAATGTACTGCGCAATAAAAGTAAACATCCAGTAAAATTCACTTTTTCTTTGTTGTACAGTTCTAAGTTTAGACAAATGCATAGACTTGTGTAACCAGCCACCACATTCAAGATAGAGAATAGTCCTTTCACCTCCATATATTCTCACATGCTACTATTTTGTAGGCAAACCCTGCCCTCACCCCAATCCCTGGCACCTACTTCTCTGTTTTCTACAAGTACCCATGTGCTGAGAATTTCTGGTGACTGTTTTTAGGGTTTTGTTTTGTTTTGTTTTGTTTTTGAAACAGAGTCTCATTCTGTTGCCCAGGATGGAGTGCAGTGGGGCCATCTCTTCCCACTGCAACCTCTGCCTCCTAAGTTCAAGTGATTCTCTTGCCCCAGCCTCCCGAGTAGCTGGGATTACAGGCATGTATCACCAGGACTGACTAATTTTTGGATTTTTAGTAGAGACAGAGTTTCACCATGTTGGCCAGGCTGGTGTTGAACTCCTGACCTCAGGTGATCTGCCCGCCTTGGCCTCCCAAAGTGCTGGGATTACAGGTGTGAGCCACCGCGCCTGGCCAACTGGTAATTGAATTGAGTCAAGTGGGAACTGTTGCCTGAGGACATTGCTGCCTTTTTTTTTTTTTTTTTTTGCGACGGAGTCTCGCTCTGTTGCCCAGGCTGGAGTGCAGTGGCATGATCTCGGCTCACTGCAAGCTCTGCCTCCCAGATTCATGCCATTCTCCTGCCTCAGACTCCCAAGTAGCTGGGACTACAGGTACCCGCCACCACGCCCGGCTAATTTTTTGTATTTTTAGTAGAGACGGGGTTTCACTGTGTTAGCTAGGATGGTCTCAATCTCATGATCCACCTCGTGATCCACCCGCCTCGGCCTCCCAAAGTGCTGGAATTACAGGCATGAGCCACTGCACCCAGCCGGAGGAGGACATTGCTTCTTAACTGGCAGGAACTTGCTCTGCACCCTGGAATATATTCTGAAAGCTGGGAGCAGTCAGAGGCCTCAAACAAATAATCATAAGAGCTAACATTTCCTGAGCGCTTACTACATAACAGGTACTGCTAAGGGCATTTAAAGTGTTATCTCACTTTTCACAGCAGTTCCATAAGGTAAATCTATCATCCCCATTTTACAGATGAGGCCACTGAGGCTAAAGTACTTTGCGCAAGATCATAGAGCCAGGAAAGAGTGGAGCCAAGATTTGGACCCAGGCTGGCCAATTGCTGTGCACATGCTCCTTACCCCTCTACTATATTGCCTTCCCTCCAGAGGAGAGGTTACCTGTCTCTGCCACCCCCAGCCTGGAAATGTGACCGGCACCCACGTTGGCTCTCACATCGTCATATTCTCTCCTAATGCAACTTCTTGTTTGGGAAATAGATATTGCTGAAGCCGGGATGATTCAGGAAGGGCTTCTGTGACGGGCAGGGTGGAGGACTATGCTGGGGAGGGGTGCTGGGAGATCGCCGTCTGTTTCTGTCTTGCTGACAACATTTTTCCCCTCTCCGCACTGGACAGAGCCTCCTCTGTTCCTCTCCATCTGACTTCCTGCTTCCTCCTCTGGCTTTGGAGTGCCTGGCTCCTCTGACTACCTCTTCTTAAGCCCCCATCTCTTCTCTCTCTCACTCCGCTTGGTAAGAGGAACAAGGGTTCTGGGGTCTGGGCAAAGGGAAACATCTCCTGGTTCTAGCAAATGGGCCCCGTGAGGGTTGGGTGCACCCCTGAAAAGGTAAATCCACCCTGGGGAGCTCTACCAGAGGCATTACCACTCCCTAGCAGGGCATCTGGAAGCGGCAGTTATTTTCTTAAAACTTAAATTATAGTAAGCATACAGAATAGCGCACAGATCATGAACTTGATTCCCACAGGGTGAATACACTCATGTAACCAGTATCAGATCAGGAGATAGAATATTCCCAGCATCCCGTGTAACCAGTACCAGATTAAGAAATAAAACATTCCCAGCAGCCCAGAGGTTCCTCTCCAGGCTCTCTTCTAGTCACTGTCCCTAGTAGAGGGCTGGGGCATTTTTGTTTGTTACAATCACTTCTGGGTTCTACTGGCATTGAGTTGGCAGAGTCTAGGAATGCTAAGTGTCTGCAATGCATGGGACAGTCCTACAGTATAAAGAACTGTCCTGCCCAGATGCATGTTGAGAAACACTGTACCTGCTGGGTCTGACCAGTGATGGGCTGCAGTGTGGCAAAGGCCTGGGGAACAGGGGTGCAGCTGTGTCTGTGGGTCAGAGTGAGGAAGGGCCTTCACTGCGATTCTGTTGCCACCCTCAGGCCTCCGGAATGCTCCCCGCTGCTGGGCAGTGATCCAGCCCCTGCTGTGTGCCGTATACATGCCCAAGTGTGAGAATGACCGGGTGGAGCTGCCCAGCCGTACCCTCTGCCAGGCCACCAGAGGCCCCTGTGCCATCGTGGAGAGGGAGCGGGGCTGGCCTGACTTCCTGCGCTGTACTCCTGACCGCTTCCCTGAAGGCTGCACGGTGAGTGCTCTGTGAGACAAGGTCCAGGCTCTCTGGGCTGGGTAGGACCGGGTATAGGGCAGGGTCCAGTGGGGAGCAGGGGAGCCCAGAGCTTTGTCTCCTGGAGACCCTGAGCCTACAGCCATGGGGTCAGCAAGCCACAAACTCAAACTGCAGTTCACTGGCTGGACCCATCTATTACGGATTCTCTATTTATCAGTGATCACATGTTCAGCAAAATGTTTTGAGCAGTGGCTGTGTTGGGTGTTGTGGTGTTATGGGCATCACAGATGACGGGAGCCTGTCAGGAAGTCTCTCGTCTATGTTGGGAGTCAAGGCATGAGCATGTGAAACAGCTAGAGCCACCAAGGCAGGGGACGTGAGCTAGTTCTGAGTGGTGCAGGAGAGATCTTCAATGAAAATAATAACAGTAATAATTATAGTAATAATACTAATTAGTCCTGTTTACTATATGCCAAATACCATTATAATAAGCTCACGCCTGTAATCCCAGCACTTCGGGAGGCCGAGGCGGGCAGATCACCTGAAGTCAGGAGTTCCAGACCAGCCTGGCCAACATGGCGAAACCCTGTCTCTACTAAAAATACAAACATAAGTCTGATGTCGTGGCGCCTGTAGTCCCAGCTACTTGGGAGGCTGAGACATGAGAATCGCTTGAACCCAGGAGGTGGAAGTTGCAGTGAGCTGAGATCATGCCACTGAACTCCAGCCTGGGCTGCAGAGTAAGACTCTGTCTCAAAACAAACAAACAAACAAACAAACAAACAAACAAACAAACTGGCCGGACACAGTGGCTCACGCCTGTAATGCCACCACTTTGGAAAGCCAAGGCAGGTGGATCACTTGATGAGGTCAGAAGTTCAAGACCAGCCTGACCAACAGGGTGAAACTCCGTCTCTACTAAAAATACAAAAAATTAGCTGGATGTGGTGGTGGGCACCTGTAATCCCAGCTACTTGGGAGGCTGAAGCAGGAGCATCACTTAAACCCGGGAGGCAGAGGTTGCAGTGAGCTGAGATTGTGCCATTGCACTCCAGCCTGGGTGACAGAGCGAGACTCTGTCTCTCTCTCTATAAAAAATATATGTTTATTATTTTAACCCTTAAACCATACCATGAGGTAAGTACTACCATCTTAGAAATGGGGAAACTGGCTGGGCGCGGTGGCTCACGCCTGTAATCCCAGCATTTTGGGAGGCCGAGGCGGGTGGATCATGAGGTCAGGAGTTCAAGACCAGCCTGGCCAACCTGGTGAAACCCTGTCTCTACTAAAAATACAAAAATTAGCCAGGTGTGGTGGTAGGTGCCTGTAGTCCCAGCTACTCAGGAGGCTGAGGCAGGAGAATTGCTTGAACCCGGGAGGCAGAGGTTGCAGTGAACCGAGATTGTGCCACTGCCCTCCAGGCTGGGTGACAGAGCGAGACTGTCTCCAAAAAAACAAAGAAAAAAAGAAAGAAGTGGGGAAACTGAAGTACAGAGAGGCCAAATAATTTGCCAAGCCAGTCCTGGGATTCAGGTCCCAGAAGTGTATCTCCAGCCACCCTGCCATGCTACCTGGATACCTTTCCCTAAACGAGAGGCTCGCCCCTGAGCTGCCTTGACACCATCTTTTCCCATCCCTGGTGCCAGAATGAGGTGCAGAACATCAAGTTCAACAGTTCAGGCCAGTGCGAAGTGCCCTTGGTTCGGACAGACAACCCCAAGAGCTGGTACGAGGACGTGGAGGGCTGCGGCATCCAGTGCCAGAATCCGCTCTTCACCGAGGCTGAGCACCAGGACATGCACAGCTACATCGCGGCCTTTGGGGCCGTCACAGGCCTCTGCACGCTCTTCACCCTGGTCAGCTGCGGGAGGGCATGCCCGGGATGCCCTCTGCCTGGAACACGGGAAGAGAGCCAGAGGGAAGGGGGGCAAAGGGGTCTTGGTGGGGGTCCCCAGGGAAGGGTCATGATCAGAAGGGTCCGGGGCTCAGTTAAGGGTGTCTGTGTCAGCAGAATAACCCTAACCTCGCAGAATGGCCCACTTCTCTCTTCCAGGCCACATTCGTGGCTGACTGGCGGAACTCGAATCGCTACCCTGCTGTTATTCTCTTCTACGTCAATGCATGCTTCTTTGTGGGCAGCATTGGCTGGCTGGCCCAGTTCATGGATGGTGCCCGCCGGGAGATCGTCTGCCGTGCAGATGGCACCATGAGGCTTGGGGAGCCCACGTAGGTGTCTTGGGGACCCAGAAGTGAAGGTGCAGGGAGAAAGGCTGAAGTGTGCATTTACCCCAAAAGGGGCAGGTGCGTGTAAAACCGAGATCCAGAACAGGATCTGGCTCTGTCTTACTGCATACTGCATGCAAGGTGTCCAGTGTTAGGATCTTAGTTTCAGAATCAGGACCTTCGTGGTTTGCATCTGCTCAAAGGGGCGCCTCCTAGAGCCTCCTCAGATCTGATCTGGGTCCTGTCTGCAAGCCCTGCCTGACTTCTGGGAACCTCAGCAGTTGAGGGTGTGGGCACAGGGTGGGGAGACCAGGTGGAGGGAGTACGGAGTGACCACCTCAAGTGACACCTCACCTCTCTGCACAGCTCCAATGAGACTCTGTCCTGTGTCATCATCTTTGTCATCGTGTACTATGCCCTGATGGCTGGCGTGGTTTGGTTTGTGGTTCTCACCTATGCCTGGCACACTTCCTTCAAAGCCCTGGGCACTACCTACCAGCCTCTCTCGGGCAAGACCTCCTACTTCCACCTGCTCACCTGGTCACTCCCCTTTGTCCTCACTGTGGCAATCCTTGCTGTGGCGCAGGTATAGTGACTGGTAGGGACGGGAGTTCTGGATAGGGTGAGTTTGAGGGAGGGGGCCAGTAACCCACCTTCCCTCCCGCCCCTTCCTGCCGCAGGTGGATGGGGACTCTGTGAGTGGCATCTGTTTTGTGGGCTACAAGAACTACCGATACCGTGCGGGCTTCGTGCTGGCCCCAATCGGCCTGGTGCTCATCGTGGGAGGCTACTTCCTCATCCGAGGTGAGTGAAGACCAGACCAGGACCAGCTGGGTAACAAGATGTGCTGGGCACTTGCTGTGTGTGATTGGGAGCCGAGAGCTGCCAACACAGCTGCCCCCATGCTGAGACCCCAGCTAGTTGCTACAGGGTCTTCACACACAGTAGAAGGTGACCCTCTAGGCAGACAAAACACTGTGGGCACTTCTTGCAGGACAGCACCTTTGTGCTGGCCAGAAAAATCCATCCCTCTCTCCAGGGCCTTGGCCCAGGGCTCACAGCTTCTTTTTTTTGTTGTTGTTGTTTATTTTTGTTTTTGAGATAGAGTCTGGCTCTGTTGCCCAGGCTGGAGTGCAGTGGCACAATCTTGGCTCACTGCAACCTTTGCCTCCTGGGTTCTAGCTATTCTCCTGCCTCAGCCTCCCCCATAGCTGAAATCACAGGCATGCACCACCACGTCTGGCTAATTTTTGTATTTTTAGTAGAGACGGGGTTTCACCATGTTGGCCAGGCTGGTCTTGAACTCCTGACCTAAAGTGATCCACCCACCTCGGCCTCCCAAAGTGCCAGGATTATAGGCGTGAGTCACCATGCCCAGCCTCACAGCTTGTTAGGTGGAGTTGGGCCAGGATCCAGCCCCAGTCAGCTCCTGGCCAGTGCACTTGTGTGATGAACACCCTGAGTGATCTACTCTGCCCACTTGGCCCAACCTGGGTCCTTTGGTTATCCGTGTGCACATTATTAAATTAATGATATGTACTGTCAATCTTCTGGAGCTTGGTTTTCATCTTCTTTCTGCCCCCGGCACACACAGCTCTCAGCATGCATGAAATTAGTGGTCCCTAACTTTCCTGTCTCATACTGCCATCCCACAGTAAGCCTCAGCATCTAGCTCATTGTTGTTGGATTTCCTTTGTGAACCTCAGTTTCCTTACCCTGAACTGCCAGCCTTCTGTGCAGTCGCCTCTTTCCCCTCTTTTTGACTTCTGATCTGTGCTTCGTTATCATGCTGTCCTGGTGTGGTAATCACTAGCCACATGTGTTGAAACTAGTCCAGGCTGAGTGCGGCAGCTCACTCCTGTAATCCTAGTACTTTGGGAGGCTGAGACGGACGGATCACTTGAGCTCAGGAGTTCAAGACCAGCCTGAACAACATAGTGAGACCCCATTTCTACAAAAAATACAAAATTTGCCTGGGCAGGGTGGCACATGCCTGTGGTTCCAGCTATGTGAGAGGCTGAGGTGGGAGGCTTGCTTGAGCCCAGGAGGTTGAGGCTGCAGTAAGCCATGATCATGCCACTGCACTCCAGCCTGGGTGACAGAGTGAGACCCTGTCTCAAAGAAAACAAGACAACAATGAAAAGAAACGAGTCCAAATTGAGGTGTGTTGTAAAATGTGAAATACACACTGTATTAAAAAAAACTTAGCAGGAAAAAAATGTAAGATATCTCATTAATAATGTGTTACATGGATTATGTGTTGAAATGATTTTTATTTTGAATATATTGGGTTTGTAAAATATATTGATACTAGTTTTGCTTGTTTCTTTTAACTTTTTTTAAGTGGCCACTAGAAAATTGCCATATGTATGTGGATCACATATTTCTATGGGAAGGCCGGCATGGTGGCTCACACCTGTAATCCCAGCACTTTGGGAGGCCGAGGTGGGCAGATCACCTGAATTCAGGAGTTCAAGACCATCCTGGCCAACATGGTGAAACCCCATCTTTACAAAAATACAAAAATTAGCCAGCATGATGGCGGGTGCCTGTGATCCCAGGTGCTTGGGAGGCTGAGGCAGGAGAATTGCTTGAACCTGGGAGGCGGAGTTTACAATGAGCTGAGATTGCACCATTGCACTCCAGCCTGGGAGACAGGGTTCCGTCTAAAAAAAAAAACAACAACTATATTGGATAGTGCTGTTCTTGAGTTTGTTCTATGCCTTTTCCATCAGAACAGCTTTGATCTGCCCCCTTCCTCAGGGGCAGCTAGGCCATGACCGAGGTTTCCTCTTCTCGTGTCTGTCTAGGCTCTGCCCTGGTCTTCCCAGTCCCTGGTAGACCTGCTACCAACTTCTCACCATTTCTCCAGTGTCTCTAGCTCCCCAGGCTTTCAGTCAGCACAGGGGCAATCAGACTTGGGACACCAGAGCCTTAGGACCCTCCTCCTACTCACCCATCCTTCCCAGCAGGGCAGCCTCACCCCTGCTAATGTCTGAGGTCCCCCTTCTGTTCAGGAGTCATGACTCTGTTCTCCATCAAGAGCAACCACCCAGGGCTGCTGAGTGAGAAGGCTGCCAGCAAGATCAATGAGACCATGCTGCGCCTAGGTGAGTGGCCCCGGGGGACTTTGGTCTGAGGTCCTGGCCAGTCCAACACTGCACCCTCCTGGGGCTATGTGACTGGCAGGATGCAGTAAGTCAGTGGGACAAGTTAGCCATGGGGACAAGGACAAGGGGTGTGTGTAGGTGGTAGTGGTAGTGGCAGCTCAAAAGAAGGGGGCCTACTCGGGGGGAAGAATTCAAGTTCATGCCAGGACTGGTTCCTCCTGCCCACTACATCCCATGTGGGCCCTCCCATGGCTGCCTCAAGTGCCCTTCTTTATTTTAGAGGAAGCAGTTCTTGGACTGAGCCCAGGATGAGTTCACCCCAGCCCCAGCGGTCTTTGAGGCCTCAGTGGGGCAGACTCCCTCCTCCCCACTGCAGCTGCGGGACTGGGCTTGGTAACGTCCTGTCCTGCCCCTGTCCTCCACAGGCATTTTTGGCTTCCTGGCCTTTGGCTTTGTGCTCATTACCTTCAGCTGCCACTTCTACGACTTCTTCAACCAGGCTGAGTGGGAGCGCAGCTTCCGGGACTATGTGCTGTGAGTGAGGGGCATGGAGGCGGCAGTGTTGGGAGCCGGAGCCAAGGCCATAGGACACCCACCTCCACCCACTGGGCAGCAGGGATTTGCCAAGTCCCTGCTGCATACAGCAGATTCAACTGATGGTGTCTGAGTGCATAAGGCGCCAGTCTCTGCAGTTTCTCAAACATGGCAAACAACCTTCGCATCCCTTCTCACCTCTGCCCTTCCCTCTCCACCCCCTTGGTTGCCCGGCTGGTGCATGTGTGACTGTTAAGCAGCCAGTTCAGCTTCGTGACTGACACTAAGTTGCCCTCTAATTCTTCGTGCTCTCCCGCAGAGCCTGCTGTAGATCCCGGCACAGGACTAGTTACCTCTCTATGATAGGTTAATGACTTGTTAATGTCGGCTAGTTTTGCCTGTGCTTTTTTGTGTCATAATGAGGATGGATTGGAGAGAGTAAGACATCTCTACTGCGGAGAGAAGCGCAGTGCCCACTGTTACAAGGACAGCCGCTAAAATGGATGCTAGTCCAAGCCCTGACTGTGTCAGGCTCTTCCTTAAAGGTTCCGGCCTCCAGTCTGGGATACTTTAAACCACAATGATGCCTCAGTCTCTGCCCCAGAGATTTGATTTAATTGCCTGGGGCGGGGCCCAGACATTAGTAGCTATTAAAAGCTCCCCAGTTGATTCTAATGAGCACCCAGGGTTGAGATCAGCGCTGTGGGGCTTAGCCCTTTCTAAAGGTTTTGGATTGGTTGTCTGAGTCTACTCAGTAGACTCAGAAAATCCCACCTGTAGTTCCAGCTACTTGGGAGGCTGACGCAGGAGATTGCCTGAGCCCAGGAATTGGAAGCTGCGGTGGGCTGTGATCGTGCCACCACAGTCTAGCCTGGGTGACAGAGCAAGACCCTGTCTCAAAAAAAGAGAGAGAAAAAAGGAAAGCCTCACTTGTCTACGTCCCCTCACTGTAGGTGTCAGGCCAATGTGACCATCGGACTGCCCACCAAGAAGCCCATCCCTGACTGTGAGATCAAGAATCGCCCGAGCCTTCTGGTGGAGAAGATCAACCTGTTTGCCATGTTTGGAACTGGCATTGCCATGAGCACCTGGGTCTGGACCAAGGCCACGCTGCTCATCTGGAGGCGTACCTGGTGCAGGTGGGCGCGGCAGCCAGCCCCTCCTGCCCTGCCCGCCTCACCCTCAGGCTTGGGACCCCATCTTTAGGTTTTGTCAGGTCCTGCTTCTAGTGCAGCCTTGGTCAGTGGTTCACCACCGCCCCCTGGTGGCACCTCCTGTCCTTGGGTGGCACCTCCCAATGCCTGGGCCTGGGCCAAGTGCAGAGCCAGCTGTCATCATCTTTTAAGAGTGGAGTGATTGGAGGGCTGGGCTCACAGGAGCTCTGCATTCTGGCCCCACTTCTTTGCAGAGAAGGCCTCTACTCCTGAGTCCTTGAAGGACTTGAGGCCCTTGGGAGCCTCCTTCTCTGGAAAGAATGGCATCGCTGGCCCTTCCCAAGATTTGCTGGGAAGTGGCTGTTTCTTCACGCTCCTTCCCTATCCCTTCTACTCTCAGGTTGACTGGGCAGAGTGACGATGAGCCCAAGCGGATCAAGAAGAGCAAGATGATTGCCAAGGCCTTCTCCAAGCGGCATGAGCTCCTACAGAACCCGGGCCAGGAGCTGTCCTTCAGCATGCACACTGTGTCCCACGATGGGCCTGTGGGTGAGCCTCACCCCTCCTCCACCGGAGCCGCCTGGCCCCGCGCTGCCCATGTGCTATTCTCTCCCAGCCTGCTGGGGGCACACAGATTATTTGGAAGACTGACTGTGTGGAGCAAGGCACTCCCTCTGTCACTCACACACCCATTCTTCCCCAGGCCCCTCCCACCCTCTGGGGGGCTTCCCCTCTCTGTTTCTGCCCCTGGGTCTGCTTGCCAGTGCTTGGGTTCCAAGAAGACTCCTCTCCCTCTCCCTTCTCCTAAATTCTGCAGTTGCTATCCCTGGGCAAGAGTAAGTCAGGGTTCCAAGAACTGGATTTCTGGCCTCCAGTTAGGCCCTTTGGGGACCTGAGGCCCTTCTCTTCAGATTCTGAAGGGGTAGAGATCACCGTGGTCACAGGGTGAGCTTTCTCTGGTGAGCAGGAGGGACTGGCTGTGGGAAGGTGAATGGCACTGAGTATGGGAGGCACTGCCGGGGACTGGGGAGTCACTATTCCTTCTCCTTTCCTTCCTTCTATTCCCACAGCGGGCTTGGCCTTTGATCTCAATGAGCCCTCAGCTGATGTCTCCTCTGCCTGGGCCCAGCATGTCACCAAGATGGTGGCTCGGAGAGGAGCCATACTGCCCCAGGATATTTCTGTCACCCCTGTGGCAACTCCAGGTATGAGGGTTCAGGCTTCTGGAGGAAGACGGGGGGCACAGAGGCTGGGGGCTTCTGGGACTGGAGTACAGGGGCTGTCAAAGGAGGAGGAAGAGGAAGGAAAGGCCCCAAAGGATCTGAAAGGTGGGGCTAAGGCTCTAAGAGTCTAGAGGCCTGGGCCCCACAACTAACAGGGTAAGGGCTCCCAGGAGAGTGGGGGTGCCATGGACAGAGCCAGGACCCCAAGCTCATGTTTTCTCTCCTCCTGTCAGTGCCCCCAGAGGAACAAGCCAACCTGTGGCTGGTTGAGGCAGAGATCTCCCCAGAACTGCAGAAGCGCCTGGGCCGGAAGAAGAAGAGGAGGAAGAGGAAGAAGGAGGTGTGCCCGCTGGCGCCGCCCCCTGAGCTTCACCCCCCTGCCCCTGCGTCCAGTACCGTTCCTCGACTGCCTCAGCTGCCCCGGCAGAAATGCCTGGTGGCTGCAGGTGCATGGGGAGCTGGGGACTCTTGCCGACAGGGAGCGTGGACCCTGGTCTCCAACCCATTCTGCCCAGAGCCCAGTCCCCCTCAGGATCCATTTCTGCCTAGTGCACCAGCCCCCATGGCCTGGGCTCACAGCCACCGACAGGGCCTGGGGCCCATTCACTCCCGCACCAACCTGATGGAGGCAGAACTCATGGATGCAGACTCAGACTTCTGAGCCTGCAGAGCAGGACCTAGGACAGGAAAGAGAGGAACCAATACCTTCAAGGCTCCTCTTCCTCACGGAGCATGCTTCCCTAGGATCCCGTCTTCCAGAGAACCTGTGGGCTGACTGCCCTCCCAGGAGAGTTCTGGATGTCTGGCTCAAAGCAGCAGGACTGTGGTAAAGAGCCTAACATCTCCACAGGGAGGCTTCACCCCAGGGACAGGGCCTGGAGCTCAGGGTCCTTGTTTCTGCCCCACCAGCTGCAGCCTGGTTGGCAGCATCTGCTCCATTGGGGCAGGGAGTATGCAGAGCTTGCAGTGGGGCAGGAATGGTGGAGGCAGAGGTGACAGTTCCCAGAGTGGGCTGTGGTGGCCAGGGAGGCAGCCTAGCCCATGTCTGGCCGATGAGGGCTGGCTGCTGTTTTCTGGGCTGATGGGTGCCCTTTCCTGGCAATCTCAGTCCAAAAGTGTTAATTTTTTCATTACTCCTTTGTCTAAGTAGGGCCAGGGCTCCCTCTTCCTCTCCCAGGTGTTTGTGGGGCTGGAAGGGCCTGCTCCCATAGGGGCCATGTCGCCTCTTAATAGGTGGCCCTACCCCAAACCCATCTTTTGTTCTCCTGTATCCTCCTTCCCTTGTTCCTTTTCAGTTCAATTTCAGAGGTGCCAACCTCTTCACATTTCTTTTTTGTTGATGAGGACCCAGAGCTGCTGCACACACTCACCTGCAACCCCCTCCCCTCACTGCTGGGCCCCATCTCCACGGGAGAGACTGGTTCAGCTCTAGGGCCTCAGCCTGGAGTGGGATAGGAGAGGAGAGTAATGGGGCCTCTGAAAGATGTGTCATCTCTTCCTCACACCCATTCAGTGAATGATGGGTCCTCTAGACTTAAGGGGCTCCCCTGGGAAGCTGCTGTAGCTTCAGCCAGGCAAGAAAGCTTCCTTCAACCTGCATAGCCGGTGGGTGAGATTCCCACCTTCCATAGCCTCCAACCATGTTCCCAAGGCCCCACTTTCAAGAATCAGACACCAGGAAGCCATAGATGCTGGCTGGGTTCCAGGTTATGGGGAGAAGAAATACAGTCAATAAAAGGTTTTTGTATAAACTCTTGGTGTGTTTTTTGTTTTGTTTGTTTTTTGTTTTTGAGACGGAGTCTTGCTCTGTCGCCCAGGCTGGAGTGCAGTGGCGCATCTCTGCTCACTGCAACCTCCATCTCCCGGGTTCTCCATTCTCCTGCCTCAGCCTCCCAAGTAGGTGGGACTACAGGTGCCCGCCACCACGCCTGGCTGATTTTTTGTATTTTTTTTAGTAGAGACGGGGTTTCACCATGTTAGCCAGGATGGTCTTGATCTCCTGACCTCGTGATCTGCCCACCTCGGCTTCCCAAAGTGCTGGGATTACAGGCATGAGCCACTGCCGCTTTTTTTTTTTTTTTTTTTGAGATAAAAGTCTCACTCTACCCCCAGGCTAGAGTACAGTGGCGTGATATTGGCTCACTGCAACCTCTGTCTCCTGGGTTCAAGCAATTCTCCTGCCTCAGCCTCCTGAGTAGCTGGGATTACAGGTGCCTGCCACCACACCCAAGTAATTTTCTTATTTTTAGTAGAGAAGGGGTTTCACCATGTTGGCCAGGCTGGTCTCGAACTCCTGACCTTAAGTGATCCGCCCACCTTGGGCTCCAAAGGGCCGAAATTACAGGTGTGAGCCACCGCGCCCAGCTAGTGCGTTCTTTCTTCTGTGGCTCCTGGTCCTGGCCTCCTTACCTTGTCTTGGTCCTGATCTTTTTTGTCTTCCACATCTTCCCAAGGCTGTTCAGAAAGGCCAAGAGCTTGGTGCTAATGTGGCCATGGCTGATGGTCAGATGTCCGGCTGATGGCGGCCTCATGTGCTGGCTGCCCGCCTGAGCCAGTTGGCTGTGTATGAACAAAAGCTCTTCTGTGGTCACAGCTGCCTTGCTGAGCACTGATCACAAGATATTTGAGCACAGGCGTGCAGCTTCCCCTGGGGTGATGGTGTCTCGGGGTGGAAATGGGCAGGGCTCCTCGAGGCATTCCTGGACCCCATCTCTGGGGGCCTTTTTCTTCTGCTGGGGATGTCCATCAGGCCAGGCGCATTCTGATCCACAGCTTCTTCCCCTGGCCAGTCAGGGAAGCCTGTTAGCCCCATTTCCTCCAACAAGATAATGCATAGAAGACTGGGATCTGGGGTGCAAGGGCTCAGGATTATGAGAAGAGATCTGTGGAGCAAAGGGGCTGGTGCCCACAGACTTGGCGGGTATTGTGGAGTACAGACCAGGCTTGTTTGGGGAGTACTCTTTTTTATTGTTGAAATGGAGTCTCACTTTATCGCGCAGGTTGGAGTGCAGTGGCACAATCTCAGCTCATTGTAATCTCTGCCTCCTGGGTTCAAGTGTTTCTCCTGTCTCAGCCTCCCGAGTAGCTGAGATTACAGATGTGCACCACCACGCCCAGCTAATTTTTGTGGGTTTTGTGTGTGTGTTTTTATTTTATTATTTATTTATTTATTATTATTATTATTATTGAGAATGAGTCTTGCTCTGTCACCCAGGCTGGAGTGCAGTGGCGTGATCTCGGCTCGCTGAAACCTCTGCCTCCCTGGTTCAAGCAATTCTCCCGCTTCAGCCCCCCAGGTAGCTGGGATTACAGGCGTGCAGCACCACACCCCACTAGTTTTTGTATTTTTAGTAGATACAAGGTTTCTCCATGTTGGCCAGGCTGGTCTCGAACTCCTGACCTCAGGTGATATGCCTGCCTTGGCCTCCTGAAGTGCTGGGATTACAGGTGTGAGCCACCACACCCAGCCTAATTTTTGTATTTTTAGTAGAGATGCAGTTTCACCATGTTGTCCAGACTGGTCTCGAACTCTTGACCTCACGTGATCCACCCACCTTGGTCTCTCAAAGTGCTGGGATTACAGGTGTGAGCCACTGCACCCAACCAGGAGTACCCTTCTAATGCTGCTCATGTGATGAAGACACCGCATTTTGACCATGGCCAGATTCCAGGAGACGGGGAAAGGGAATACTAACTCATGGATTGTATTCTAGTCACTTTACACGTGTATTAATAATAGCTAACTCCTGGCTGGGCACAGTGGCTGGCGCCTGAAATCCCAGCACTTTGGGAGGCCGAGACAGGAGGGCTGCTTGAGCCCAGAGTTTGAAACCAGCCTGGGCAACAAAGTGAGACCCCCAACTCTACAAAAAATTTAAAAAATTAGTGGGGTGTGGTGGTGTGCCTGTAGTCCCAGTTCCTTGGGAGTCTGAGGTGGATCGCTTGAGCCCAGGAGCTGGAGGCTGCAGTGAGTTGTGATTACATCACTGTACTCTAGCCTGGGCAACACAGCAAGACTCTATCTCAGAAAAAAAAAAAGTCAACTCTTAGTGGATGCTTGCTGGGTACTTCTCTAAGCACTTTGTATACATTAATTCATCAAATCTCACAGATTCAGACCTGTGAGGCTCTGTGAATACCCCTCAAGATACGGAGGCACAGAGAGGTTCAGAAGCTTGCCCAAGACCACACAGTAAGTGCAAATGCTGGCATTTCATTGGGCCCCCTCGCTCCAGTGGGCACTTAGCCATGGTGCTCCACTATCTCTTGTTTAATTCAGAGAATAACAAACCAATCAAAGGAGCTCATTTTATGTGTTAGGTTGGTGCAAAAGTAATTGCAGTATTTTCCATTTTTATTTTATTTTAATTATTTTGAGACAGAGTTTCGCTCTTGTTGCCCAGGCTGGAGTGCAATGGCGTGATCTGGGTTCACTGCAACCTCCACCTCCAGTGTTCAAGTGATTCTCCTGCCTCAGCCTCTCCAGGCATGTACCACCACACTTGGCTAATTTTGTATTTTTAGTAGAGAGAGGGTGTCTCCATGTTGGTCAGGCTGGTCTCGAACTCCTGACCTCAGGTGATCCACCCACCTCGGCCTCTCAAAGTGCTGGGATTACAGGCATGAGCCACCGTGCCTGGCCAGTTTTTACCATTTTAATTGGAAAATATAAGCTCAGTGAAGCAAAATGACTTGCTTGCAACTTCACAGCTAGTGAGTGACAGACACTAGGTCTAGGCTCTTCCTGACTTCAGTGTCCAGGCTCTTTCCACTCTTAATCCTGCCTTTGATTTTTCTCTCTATCCAGGTTTCCCAGTTTGTGTTCCCTCTGGCCATGCCACATCCTTTTACACCTGCTCTTCTTGTTCATCCTGGCCGTTACTGCTTCCCTCAGCATTATTACAGCTATTTTTTAGCCTTTATCAACAATAGTATTTAAAATAATGAAAGTTATCAGTGCTGTTTAAGGATCTTTTCTGAAACAAAGGAGAGTGTTACAATATTCTTCTTTTCATCTCCAAAGACAGTTGACTACTAGTTTTCCTCCCTCCTTCTACCGTTTCTTTCTTTGGTGGGATTACTTGCGTAAAGGATGGGAGATGGGGTGAAAGGGGAGTTCATTGTGGGCCTTAAAAGCTGAGAAATAGGCCAGGCACCATGGTTCCCATCTGTAATCCCAGCATTTTGGGAGGCTGAGGTGAGAGAATCACTTGAGTCCAGGGGTTTGAGACCAGGCTGGCCAACATGGTGAAACTGTGTCTCTACAAAAAATACATTAGCCAGACGTGGCGATGCGTGCCTATAGTCCCAGCTACTCGGGAGGCTGAGGTAGGAGGACTGCTTGAGCCTGCGAGGGTCCAGGCTGGCCGAGAATGTACCACTGCACTCCAGCCTGGCTGCTGGACTACAGCATTATCCTATCTCCAAAAAAAAAAAAAAAGTTGAGAAATGTGACTTTTGTGCAGAGACTCTGTGGCCACTAGGGGGCAATGTGAACCCACCTTTGTGAATGCAGATGTCCAGCACCGTGGACACTCCCACAACCAAGAAATCTTCCAGTAATATCCCCATGGGAGCACGAGATCTCGGGACTGAACAACAGTAACCACCCTTCTACCAAAAGCTCCTGAGTGAGATCCCCAAAGAAATCCCTCAGGATCCAAGGGGAGCCTGGTTTGGGGGACTCCCAGTTTGGGGGACTCCCAGTTTGGGGGACTCCCTGCTAAGCTGTCACCCTGAGAACAGAGCTCTCCATGGATGCCCCTCATCACAGGCTCTGTCTGCCCTTAGCTGCCTCACTGGGCCTCTTACCATTCTTTCAAATTCAGCTGGCTTTGCCTCTGTTGGTTCCAGCTTCCTTAAAAGCACTCTGTCCACTGCTCCTCTTTGTTCCTCTGTCTGCTTTTTTTTTTTTTTTCGAGACAGGGTCTCACTCTGTTGCCCAGGCTGGAGTGCAGTGATGCAATCTCGGCTCGCTGCAGCCTCAACTTCCTGGGCTCAGGCGATGCTCCTGCCTCAGCGTCCCAAGGAGCTGGGACTACAGGTGCACATCACCGTGCCAGGCTAGTTTTATTTTTTGTAGAGATGGGGTCTCACTATGTTGTCCAGGCTGGTCTCAAATTTGGTCTCGACCCAAGCCATCCTCCTGCCTTGGCCTCCCAAGGTGCTAAATTGCAGGCATCAGCCACCATGTTCAGCCTCTGCCTGCTTTCTTATTTTTATTTTCAGAGACAGAATCTTGCTCTGCTGCCCAGGTTGGAGTGCAGTGGTACAATCATAGCTCACTACAGCCTCAAACTCCTGGGCTCAAAGGATGCTCCAGCCTCAGCCTCCCAAGTAGCTACAACTATAGGCATGTACCATCATGCTAGACACATTTTATTAAAAACACATTGTTTTTAGAGACAGGGTCTGGCCATGTTGCCTATGCTGGTCTTGAACTCCTGGCATCAAAGTGATCCTTTTGCCTTGGGCTCCCAAAGTGTGGAGATTGTAGGCATGAGCCACTGTGCCCAGCCTACTTTTGTATTTAAGAAATAGAAACGGGCCGGGCGCGGTGGCTCAAGCCTGTAATCCCAGCACTTTGGGAGGCCGAGACGGGCGGATCACGAGGTCAGGAGATCGAGACCATCCTGGCTAACACGGTGAAACCCTGTCTCTACTAAAAATACAAAAAACTAGCTGGGCGAGGTGGCGGGCGCCTGTAGTCCCAGCTGCTCGGGAGGCTGAGGCAGGAGAATGGCGTGAACCCGGGAGGCGGAGCTTGCAGTGAGCTGAGATCCGGCCACTGCACTCCAGTCCGGGCGACAGAGCGAGACACCGCCTCAAAAAAAAAAAAAAAAAAGAAATAGAAACGATATAGAAAAGTACAAAGAACAATCTAATAAACACTCATATTCCAACCACTCAGAATTATCAACTTTTTATCATTTTATATTTGTTTCAGATCTTTTTTTTTTTAAAGAAAAGTATAACAGATTTAGCTAAAGTACCCTTTGACCAATACCCCATCCCACTCTCCCCACTGCTCAAAAGGAAAACAAGTCTTGGTGCAGTGGCTAGCACCTGTAATCACAGCACTTTGGGAGGCTGAGATGGGTGAATTGCTTGAGGTCAGGGGTTTGAGACCAACCTGGCCAACATGGTGAAACCCCATCCCTCCCAGAAATACAAAAATTGGCTGGATGTGGTGGCCCACACCTGTAATCCCAGCTACTCAGGAGAATTTCTTGAGCCCAGGAGGCGGAGGTTGCAGTGAGCCGAGATCCCGCCATTGCACTCCAGTCTGGGCAACAGTGTGAGACTCCGTCTCAAAATAAATAAAATAAAATAAAATAAAATAAAATAAAACACAAAAAAACAGGCCGCGCACGGTGGCTCATGCCTGTAATCCTAGCACTTTGGGAGGCTGAGGCAGGTGGATGGCCTGAGCTCAGAAGTTCGAGACCAGCCTGGGCAACATGGTAAAACCCCATCTCTAGTAAAATACAAAAATAGCTGGGTATGGTGGCGGGTGCCTTTGGTCCCCGCTACTTGGGAGGCTGAGGCAGGAGAATTCCTTGAACCCAGGAGGCAGAGGTTTCAGTGAGCTGAGATTGCGCCACTACACTCCAGCCTGAGCAACAAGAGTGAAACTCCATTTCAAAAAAAAAAAAAAAAACCAACCAGAAGTTCGAGACCAGCCTGGGCAACATAGCAAGAGTCCTTCTCTACCAAAAACAATTTTTTAAAAAGTAGCCAGGTGTGGTGGTGCAAGCCTGTAGTTCCAGTTACTTGGGAGGTTGAGGTGGGAGGATTGCTTGAGCCCAGGAGGCAGAGGTTGCAGTCAGCTATGATTATGCCACTGCACTCTGGCCTGGGCAGCAAGAGTGAGACTCGGCCTTGAAACAAAAAAACCAAAGTTTTCTAAGTTTTCTTCATCTGTCTGGTGACTTTGGTTGTCTGTTCATACTTAAGAATGTGACACTAAATGGTTCACGGAAGCTCTGTGAACATTAGTATGGTCTTCAGGGCGGGTGATCTGGCTGGCTTATTTCCTTTGGAAACTCTCAATGTTAGTATCTTTGTTTTCTCTCTTGGATTGGTCAGATACCTCAGAGAAATTCTTCTTTATTGGTTGGGCGTGGTGGCTTAGGCTTGTAATCCCAGCAGGTTGGGAGGCCGAGGAGGGCGGATCACGAGGTCAGAAGATCGAGACCATCCTGGCTAACATGGTGAAACTCTGTCTCTACTAAACATACGAAAATTAGCCGGGCATAGTGGCATACGCCTGTAGTCCCAGCTACTCGGGAGGCTGAGGCAGGAGAATTGCTTGAACCCGGGAGGCAGAGGTTGCAGTGAGCTGAGATCATGCCACTGCACTCTAGCCTGGGTGATGGAGCAAGACTCCGTCTCAAAAAAAAAAAAAAGGAAATTCTTCTTTATACCAATGTCCTGCATGGAAGTTATGTTCCTGCTTGCCAGCATTCTGGAAGCTGAATGAGTCGGATGAAAGAAGACCTATAGTCCAAATATTTCATTAACTAGTTCATAAACTGGAGCTTAAGTGCCCTGTTTCTAGTACGTAATTTGATATTCAACTGTACCTGGTGTCCCTCAGCTACAAAGATGGCAGAAGCAGCAGGTATGTAGGGTTGGAGTTTAGAACAGGTTGAAGAGTGTGTCCTGGTGGTTGGCCCCAATCAGTCGTGGTGACTGGAATAAAACAGGGTATCAGTTTCATTCCAGTGCTCTAACTCCTTATATTTTATAACCACATCACACTGAAGAATTAATTCATCCCCTCAGTAATCAATTCTAGTGGCAGGTAGGCAGCTGCTGTCTATGAGCTCCAACACATGCCAGGTGGCTGTACTGCAGCTCCCTTGAGCATTAGGGGGAAGAATGAAATCAGTTACAGAGCTGCTAATCTCTGCCCCGACAGCTGGAGGATGAAGCTCTGGGCTGGTTTCTTTTTAACAGGAAGGAAATTCTGAAAGCCAGAATGTGAAGAAAAAGCTTAAGAATCTCTTGTGTCTTGTGAGCGCTGTGGAAATGGCAGTGCTCAGATGCCTTCCGACACATAGTGTGAGGCACAAATTTGGAGATCAGGAAATGAGAGTCTCCATTCAAGGCAGGACAGCTTCACAGAGTGAACAGATTTCCAAAATAGTAGCATAGGAAAGAAGAAGATTGAGGCAGGTGATTTCTCCCTCCTTCTTCTTTTTTTCTTTTTTCTTTTTTTGAGACAGAGTCTTACTCTGTTGCCCAGGCTGGAGTATAGTGGTGCAATCTTGGCTTACTGCAACCTCCACTTCCTGGGTTCAAACGATTCTCCTGCCTCAGCCTCCTGAGTAGCTGGAACTACAGGCAGAAGCCACCATGCCAGGCTAATTTCTGTATTTTTATTAGAGATGGGGTTTCACCATGTTGGCCAGGTTGGTCTTGAACTCCTGACCTCAAGTCATCCAACCGCCTCGGCCTCCCAAAGTGTTGGGATTACAGGTGTGAGCCACCATGCCCGGCCTCCTTCCTTCTCCTTGTCAGGCAAAACATAGTGACACCAAAGACTAGATGTCTAAAGAGTAGCTGTCCAGTGGCTGCCTGGGTTGTTAGGGCTGTAAGTCTCTGAAATGGCTGTAAACTGTATGAACACCTTTGCTCCTGTTTCTCTGAGAACACAGAAGAAACTCCCCCCCATAACCTGTTGTGAGTCAACTGCATTTTCTTTTTATAAAGTTTTCTTTACATAAAATCTTATGGAACGTGTAATTTTGTCTCTTGCTTCTTAGCTTAATATTTTTATCATAAACATTTATTCTGAAAGCCAGACTGCCTTGATCTTCTTTCCTGTGCTATTACGATTTTGGAAATCTTCACTTTGTGAAGTTGTCCTGCCTTGGAGTCTCTCATTTCCTGATCGCCAAATTTGTGCCTCACACTATGTGTCGGAAGGCGTCTGAGCACGACCATTTCTACAGAGCTCACAAGTGTACCAGACACAAGAGCTTCTTAGCTTTCTCTTCACATTTTGGCTTTCAGAGTAAAGAATGATAAAGGGGGCCGGGCGCGGTGGCTCAAGCCTGTAATCCCAGCACTTTGGGAGGCCGAGACGGGCGGATCATGAGGTCAGGAGATCGAGACCATCCTGGCTAACACGGTGAAACCCCGTCTCTACTAAAAATACAAAAACTAGCCGGGCGAGGTGGCGGGCGCCTGTAGTCCCAGCTACTCGGGAGGCTGAGGCAGGAGAATGGCGTAAACCCGGGAGGCGGAGCTTGCAGTGAGCTGAGATCCGGCCACTGCACTCCAGCCTGGGCGACAGAGCGAGACTCCGCCTCAAAAAAAAAAAAAAAAGAATGATAAAGGGAAACCCTTATTATTAAAAATGTATTGGCAAACAATTTTCTTTCTTTCTTCCTTTTTTTTTTTTCTGGGACAGCATCTCACTCTTGCCCAGGCTGGCTCACTGCAGGTCTTGCCAGGTCTTGGCTCACTGCAGCCTCTGCCTCCCAGGTTCAAGCGATTCTCCTGTCTCAGCCTGCTAAGCAGCTGGGATTTCAAGTGCCCGCCACCACGCCTGGCTAATTTCTGTGTTTTTAGTAGAGATGGGGTTTCACCATGTTGGCCAGGCTGGTCTTGAACTCCTGACCTCAAGTGATCTGCCGGCCTTGGCCTCCCAAAGTTCTGGGATTACAGACGTCAACCACTATGCCCAGCCGGCGAACAATTTTCAAAGGCTGTAACAATTTCTCTATTTGTTGGACATTCGTTTTAGATAGCTCTTTGTTATTAAAAAGGGCGCCGCTGTGCATGTCTTTGTGCTTACATCCTCTAAATGTAAAATTTAAAAATAATACATCAAAGTAAAAAGTAAAAATCACCTTAAATCCCGTCACTTAGGAAATTAACTATTCATATTCCTCTATGCTGATATATGTATCTGAATTTCAGATCATTGCCCTAGTAGAATTATAGGTCAAACGATTTGGCCTCGTTTAAGGCAACGTGTAATTCCTCAGCCTTGAATTTTGATGTAGTGATACCTAACTTCTTTGGGGAATGATCTTAGCTTTCAAACCCAGAATGTGCCAGAAAGCGCCACAGCAAGCAAGGTCCTACTTTATGCCTTCTAAAAACAAAGCCACTAAAGTTTGGAAGGGTGTTGGATTCTCTATTTCACAAAGAAAAATCAAGCCACTTCCAGCCTGGAGAGACCACGTCTCCTTTAAATGCCCACCCACGTGATCGCAGACGTGCACACGCGGAGGAACTTCACGCTGTCAGGGCAACGAGCCATTCCTCTCCCACTTCCCCTCCCCTAAGGCTTCTTGGCATTCCCTCCCCGGAAGTCACAACTCCTCTGGAGACTTTCTCTTCCTCATCCCCTCCGTCGAGTCACCTATCCTCACTCCTTTCTGTTAGTTGCCGGCCTTAGCGCTCCCGCTCCTCGCCCGAATTCCACTTTCCAGAGGAATTGCTCAAAGGGACTACAACTCCCAGGGGGCGCTGCGGGCCCCGCCCCCGGGGCGCGCACTGTAGGTCGGGGCCTGAGGTCCCACGGTCTTCTCGCCGCGTGCGGCCGGGAGCAAACGCACTACAGGTTCCGTGGCGCCTCGCGCGAGGCCAGACTGGGCCGGGGTGGGGCGGGGCGGGGCTGGAGGGGCAAGGGCTGGCGGGCGGAGGAAGGGGGTGGGAGCGGAGGCGATGGAGGGGAGGAGTGGGGGTATGGGGGAGGGAAGAGGAAGGGAGGCGGGAGGCGGGGCCGACCAAGAACTGGAGCTGGAGTCTGAGCCGGCGGTTGCAGCGGAGGCGGTGATGTCGGTGCAGGTTGTGTCTGCGGCTGCAGCCAAGGTGCCTGAGGTGGAGCTGAAGGACCTGAGCCCCTCCGAGGCGGAGTCGCAACTAGGACTGAGCACGGCCGCCGTGGGCGCCATGGCCCCCCCGGCGGGCGGTGGAGACCCTGAGGCTCCAGCTCCCGCCGCGGAGCGGCCCCCGGCCCCTGGTCCGGGCTCTGGGCCCGCCGCCGCTCTCAGCCCCGCCGCCGGGAAGGTGCCTCAGGCGTCGGCCATGAAGCGGAGCGACCCACATCACCAGCACCAGCGGCACCGCGACGGCGGCGAGGCCCTGGTCAGCCCCGACGGCACCGTCACCGAGGCGCCGCGCACAGTCAAGAAGGTACTGGGGCCGGGCTACCTCTCTAGGAGAGGAAGGGAGGGGAGGGGAACAGCAGATCCTCTTGGCACGGCGGCACCACCCTCCACACCCTCCTTTCTGATCGCAGGACCAGAGATACCCCTTGTCCCCTCAAACCCACTCTCTCAGAGATGCCCCCCAGCCAGCCCGTAGTGCTGGGAGCGGAGACTCCAGGAGGCACGGCCGTACTTCGCTCTGAATAACATGGAGGTAGCGCTCTCCCCTACTACTTGGAATAGGCAGCGGGAGGAGAGATATCTAATAGTACGTCCCGCGCCCCCAAGACGCTCCCGAGTGTGATTTTCCAACCTATCGTGGAGGAGACCTCGATGGTATAGAAAAACCTTACGGCTCATGGGAATTCACCCAGCAATAAGGATGAAAAGATAATACTTGGAGAACGAGTAAGGTGTAGTCACCTTGCATAGAAAATCGTCAGAGTTGTCTGGTTTCCGTACAATTGATGACTTTCCGCCTTTCTGTGGCCAACCGTGTCCATACAGCAACACGATGCTGTGCGCTTCATTTCCAGCGACTGCAATATTCTCTCTTCCCTGAATATGTAAAAGGGTAATGGAGAGATTCTCCTCACTCTTTCATCTTAAGAGCTTTGTCCTCCCTGCTCAGTATAGTTGGTCACCAGGATTATTAGTTTGTGTATGAAGAGAATGAATGTCTTATTGGTTCCTTTATTATAACCTGAAAATGATAGGAAGAAATGCTGCTACTTTTGGGAAAGACGATCTTTGTGGGGTTTTCGGTCTTAGGCGTCAGCTCCTTTCAGACAGTTTTGAGGAGGTCTCAGAATACCAAGAAGTAACTGCCTAGATGGATGATAGCCCGGTATTACCCGTACATTGTCTATCCATAGTTGTCTTTCTCTCTCAAAGCTTATCTCTCTTTCTCTCTTAAAGCTAAATCAGCACAGAAAAACAGGGCAAGTATTGGAAAAGACAGAAGTGTGGATCGTATAAAAAGGACTTACAGCTCCAATTTCCTAGACACAATATGGGCACAGGGATTAATTTTTTTTTAATTGTTGTGAATGGTTTTTAATTGCTTTATCAGAACAGCAACAAAGAGACGGAAGTGTGCATTGGTTTTACTGTGTGGGACTCAGCTGAATTGGAATCTTGGATCTACCATAACTTTTTGTTGTCATAGTCTCATGATTAAGGTATAGCAGATAATCCTTTCATCCTAACTATACAAATTTAGGTTATAAGTCAGAGGCAAGACTGAAGGAATTTCTGTAATGCTTTAGACAGTGTCTTTGTCATTTGCAATATGAAACTCCTCTGGGAAGAATTACAGTAGAAAGAGGCAGCATCCTGCAGAAATGAGTTTAAAGAAAAAAAGTAAAGTAAAAAAGAGAGGCAGCAGCAGCACCAGTGCTGGGAGTACCTAGATATGAGTCTGGAAATTCAAAGCATACTTCTGACTTGTTGTGATACTTTGTAACTTTGGTCAAGTCATGTTCTTGTGATTAAGACTGTTTATGTTTAAAATTTGTAATTTGGTTAGATCTCTTTAGGCTAAAAGTGTTTAACAAATTGCTTTTAGAGCATGAGGTTTACAGTCAGGCAGACCTGGATATGAAGCCCAGTACCCCCATTACTACCTTTTGGGTAATTTTCAAATTACACAAATCAGTTTCCTCTTCTATAAAATGAAAGTACTAATTATGATTGAGGATTAGAAATATTTGTAAAAGGTTTGGCATTGAGCTTGGCACATAAAGTTTTAAATGATATTCTTATTATTAGTGCTTTTATTATGAATAATTGATTTTATTTTATTTCTCCCATCATGGCTTAAGTGCAAGCCACCATGACCGCCTCTGAAAGGTTCACACAGTTCAATATATTCTATATAAAGAAGTTAAAAAATCATGGCTCACGTCTGTAATCCCAGCACTTTGGGAGACCAAGGCTGGCGGATTGCTTGAGCCCAGGAGTTCGAGACCAGGCAGCATGGTGAAAACCTCTCTCTCCAAACAGGAAAAAAAAAAAAAATACAGAGCTGGGCGTGGTGATGTGTGCCTATAGTCCCAGCTACTCAGGGGGCTGGGGTGGCAAAAACAAAAAATAAAAAACAAAACAAAAACGGTTCGAGACCAGCCTGGCCAACATGGTAAAACCCCGTCTCTACTAAAAATACAAAAATAAGCCAGGCATGGTGGCAGGTGCTTGTAATCCCAGTTACTCGGGAGGCTGAGGCAGGAGAATTGCTTGAGCCCAGGAGGTAGAGGTTGCAGTGAGCGGAGATCATGCCACTGTACTCCAGCCTGACCGACAGAGCGAGACTCTGTCTCAAAAACAAAAAATAAAAAACAAAAAAAGCAGGAGGCTGGGGTGGGAGGATCACCTGAGCCCAGGAAGTTGAGGCTGCAATGAGCACTCTAGTCTGGGTGCTGGAGTGAGGCCTTGTCTCAGAAAAAAAAAAAAGTTAAAAAATCAAAGACCAGCATACTGGAGTCTGTTTGTCTTCTAGATGTGCTTCTTGACAATTTTCCTTGTCGTTTAACCATCTTCCTGTTTTTTAGCATCAAATCTATGTTCCATGATTCTAGATTTACTCAGCAGCCTCAAGGCTATTGGAAGGCAGGGCTGAGCTTGCCTTACAATGTTAATTGCACCAAAAAACAACTTCTCTGCTGAAAGTTAAGCAGGTGAAGCTCTGGGCAAAGGATACAGCTGGATGATGAAATTTAGGGCATTGCTGAGCTGCTTTTCAGGTGCCCAATCTTTAACCTTGTTATTGAATTGGCTAAATCAAAATAAGTGCCCAAGACTGCCCTTCTTTCCCTACGTTGAAAGTCATCTCACGAAGGGACTGCAGTGTGACATTTTGATTTGTTGAGTCTTTGTTGATTCTTAGATTGTCTATGTAAATAACCACTCTGACCTTGACTCCTCGCTGTTTTTCTTACAGCATACGAAGGGACTGAGGATACTAGTATTGAAATAGCTGCCTTTGGCTGTGGAGCTGGTGACTGTTGCATTTGTTTTGTAACTGTCATGTACAAACATTTATTTTAAGTCACATTTCCGTAGATGATTTCCCTTACTTCATTCACGTATCATCAGTTTTCTTAGTTTTGTTACTCTGCTCAGCCACACAAGGGAAATAAACTTTTTACAAGAGCCAGAATTCCCAAGTGAAGTAGTTAATAAGAAGGAACATATGGTGTGCAGTTTACTCAGTCACATCTTATCTTTGGCACCTGCCTCCATCCTGTAACTTGTGGTACTCTGGGGGCCAGATCATGTCATTTGGCTATGATATATTTAAATATAATGTCCTTTTTCATAAACTGACATCAAGTAAATCCAGCAAGCCAGAAATCTCTGTAAGAAGTAATTTGGGAAATGGGAAGATAAGTTTCACAGGGAATAAGGTAATAGTAGTTGAAGGGGATTTCTTCCTTGTGTTCTTGAAAATGAGTGATAGGAATGTTGGAGCACAGCAGGGAAAACAAGGCAGGAGAGGATTTATTTCAGAAATATTAAAACTTTCTGTCAATAAGGCCGCAAGTCCAAGAACCTCAACTAGATTGTGCTTACATCAGTATCAGTAATGACCATGTTGAAACAGACTCTTTATTGCTTTTGGCAAACATATCCACCTTCCACTGGCTTTGTTGCTGTCAGGAGAGAATGAGTTGAGCCATGTTAGCACTCCTTGTCCTGAATTGTTTAAGCTCTTGATTTGGTTAATTATAGAGTACTAAAATGGAATGTTTTGGATAAAGACATGGTAAAGACATGGGAATCTGGGAATGTGGGAGCAGTATGACTCCTTTTGCCTGTTACAAAAGTACTGCTTTGGAAAGTGTTCAGTAAGGCAATTGACAGTTGGGCTATAATAACAGTTACCAGTAATTAGCCTTTTTTTTTTTTTTTTTTTTTGAGACAGAGTTTCGCTCTTGGTGCCCAGGCTGGAGTGCAATGGCGTGGTCTCAGCTCACCACAACCTCCGCCTCGCGGGTTCAAGCGATTCTCCCGCCTCAGCCTCCCAAGTAGCTAGGATTACAGGCATGCACCACCATGCCTGGCTGATTTTCTGTTTTCAGTAGAGATGAAGTTTCTCCATGTTGGTAAGGCTGCTTTCAAACTCCCGACCTCAGGTGACCTGCCGCCTTGGCTTCCCAAAGTGCTGGGATTACAGATGTGAGCCATTAGCCTTTTATGGGCCAGGAGTTGTCATAGGGGTTCTGTAATCCTCACAACAATACTATGAGATATGGGTGGCATTATCTCCATTTTACAGATGCGGAAATGAGATCCTGGGAGGTTAAGTGCCTGGCCCAAGGTTATATATCTAGAAACCCAGGGCTGTCCGTTTCCAAAGCCCATGTCCTTTTCTTTATGCCACACTGATTCTAACTTCTTATATGCTGAGTTCTTGCTTTCTTCCAGAGGTCTTTTAGAATACTAAGTGAACTCTAAGGCGTGTCTGTCTGGCTAAGGCTTAGGTCATCCCAAGACCAGAGTAAGGCAGGTCTGAGTCAGAGCTTTAGGAAGAGGATGGTACAAATGTAGAACTTGTACATTTTTGTACAAATGTAGAACCTGAAAGAATTGTAAATTTAGAAGAGGAGAATAAAAGCATCTTATACAGAAAAGCATTTCAAGATCAATGATGCAGCTTTACACTAGTAATTTACTGATAATCTGAGAAATTTATCCATATTTTTAAAGTTATAAATAAATCTGGAGTACCTGCAGAGTATACCCTTTCTTCCTGTTCAGCTAACACTTTTTCCCTATTCTTTAAGCCTCACCATCTCTCTGAGTCAATCTTTGATGACAGCTTTTGAAAATTACAAAGGGAAGAATATTCCTACTGTATACCCGGCATTGTACTTAGAGCTTTACATATGCTGTTTTATGTAATTCTTTTAAGAGGCCTTGAAGATAGCTAGTGTTCTCCTTGTTTTATTGAAGAAACTGAGGGTTGAAGAGATTAAGGAATTTGTCTCAAGGTTACACAGTAATGTGATGGAGCTAACAGAGCCCTAAACTGTTGTTTTCCAATTCAAATAGTACTGTGTTCGAAACTCAGGATGAACCTTCTAAATCTTTTTTTTTTTTTTTGAGATGGAGTCTTGCTTTGTCACCCAGGCTGGAGTGCAGTGGTGCAGTCTTGGCTCACTGCAAATTCTGCCTCCCGGGTTCAAGTAATTCTTCTGCCTCAGTCTCCCAAGTAGCTGGGACTACGAGTGCACGCTACACGCCTGGCTAATTTTTGTATTTTTAGTAGAGACAAGGTTTCACCATATTGTCCAGGCTGGTCGCGAACTTCTGACCTCGTGATCTGCCCGCCTCGGCCTCCCAAAGTGCTGGGATAACAGGTGTGAGCCACTGCACCTGGCCCTAAATCTTAATGTGTATTTTTGGGTAGATTTTTTTTGGTACTTACAGTTTCTTTTTATTTATTGCGTGGTTGAAGGTCTTACCATATGTTTTTGTGAGCAATTTATTAATTTTCTGAGAAAGCAGCCCGAGGCAGGCGGATCATGAGGTCAAGAGATCAAGACCGGCCGGGCGCGGTGGCTCAAGCCTGTAATCCCAGCACTTTGGGAGGCCGAGACGGGCGGATCACGAGGTCAGGAGATCGAGACCATCCTGGCTAACATGGTGAAACCCCGTCTCTACTAAAAATACAAAAAATTAGCCGGGTGAGGTGGCGGCGCCTGTAGTCCCAGCTACTCGGGAGGCTGAGGCAGGAGAATGGCCTAAACCCGGGAGGCGGAGCTTGCAGTGAGCTGAGATCCGGCCACAGCACTCCAGCCTGGGTGACAGAGCGAGACTCCGTCTCAAAAAAAAAAAAAAAAAAAAAAAAAAGAGATCAAGACCATCCTGGCCAATGTCTCTACTAAAAATACAAAAAATTAGCCGGGTGAGGTGGCGGGCGCCTGTAGTCCCAGCTACTCGGGAGGCTGAGGCAGGAGAATGGCCTAAACCCGGGAGGCGGAGCTTGCAGTGAGCTGAGATCCGGCCACAGCACTCCAGCCTGGGTGACAGAGCGAGACTCCGTCTCAAAAAAAAAAAAAAAAAAAAAAAAGAGATCAAGACCATCCTGGCCAATGTCTCTACTAAAAATACAAAAAATTAGCTGGGCATGGTGGTGCGCTCCTGTAGTCCCAGCTACTCAGGAGCCTGAGGCAGGAGAATCGCTTGAATGCGGAAAGTGGAGGTTGCAGTAAGCCAAGATCATGCCACTGCACTGCAGCCTGGCGACAAAATGAGACTCTGTCTCAAAAAAAAAAAAAAAAGACCTGCTTTAGGAGCTGAAGTTGCAGTTGTGTGTTTGATGTCTTGAGGAAGACGATTACTACTACCACTACTACTACTTACATTCTCAGCGTTCAGTTACTTGAAGAAATGGATGGTTCATTAAAAAGGGAGAGTGAGTTTATTATATCATTTCCTTGAAAATGATTCCCTCCCCCACAATGAGGAAAAAGTTTGTTGTAATCTTTATTCAGACCCTTTGTCAAGTTTATAAAGAATATGCAGTTTCTTTCATGGTGGTTTTTGTTTAAATAATTCAGAGAGGTACAACTGAGGCAGATGGGAAGAGAACAATCTTGGCAGTTGCCCTGATCCACTGCCCTGCTGTCATGTTCAGGTGGTAGACACAATTAGAGGAGCTAAAATTCCATTCACCCGACAAGAGGTTTAGTAAGCATGATCAGGTTTCTGTGGAATTTGTGGGAGCTTTTTATAGTCTGAATGACCTATGGCCTGCGATTTGGTGAGAGCCTAGCAGAAAGCAGCAGTGAATTGACGTTTCTTCCATAACAGTTACCAAGTCTAAAATTACTTTGATTAAATTAGATAATTATTTGTGTGGGTGTCAGTCTCCCTTTTCCCCAGCTATATCGTGCAACAGTTCAGTTAGCTATTTCCCTCTTGGACACTTGCACTAATAGCTGGTGATTTTCTTTTCTTTTTTTTTTCAAGGGTCTATCAGTAGAAATCTATTGGTTTGGGGCACCTAGTTCTTAGCTTAGAACCTGTATAAAGGAAGGGTATTTGACCCGGGCGCGGTGGCTCATCCCTGTAATCCCAGCACTTTGGGAGGCCAAGGTGGGCGGATCACAAGGTCAGGAGATCAGGACCATCCTGGCTAACATGGTGAAACCCTGTCTCTACTAAAAAATACAAAAAAAAAAAAAAAAAATTAGCCCGGCTTGATGGTGGGTGCCTATAGTCCCAGCTACTCAGGAGGCTGAGGCAGGAGAATGGCGTGAACCCGGAAGGCGGAGCTTGCAGTGAGCTGAGATTGCACCACTGTACTCCAGCCTGGGTGACAGAGCAAGACTCTGTCTCAAAATAAATAAATAAATAAATAAATAAATAAATAAATAAATAAATAAATAAAAGGAAGAGTATTTGAACTGCTGATTGAGTTTCTCTGAGTATGGGGCTTTAGCCTTTCTGAATGTTGCAAACCTGAGGCTAAAACTGGCTTCGTCTTCGCTACATACACTTACCTTCTACAGTGCTCCAAGGTGAAACTTTATCTATTGGCTGCCTTTTCTTGGAAACTCTTCTTTTGGCTTCAATGGCACTTGTAATCGCTACCATTTACTGAATACTTACTCTGTGTCAGGAATCTCTCTCTTCGCATTTAGTCCTCATGACAACTTTATCAGATGAGTAGTACTATCTTTATATTATAGATAAGAGAATATAGGCTCAAAGAGAGTAATTAATTTGCCAAAGGCTTTGTCGATGAAATGCTGGCCATAGCAATATTGGGCAGCTTTACCTCCATGCCAACACCCCTGCTGCTCTGACCAAACTCCCACTGAAGTCTGCTTAAGCTGCTGCTAAGACCACTTTGGATCTCACGATCTACCCTCTTTCAAGGGGAGGCCTAAACACCATGCCTCACATCCCTGTTTGTTTCAGTCATTACCCACCATTCGCCATCCTTTATCTTCCTAATACTAATTCCTTTACCACTCTCTTCATTCTCTCAGCTAATTCAGTCCCTCAAACTGTTCCACCATGTTCTTTACAATATCCCCCTCCTTTATCAGCAAATTCACATTTAGTATCAGTCTCTAGCAGCAAGATCAAGTTACAAGGGCAACAGTGGCAAGTATTAGCACTTAGTATCCAGAACTGTAATGGTGCAAACCAAGCTGCAGCATCTCCTGCTTGGCATTAGTAACCACATCTTTGCCAACCTAGTTCTGTAATTTTGAGTGGTGTTTTAGCTGTGTAGCACTGAAGTTCTTCACTGAAAAAGTGACCTCATATCCTTTTTGTAAATTCTTTTTCTGTTTAATTCAGCCAGAGTTGACTTCTGCTGCTTGTAGAACTCGGAGTGATGTACAGATTGAACCTAACCATCTACCTTCTTAGTTGCTGGTACTCATGGAGCTGAGAGTTGCTAGAGAAAATCAGCAAATCAAACAGATCAGTATCACTAAAAATTTATAATCATCTATTTCATATGCATAATCAGCATTACCTAGCAGTGTTATACATTTCTCTAGTTCACTTTCCAGCTCACTGCAAATTATTTCTTCATATTGTCTGTCTTTTTTCTTTTTTACTGAGACAGAGTCTCCCTCTCTCACTCAGGCTGGAGTGTAGTGGTACAGTCATAGCTCACTGTAGCCTCAAATTCCCTGGTTCAAGCAATCCTCCTGTCTCAGCCTCCTGAGTAGCCAGAACTACAGGTATGCTACCATGCCTGGCTAATTTTTTATTTTTTTTTTGAGACGGAGTCTCGCTCTGTGGCCCAGGCTGGAGTGTAGTGGCTCCATCTCAGCTCACTGCAAGCTCCGCCTCCCGGGTTCCCGCCATTCTCCCCCCTCAGCCTCCGAGTAGCTGGGACTACAGGCGCCGCTGCCACGCCCGGCTAGTTTTTTTTGTATTTTTGGTAGAGACGGGGTTTCACCGTGTTAGCCAGGATGGTCTCGATCTCCTGACCTCGTGATCCACCTGCCTCGGCCTCCCAAAGTGCTGGGATTACAGGCTTGAGCCACCGCGCCCGGCCAATTTTTTATTTTTTTGTAGAGACGATATCTTGCCATGTTGCTGGTCTCCAATTCCTGGGCTCAAGTGATCCTCCTGTCTCACCCTTCCAAAGTGCTGGGATTATAGGCATTAGCCACAGCGCCTGGCCTACTGTCTCTGTTTCTTTTTCTTTTTTTTTGAGATGGAATCTTGCTCTGTCCCCAGGTTGGAGTGCAGAGGCGCGATCTCCGCTCACTGCAACCTCTGATCCCAGGTTCAAGCAATTCTCCTGCCTCAGCCTCCTGAGTAGCTGGGACTACAGGCACTACCACGCCCAGCTAATTTTTGTATTTTTAGTAGAGACGGGGTTTCACCGTGTTCACCAGGATCGTCTCAATCTTCTGACCTGGTGATCCGCCCGCCTCAGCCTCCCCGAGTGCTGAGATTACAGGCGTGAGCCACCATGCCCGGCTCTTGTTTCTAATCTCTCATATTTTCTTCTTTTTTAAACAGTCACAGGCTTTATGCTTCATTATAAAAACTGAAGCCGCTGAATGGGAATTCCTTCATCCTTGTACTTCCCAAGTCTACAAACCTACCTGCATCTGGGACTCATCTTTTTCTCCTTCATTCTGTCAAGACCAATCCCTTCACAGGTGCTGTAATCATTCTCTTTTCCCCCTCCCCCTCTTCCTCCTCTGTTCTTTTTCTTTTTTTTTTTCCTTCTCTCTCTCTCTCTCTCTCTCTTTGTTTTCTTTCTTTTTTCTTCAAGAGATGAAGTCTCACTCTGTAACCCAGGAGTGCAGTGGTGTGGTCATAGCTCATTGCAGCCTCAACCTCCTGAGCTCAATAGGTCCTCCCTTCTCAGCCTCCTGAGTAGCTGGGACTACAGGTACATGCCACCATACCTGGCTCATTTTTTAAAAACTTTCTTGTAGAGTTGTGGGTCTCTCTCTTTTTTTTTTTTTCCCCCAAGGCAGAGTCTTACTCTGTCACCCAGGCTGGACTGCAATGGCACTATCTCGGCTCACTGCAACCTCCGCCTCCCGGGGTCAAGCAATTCTGCTACCTTGACCTCTCGAGTAGCTGGGATTACAGGCGTCTGCCACTGTGCCTGGCTAATTTTTATATTTTTAGTAGAGATGGGGTTTCACCATGTTGGCCAGGCTGGTCTGAAACTCCTGACCTTGTGATCCGCCCGCCTTGGCCTCCCAAAGTGCTGGGATTACAGGCATGAGCCCACACCTGGCCAAGATGAGGTCTTTTGCTATGTTGCCTAGGCTGGTCTTGAACTCCCAGCCTCAAGTGATACTTCCTCATTGGCCTTTGAAAGTACTGGGATTATAAGCGTGAGCCGCTGCACCCAGCCACATTTTAAAAACTTTTTGTAGAGATGGTGTCTCACTTTGTTGCTCAGGCTGGTCTGGAATTCTTGGCTTCAAGCCGTCCTTCTGCCTCACCCTCCCAAAGTGCTGGGATTACAGGTGTGAGCCACTGTGCCTGGCCTCTCCTGTCTTAAAGAATTTCTTCCTTTGGTTTATTTCATCTTTCTACTAGGTCTTTTCCTTCAGAATTCACACTTGCCCTACTGTCTCCCATTTTGAAAACCCTGTCCTTTGACCTGCATATTTTCTCTTGTTTTCGTGTTTTTCTATTCTCTTTCACAGACCTGCTTCTTAAAGGAGTTTTCTGTACACGCTATATATGCTTTTTTCCTCTCATGAACTCCTTAACCCACTCCTGCTATAATAATCTGTTTAACCAAAACAGAACCCTCTTGCTAAAGTTGTTAATGTCCATTAGATTGGGAAACATGGGGGTCTTTTTTTTCAGTCCTCATCTTCTTGGACCTCTTAGCAGCATTTGATATTGACTCTTTATGAAACACTCTTTTCCCTTGGCTTCTGTGACACTGCTCTTTACTAGCTTCCATCTGATTTCTCTAGCTGCTCCTTCTCATTCTTCTTCTTTTTCTGTTTTTTTTTTTTTTTTTTTTGAGACAGGTCTCACTGTGTTGCTCAGGCTGGAGTGCAATAGTATGATCACTGTAAAGTTGAACTCCTGGGCTCAAGAGAGCCTTCCACCTCTGACCCTAAAGGACTAGGATTACAGACATGGGCCACCTCATCCAGCCTCCTTCTCATTCTTCTTCTTCTTTTTGAGATGGGGTGTCACTCTGTCACCCAAGCTGGAGTGCAGTGGTACCATCATGGCTCACTGCAGCCTCAACTTCCCAGGCTCAAGCAGTCCTCCCACCTCACCCTCTGGAGGAACTGGGACTGCAGGCACATGCCACCATGCCCAACTGATTTTTGTATTTTTTGTAGAGATGGAGTTTCGCCATATTGCCCAGGCGGGTCATGAACTCCTGGGCTCAAGTGATCTGCTCACCTCAGCCTTCCAAAGTGAGTTTTATAATAACTTGTACATAAATAAAAGTATACTGTCTATACATTGTTTTGCAGGTTCCTTTTTTACTCAATAGTATGTCTTAGAGCTCTTTCTGTACCAATACCTATAGATCTATCTCATATTTTTTAACTATTCAATTAATTTCCTAAGTCTATATTGTTACTTCTTAAACCATTCTTCCATTGATGCACATTTACCTTAACTTGTTTTTTCTTTCTTTATACCTGATGCTGCAGTAACTATCCGTATGTATTTTTGTGTGTGTACATGTAGAAGTGTTTCTCTAGGATAGATATCTAAAATTTTAATTTTGGGATCAAAGATAACCTTTTTTTGTTTGTTTTTTTGAGACTCTGTCACCTGAGCTGGAGTGCAGTGGCACGATCTCAGCTCACTGCAACCTCTACTTCCTGGGCTCAAGCAATACTCCCATCTCAGCCTCCTGAGTTAGCTGGGACTACAGGCACACGCCACCACGCCTAGCTAATTTTTTTTTAATTTAAAATTTTATTTTTTATTTATTTATTTTTTTGAGACAGGGTCTTGTTCTCTCGCCTAGGCTGGAGTACAGAGGCCTGATCTTGGCTAACCGCAACCTCCGTCTCCCAGCTTCAAGCGATTCTCCTGCCTCAGCCTCCCAAGTAGCTGGGATTACAGGCGCGCACCACCATGCCTGGCTAATTTTTGTATTTTTAGTAGAGATGGGGTTTCATCATGTTGGTCAGGCTGGTCTTGAACTCCTGACCTCGTGATCCACCCGCCTCGACCTCCCAAAGTGCTGGGATTACAGGCGTGAGCCACCGCGCCTGGCTAAATTTTTATTTTTTTTGAGACAGTCTTGCTCTGTTGCCCAGGCTGGAGTGCAGTGGTGCGCTCTCAGCTCACTGCAACCTCCGTCTTTCAGGTTCAAGCGATTCTCTTAATCGTAGCTGCGATTACAGGTGTGTGCTAATTTTTGTATTTTTCATAGAAACGAGGTTTCGCGGTGTTGCCCAGGATGGTCTTGAACTCCTGACCTCAAGTGATCTGCCTGCCTTGGCCTCCCAAAGTGCTGAGATTACAGGTGTGATCCATTGTACCTGGGCTGGCTAAATTTTGTGTTTTTTGTAGAGATGGGGTTTTACCATGTTGCCCATGTGGGTCTCAAACTTCTAGGCTCAAGCAATCTGCCCGCCTCAGCCTCCCTAAGAGGCATGAGCCACAGTGCTTGGCCATATTTTAAACTAAATGCAAAATGCCATGTTGTCTTTAAAAACGTAGTACCATTTTACATATCAGCTAACTATACACAAAACAATCTTTCGCCATACATTTACCAATACTGGTAAATTTTTTTTGTTTTTTTTACATCTTTGGGGGAAAGTCTTTTACTGGTCTTTTTATAATATCTGCATTCTTCTGACAGAATGAGGCTGAGAGTATTTTCATGCATATATTGGCAATTTATGTTCTTTTTCTTGTAATTCCCTGTTCATATTCATTAACAAATTATTTATTGATTGATTACTGTGTGCCAAGTGCTGGGGATACAGCAGTGAGCAAAACAGATAAAAATCTCTACCTTCAATATTGCATTTTTTTTTTATGTTTGTTTTAGGAATTCTTTATATATTCCGGACATTAATTCTTTGTGTATATGTTGCAAGTATTTTTTCCTACTCCATTTCTTGTTTCTTGTAACATCGTTTATGATTTTCAAAGTTTGTATAAACTTGGATTTACCATTCTTTTTCCTTTTTGGCTTAAACATTTTGTGTCTTAGAATTGCCTTTCCGCCGGGTGCAGTGGCTCACGCCTGTAATCCCAGCACTTTGGGAGGCCGAGGCGGGCGGATCACAAGGTCAGGAGATTGAGACCACGGTGAAACCCCGTCTCTACTAAAAAAAAAAAAATACAAAAAATTAGCCGGGCGCGGTGGCGGGCGCCTGTAGTCCCAGCTACTCAGGAGGCTGAGGCAGGAGAATGGCGTGAACCCGGGAGGCGGAGCTTGCAGTGAGCCGAGATCGCGCCACTGCACTCCAGCCTGGGCGGCAGAGCCAGACTCCGTCTCAAAAAAAAAAAAAAAAAAAAAAAAAGAATTGCCTTTCCAACCCCAAATTTATAAACATCTATATTTTCTTCATCTGTTTATATGGTTGTATTTATTATATTTTGGTCTTCATCTGGAATTTAATTTTGTTTGTAATGTAAAATAGGGACTATTTGTAATATAAGATAGCTCTATTTGTTCCCAAATAAAATATATTTTATCTTTTCTGGTTTGTTCTCTGATTGTTTCTTTCTCTTTAACTTGTCCTTCTTAACTATTTTTTTTCTTTTCTTTTTTTTTTTTTTTTTTTTGAGTCGGAGTCTCGCTCTGTCGCCCGGACTGGAGTGCAGTGGCCGGATCTCAGCTCACTGCAAGCTCCGCCTCCCGGGTTTACGCCATTCTCCTGCCTCAGCCTCCCGAGTAGCTGGGACTACAGGCGCCCGCCGCCTCGCCCGGCTAGTTTTTGTATTTTTAGTAGAGACGGGGTTTCACCGTGTTCGCCAGGATGGTCTCGATCTCCTGACCTCGTGATCCGCCCGTCTCGGCCTCCCAAAGTGCTGGGATTACAGGCTTGAGCCACCGCGCCCGGCCAACTATTTTTTTTCTTAACTCTTAGTTTACATGTAGAAGAAACTTGTGATTGAAGACTGTGCCTATTTATTAACTCAAATGTGACCCTAAAAATTAGTGTCCTGGTACTACTGATTTAGTGTTTACGGTGAATTATTCATAGAAATACTTGCTATTTTAGCGAATTTTTCTTTTGTTTAGTTGATATAGTTTATGTTTTGACAGAAATTGGAGCCCCAATAATATCTCAGATACATATCCTATGCAGTGGTAGCCTACAGAGAAACTCATCTTCTGCATTACACTGAGTTAGAAAAATGTGATACTGTGTGGTCCTTTTCCAAAATGACACTTTATTATTATTAATATTATTATTTTGAGACAGAGTGTTGCTCTGTCGTCCAGGCTAGAGTGCAGTGGCACCAATGGGTCACTGCAACATCCATCTACCGGATTCAAGCGACCCCAGTCTCCCGAGTGAGTGGGATTACAGATGCCTGCCACTGTGCCCAGCTAATTTTTTTCGTAGTTTTTAGTAGAGACAGGGTTTCACCATCTTTTTTTTTTTTTTTTTTTTTTTTTGAGACTGAGTCTCGCTCTGTCGCCCAGGCTGGAGTGCAGTGGCGCGATCTCGGCTCACTGCAAACTCCGCCTCCCGGGTTCACGCCATTCTCCTGTCTCAGCCTGCCGAGTAGCTGGGACCACAGGCGCCCGCCACCATGCCCGGCTAATTTTTTGTATTTTTTTTAGTAGAGACAGGGTTTCACCGTGTTAGCCAGGATGGTCTCGATCTCCTGACCTCGTGATCCGCCCGTCTCGGCCTCCCAAAGTGCTGGGATTACAGGCTTGAGCCACCGCGCCCGGCTGGTTTCACCATCTTGACCAGGCTGGTCTCTATCTCCTGACCTGGTGATCCACCTGCCTCGGCCTTCCAAAGTGCTGGGATTACAGATGTGAGCCACTGCACCTGGCCAATTATTATTTTTTTAAGGCCTTGTCAGGAATTGAGTATGTGTGATGAGGCTGTAGGATGAAAAATTTTTGCCCTGGTTGGGTAGGTGTGGTCATCTATCTTTCAAAGTTGACATAAACTGCGTTAGCTTAAAGAGGAAATTCTTTTCCTAGAAGGCAAATAAAGATTCTTCTTCAACAAAACTTTATTGGATAACAGCTCGACTGAGTCTAGTCTTGGGTCATTGAGCTCAGGGAGGTAGAAATGGAATAGGAATTGTACTACATTAATTCATGTCTTTCATTTCTGTAAGGGAGAAAAGATGATTGGCCTAATGCTATTTTTTTTGTGACCGATGCTGGACTGTATTAGAGAAGTAACTTGACTGCTTCTGGATATTTGCATAATAATCTCACTAATACATTGTTACATTGTGAGCTTCTTTTTTTTTTTTTTTTTTTGAGATGGAGTCTAGCTCTGTCGCCCAGGCTGGAGTGCAGTGGCCTGACCTCAGCTCACTGCAAGCTCCGCCTCCTGGGTTTACGCCATTCTCCTGCCTTAGCCTCCCAAGTAGCTGGGACTACAGGCGCCCGCCTCGTCGCCCGGCTAGTTTTTTTTTTTTTTTTGTAGTTTTTAGTAGAGATGGGGTTTCACCGTATTAGCCAGGATGGTCTCGATCTCCTGACCTCGTGATCCGCCCGTCTCGGCCTCCCAAAGTGCTGGGATTACAGGCTTGAGCCACCGCGCCCGGCCCATTGTGAGCTTCTTTTGTGAAAAAACCATTTAATTGTTGGGTGTCAAACACTGCTAAGTGCTAGAGTTATAAGTTAGCAAGATACCATTCTTGCCCTCCAGGAGAGGGTAGGGAATGTAGATACAGAAATAACTAAATACAGTGTAGTTTGATATAAGCAATATTGGAAACAAGAATTGTAGTTTGAAGAGGTCAGCACTGAAATTGAAACCCAAGCGGTTTCACCATGTGTCAGAACTTTGTGGCCGGGTGTGGTGGCTCACGCTTGTAATCCCAGCACTTTGGGAGGCTGAAGCAGGTGATCACTTAAGCTCAGGAGTTTGAAACTAGCTTGACCAACACAGTGAAGAAACCCTGTTCCTACTACAAATACAGAAGTTAGTCAGGCGTGGTGGGGCAGGTGCCTGTAATCCCAGCTGCTTGGGAGGCTAAGGCAGGAGAATCACTTGAACCCGGTGGGTGGAGGTGGCAGTGAGCTGAGATCACACCATTGCACTCCAGCCTGGGCAACAGGGCAAAACTCCGTCTCAAAAAAAAAGAATCTTAGGCCAGGCGCGGTGTCTCAAGCCTGTAATCCCAGCACTTTGGGAGGCCGAGACGGGCGGATCACGAGGTCAGGAGATCGAGACCATCCTGGCTAACACGGTGAAACCCCGTCTCTACTAAAAAAATACAAAAAACTAGCCGGGTGAGGTGGCGGGCGCCTGTAGTCCCAGCTGCTCGGGTGACAGAGCAAGACTCCGTCGCAAAAAAAAAAAAAAAAAAAAAGAATCTTTGTGAGGTTTCCTTGTTCCAGCTTTACAAGTCTGGAAATTCACATTTTTGTACAATCAGAGGTCATTTACCTGTTAGGACTGGCTCAAACTAACCAAGATCATGGGAGACTCATATTTAAAACAAAGTGATAACTCCTAATTTACAGTCATGTATAACACTCAAGCTAATCTCATAAACATGTAAATCAGAGGATACTCTGGAAAATCTATATCGGAGGTCTAATTATAATTAGAGTCAGTTTATTAAGTTTGGAATCATTTAGATCCTTGCTACTCAAACCAGAAGCATTGGTTATCACCTGGGAGCTTGTGAGATATGAACAATATCAGGTAACTCTGGCTCGGTACTAGCGTATACCTGTCAGAACCTCAATTTTGTATTCGTTGTTGAGTAGATGTTGGCTTAGCAGTTAGTCTCATTTCATGTTTCTCATTTTTATTAATTTTTTTTTTTTTTTAGATATGGGGGTCTTGCTTTGATACCCAGGCTGGAGTGCAGTGGGGCTGGAGTGCAATGGTGTGATCATAGTTCACTGCAGCCTCAAACTCCTGGGCTCAAGCAGTTGTCCCGCCTCAGCCTCCTGAGTAGCCTGGGATTACAGGCACAAGCCACTGTGCCCAGCTTCATGTTTCTCTTTTATGAAACCTCAGAGTAGAGAAGCAAGAAAATAGTTTTAGGGTTTTATGGAAAGGTGGAAACTTACAATAAAATCTGTTGTAAAAATTCATAACCAAATATTCAGTAGACACAAAGATATAGAAAAATAAACAGGCACAGATATATAGCGACAGACACACCGAGACCCAGAGAGAGAGAGAGAGACACAGACTCCCTACACACAGAGACACTTCTCCCATATACACATAACAGAACCCCTGCCCCACCATGCCCAAGCCTCTATCCAGTCCCTTCCCACACACAGAGACCCCACACCCACAGAACCCGATGGCCAACTCCACAGAGAGTCTTCTCCATGTTCCCACAGAGACGCCCCACACAGACCACACACACCCTGAGACCCACCCACACACAAAAACGCGGGCTTCCACAGAGAGAAATACATACACACACGCACACACACACACACACACTGACATCCAACAGGTAATGCTTAAAACTAAGGTTTTCAGGGAGCTTTGAATAGTGTTCTCCACAGTTATTTTGAGGAGAAGGAGCAAGTGTTCTTTCAAAGGTACTTTTAACTGAGCCAGAAAATGAAGCAAAAACAGACAGACTGCCATTGGGTCTGCAGAACAGTGACTGCTACAAAGCCAGTTTGATTTGGATTCCTGTTTCTGGAACTGCTTGTTCCTGGGCATTGTTTTCAGTTTGATGTACTCAGCATGCTTGGGTGGAAAGTCATTCTCTTTTTTTCCCTCAGGAGCTTGCATCCTAGATTGCTGGTTAAGCAGAGTTTTATGCTCAGTCTCCTTTGGCACTAATTAACACACTCCCTTGGTGCTCCCTGAGTCATATAAGTCTGCCCAGGATTGGAAGATCCAGAAACACTGCGCCCATGTGGAGGAACTCATGCTGAGTCCTCTGTGGGCGCATGGGACTGAGGAATGTAGGGGGAGATTATGTTAGAAATAGAAAGAGATGTGATTTTCATTTTTTTTTAACCTGTGGGTCATCCATGGTATAGGTTTGCATAGAGAGCTTGATGAAACTTAACGAATGACTCAGGAATTATTTAGTTGTAAATTAAATGATTTTTAAGCTACATTGATATGGGCAGGGGATGACACATTGGATTATTTTGGTTGAGAGATATCACTGAAACTACGTAGCCAGATTTCTTAGTGACTCGGGCAGCATCTTCCGAGAAGTATCTTGTTGGGAAACAGGAGACTTGACACATACAGCATGTTTGTGTGTGTAAATACTTGAAAGTTTTTATCACACCAAGGGAGCCAGACACCAGAGACATCAGAATAGTTTTATAAACATTAAGTTCCAAAAAGAACTATTTTCTCTTGTTGCCTGGTACGTGTATATGTATTCCTTTGACTAAGCCTGTTTAAAAAGTTTAATTTCAAACAGGCTAGGCGTGGTGGCTCACGCCTGTCATCCCAGCACTTTAGGAGGCTGAGGTGGGCGGATCACCTGAGGTCTGGAGTTCGAGACCAGCCTGGCCAACGTGGTGAAACCTTATCTCTACTAAAAAATATAAAAATTAGCCAGGTGTGGTGGTGGGCACCTGTAGTCTCAGTTACTCGGGAGGCTGAAGCAGGAGAATCACTTGAACTTGGGAGGCAGAGGTTGCAGTGAGCTGAGATTGGCCACTGTACTTCCAGCCTGGGTGACAGAGTGAGACTCCATCTCAAAAAAACAAAAAAGGTTTCATTTCAAACAGATGGAAGAGTACTGAGAAAAGTGTACTTATTATCCAGTTTAGCAAATGTTTTCATTTTGCAAAATTTCTTTATTTTTTAAAGATATAAAACATTGGATAAAATTGAAGACCCATCTGGGCACAGTGGCCCATGCCTGTAATCCCTTTGAGAGGCCAAGGTGGGAGAATCAGTTGAGGCCAGAAGTTCAAGACCAATTCAAGACCAGCTTGGGCAACATAGTGAGACCCTATCTCTTTTTTTTTTTTTAAAAAGGGAGACAAAAAAAAAAGAACCCTGTGTATTCTTTCTTGATTCATTCTCCTTTATCCCTTCTCCCCTTCCCATGAGGCCCACAAAAATAACTGTGTTTATAACTCCCCTTCATGTTTTAGTACTTTTGCTATATATTCTTTGTCAATATCAGTTGTATGTCGGTAGATAATATATAGCATTGTTTTGTTTATAAATTTTACATAAATGATATTTATGTATTCTGCAGCCCCCTTTTTTACTTAACTTTAGAGTTTTAGCCAGTTTGATGCATGTAGATTTTCTAATTGATTTATCTTAACTACTTTGTGGTATTTCACATGTATGAATATACTACAGTCTACACATTCATCTCACTGTGTTGCCCATGCTGGTCTCAAACTCCTCCTGGACTCAAGCAATCCGTCCTGCTTTGGCTTCCCAAAGTGTTGGGATTCCAGGCAGGAGCCACCAAGCCCAGGTTGTTTTTTTTTTTTTTAACTGAAGTGAACAACCTTACTCATGTTTCCTTATGCACATGTGTGAGAGTTTCTCCAGGATGTATCTCTAGAAGCAAAATTGCTTATGGTGGCCGAGTACAGTGGCTCACGCCTGTGATCCCAGCACTTTTGGAGGCCGAGGGGCACGGATCACAAGGTCAGAAGTTTCAGACCAGTCTGGCCAACATAGTGAAACCCCATCTCTACTAAAAATGCAAAAAATTAGCTGGGTGTGGTGGCCTATGCCTGTAATCCCAGCTACTTGGGAGGCTGAGGCAGGAGAATCATGTAAACCCAGGAGGCGGAGATTACAGTCAGCTGAGATCGAGCCATTGCACTCCAGCCTGGGTGACAGTGTGAGACTCTGTCTCAAAAAAAAAAAAAAAAAAAATTGCCTATGGTATGTTAACTTATATCAACTTGATGATATATTTCCATATTGCTTTCCGAAGTGGCTTTATTAATTCCTGTTTTCAAATCCTTACTAATATGTGGTATTGTCAGACATTAAACTTATGTCAGATAGTATCTCTGTTGTTTTAATTTGCATTTCCTTGGATATTAGTGAGGTTGAGTTTCTTCTAATATGTTTGTAGTTCATTTGGATTTCCTTTTTTCATTTCCTTTCCCATTGTTCTGTTGAGATCCCAGTGGTGTTTTCTTTTTTTTTTTTAAACATATACTCAATATTCTTCCATACTTTATTATACCATAAGAAGCAAACTTCTGAATGAGATACCATTAAAGATACTACAGGTGTCCTAGTTTGTCAATATTGTTTTGCCATTTTCATTAACAAAGCAGATTACAATGTAGCCCTAATTTGCATTATAATTTATTACAAGACACTGCACATTCTCCTGAAGACACACCATGATTTGCAAGATGCCAGGTCACTCTCCCAATCAGTGAATGGTGAGCTCACCGGCAGGTGCAGGGCTACTTCCTGTATTCCAATGATGTGCTTGAAATAGTGCTTTTGCAAGATCAGCGTGGATTATGTGGACACAATTTTGAAGCAATCTCCGTTACACATTTGGCAGAAGTAAAAGACTGCCTGCCTTAATCTTACTATTAGTGTATTAGTGTTGTTATATTATAAAAACATAGTATATTCCATTATTCTGCTTAGCTCAAGGAAGAATCAAGAATTTGGGCCAACATTATAACCAGATTATGAGCAATTTTCTAAGCGAAAGAAACAAAGTAAATGCTGAGGTTACTAAAGATGTAATAATTCTCTTCACATGGCCTTTACTGTTTTGTGAACTACATCATTTAAAATCCTGAGCTTAACAAAAATCTTTATAAATCAACTCATCAAAACAGGCATATGGCCAATAAGAATTTAATTTCACACCAATAAAACTTTAGACTTTAGATTTATTTAGGGGCTGTTTGCATATGTTTATAGAATATTTCGTTTAAAAGATGACGAGACAGCTCCCCCTCAGTGAGACCCTGGCCTAAATATATTTGCTTTATTTATATAGCAAGAGAATAACATTAAACATGGAAGCTTTCAATTTGTGGCACTGAAAGACCTACACAGGGCATCCTTCAAAGGCTACAATTAAGGATCCACCTAATTTTTCAGCAATACAAGCCCGATTGAGATCTTCTGGTCCATTTGCTTGACATTCATGTTTTATGCCTTGAAATTTCTTTTTAATTGCATCCTTGGAGCTTGCGTAGATCATTTTACTTTTCAGAGGTGCCAGTTCTGGTGCCCACAAAAAAAAATCAACTCTTCTTTTCTGGATTCTTTTGTTTCAAAGCTTGCATCATACAAAGCATAGCGACAATCTTTTTCAGGAAGCATTCCCACAAAATGCTTGAAAGGATCAGTTATGGTTACACCAACATCTCCAACCAAGATCTCTTTGCCTTCTTCTATAATGATGCACTTTTTGTCTGCACTGAGACAAAAAATGACAGCCTTCTTTCTTTTCTTGATTTCTTCTGGTGTGGAACATTTACGAACTTTCATGTCATAAAAAATGCGACATACTTCATCAGCTACTTGCACTCCTGAGGCCACCTTCACGCCGGGGGTCGCAGGGACGCGGGGTTGGGAGCCGGCGGGCAGCGAGTCTGCAGAGCGTCCTCCTCACAGCTGCGGGACCAAGCGCTGAGCTCCCCAGTGGTGTTTTCTTATCGACTGTATTGTTTCTAATTCCTTATCAGATATGTGTGTGTGTTGAAAATATCTTTTGGTCTGTGGCTTTTGGCTTTACTTATGACTTTTATTAAAAAGTTAAAAATTGTAATATAAAATTGATTGTTTAAAATCATTCATCCTTTTTCAGGTGTGTTTTAGAAACTTGTACCTATCGGCCGGGCGCGGTGGCTCAAGCCTGTAATCCCAGCACTTTGGGAGGCCGAGACGGGTGGATCACGAGGTCAGGAGATCGAGACCATCCTGGCTAACACGGTGAAACCCCGTCTCTACTAAAAAAATACAAAAAACTAGCCGGGCGAGGTGGCGGGCGTCTGTAGTCCCAGCTACTCGGGAGGCTGAGGCAGGAGAATGGCGTAAACCCAGGAGACGGAGCTTGCAGTGAGCTGAGATCCGGCAACTGCACTCCAGCCTGGGAGACAGAGCGAAACTCCGTCTCAAAAAAAAAAAAAAAAGAAACTTGTACCTATCTTGGGGTCATATTTTCAATCTAGTCTTCTAAAATGTTTAGTTTTGTGTTTTCACAGTTATGTCTTTTTTTTTTTGAGATGGAATCTTGCTCTGTTGCCCAGGCTGGAGTGCAGTGGCACCATCTTGGCTCACTGCAAGCTCCACCTCCCGGGTTCATGCCATTCTCCTGCCTCAGCCTCCCCAGTAGCTGGGACTATAGGTGTTCGCCACCACGCCGGGCTAATTTTTGTATTTTTAGTAGAGATGGGGTTTCACTGTGTTAGCCAGGATGGTCTCGATCTCCTGACCTTGTGATCCGCCCACCTTGGCCTCCCAAAGTGCTGGAATTACAGGCATGAGCCATTGTGCCTGACCTTCACAGTTATGTCTTTAATCCATGTGAAATTAGTATTTTATATGGTATGAGATAGTGATCTAATTTTATTTTATTTTATTTATTTTTTTTGTGTGCTTTTCTTTTGGTGGCAGGGGGGCAGTATCTCGCTGTGTTGCCCAGGCTGGAGTGCAGTGATGCAGTCATGGTTCACTGCAGCCTTGAATTCCTGGACTCAAGTCATTCTTCAGCCTCAGCCTTCCCTGTAGCTGGGACTACAGGTATGTGGGCCACTGAGCCCGACTCTTTTTTTTTTTTTTTTTGTAGAGACAGGGTCTTGCTATGTTGTCCATGCTGGTCTTGAACTCTTGGACTCAAGCAATCCTTCAACCTTGGCCTCTCAAAATGCTGAAATTACAGGCATGAACCACTGCACCTGGCCTTATTTTATTTTTCCATATGGATAACCAATTGTCCCAGCCCTATTTGTCGACTGAGTATATCTTTTCTCTGTTGATATGTGTCATTGTCCACTCAGGTTGCTGTAACAAAAATACCATAGATAGGGAGGCTCATAAACAACAAAACTTACTTTCTCATGGTTCTGGAGGCTGGGAGTCTGAGATCAAGCACCAGATTCAATGTCTGGTGAGGCCTGGCTTCTTGGTTCATAGATGACAATCTTTTTGCTGTGTCCTCACTTGGGGGAAGAGGGAAGGGAATTCTCTGGGACCCTCTTTTATGAGGGTACTAATCTCATTTATGAGGGCTCCACCGTCATGACCTAATCGTCTCCCAAAGGCCTCACCACCAAATACCATCACACTGGGGATTAGATTTCAACATATGAACCTTTTGGGGGAACACAAACATTCAGTCTAGGGCGATATGTAATGCTGCTTTCTGATATTCAGATCCTTTCTGTTTCTGGATTCTCCCTTTTGTTTTACTGGTGTCTTTGTTGATGTCTTTACCAATTGCATACTTTTTAAATTGTTAGAACTTTATAACAACTCTTGATATTTTTGTTGGGCAGGTTCTTCCTAATGTATTCCTTATTTTAAACAGCAAGAGGTAAAATTTACATAGTATAAAATCCACCCATTATAAATTAAATTCAGTGATATATATTTGTAGAATATTATTATTATTATTATTATTATTATTTTAGACGGAGTCTCGCTGTGTTGTCCAGGCTGGAGTGCAGTGGCGCAATCTTGGCTCACTGCAGTCTCCGCCTCCTGGGCTCAAGTGATTCTCAGCCTCCTGAGTAGCTGGGATTATAGACGTGTACCACCATGCCCAGCTAATTTTTGTATTTTTAGTAGAGACGGGGTTTCACCATGTTGGTCAGGCTAGTCTCAAACTCCTGACCTCAGGTAATCCACCTGCCTCAGCCTCCCAAAGTGCTGGGATTGCAGGCATGAGCCACTGCACCCGGCCAGAATACTCTTGTTATGGTAAAATATATATAACATACAATTTACCATTTTATACATTTTTAAGTGCATAGTTCAGTGGCATTAAGTACATTCACACTGTTGTGCAACCATCACTACTATTCATCTCCTGAAGTTTTTTCGTCTTCCCAAACCAAAACTCTATACCCATTAAACAGTAACTCTCCGTTCCTTCCTCCGCCAGCCCCTAGAAATCACCATTCTACTTTGTCTTTTATGAATTTGACTTCTCTAGGTACCTTATATAAGTAGACTCATACAGGATTTTTCCTTATGTCTGGCTTATTTCACTTAGCATAATATCTTCAAGGTTCATCCACATTGTATCACATGCCAGAATTTCATTCATTTTTAAGGGTGAATAATATTCCATTTTACATATATACTACATTTTGTTTATTCATTTGTTGATGAACAGTTGGGTTGTTTCTACCTTTTGGCTGTTGTGAATAATGCTTCTATGAACATTGGCATACAAATATCTGTTGAAGTCAATACTTTAGTATTGTTCTGTTGGTCGTATACCCAGAAATGGAGTTCTGTTGGTTGTATACCCAGAAATGGAATTGCTGGGCTGTATGGTCATTTTATTTCTGATGTTTTGCGAAACTGTCACATCGTTTTCCATAGCAACTGCACCATTTTATATTTCTACCATCAGTGTACAAGGATTCTAATTTTTTTTTTTTTGAGACGGATCTTGCTCTGTCGCCCAGGCTGGAGTGCGGTGGCCGGATCTCAGCTCACTGCAAGCTCCGCCTCCCGGGTTTACGCCATTCTCCTGCCTCAGCCTCTGGAGTAGCTTGGGACTACAGGCGCCCGCCACCTCGTCCGGCTAGTTTTTTGTATTTTTAGTAGAGACGGGGTTTCACCGGGTTAGCCAGGATAGTCTCGATCTCCTGACCTCGTGATCCGCCCGTCTCGGCCTCCCAAAGTGCTGGGATTACAGGCTTGAGCCACCGCGCCCGGCCCAAGGATTCTAATTTTTATATATCAGCAATTTATTTTGTTTTCAAGGATTCTAATTTTTATACATCAACAGCTTACTTTGTTTTTTGATAATAGCCATCCTAATAGGTGTGAAGTTTGTAGAATTTTTTTTTTTTTTTGAGATGGAGTTTCACTCTTGTTGCCCAGGCTGAGTGCAGTGACACAATCTTGGCCACCTGCAACCTCTGCCTCCCAGGTTCAAGCGATTCTCCTGCCTCAGCCTCCTGAGTAGCTGGGATTACAGGCATGCACTACCATGCCCAGCTAATTTTGTGTTTTTAGTAGAGACAGAGTGTCTCCATGTTGGTCAGGCTGGTCTTGAACTCCCGATCTCAGGAGATCCACCCGCCTTGGCCCCCCAAAGTGCTGGGATTACAGGCGTGAGCCACCGCTCCCTGCCAAGTATGTAGAATTTTAAAATCACCTCCACAATCCAGTTTTAGAACATTTTCATTTCCCCCAAAAATCCCTTTTGCCCATTTTTGATCAGTCTCTGGTCCCACCCTCTGCCCAGGTAATCACTGATCAGCTTTCTTTCTGTTTATTTTTATTTTTTTTGAGACAGAATCTCGCTCTGTCACTCTGGCTGGAGTGCCGTGCCGCGAACTCGGCTCTCTGTGGTCTTGATCTCCTGCACTCACTCAGTCGATCCTCTCATCTCACCTCCCAAGTAACTGGGGCTATAGGTGTGTGCCACCATGGCTGGCTAATTTTTGTATTTTTTGTAGAGATGGCATCTCATCATGTTGCCCAGGCAAGTCTCAAACTCCTGGGCTCAAGTGACCCACCTGCCTCAGCTTCCTAAAGTGCTGGGACTACAGGCGTGAGCCACCATGCCCAGCCTGCTTTCTTTCTCTTTAGATTTGCCTTTTCTGGAAATTTCATATAAATTGAATTATACAATATAGGGTCTTTTGTGTGTGGCTTTTCCACTTGATGTAATGTTTTTGAGGTTCATTCATGTAGTAGGTTCATTCAGTAGTTCCTTTTTATTGCTGAGTAATATTTCATTATATGGCTATACCACATTTTATCAGTTTAGTAGTTGATGGACATTTAGATTATGTCCACCTTTTGGCTATTTTGAATAATGCAGTTATGATCAATTATGGATAAATCTTTTGGTGGACATATATTTTCATTTCTCTTGGGTAGGTATCTAGGAGTGGAATTGCTGGGTTGTGTGTTACATTTATGTGTAATTATTTCATATAAATGTAACTGGCAAACTGTTTTCCAAAGTGATTGTATGATGTTAGATTCCCACCAGCAATGCATGAAGGTTTCATTTTCTCTACATCCTTGCCAATACTTGGCATTGTCAGTCTTTTTGATGATAACCATGGAAGCATTTGTATAGTGCTATGTCATTATGGTTTTAATTTGTGTTTCCTCATGACTAATGATGTTGAGCATGTGCTTATTAGCTATTTGTCTTTTTTGGAAAAATGACTATTTAAATCATTTTCCCATTTTTAATTGGGTTGTTTTATTACTGAGTTGTAAGAATTCTTTATACAGCATGTTCTGAATACAAAAGATTTTTCAGATATGTGCTTTGCAAATACTTTCTCCTAGTCTGTGGCATGTCTTTTTGTTTTCCTAATGATATATTTTAAAGAGCTAATCTTTTTAATTTTGAAAAAGTCCAATTTACTACTTTTTAAATAGATTGTACTTTTTTTCCCCCCCCAAAGACAAGGTCTCACTCTGTCGCCCAGTTTGGAGTGCAGTAGCATGATCATGGCTCACTGTAGCCTTGACTTCCCTGGGCTCAGATGATTCTCCTCACTTAGTCTCCTGAGTAGCTGGGAGTACAGGTGTGTGCCACCATGCCTGGCTAATTTTTCTATTTTTTGTAGAGAAGGGGTTTTGCCATGTTGCCCAGGCTGGTTTTGAATTCCTAGGTTCAATCAGTCTGCCAGCTTCTGCCTCCCAAAGTGATGGGACTACAAGCGTGAGCCACTGCACCTAGCCTTAGATTCTACTTTTGGTGGAATAACTTAGAAATCTTTGTGTAACTCAAGGTCACAAATTTTTTCTCCTTTGTTTTCTTCTAATGGTTTTATAGTCTAGGTTTTGCATTTAGATTTTTGGGCTTGGGGTGAAATAAAGTCCCCATTTTTCCCTTCATATGGATATCCAGTTATCCCAGCACCGTTAGTTGAAAGGACTGTCCTTTCCTCGTTGAATTGCTCTGATACTTTTGTTGAAAATCAGCTGTCTACAGTTTTGGAGGTATGTTTCTAGACTTTCTTCTGTTCCATTGATCAGCTTGTCTGTCTTGATGCCAATACAACACTCCCCTGATTTTGATAGCTTTATTGTAAGTACAGTCATCCCTTGGTTTCCTTGGGGAATTGGTTCCAGGACCCTCATGGATACAAAAATCCTGGGATGCTTGAGTCCCTTATATAAAATGGCATAGTATTTGCATATAACCTGTGCATATCTTCCTGTCTACTTAAACCATTTCTAGATTACTTACACCTAATATAATGTAAATGCTATGTAAACAGTTATACTGTATTTTTTATTTGTATTACTTTTTATTGTTGTTAACTATTTTTTCTTTTTCTTCTTTCTTTTTGAATATTTTTGATCTGAGGTTGGTTGAACCTGTGGATGCAGAACCCATGGATATAAGGGCTGACTATTGGACCTGGGTGGTATAAATCCTGGGTACTTTTTTTTGTTGTTTCACAATTATTTTGGGTACCCTAAGTCCTTTGAATTTCCATATAGATTTTAGGATAAGCTTGTCATTGTCTACAGAAAAAGCTTGCTGGGATTTTGATAGGGATTTCCATTGAATCTATAGGTCAATTCGGGAGAATTCCCATCTTAATGGTACTGAAGCTTCTCATACGTGAATGTGGAACTTCTCTCCATTTATTTAAATCTTCTCTAGTTGCTCTTTAGCTGTATTTTGTGCTTTATACTGTATAGGCTATTGTAAATGAAATTGTTTTTTTTTTTTGAGACGGAGTCTTGCTCTGTCGCCCAAACTGGGGTGCAGTGGCCGGATCTCAGCTCACTGCAAGCTCCGCCTTTCGGGTTCACGCCATTCTCCTGCCTCAGCCTCCTGAGTAGCTGGGACTACAGGCGCCCGCCACCTCGCCCGGCTAGTTTTTTTTTTTTTGTATTTTTTAGTAGAGACGGGGTTTCACAGGTTAGCCAGGATGGTCTCGATCTCCTGACCTTGTGATCCGCCCGTCTCGGCCTCCCAAAGTGCTGGGATTACAGGCTTGAGCCACCGCGCCCGGTGAAATTGTTTTCTTGATTTTACTTTCAGATTGTTTATTGCTAGCATAAACAATTGTAGAAATACAATTTTTTAAAATTGTGGTAAAGTTTACATGGTCTCACTTCCTCACCCAGGCTGGAGTCCAGTGGCGCGATCTTGGCTCACTGCAGCCTCAACCTCCTGGGCTCAGGTGATCCTCCTACCTCAGCCTCCCAAATAGCTGGGACTACAGGCAGGCACCACTGTGCCTGGCTAATTTTCGTATTTTTTGTAGAGACAGGATCTTGCCATGTGGTCCAGGCTGGTCTTGAACTCCTAGATTCAAGCAACCCTCCTGTCCTGGCCTCCCAAAATGCTGGGATTACAAGCATGAGCTGCTGCACCCAACCCATTTTAACCATTTTAAAGTGTGCAGTTCATTGGCATTAAGTACATTCACAATATTACATGACCGTTACCACTATCTATACCCAAAACTTTTTTATTGTCTCTAACAAAAACTATGTATTAAACGTTACGTTCTTTTCCCCGCTCCCCCAGCCCTTGGAAACCTCTGTTCTATTTTCTGTCTCTATGAATTTGCCTATTCCGGGTACCTTCTCTTTTTCCTTTGGTGTCTGGCTTATTTTACTTAGTATAATGTTTTCAAGGTCCCTTCATATTGTAGCATGTATTAGAATTTCATTCTTTTTAAGGCCAAGTAATATTCTATTGTTTATCCATTCATCTCTTGATGGATATTTGGGTTGTCTTCATATTCTTTTGGCTATTGTGAATAATGCTGTTATGATTATTGGTGTACAAGGCTGGACGCAGTGGCCCACACCTGTAATCCCAACTTCTGGGAGGCCAATGTGGGAGTATTGCTTGAGGCCAGAGGTTGAGACCAGGCTGGGCAACTTAGCAAGAATCCATCCCTTCCAAAAAAAAAAAAAAGTTAGCTGTGCATGGTGGTGTGCAACTGTAGTCCTAGTTACCGAGGAGACTGAGTTCAAGGCTACAGTCAGCTGTTATTGCACCACTGCACTCCAGCTGGGATGACAGAGTGAGACCCTGTCTCAAAAACAAACAAACGAAAAAATTGGTGTGCAAGTATCTGTTTGAGTTCCTGCTTTCAATTATTTTGGATATATACCTAGGAGTGGAATTGCTTGATTACAGATGATTATTGTGTTGATCTTGTATTCTGCAATTTTAATAAACTTGTTTATTACTCTTTGGTTTTTGAAGTTTCTTTAGGATTTTCTTTGTACAGGATCATGTTATCTACAAATTACCATTTTTGCTTCTTCTTGTCCAATGTATGTGCCTTTAATTTCTTTTCTTTTCATATTGCGCTGTCTAGAACCTCCAGTACAATGTTGAATAGAAGTGGCAACAGTGGACATATTTGTCTTGTTTCTGATTTTAGAGGAAAAGTATTCAGTCTTTCATCATTAAGTGTAATGTTCACTGATAGTTGGTAGGGCAAATTTCTCCTAATATATCCTTTATAATGTCTTAGTTTTGACTGACTAAGGGACTGAATAAATTGGCATGTGTTAGTGAATATCACCTCTTGACATTTGTATGTCTTTTAGCTATAAGATTAAAAATCCCTTTCTGTCTTGTAGAATGGAGCAACCCTTATGACACCCTGTAAGTTTCTACTTTGAGTCCTTCAGTTTTTGAGTTAGTGAAATTACTTATCTAAATTCGCAGTTCATAGTCTGCCTGTCCATATTAAAGTCTAGGGTGTCTAGACTGTGACCAGAACTAGTGAAGCCTTTGTGTTCTCTGATGCTGTTTTAAAGTTTATTATAATTTTCCCTTCTATAGGGAAAGATTCTGTGCTGTTTTCTCTTAAAGTAAAATATATGTGGTTGTGTGTTTTTAAATAGTTGTAGTTTATTTTACAGCCCAAACCTGTTGTTTCATCTATTCCCATAAGATCCACAGGCAGCATCCTTTTCCATTTGGATGGGGACAGTTTATATACCTTGATTGGTAAGCCTGTGTCTGTGCCTTATCCCTTAAATTGTAAACTCCACAAGGACTTAGACCATGTCTTTCTTGTTCACTGTATTGTTAACAGCTGGCAGATAGTAAGGATTTTTTTTTTTTTTTTTAAATGAAAGAGTGATTAAATCAGTCTGTTTTGTGATGCTTGTGTGAAGAGGAGTGATTAGTGTAAAGTGGCTTTGCTTTAGGGTTTTCATTCTCTAAATTCTTGAAGCATTCTAGAGTAGGGATTATTGTCTATTTAAACAGGACTTTTTTCCAGTTCCTTTTTAGTAATTAAGTTATTACCAAGTTTGTTATTCTCTTACATACGTGCATTTTAAAAATTTGAAGCACATCTCACCTCCTTTACAGTTTGGTAAAGGCTACCTTGGCCTCCCAAAGTGATGAGATTACAGGTGTGCGCCAGTGTGCCTGACCAGCTGAAGTTTTTGATTCCCAGCCTTATTCTCTGTCTTTGCACCTCAGTGATGCTCCAATAAGCATCATCTGTTTTTCTCAAACTGCTTGGTATAATGGTAACTCATATAGTTTGATAATGAGGATATCTAAAAATGATTATTTCCAGTTCGAATACATCCATTAATCTGCACACTTAATCCTCAATTTTTTCTTGTCACACTGCCTTCTGAGTTATTATAGTGACTTATACATTTTATGGTTTCTTGAGTCTTTTTGAGTGAGAATCATCGAGAATATTTGTGTTTTTAATCTTTTCTGTTTATCAAGCTGATCTGCTTTTTGTTAATTACTTGGCTGGCTTTCAGTGGATCTTGCACAATTTAATGCTGGCACATAATAAGTTCGTAATAAATGTTTGTGATTATCGGACTGAGTCATGAACCATTGGTTTCTAACATATTCTTTCCCTTTAGCAACCCAGTTACCTCTGCCCTTAAATGAACATAATTGATGCCGTGACATACGTGGAGACTTTAGTATTAATTTTTCAGTTCTTATATGTAACATTCTTAGGTAGAGTCTCTGTCAGATGGCACTGATAATTCATCCTTTGGAAAGATCCCAAGGGCTTTCAGGCTCTCTGGCTAGATGTTAACAACAGGAACAGTGAGTAGTATATAGCAACATGATAATACTTGACAGTTTTAAAGCAACACGGGTTTTATTTAAGATCGTCAGGTTAAACCAACTAATACTCCTTTGGCTTAAAACCTACTTTGTAGTTTTTGCTGGTTAGTATGCTCTTTTTATCCAGAATTGTTCTTTATTTTTTTTTTTTTTTTTTTTTTTTTTTTTTTTTTGAGACGGAGTCTCGCTGTGTAGCCCAGGCTGGAGTGCAGTGGCCGGATCTCAGCTCACTGCAAGCTCCGCCTCCCGGGTTTACGCCATTCTCTCGCCTCAGCCTCCCGAGTAGCTGGGACTACAGGCGCCCGCCATCTCGCCCGGCTAATTTTTTGTATTTTTTTTTTTTTTAGTAGAGACGGGGTTTCACCGTGTTAGCCAGGATGGTCTCGATCTCCTGACCTCGTGATCCGCCCGTCTCGGCCTCCCAAAGTGCTGGGATTACAGGCTTGAGCCACCGCGCCCGGCCCAGAATTGTTCTTTATATATGTAGCAGAGGCTGCACGTGGTGGCTAACCCCTGTAATCCCAGCACTTTGGGAGGGTGATGCAGGAGGATTGCTTGAGCACAGGAGTTTGAGACCAGCCTAAGCAACATAGTGAGACCCTACTTTTCCAAAAAATTAAAATATTGTCTGGGCGTGGTGGCACGTGCCTGTAGTCCTAGCCACTTGGGAAGTTGAGGTGGGAGCATCACTTGAGCAAAAGGGTTTGAGGCTGCAGTAAGCTATGATCATGTCACTGCACTCCAGCCCGGGTGACAGAGTGAGACCTTGTCTCTGATTGATAAGTAGATAGGTAGGTAGGTAGATAGATGATTGATTGATTGATAAATAGATAGCAGAGATCGTAACAAGTCTGTATCCCACTTGAAGATTAGGAGACTCAGCAGGAGAGCTCTTGGCTTAAAAAGAAGGCAAAGGTGGCCAGGCGCGGTGGATCACGCCTGTAATCCCAGCGCTTTAGGAGGCCGAGGCGGGCAGATCATGAGGTCAGGAGTTCGAGACCAGCCTGGCCAAGATGGTGAAACCCCATCTCTACTAAAAATACAAAAAATTAGCCGGGCGTGGTGGCGGGCGCTTGTAATCCAAGCTACTGGGAGGCTGAGGCAGAGAATTGCTTGAACCCAGGAGGCGGAGGTTGCAGTGAGCCGAGATCGCACCATTGCACTCTAGCCTGGGCGACAGGGCAAGACTCTGTCTCAAAAAAAAAAAAAAAAAAGGCAAAGGTGATAGGTATTTTGGGACTCACAGTCAGATTCATGAAGCCTTTGTCCCAATCTTGAGAAGGAGAAGGGACGCTTAGGAAGATTGGGACCTTGCCAAGATGAAGCATGTAGCAGAGTATCAAAGAATACTCTTTTTAGAGCACTTACAAGTATGAATTAATTCTTATGGTAGCACTGTGACAGGCAATTATAGTTTACTAATGGTGAGACCAAATAAAGTGAAATTCAATTAATGTTTGTTAAATGACATTAAGCATACTTAGTGCTTGTCCAAGGCTTCAGAGCTGTAAATGCAAATGGTAAACATTGTATTTTGCTAAGACAGCACCTCAGTTTCTCTGTCTGTAAATATAATCCCAGAGTTATGAGGTTGTAATTAAGAAATTTTTTTTCATTTTTGAGACAGGATCTCACTCTGTTGCCCTGGTTGGGGTGCAGTGGTTCAGACACAGCTCACTACAGCGTGGATCTTCTGGGCCCGAGTGATTCTTCTGCCTCAGCCTTCCAAAGTGCTGGGATTACAGGCATAAGCTGCTCTACCTGGTCAAAAAATATTCTTCTTGAATATTTAGAGATTAGAATGCAAATGTTTCAAAATATACTTGTTTAGGTTTTCATGTTTCATGCATTTTCAAAGGAGTAAAGAGAATTACAGAAAAAAGAAACAAATGTAGTTTATAGTTATATCTTTTCTACTTAAGTATTATGATTTAGTTAATAAAACGCAAGGTAAAAAGCTGAACTTGAATTCTTGTTCTGTAGTACTTTAACCAAGTGTTTATTTCACAAAATCAAAATATGACCACTTGGTTTAAGTATTACAGAATAGCCGGGCGCGGTGGCTCAAGCCTGTAATCCCAGCACTTTGGGAGGCCGAGACGGGCGGATCACGAGGTCAGGAGATCGAGACCATCCTGGCTAACACGGTGAAACCCCGTCTCTACTAAAAAATACAAAAAACTAGCCGGGCGAGGTGGCGGGCGCTTGTAGTCCCAGCTACTCGGGAGGCTGAGGCAGGAGAATGGCGTAAACCCGGGAGGCGGAGCTTGCAGTGAGCTGAGATCCCACCACTGCACTCCAGCCTGGGCGACAGAGCGAGACTCCGTCTCAAAAAAAAAAAAAAAAAGTATTACAGAATAAGAATTCAAGTTCAGTTTTTTACCTGTCTTTGAAATGTTAGTGTAACATCGAAATGAAGATGTCTTGCAGATAGTTAGAACTGGATTCATAGTGGAAGTTGGGAAGAAAGGATCAATAAAAGCTTTGGAAGGTATCAGAAAGGTCCCAATCATAATGGTAGCTATACTTTGATTGGTATGGAGGATAAAGATGGCTAATGAGAGTACCTTAGGTACAAAGCACCATTAATGGACAGAAAGAAGAAAAAGTATTAGCAAAATTACATTATTATCCTACAACAACGTAATTTTACCTTTGTGTAACTCCTTATACCTTCAAACCAGTAAAATCCATTATCTTACTTGATACTGAAATAGTTTGAAATAAAGCAGGTGACTTAGTGCAACATGTTAATTTTAGAGAAATTACCTAGTACTGTTTTTTCTAGAGACTCTGATTATATTATAAAGACAAAACCTAGATACTTTACATTGAATTATTTTGTACTTGATTGGTACATTGTTAATATTTTTCTAAGAAACAGCAATTTCGTTGAACTAGAGCCATGTCTCAGTTTTCTGTCTAGCTTTCTTTGTAGCACCATATTCCTGTGAAACCATCAATGCTCATTAAGCTGTGGATCACTTTGGCTTTTCTTAACTGGCTAAAGCAGTGTTATCCACAAGTTTTTTATTTCAGAGAAGATAGAACATTGTAAATAACCTGAAGGTGCCTTTATAGCTACCCTTCTATTGTCTCTGAGGGTAGGTCACACGCTGTGATAGGGAAGAAGAAAAGGGTTCCAAGGTTTGAGAAAAAGTGGTGAAAATTTGAATAATTTTTTGTGGAGTGTGAGCAACTGAATTAATCAGAAATGCAGTAGGATTTCTGAATTAATTAGAAAGTAAAGAATTAAATTTTCTAGTAGTGGCTGCATTAAAAGTAAAAAGGGCCAGGCACGGTGTCTCCCAGCACTTTGGGAGGCCAAGGCGGGCGGATCATGAGGTCAGGAGTTCGAGACCAGCCTGACCAACATGGTGAAACCCCGTCTCTACTAAAAATACAAAAATTAGCCGGGCGTGATGGCACGTGCCTGTAATCCCAGCTACTTGGGAGGTTGAGGCAGGAGAATCAGTTGAACCCGGAAGGTGGAGGTTGCAGTGAGCCGAGATTGTGCCATTGCACTCCAGCCTGGGGTGATAGAGCAAGAGTCTGTCTCAAAAAATAAAGTAAAAAGAAACAAGTGAAATTGATTTTAATATCTTCTACTTAACCCAATAAATTAAAAGGTTATTTCTTTTTTTTTTTTTTTTTTGAGACGGAGTCTCGCTCTGCCACCCAGGCTGGAGTGCAGTGGCCGGATCTCAGCTCATTGCAAGCTCCGTCTCCCGGGTTTACGCCATTCTCCTGCCTCAGCCTCCCCAGTAGCTGGGACTACAGGCGCCCGCCACCTCACCCGGCTAGTTTTTTTGTATTCTTTTAGTAGAGACGAGGTTTCACCGTGTTAGCCAGGATGGTCTCGATCTCCTGACCTCGTGATCCGTCCGTCTCGGCCTCCCAAAGTGCTGGGATTACAGGCTTGAGCCACCGCGCCCGGCCAAAAGGTTATTATTTTAACATATCAATATAAAAATTTTAACATCAATATAAAAATTAAGATATCTTGCTTTTTAATTTTGTACTTGAGTCTTTGAAATCTGGTGTATATTGTGTGTCTGAACTTGACTAGCTACATTTCAAGTGTTCAACAGCCATGTGTGGTTAGTAACTATCTGTTGGACAGTGTAGGTTGAAAGTAATTAAAAATAAATTTTGAACTGCATAGACACTGTCATCTCTTACATGAGTGTGTGTGTGTGTGTGTGTGTGTGTGTGTGTGTGTGTTTAGCAATTCTTAGGGTTAAGACAATTCATTTGATAGACCTGGGTTGATGAACTCAACGGAAGTTGATGTGAATAAAAATGAAAATGAGGGCTTGGAGTGGTGGTCCACACCTGTAATCCCAGCACTTTGGGAGACCAAGGCAGGTAGATCATCCGAGTTTGGGAGTTCAAGACCAGCCTGGCCATCATGGTGAAACCCTGTCTCTACTAAAAAAAAAAAAAAATTAGTTGGGCCCGGTGGGAGGCACCTGTAATCCCAGCTACTTGGGAGGCTGAGGCAGGAGAATTGCTTGGGCCTGGGAGCCGAGATTGCACCACTACACTCCAGCCTGGGTAACAAAGCAAGACTCTGTCTCAAAAAAAAAAAGAAAGTGAGATTGAGTTCAAAGGGAAGTAATTACAAGAAGGCAGTGCCAGTACTAAACGTAATACCTCCGTCCTGTATAGACACATCCACCTTGTTGAATAGAAAGCTGACCTCTTACTACCCTTCAACTACTTTATTTTTTCTGTTGACTTGTAATAAATACTGTCTAATTGGAAGTCAGCGTGTTACAATTAGAATGTGAGGATTAGAATAAACGAATATAGGTAGGACTAGGAAAAAATAATAGATTACTGTGATAAAGTACAAATTTTAAGAATACATGCAATAGTATGAAAATCAAAAGATATAAAAAGATTGTATACCAAATATAAAGCTCTTATCCTCTAGCCATCTGATTCCCTTCCTTGGGAGTAACCAAAATAGTTTCTTATGTCTTACATATCTTTTAGGAGTAGCCTATGCATTTACAAGTGTATACATACTTTTTTGTCTTTCCTTGAATAAACCAATAAAATATTTATATCCTTTTGAAAATATACAAAAGGTAGCATACAGCACACACCATTTTACATCTTGCCTCCCCCCCGCCCCACCTTAATCTATCTTGGAGCTGCTTTGTTGTTTTTTTTTTTTTTTTTTTTTTTTTTTTTTTTTTTTTGAGACGGAGTCTCGCTCTGCCGCCCAGGCTGGAGTGCAGTGGCCGGGTCTCAGCTCACTGCAAGCTCCGCCTCCCGGGTTTACGCCATTCTCCTGCCTCAGCCTCCCGAGCAGCTGGGACTACAGGCGCCCGCCATGTCGCCGGCTAGTTTTTTTTGTATTTTTAGTAGAGACGGGGTTTCACCGTGTTAGCCAGGATGTCTCGATCTCCTGACCTCGTGATCCGCCCGTCTCGGCCTCCCAAAGTGCTGGGATTACAGGCTTGAGCACCGCGCCCGGCCGTGCTTTGTTGTTTTTAAAGTCTATATAATATTTCATTGTATGAATGTACCATAATTCATGTAACCAGTGTGTTATTGATGGTTAAATTGTTTTCAATATTTTGTCCTTACAATCAATACTGTAATGAATATCTTTGTGTGTATGTATTGAACACATATGTGAGTTACGTGGAATAAATTCTCATAAGTAGAATTTCTTGTTCAAAAGGTTTTTTTTTTTAATTGTATAAATATATCCAAATGCAATAGAGGTTTTACCAGTTAACACTTCCAACTGGTAATGTGTGAATAAACTTTTTCTTAAATAAAACTGATTCTACAAACTGAGTCTTAGGAGAAAACAAAATTTATAAATAATAAAATTTTTATTGTGCTGTTGAAGAGGCATAGATAACCCCCTTTTGTCTTGACATGATCATTTTGAGCAACCTCAGAGGAGCCCCTCGAGTTGCAGAGGCATAGACTGAAAACATCGATAACCAGCTCCCTTTATTTTATGTATGAAGAAGAGAGCTCTAAAGAGATGAAGCTGTTCCTCCAAGGCCGCCCAAAAAACAGAAAAACATGAACTATAGAACCCTTAGGAATAGGAATGGCTTGGAAATGTATTCAGAAGTGTTTTGTGTAACAGTTAAACCCCAATTAATTACTTTTTGAGAATGAAACCTTTTTAAAATAATATTTGCTGTTTGATTTTGTTTTAGTAAGCTTCATGGTTAGTGGAGCCTTGGCAGCCTAAGGGATTCTTGGAGTAGAAGAGGGAACTTGGTGGTCAGAGACAAGTAAGGGAAAAAGTCCTGCCTTCATGTTTCTGACATAGTGACGACTGATATGAAGAGCAAAAGGGGCAAAAACTAGCAGAAGAGAATGAGGAGGTGGGGGGCAAAAGGATCTCAAGTACCTGCCCAGTGCCTGGTGCATGGTGACTGCTCAGTATGCACCAGGTTCCTTACTGGTGAAAGTATGGACTGGTCTAACCATTTTGAAGGATGGTACTAAATCAGATTATGCATTATGTATACCCTGTAACCCAGCAACTTTTTTCCTGTATATATATGTGAAAGAAGTTCTCACACAGGTTCATAAGGGGTCATTCATTTCAGTGTATTTGTTCTTGTGGAAAGTAATTTGTTGTCCATACCCTTTCCCCAGTGATGGGTAAAATGTGATGATAGATTTATACCTCAGTTTGAAGTAATGGTCTAGATATGCACCTGGCAGTCTAGGGATCTTAAAGACATAGTGCTGAGTAATAACAGAAAGAAAAGGAATGAGATATGTAACACAATAGCATTTATATACATTTTTAAATGTATGTAAGTAAACCATATTACATACTTTACAAGAAAACATGTTAACACATTAAACACATTATAGTGATTGCCTGTGTTGGGGATGATAGGAGTGGAATAAAAGAGAATAAGCAAATAAGAGTAAAAATACAGAAATGTGAAACTTCATTTCTGTATTTAGGTGATCTTTAAAGCATCTGTTGGATAATTAGGAGGACACCTACAGATCAGAACCCCTGTTGTCTCCCGTTCTCCCATTGTGGTTACCTTTGGGAGTAAAATTTCTGATAATGAATTGCCACTGGAATATTTTTTGTTGTTAATTTAACTGAAAGTAAATCAGATTCACAGTTCTGAATTTTTTTTTTTTTTTGCCTTTAGCCGGGCGAGATGGCGGGCGCCTGTAGTCCCAGCTACTCGGGAGGCTGAGGCAGGAGAATGGCCTAAACCCGGGAGGCGGAGCTTGCAGTGAGCCGAGATCCGCGCCACTGCACTCCAGCCTGGGCGACAGAGCGAGACTCCGTCTCAAAAAAAAAAAAAAAAAACCCAAAAAAAGAATCCCCCATTCTTCACTTTTTCTGTCACTGTGTGTTCTGTTTGATTGTTGCTTAAATACAAAGTATACTAACCTTATGCCTAATTTAGGTACTACGTGTATACTAGCACTACATGATACCATTCTTAGAAGATAATACTTAGTGACATTAATAATTCAGTGGGAGACTTCTCCATGTTCTTTTAGATAATTGCCTTTTCTGATTAAAGCTTGGAATACCAATAGTTGGAATAAAGCAGTCACTTCTTTGATCTGTTACCCATTATAAAATTTATGTCATTTATCTTGCTTTTTTATAAGAATCTCTGCTTATGGCAGATAAAAGTACTGACTGACTCCCAGAGTGTTCCCTGAGATATCAGGTAAGATCTTGGGTAGAATAGAGTGTAGGAAACAAACAGTTCCTATCATAAGCAATTTTTGTTGCTAGAACAGAGTCCTTTTGTATGTTATGAACTTTTGAGTAGCCTGAGTTTTGAGTTAGCCTCAATTAAGGTTTTTGGTTGTTTTACCACCCAGGCTCCAGATTAGCAACTGGAGACAGGAGCTGTGATGGAATTAAAGTAACCGTGGCAACCATTATAATGTAAATGAGTCTTATTGGGAAGGAAGTTGAGAGCGTGGGCACTTGTTAGAGCATTACTTTATTACATCTACAACTAGGGCTGAGTAGCATTTTGCTATTTTAAAATCCTGCTCCTTGGACACCATCAAGTCCTGTGTTATTCCAACCTTCTTTTAGTTTTCTGAGAAACTAACACCAAACTAATATGTATATAAAATAGAAAATGAATCTCTGGTGTGCTTATCCTCTTTCATTTAGATTAAGACCTCTTCTTCCTTTAATAACATTACCTTTTTCCCACTGCTTCTGGCAATAACACTCAGCACCAAGTCTCTGATAAACAAAGAAGGCCACTTAGGTTTCCGAGAGATGTGGTGTGTACCTAGTATACTCTGATGGCCAAGATTTGGATTATGGTGGAACAAGTGGTGCCAGGGCCACTTCTCAAGCAGCATGAGAGCCACAAATCTTTGGTCTCAAATCTTAATTTTTTTATATTAGTCCTTAAAATTTTAAATTATTTAAAATTTTTTTTTCAATAAGTCTTTTGTACTCCTAACCTTTGAGTTTCAAATCATAAAATTGTCTATTAAGTTTTAGAGTATTAATGTAGGCTTACTCTTTGTGGATTTAGAGATTAGATGACTGGAGGAGAATAATAAAAGTGAAACTGAAGTAATTACCAAACTGAGGTTGAGTTCTAAGTTAAGTACTGTACTTGATTACTACCCCACAATGAGTCCAGTGATTTTAACAACAGGCTTGTAAGCGAGAAGCTTAAGGTTCCTGTTGTTATGATGTTGGTGCTAGGCAAATAGCTTCCCTCAACCTCAGTTTTTCTCTTTGTAAAGGAAGAGTGAAAACAACGACTCACTCTGTTGTGGGGAAATATTTACAAAAAGAAATAAAATTTAACTGGTAGTACGGTCAAGAATGTCAGCTGAGGTCGACAAGGTGAGGTAGCTCACATCTGTAATCCCAGTGCTTTGGGAGGTCAAGGCGGGCAGATCATCTGAGGTCAGGAGTTCGAGACCGGCCTGGCCAACATGGTGAAACCCTGTCTTTGCTAAAAATGCAAAACTAACTGGGCGTGGTGGCACGTGCCTGTAATCCCAGCTACTTGGGAGACTGAGGCAGGAGAATCGCTTGAACCCGGGAGGCGGAGTTTGCAGTGAGCTGAGATCACGCCTTTGCACTCCAGCCTGGGCAATATGAGTGAAACTCCGTCTCAAAAAAAAAAAGTCAGCTGATGTAAGACAAATTCTGAATTTTAATGTAATGTGCCTTAGTTATGCCTGGTTAGCCTGTGCCAGTTAAGGCTTTTTACTTTGATTTTAAGTTTCCTTCCTCCTACTTCATCCTTTTGTTGAGTTGTCATTCAGATCACAACAGATACTCCTGTATAACTGTCTTTGTTGGCTTAGCCTTCGGAAGGTGGGTTGATCTTGAACTTCAAATATTTGAGTATTTATTATATGCAAAGCTTGGAACTGAGTGCATAGGGAAAAAATATAAAATGTATAAAAGTGTGATTCCTGCCCTTCAATATACAATCATTCAAATACTTGTAGACAGCTTTGCTCTTACTTTTCCTATCCCAGATAGTCTCTTCTCCATGGAAATCATTCCTGCTTCTCTTTGTCGTTCTTCATATGATGTAGTCGGCCAGGCCATTACTACCATCGTGGCTATCAGCATCATTTGTAAGAGGTCATATTTCAAATTATAATTCTCAGGGTGTTGCTTGACCTGTTTCAGTTTTCTTCCTTGTTCAGGTCACTGTACTGTTACTTTATTACCTATGCATTTGTATTAACTTTTAAGCTGTCAATTCAGGACAAAGACCCACCTTAAGCTTATAGTCAACTGAACTCTCATCAACACATGCTAAAATTGATTTCAATTTTTTTTTTTTTTGAGACGGAGTCTTGCCCTGTCACCCAGGCTGGAATGCAGTGGTGTGATCTCGGCTCACTGCAACCTTCGCCTCCTGGGTTCAGGCAATTCTCCTGCCTCAGTAGCTGGGATTATAGGCATGCGCCATCACCCCTGGCTAATTTTTTGTATCTTTAGTAGAGACAGTGTTTCACCATGTTGGCCAGGCTGGTCTCGAACTCCTGACCTTAAGTGATCCGCCCACCTCAGCCTTCCAGAGTGCTGGGATTACAGGCATGAGCCACAGTACCTGGCCTGAAATTGATTTCTTTTTTTTTTTTTTTTTTTTTTGAGACGGAGTCTTGCTCTGCCACCCAGGCTGGAGTGCAGTGGCCGGATCTCAGCTCACTGCAAGCTCCGCCTCCCGGGTTTACGCCATTCTCCTGCCTCAGCCTCCCGAGTAGCTGGGACTACAGGCGCCCGCCTCGTCGCCCGGCTAGTTTTTTGTATTTTTTAAGTAGAGACAGGGTTTCACCGTATTAGCCAGGATGGTCTCGATCTCCTGACCTCGTGATCCGCCCGTCTCGGCCTCCCAAAGTGCTGGGATTACAGGCTTGAGCCACCGCGCCCGGCCGAAATGGATTTCTTATTCGCTGTATACTTCTAGAAAATAAATGCATGTATATTTACCCTTGATAAATTTTATTTTGTATTTTCAGCACATTGTTTCTATATGTTCAGATATTTGATCTTTTATAATTTTTAATGATATCTTTTATATCTTTAATGATATTATTTAATCTTTATAGATAAGTTTAGATCACCAGAAAATTTATAAGCTGCCATTTAAAGCTTCACAGTATTGATAAACATCTACTAAGATAAGGCCAAACAGAGAGTCCTGTGGCAACTATTAGTTACTTCTGTCCAGATTTATGTTAACAATTGATTAATAATCTGAGAATGGTTGTCCAACCAGTTGTAAATCTATCACTTAACTAGCATAAGAAAGTTAATCTTGATTTCAGCAATATGTTTTGGACCTACTTTATGTTATTTCTCTGATCTCTTAGTCTAATAATTTTGTTAAAAGTAAAATGAGGTTAGCATGATTGTTTTTCTTCTTGGTGAACCCCATTCTGACTTACCATGTTCTCTGTACCCCTTCCCTACCCCACCATAGGCTAACATAGGAAATCTTTGTTAAACCCTTAATCTATGATTTCAAGAATCTAGTCTCTTTTTTCCTTTGAAATTGAGAAAATTAAAATTGAACTTTATTGTCTCTAGTCTTCTAGCTTCTCTTCCATTTTTCATGAGAGATCATGGAGATCTTAGGCTGTAATTTAACTGGTCCTAGATATTTGCATTTACTAAAAACTACTGGGTGCTCTTTTATTATCTTTTCTCCTATATCAGGTTTCAGTTTCCTCTTAATCATTTGCATTCTCTTTTCAGTATGGAAAATTACTCTGGATAAAGAAAATGCAAGCAAAATAAGAGTTGAATAGATTCAATTTTCTGTGTTACTTTTTAACGTGGTAGAAGGGCCTGTCTCATGTTTTTGCATATAACATCACTGAAAAAAGACTATACGTTTGCACTTTTTGTAAGCTTATATTGATATTCTATTATGTGCCAGGCACTGCATTAGATTCTTGGGCTCCAAATATAAATAAGATATGGTCTCTGTTCTCAAGGAGGTCACAATATAATTGGAGAGATGCATATTTATGTAAATATTTACCATATAGCGAGAGCTGCTGGCCAGGATCAGAAAATACACTTTGAGGGTTAGAAAAATAAGACAGGGATTTATGCTGAATTAGGTGGCGAAATGTACATATTCAATACGCTGTAGGAGGAGTCATGAATATTTATGAAAGGAGAAACATGTACATGCACAGTTGAGCTTCTTACCCCTTTATGGGTTGCACGTACAGAGAAAAGGCAGCATTAGCATCATCCAAGGGTGGAGTTTTTGAGCCTCTGGCCTCAAAAGGTGAAGCAGAGGACATGAAAAGCCTCACTGCGCATCCTCTGTAGACTGGCCAGAACCGCTTCGTGGTTGGTGGTCTCCTATTAGGAAGGAATGCTGGTTGGTGGTTGTGAGGAAACCACAAAAGGGAGGGGCAGTGTCAGGAGGCTGGTTTATATTAGCAGTTGAGCAAGTAAAAAGGCTGGTTTCTGTTTAACCCTTAGGAAAGAAGCCTAATGGCGGGCAGCGAGGGATGGGTATAATGAGGCGTGTCTGACCTTTCACCTGGTCATGGCTGGGAACTCAGATTTCAGGGTTTCTCTGGGGTCTCCTTGGCCAAGAGATGGTCACTTCAGTCAGTTGAGGGGCTTAGAATTTTATTTCTTAGGAGGAACAACATTCCTTTTCATGAAGAATAGCATATAATAAGTTGACATGAAAATGGAGGGTAAAGGCCGTCCTGATGTGTTTAGAAATCTTTTTTTTTTTTTTTTTTCTTTGAGACGGAGTCTAGCTCTGTCACCCAGGCTGGAGTGCAGTGGCGCGATCTTGGCTCACTGCAAGCTCCGCCTCCCGGGTTTACGCCATTCTCCTGCCTCAGCCTCCCGAGTAGCTGGGACTACAGGCGCCCGCCTCGTCGCCCGGCTAGTTTTTTGTATTTTTTAGTAGATACGGGGTTTCACCGTGTAGACCAGGATGGTCTCGATCTCCTGACCTCGTGATCCACCCGTCTCGGCCTCCCAAAGTGCTGGGATTACAGGCTTGAGCCACCGCGCCCGGCTAGAAATCTTAAAATAATCCAGGATGGTTGGAATATGGAATAGGAGTCCCAAGAAATGAGGTTGGAAGTGGGACCATATCAGAAAGGGCCTTATATACTTTGCTAGAAAATGGATTCCAGGAGGCACAGGAGTGTCACTGAAGGGTTTTAAGCTGGGGATGTGATGAAAACCAAGCCTGTCTAGTCCTTCCTTGTGACACACTATATAATTAAGTTTAGTCTAAGTTATGTTGTGGTAACAAACAGTCCCCATATTTTAGTGGTTTATAATAACAAGGATATATTTTTTGCTCATACTACTTGTCCATTGTGTAGCTTTGTTCCAAGACTTAGGCTAAATGCTCCTATCTGAGACATTTCCTCTTGTAGTAGAGAGAAATGGGCATTGGAAGAACCACACCATTGCTCTGATGAAAGTTTCTGTTCAGAAGTGGGATATGTCATCATTGGCTAAAGCAAGTCATGTGACCAAACTTGATCCCAACTGGACAGGTTGTCTAATTCTCCACCAGGAAGGAGCAGTGATTTTTGAATAATAATGGCATCTATTTATGTGTATCAAATTTTATTTCTTTGCTTTCTGGGATTACCTGGGAGCATCTGGTGGCTGTGTTCCCAGTGACTTGAAGTAGCTTGAGAGAATAAAGCTAGTTGTAGGCAGAGAAATGAGAGACCAGAAAATGTCGTGGCAGCTTTAGTTTGTGTCTCTTCTCCCTGGGGCTGTCCTGGTTCCTGAAACTCTCCTTTGTGTCTGTGAACTAATAGGAGAGTGCCATGATCAGATGTGCATTTTAGCAAGATTACTTCGGATGCAATATGGAGAATAGGGAGAATGCATTAGAGTAAAAGCAGGAATAACAGTTAGTGCCTTGTGTAGAAAGAATGATTAATAATCTATTTCAGATACAGAAGGACAAACTAAGGGCCTGGCAATGGAAATGGAAAAATGTAGGATTCTTTTAGAGTTACCTGAGAGCCTGGCTATTGTGGGGAGAAATAGAAGGAAGAGAGTTATGTCCAGGTAGGGCATTTGAGTGGATGGTGGTGCCTTCACCAACATAAGGGGTAAAACAGGTCAGAGGAGAAGATATTTTAGACGTTGAGTTTGAGGTGTCTGTGGAACATCTAAGTGGAGATGATTAGTAGGCAAATTGGATAAACTGGTATCGAGCTCACAGGATGTAAAGAGTGTTATTAAAATGATGGTTCATGGAATGTAAGGGTAAGAAATCATGGGTAAGAAGGAAAGGAAAAAAGGAGATGACCGAGAGACTGAAAGTAAAAGAATTAGTGAGCTAAAGTCTGTGAAATTATATTAGAGAAAATTAAGCAAGCAAGCTAAAAAGCCAGAGAACAGGATACCCAAATTAGCCATTATGGAGATGGAACAGTTTCTAGTGGTGATAAGGTCTGGAGAAACCTTGGTTGTGCTTAGCTGAGTTAGAATGGAGCAGAACGTCATTGGAGATGACATTAAGGAACTCAAAGGCTAAGGTCTTTTTGGGACACCCATGTGGATTGTTGCTTGTTCAGTGTGACAGAGACTCCTAATTGTCTACTCAATATCCAGTTTCTACTTCTTCCTTATTAGCAGAAGACTAAGCAATATGCATTGGAAAAACTATACATAGATTTAAATTCAACTGCATATAACAGTAACCCCCAATAACAATGCCTTATATTGTATATGGGTTTATGTTTGTTAAAAAATCAGCTTAGTTTCACATCTTTTACAGAATTTATGGTATTTATTAGATTCTAACTTGAGTAAATTATATACGTGATTTATTAAATCTGGTCAGTTGTAACCCAGAATGTATGTATTGTGTTTTATTTATAAAGAAATATATAGATAAACATTTACAAGATTGGTATGATGGCTCCTCCACAGGGATTAGAGACCCAGACTCCTGTCATTTTTCTCTCCATTGTTCTTAGTATGCTGCTTCTATCATTAGGGATGCTTTCATGGCTTAAGATGACTGCTGGAGCTCGGGGCATTATTTCAACATTATATGAAGCAAGGAGGAAGGGGGAAAAGGCAAAAAGGGCATCCCAGAAGCCCCACCCAACAACTTCTGCTTACATTTCATCTGATAAACTCAGGTTGATGGTGGAATTTAGGATGACTAGAATCTGAGAGAGGAATCTGATAGATGGCAGTAACTAGGGAAAGAGATGAGAGAGTTGAATGGCATGACCTTGAAGGAGCTGCTTTTTTATAAGAGAGTGAAGAAGTAGTATTCTGGCAGAGTGTGGCAAGTGCAGAGGTTCTGAGGGGTGTGTGTGGGTGAGGGAAGTTGATCAGACATTTTTCAGGAATTAACAAGGAGGCAAGTGTGGCTGGAATAGAGTAAGGATGGGGGAGGGTTGTGGAGATAAGGCTGGCAGGTAACGGGCTGGCAGGTAACGAGCTAGTGTCATATATGGTGTTAATAGGTCATATTCAGGATTATGCTTTAGCTTTTGCTTTAAATGAGATAGAAAACCATTGGAAGGTTTTGAGCAAAGAATGATAGGATCATATTTAAGTTTTGAAAAGATCGATCTGGCTGTAGGGTTGAGAATAGAATGAAGGGGTCAGGAGACCTGTTAGGAGGTTACTGCAATAACTAGCGAAGAGATGATAGTAGTTTGGAACAGATAATAGCAGTGAAGATGAGAGAAGTGGCCAGATTCTGCATATATCTTAGTAGAGCAAAAAAGATACCCTAATGTATTTGATGAGCATTTGAAAGAGAAAAGTTTTAGATGACTTCAAAGTCTCTGTCCAGAACAGTTGTAAGCATAAAAGCAATAGGGAGAGGGAGGCTGAGACGGGCGGATCACGAGGTCAGGAGATCGAGACCATCATGGCTAACCTGGTGAAACCCCGTCTCTACTAAAAAATACAAAAAACTAGCCGGGCGAGGTGGCGGACTCCTGTAGTCCCAGCTACTCGGGAGGCTGAGGCAGGAGAATGGCGTAAACCCGGGAGGCGGAGCTTGCAGTGAGCTGAGATCCGGCCACTGCACTCCAGCCCGGGAGACAGAGCGAGACTCCGTCTCAAAAAAAAAAACAAAAGCAATAGGGAGAAACTGTCCAAAATGAGGACAATTGCATTGGTACGGTGGCCTTCTGTTAGTGTAGTTAGTCAGTGCCTTCCTGTTTTAGTATATTCCTGTTTCTTGTCTCTTTTTCTTTTTTCTCAGTGCACATTTAACTAGTTTTCAATACATTCGCTATTTCGCTCAGCCAGCAAATGACTGTTAACAATTACAAAGTTGATTCAGCTTTTATTGGTTAGCCTTCTTTGGTTGCAAAACAAACCAAAATTGACTTTGTTCAATTGACTTAAGCAAAAAAGGTGGTAGATGGATGAGAAGGAAGGAGGGGAAAGGATAATGGAGGTAAGGCACAGAGTAAGGAAATGCTAAAGAATTACACGTTGGGGCTGGGTGTGGTGGCTCACGCCTGTAATCCCAGTTTCTCTGGAGGCTGAGTCAGGAGAATGACTTGAACCTGGGAGGCAGAGGTTGCAGTGAGCCGAGATCTTGCAATTGCACTCCAGCCTGGGCAACAAAAGGGAAACTCCATCTCCCACCAAAAAAAAAAAAAGAAAAAAAAGAAAAAAAATTACACCTTGGGAGAACCCTGAGCTAAAGTATCTCACTGAGATCTAAGTAGCATAATGGACATAATGGTTTTTGTCAGGGTAACGTCATCTGGACAAACCACTCATATCATTGAGTATCTAATTTAATAATGGTACTGAGCTAGATACTGGTGGCAGGGAGTGGGAGGGGGGCAGTCCAAAGCTGAATAAAATATAGTACATACCTTTGGAGGGTTGTAATAGAGTAGAATTAATAAATCATGGCTATCACTTATTCAAATTAGAACGTAATAAATACCATAAATGCTACAAAAGATATTAAAGATGATTAGATGATTTTATATGACTAACCATAGCAATATTTAACATTTTAGATACAAATAGATTTTAAAGGAAAGATAAATGTAAGAAAATGTCAGATAAATTTTTTTTTTTGCCCACTAAAACAATGCAAAATATTTACGTTGTGGAGACATAGTAAATTATGGTACATTCATAGAGCATAATACTAAGCAGCCATCAGAAATGATGTTGAACAGATATGCCTAATGAGAAGGGGAAATGATCATTTTCTTTTAAATTAAAAACAAAAAACATTATGAAATCACACAAATAGAAAATCTGAAATTGAACATGAGTGGGGTGTGTGTGTATGTATGAAAGAGAGAGTAGTACACCCTCCAATTTATTGAGTTCACTCAGGGAGTGTTTGTGTGTGTGTGTGTGTATGTATGTGTGTATACACCCTCCAATTTATTGAGTTCACTCAAGCCTTATTAGATATTTTTTTTTGAGACAGAGCTTCACTCTTGTTGCCCAGGCTGGAGTGCAGTGGCGCGATCTTGGCTCACTGCAAACTCCACCTCCCAGGTTCAAGCGATTCTCCTGCCTCAGCCTCCCTAGTAGCTGGGATTACAGGTGCCTGCCACCATGCCTGGCTAATTTTTGTATTTTAGTAGAGACAGGGTTTCTCCATGTTGTCCAAGCTGGTCTCGAACTCCTGATCTCAGGTGATCCGCCCACTTTGGCCTCTCAGGGTGCTGGGATTACAAGCATGAGCCACCGTGCCTGGCCCCAAGCCTTATTAGATTTGAATGTTAGTGTGAATAGTATATTTGAGGTGGAGGTGAGGCCACTATGGAAGGTGAAGAGAATAGTCAGGATATTGTAATTATCTAAGTAAGAGAGGATAAGGGCCTGACCCTAAGATAGGAAGTAGAAAAGAGGGAATCTTATGGGAGAGATGTTAAGGTGATGGAATTGATAGAATTTGGTGACTGACTTCTGTATGTGTGTGTGTGGGAGTGGATGCTCTGTGTGATAACAGAGAAGGATGAGTTTCTAGTCTTATATGATTGGATAAATGGTCATACTCCCACCTATTTATTTAACAGTACCTATAACATGGGAGTAGAAAGCTCTGAAAATGTCATATGATCTGTTTTAAGAAAAAAGAGGATGAGGGGAAATATTGAAAGAGAGGAAAGTGAGGAATTTCTTTTGAAGACTTTTTGGACAAACTTGCTATTTCAATTCATTCCCTTTTTACTCCTAGTTCTAGTAGGAGTAAACGTAGTAGTTTAAACTAGTAATTAGTAATTTAGTAAATTTAAACTAATAGTTTCCAAGTCTGAATTTTAACAGTCATGACTGATTTTTAAGCCTCTATGTTATTTTGAGGATCTTGTTTTTATCAGCTATACCTTAAAGAAGTTCAGCTTTGAAAGAGCTTTGTGACATAACCAGGTTTTGGAAAGATCAAGGTATGAAAATGCTGTAACTTTGAAGGCAGCATTAGGGAGTTTGCTTGTGCTTTCTTTTTGTGTTTTTGGTTTTGGGTTTTTTTTTTTTTTTGAGATGGAGTCTCGCTCTGTTGCCTAGGCTGGAGTGCAGTGGCATGATCTTGGCTCACCACAACCTCTGCCTCCCGAGTTCAAGTGATTCTCCTGCCTCAGCCTCGTGAGTAGCTGGGACTACAGGCACATGCCACCATACCCGGCTGATTTTTGTATTTTTTTTAGTAGAGATGAGGTTTCACTATGTTGGCCAGGGCGGTCTCTTGAACTCCTGACCTTAGGATCCACCCACCTCGGCCTCCCAAAGTGTTGGGATTACAGGCATGAGCCACTGCACCCGGCTGCTTGTGCTTTCTTGGGAGCAACATTAATGCTGTGGTTGAATCCTTCCTTTGTTTAAACAAACCAAAAGTAAGATTTGAAGGCTGCTTGGTGGGCTGAATTTCTCTTTTGGTAGACTGTTTTAGCTTTTTGAAAATAAATAGGCCTCTTTACTTTTTAAAAATAGCTTTATTGAGATATAATTTCATACTACGAAGTTCACTCATTTAAAGCATACAATTCAGTGAGTGATTTTTTTTCATATTTACAGAGTGTATAACCATTACTGTAATTTAATTTTGGAACATTTTCATCATCCCAGAAAGAAACCTTGTGGTAATCATTCCCTAGGCAACCACGAATCTATTTTCTCTCTCTGGACATTTCATATAATTTGCCTATTCTGGACATTTCATATAAATGGGATCATAACTATATGTGTAGACCTTTTGGCTTTCAAAGTTTCTTTTTTTTTTCTTTTTTTCCTAAATGATTCCTGGGTTTATTTTTTTTACTTACTCTGTTGCCCAGTCTGAAGTGTGGTGGCACGATGATTGCCCAGTGGAGCCTCAACCTCCCAGGCTCAAGCCATCCTCCCACATCAGCCTACTATGTCCTACTGGGACCACCATGGTGTGCACCACCATGCCTAATTTTTTTTTTTTTTTTTTGAGACAGCGTCTTCTCTATTGGCCAGACTGGAGCGCAGTGGCGCAATTTCAGCTCACTGCAACCTCTGCCTCCTGGGTTCAAGTGATTCTCCTGCCTCAGCCTCCCAGGTAGCTGGGATTACAGGCACGCATCACCATGCTTGGCTAATTTTTTTTATTTTTTATTTTGAGTAGGGACGGGGTTTCATCATGCTGACCAGGCTGGTCTTGAACTCCTGACCTCGTGATCCACCCACCTTGACCTCCCAGAGTGTTGAGATTACAGCCGTGCCTGGCTTTTTTTTGTTTGTTTGTTTAAATAGAGATGGGGGTCTCACTATGTTGCCCAGGCTTGTCTTGAACTCCTAGACTCAGGCGGCTCTCCTGCCTCAGCCTCTTAAAGTGTAGCCTCCATGTCCAGCCCTAAATGAGTTCTTTTTGTGTTCCATAATTTTTAGAGTTCACCCTAAATTTTACAGTGTCTATAGCTTGATAAATTTGCTTGATACTGAAGTCATGCTTATATCCTTCTTATTAAATGCATAATATATGTCACATAAATAATTTGTAATGGATTTTTATAGACATTAAAAGATACTTGTTATTGATATTGTTCCAATGTCTTTCATTTATAATTTATTACCATTTTTGCTTCTATCTACTACTCACTTTCTAGCTAAAGTGTTTATACTTACAGTGATGGAAAGTTTTTGACTCAGACCTTCCTTATTGCTGCACATTATTTAATTTTACAGTGTTTGGTAGAAGCAAGGTCAAAAGTTTACTGAAAAGAAAATGAAGCCCATTAGGAGACTATTAGGTATATCTTAATATTTCCTTTCTCAGTTCCTTTAGACCCTTCCTCATTGTATTATCTGGGTCACACTGGTTGAGGGATTCTGCCTTCCTAATGTAATGTCAGTTGTGTTTAGAACTGCCTTGACATATATACCTGCTTGGTTGGTGTCCTCTTCCATTAGTCACCAGAGTACAGAGATATTCAGTTCCAATGGTAAAAATAGTATACATTCCTTTAGTTGGAATCTTCTTAGTGCAAATAGCCTTTGACCTATGAGTCCTGTCCATGCTAAAAGGCAGAACATTTTTCACTTTTTTCTTTGAGTTTCTCTTCCTGTAACCTCCCCCTCCTTGTTATATGTTTTACATTTGACAAAAGCGGAAAGAATACTCAAGATTCCTAGTCATATGCCAGATAAATATATAATAGACATTATTTTAAATCTATAGCTGAGCTTGTGAAAAAGTAAGGAAAATCATTAGGGGCAAAAAAAGGATGAGGGCATTGACAATCAGTATTAACTACATAAGCTAAAGCTACGGCTGCTCTGGGTGACTAAGAGACTTTAGTTTTAACAAATGGGAATAAGAGACTTTTTTACTCCTCTGCAGAAAGCTAAGTTCCTCAAAGGGTTACCACATTATTGAAAAGATGATCTAGAAAAAACATTTGCCCTGTGGTATAGAGAGATGTCAAGGAAGTTTGTCCACTCTGTGTGGGCTTTAGGTGAGATAGGTTTCCCTGAGAATTTGTTACCTGGGCTTGTCTTCACATAGGTTCAGTTTAGGATGTTCTTCTTTCTCTGTGGTCCAGGAAACCCAAAGCCTAGAAATTAACATATAAAGTAGTCTTGAATCTGCAACAGTTCTATGGCATTAGGCTGAAGCAAATGCAAAACTTCTCTATAGGGATATCCTCAATCAAGGCCACACCAAATCACACAGCTAAAGGTGCTCTTAAAAAAAAATTTTTTTTTAAATAGACCTTCAAAAAATATAGTCACTGAAACTTAAAATTTGGTGGACAACATCAATGGTAGACTGGATACATTATGGTATATTCATTCAACAGAATACTGTTAAGCAGTGGAAATGAATAAATTGCTGCTATGCACAAGATCATGGCTGAATAACGATAATGTTGAAAGAAGGAAGCCAGATGTAAAATAATATGTACTATGTAATTTTATTTATGTAAAGCTAAAAACCCAACATATGATGTTAGGGGTCAGTATAGTAATTTTTGAGGAAGAGGGAGGGATAGTGATTAGGAGGTGGGATGAGGGAAGTTTCTAGGGTGCTGGTAACCTTGGATTTTTGTCCTGGGTGATAATTACATGGCTGTTTCGCGCTGTTATAATTCATTGAATTTATCATTTGTATACTTCCTCCATTTAATAGAAAGCAGATAAGGAAAATGTAATAAATATCAAGAAAAGATAGGATAAATAGAACGCATAATAAAAGATGGTAGAGATAAATCCAAATGCATCAGTAATCATACTGAATGTAAATGAAACAAAGACAGATTGTCTGTTGTAGCATGTTTTCAAGATGGCTGATGTTAGTTCCTTCCCTCCACGTGTGCACCACCCCCATCTAGTGGTGGAGTTTATTCCTCTGCTCATACCAAATCTAGGCGGGCCTTAGTGACTTGTTTGACTGGTGAAATGTGGCAGAGATAACATTGTGGGACTTTCAAGGCCAGTTCATGAAAAAGTTCTGCAGCTTCCATCTAGGCCTCTTTGAACATTCTCTTTTGGCTTGCTGTACTATGGAACATTCAGTCTGGGAACCTAGCTGCCATGCTGTGAGAAGTCCAAGCCAGATGGAGAGGCTCAGCTGAGCTCCTAGCCAACAGCCAGCATCACCTTTCAGCTGTGTGAGTGAATAAAGGAATCATCTTGGACATTCCAGTTCCAATAGGCATCATATGGAGAAAAGCCCAGGCCCTAGGCGTATGGCTCCCAGTCTAGTCATCCTAAATCAATGGAGCCACTGTATCTGAGGCCCCAGATGTTGTAGAGCAGACACAGGCTGTTCCTGCTATACCCTGTCTGAATCAGAATTGTGAGTATAATAAAATGGTTGTAGTTTTATGCCACTAAGCTTTAGGGTAGTTTGTAGTGGTAGATAACTGAAACCAAATTTTGTACCTTGAAATGAGGTGCCGCCAAAACCTACAATTTGCATTGGCTTTGGAATTTGGTGAGGGTTGAAGATGGAGGGACCTTGAGAAGACAGTGAGGGCTTGAAACACAGTGAGAAAACTGTTATTGGAGGCTGGGAAAAGAGTGAACCTTTGTTATATAGTGATACAAGGTTTATTGGTACTGCCACATGTGGTTACATAGACCATAGAAAATATATCTAATGACTTCAATATATCTAAGGAGATTTCTAGGCAGAATGTTGAAAAAAAGTTACCTAGTTTTTTCTAAGTATGATAAGGTACAAATAGATAAATGAACTAAAAAGTGAACTACTAAGTTTTAAAACAGAACTTAGAGGAAATATTTCTAACCCAGGAATGGTTGTGTTACTATAGAAAATAAAACTTTCTCATCTCTAGTTGCTTCAAATGGCCAATAACTTTTATTTGTTATTATTATTATTATTTTGAGACAGAGGTTTTCTTTATCGCTCAGGCTGGAGTGCAGTGGTGTGATCTCGGCTCACTGCAACCTCTGTCTCCCGGGTTCAAGCGATTCTCCTGCCTCAGCCTCCCTAGTAGCTGGGATTACAGGCATGCACCACCACGCCTAGCTAATTTTGTATTTTTAGTAGAGATGAGGTTTCTCCATGAAGAACTCCCGACCTCAGGTAATTCGCCCACCTCAAGCCTCCCAAAGTGCTGGGATTACAGGCATGAGCCACCGCGCCTGGCTGACTTCAGAAAGATTTAAGACAGTGCCTCATAAAACCTTTCAATTAGATAAAGGGATATCTAGAGGTCTTAAGGGAATACTTCTTAGGCTCATCTGTTAAACAGTAGGGCTTCTAGGGATCTTAAGAGTGTTTTCTTACAGTAGCCTCACGTAAGACTTGAGATAGAAAGGGTGGATGTGGCTTTTGTCTGCTGGAGTGAATCCCAATAAGATTCATAGGAAACCCACAAGATTTTAAAGAAATCGTAATAATAAAAGAACATTCAGCTTGGATTAAAAGGGACAGAGATAGTAGAAAGTGAAAATAGGTCTTTAGATTTCCAATCATCTATAGGCAGGAAACAAGCTAATAAGGCCACTCCATTGCAGAAATTAACCCATCTCTTAGGTAAAAAGAAGGATAACTCAGAAACTGAGAAGGTGGAGCCAAGGGTTGTAGAGAGTCATTCTCAAGGTGTAGGACTTGGCTGTAGTAGAGGAACTGGTGATGTATGTCTGATTAGATTTCAGAATTGTTATGGGCCAGTAACTGTTATGTGTCTCCTGTTCCTTCTCCCTTTTTCCTCACATTTTGAATGAGAGTGTCTATTGTGGTTATCCTAAGTCAGCCTCACTACTGTATGTTTGTATGTTGGGTGTGTGGGAGCAGATAATTTGTTTCTTTAATTCAGATCAGGAGGAACTATACTGCAGTAGCTGTGCCCGAGGAACTGCATCTGAGGAGCCTCAACCACATCTGGACCTGATTTAGATATCGAGATTCTGGACATCAAGCTGATGCCATAATGAAATGAGACTTTTGAAGGTCTTAGAAGAGGGTGAGTGTATTTTGCATGTGGGAGGGACTTGTTGGGGCCAGAGGGTGGTCTGTGGTAGCTTGTCTCCAAAGTGGCCATCACCAATTTCTTCCCTTCTTGCCATTCAGAGGTGGAGTCTATTTCCCTTGTCCCCTTGAATCTGGGCTGGCTTTAGCAACTTGCTTAACCCATAGAATGTAACTTTCTGGGACTGCAGAGGCTAGGTCATAAAAAGCCTTGCATCATCTGCCTATATTCCTTGGAATCCTCTCTCTTGGACTGCTTGCACACAGAACCCAGCCACCGTGCTGTGAAAATCCCAAGCCAGATGGAGAGGACACATGTAGGCACTGGTTGATAGCCACATTGAGCTATCAGCAAACAGCCAGTATCAACTGTTAGCCTTATGAGTGAGTGAAGGAACCATGTTGAATAATCCAGCCCTAGCAGACACCACCTGGAGAAGAGCCAAGGTTTCAGACTTATGGCCCATGTTAAGATATCTCAGCCATCTTCATCCTTTCAGGGCACCCCACCTGAGTTCCCAGACATTGTCAATCAGAGACAAGCTGTCTCTGCTGTGCCCTGCCAGAATTTCTGGCCCACAGAATCATGAGAATAATAAAATGATTATTGTTTAACACTACTAAGATTTAGAATAGTTTTTAAATTTAGCCATAGATAACTGGAACATGGCCAGGTGCAGTGGCTCACACCTCTAATTTCAGAACTTTGGGAGGCTGAGACAGGCGGGTCACCTAAGGTCAGGAGTTTGAGACCAGCCTGGCCAACATGGTGAAACCCCATCTCTACTAAAAATACAAAAATTAGTCAGGCGTGGTGGTGCACGCTTGTAATGGTGGCAGGCGCCTTTAATCCCAGCTGCTTGGGAGGCTGAGGCAGGAGAATCTCATGTACCCGGGAGGTAGAGGTTGCAGTGAGCTAAGATTGTGCCACTGCACTCCAGCCTGGGTAACAGAGCAAGACTTTGTCTCCAAAAAAAAAAAAAAAAAGATAACTGGAACATTGCCAAACTGAATAGAAAATAATCCAAGTCTATGCAGTTTATAAGAAATACATCCAAGACATTAGGAATGAGAGAGATTGGAAATAAAGATATAGAAAAATCTATTCCGGCCAGGCGCAGTGGCTCAAGCCTGTAATCCCAGCACTTTGGGAGGCCGAGACGGGCGGATCACGAGGTCAGGAGATCGAGACCATCCTGGCTAATACGGTGAAACCCCGTCTCTACTAAAAATACAAAAAAACTAGCCGGCGACGAGGCGGGCGCCTGTAGTCCCAGCTACTCGGGAGGCTGAGACAGGAGAATGGCGTGAACCCGGGAGGCGGAGCTTGCAGTGAGCTGAGAGCCGGCCACTGCACTCCAGCCTGGGCAGCAGAGCAAGACTCCGTCTCAAAAAAAAAAAAAAAAAAAAAGGAAAATCTATTCCAGAAGAAAGCTGGTATAGCAGGTTAATAGTAGACAAAACTGATTTGAAGGCAAAAATAATTATTTGTGTTAAAAATTATCAGAAAAAAATTGTAAAAGGAAGAATTAAGCTTCTTTCTAAATCAGTATGCATCCTATAGCATGGCCTTAAAATATATAGATAGAATATAAAATATGTAGATAGAATATAGGAAGAAAATACATCGATACAAATATGAATAAATTTATAAATCTATAAAATGGGGACATTTAACATGTCTTTTTGAGTAATTGATGGTCAGACAAAAAAACTTGAGAAAATAACAAGATTTGAACAACCAACCAACAGGCTTCATTTGTTGGATATGTACCAAGCCCCACACCAATAGATAAGAATATACATTCTTTTTAGGGAGTTTTTAAAAAATTGAACACACACTGAATTCATAAATCAAGTCTCAACAAAACCAATGAATGGATATTATGCAGACTATTCTCATACTCAATTCAGTTAAGATTGAAATTGAGCAAAAAGATAACCAAAATAATTTCATATATTTGGAAATTTAAAAGCATACTTCTAAGTAGCTGATAGAGCAAATAAAAAATAATAATGGAAATTATAAGTAAAGCTGAATGATAATATAAATACTGTGCATCAGAATTATGGGTTACAACTAAAGCAGCATTTAGAGGGAAATTTATATCATCACAAAGAAGATGAGGGTAAGAAAAACTAATTAAGAACTTTAAAAAAGCCAGAGGGAGGCCGGGCGCGGTGGCTCAAACCTGTAATCCCAGCACTTTGGGAGGCCGAGACGGGCGGATCACAAGGTCAGGAGATCGAGACCATCCTGGCTAACACGGTGAAACCCCGTCTCTACTAAAAAATACACAAAAACTAGCCGGCCGAGGTGGCGGGTGCCTGTAGTCCCAGCTACTCGGGAGGCTGAGGCAGGAGAATGGCGTAAACCCAGGAGGCGGAGCTTGCAGTGAGCTGAGATCCGGCCACTGCACTCCAGCCTGGGCAACAGAGCAAGACTCCGTCTCAAAAAAAAAAAAAAAAAAAAGCCAGAGGGAAATTTACAGCCTTACATGCTTATGTTAGAAAACAACAGAGCTCCTTATTTATCAGTCTTAGTATTTGACTGAAAAGTTATTTTTAAAAAGAAATGAATAAAAACCAAGGAAAGTAGAAGGGAAGAATAATAAAAATAACAGCAGAACCGAATGAAATTGAAAACAGGCTGGGCACGGTGGCTCATGCCTATAATCCCAGCAGTTTGGGAGGCTGAGGCAGGAGGATCACTTGAGGTTAGGAGTTCAAGACCAGCCTGGGCAACATAGTGAAATTCCATCTCTACTAAAAGTATAAAAATTAGCCGTGCATGGTGGTGGGCACCTGTAATCCCAGCTGCTTGAGAGGCTGAGGCATGAGAATTGCTTGAACCTGGAAGGCAGAAGTTGCAATAAGCTGATATCATGCCACTGCACTCTAGCCTGGGCAACAGAGCAAGACTCTGTCTCAAAAAAAAAAGAAAAGAAAAAAGAAAAAACCCACAAAGATATAAAAGAATTAACAGAACAAAAGTTGGTTTTTTAAAGAAATGATTAAAATAAGACTAAGCCCTGCAAAGATTAATCAGCAAGACAGAGTGAAGATACGGATACTACTAAGATTGAACAAGAAGACATATCTACGAATACAGCATAGATTATGAAATAACAAACGTATTATTAACAAATCTATGGTGCTAAATTGTACAACTTAGAAAGAACAATGTTGTGAAAAATATATATAATTTACCAAAATTGACTCAAGGAGGAATACAAACCTGAAGAGACCTATAATCATTAAATATTTTGAATTAATAAGTAAAATACTACCTAATTGAAAAGAGGCACAGATGCAATTTTTACAGTAGTTTTATAAAGGGGTATAATTGACATACAAAAAACTGCAGATATTTAAATGTTACAATTTGGAAAGTTTTGACACGTCTAAAACCATGAAACTGTTGTTACAATGAAGATAAAGAACATATTTATTACCTCTAAAGTCTCTTTTTTTTTTTTTTGAGATAGAGTCTCCGTCTGTCGCCCAGTGGTGCGACCTTGGCTCACTGCAACCTCCACCTCCTGGGTTCAAGCAATTCTCCTGCTTCAGCCTTATGAGTAGCTGGAATTACAGGCGTGCACCACCACACCGGTTAATTTTTTTGTATTTTTAGTAGAGACAGGATTTTGCCACGTTGCCCAAGCTGGTCTTGAACTCCTGGGTTCAGGCAATCCGCCCGCCTCGGCCTCCCAAAGTGCTAGGATTACAGGCGTGAGCCACCTACCGCGCCTGGCCTCTCCTGTCTCTATTACCCAGTTTCATCCCTAGGCAATCACTGATCTGCTTCATATAATAATAGAGTCTGTATTTTCTAGGCTTTTAAGTGGAATCACACAGTATGTACTCTTTGGGGAGAGGGGAGTGGGGTAGTTCTGGCTTCTTCCACTTAGCATCATTATTTTGAGATTTATTTATGATGTTGATTGATCAAAGGTCCATCTTTTTCATTGCTTAGTAGTACCATCATATGGTTAGACCACATTTGATTTATTCGTTCACCTGTTGACAGACACTTGGATTATTTCCAGTTTGAGGCTATTATAAATAATGCTTCTGTGAACATTTATAGAGATATGTTTTTGTTCATCATTGTTAAATATTTGGAAGTGTAATGGTTGGATTATATAAGTATATGGTTTAATTCTTAAGAAACTGACAAACTGTTTTCCAAAGAGGTTTTGCCATTTTACATTCCCACCAGGTTTGAATTCCTCCACATCCTCATCAACATTTGGTATGGTCAGTCTTTATTTTTAGCCATTCTGATTAGCATAAAATAGTATTATTTCATTGTGTCTTTAATGTACTTAAATGACTAATGCTGAGAATCTTTTCATGTACTTTTTGTCATTTGTATATCTCTTGTGGTAAAGTATCTATTTAAATATTTTGACCATTTTTATTTTATTTTTTATTTTTTTAGAGATGGGGTCTCCCTGTGTTGCCCAGGCTGGTCTCGAACTCCTGGGTTCAAGTGATCCTCCTACATCAGTCTCCCAGTGTGTTGGGATTACAGGCGTGAGTCACCACATCCAGCCTCTTTTTACCATTTTTAATTAATTGGGTTGTTTATTTTCCAGTTATTGAGTTTTGAGAGTTCTTTATATATTCTAGATATAAATCCTTTATCAGATAGATGATTTGCAAATATTTCCTCCCAGTCTGTGGCCTATTTTTTTTTTTTTTTTTTTTTGAGATGGAGTCTTGCTCTGTCACCCGGGCTGGAGTGCAGTGGCCATATCTCAGCTCACTGCAAGCTCCGCCTCCCGGGTTCCCGCCATTCTCCTGCCTCAGCCTCCCGAGTAGCCGGGACTACAGGCACTGCCACCTCGCCCGACTAGTTTTTTTGTATTTTTTTAGTAGAGACGGGGTTTCACTGTGTTAGCCAGGATGGTCTCGATCTCCTGACCTCGTGATCCGCCCGTCTCGGCCTCCCAAAGTGCTGGGATTACAGGCTTGAGCCACCGCGCCCGGCCTGTGGCCTATTTTTTTAATTCTCTTCACAATGCCTTTCGAAGAGCACAATCTTTGTATTTTCATGAAGCCCAATTTATCAATTTGTTCTTTTATGGCTTGTAGTTTTGGTGTCATATCTAAGAAATCTTTGTCCAATCCAAGATTAGAAGAGTTTTCTCTTATGTTTTCTTCTAGAAGCTTTATAATTCTGGCTTAACATTTTATACCAATGGCCCATTTTGAGTTAATTTTTGTATATGGTACAAGGTTTGTATTGAAGCTCTTTTTTTTTTTTTTTTTTTTGCGTATGAATATCTAATTGTTGCAGCATCATTTGTTGGTAAGACTGTCTTTTCTCCACTGAATTGCTCTTGCACCTTTGTTGAAAATCAGTTGTCTGTAGATGTGTGGGTATATTTTTGGACTTTCTTCTGTTCCATTGATCTGTTTGTCTAACTTGACACAACTACCACATTATTTTTATAGCTATAGTTTTTATAAGTCTTAAAAACCAATAGAGGACTCCTCCAACTTTGTTTTTCTTTTTCAAAGTTGTTTTGACTCTTCTGTGTCCTTTACATTTCCATGTGAATTTTAGAATGTTTGTCAGATTCTACAACAAAGCATCTGGGATTTTTATTGGAATTGTATTGAATCTGCATTTGGGGAGAATTGATAGCTTAACAATATTGAATCTTTTGGCTATGAATGGCATATCTATACCATCTTGTGGACATCTTTTATTTCTCTCAGAAGTGTTTGATAGTTTTTTTTTTCCTGCCTCAGCCTCCCAAGTAGCTGGGATTACAGACGCACACCACCAGACCTGGCTAATTTTTGTATTTTTAGTAGAGATGATGTTCACCAGGTTGGCCAGGCTAGTCTTACACTCCCAACCTCAGGTGATCCTCCCGCGCTGGCCTCCTGGCCAGTGTTTAATAGTTTTCAATAGGTCTTGCACATCTTTTGTCCAGTGTATCGATGTTTCATGTTCCATGTTTCATGTTTTTGTTATTACCCCGGAAAGGGGTCCTGATCTAGACCCCAAGAGAGGATGCTTGGATCTCATGCAAGAACGAATTTGTGGTGAGTCCACAGAGTAAAGTGAATGCAAGTTTAAGAAAGTAAAGGAATAAAAGAATGGCTACTTCATAAGCAGAGCAGCCTGAGTGCAGCTGGTTAGCTATTTTTGTGCTTATTTCTTGGTCATATGCTCAACAAGGGGTAGATTATTCATTCATGAGTTTTGCAGGAAAAGGGGAGGCATTTCCCACAACTAAGGGGTCCCCTTCCTTTTAAGGTAACTTCTGATGTTGCCATGGTGTTTGTAAACTGTCATGGCACTGGTGGGAGTGTCTTTTAGCATACTAATGCACTGTCATTAGCATATAACAGTGAGGACAACCAGAGGCACCTCTTGGTTTTGGTTGGCTTCTTTACCGCATCCTGTTTTATCAGCGGTGTCTTTGTTACCTGTGTTTTGTGCCAACCTCCTATCTCATCCTGTGACTAAGAATGCCTAGCTTCCTGGGAATGCAGCCCAGCAGGTCTCATTTTACCCAGCCTCCATTTCAGATGGAGTCGCTTTGGTTCTAATGCTTCTGACAATATGGTTGCTCTTTGCTAATATACAGAAATATCAAATGACTTTTATAAATTGATCTTACAGTCTTTAAGTTTGCTACATTCTTTTTATTTATTTATTTTTTTGAGACGGAGTCTCACTCTGTTGCCCAGGCTAGAGTGTAGTAGCACGATCTCGGCTCACTGCAACCTCTGCCTCCTTTGTTCAAGCAGTTCTACCTCAGCTTCCCTAGTAGCTGGGATTGCAGGTGCCCACCACCATGCCCAGCTGATTTTTGTATTTTAGTAGAGATGAGATTTCACCACATTGGCCAGGCTTGTCTGGAACTCCTGACCTGAAGTAATCCACCCGCCTCGGCCTCCCAAAATGTTGGGATTACAGGCATGAGCTACCATGCTTGGCCCTAAATTTGCTAAATTCTTGTTTTAGTTCTAGTAGCTTTTTTGTAGATTCCATCAGATTTTCAACTGAGGCAGTTTTTTGTCAACTGTGAGTAAAGACAGTACAACTTGCTTTCTAGTCTAGATATTTTTTAAGTTCTTATTTTATTGTACTTTTCAGATCATCCCATGCAACATCGAATGGAAGTGGTGAGAGTAGACACCAATAAGTAGGATATTAGCGGTTGTTTTTTTTTTCTAGATCCCTTTTATTATGTTGAGAAAGTTTCCTTGTATTCCTAGTTTTCTGACAGTTTTTATCAGGAATGTCTGGTGGATTTTGTCTAATGCATTTTCTGTATCTACTGAAATGAATAATTACATGTTCTTTTTAATTTTGTTAACATGGTGAGTTACATTGATTTTTTTTTTTTTTTTTTTTTTTTGAGACAGAGTCTCTCTGTGTTGCCCAGGCTGGAGTGCAGTGGCACCATCTCGGCTCACTGCAACCTCTGCCTCCTGGGTCTAAGTGATTCTCCTACCTAGCCTCCCGAGTAGCTGGGACTACAGGTGCATGCCACCACGCCTGGCTAATTTTTTGTATTTTTAGTAGAGATGAGGTTTCACTGTGTTAGCCAGGATGGTCTTGATCTCCTGACCCCATGATCCGCCCACCTTGGCCTCCCAAAGTGCTGGAATTACAGGCATGAGCCACCACACCCAGCCCATTGATTCATTTTTAAATGTTAAACTCACCTTGTATTCTTAGGATACATTTCACTTGATTGTGATGTATTCTTTCTATATATTGCTGGGCTTGGTTTGCTGAAATTTTTAAAATATTTTTTCATCTGTGTTCATGAGAGTTACTAGTATGCAATTTTCTTTAGGTCTTTGCAAGGCTTTGATATTAGGAGAATGCTAACATCATAAAATGGGGTAGGAAATATTTCTTCTTTTCAGTGTTCTAGAAGAGTTTTTATAGATTTCCTTCTGATCTTTATTTTTCTTTCTTCTGGTTGTTTTGTGTTTTATTAGTTCTTCTGTTTCTAGATTTTTTTTTTTTTTTTTTTTTAGACAGGGTCTCCCTCTGTCACCCAGGCTAGAGTGCAATGATGTGATCTCAGCTCACTGCAAACTCTGCATCCTGGGCTCAAACGATCCTTCTGCCTCAGTCTCTCAAATAGCTGGGACTACATGCCTGGCATCACCATCCCTGGCTAATTTTTGTATTTTTTCTAGAGATAGGGTTTTGCCGTGTTGCCCAGGCTGGTCTCGAACTCCTGTACTCAAGTGATCCACCTGTCTCGGCCTCCCAAAGTGCTGGGATTACAGTTGTGAGCCACCGTGCCTGGCCATGTTTCTTGACTCTTGAAATGGAAGCTGAAGTTTTTTATTTGAGACCTTCTTTTATTAATAGGAGTGTTTAGTGTTATACATTTCCTTTAGTGCTGCTTTAGCAACATTCCACAAATTTTGATATATTTTCATTTTCATTCAGTTCAAAACACTTTCTAATTTCCCTTTTGATTTATTCTTTGACCCATCAGTTACTTAGGTGTGTATTACTTTACTTCCTAATATTTGGGAGTTTTGCAGATACTTTCCTGTGTTGATTCCTAATGTGATTCCATTATGGTTGGAGAACATAACTTTGTATGACTCTAATTCTTTTATATTTATTGAGGATTGATTTATGGCCTCAAATATGGCTTATCTTGATAAATTTTTTATATGCACTGGAAAAAATATTTTTCTATTATTGGTGCATATTTCTTGTGTTTTTTGTTCTTATGATTCATTTAGCATCGTAGATCTATGAGTTTATTGTCAATATCAAATTTGAAAGAATTTGGCCACTATTTCTTTAAATATCCCTGTCTTTCCTCTCTTTCCTTCTGGGAACTCTAGTTACATGTATATCCAAGTGCTTCAAGTGTTTCCAGAATTCACTCATGGTATTTTTATTCTTTTTCCACTGTGGTTTATTTTGGATAGTTTTTATTATGTGTCTTCTAGTTCACTCATCTCTTATGTTTTGTCTGATCTGCCGTCAGTCTTATCCAATGCATTTTTCATGTTAGACATTATTCTTTTTATCTGTAGAAGTTGGATTTAGGCCTTGTTTTCTTTCTCCCATGTTTCTACTTAGCTTTTTGAATATGGGATAACTTTTTAAATTCCCTTGTCTGCTAATTCTAACATATATGTCAATTCTGTTAGCTTCAGTTGATTGATTTTTTTTCTTCTTCCTGGGTCATATTTTCTTCTTTCCATGTTTGATAGATTTTTGTGGATTCTAAACATTGTGAGTTTTACCTTTTTTAGGTACTGGATTTTTAAAAATTTGTTCTGTGTCACAGTTAATTTATTAGTACAGTTGAATCCTTTCCTTAAGATTTGTTTTAAAAACAGAGAGAGAAGACGGGGAGGAAAAAAAAAAAGATTTGTTAGGTGGGGCCAGAGCAGTTTTCCATCTAGGGTAGTTATTCCTCAAGACCCTACCTCGTGCCCTGTTAATTACAGAGTTTTCCAGTTTGCCTGGTGGGAACAGGCATTGTTCTTGTTCTGTTTGAGTGCCAGTTAGTGTTCCCTCTAGTTCTCTGAGTAGTTCCGACATCCTCTCACTGGTCAGTACCCCACTGAGTACTTAAGAGGCGCCCTCTGCAGAGCTCCAGGTGCTCCCAATATGCAGCCTCTTTTCTAGCACTCCATCCTGCACACTCTCTCTGCCTTGGCCTTCCCAGACTCTCAGCTCCGTCTCTTCAACTAAGGTAGCCCCTGGGCTCTACTTGGGTTCTTCCTTCATTAAACAGCACCTTGGAAATATTCTCAAGGCAGTAAGTGGAAGCATTCACAGAACTTACTTCACTTGTTTTCTGTCTCTCAGGGATCGCTGTTCTTCATTGCCTAATGTGCAGTGTCTTTGAAACCATCGTTTCATGTATTTTCTCTGCTTTTTTTGTTTGTTTCAGGCAGGTAGGTAAATCTTATACTTGTTATTCCATATTGACTAGAAATGGAAATCCATTATTTTAAATATTTCTTAGGTGCTTGAAATGTTTCAGGATAAACATATACACTAACTGGGTATGTTTGCCAAAGATGAGGTACTGATAGAAATTTTCTAGACTTTAAAATTAAGTTTCACCTTCTTCTCTTCCATCATTTTGAGAGACTAAAGTTTTATATTTTAGGTGTTTTTTGGTAATTGCTTGTGTTTTGCTTTTTATCTATTAAAAAAAAAGAAGTTTAGTATGTTCTATAATTGTGTGAATAAAACAATATAGTACTTTTTGTACCGCCGGCCCTGAAGTCTGAACTCAGCATCACTGTCTTTTTTCATATTAGCTTCCAAATAGCATCAGGTGGTCATTTTTAAAATTTAAAACCTGTCTACCTATCTTGTTTGATTTGATCTGTGACCTTAGGGAAGAAACTCACCCAGGAATAGAATAAAGAAACTTTATATCCTGAGGCTTTAAAAAACAAAATCAAAATCCAGCTATTTAAAAAATTTTAATATTTTAAAACCTTTCTACAATGGAGTCATTTTTTAAAAAGAAAGCACTGTCCTTTTGCCTGGTTAATGAATAATGTGAGTACTATTTTATTATAAATAATTGATTTCCAGGACTTCCTGGGGTAGGAGGAATGTATCCTAGCTGAATTCTGTTAGTGGAAGTAATAAAGGAAAGAAAGATATGAGGCTGGGGTTGATTGTGAGCAGAGAGTAATTCTGTAGTTAAGATGAAGGGATTTGCCTGTCTTCTCAGAGAGGAAGGACAAGCGTGAGGAATAGGGAAATTTCACCTGTAGGTGGGATGGAAAAAGCCTGGAATAGTTGGCCAGACGTGGTGGCTCACGCCTGTAATCCCAGCCCTTTGGAAGGCCGAGGAGGTGGATCACCTAAGGTCAGGAGTTCAAGAACAGCCTGGCCAACATGGTGAAACCCCCATCTCTACTAAAAATAAAAAAATTAGCCGGGCATGGTGGCGTGTGCCTATAATCCCAGCTACTTGGGAGGCTGAGGCAGGAGAATCGCTGGAACCCAGGAGGCAGAGGTTGCAGTGAGCCAAGATCGTACTGCTGCACTCCAACCTGGATGACAGAGTTGAGACTCTGTCTCAAAAAAAAAAAAAAAAAAAGCTTGGAATAGTTTTTTGGGGGCCATCCTGAGACAATGTGATTCTCACATACGGGAGTATGAAGATGAGGAATCCCTTGGAAAATTCTAGCTTGTGACTTTCACTCCTGCTTTCTCTTTCTTCTCTATGTTCAGTATACAATTGTTGATTAATTAAAAAGGAGTGGAAATGAAAAAAATTTTTAATTTTTTTTCAAACTAGAAAAATATATTAAGAAATTGAAAATGAAATCATTAGTTTCTAGAGCTTTATTTTTGGCAAACTAGAATAATCAAGGTTTTATTGTACTAATTTATAGAATTATAGCCCTAGAAAGGTAAGCGAATTTCTGTTTTCTGCTACAATATTTTTGTAAAGGTGAAATCTAGTTAAAATATCTTGGAGTATAAAAAATTAGAAGACATGGTACAGAAGAGCCCAGTGCTGCTCAGGGGTTAATAAGGCTGGGACAGCCAGCTCTAGCTGTTAACATATGTAGGTATTACATATGCTAAAGGCTGTGGGCTACAGCCTTTGCTTTCTCTCCCATCTGTGGCCTCCCTCGTGTATTTATGTATGTAGCCTCTCTGATGTGTGGATGTATGGATGTATTTACAGCTAGCATCAGCCATGGTTAGGGCTGCATTCTTTTCTTTCTCTCCCATCTGAGGCCTCCTGGAGTCATTCTTGCAAGAGTTCACACAAGTTTGTTGAACTGAATTAAACTTCAAGTTTTTGTTAGAAGAATTAGGCAGGGATCAGAGCGTAGATTCCCGATGGAGAATCCATCAGGCAAGGAAATGAACAGCTCTTTGTGTCCTGAGATGACCAGCTTCTCCTACCCAGACCAGGAAGGATTGTTTTGCCAGTCTTCCCATGGTGTCAGGGAACCAGGATTGAGGAGTCTAAATTTCAGTTTTGGCAAGTTGGAAAAGAAAAAAAGATACAAAAAAAGGAACTTAGGTTGAACTTATTGCCAATCTTTCCCCAGAGGGAAATGTTCTTACTGACCTTGTTAGTTTAAAGTTCTTCATGTCCTTTTTAGAGTTATGAGCAGTAATCCTCTTTTCTTTTCTTTTCTTTCTCTCTCTTTCTCTCTCTCTCTCTCTCTCTTTCTTTCTTTTTCTTTCTTTCTTTCTTTCTTTCTTTCTTTCTTTCTTTGAGATAGGGTCTGGCTCTGTCACTCAGGCTGGAGCGCAGTGGCACGATATCAACCTCCACCTTGCTAACTGCAACCTTCACCTCCTAGGCTCAAGCGATCCTACCCCGTTAGTCTCTTGTGTAGCTGGGACTACAGGCCTATGCCATTCCACCCAGCTGATTTTTGTGTTTTATATAGAGACAGGGGTCTCTCTTTGTTGCCCAAGCTGGTCTCAAACTCCTAAGCTCAAGTAATCTGCCCACCTTGGCCTCCCAAGTGCTGGGATTAGGGGCATGAACCACTACACCTGGCCTAAATCCTGTATCTAAACCAGGACCACCTCCCTATCCCCAACCTCCACCAAAAAGAAATTTTAGTTATATCAAACCAACTAGTTTTAGGTCACAGTGTCTTTCTTTGGAGGGTGAAAATCAAAGAATTGAGGCCACACAATATAAAATGAAATGGTAATGTGAGCATTAATTAGAATTATAGGTGTTTTAGAGCAGTAGTTCTCAAACTTTTTTGTCTCAGGGCCCTTTACACTCTTTATTTTTTTATTTTTTAATTTTTGTGTGTGAGATGGAGTCTTGCTCTGTTGCCCAGGCTGGAGTACAGTGGCGCAATCTCGGCTCACTGCAACCTCTGCCTCCCGGGTTCAAGCTTCTCCCCATGAGACTTGCCCTGGCCTTTTCCTTTTTTCCCTTTACCTGGCTTTCAAAGACAAATATGAATATGAGAGGAGGAGAGTTAGTTGTTTTTTTTTTTTTTTTTTTTTTGAGACAGGGTTTCACTCTCATCACCCAGGCTGGAGTGCAGTGGCATGCTCTCAGCTCACTACAACCTCCACCTCCTCCTGGGCTCAAGTGATCCTCCTGCCTCAGTCTCCCAAGTAGCTGGGACCATAGGCACATGCCACGTGCCCAGTTAATTGTATTTTTTAGTAGAAATGGGTTTCACCATGTTGGCCAGACTGGTCTCGAACTCCTGACCTCAAGTGATCCACCTGCCTTGACCTCCCAGAGTGCTGGGATTACAGGGGTGAGCCACCACTTCCGGCTCCTTCATACTCTTAAAAATTAAGGATCCCAAAGAGTTTTTGTCTCTGTGGGTTATATCTATATCAATACTTACAATGTTATGAATTAAACCTGATAATTTAAAAATATTGAATGGTTGATGGATTTAAAATAACTGTAAACCCACCATGTGTTATTTATTTAAAATTGAGACATTTAAAAATATTTAAATATTAATAAATTGAAAATAATCCCACTATATGTTAACATAAATAATATTTTCATGAAAAATAACTATATTTTCTAAAACAAGAAAACATTTAATTGGAAGAAAAGCATTGTTTTATATTCCTGCAAATCTCTTTGATGGCCAAATTCATAAAAAACTGTTGGATTCTCGTATCTGCTTTTGCCTTATCTGGTGTGTTGCCACACATCTTGTATCCTCTGGAAAACTCCACTGTACACTTATAAAATAATAAGAGTAAAAAGAACAAATATAATCTAGTGTTATCATGAAAATACTTTTAACCTCAAGCACCCCTTCCAGGGATACCTCCAGTATTTTCTGGACCATATTTTGAGACCACTGTTCCCAAACTTTGTATGTGAGAAAAGGGAAACACAAGAGTTATCACCATTAGGTCTACAGCAGATTTTTCCATGTGTTCAATCAGTACTGGCTGTTTAACCTAATTAAGCAGTATAACATCCAGACTCCAGAATTGAAGTGGGTGGTATAGCTGAAAACTCCAAGCACTGTACTGGGAGTAAGTCCCAGTTTAATGTGCTTTTTAAAAGTAGTTGTTCAGTGTTTTTATAGGTTATTGCTAACCAGTGGGAGAGGAAAGTTAAGGCAACTCTCTGGGAAAGAAAAACCAAAGAGTTTTAGAGATTAAAAATGACCTTTAAAGATAATCTAGTCATCGAATTTTTAGACTATTGGATTTGTAAGTCAGATGCTGAGAGGTCATCTAATCCAACCCTTAAGGTTTTTAGTGATTATAATTAGTACTTGTGATACACAGGCTAAGTTCTTTATGTAGAGCTCCTTCTCTCCACCCCACGTCATTTTGATTTTTACTGTTTCTTTTGAGTGTTTTTTATAATAAAAAATGTCGATCATGTACTCCATTACTCACCTTCAACAATTGTGAATTCATGGCCACTTACTTCACATATAGCCCTATCCACACCATCCACTCCCCGGATTATTGGATGCAAATTGAAGAATTTTATAACTTCATCTGTAAACATATCACTATATCTCTAAAGATAAAGACTTTAAATAACTTCAATTCCATTATCATGCTAAAAAATTAACAGTAATTCTTTAATAGCATAAAAACCCAGTGTTCACATTTCCCTCATTGTGTTATTCATAAATGTATATTTTTTCAGTATGTTTGAGTCAGGATGCAAATGAATATCATATAGTGCAGTTTGTTGATTTGTCTCTTAACATTAGTCCTCTGTTTTTTGTTTTGCAGTTTTTTGTTGTAGAAATCAAGTCATTTGTGTTGCAGAATTTCCGAGTCTGAATTTTGCCAAATACATTTCTGTAGTGTCTTTTAACATGTTCCTTTGTCTTCTGCAACTCCCGTAAATTGGTATTTGTATTTATATTTAATTTAATTTAATTTTTATTTTATTTTATTTTATTGAGACAGAGTCTCGCTATCTCTCAGGCTGGAGTGCAGTGGTGTGATCTCGGCTCACTGCAACCTCCACCTTCCAGGTTCAAGCGATTCTCCTCAGCCTCCTGAATAGCTGGGATTACAGGGGCCCGCCACCACACCTGGCTAATTCTTGTATTTTTAGTAGAGACAGGGTTTCATCATATTGGCCAGGCTGGTCTCGAATTCCTGACCTCAAGTGATCTGCCTGCCCCAGTCTCCCAAAGTACTGGGATTATAGGTGTGAGCCACTGCGCCGGCAGTACTTATATTTAGAAGAGTGCTCAGACTTTTTCATGCGTGGTGTTAAGTACTTCCATCAGAAGGTACATAAATGTTTGCTTGTCTTTTTTGTTTTAAAATTTTATTTATTTATTTTTTATTATTATTAAGACAAGGCCTTGTTCTGTCACCCAGGCTGGAGGTGCAGTAGCATGATCACAGCTCACTGCAGCTTCAACCTCCTGGGCTCAATTGATCTTCCCACCTCAGCTTCCTGAATAGCTGCGACTGCTGGCATGCGCCACCATGCCTGGCTAATTTTTGTTTGTTTGTTTGTTTTGTAGAGAGAGTTTCGCCGTGTTGCCCAGGCTGGCCCTGAACTCCTGGACTCATGCCATTTGCCGGTCTTGGCCTTCCAAAGTGCTGGGATTACAGGTATAAGCCACCACACCTGGCCTATTTTTATTTTTATTTTACTTTTTTGAGTCCGGGTCTTGCTCTGTTGCCCACGCTGGAGTGCAGTGGCACAATACAGCTCACTGCAGCCTCAACCTTCTGGGCTCAAGTGATTCCCCTGCATCAGCCTGCCTAGTAGCTAGGAGCACAGGTGTGTGCCACCATGCCTAGCTAATTTTTACATTTTTTTTTGTAGAGATAGGGGTCTCACTATGTTGCCTAGGCTCGTCTTGAACTCCTGGATTCAAGCAGTCCTCTTGCCTTGGCCTCTCAAAGTGTTGAGATCAAGGGCGTGAGCCACCTCGCCCAACCTGTCTCTTTTTGTGTGATGTTAGTAACTATTGATTTTTACTTAGATCCATTAAATCATTAAGAGCCATACAATGATGATATTCCAATTCTATTATTCTTTCATTTATTAGCTGGAATACTTCTATAAAGAGAAACCTCCCCTTTTCTAATCTTTGATTTACCCAGTGGTATAATACATATGGGAAAGTGAGGATGAATGTTTTGTTCTTTCCCCTTATTTACCAATTTTCAGAGTACTGTATTGGTTCACTAGCATTCTCCAATTAGGCATTGGTTTTGGTGGGTTTTTTTTTTTGGTATCATAAACTCTTGGGTTTAAACATTTTTTAATATGTTTCAATTCATTGCATTTTATTCCTTTTCTAGTGATTTTACTTATATATTTCTTCTTTCTTTTTTTGTTTCTTGAGACGGAGTTTCGCTCCTGTTGCCCAGGCTGGAGTGCAGTGGCATGATCTCAGCTCACTGCAACCTCTGCCTCTCAGGTTCAAGCGATTCTCCTGCCTCAGCCTCCTGAGTAGCTGAGATTATAGGCATACCGCACCACACCCAGCTAATTTTGTATTTTTAGTAGAGATGGGGTTTCTCCATGTTGGTCAGGCTGCTCTCGAACTCCTGACCTCAGGTGATCCTCCCGCCTCAGCCTCCTAAAGTGCTGGGATTACAGGCACCGTGCCCAGTCGCATATATATTTCTTCTAATAAACTCAGCTTGATGATGAGGATGTGTCGTAGACACCTTTCTGTCCCTCGTGCCTAGTGCATGGCTTTCAATAAATGTCAAATGAATCAGTTGATATTCTGAGCAGCATTTAAAAATATGAGTTACTTTCGGAGGCATGACAGAGGCGCAAAGTCCAGTATGACTTTCCTGTGTCATCTGAAGAAAGGGCAATATAACAGTGAAAAATAATACGGTTGTAGGTGAAAGAAAAACATGTTTTTTAAAAAGTGAATGTGGGCCGGGCGCAGTGGCTCAAGCCTGTAATCCCAGCACTTTGGGAGGCCGAGACGGGTGGATCACGAGGTCAGGAGATCGAGACCATCCTGGCTAACACGGTGAAACCCCGTCTCTACTAAAAAATACAAAAAACTAGCCGGGCGAGGTGGCGGGCTCCTGTAGTCCCAGCTACTCGGAGGCTGAGGCAGGAGAATGGCGTAAACCTGGGAGGCGGAGCTTGCAGTGAGCTGAGAACTAGCCACTGCACTCCAGCCCGGGCGACAGAGCGAGACTCCATCTCAAAAAAAAAAAAGTGAATGTGGCTGGTGTGGTGGCTCACGTCTGTAATCCCAGCACTATGGGAGTCCGAGGCAGGTCTATCATGAGGTCAGGAGGTCGAGACCAGCCTGGCCAAGATGGTGAAACCCCATCTCTACTAAAAAATACAAAAATTAATCGGGCGCAGTGGTGGGCGCCTCTAATCCCAGCTACTCGAGAGGCTGAGGTAGGAGAATCACTTGAACCTGGGAGGTGGAGTTTGCAGTGAGCCGAGATCGCGCCACTGCACTCTAGCCTGGGCAACAGAGCAAGCCTGTGTCTCAAAAAAAAAAAAAAAAAAAGTTAATGTTATTTAATTGCCATTTGTTAACAGACATGGTATTGTTTACACCATTGTTTCCAGTGGATCTTTTAATTATATTTTTGTCCAAAGGAGTAAGTCAGAGTCCTTGTCTTTACTTCTCTTGCTGTAAGATAAGTAACATTTAAAAGCCTCCTTTCCTCCCCTCAGGTTCTTTTCTCTTTTAATATGAATGGCAAAGAACATACATGTTTATGACAGACATGTTCCCCATAAGTTTATTCATTTATTCTACAAACCCCCCCAAAATTTTGCAGGGAAGTAAAACAAAACTAGTTTACCCACAATATGTGAGGCATTATTCTGAACATTTTTGCATGGATTATACATGGAATATATTTATTCTTACCACAACCCTGTAAAGTTGGTAGGATTATTATCATTGTCTCCTTTTTATAGATTAAGTAATTGAAGCACAGACATTAAGTAACTTACTGAGGTCGTACAACTAGTGAATATTCGCACTAGGATTCAAATCATGCATTCTTTTACCAAAGCCTCTGCTATAGTGACTGTACCTGAGCCCCTTTTTTTTTTGCGGGATGGGGTGTTATTCCTAAAAGGATTTTATAGTCATGTGAATAATAAAATTTATTGTCACAAAGTCTGTTTTACTTTTTTTTTTTGAGACAGAGTCTCGCATTGTCAGCCAGGCTGGAGTGCAGTGGCGTGTCTCAGCTCACTGCAAGCTCTGCCTCCTGGATTCACGCCATTCTCCTACCTCAGCCTCCTGAGTAGCTGGGGCTACAGGTGCCCACTACCATGCCTGGAAATTTTTTTTTTTGTATTTTTAGTAGAGACGGGGTTTCACCGTGTTAGCCAGAATGGTCTTGATCTCCTTACCTCATGATCCGCCCGCCTCAGCCTCCCAAAGTGCTGGGATTACAGGCGTGAGCCACTGCGCCTGGCCCGAAGTCTGTCATTTTATAATGACAAATATGGCTAAGTTTTTTTTTAATGGAACTTTATTCCTCAAAAAATGACTTTTAATTTTTCCCAGGCCATCATTTCATGGGTGGTATTAAGATAATTATGAAGCATTGAATAATTAAGTTCCTATTATTACTGTATTACATATTACTGTAAAAAATTTAGAATTAATAAAATTTGCAAATCTTGAACATTTTTAGTAGGACTACTGCTTGTAACATAATTTGCTTACTATCACTTTCCCTTTGATTAGATAATTATAACTTGTTTTGTGTGGTTATAAACAGGTTCATAACATTCTCATACATGAATCCTAAAGAGGCAGCCATCCTAGTTTCTTCATCTGTCTTTGCTTCATTATCATGAATTTATGCATGGATTAAGATAAGTCAGAAGCATTATAATAATCAGCAGTTGTCACAGCTGTGAGTATAGCATATGTAATAGAGCCCACTAGTTGTCTAAAATTCCTTGCTGACTAGGGCTATATATCATTCTTTTCTCTCCCACTCAGTAAAGTTAAATGTGACACAAGAATGAAAATGATGTTAAGGCCAGGCACGGTGGCTCATGCCTGTAATCCTAGCACTTTGAGAGTCTGAGACCAGCCAGGCCAACATGGTGAAACCCCATTTCTACTAAAAATACAAAAATTACCTGGGCATGGTGGCACACACCTGTAATCCCAGCTACTTGGGAGGCTGAGGCAGGAGAATTGCTGGAACCCAGGAGGCGGAGGTTGCAATGAGCCGAGATCATGCCACTGGACTCCAGCCTGGGTAAGAGAGTGAGACTCTGTCTAAAAGAAAGTTATATTAATAGGGAAAACTTTGAATTTACTTTAACTTATTCATTAGAAAGGAACTTAAATATTATTAGGAATAAATTATTTGGGACACAGTTTTACAGCTTCTAGACTGAGAAACATTACTCTTAAAAGCATATTGCTTTGGGAATGATAGTAAGAGGAGTAAAAAATAAAAGTGTATTGCTTACCCTCTTTTAAAATTATTTATTTATTTATTAGAGATGGGGTCTCACTATGTTGCCCAGGCTGGTCTCAAACTACCAGGCCCAAGCACTACTCCCACCTCTGCCTCCTGAGTAGCTGTGATTATAGGCGCTTGCCTCTGTGCCTGGCTTTCTCAAGTTGATCAGCGAAGACAGAGTTTTTGGGGTTTTTTTGGTATCTTTCGAAGTATGGCATTGGGAAACTCATTTGTAAGGTTGCAGAAAAGGAATTTTTAAAAAAGGAAACTAAGAAATAATAAATGCTAAACTTACTGTAATAAGTTATAGTTTGCTGGTTTTCCAAGACTAAGAGGTTAAAAATACTCTTAAAGCACATAAAAGTTATGTGCAAATATATGTATACCCCTTCAACTAATAACCAGAGTCTGGCCTTGAAAATGTTCTAGTAGAAGCCATAGATTGATTGTAACGGACTAAAACTGGCTGGACATGGGAGGCCAAGACCAGTGGATCACTTGAGCCCAAGAGTTTGAGACCAGTCTGGGCAACATGGCAAAACCCCGTCTCTATAAAAAATACAAAAAAATTAGCTCGGCATGGTGGCACATGCCTATAGTCCCAGTTACTAGCGGGGTGGGAGGCTGCTTGAATCCAGCCTGGGCAACAGAGTGAGCCCTTGCCTCAAAAAACTTCTCTCCCCTCCCAAAAAAAAAAAAAAACCCAAAAACTGATTTGAGGAAACCCAGTACACACGTAACATTTTTTCAAACAAAAATGATAAAAATAGCAACAATTAATTTAAGTTCTTATAGGTCAGGGATCTAACATGTTCAAATTTTTCAAATATTCATAGCAGTAATCTCTTAACTGTCTTTTGGAATATAGTATAATTCCAGGAGAGAGATGGCTTAGTATGAATTTGTGTATAGTATTGAGATTAAGACTTGGATGTGATTTGTTCCAAACTAATTTAGAGATTGTTAATTCACTTTTAGGAACTAATTTCACAGTTAATGTGATTTTTTACTTATTGGTTGTGAAAGTGCTTTATCTTATTTGGCTTGTTTTGTAGTAATGGAGAAAGATGATTTAGATCAATGTTTATATTATTTCACTTTGGATCTAAACAGTTATTTTGTAGGAAAAGAAATATTCTTCTCTTCTTTATTGGGAGACTGGTGTATTCTAGCTGGCTTTTAAATATATGTTTAGTTGGTAGAACCATTACTTTGTGTACCTATGATGAATGTTATTTATTTGGACACATTTGCCTTTTCCTATTTTTTTCTTAATTGGTTTGACTGCATCTCTAAAAGCTCTCTTTAAACTGATGCCAAAAAATCCCACATGTCTGAGGGAAGTGCCAGGAAAGTGTTAATGCTTCAATTTCCCTGATTCTTATCCCTTAATTTTTAGGGGTCATTGAAATCAGAAGGGTTAGACTCTCTAGAGGCTGTTGGTCTGTTAAAGGACTATTCTAGGGAAGGAAATTAACACTTACATGCCTGTTAGTTTTAGGAACATGATGTGTTAACTCATTTAATTCTTAGAATTCTGTGAGGTAGATGGTATATCAATTTTTCTGATACAGCAATTGAAGCCAGTTATCAATTTACCATAAGTCACACACCTGAAGTGGCAAGAGTGTAATCTGAATCCATCTTGGTCTCTAAATATCCCTCTTTCTACTACACCATGTTAGTTTATATCTACCACAACACTATAGCTGTTCATCTGAACAGGAAATCTTCTATTAGCAAATATTTTAATAAGATGGGGCAGATATTGAGATTAGTAGATATACTAAGGAATATTGCAAAGCTACATGATGTATAGAAAATCCTGGGACTATTAACTTCATAAATTAGAATGTTAGATCCACTATTAACATCTGTACCCTGGACAAGTCATACATTGCCTTTGTTGTAGTTTTCCAGTCTCTAAAAATGAAGATATTAATAATATCCATTCTGCCTTCCCAATGGGGTGTGTTGAATGTGTGTTTGCTGGCTTTGAAAATGATAAAACTTTACCAATGTAAAGTATTAAGTAATGTAGTTATGGGGAGTCGTGTGGCTTGGTGGATTGGTACCATTCTTTTAACCAAGAAACAATTAGTTGATCTTGGCAGTAGGCCATTGGAACTCAAAGAAATAGCATCTGTCAATCACAGTCATTTCTTGGAAGGAAGAATTGAAAAATGGCACAGCAGTTATTCTCCTTGACCTCTTTCTCTGAAAGGGAATTTGATTAGGCAAGCTGGTTTCATAATAGAGTAGAACTTCTCTCTTCTCTCTGGGGAATTGAAGCTGAGCAGCCAGACTGGTTCTGTGAAGCCAGAGCAATCTGGTTTTAAAGGATTTAACTAAATTCTCTATGATTAAGGTTTTATGAGGGATGTGCATTGCTGAGCAGCAGCTTTAAAAATGTTACATATGAGTCAGTCTGTGTCCCTAGACTGAGAACAGAGTAGTGGAACTGGTTTAAGTTCGGGGAATAGTCTTCAACAAGTTTATAGCATCTTAAAGAGAAGCCTAGACTCTGAAAGCTGAAAAAATACGCAGTAGGAGACCATTGTATAGACTATAGAACTGAGACCCCATGTAGTCATTATTTGGTATTTCTCCAGACCTTTGTTAGTGAGCTGACTCAAGTACATTATAATATAAAAAAAAAACAAAAAACTAAAAGTCAACAATCAACATATACTAGGTGTGCAGTAAGGATATGAATATGTAGTAAAACTGATTGTAAGATTATACCTAATTATTGCCTTACGGCGAAGGCCATGAATGGGCAGAGAAACTACTTAAAACATTTGAGTGTCTGTAACTACAGGCATCCTCAGAGGGTTACTGCGTGCTCTAGTGGAACTCAAATGTCTCTAATTAGGAAGATCTTAATCCTTTACTTTTCCAGCAGTTGCTGGCTTTGCTGGGGGGTTGTTCGTATATATGCAGAATTAAAACCACTGGTTTAAGTAATTTGGCCAAAGTCAGGATAAAAATAGATTAATTTCTCCAAAGGCTCTCTGCGTTTATACTGTTAACCTTTATTTGCTAAATAGATTTTGGATAAATGTATAGCTGCTTTTAGATCTTGGAATCTTAGTACTTTGGACAGCCACTTGGCTTCGATGCTTCAATCCCCATTCCAGTATGTGTTATTCCAACTCACTGGAGACTTTAGAAATGTGATTAGATGAGTCTCATTTTGGAGGAATCATGTAGGATTACCCCTATGATAGTTACTTAAAATTCTTACCATTATGTTTAGGAGAAAACACATTTAGTTGGAAGTAAAAAATCAAGGAGGAAATAATAGGAAGAGTAGAAGAGAGGTTGCATAAAGGGAGCCAGTGAGTAACCTCTGTACACCTTAATATACCATCAACCATAGACTTTTCTTCCAATTAAGTACTTTCCCAAATAATCACAAACATCAAGGGAAGAAAGACAATGATTTTCTGGTGTTATGTTGGTTTTCATTGGATTTAAATATTTTGGTGCCAGGTACGGTGGCTCACGCCTATAATCACAGCACCTTGGGAGGCTGAGGTGGGAGGATCACTCGAGCTAAGGGGTTCAAGACCAGCCTGGGCAACATACTGAGACCCCATCTCTACTGAAAAAATTAAAAAATTAGTTGGACATGGTAACATATGCCTGTAGTCCCAGCTACTTGGGAGGCTGAGGTAGGAGGATCCCTTCAGTCCAGGAGTTCAAGGCTACAGTGAGCTATGATCATGTCACTGCACTCTAATCCTAGGTGACAGAGTGAGACCCTGTCTCTAAAAAATAAAAATAAAAAATTTTGGCTTCCTAGAATGGTCCATGCAGTTGATAGAGAGTAAATGCCTGGGGTTTATTAAAATAGAAAGGTTAGTATGCTTATACCTATTTTTCACATAGTCTGGAAGGTAAAATAAGTAAAAATTTCGGGACATTCTGATCCTAGGTAGTTTAAAACAATACTCAAATGGTTTCTGAAACTAGCCTTATAAAGGAGAATTAAACTAAATTGGCTAAGTTAGAGTCCTTACCCTTGCTTGGTGAGTTAGAGTTTTTAGAAGCTTAAAGTTTATGTTCTTTTTGAGATTTAATATATGTCAGCCTTTCTGAAGTGGGTAGTCAATTTGTGAAGACTGTGTGTACACATACCCACTGACCTATTGTAGTCTTGGCACATTGTGTGACTTTAAGTAGGGTGATTGGGTATGTGAAAGGTAAAAGGATCGTAGAGAGGTGGCTGCTCCAAAGAGGAGGAATTTCTGAAAACATCATTGTTTATTCCAATTACAAATTTTTTGTAGTGCTATGTCCCCTGGTTAGTGATGGTGTCAGTGGTTACCTGTGAGTCCTTTGCACTCTAGTATGCTTTGCTTTGAGGTAAACTTCATCTTAGGACTGGGCTGAGTTGTGCATACTGCTGAAATTAAAGGTACTGAAAAAGCATAGGTCCATAGACAGAACCCAAGCAAGAAGCGCCGGTTAGGAGCTTTGGAAAGCTAGCGAACAGTTCCAGAGCACTGGTGCTTGGGAAGCAGAAGTATCACACGTTGAGACAGGAAATTTAGAATGCCTTTGCTTGAGGCCCAATTGGTCTCCTTCCTCCTACAGACCGCTAGAAATTGTAGCTCTGGACTGCGGGTCCCAAAGTTGGAACCACCATTCTATTCCTGTCATTTGTAGAATGGAAAAGTAACTTTTTTCTTGTTTATAAAATGAGAAAAAAAATTTGAGAAGTTTTTTTTTTTTAAATGAGTGAAAGTATATGGTATTTGATAAGGTAATTTAGAGCTATAATCTGAATCATTACCTGGCCAGATGCAGTGGCTCATGCTTGTAATCCCAGCACTTTGGGAAGCCAAGGCATGGGAAGATCCTTTGAACCCAGGAGTTTGAGACCAGCTTGGACAACATAAGGAGAACCAGCCTCTAAAGAAACTAAAAAATTAGCCCGACGTGGTGGTGGACTAATCCACTAATAGTCTCAGCTACTCAGGAGTCTTAGGTAGGAGGATTGCTTGAGCTGGGAAGGTTGAGGCTGCAGTGAGCCATGATCCTGCCCCTGCACTCCAGCTTGGGTGACAGCGAGATCCTGTCTCCAAATAAACAAATCATTACCTGCTGAAATAGTCCTTTCCAGTTTATATAATCAGATAACTGGAGGGTAACCATAGACAAGAAGGCCTGTGGTTTAATTTGATAGGAAAGATGCTAACCTCATTGAGAGAAAATGATGAGAAAATATTCCTTTTCTAATGGCAAGAGAGGAAAAACTTGATTTATTTAAACATATAAATTACGCTTATATTATCTAGGGAATGGGGTATTCACCAGCCAGCCTATTTCTGATTCCTTAGTGAAATCTGATTTAGGAAATACAAGGCAGCCTGGTTTTATTGTTGAACTAGGGAAGGAAAAAAATCACTTTGTCCTATCTAGTTAACTAAATATTTCAAGGTAAGGATATGAAGGTAGTTTAAATTTCCATTACAACTTGTATCAAATTTTGCTTCTCTACTTTGATTAGAAACTGTCTCCACCTACTGGCTGCAATTCACCTGACATTTCATGAGGACACCTGGTTTTTTGTTTTGTTTTCTTGAAACATATAACAGCTATGGAAAGTACTTAGGCAGGGTTGTAGTGACTAAAATACCTCTATGTAGCTTTTCCTAAAATTCCCAGAATGATTTTGGAGTTTTTTTTTTTTACTAAACTTTGCTTGGGGGATAATGGAAGAGAAGCAATGTAAGGCCTTACAAGAACCAAACCAAAGCAGCACATTTGCAGTGTTTGTTTGATATTTGTCATTCTACCAAGTGAATTGTCTATTTTATGTATTATATTAAACTGTTTAAGCTTTGTTATTTATAATTAAGATCATTATTTTCCAAATGGCTGTTGCTTTCACCTCTTTTGCCTATTTGGAAATAATTATCACAGTCATTACTGAATTATACAATAAAATAAAACTTTTCTTGGTCCAAAGATAAGCAAGCTTTTTCTGTAAAGTGTTAGATAGTAAGTATTTTACGCTTTGCAGGCTGTATGTTTTTTGTTGTAACTACTCAAACCTCTTATTGTAGCAAAAAAAGTAGTCATAGGCAATACATAAATGAATGAACTCCAAAAAACTTAATGGAAACCAAAAATTTGAATTTGATACAATTTCCATGTGCCGTGATATATTGTTCTTTTTAAAAATTTTTGACCTTTTTGGGGAGGAGATTCAGGGACAGACTGGAAATTTTTCAACCGTTTAAAAATGTAGAAACTGTCAGGCATGGTAGCTCATGTCTGTAATCTTAGCCACTCGAGAGCCTTAGGTGGGAAGATCACTTGAGGCCAAGAGTTTGAGAGCAGCCTGGACACCGTGGCAAGTCCCCTTCTCTACAAACAACAACAACAACAAAAACAAAATTATCCGGGCATAGTGGGTCACCTGTAATTCCAACTATTCAGGAGGCTGAGATGGGAGATTCCAACTTTTAGAAGTACTTCCATAACAAGGAAAACTTGTCAGAAGGGTGTTGTACCTGTTCCGTCTCATCACCAACCACATGGTATAGAAGTACAGAACTTTGTATATGTGGAAGATGATTCTTTACCCACACATGTAGGATCTGATCTGTTGTGGTTTGATTATATATCCACGGTTTAGATAATTTAAATTCAAAACACCTAAATAATTTTTTAAAGGAGAAGAATCTCTTTAAAATTTTTGAGACCAGCCTGAAAATTTTATACATACAGGAGAAAACTTTTTAAGATTTTTTATTTATTAAAAATTTTTAATTTTTATGGGTACATAGTAGGTGCATATATTTATGGGGTTTATGGAATATTTTGATACAGGCATACAATGTGCAATAATTACATCAAGGTAAATGAGGGTATCTATCACCCCAAACATATATTGTATTATAATCTTATTATACTTTTAGTTATTTTAAAATGTACAATTAAATTATTATTCACTATGGTTACCCTGTTGTGCTATCAGATACCAGATCTTATTCATTCTTTCTGTTTGTTTTGTACCCATTAGCCATCCCCACTTCCCCGCCAACCTCCTTACTACCCTTCCCAACCTTTGGTAACCATCATTCTACTCTCTATCTCCATGAGTTCAATTCTTTTAATTTTTATCTCCCAGAAATAGGTGAGAACATGCAAAGTTTGTCTTTCTTTGCCTGGCTTATTTCACTTAACATAAGGATATCCACTTTGATTCATGTTGTTGCAAATGACAGAATCTCATTCTTTTTTATGGCTGAATAGTACTCCATTGTTTATATGTACCACATTTAAAAATTTTTTCATCTGTTGATGGATGCTTAGGTTGCTTCCAAATCTTGGCTATTGTGAACAGTGCTACAACAAACATGGGAGTGCAGATATCTCTTCAATGTACTGACTTCCTTTCTTTTGAATATACACCCAACAGTGGGATTGCTGGATTATATGGTGGTTCTATTTTTAATTTTTTGAGGAATCTCTAAATTGTTCTTCATAGTGTATGAGGATTTCCTTTTCTCCGTATCCTCACCAGCATTTGTTATTGCCTGTCTTTTGGATATATGCCATTTCAACTGTGGCAAGACATCTCATTGTAGTTTTTCTATGTTTTTTTGAGATGGAGTCTCACGCTGTCACCCAAGGTAGAGTGCAGTGGCACAGTCTCAGCTCACTGCAACCTCCACCTCCTGGGTAAGGGATTTTCCTGCCTCAGCCTGCCAAGTAGTTGGGATTACAGGCGCGCGCCACCACACCTGATTAATTTTTGTATTTTTAGTAGAAATGGAGTTTCACCATGTTGACCAGGCTGGTCTTGAACTCCTGACCTCAAGTGATCTGCCCACTTCAGCCTCCCTAAGTGCTGGGATTACAGGCGTGAGCCACTGCATCCGGGCTTGAGCACCTTTTCATACACCTGTTTGCCATTTGTATGTCTTCTTTTGAGAAATGTCTGTTCAGATCTTTTGCCCATTTTTTAATTGGATTATTAGATTTTGTTTCCATAGGGTTGTTTGAGCTCCTTATGTATTATGGTTATTAATCATGTGTCAGATGGATAGTTTACAAATACTTTCTCCCATTCTGTGGGTAGTGTCTTCACTTTGTTGGTTGTTTCCTTTGCTGTGCAGAAGCTTTTTACCTTGATATGATCTGATTTGTCCATTTTTGCTTTGGTTCCTATGCTTGTGTGGTATTTACTCAAGAAATCTTTGCCCACTCCAATGTCCTGGAGAGTTTCCCCAATGTTTTCTTTTGGTAGCTTCATAGTTTGAGGTCTTAGATTTAAATCTTTAATCTATTTTTATTTGACTTTTGTATATGTGAGAGATAGAGGTCTAGTTTTATTCTTTTGCATGTGGATATCCAGTTTTCCCAGCACCATTTATTGAAGAGACTGTTCTTTCCCCAATGTATGTTTTGGTGTGTTTGTCGAAAATGAGTTCACTGTAGATGTAGGGATTTGTTTCTGGGTTCTCTATTCTGTTCCATTGGTCTATGTGTCTGTTTTTATGCCAGTACCATGCTGTTTTGGTTACTATAGCTCCACAGTATAATTTGAAGTCAGGTCATGTCATTCTTCCAGTTTTGTTCTTTTTGCCCAGGATAGCTTTGACTATTCTGTCACTTTTGTAGTTCTATATAAATTTTAGGATTTTTTTTTTTCTATTTCTGTGAAGAATGTTATTGGTATTTGGAATCTATAGATTTAGTACAATCCCTACTACTACACAGATTCTGCTTTAGGTAGGATGGACATTTTTACAATATTGATTGTTCCAATCCATGGACATGGACTTTCTTTTTTTTTTTTTAGTATTCTTTTCAGTTTCTTGCATCAGTGTTTTATAGTTTTCATTGTAGATATATTTCACTTATTTAGTTAAATTAATTCCTAGGTATTTAATTTTATCTGTAGTTATTATAAATAGGGTTACTTCCTTGATTTCTTTTTCAGATTGCTTCCTGTTGGTATGTAGAAATGCTAGTGACTTTTGTAGGTTGATTTTACTGAATTTGCTTATCAGTTCTAATAGTTTTTTGGTGGAGTCTTTAGGTTTTTCCAAATATAAGATCATATCATCTACAAACAAGGATAATTTGACTCCTCCTTCCTTTCCGGTTTGAGTTCCCTTTATTTCTTTCTCTTGACTCATTGCTCTAACTAGGGCTTCTAGTACTATATTGGATAACAGTAGTGAACGTGGGCATTGTTGTCATGTTCTAAATCTTAAAAGAAGGGCTTTCAGTTTTTCCCCATTCAGTATGATACTAGCTGTGGGTTGTTGTACATATTTTATTATGTTGAGGTATGTTTCTTCTATACTCAGTTATTTTTAGGGTTTTTATCATGAAGGGATGCTGAATTTTATCAAATGCTTTTTCAGCATCAGTGGAAATGATCATATGGTTCTTGTCCTTCATTCTGATGATAGGCTGTATCACATTGATTGGTGTATGTTGAACCATCCTTATATCCTTGGGATACATCCCACTTGATCATTATGAATGATCTTTTTAATGTGTTGTTGAATTTGATTTGTTAGTATTTTGTTGAGGATTTTTGCATAAATGTTCATCAGAGCCTGTAGGGTGTTTTGTTTTGTTTTTTTTTAATGTGTCTTTCTCTGGTTTTGGTATCAGGGTAATACTGGTCTCATAGACCAGTTCGGAAGTATTCCTTTCACCTCCATTTTTTGGAATTGTTTGAGTAAGATTGCGTAAGATTGGTGTTAGTTCTTTAAATGTTTGGTAAAATTCAGCAGTGAAGCCATTGGGTCCTAGGCTTTTCTTTGCTGCTGGGATACTTTTTTTGTTTTGAGATGGAGTTTCACTCTTGTTGCCCAGGCTGGAGGGCAATGGCATGATCTCGGCTCATTGCAACCTCCGCCTCCTGGGTTCAAGTGATTTTCCTGCTTCAGCCTCCCGAGTAGCTGGGATTATAGGCATGCGCCACCATGCCTGGCTAACTTTGTAGTTTTAGTAGAGACGGGTTTCTCCATGTTGGTCAGGCTGGTCTCGAACTCCTGACCTCAGGTGATCCGCCCGCCTTGGCCTCCCAAAGTGCTGGGATTACAGGCGTAAGCCACCATGCCCTGCCAACTGAGAGACTTTTCACTTTGACTTTGATCTTGCTACTTGTTATTGGTCTGTTTAGGTTTTGGATTTCTTCATGATTCAATCTTGGGAGGTTGTATGTGTCAAGAAACGTATCCATTTTTTCTAGGTTTTCCAATTTATTGGCATATAATTGCTCATAGTAGCCTCAAATGGTCCTTTGAGTTTCTGCAGTATCAGACATAATGTCTCCTTTTTGTCTCTGATTTTATTTATTTTGGTCTTCTCTTTTTTTCTTAGTCTGGCTAAAGGTTTGTCAATTTTGTTTATTTTTTCAAAGAAACAATTTTTTATTTTGTTGATCTTTTGTATTGTTTTCTTCATTTCAATTTCATTTATTTCTGCTCTGATCTTTATTTCTTTTCTACTAACTTTGGGTTTGGTTCGGTCTTGCTTTTCTATTTATTTAGGACGTATTGTTAGGCTATTTATTTGATGCTTTTCTACTTTTTTGATATAGGAACTTATAGCTATAAACTTCCCTCTTTGGGCGCAGCGACTCACACCTATAATCTTAGCACTTTGGGAGGCTGAGGCGGGCAAATTGCCTGAGTTCAGGAGTTCCAGACCAGCCTGGGCAACATGGTGAAACCCTGTCTCTACTAAACATACAAAAAATTAGTTGGGCATTGGTGGTGCACACCTGTAATTCCAGCTACTCGGGAGGCTGAGGCACAAGACTCACTTGAACCCGGGAGGCGGTAGTTGCATTGAGCTGAGATTGCACCACTGCAATCCAGCCTGGGCAACAAAGCAAGACTCTGTCTCAAAATCAATCAATCAAGAAATAAACAAACTTCCCTCTTAGTACTGCTGTAGCTGTATCCCATAGGTTTGGGTATGTTATGTTTCCATTATCATTTGTTTCAAGAAATTCCTTCATGTTTGTACCATTTCCAAAATTCTTGTTATTGATTTCTAGTTTTATTCCACTGTGGTCAGAAAATGCTTGATATTACTTCAATCCTTTGAGTGTTTTAAGACTTGTCTTGTGACCTAACATATAATCTGTCCTTGAGAATGATCCGGCCGGGCGCGGTGGCTCAAGCCTGTAATCCCAGCACTTTGGGAGGCCGAGGTGGGCGGATCACGAGGTCAGAAGATCGAGACCATCCTGGCTAACATGGTGAAACCCCATCTCTACTAAAAAATACAAAAAACTAGCCAGGTGAGGTGGCGGGCGCCTGTAGTCTCAGCTACTCGGGAGGCTGAGGCAGGAGAATGGCGTAAACCCGGGAGGCGGAGCTTGCAGTGAGCTGAGGTCCGGCCACTGCACTCCAGCCTGGGGCCACAGAGCGAGACTCTGCCTCAAAAAAAAAAAAAAAAAAAAGAAGAGAGAGAATGATCTATGTACTGAGGAGAAGAATGTGTATTCCACAGCCATTGGATGAAATGTTCTGTAAATATCTATTAGATCCATTTGGTTTGTAGTGCAGATTAAGTCCGATATTTCTTTGTTGATTCTCTGTCTGGATGATTTGTCCAATGCTGAAAATGGGGTATTGAAGTCTCTAACTATTATTGTTTTAGAGTCTTATCTATTTAGCTCTAATAATATTTCCATTATATATCTGGGTCCTCCAGTGTTGGGTGCATATATATTTAAACTGCCTTCATCCTCTTGCTAAATTAACCCCTTTATCATTATATAATGACATTACTTTGTCTCTTTTTGTAGTTTTTGTCTTGAAATCTATTTTGTCTTATACAAATAGAGTTAGTCTTGTTCTTTTTTCGTTTCCATTGATATAGAATATCTTTTTTCATCCTTTCATTTTCATTCTATATGTTTCTTTAAAGGAGAAGTGTGTTTCTTGTAGGCAACAGATCATTGAATCTTTCTTGCTTTTTTTTTATCCATTTAGCCACTCTGTGTCTTTTGATTGGAGAATTTAGTCCATTTACATTCAGTGTTACTATTAGTAAATAAGGACTTAATCCTGCCATTTTGTTATTTGTTTTCTGGTTATTTTTTGGTCTTCTCTTTCTTCTTTTCTTCCTTCCTATTTTCCTTTTAGTGGAGGTGATTTTCTCTGGTGGTATGTTTTAATTTCTCCCTTTTTATTTTTTGTGTATCCACTGTATGTTTTTAGATTTGTGGTTACCATGAAGTTTGCAAATAATATAACACATTATTTTAAACTGATGACAACACCGATTGTATAAACAAACAAGCAAAAAAAACTAATAAAAGCTTTATACTTAGGCTGAGCACGGTGGCTCATGCCTGTAATCTCAGCACTTTGGGAGGCCGAGGTGGGTGGATCATGAGGCCAAGAGATTGAGACCATCTTGGTCAACATGGTGAAACCCCGTCTCTACTAAAAATACAAAAATTGGCCAGGCGTGGTGGCGTGTGCCTGTAGTCCCAGCTACTTGAGAGGCTGAGGCAGGAAAATTGCTTGAACCCAGGAGGTGGAGGTTGCAGTGAGCCGAGATCACGCCACTACACTCCAGTCTGGGTGACAGCGATACTCCGTCTCAAAAACAAACAAACAAAAAAACTTTATACTTTAACTTCTTACCCCCCACTTTCTAATTTTTTGTTGTTTCTATGTATATCTTATTGTACTGTGTCTTGAAAAGTTGTAGTTTTTTTGATCAGTTCATCTTTCTGCTTGAAATATGAGTTTACACACTACAATTACTTGAATCTGTGTTTTTCTGTGTACTTACTATTACCAGTGAGTTTTATACCTTCAGATGATTTCTTATTGATCATTAGCATCCTCTTCTTTCTAATTGAAGAACTCACTTTAGTGTTTCTTATAAGACAGGTCTGGTGTTGATGAAATCCTTTAGCTTTTGTATGTCTGGGAAAGTCTTTATTTCTCTTTCATGTTTGAAGGATATTTTCACCGGATATAGTGTTCTAGGGTAAAAGATGTTTCCTTTAACACTTTAAATATGTTATGCCACCCTCTCTTGGCCTGTAAGGTTTCCACTGAGAGGTCTGCTGGCAGATGTATTTGGAGCTCCATTGTATGTTGTTTCTTGCTGCTTTTAGGATCCTTTCTCTATCTTTGACCTTTGGGAGTTCGGATATTAAATGCTTTGAGTTGGTCGTCTTTGGGTTAAATCTTCTTGGTGTTCCATAACCTTCTTGTACTTGAATACTGATGTCTTTCTCTAGGCTTGGGAAGTTCTCTATTGTTATCCCTTTGAATAACCTTTCTGTGTCTGTCTCTACCTTCTCTTTAAGGCCAGTAACTCTTATATTTGCCCTTTTGAGGCTATGTTCTAGATCTTGTAGGTGTGCTTTATTCTTTTGTATTCTTTTTTCTTTTGTCTCCTCTGGGTGTGTGTTTTCAAATAGCCTGTCTTCAGACTCACAGTTCTTTCTTCTGCTTGAGCAATTCTGCTATTAGGAGACTCTGGTGCATTCTTCAGTGTGTCAATTGCATTTTTCCACTACAGAATTTCTGCTTTATTCTTTTTTTAATTATTTCAATTTCATTGTTAAGTTTATCTGATAAAATTCTGAATTCTTTCTTGTGTTATCTCGAATTTCTTTGAATTTCCTCAAAACAGCTATTTCAAATTCTGTCTGAAAGGTCACATATCTCTGTTTCTCTGAGATTGGCCTCTGATGCCTTACTTAGTTTGGTGAGATCATGTTTTCCTCCTGGTCTTGATGCTTGTAGATGTTTGTCAGTGTCTGGGCATTGAAGAGTTGGGTATTTGTTGACTTCTTAGCAGTCTGGGCTTATTTGTACCTGTCCTTCTTGGGAAGGCTTTCCAGATATTTGAAGGGACTTGGGTGTTGAGATCTAAGTTTTTGGTCACTGCAGCCATATCTGCATTAGGTGGCACCCCAAGCTCAGTAATGCTGTAGTTCTTACAGACTCATAGAGGTATCACCTTGATGGTCTTGGGTAAGATCCAGATGAATTCTCTGGACTATGAGGCAGAAACTCTTGTTCTCTTCCCTTACTTTCTTCCAGACAAACGGAGTCTCTCTCTGTCTCTGTGCTGAACTGCCTGGACCTAGAGGTGAGGTGACACAAGCAACCCTGTGGCCACCAACACTGGGACTCACTGGGTCAGTCCTGAAGCCAGTACAGCATTGAGTCTTGTCCAAGGGGTGCTGTGACCACTACCTGGCTACTGCGTATGTTCTCTCAAGACCCTAGGGCTCTACAGTCAGTAGGTAGTGAAGCCAGCTAGTCTTGTGCCCTTCCCTTCAGGTTGGCAAGTTCTTCTGGATGCTGTTCAGGAGCCAGGGCTTGGAGTTGGAAACCTTAGAGAGAAATCTATCTGGTGCCCTATTCCATTGCAGCTATGCTGGCAGTGAAACCACAAGACAAATCCTTCCTACTCTTCCCTCCTCCCCTTCCCCCAGGCAGAGGAGTCTCTTCCCATGTCCTCCACCACCACCACAGGCCCACGAGTACCAGGGCACCACTGATGTTCACTTAAGGCCCAAGGGCTCTTAAGTCAGCTTGTGGTGAATGCTGCCAGGCCTAGAACTCACCCTTCAGGGCAGTGGGCTCCCCTCTGGCTCAGGGTGGGTCTAGAAATGCCATGCAAGAGTCAAGGTCTGGAATCAAGGACCCCAAGAGCCTGTTTGGTACTGTTCCCCATTTTGACTGAGCTGGTACCTAAGCTGCAAGGCAAAGTCTCCTTTATTCTTCCCTCTCCATTTCTCAAGCAGAAGGATTCTCTCCTCATAGCCAACACAGTTGGGAATTTGCTGGGACACACCTGAAGTCAGCATGTCTCAGAGTCTTACCTAAGACCCATGGCATGTACTAGCTGGTTACCGCTGCTGATTATTTAGAGTCCAAGGGCTGTTTAGTCAGCAGGTGATGAATCCTGCCAGGACTGGTTCCCTTCTGGCCCAAGATATGTCTAGAAATGTCCAGGAGCTAGGGCCTGGAATGGGGCCTTATGATCCTGCCTGGTGCCCTTTCCTACTGTGGCTGAGCTGGTATCTAAGCTGCAAAACAACATCCTCTTTACTTTTCCCTCAAGCGGAAGAAAGGGGTCTCTTTTGAAGCTGGGAGCTTCAAGCTGCACTGCCTTGGGTTGGAGGAGGGGTGGCGTAAGCACTCCCTTAGCCAGCCTGGCTGACGTCTCACTAGGTCATGTGCCCCTCAAGTCCCCTGGCTCCAAGCCCAGCACGTCACTAGGACTTGCCCAGGAGTTGTAGTCTTTGTGGCCTAGACCGCCTTTCAAGTTTATTTAGAACCCCAGAGCACTTTAGCCCATGGTGGCAGGGCTTACCGAAATTACAGATATGAACGCTGGGTTGGGTGATTCCTCTCTGGCTAGGGCTCTTCTGGATGCTCCCTCTGTGAGTACCTGCTGAATCCTGTCTGGTGTTACCAGCACTGAGTTCCAATGCAAAGTTCCACAATCACTGAGCTCTCCCTGCCCCAAGCATACAGATTGCCCATGTGGCTGCTGCCAGGGGATGAGAGGGGGTGTTGTTGCATTTCAAGACTGTTTTTCCTGCCTTCTTCAGTGCCTCTTTCAGTGATATGTAGTTAAAACCAGGTACTGTGATTGCTCACATGGTTTTCATTCTTATTGAAGGTGCTTTTTTTTTGTGTAGATAGTTGTTAAATTTGGTGTTCCTGCAGGAAGGATGATCAGTGGAGGCTTCTATTCGGCTTACTCCCTGTCCTCCCAGGAGAAGATTCTTTATGTTCATTTAAAAAACAGAAACATTTAGATAGTAGAATTATTCTAAGACAGTTTCAAAAAAGAAACTATCATTACAACTGAAGAATAATTTGCTATAGTGAGGAGCATGTGGGGTTGGTATTGGGTGCCATGGGCCACATGATCTGGGCAGCATGCTGTAGATCATTCATTACAATTTCAGTGTGATGTCTGTGGTCATGTGGTGGTTCTTAGTCTATTTTGGAAGATAACTATTTTAAAACATTGAATTAAAAATATTTATGGTTATGGGCCGGGCACAGTGGCTGATGCCTGTAATCCCAGCACTTTGGGAGGCTGAGACCAGGTGGATCACCTGAAGTCAGGAGTTCGAGACCAGCCTGGCCAACATGGTGAAACCACATCTCTACTAAAAATACAAAAATTAGCCGGGCGTGGTGGTGGGCACCTGTAATCCCAGCTACTTGGGAGGCTGAGGCAGGAGAATCGCTTGAACCCAGGAGGTGGAGGTTGCAGTGAGCTGAGATCATGCCACTGCACTCTAGCCTGGGCGACAGAGCAAGACTTTGTCTCAGAACAACAACAAAAATTATGGTTATGGTCAGGTGCAGTGGCTCACACCTGTAATCCCAGCACTTTGGGAAGCCAAGATGGGAGGATCACTTGAGGCTAAGAATTTGAGATCAGTCTAGAAAACATAGTGAGATCCCATCTCTACAAAAAGTTTAAAAATTAGCTGGGTGTGGTGGTACATGCCTGTAGTCCCAGCTATGTGGGAGGCTGAGGTGAGAGGATCACTTGAGCCTAGGAGTTTGAGGCTACAGTGAGCTGTGATCACACCACTGCACCCCAGCCTGGGCAACAGAGCAAGACCTTGTCTCAAATAAATGAAAGAAAAGAAAATTTATGGTTACAAATGGTTCATCATTTTCGTTTGTCACATATAAATATCTTCTGTTCCCTTGGTTCTTATCCGCTGCCAGCTCCCACATTCCTGGATCAATCCTACAGTCTGCCTTCTCTGTTTCTGCCTATGCCTTAAAAACCGAGTGCTGTAAAGTTATGGAATTGCTGCCTCTCTAAGCTCAAGTCTCTAAACTCCAATCTTATTTGAATTCTCTTTACCAGTCACCTTTTTTTTTAATTTTTATTTTACATTGGTTAGTTGCTTTTGCCTTTTTCTTCAGCAGCTATTACAGACTTCTACTCATCTCGGACCCCTTCCTAATCTCTGTCTCATTTTCATCCAACCCACCTTGGATCTGGGACACCAAAAAGTTTAGGCTTTCTCTTGTGAACTGTTTCAACTTCCTTCTGACTTTCTCATTACATGTCTCTATTTGACCTCATTTTTACCTTTTTCCTTTCTGTCCCAGAGGAAGAGGTTTAGCTCTTCCCATTTTAGATAGTTGTGACATCTGTCTAAATATATGATTCTTGATACCATCTCATCCACCTCCTCGGTAACTTAACAACATCTTTTATATCCTTAATTTTCAGTCTTTCCATCTCCATTAACTTCATTCCCTTAAAAAAAAAAAAAAAGATGACAAAATAGATCCCATAAATCTCTAATCCTATCTATACATGCTCTTTTACATTTATCATTTCATTTTCTGTTTGATAATAGAGCATTTATCCTCACCTTTTCTCTGAAACCATGCTTGCTAAGATCACCAAGGATCTCCTGTCAAATCATTCATTCTTTCAGTGGAATCACCAGGGAGTTTATATGAAGTGATGGAGACAAGACTGAGAATGGACCCCAATGGACATCAACAGTTAAGGGAATTGGTGAAGGAAAAGATAATGAAGGAAATTAGAAGCCAGGGTTGAAGGAGAAAGCCAGGAGAGTGTGGTGTTCCAAAAAGAAGAGAGTTTTTAAGAAGGAGGGGAGTTAAGTGTTAAATGCTATACAGATGTAAAATAAAATCAGTATTGAAAATAATTCACTGACTTCAGCAGCAAAGCAGTTTTTTAAGTGTTAGGGTAGATGATAAGGTTAAATTGGACTGGTTAGAGACATTATTTGTAGGGAAGCAAAACAAGCTGGGGTAGAAAACGGTTTTGAGAATATTGACTGTGAAGAATAAGGGAGTTAGAGTTGCCGGAGAGGATTGCAAGCTCTAGGGAAAATGTTATTTAAAACAATATATAACAGACTTGATGGGCCAGGCGTGGTGGCTCATGCTTGTAATTCTAGCACTTTGGGAGGCTGAGGTGGGCATATCACTTTGAGCTCAGGAGTTTGAGTCCAGCCTGGGCAATGTGGTGAAACCCTGTTTCTACAAAAAATACAAAAATTAGCCAGGTATGGTGGCTCACACCTGTAGTCCCAGCGACTCAGGAGGCTGAAGCTAGAGAATTGATTGAGCCCAGGAAGCGGAGGTTGTAGCGAGCCAAGATCATACCACTGCACTCCAGCTTGGGCAAGAGTGAGACCCTGTCTCCAAAAAAAAAAGTATGACAGACTTGAATATGTTTAGGTGCCTATGGAAAACAGTTTGGAGAGGAAGAAAGCAAGATTGGAAAAAGGGAATAAAAATGGACTGAAGTCCTTGAAAAGAAAGGAAGGAATATGATTCAAAGCATGGATAGGACGATTGGCCTTATTTACATAGAAACGGGATATCTTACAGTAAGAGACCTATTAATATGGGATGCCCTGGGGCCAGTCCTTGAATAAGCTCATCTCTTTTCTGTCATGGTGATTGTACCTATTCCCATGGTTTTAAATACCATCTAATCTAAGTGCTGACAAGTCCCAAACTCTCCTGAATCCCAGACTTGCATCTCTAACTGCCTTCTTTATATCTTCTCTCAGGTGGCGATTCTATAGACGTTTCAAAGCTTAGCGTGTCAAAACTGAATTCCTGTGAAACTTATTTCTTCTGCAGTTTTGTCTTACCTCCCAGCAACTTGGGCAGAAAGTCCTGTTGTCATTGTTGACTCCCCTCTCTAATACTAATTATCAGCAAATCCTTTTGGCTCTACTTTCAATATATTCATAGTCTAACCACTTCTCACCACTTTGGTCTAAGCCACACTGTCACATCTTACGTGGATTATTGCATAGCCTTCCAAATGGTCTCTGCTTCTGTTGTTGCCGTTTCTGTCATCTGTTTTCAGTTTATAGCCAGAGGGAACTTGTTAAAACCTATGTCAGATCATGTCACTCTTAGGTTCAGACTCTTGCAGTGGCTTCTCATGTTACGGGGTAATGAAAGCCAAAGTCCTTAAAATTGACTATAATTATATTAAACTATGAACTCTTATTTGTATTTCTCCTTGTTCATTCTGCTACATTCTTTTGTCTTGTTTTGGAGACAAGGTTTCGCTCTTGTCATTGCCCCAGTCTGGAGTGCAGTGGTGCAGTCACAGCTCACTGTAGCCTCAACCTCTTGGGCTCAGGCAATCCTCCCACCTCAGCCTCCTGAGTAGCTGGAACCAGGCTGGAGTGCAGTGGCGTAATCACAGCTCACTGTAGTCTCTACCTGTTGGGCTCAAGTGATTCTCTCACCTCAACTTCCTGAGTAGCTGGGACCACAAGCGTGCACCACCATGCCTGGCTAATTCTGAAATTTTTTGTAGAGACAGGGTCTCCCTGTGTTGCCTAGGCTAGTCTTCAACCACTGGGTTCAAGCGATCCTCCTGCTTCAGCCTCCCAAAGTGCTGGGATTACAGGCGTGAGCCATTGCACCCAGCCTCCTCCTTTTTCTTTTCTTTCTTTCTTTTTCTTTTCCTTTTTGTTATTTTTTAGAGATGAAGTTTTGTTCTGTTACTCAAGCTGGAGTGCACTGGTGCCATCATAGCTCACTGCAGCCTTGAATTTCTGGGCTCAGGCCATCCTCCTGCCTTAGGTTCCCAAGTAGCTGTGATTACCGATGTGAGCCACTGTGCCCAGCTCTGCTACACTCCTTCAGATCTCTAGTTCTTAATCATTTTTAGTCAGAAGGTCAATATACAGGATTACCTTTTTGCTATAGTTACCTATAACTATTTAGTCTTTTTTTAAAAAAAATTGAGGTGTAAAATACACAAATACTAAGTCTACAGCACATACAACACCATCCACTTCGAGATATTGAACGTTCTCATCTCTGTAGAACATTCTCTTATGCTCTTTCCCTGTAGGAAGCTCCCTGCCTCTCACCCCCGCCCCTGTGTAACCACCATTCAGACTTATATCACCCCATAAATCAGCTTGTCTGTTTCTGAACTTGAGCCCTACTTATTTAATACTATTAGCTGTAATACTATAGCCTGACCCTCCACACCAACCCCAGCTTCTGCACTTTGTTTTTTACCCTGCAGTACTTTTTCTTTCTTCTGTCTCTCTTACCACTTTCTAACATATAATTTATTATGTTTGATATTTATTGTCTCTCTCCTAGAATCTAAGCTGTACAAGGGCAGGGATTTTTGTTCGGTAACCACCCAAAACAGTCCCTAATACACAGTAAGTGTTTGATAAATATTAGTGAAATGAATGAATGAGAGGACTGATGAATGGATATAAATTTGTAGGCAATCCAGATGGGAGGATTCAGAAATTGAAGAAAATCCCATGTTGTATTTTTATGTTTTTAGAGAATAAGGGATAAAGTTGTCTTTTGGGAGTGCAGAGGAGGTGATGGGATTGGGGTTTTGAAGACAGTGAAGGAAGTTTGAAATGTTAGGAGCATGGGAGATTGAGGATTTGGGCAACATAGATTTATTGCTTATTGTTGGATGCTCAGTGTTCTGGCCGTGTGTAATACCAGCCAATGTGGTTGAATGAGTTACTTCAGCAGAACTTAGCTCAGGTGTAGAAACAGAGAAAGCTGACAGTGTTTTTTGCTGTGTAGATTCAGTGGAAGGCCAGAGAGATAAAGGAGTTAGCCAGATACTGACTGAAGTGATAAGACTTTGAGTTTTGGCTAGCCTGAGAAGGAAGTGATAGGCAAGAAAAACACATTGGGATAGTATAAAAGGATCGTTTCCAGAGGTGTGGTTGAGTTGAAACTCTTTCCAAATAGACATAATGAAAAAAATAGAATGAGATATTGATAAAAGGATTAGCAGTTGTCATAAAAGTTAAGATACCATAGTTGATTGGTTTTAAGGAATACTTTCTTTTCCATTTTAACGTTTCTAAAGTTGAGATACCAGTTTAATTGGTAATACTTTCTTCTTACTATTATGTGAAATGATGGCAAGTCTTCCAATTAGTGGCAGATTTGATGAAATAAGTATTTGAATGTTAGATTCCAGAAGTGTAGCAGTTACAAGTACTGACAACAGTACCAGGGTATGGCCGCTAGAGAATGTAACTAAAAAGGAGTCGAGATCAAGTATCTGATTAGATAAATTATGCCCATGGACTTCAAAGACCCAGAGTCATGAGCTAGTTGTAAGAGTTTTCAGCAAATGACATGGAGTGACTAGAGGTAGCAGATGACAGCATAGAAATAGGTAGATAGGAAAATTCACCTTCAAGTCATCCCTTCAAGTCTCATGTGTCACTTTCTCAGAGGTCTTCCCATAAATCTCCTCTCCTCAAGTCTAACTATGATTTTCTTCAATACTGTCTCATAATATCTTATACTTTTTCTTGTATAATTCTTTATTCGTTTCTAATTGCATATTTTATTATGTAATTATATTTTGTTTCTCTTTCACCAGATTGTAAACTCATTGACTGTAGTAATTATTTTGGTACAGTGCCTAGCACATTCAGGCTGTTAAACAAACTACCATAGACTGGGTGACTTAAAAACAACAGTTTTTTGTTTTTGTTTTTCTTTTTGAGATGGAGTCTTGCTCTGTCGCCCAAGTTAGAGTGCAGTGGCACGATCGCAGCTCACTGCAAGCTCCGCCTCCTGTGTTCACAGCATTCTCCTGCCTCAGCCTCCCGAGTAGCTGGGACTACAGGCACACACCACCATGCCCGGCTTTTGTATTTTTAATAGAGACGGGGTTTCACCGTGTTTGCCAGGATGGTCTCGATCTCCTGACCTCGTGATCCGCCCGCCTCGGCCTCCCAAAGTGCTGGAATTACAGGCTTGAGCCACCGCGCCTGGCCAAAAACAACAGTTTATTTCTCATAGTTCTGGAGGCCAGGAAGTTCAAGAACAAGGCACCAATAGATTCGGTTTCTGGTTAGGGCCCACTTCCTGGGGTTCATAGAGAGCCGTCTTCTCTCTATGTCCTGGCATAGTAGAAGGGATGAGAGAGCTCTCAGCTCTCTTTTATAAGGGAACTGATCCCATTCAGTCCTCATGACCTAATCATTTCCCAAAGGCCTCACTTCCAAATACTAGCACATTGGAGATTAGGTTTCAGCATATGAATTTGGGCCAGGGGTGGGGTGGGGACACATAGGACACATTCTAGGCACTGAATAAATGAATTGAAGTAGAGAACATGAGCTGTCTGTAACTAGATTAAAGATGTATTACTCTGGAATAAGGTTCTAGAAGCCACAGTGACAGTACAGAGGACATTTTACTAAATTTGATTCTGTTTCAGTGGTTGGCTTATTTGCTGCATTTTTTAGCTTTATCTGTTTTCTCTGAGCCTCAGTTTCCTCCTGTTAGATTAAGATACTAATGCCTATCTGACAGGGTTATGGTAACCGTTAAATGAGTTTAGTATGGAAGGCACGTCATACAGCACCTACCACATAGTTGGTGCTCTGTAAGTGATCGGCTGAAATGGCCATCTTCATTTTTTTTCCTTCTGAAAAAAACCCTGTCTCACCTGGACCATTGCAGCCAACACCTGACTGATAGTCTTGCTTTTGTCCCTCCTCCCTCTCTTTTCTTCTCTACACTTATGCTGAATGATTCTTCTCAAACCCTGATCATGTCGTCTTCCTTTTTTATATTTCTTTAACCTCTGCTCATTGTTACATGATCAAGTTCAGACCCCTTAGCTTGGAATTCAAAGCACTTCAGGGTCCAGTGCCTTGGTTCTTTCCTAATCCCCTACTGTCCTGTGCTGCCATTTCTCTCCTGCCTTTCCTGTTACACTCCAGCAACAGCATGTCATTTGTTTCCCATGCATCCCACATGTTCAGCACTCTTTGCCTTTGCTCTGGAATTTCTCTCTGACTGAAATGTCCTTCTCCTTCTAGGTCTGATGGAGTCCTATTCATTGTTAAAGTTACCACCTTTCCCAACCTTTATATATTTTCCTATAATTGCATGATTACACTGTGTTATAAATACAAATTTACATGTCTTTCTTTAAACAAGACTGAATTGCTTGAGGACAAAAGCTATGTATTTACCTTTATCCACAACACCTGTATCTAGTGGGTGATTAGTAAAAGTTGATTGAACCTAAAGGGACTGTGGAGAATTTACAACCTGTTTGTTTTACCTAAAACAGTTACTAGAAGGAGATAGCTTTTGAGTATAGGAGAAACAAGGGAAAAATCTTAGGTGGGAATCCAATAGAGAGGGGAGAAAATGGTCAGTTATGAAAATTAGCAGTCAGCCATTTTAGTACTAATGTCAGGCCAAAATATGAACAATATTCATTTATCTAGGAAATTAACAATAGGACACTATTCTACTCTTGCTTCAGAGGCTGAAGAGGAGATACAAGAGATCTGACAGAAAAAACGAAATGAAACCCTAGAGAGCCAGAGAGACTTGACAGAAATGGCAGATAACAAACTTGGTTTGGGCTTGAAATGTGATCTGGCAGTCAAAGGAAAGCCAGTGCTATTCTGGGCAGCTAACAAAGAAGGGTTGTGCCACAGCATAGGGAGTTGGCAAGAGCCCACTGGGAGTATTACATTTAGCACAGTGTCAGCATGATAGAAACAGAAGGTGGTGAGCTCTGAGAGCAACTGTAGTGCTGAGGGGGATAAATACCTGAATTTATGAAGATCAGTTAACAAATTCAAGCATGCAGAGTTGACTGAATTCCAACTACAAGATCCAGGAGAGACACTCCCAAATATTTGAAGGGTGTTAACATTGGAGGAATAGTGGAATTATTTAGCCTGGACTACTGAACTTTGTAAGAAGGTGAAACCAAGGGCAGGGCAAATTTATACTTCTTTAAAAGAAATACCCTGATGTAGTTTTTGGGTGAGTCGGGTGCCTTCATCCCCCAGGACTTTTTGTAGTATGAAGCTGTAAGACCAAAATGAAAGATTTGAGAGTTCTTTCTCTGGAGAAATGGTTGAGGAATATTTTGGTCTTGTGAATAAAGAGTTTTTGTCCCAGAGACAGGTTATGAAGGGTTGATTTAATATTTATTAGCCATGCATAGTATATTTATTAAGCACTGTATACAACACAGTACATAGTTCTTGAGGTTCTAAAATAAAACCATTGGCCATTATACGCTTTATGCATTCTCAGTGTGTTCCAATATTTTAGAAACTTTGGCAGATTTCCTAAGACTTTCCCTTTGGAATAGAATGATGGAGGAAATAGGCCAAATGTAAATGTAAAACAACAACAACAGCAGGAGATGAAATCCTATTGAAACGAGTGTTTCCTTTCACAAGCTGGCAAAACATATATCCTTGAGTCCAGAGTTTCCTCAGTGAGGGGAATGAAGAAGCCTTGAGCTGATACATGATAGCATGTTTGTTCTTCAGGATATTTTAAATGCCAGAGAGAGGTGCTATATTGCCTTCATTACTGGCCAGGTCTCTGTTATTTCTCAGTTCAAGATAGGTCAAGGGAAAATTCGTTGATTCACTTAGAGACAGTTCTGTTTCCTGAGGCAAATGTACTTGAATTTTCAAGTGAAATGGTCAAAAAGCCCAGAGTATACTTAGATTTTTTTTAAAAAGCTTGTATCTCTTTTTTTACATCTGGGCTTCATGACTTCCATCTGCTTGTGTACAGAAGCTGTCATGCAATTTTAAAGATAATGTTAGGGATGAAGACTGTGGAGTCAGGTTCTATTTAAATAGGCAATGGAGTCTTTCCTCAATTAACTAAATTATCATGCTCCCTGTGTCAGTGTGGATCCTCCAAGACAGTCTTAGAGGCATAAGATTTATTGAACCACAAACCATCAGTTGGGAGGGAGCTAGGAGTAGACAGGGAGAGCTTTTCAAATATAATGCAAGGCTAATACCTGTGAAGGAAGACCAGAAAGAAAAAGGTTGGATAGGAAATCTTGCAGACCACAGCATAGTTGAGAAAATCCCAGCCATGCAGATGTAGAGTCCCCAAGCAAAAGTTGCCTGTAAGCAGAATCCCATATGGGGCAGGTGGGCAGGCACTACTACCCCTGCCTTGCTCAGTCACTGCCTGGGAGCAGCTTAGGCAAAGAGTGCTTTCAGTGTTCATGGGGCTGGTGGCTAGAGGCTAAACTGTGGTCCATACAATAGGTTCTCTTGAAGCAGATCTGAGTAACACATCTTCTCGGCCACCACACTTCCCTAGCAAGCTTATTTATTTCATGACAAGGTTCACAAAGTTTTAAGGTGTCTTGCCATATAACATTTACAATAGCATAATAAATACTAGGGAAGATAGAAATAAAAGTAGAGGGCTGGGCACAGTGGCTCACACCTGTAATCCCAGCACTTTGGGAGGCCAAGGCAGGCAGATAACAAGGTCAAGAGATCGAGACCATCCTGGCTAACACGATGAAATGTCTTTATTAATAATACAAAAAATTAGCTGGGCGTGGTGGTGGGCGCCTGTAGTCCCAGCTGCTCGGGAGGTTGAGTCAGGAGAATGGTGTGAACCCGGGAGGCAGAGCTTGCAGTGAGCCGAGATCGCGTCACTGCACTCCAGCCTGGGCGACAGAGCAAGACTCCGTTTCAAAAAAAAAAAAAAAGAAAAAGAAATAAAAGTAGAAACTCAAAGAACTTACTATAATGTTCCTCTGGATAAACAAAAGTTTTCTGGGATATTTTTCAAGGAAGATTCACACTGAAAACTGAGTGATAATGACTTCATTGTCTACAATACTCGTGCAATAAATATATTCAGTTTTATTTTCTAATGTCTCTTTTATGTAGTGCGTTTTGAGAAAACCCAAAGGTTTCACATTATAACACAACTCATTGATGGTAAGTATGTGGAAGTACTTATCATTGATGATAAGTTAGTATAGAAGAGTCAGGTAGCTGACAATGTGTATGGTTGGAATAGAGAATAGAACTCTGAATTTTCAGAGAAGGAAATGGACTGAACAGCATTTAAATAATCTTGCATAAATATGACTTCTGTCAAACAAATTTTGTGTTTTTTTTTAAGGGACAGGTCTTGCTCTGTTGCCATGGCTGGACTTAAACTTCTGGGCTCAAGTGATCCTTCCGCCTCAGGCTCTTGAGCAGCTGGGACTACAGGCATGTGCCACTGTGTCCAGATTATAAAACAAACTTTTGGTTAACAGTTTGAAACAATAGACTATTCAAAAGTATATTCCTTAAAATAGAAAGTCTATTAACAGACCCAAAAGATATGTAATATAAGATAAAGGTGGCATTTTAAATTAATGGTGGCAGGTAGGATTGTGGAAGAGAGTGGATTATTTAGTAAATGGTGTAGAGAAATTTGGGTAGCCAATATGGAAAATAAACTTATATTCATACCTCACATTTTATATCAGGATAAATTCCAAATGGATCAAATATTAAATGTAAGAAATGGAACTATGGTACTAAAAGAAACTATGGGAGAATTAAAAAACATAATTTTGTGTAGTATATACTGTGTGATAAAATATTGCAGAAGCTATGAAAGAATAGACTGTAATTTTTTTTTTTTAATTTCAGTCAGTTTTGGGGGAACAAGTGGTGTTTGGTTACATGGGTAAGTTCTTAGTGGTGATTTCTGAGATTTTGGTATACCCATCACCTAAGCCAGACTATAAATTTGACTACATATATATATATTTTTAATTTGGGGGTAGGGGAGGATGGCATGGCAAAAACTACTATAAGCAAAGTTAAAAGACAAGTGAGAAGCTGGGGAAAATATTGGCAACTCACAAAGGGCTGATTTCCCTAATATATAAAGAACTCTAAAAATCTGTGAGAAAAAGAATAATAATCCAATAGAAATAATGGGCAAAGAATATGAACAGATAGTTCAGAAGAAGTGAAATACAAATGTCACTTAAACTTACGAAAATAAACACAGGCCGGACACAGTGGCTCACACCTGTAATCCCAGCACTTTGGGAGGCCAAGGCAGGTGGATCACTTGAGGTCAGGAGTTCAAGACCAGCCTGGGCAACATGGTGAAACCTGTCTCTACTAAAAGTATAAAAATTAGCCAGGCCTGGTGGTGCCCACCTGTAATCCTAACTACTTAGGAGGCTGAGGCAATCGCTTGAACCCAGGAGGCAGAGGTTGCAGTGAGCCAAGATCACGCCACTGCACTCTAGCCTGGGCAATAGAGTGAGACTCTGTCTCAAAAAAAAAAAAAAGAAAAGAAAATAATCACAGTCTCACTCTTGATTAGGGGAATGCAAATAAAAACTACTCAGAGATACTGTTTTGATGTCTCAGATTGGCAAGTACCTGGAAATTTGGTAATAAACTCTATTAGAGAATATATGGGGAAGCAGACGCACCTTGGCAATTACTATCTGCTGTCTTATCACACTAGATTTGTTTGCATTTTCTAGAATCTTAAACATATAATATGAACTCTTACCTGGCTTCTTTCACTCAGCAAAATTATTTTGAGATTCATTGATGTTACAGCATGTATAAATAGTTCATTCCTTTATAATTGAATGGATACACTACAATTTGTTAATCAGATTTACTATTAATGGACATTTGGGTGGTTTTCAATATGGGGCTATTACACATAAAGCTGTTGTAAACATCCGTGAACAAGTCTTTGTCTGTACATATGCTTTCATTTTTTTTTTTTTTTTTTTTTTGAGATGGAGTCTCGCTCTGTCACCCAGGCTGGAGTGCAGTGGCCGGATCTCAGCTCACTGCAAGCTCTGCCTCCCGAGTTTACGCCATTCTCCTGCCTCAGCCTCCCGAGTAGCTGGGACTACAGGCGCCCGCCACCTCACCCGGCTAGTTTTTTGTATTTTTTAGTAGAGACGGGGTTTCACCGTGTTAGCCAGGATGGTCTCGATCTCCTGACCTCATGATCCGCCCGTCTCGGCCTCCCAAAGTGCTGGGATTACAGGCTTGAGCCACCGCGCCCGGCGCTTTCATTTTTTTAAGGTAAATACAAAGGAGTGTAATAGCTGGGTCTTATGGCAGATTTATGCTTAGCTTTTATTAAAAACTGCAAACTGGTTTTTAAATTGGTTGTATTGTTTTACATTCATGCCAATAGTATGTGAGAATTCCCGTTTCTCCACATTTTAGTCGTTCTAATGGGTGTGTAGTGGTCTTTGTGTTTAATTTGCAATTCCATAATGTCTGATGATAAATCCATGTGCTTTTATTTTTCTTTATCTTTGTAAAAATGTGGGTGTCTTTTTGCCTAATTTTTAATTGGGTTGTTTGTGTTTTTGTTGTAAGTGTTCTTTATATGTTCTAAATATAAATACATTGCCACATAATATATTTTGTAAATATTTTCTACCAGTCTGTTTGGCATAGTGTCTTTTTATCATCGTTTGTTTGTTTGTTTGTTTGTTTGAGATAGAGTCTCCTTCTGTTGCCTAGGCTGGAGTGCAATGGCACGGTCTCAGTTTACTGCAACCTCTGCCTTCCAGGTTCAAGCGATTCTCCTGCATCAGCCTCCTAAGTAGCTGGGATTACAGGTGCATGTCACCATGCATGACTAATTTTTGTATTGTTAGTAGAGATGCAGTTTCACCATGTTAGCCAGGTTGGTCTCGAACTCCTGACCTCAAGCGATCCACCGCCCATCCCAAAGTCCTGGGATTACAGGCATGAGCCACCACATCTGACCTTATCACAGTTTTTAAAAAATTGAGATATAAATAATATGCCATAAAATCTTCCTTTTTGAAGTTCAGTGGTTTGTAGTGTACAACTATCAACATCACTGATTCCAGAACATTTTTACCATCCCCTAAATAAAATTCCCTACCTATTAGTGGTGGTATTTTCCTCTCCCCAACCCCTGGCAACCACTAACCTACTTTCTGTGTCTCGATTTGCTGATTCTGGACATGCATATAAATGGAATCATACGACGTATGATCTTCTGTGTCTGGCTTCTTTGACTTAGCACAGATCATTACTTCATTCCTTTTTATTGCCAAGTAATGTTACATTGTATGGATACACATTTTGTTTATCCAGTTATCAATTGATGCACATTTGTAAAATACAATGAATGTCTGTATCTTAACCTTGAATCCTGCAACCAAGCTAGACTCATATTAGTTCTAGTACAGTTTTTTTTGTAAATTCCATAGGTTTTCTGCATAGGTAATTGTTTCACCTGTAAATAAAGACAGTTTTATTTTTTTCTTTCCAATTTGATTCCTTTTATTTCCTTTTTTTATTGTGCTGATTAGAACTTGCCATACAGTGTTGAATAGAAATACACAGAAGGTTCTTGTTCTCACTATTAAGAAAAAACATTCAGTTTTTCATCCTTAAGTATAATGTTAACTGTAATTTTTGCGGATGTTCTTTATCAAGTAAAGGCATTCTGTTCTAGTCTTAGTTTTCCAACAATTTTTATTAGGAATAGATCGTGGATTTTGGAAATACTTTTTCTGCACCTATTGAGATGACCTTATGGTTTTTCTTTTTTGGTTTGTTGATATAGTAAGTTATACTGATTGATTTTCATATGCCAAACCAGTCTTGCATTATGAGATAAACCCCACTTGGTTGTGATATTATTCTTTTCATATATTGCTGAAATAAATTTTCTAAAAATTTGTTAAGAACTTTTACATCTGTGTTAGTGAGAAACATTAGTCTGTGGTTTTCTTCTCTTACTATGTCTTTCTATGGTTTTGGTATCTGGGTAATGCAAACCTTGTAGGATGGGTTAGAAAGTATTTCTCCTTCAGTTTTCTGGGAGGGTTTGTATGGAATTTCTATTCTTTCTTTATTTGTTTATTTGTTTTGTTTTTGAGACAGAGTCTCACTGTTGCTCAGGCTGGAGGGCAGTGGCATGATCTCGTGATCTCAGCTCACCTTAACCTCCACCTCCCAGGTTCAAGCAATCCTCCTGCCTCAGCCCTGCTAGTAGCTGGGATACAGGCATGTGCCACCATGCCCACCTAATTTTTGTATTTTTAGTAGAGATGGGGTTTCGCCATGTTGGCCAAGCTGGTCTTGAACTCCTGACCTCAGGTGATCCGCGCGCTTTGGTCCCCCAGAGTGCTGGGATTACAGGCTATTTCTTCTTTAAATATTTGGAATTCACCAAGTAAGCCATCTGGGCCAGGTTTTTTTTTGGGGGGGGGGTGTGTGTGTATAGGAAGGTAAGGTGTTTTTTTTTTTTAGATGGAATCTTACCCTGTTGCCCAGGCTGGAGTCCAGTGGCATGATGTTGGCTCACTGCAACCTCTTCCTCCTGGATTCAAGCGATTCTCCTGTCTCAACCTCCCGAGTAGCTGGGATTACAGGCACCCGCCACCACAGCTGGCTAATTTTTGTATTTTTAGTAGAGACGTGGTTTTGCCATGTTGGCCAGGCTAGTCTCGAACTCCTGACCTCAGGTGATCTTCCTGCCTCGCCCTCCCAAAGTGCTGGGATTACAGGCGTGAGCCACTGCGCCCAGCCAGGTAAGGTTTTATAAACCACAAATTTAATATCTTTAGTAAATACAGAGCTATTTAGATTTACTGTTGAATGACCTTTGTGCCTTTCAAAGTATTTGTTGAATGTCTTAGCAAAAAGCTGTTCATAATTTTTCTTTTTTCTTTTTCTTTTTTTTTTTTGAGACAGGGTCTCACTCTGTTGCCCAGGCTGGCATGCAGTGGCATGATCTCTGCTTACTGCAGCCTCTGCCTCCTGGGCTCAAGCCATCCTCCCACTTCACCCTCCCAAGTAGCTGGGGCTATAGGCATGCATCACCATGCCTGGCTAATTTTTGTACTTTTTTAGGGGTGGGGTTTTGCCGGGTTGCTCAGGCTGATCTCAAACTTCTGAGCTTGAGCTCAAGTGATCCACCTGCTTCAGCCTCCCAAAGTGCTGGGATTACAGGTGTGAGCTACCACGCCTGGCCTATTTTCTTATTTTTATTTTAAAATTGTAGAATTCTAGTGAGGTCACCTCTGTCATTCTTGATATTATTCATTTGGATCTTCTTTTTCTCCTGATCAGTCTGGCTAAATGTTTATGTATTTCATTGATCTCAAAGAAACCCGTTTGGTTCCATTGATTTTCTCTATTGCTTTTCTCTTTTTTATTTTAAAATTTCTGCTGTGGAAACTCAAAGAAACCCGTTTGGTTCCATTGATTTTCTCTATTGCTTTTCTCTTTTTTATTTTAAAATTTCTGCTGTGGAAAAAAATCTTCTGTTTGCTTGTGGTTTGTTGATTCTTTTTCCAGTTTCTTAAGGTGGAAACTGAGGTTTTTTATCTGAGACTTTTCTTCTTTTCTTTTTCTTTCTTTCTTTCTTTCTTTTTTTTTTTTTTTGAGACAGAGTCTCGCTCAGTCGCCCAGGCTGGAGTGCAGTGGCGTGATTTCGGCTCACTGCAAGCTCCACCGCCTCCCGGGTTCACGCCATTCTCCTGCCTCAGCCTCCCGAGAAGCTGGGACTACAGGCGCCCGCCACCGCGCCCGGCTAATTTTTTTTTTTTTTTTTTTTGAGATGGAGTCTCGCTCTGTCGTCCAGGCTGGAGTGCAGTGGCCGGATCTCAGCTCACTGCAAGTTCCGCCTCCCGGGTTTACGCCATTCTCCTGCCTCAGCCTCCCAAGTAGCTGGGACTACAAGCGCCCGCCACCTCGCCCGGCTAGTTTTTTGTATTTTTTAGTAGAGACGGGGTTTCACCGTGTTAGTCAGGATGGTCTGGATTTCCTGACCTCATGATCCGCCCGTCTCGGCCTCCCAAAGTGCTGGGATTACAGGCTTGAGCCACCGCGCCCGGCCTATTTTTTTTGTATTTTAGTAGAGACGGGGTTTCACCGTGTTCACCAGGATGGTCTGGATCTCCTGGCCTCATGATCCGCCCACCTCAGCCTCCCAAAGTGCTGGGATTACAGGCGTGAGCCACCGCGCCCGTCTTCTTTTCTAATAGAGGTATTTTGTACTATAAATTTCCCTTTAAGTGCTCCTTTAGGTGCATTCCACAGATTTTGATTTGCTATGTTTTTAGTCTGTTCAAAATACTTTAAAATTCTCTTGTTTGTTCCTTTTACTCCTGGGTAATATAGAAGTGTTATATATAATTTCAAAATATTTGAGGCATTTTCCAGACATGTTTCTGTTTTCTAATTTAATTTTATTGTGTTCAGAGAACATACTTTGTATGACTTGAATTCTTTTAAATTTATTTAGATTCATTTTATGGCCCAGAATATATTTTATATTGTTAAATGTTCTGTATACCCTCAAAAAGAATATGTTTTCTGCTCTTGTTGGGTTGAGTGTTCTATAAATGTCAATTAGGTCAAGTTGGTTGTTAGTATTGTTAAAGTCTTCTGTATCTTTCCTGCTTTTTCTATTTGTCCTATCAATTAATAAGAGAAAGGTGTTGAAATTTGTAGCTAGAATTGTGGGTTTGTCTATTTGTCTTGGCAGTTTTGTCAGTGTTTGTTTGCTTCATGTGTTTGAAACTTAGTTACCAGATACATAACATTTAGGATTATGTCCTTTTGATGAACTGACTTCTTTATGATTATGAAATAATATCCTTTAGTCCTGGTAATATTCTTTGTTCTGAAATATACTTTACTTGATATTAATATAGCCCTTTTAGCTGTTTTTTTTTTTTTTTTTTTTTTTGACAGAGTCTAGCTCTTTCGCCCAGGTTGGAGTGCAGTGGCACGATCTCAGCCCACTGCAACCTCTGCCTCTCAGGTTCAATGATTCTCTTGCCTCAGAGTCTCAAGTAGCTGGCATTACAGGCACCTGCCATTATGCCTGGCTAATTTTTGTATTTTTGTAGAGTCGGGGTTTCACCATGTTGGCCGGGCTGGTCTTGAACTCCCAACTTTAGATGATCCGCCCGCCTTGGCCTCCTGAAGTGCTGGGATTACAGGCATGAGCCACTGTGTCTGGCCCAGCTTTCTTTTGATTAGTATTAGCATAGTATATCTTTTACCATTCTTTTTCTTTCAGAATGATTTTATCTTTATACTTAAAGTACATTTCTTATAGGCAGCATATAGGTAGGTCTTGCTTTTATCCAGTCTGACAATCTCTACATTTTAATTGGGATGTTTAGACCATTTACATTTGATGTGATTATTCATATGGATGAGTGTAAATCTGCCATCTTGCTGTTTGTTTTCTATTTGTCCCACCTCTTCTTTGTTCTCCTTTTCTTCTTCTGTTTCTTTTGGATTAAGCATATTGTAATCATTCAGTTTTACCTCCATATTGGCTTATTACTTTTTTTTTTTTTTTAAGATGGAATCTCACTCTGTCGCCCAGGCTGGAGTGCAGTGGTACAATCTCGGCTCACTGCAAGCTCCGCCTCCCAGGTTCACACCATTCTCCTGCGTCAGCCTCCCGAGTCGCTGGGACTACAGGCACCCGCCACTATGCCCGGCCAATTTTTTGTATTTTTAGTAGAGACGGGGTTTCACCATGTTAGCCAGGATGGTCTCGATCTCCTGACCTCATGATCTGCCTGCCTCGGCCTCCCAAAGTGCTGGGGTTACAGGTGTGAGCCACTGCGCCCGGCCTGGCTTATTACTTCTAACTCTGTTTCCTTTTTTGTAGTTGTTTTAGGGTTTATGGTGTAAATGGTGTACATCTTTAATTTATCAGATACTCCCTTCATGTGATATTACGGCACTTCACATATAGTATGTCAATCTTATAATAGTATATTTCCATTTCTCCCCACTCAGCCTTCACATTATTATTGTCATACATTTTAGTTCTGCATATAACACCGCAGTACCTTTTTATTTATTTTTCTATACAAATTTTCAAGGATATCTAAGTAATTGTAAAAAATGTTTCTTTTACCATTTTTGGTACTTTTCATTCTTTTGTGTAGATCTCTTTCCATGTAGTGTAATTTTCCTTGTGCCTGAGGGACTTCCTTTAACGTTTCTTGTACTGCATGCCTAGTAGTGATGCTTTTTTTCAGCTTTTATATATCTGGAAAAGTCTGTATTTTGCCTTTGTTTTTGAAGGATATTTTTACTGGATATACAATATTAGGTTTACAGGGTTTTTTTGGTTTGAGTTTTAAAAGATGTTTCATTGCTGTATTGTCACTTGCGTGGTTTCCTATGAGAAGTCTCTTGTTACCCATACTCTTTTTCATTTGCACATAATGTGGGGTTTTTTTCCCTCCCAATGCTTTTAAGTTTTCTTCTTTATCATTAGTTTTGAGCAATTTGATTGTGATGTTCCTTGGTGTAATTTTTTTTGTACCTTTTGTGCTTGGGATTTGTTGAGCCTTTTGGATTAATGTATAGTTTTCATGAAATTTAGAAAACTTTCAGCCATTATTCTATTTTCTATACCCCTTTTCTTACCTTTCCTTTGGAGATTCCATTTATATGTAATTAGACCAGTTGAAGTTGCCCTCCAGCTCATGAATGTTCTGGGTTTGTTTTGTTTTGTTTTATTTATTTATTTTTTGAGACTGAGTCTTGCTCTGTCGCCCAGGCTGGAGTGTAGTGGCGTAATCTCACCTCACTGCAACCTCCACCTCCTGGGTTCAAGCGATTCTCCTGCCTCAGCCTCCCAAGTAGCTGGGACTACAGGCATGTGCCACCATGCCTGGCTAATTTTGTATTTTTAGTAGAGGTGGGATTTCACCATATTGGCCAGGCTGGCCTCGAACTCTTGTCTTCAAGTGATCTGCCCGTCTTGGCCTCGCAAAGTGCTGGGATTACAGGCGTGAGCCACCTTGCTTGGCTTAAAATTTTTAAATGTGATTTTTAAATGACTCTATAATGTGTTCCACTTGGCTGAATGTCTAAGATTTTCTTCCTCTTTTTCATTAATTGAAATAATAGTGTGATGAACATTTGTATACAAAAATATTTGTATACATCTGTGATCATTTTCTTAGAATAAATTTCTCCTTAAGACTTTTCATATATGTTGCAAAATGCTGTCCATATATTTTTGTATCACATAAAAAACAAAACAAAAAACTCCTGGCTGGGCACAGTGACTGACACCTGTAATCCCAGCACTTTGGGAGGCTGAGGTGGGTGGATCACCTGAGGTCAGGAGTTCGAGACCAGCCTGGCCAACATGGTAAAACCCCGTCTCTGCTAAAAATAAAAAAATTAGCCGGGCGTGGTGGTGGGCACCTGTAATCCCAGCTACTTGGGAGGCTGAGGCAGAAGAATCACTTGAACCAGGGGCAGAGGTTGCAGTGAGCTGAGATCATGCCGCTACACTCTAACCTGGGTGAAAGAGCAAGACTCCAACTCAAAAAAAAAAAAAAAAGCAAAACACACACACACACACACACACACAAAACCTCCTATGAAAACTGCTAGTTTTAATGGCAGGGGAACATTCAACTACTTGAACTCCTATTCTTTAGGAAGGGCCAGGATTGCTTGCTTGACACCAATATGTCAGAATTTTAAAGTGAAACTTTAAGAAGAAACTAACCATATGAAGAATAGGGGAAAAAGAATTACAAGCAGAATGAACTGCAGTGCAAAGCCTCAAGATACAAGGGATATTAGAAGAATGGAGAGAAACCGAGGGTAGCTAAAGTATAGTGAGAAAGAGAGTCTGTCCTAAAAGGAGATTGCAGAGAGGCGAGGACTGGATCATGTAGGACCCAGAGGGCCAAGGCAGCTGTGCTTTGGACTTTATTCTAAGTGCTGTGATAAGCTGTTGAAAGGCTGTAAGCTGGGGAATTTATGGTGTTGTGTAGAGGAAGATGATTTAGAGAGTGGCAAGAGTGGAAGCAGGATGACCAGCTAGAAGATACGATTATTTACTATTTCTCAATCACTTTATCATATATCTTAACATATGTTACTGCTATGGACTCAGTGTCTGTGTTCCTCCCAAATTCATAGGTTGAAGCCCTAATGCCCAGTGTGATGGTATTAGGAGGTGGGGCCTTTGGGAGGTAGTTAAGTTTAAATGAGGTCATAAGTGTGAAGTCTCCATGATGGGATTAGTACCCTTATAAGAAGAGGAAGAAACACCAGAGCTTCCCTTCTCCACCATATGAGGATACAGCAAAACAGTGGCTAGTTGTCTGCAAGCCAAGAAGCAGGATCTTGCTGAGAACAAGATTTGTCGCACGTTGATCTTGGCCTTCCTAGCCTCTAGAACTGTGAGGAATAAATGTCTGTTGGTTAATCCACCTAGTCTGTGGTATTTTGTTATAGCAGGTCAAGCAGACTAAAACATCTAGGAAGTGATAAAGAAGAAAATATAATTTGAGACTGAGTCCTGCTCTGTCACCTAGGCTGGAGTGCAGTGGCACGATCTTGGCTCACTGCAACCTCTGCCTCACAGGTTCAAGCAGTTCTGTGTCTCAGCCTCCTGAGTAGCTGGGATTACAGGTGCTCACCACCACGCTTGGCTAATTTTTGTATTTTTAGTAGAGACGGGGTTTTACCATTTTGGCCAGGCTGGTCTTGCACTCCTGACCTTATGATCCACCCACCTCAGCCTCCCAAAGTGCTGGAATTACAGGCATGAGCCACCATGCCCGGCCAAGAAGAAAGATATTTTCGTATTTTAGTTTATTATTTTTATTATTATTTCAGATGGGGTCTTACTCTGTCACCCAGGCTGTAGTGCAGTGATGTAATCATGACTCACTGCAGCCTCAAACTCCCAGGCTCAAGCGATCCTGCTGACTCAGCCTTCCCAGTAGCTGGTACTATGGGTGTGCACCACCACGCCTGGCTAATTTTTAAATTTTTCTTTTGTAGAGACGAGGTCTCACTATGTGAATTAGCCTGGTTTTGAACTTCTGGCCTCAAGTAATCTTCCTATGTCTGCCTCCCAAAGGACTGGGATTGCAGGCATGAGCCACCATGCCCAGCTGAGAAAACTATTTTAAAAGTAGTGGGAAACTATCACATTATTCCCTTTGGCTAGTTATGCTGCATTTCCTGATTTGGCTTTTTTTTTTTTTTTTGAGACAGAGTCTCACTCTGTTGTCCGGGCTGGAAGGCAGTGGCACAATCTTGGCTCATTGCAACCTCCGCCTCTCGGGTTCAAGTGATTCTCCTGTCTCAGCCTCCCAAGTAGCTGGGATTACAGGCACTGGCCACCACGCCTGGCTAATTTTTGTCTTTTTGTATTTTGTTTTGTTTTGAGACAGAGTCTCGCTCTGTCGTCCAGGCTGGAGTGCAGTGGCACGATCTCAGCTCACTGCAACCTCCGCCTCCCGGGTTCAAGCGATTCTCCTGCCTCAGACTCCCGAGTAGCTGGGATTACAGGTGCATGCTGCCACGCCTGGCTAATTGTATTTTTAGTAGAGATGGGGTTTTGCCATGTTGGTCAGGCTGATCTCGAACTTCTCACCTCTCAATCCGCCCGCCTCGGCCTCGCAAAGTGCTGGGATTACAGGCATGAGCCACTGTGCCCGGCCCTGGCTAATTTTTGTACTTTTAGTAGAGATGGGGTTTCGCCGTGCTGACCAGGCTGGTCTTGAACTCCTGACCTCGTGATCTGCCCGTCTCGGCCTCCCAAAGCACTGGGATTACAGGTTTGAGCCACTGCGCTCGGCCTTTTTTATTTTACTTTTTTGAGACAGGGTCTCACTCTGTCACCCAGACTGGAGTGCAGTGGCACAATCTCAGCTCATTGCAACCTCTGCCTCCCAGGCTCAAGTGATTCTCCTGCCTCAGCCTCCCAAGTAGCTGGTATTACAGGCGTGTGCCACTACCACTCAACTAATTTTTGTATTTTTAGTAGAGATGGGGTTTCACCATGTTGGCCAGGCTGCTCTTGAACTCCTGACCTCAAATGATCCACCTGCCTCGGCCTCCCAAAGTTCTGGAATTACAGGCATGAGCCACCATGCCTGGCCCGATTTGGCTTTCTAATGCTATTGCTGTATACCTAACATTTTTCTTCTATTTTATGATATCCCTAATCAGTATTTAAGCTTTGAATGTTTATTCTCCTATTTTGCCTAATTTGTTTTTCTCCTTTTTTTTTTTTTGAAATACATGGAGTCTTTTATTATGCTTCTAATATAGTGTTCTCAAACTGACTTGAGTGTGGATTTTAAATTTTTTAAAATGAAATATCTGCCTGGGACACCCTTTGAAAAGCTGGGCCAGAGGATTGGGTTCCAGTGATTACCAAAGGCTTATGGTCAACCCAGTAAGAGAATGCAGTAAAAGAATTACAACGAAATGCAACCAAAGCAATGAGAGAATACCTTGCAGGAGCTGGTCCTGGACCTGCTATTAATGTTTTTTATTTTGTTTTGTTTGAGATAGGGTCTCACTCTCTTGCTCGGGCTGGAGTACAGTGGCGTGATCACAGCTCACTGTAGCCTCCACCTCCTGGGCTGAAGCAGTCTTCCCACCTCAGCCTCTCAAGTAGCTAGGACTGCAGGGCAAGTACCACCACGCCTGGCTAATTTTTTTTGTTTGTTTTTTGCACAAATAAGGTCTACCTGTGTTGCCCAGACTGGTCTCAAACTCCTGAGCTCAGGCAGTCCTCTACCTTGGCCTCCCAAAATGCTGGGATTACAGGCATGAATCATGAGCCATCATGCCTGGTCTATTAATGTCTGTAGATTGATTTCTTAGATAATGATGTAGAGATTATGTTAATCATGAATATGGATGTGATATTACACCAGGGCAGGAATGAAAGCAATTTTTTGAGAGGGGAATGGGGCTTTGGAATCTGCGAATCAGGTTAAAATCTTAGTTTTAGCCTTTGCTAGGCTGAGTAGCCTTTGGCAAGTTGCCTAATTTCTTTGTCTTCAGTGTCTTCATTTGTAAAATGAATAGGATGACACCTACCTTGTGTGGTTTTTGTGAAGAGCAGATAAGATGTGTAAGGTATAAATTTCTTTATCCAGTTTTATTGTTTTTCTGTACCATCATGGAAGATGGGGATAGAATCTGTTATAATGTTAATAAATTGGAGAAGGGGCAAAGCAAACAAGGAAATTTAGTGAGAATAGTTCTGAATAAATATAAATATAGCATGTAGGATCAACAAGGTATAAGGGTTTTTTACTTGGATGTTTGAAATTTGGGGAATATAAAATCTTTTTAAAAATTTTAATTTTTTAAAAGACAAATGACATCTCACTCTGTTTCCCAGGCTGGAGTACAGAGGCACAATCATAGGTGAACTTGAGCTCACCTCCCGGGCTCAAGGAATTCACCTACCTTAGCCTCCTGAGTAGCTGGGACTACAGGAATGTACCAGCATGCCTGGCTAATTTATTTTCTTTGTACAAGTGGGTTTTCACTATGTTGCCTGGGCTAGTTTCAAATTCCTGGCCTCAAGTGATCATTTCACCTTGGCCTCCGAAAGTGCTGGAATTATAGATGTGAGCCACCGCACCCTGCCCAAAAGCTGTTCTTAAACAAGACTCCAAACATCAAGTAAAAAACAGTTATACAAAAAAGAATACCATAAACAATGTTGAAAATTAAGCTATAGACTGGGAGGAAATGTTTGTAATGTATATGTCTACAAATCAATAAGAAATAGACACACAAACCAATAGAAATATGGGAAAAGATACAAACTAGAATTACAAAGATGAGATATTACAAATGAATATGCCCACCTTCGCTAGTAATTAAAAATACAAATTAAAGTGAGATACCATTTCTGTACATTATATTGGAAAAATTTTAAAGGTTAATATTCGGTATTGACAAGGGTATTAAAATGAGTACATTCATACATGGTTGATAGAAGAATGAGTTTCTACATCCTTTTGGAAGACTGTTTGGCAGTAGTTATCAAAATAAAAAATGCTCATACTCTTTGACTCTCCAATTCCATTTTGTAGTACTTACCCTAAAGAAATATTCACACAATCCATAAAGGCACTGGTACAAGAACATTTTTACTGCAGCATTGTTTGTACTAGTGAAAAATGGAAACAATAAAGTAACAAAAGAATGATTAAATGAACCATATGTAGTACACTCATGCAATGAAATATTTTCCAGTCTTTCAAAAGAATGATATAGATCTGTATATTTGGACATGGAAAGGTTTCCAGGATACTCTGGTACATTTTTTAAAAAAGGAAATTAATAAACCACTTTTGTAGTAGGATGGTGTATGACCATATTTGTATTTAAAAAATTATGAACATGTCTATGAATTCATAGATAAAGGTCTGGAAGGGTGAACTTCAAATTGTTAGTCAGCATAAACAACTTCTGTACTTTAGGCTTCTATAAATAAAAATGAGACTGAAAAGGTACTGTAAGAAGCCATCAGAGATTGCTTTCTAAATATGACATAAAACCCATGATTCACAAGAGCAATACATTTAATGACATAAAAATTAACCTCTACATGTGACAAACTTCCAGCATTTCTGAAGTGATGGGGTTTTCTATTAGAATCCTATATTTTTTCATTCTAAAACATAGATTATTAAAAGATTTGCATATTTTTAATGTATAAAACTCTATGTGGATGAAGGGGTGAGGAAATGAACATTTTTATACACCCTAATAGAAATATAAATTGGTGCTTTTCTGGCGGGTACTTTGGCAATAGAGAACATGTTATCTCTTTTGATGTAGAGTTCTACTTACAGGAATTTATTTTAACGAAAAACAATCACAGACATAAATGTTTAGATTTAGCATTTATTGCATTGTTATTTATAATATTATAAATTTAGAAACAATATCTGACAATAAAAGATTTTTAATAAAGTAGGCTACATTTATTCAGTAGAATACTAGCCACATAATATATTGTAGAAGTGTAAAATTGATGCAGTGTATGTTGTTGAGTGCTTACTACATACCAGATTTGTTCTAAGTACATTATTAATATTATTTAATCCTGGCTGGGCACAGTGGCTCCACGCCTGTAATCCCAGCGCTTTGGGAGGCCAAGGCGGGCAGATCACGAGCTCAGGAGTTCAAGACCAGCCTGGCCGAAATAGTGAAACCCCGTCTCTACTAAAACTACAAAAATTAGCCAAGTGAGGTAGCATGCACCTGTAGTCCCAGCTACTCAGGAGGCTGAGGCAGGAGAACCTCTCGAACCCGGGAGGTGGAGGTTGCAGGGAGTCGAGACTGCGCCATTGCACTCCAGCCTGGGCAGCAGAGTGAGACTCCATCTCAAAAAAAAATTTAGTTTAAAAATATGTATATACAATTTAATCCTTAGAATTAGCAAGTGAAATAATCATTTCTTATTTCCATTTTACGTATGAAGTAACTTGGGCACTGAGAGAAGTTAAATAACTTGTCAAAATCACATAGTGGGAAAGCTGGGACTCAACTTTTATCTGTCTGACTTTAAAATTCATACTGTCAATTACTATATTTAATGATTTTATAGATACAAAAATATGGCATGATGCATAAAAAAGGCTATAAGATGACATCATTTTTTTGAAGAAGGATTTATTCTAAAATGTCAGCAATGGTAATAGTTGAGTATTGGGATAATGGTTGATTTTTGTCTCTTATTATTGTTTTCCACAGTAAATATGAATGACTTTCATAACTACAGTTTTTAAGAGATACTCATTTCATAGCAGAAGGGTGGAGTGTATTAAAAAAATAATTATTCCTTCTTCCCCTCTGTTTCTGGATGTATTTCTGAGATATATTTCTGAGTTTGGGTGTATTCACTCCTGATATTGCCTGTAATTGCCTCTTGGCACTAGTTTATAAAAACTAGAAAGTTGAAACAGTGATGTTATTCTGAGATCTGAAGATATAGGCAGATAAAATATGTTTATATAATGACATTTTAACCATTATTCAGTTCCCTAGATCTGGGACCAGGGCCACTGGTAACAGGATTCAGAAGCACAGTACCACACAGTGAGCAGTTCCCCAGACTTGTCTCTTTGAGGTTTTGACTAGAAAATCCTTCTTCACCTCTCCTTTCTCCCAATTCCTTTTTATTAAGAGTCTTTTAACCTGTAGGAACATAATTTGAGCTGATCATAAACAAATAGCTCTCTTTTGTGCTTGACTTTATGCATTTCTGTTGCCATGTAAACCAAATAAAGCTAGTTGTGAGCAAACCAGCTGCTGCCTGCAGCCTCCTTCCCTAGAGGAAGGGGGGAAAAGGTGGTGAAGGTATTTGGGAAGGACTATAAGAAAGGTAGAAATTGAGGGAAGAGAGTATTCTGTTTACATTTCTGGTCCTGATTCTCACTCTGTTTATTCAGCTATTTAGAATATGATGACTATACTTAACTTAGTCATTCTTCCCAGCAACTGAGAGATATAGGTGACTAATAATTTTTTCTCTTATTTGTTTGCATGTTGGAAATGGTTACTATTGAGGAGTGGAATTAATAGAGTCTAAGCTATCTTTCAGGACTGGAAAACTTGGAAAATGAATGGTTGTAGGGAGTAGCATGGGGTCTATGATTTTTTGTTTCAAAGAGTTACACTTTGGGTACTGGCATTAAAAAGTAGTTCCAGGGACCAGGCATGGTGGCTCATGCCTGTAATCTCAGCACCTTAAGAGGCTGAGTCCAGAGGATTTCTTGAGGCCAGGAGTTCAAGATCAGCCCTGGCAACTTAGCGAGATCTCATCTCTACCAAAAAAAAAAATATATATATATATATATATATATATTTAAGTTCCAGGGTGTCTAATTGAATGCACCCTAGAAGCACTGTGCAAAGACTACATATAGCTGGTCAGTGACTGTCAAGCATTTACACTTAATTGAAAGGACATGACAGCTCAGACCTAAAACATATGACATAGTAACTAGGTAAGTACTTGGAATCATTAATGAAAAGACAGTAAGGTGTTTGCTTAAATTATAAATATTGATTGGGGTAGTAGAGGTAATACATTATTGTGAGAAGAGAAAAGTGAGTGTGGCAGTTACTCATTTAGTTCAGATATAGGGAAAAAAAGTCATCTCTTCTCTGAGCTCAGGAAACTTTGCAAGTCAATTAGCATCAGATGCACCAATCCTCAGACACTATAGTGCCATCCAAAGCTAAATATTGTCATTCAGATGATCCAGTTCATCCTTAAGCTAGGAAAGAGCAAAAATTAAATAAGAAGAAACACTGTAATAATCTTAAGTTTCTCACTGGTCTATAAGGTTGATAGTGAACTTATGTGTAAATATCCAAAAACATTTTTTTCATGGCCCAGTCCTCGTTTCTTATTATTTAAAATACAAATATGAATAATGCATTTATTTATTCTTATCCCCTTTCTCTTACACAATAGCATAGTATCATATGAACCTTGCTTTTTTTCCTATATGAGTACAAAGAAAGTTTCTTCTTTTTATAGCTGTATAATATTCTGTTGTTGGATGTACCTCAGTTTATGCAATCAGAACCCTGTTGATGGATAGTTGAGTTGTTTCAAATCATTTTAAGCTGTAATTTTACTGACTTCAAGTCTCTTTTATTAGCATTCCCACTTTGAGGCCAGGCTACAGAAGTTAGTATATAGAAAACAAATGAATATAAATAAAAAACTACAAACCCAACTTTAGTTCTAATCTGGGCTGTGGGAAGATGGCTGCCTAGCTTCAAAGTTATGCTACCTTCATGCAGTCTCTCTCTATTTTGTTTTTCTTTGCTGCCATCTATGTATCTGGTGATGTTTGGTTTGTTTTTTATCTTCTAATTTTTCTTTCATGGTTAATTCCTGATCCTATGTAATACACCAGTCTTCCTATGTCCTAGTTAGAGCTTTGTTGGAAAATTGTTAGACATGCAGATCTTTGCATTTTACTGTCGACAAAGGATAGCAGTTTTCAGTCTAGATGATGATGGGATTCCTCCTATCTTCCTTGCTGGAAGCTCTGTGAAAATCTTAATACTTGGATAATGCACTTCTACTATCACTGCTTCCCTGCTAACAAAGTACACTTGGTAACAAATTTGTATTCTATTAGTGATACTTAACTGCCCCGGGAGGCTGGTACCTGCTATTGCTGGTGGGATGTCAAAATTTCTTCCTGCTCAGTAGGTGTAGAGACAAGCAGAATTGAGAAATGCTATTTAAATCTGTGAATTTTAAGTCTGGGTTCTTTGGAGGATAAAGGGGTGATTGATTCATATCATTTTGGCTGCTCTTCTGCCACAAGGAATAAGAGTAGAATAAAGAAAGGAAGAAGAAGATACAAAGAAATTCAGATTAGAGAAGAAACACTACATTGAGAATCAAGAAGCATGGGTTTTGATTTGTATTCTATTACTAATTTGGTCTGTGGTTTCACTTCTCTGGTCCTAAGTTTGTGACCTATGAAATTAGTGGTTTGGAATTTTTTTAAAAATTGTCTGAAATTCTAAGGCAGAAAAGAGAAGTAAAGCAGCAGGCCGGGCATGGTGGCTCATGCCTGTAATCCCAGCACTTTGGGAGGCCACGGTGGAGGATTGTTTGAGCCCATGAGTTCAAGCCCAACCTGGGCAACATGGTGAGACTCTGTCTCTACAAAAAATAAAAATAAAAAAATTGGCCTGGCCTGGTGGCACATGCCTGTAGTCCCAGCTACTAGGGAGGCTGAGGCAGGAAACTCTCTTGAGCTCAGGAGTTCGAGACCACAGTGAGCTATATGATCACACACCTGCACTTTGGCCTGGGTAACAGAGTGAGACCCTGTCTAAAAAAAGAAATTCCATATTGTTATTAAATAATATAAAGGGGAGAGCTTGTCTATTAAAGTAAAATACCTGTTACAGTTAGTGTTGTTGCATAATGTGCATAGCACATTATTCCGAGAGTTTAGGGGCTTAAAGTAAGCGTTTTACTTTGCTTCTGATTTTGTGGGTCAGGATTATGGGAATGGCTCAGCTGGGTAATTCTTATTTGGGGTTTCTCATGAGGCTGATGTCAGATGGGGCTACAGTCATCTGAAAGCTCAGTTGGGCTAAATGTCCAAGATGGCTCATTCACATGGCTGGCAGTTGATTTTGGCCATGTCTGCATGTAGCCTTTCCAGCATGATGGTCTCAAGATAGTCAGGTTTTTTACATGGTGGCTGTCTTCTACCAGAGGGTCCCAAAGAAGACCAGATAGAAGCTGTGTGACTTTTCTGACTTTGTCTTGAAAGTCACATAGCATTACTTCCCCTGTACTATGTTGGTTGAAGCAGATACAAGCATGCCCAGATTCAAGGGGACAGGTCCTAAATCCCACCTCCGTGAGAAGAATGTCAGAGAATCTGGGGGCCAAGTGTTTAAAACTGCCACACTTTCTCTTCATAGAGTAGATGGCTTCTATTGAGAATAGCACATAAATACTGAATTTTATTCTTTCTTTTTTTTTTTTTTTTTTGAGACAGAGTCTCACTCTGTCACCCAGGCTGGAGTGCAGTGGCACGATCTTGGCTCACTGCAACCTCTACTCCCAGGTTCAAACAGTTCTCCTGCCTCAGCCTCCCAAGTAACTGGGATTACAGGCACCTGCCACCATGCCCGGCTAATTTTTGTATTTTTGGTAGAGACAGGGTTTCGCCATGTTGGCCAGGCTGGTCTCAAACTCTTGACCTTGAGTGATCCGCCCGCTTTGGCCTCCCAAAGTGCTGGGATTATAGGCTTGAGTCACTCACCCAGCCTGAAGTTTATTCTTTCTTTTTGCTTAGTTGAAGCACAACCAAGCAAAAGAAATGTGTTTAAAATTATGATCACAGAATAAGTGTTACAGATTTCTCAGTGGTAGCTTAATCCAGATAGTAATAACCTGAACATTAATTTCTTGCCTTTCTCTTATATGGAGATTATGCACAGGAGTTTGGACATTATTCTGTAGACAGTTGGGAATCACTTGAGGCAGGAAGTATAAAAGTTGATTAGAAATAGGTAAGACTGGAGGCAAAAAGAAGAGCACCAAATCTTTTTTTCCCCAAGCAGTGCAGGTGAGCAGTGAGATCCAGAACTGGGGCAGTGGCAGTTGGGATAGAGAGGAGATGTTTAATTCAAGACATAGTAAAATATTAATAAAACGTAATTTTTTTTTTTTTTTTTGAGACAGGGTCTCACTGTCGCCCAGGCTGGAGTGCAGTGGCACGATCACAGCTCACTGTAGCCTCAATCCCCTGAGCTCAAGCAGTCCTCCCACCTCAGCCTCCTGAGTAGCTGGGACTGTAAGCACAAGCCACCGTGCCTGGCTAATTTTTAATTTTTTGTAAAGACGGGTATCTCATCGTGTTGCCTAGGCTAGTCTCGAGCTCCTGGACTCACGTGATCCTTCTGCCTTGGCCTCCCAAAATGTTGGGATTACAAGTGTGAACCACTACATGTGGCCTAACATATTTGTAAAGAAATTATTCGAATACGTAGTAAAACAAATGTGCAAAATTCAAAATGTACAAAAGGATATATAATAAAAATAAATTTTTTTACCATCTCTTCTCCCTTGTTTGCCTAGTTTTCCCCTAAGGCTATCACTATTACTATTTTTTTATGTGTATTTCCAGAGTTTCTATGCATATACAAACTTACTTTATCGTACTGTATTCACTATTCTGAACCTTGTTTTTTTCACTTAAAATATATCTTGGAGATAGTTTATATCAAAACATATATAGCTGCCTTGTTGTCTTAACCGTAGAGGATCCCATTGTATAGATAGGCCATAATTTATTTATTTATTTTTATTTTTTACTTTTTTGGAGACGGAGTCTCACTCTGTCTCCCAGGCTGGAGTACAGTGACGCGATCTCGGCTCAGTACAACCTCCACCTCCCAGGTTAAAACAATTCTCCTGGTTCAGGCTCCTAAGTAGCTAGGATTACAGGTGCACACCACCACGCCTGGCTAATTTTTGTATTTTAGCAGAGACAGAGTTCCACCATGTTGGCCAGGCTGCTCTCGAAAACCTCAGGTGATCCACCTGCCTCAACCTCCCAAAGTGCTGGGATTACAGGTGTGAGCCACTGCGCCCAGCCATGCCATAATTTAAGTCAGTCTCCTATAAAGATTTAAATTGTTTTCAGTCTTTCTTTTTTTTTTGAGACGGGTTTCGCTCTTGTTGCCCAGTCTGGAGTGCAATGGTGCAATCTCGGCTCACCGCAACCTCTGCCTCCCGAGTTCGAGTGATTCCTGTGCCTCAGCCTCCCGAGTAGCTGGAATTACAGGCATGTACCACCATGTCTGGCTAATTTTGTATTTTTAGTAGAGGTAGGGTTTCTCCATGTGGGTCAGGCTGGCCTCGAACTCCCGACCTCAGGTGATCCGCCCGCCTCGGTCTCCCAAAGTGCTGAGATTACAGGTGTGAGCCACTGTGCCCGGCTAGTCTTTCTTTACAAGAAAAAATGCTTTAATGAATATCTTCATTATTTCATACATGGGGAAGTATATCTGTGGGACAGATTGCTAGACGTGGAATTGCTGATTCCAAGGATGTATGCATTGTACTTTTTTTTTTTTTTTTAAGAGTCAGGGTATTGCTCTGTCACTCAGGCTGGAGTTCAGCTTACTATAACCTAGAACTCCTAGGCTCAAGCAATGCTCCTGCGTCAGCCTTCTGAGTAGCTAGGACTAAGGCATGTACCACCATGCCTGGCTAATTTGTAAATGTTTTTTTCTGTAGAGACTAGAGGTCTTGCTATTTCCCAGGCATGTCTTAAACTCCTGGCCTCAAGTGATCCTCCTGCCTCGGCTTCCCAAAGAGCTAGGATTATAGGAGTGAACTGCTGTGCCTGGCCTACATTATAAATTTTGATCGATATTACTAAATGGCTTTTTATGGAGAATAGAAACCAGTTTATCGTCTCACCAGCCGTGTATGTGAGTAGCTATTTCCTGCAACTTCATTAGCACTATGTTACCAGACTTTCGGATCTTTCCTGTTCTGATGGATGAAAGGTGTTATGTCATTGAAGTTTCAATTTACATTTCTCTTTAAGGCCATTTGTATTTATTTCCCTTTCTATGTAAACTGGTGATATGCTCTGCGTACTTGCCTATTGGATTGTTGGTCTTTTAAAAAATCAATTTGTTGGAGCTTTTTGTATATTGAAGAAAAAGGTCCTTTGTAATATGAATTGCAAATATTTCCCCCAATTTGTCATTTGTCTTTTGATTTTAATGTAGTTTAATAGAGCTTAATTTCTTAATAGTGTCTAATGTAGTTTGTGTCACATATAGGCCCTTTCCACTTTACGATTATTTTAAGTGATGGGTCTATTTCAAATCTTCTGCACATCCTTTGTGTTCAGATCTCACTTCCTACTTTATGGGAAAGTAGAAGCTATTAAGACTTTCAGCTTGCTCCTTTCCTTTTATTTGGAAAGGCATCCTGTTTCCTAAGTTGATGTTGATTTGTTACCTAATTCTCATTGCCCTTATTATATTTCAGGGATGTTGCCACGTTGGTTCTTTAACTTCTTCCTCGGTTCTAAGTTCACATTAGCCATTTAGGTTCTTGTCTCTTATGTTTGCTTCTTTGTTTGTTTTAAAGAACCAGTTCTAGGTGTAGAACAACAGATACTCATACATTCATGGTGGAAGTGCAGTCTTGGTGCGGTCAATTTGGAGGGTAGTTTGAAAGTTAATATCTCTCAAACCTAAAAATGTATGTAGTCTTTGACCAAATCATTTCACTTTTTAGAAATGTACCCTATTGATATACCAAACATATATGAAAAGTATATACAAAGATATAAGTTACTGCAGTATTTGTGAGCCGAGATTGTGCCGTTGCACTCCAGACTGGGCAACAAGAGCAAAACTCTGTCTCAAAAAAAAGAAAGACTGAAAACAATTTAAATCTTTATAGGAGACTGACTTAAATTATGGCATGGCTGGGCGCAGTGGCTCACACCTGTAATCCCAGCACTTTGGGAGGTTGAGGCAGGTGGATCACCTGAGGTTTTCGAGAGCAGCCTGGCCAACATGGTGAAACTCTGTCTCTGCTAAAATACAAAAATTAGCTGGATGTGGTGGTGTGCACCTGTAATCCTAGCTACTTAGGAGCCTGAACCAGGAGAATTGTTTTAACCTGGGAGGTGGAGGTTGTACTGAGCCGAGATCGCATCACTGTGATAGAAGAAGACTGGTAACTATCTTTGTTGTATTTTTCAGTAGTTATGTATCCATCTATGTTTCCATGCCTTTAATGCAGCCACTAAAATTCACACCATTCTGGGGACTATTTTTTGCCATTTTTCTTTTCATTTTTAGAGACAGGATCTCCCACTGTTGCCCACGCTGGCTCACTGCAGCCTGAAACTGCTGGGCTCAAGCAGTCCTCCCACTTCAGCCTCCCTGGCAGCTAGGACTACAGGTGCATGCTGCCATGCCTTGCTAATTATTTATTTTTTTTAGAGACAAGGTTTTGCCATGTTGGCCAGGTTAGTTTTAAAATCCTGGCTTCAAGTGATCCTTCCACCTCAGCCTACAGGCGTGAGCCATCTTGCCTGGCCACTAATTACTTTTCTTTTAGAATTTTGAAGCAGTACACTGTTATCCAGTGTTGCTCTTTTGCCTTTTCCTCTTTTTTCTTTCTTTCTTTCTTTTTTTTTGAGACGGAGTCTCACTCTGGCACCCAGGTTGGAGTGCAGTGGCACGATCTTGGCTCACTACAAGCTCCACCCCTCGGGTTCACGCCATTCTGCCTCAGCCTCCCCAGCAGCTGGGACTGCAGGTGCCTGCCGCCATGCCCGGCTAATTTTTTTTTTTTTTTTTTTTTTTTTTTTTTAGTAGAGATGGGTTTTCACCGTGTTAGCCAGGGTGGTCTCGATCTCCTGACCTTGTCATCCGCCCGCCTCAGCCTCCCAAAGTGCTGGGATTACAGGCGTGAGCCACCGTGCCTGGCCCCTTTTCCTCTGTTCTTTTTGACTTTCTGTCCTGATCTGCCAGTTTAAAAAAATATTTTTTCTCCTCTTTGTCGTTTTATCTACTGTTTGTGAAGTTGTTTTAACTTCCTCTTCCAATTCTTCCATTGAATTTTAAAATTCCTACTATTATTTTTAATTTCTAAGAACTGCTTTTACCCATTTGTTAAGAGTTTTTAAAAATTTATGAATTGTTGAATTTTATCAAAAGCTTTTTCTGTATCTATTGAGATCATATGATATTTTCTCCATTAATCCATTATGGTGATAATTCTACAAAGTAGTTTTTTAAATGTTTAATCACTCTTGAATACTTTGTTTTTGTTTTTGTTTTTTGAGACGGAGTCTCGCTCTGTCGCCCAGGCTGGAGTGCAGTGGCGCGATCTCGGCTCACTGCAAGTTCCGCCGCCTCCCGGGTTCACGCCATTCTCCTGCCTCAGCCTCCCTAGAAGCTGGGACTACAGGCGCCTACCACCACGCCCGGCTAATTTTTTTGTATTTTTAGTAGAGACGGGGTTTCACCGTGTTCGCCAGGATGATCTTGATCTCCTGACCTCACGATCCGCCCACCTCGGCCTCCCAAAGTGCTGGGATTACAGGCGTGAGCCACCGCACCCGGCCCACTCTTGAATACTTTGGATAAGCTTACGTTATCATGCTTTTTTTACATTGCTGTGTTAGTTTGCTATTTTGTTCATGAGCTTATATTTTGTGTATGTCTATGTCCATGATTAAAATCAGTATGTAATTTGCCTTTGTTGTACTGCCCTTGTCTGGGTTTGGAATCAAGGTTATGCTGGTTTCATCAAAAGTTGGCTGGGGCTGCAAATTATACTGACAAAAGACAAATTAACAAGAGAAAAACAAACTTATTAATATATGCGTGGCACATACATAAGGAGAGCTGAGTGATGAGTAACTCAAAGAGGTAATTAGAACTTGGGGTTATATAGCATCTTAGCAAAGAATAGTAATTTTTTAGAGAAGTGACAAGACAAAGGAAAAGGACGTTGAGCTTCTAGGGGTAACAAGTGTGGGAACACAAATATATGGGGAAACTAGGTAGATAAAGGCTAGTTAGCAAGGTTTGTTTGTGTTGACTCTCAGTGCCATCCTTTCTCCAGTGATGAGGCTTTTTATCTCCTTCCTTGTAAGGGAAGTGGTTGGGGGACACTTTTCACAAAGGTAGTGGAAAGGTGGATGTGGGGAGGGAGGCAGAGAACTTCTCCTGTGTCTGCTTTTTCTCAGTTGCCTTCAGCACAAAATAATTCTTATGCCAGGGTAGCATACTCTGAACCCCTTCGTTAGAATTAACTAAGAGCATAGCATATAATTCTTTGGTACCACTTACCAGAGAAAGAAAGAGAAAGTATAGGAATGAAGAGATCTGGCGGCGGCAGTGGCTGGCAGGGTGGTGATCGAGGTGGGAGGCAGATGAAGATGGGAATGGAGGACTGAGTATGTGTAAGTCATTGATAGCAGTAAAAGTGACTATTGTCCCCAAAACTTTCTTGTCGAATGCCTGTGAATTTCAAGGGTGGGAATAACACACTCATGATTATCATATGAAACCTATTTGAGGCAACATAGTAGAAATGAAACAAACTGTGTAATCTGTCCATAATCTTGAGAACTTACCAACACTGGGGAAGAATTAGCAAGTGCTTTAAGAGAAGAGTATCAGTGTAAAGGAGCATGGACTACAAGTCTGTTAAGTGATACAGGCAGTAATTATAACCATTAAACCACTCAGAAGAATGGTTTATCCCCAGGGATATAAAGGTAAAGCTTTATATGGGAACTAGCATGTACTTTGGCATTAAAAGAAGAGAAGGGAAGGAGAAGAAAGTAAATAGAAACAGTTTAATAAGAAGGGGACCGAGCAGGCATTTTAAATTGAGGAAATTACATGCAAAAGTCCAGGGGTGGAGTTGGGAAGGGACACCAGTGTTGAAGTATTCTTGTTACTCGTTGGTATCATCATTCACCTATCACCTGGTAGGAGAGCACCAGAAACCCAAGTCTTCTTAGACTCCTCCTCCCCATTAACTCAAAGGTAATATTCAGAAGAAACAAAGGACATTTTTGGAAAGAGTAAGAATCATGACTCAGTTTTGAACCTAAGTGACCAGAATAATAGATTTTAAAAATATATGGGTAGGGAGGTAGTTTGAAGGAGACCCCTTCCTTTAAAATAGGAATAAAGAAGCAAAAGGTAGGTGAATATACCAAGAACTTCCAGTTAAAAGATGAGGGAACTTATAGTCATCTCCTTTCTGTGTGTTAGAGAATGCGGCTAGGTAGCTTTGTACCTTGAGGGACTTAACAAGGGTTAAGTATAATCAACCTTTGGAACACACTGTTCTAAACTCAGTATTATTCACTTGCCACCTATTTTGGGAGTTCATGTGTAAGCATATAAAATTACCATTAGACTGTTTCAAAGTGGTAGACCTACATTTTAAAGTAAGAGCATTTATTTTACGTGTTTAAAATAAGGGATATGTAAATCTTCCCTTTCTCCCGACTCACCCCTGCTCGCCACAGGCAGTCATTGTTGATATCATCTTGTGCTTCATTCTAGAAAAATTTGGCGTATATGTATATAATATTACACATTATGTGTTATATACAAGTATATATTAACATATATATCTTGATAGTGTATTTATAGTGTGTATCTTGAAACAATTTTATTTACATCTTTTAATTATGTAAAATCTTTTCTCTTTTCCTTTGGCCTCTGGCCCCATTTCCTTTATATAGGGAAGTATACTATGGGGATATAAATTCCAAATACCTGTTTTGTCTATCCAATTTTCTGTTTCATTGCATTCACATTGGATTAAAGTTGCTTAGAACAGCAAAACGTTTTCCTTTTTTATTTAAAAATTTTTGTCTTAAAAAGCATGAGGAGAACGCATGGAGATATTAGTCACATTTCTTGGTATTCAATATCCCTGTGAGTAGTGTTTATTAGCTCATCTTTCTTGCTTGGCATATCATTACAGTTTCCTCCCACTAGAGGGCACTAGGATATTGTTTGTTTTTAGTGGTCTGTTCATGATGAACTTAGCATAATTGTCATATGTTTTCTTATTTGTTCTGCATTATAATAGGAATTAAATCTTCATGCTGATGTCACTTTGTTAGAGATACATGGACAATTAAGGCACCTTCCCTGCTATCAGTTATGACTTTGAAGACTATTCTGTGCTTAATACTCAAGAAGAAAAGGAGAAGGGGAGCTTAGAGCAATGGGAAATTCCAGAAATAGACCTCTACCTATAGAATGAACTGGATTTTGAAAACCCAAGATAATTCTGTGGGGAAAAATTTTTCTTTTCAACAAATGGTGCTGGAACAATTAGATATCTGTTTGGGGGGAAAGTGAACTTCGTTTCTGATCTCATTCCAAGTATAGAAATTAACTCAAAATGGATCATAGACTATAGAAGAAAACAAAGGAGAAAATCTTCATGACCTTGGGGTAGGCAAAACTTTCTTTGCACACAAAAAAATACTCTAAAAGAAAATGTTTTGATAGAGTTCTCCAAAATTAGAAACTTCTATTCAAAAGACACAGATAAGTAAATAAAAAGGCAAGCCACAGACTGGGAGAAAATATTCACAATACATATACAGAAAAATGGTATTTAGAATTCATATAAAGAAATCTTACAACTCAGTAATAAGACAGTCTAGTTTTTTAAATGGACAAATGATTTGAACAGATATAGCACAGTAGATACTATATGAATGCCAATAAGCACATAAGATACTCAACACTATGAGAGAAGTGCAAACTAAAACCACAGTGAGAATGGCTAAAATTAAAAAGAGTGACAATAGCTACTACTGATGAGGATGTGGGACAATTGTAATGATCATGCATTGCTGGTGGGAAACAGTCTATTATAGATTTAATATGCTCTTACCAGGTGACCCAGCAATTTCGCCCTCACGTATGCATTTACCCAAGAAAATGAAGCCCATTGTTCACTTGAAGACCTGTACACAAGTGTCCATGGCAGTTTGATTCATAGTGGCCCCAAAGTGGAAACACCACCATATGTCCGATAAGTGAATGGATTAATAAAGTATGGTACACCCATGTAATATGGGTGTAATAAAATAAATACAGCAATAAAAAAGAATGAACTACACATGTAACAGTGTGGATGAATCTCAAAAACATTAAACGAAAGAAGCTAGATATAAAAGATTATTTTGTGATTCCATGTGATTTGTATGACATTCCATAAAAGGCAAATCTATCTATAGTAACAGATCAGTGGTTGCCTTGGGCTGTGATAGTAGTGAGATGAGTCAGCAACAAAAGAGAAAACAAACTGAAGTAACCAAAAATTATAAGTGTTGTGAAGGAAACAAAGCAGGTGGCAGTATGTATAAAGGCCCTAAGCTGGAAAGAAGACTGCTGATGGAGTATAGTGAGCAAAGGAATGAGTGGTGGGAGATGGGATTGGAGAGATAAGTAAGGGACCAGGTCATGTGGAAAGAGTCCTTAAGAGGGGCAGGAAGCAGGGAGGAAAAAAAGTTCTTAAGAACTTGACAGGGAACAGACTAGAGCACAGATAGAAATCCTTCCTTAATCCGGGCATGGTGGCTCACACCTGTAATCCCAGCACTTTGGGAGGCCGAGGCAGGTGGATCACCTGAGGTCAGGAGTTTGAGACCAACCTGGCCAACATGGTGAAACCCCACCTCTACTAAAAATACCAAAATTAGCCAGCATGATGACAGGTGCCTGTAATCCCAACTACTCAGGAGGCTGAGGCAGGAGAATAACTTGAACCCAGGAGGCAGAGGTTGCAGTGAGCCTAGATCATACCACTGCACTCCAGCCTGGGCCACAGAGCGAGACTCCATCTCAAAAAAAAAAAAAAAAGAAAGAAAGAAAAAGAAAAATTCTTCTTCAGTGAGAGAGGGTAAGAAGGAAGCTGTGCAAATGAGGTTTGAGGTTTGCCTGGTGATTGGAAAGGGAGAGAGTTTACATCAGACATTTTTCTGTTTTCTTTTTTTTTTTTTTTTTGAGACGGAGTCTCGCTCTGTCACCCGGACTGGAGTGCAGTGGCCGGATCTCAGCTCACTGCAAGCTCCGCCTCCCGGGTTTACGCCATTCTCCTGCCTCAGCCTCCCGAGTAGCTGGGACTACAGGCGCCAGCCACCTCGCCCGGCTAGCTTTTTGTATTTTTTAGTAGAGACGGGGTTCACCGTGTTAGCCAGGATGGTCTCGAACTCCTGACCTCATGATCCGCCCGTCTCGGCCTCCCAAAGTGCTGGGATTACAGGCTTGAGCCACCGCGCCTGGCCCATTTTTCTGTTTTCTTACATTTATTTATTTATTTATTATATATAAAGTAAGTCTGCCACCTGAAAGCAAAGGTGAAGAAGTTGAGGGGACAAACATACAATATTCTTTTTGGGAGAGGATAGGAGAGTATGTGCCTACTAAAGAAACTTTGTAAGATGACTGAAGAACTATTGATGCTCATTAGATGTTTGGGAAGGTGATTTTAATATGAAACCTGTCAGCTTAGTCACACATGGTTTTTCTCTTGCAACATGTAACTGCTTGGGCCCAAACATGGAATTAATAGATTGGTATGTGTCATCAGAATTTAGGTTTTGCCTGGCAAAAATAATGAAGGGAGTGAAGGTGGTGGTGTTGTTGGCTTGCTTTTGTCTAGACCATTGATCACTGAGTGAAGGTGTTTCTAGGAGTCATTATCAAGATGGACAGGAAGTCTAGGCTAGAAAAGGAGGAAAATGAAACTAGGAAAGGGTTCATGAATAGGAAGAAAATGATAGGATCATTGGATGGAGAACACAGAATTATATATTGGGGCCATTTCTGCAAATGAAATGGTAGGATAGGAGGAAGTAATCTCAGGGTGACTTCCAGATTTCCGAAATAGAGGCTCACTTATTGACATAGGTAATCCTAGAGGAGGAAGAGCAGGTTTAGGGGGTAAGATGATGAGTTCAGTTTTGGACAGGCTATATTTGAGGAACCTGTGGGATGTATAAGTGGAGATGTCCAAAGGGCAATTAAGTATATAAATCTGAGAGATCTGGGCTCTAAGTAGAGATTTAGCAGTTATCAGCATATAGATGATAACTGAAACATGGTAACAGAAAAGATTATCAGAGAGGATTTGTGGAATAAGAGAAGGTGAGGGTGTGCAGTTTCCTTTTTCCACAACCAGAGTGGTTGTGGTGGTGGTTGGTATTTGGTTTCGTTTCTTTTCCCTCAGTGTTGTGTCTCCTTTTTCAAATAAATCCTAGGAAATACAACATGGAATGATAGTAAGAACAGAGTTAAAGTCCTATCTTTGCTATTTCCTACTGTGTGCCTTGAGTTGTTAAACTTCTCAGTCTCAGTTTTCTCAACTGTTACAAACAGTGGTATCAAAAGAATGAGAAGATAAACCACAGACGGAGAGAAAATATTTGCACAAGACGTATATGATAAAGGACTGTTATCCAAACTATGAAAAGAACTCTTAATAAGAACACAAACAACCTGATTAAAAAGTGGGCAAAAGACACGAATAGACAACTCACCAAAGAAGATATGTAGATGTCAAATAACCATCTAAAAAGATGCTCAACGTCATATGTCATTAGAGAAGTGCAAATTAAAACCATTTGAGATACCATTACTCATCTATTAAAATGCCAAAATTCAGAACACTGATAACACCAAATGCTAATGAGGATGTGGAGCAAAGGGAACAGATTCATTTTGGTAGGAAAGCAATATTGTACAGCTACTTAGAAGACAGTTTGGTAGTTTCTTAGAAAACTAAACATATTCTTACCATACAATCCAGCAATTCCACTCCTTGGTATTTACCTAAAGGAATTGAAAACTTACATCCACACAGAAACCTGCACACAGGTGTTTACAGCAGCTTTATTTACAATTGGCGAAATTTGGAAGCAATTTTAAAAATGTTCTTCAGTAGGTGAGTGGGTAAATAAACTGTGGTACATCCAGACAATAGAATATTATTCAGTGCTAAAAAGAAATTAGTGATCAAGCCGTGAAAACGTATGATAGAAGCTGAAATGCATATTACTAAGTGAAATAAGCCAACTTGAAAAGGCTACATACTGTATGATTCCAAATATATGACCTTCTGGTAGAGGAAAAATATGGAGACAGTGAAACAATCAGTGGTTGCCAGGGACTGGGAGAAGGGAGGGATAAATAGGCAAACCACCGAAGATTTTTAGGGCCGTGAAATCATCCTGTATGAAGCTACAATGATGGATACATATCATTATACATTTGTCTAAACTCATAGAATGTGTAACACCAAGAGGGAACCCAAATGTAAACTATGGACTTTGGGTGACAAAGGTGTGTCAGTGTAGGCTTATTGATTGACTGTAACAGATGTACCACTCTGGTGAAGGTTGTTGATAGTGGGGGCAGCTGTGTCTGTGAGGGGGCAGGGGGTATATGGGAACTCTCTGACCTTCTACTCAATTTTGCTGTGAACCTAAAACTGCTCTTTAAAAGTCTACTTTTAAAAACAACAGCTTTGATAAGAAACTGCATGGAGACAGGTCAAATAACTAAGGACTACTGGTCTAAATTCAAAATCACCCTTAGCTGTATCGGTATTGATATGTTCACTTGTGGCTTAGCTTACTGCTGCTTAATGGGAAAGTTTTGCTTTCCGTCCTCACCTGTGTGTGTGTGTGTGTGTGTGTGTGTGTGTGTGTGTGTGTGTGTTTTGGGACAGTGATAGTGAACAATTACAGTCTTTGGAAAGATTGAATTATAGCCTAATGAATGTACAGATACAAATATCTAGATTTTTTGATATTGCCAGGAGTAGAAATGACGAGGGAAAACACGCAACCCCCACAATTAAAAGGCATTTATTTCACTATTCTAAGGAATATTTGAATCTCCTTTCAGTTGTATCCCTTACCTTGTGTACTTTACACCCAAGTAGCATTTCATACTTGAAAGCTTTTCAAATAGATATTACAGTATCAATCTACTTTGGGTACCAGGACCTCCTTCCCTTGTGGATTCCAAAACAATTTCTGAAAATAATGGGAGAAGGATCTTCAGTTACCACGTATACAGAAAAGCATATGTCTGGATGAAAGATACATCTGGAAATTTATCCTACAGATATTCTCACACATGTAGAATATTCACTACAGCATTATACATTCATATATAGAAGGATATTCACTACAGCATTATATCATGGTGATAAACAAATAGAACAAGGTAGGAGCAATCTAAATGTCCTTTGGCAGGAACTGGTTAAATAAATATTGGTATATCTATAAAATAAAACAATGTGCAGAAGTTGAAAAGAGTGAGGCAATTCTGTATACTGATAGTGAAAGTCTTCAAGATAATGTTGAGGGGGAAAACTGGATGCAGAACTGTATGTATGATATGCTACCATTTGTGTAGAAAAAGAAACAATACCCCCCCAACACACAGACACACACACACACACACACACACACGCTTTTATGAAAAGAATGTCTGTAGAAGAATGTACAAGTAAGATTTCTCTCTAGAGAGGATATTTAGGTGCTGAAGGAAAAGGGTAGAGACTTTTCACCATATACTTTTTTTTTTTTTTTTTTGAGATGGAGTCTTGCTCTGTTGCCCAGGCTGGAGTGCAGTGGCCGGATTTCGGCTCACTGCAAGCTCCGCCTCCCGGGTTCACGCCATTCCTCTGCCTCAGCCTCCCGAGTAGCAGGGACTACAGGCGCCCGCCACTTTGCCCGGCTAGTTTTGTTTTGTTTTTTTTTTTGTATTTTTTAGTAGAGACGGGGTTTCACCGTGTTAGCCAGGATGGTCTCAGTCTCCTGACCTCGTGATCCGCCCGTCTCGGCCTCCCAAAGTGCTGGGATTATAGGCTTGAGCCACCGCGCCTGGCCCACCATATACTTTTTATATCTCTTGAACTTTGTGCCATAGTTAAAAACAAATGAAGAAATAAAATTCAGATTTTTAAAACCTATCTTATAGGATTGTCACGAGGATTGCATGAGTCATGTATATAATCTAATACATTGCCTGGCATCTAGTTAAGTATATAATACCTACTAAATATGATACTTACTAGCCTTTGTTTCTGTCCCTGCCCCTCCAGTTCCATAATTGCTGTTTGGAGGGTTTGCAGGATTTATTTTCTTCACCTAGGCCAAGGATTGTTAACCTGAATGGATCAATGAACCTTTGAAATTGTATACCAAATTTTGTGTAAGCATATGCTTATTCCAGACTTTTTAGATTCTAGAGAGAAGAGGGTCTGTAACTTTAATCAGATTTTCTAAGGAAGGGAAGGCCTCATGGCCCTAAAAAGTTAAAACATACTAACCTAAGCTGTTTTGCTATTTTATGTTTCTTTCCACCAGAAAATACTCTGCTGTCAGATTGTTTTCTCTTTATAGCTAGAAAGAGCCTCTGGCTGACTTTTTTTCCTCATAACTTTTATCTTTTCTAAATATATCATGTCTGGGCAAGTAATTTAAACTTTCTAGGTCTCAACTTCTTAAGTGTAAAAAGAAGTGATTGATCTGGACAAATTCAAAGGTTCCCTTCATCTTGAAAATGTTTTGATTCTATCTAGGTTTACTATGTATGGGCTTTAAAAATTAGAAACACTGTCATAAACCAAGAGAAACCCTTATGCTAAGAATAATCTTTAGGTAGAGACCTAAATCTTGACTAAGAGATAAAATTGGAGGTTTGTATATACAAATATAAGAGCATATGCCAGGCCAGGCACGGTGGCTCACGCCTGTAATTCCAGCGCTTTGGGAGGCTGAGGTGAGAAAATCACCTGAGGTCAGGAGTGCAAGACTAGCCTGGCCAACATGGTGAAACACCATCTCTACCAAAAAAAAAACCCACAAAAATTAGCCAGGCATGGTGGCACATGCCTGTAATCCCAGCTACTCATGTGGCTGAGTAAGGTAGGAGAATCGCTTGAACCCGGGAAGCGGAGGTTGTAGTGAGCTGAGATGGCACCGTTGCATTCCATCCTGGGCAACAATGCAAGACTGTGTTTCAAAAAAAGGCATATGCCAACCTGATTCCATATGGAACAGCCATGGTTTATTTTCATACTAGCAATAAAGCTGCCTTACTAATGAGATAGAGCTATGTAAGATGCCCTAGTGGCCCTGTTGACATCTCTATAAAACCTCTCCCATCTCAAGGTCTTTTCTCTGCTTTGTTGTAGGAAAAGGGGAGAACAGTAGAACTAGTGAGTTGTAGTTCTACACTAATAAAAAAAAATGCCTCTATCAATATTGATCATTATCTGTTACTTGATTAAAGTTCAGATCATAGTTCTTATTTATGAAAAATCAATCTGCATACTTTAACTCAGGTATACATTTAGTTACTCATATTATTGCACAACTCAATTACTCAGAAACATTTGTTCCAAATTTATACTGTGGTCATTTTTGACTGTTGCTTCAAAAGGCTTTATAGAAGATGGGATTCTTGACCTACAAGGCAGTTCAGGGTTAATACATTCAACAAGCATATGAAGATAAGGGCATTTCCGATAAAGCATACAGAGGTATGGGATTCAGGTCTTAGCTGTGTCTTATGAGCTCTGATCTTGGGTCAGTCACTTATCCTGTCCATACTTATTTCCTCAGTTGTGAAATGGTAATAATAAAAGCACCTACTGTATAGCATTATTATAAGGATTAAATGAGATAATACATGCCAAAACAAGGTAGTATTTGGAATGTAGAAAGCATTCAATTAATGTAGTCTTCTTTCTTTTTTAAGATGGAGTCTCACTTTTGTCACCAAGGCTGGAGTGCAATGGCGTGGTCTCTGCCTCCTGGGTTCAAGGGATTCTCTCACCTCAACCTCTCGAGTAGCTGGGACTACAGGTGCGTGCTACCACACCTGACTAATTTTTGTATTTTTAGTAGAGACAGGGTTTCACTATGTTGGCCAGGCTGGTCTCGAACTCCTGACCTTGTGATCCTCCTGCCTCGGCCTCCCAAAGTGCTGGGATTACAGGTGTGAGCCATTGCACCCAGCCTCCTCCATTTTCTTTTTCTTTTTTTTTTTTGTTATCTTTTAGAGATGGAGTTTTGCCTGTTACTCAGGCTCTCAGCTCACTGCAACCTTTGTCTCCCAGGTTCAAGCGATTCTCCTGCCTCAGCCTCCCAAGTAGCTGGGATTACAGGCTCCCGCCACCATGCCTGGCTAATTTTTGTATATTTAGTAGAGATGGGGTTTCACCATGTTGACCAGGCTGGTCTTGAACTTCTGACCTCAGGTAATCCACCCTCCTGGGCCTCCCAAAGTGCTGGGATTATAGGCATGAGCCACTGCACCTGGCCCTGGCCTAATTTCTCTTTTAAAAGCAAACAATTCATCCTTAAGTATTAGAAATAGCATAACTTTTATTTTATTCTAGAATATTATTAAATTCTAAAATAGTTTTAAATAACAATTTTAAATTTGTGAAAGTTGAAAAAAGTTTTGAATTTTATTTTAAAACAAGTCAAAAATATATACTTATTTTTGGTGTTTTCACATAGGCATAAGGAACACTTTTGGATTTAAAAAATAACAATTTATTGGATGATAGTGAAGTTACAGAGATTATAGTAGGTATAGCTGGGGATACCAGCAGGAACATAGTAGAAATAATAAGCCAAAAACACTTTTATTTATACTGTAACCAATCTCCTTGGAAAACTTCAGAAAACACAAAAATATACAAGCACACGTTCCATTTATTCAGCCTGATGACATCATCACACATATAGCCCCTGGAAAACCCCACTCTACACTCATGAGAGAATGAAAAGTAAAAAAGACAAATGACATTTTAGTATTATTATGAAAATGCTTTTGACCTCAGAAGCCCTTGAGTCAAAGGGGAAGGTGAAAGGAAATCCCCATTGGCAATGGTAGAGGCTATGCAAGATTGGGTCTTGCAAACTTTATCAGAAGACGTTTCTGAAGAGAAGACATTCTGAGGCATCCCTTTGCAGGTAAAAAACATTCATGTCCTCTTTCTCCACAAAGCTTTTGTTAATCACCAGACTTCCCAGTGGTCTCCCAGCACCTGGTAAAGCAGTGGTTCTCAAAATGTGGTCCATGGACTCCCAGGAGTCCCTGATATTGTTTTTCAGGGTCTGTGAGGTCAGAGCTATTTTCTTTTTTTTTTTTTTTTTTTTTTGAGATGGAGTCTCGCTCTGTCGCCCAGGCTGGAGTGCAGTGGCCGGATCTCAGCTCACTGCAAGCTCCACCTCCTGGGTTCACGCCATTCTCCTGCCTCAGCCTCCGAGTAGCTGGGACTATAGGCGCCCGCCACCTCGCCCGGCTAGTTTTTTGTATTTTTTAGTAGAGACGGGGTTTCACTGGGTTAGCCAGGATGGTCTCGATCTCCTGACCTCGTGATCCGCCCGTCTCGGCCTCCCAAAGTGCTGGGATTACAGGCTTGAGCCACCGCGCCCGGCCCAGAGCTATTTTCATAATAATACTAAGGTGTTTGCCTTTTCTATTGTGTTGACATTTTGCACTAATGTTACATAAGCAATGATAGGTAAGTAATTAATAACCATTAGTTATCATTGTATTTGTCATTGGTGTGCACTTGCAGATAACATCTTTTTTCCAGTTTCACTTAGAATGTTTTTGATGGAGCCATTAAAATGATTAGTTTCATTAGATATGAATCCCGGAGTATAATTGTTTTTAATGAAATGGGAAGTACACATAAAGTACTTTGGCTGCATGCTGAAATATAATGTTTGTCTTGAGGGAAAACATTCCTGACTGTTTGAGTTACAAAGTGCGCTAGCCTCCTTTTTTTAATCATATATTGCTTTTACTTGACAGAGAGACTATGGTTATTCAGGTTTGGGCATCTGGCAGATATTTTCTTGAAAATGAACAAAGTGAGCCTGTATCAAGGAAATTGACAGTATTTGTTGTCAGTGATAAAATTCAAGCTTTTAAGTGAAAATCAGAATTTTGGAAAATTCTCTTTTTTTGGGAAAACCCAAACCCACCACCGTGAGCTTGACAGCTTACAGTCAAGCTGTCCCCAATGTAGACCTCGTATTTGAGCTCCAGACTCTCACGTCTACCTATCTATATAGATACTGTGTCCACATAAATGTTTCATATTCTAAATTTAATATGTCCACAATGGAATTTTTTATTTCTCCCACAAAACTTTCTCTCTTTCACCCTGCCCCAATTTTTCTCATCTTAGTAAATCACCTCCAACCCAGCTGTTCAGACTAGAATTGAAGTCATTATTTCTTTTTCCTCACCTCCTACTTCTAATCCGTTAGCAAGTCTTGTGAGTTCTTCTGTCAAGATTACCTCAGATCTGCCTGCTTTTCTCCACCTTTGCTATCAGCCTATTCCAGGTTACCATCATCTTGCATTGATCTACTGCATCAGGTTTCTGATTGGTCTTCCCTTCTTGCCTGTCTCTAATCCATTTTCCACACAGCAGCAGATGTAAATAGAAATTGTTTCATGTCACTCCATTGCTTAAAATCCTTTAATAATACCCGTTATACATAGAATAAAATTCAAATTCCTTAGCTTATAAGGCCTTTCATGTTTAGGCCTTTACCTCCTCATTCTCTTTTTTTTTTTTTTTTTGAGACGGAGTTTCTCTCTTGTTGCCCAGGCTGGGGTACAATGGTATGATCTCAGCTCACCGCAACCTCTGCCTCCGGGGTTCAAGCAGTTCTCCTGCCTCAGCCTCCCGAGTAGCTGGGATTACAGGTGCCTGTGACCACACCTGGCTAATTTTTGTATATTTTTAGTAGAGACGAGGTTTCACTCTGTTGGCCAGGCTGGTCTCGAACTCCTCACCTTATGTGATCCACCTGCCTCGGCCTCCCAAAGTGCTGGGATTACGGGGTGAGCCACCATGCCCGGCCTTTCTTTACATTCTTTACAACCTCATTCTCCCTTTCATTCACTAAATTCCAGCCACACAAGTCATCTTTCTATTCCTTAAACATGCCAAGTTCTTTCTTATATCAGGGGTTTTGCAATTACTATTTTCTTTCTTTCATATAGCAAGCTTTCTCTCATCCCTCTGGTCCTAGTTCAAATGTTATCGCCTTAAAACTAACTTTCTTGATTACTCTTTCCAAGGTAGTTTCTTCCTTTTATACCTTATTTAGCCTCTTGGTGATTTCCTGTATAACACTTAGTATAAATTTAATTATTTCATCTATTTACTTAATTTTTTAATCTATCTCCCTTATTAGATAAAAATAAGCAAATAACTTTAGATGTGTTAAGATGGAGGTGTCTATAGGAATATCATAGAGTAATGCCATCTAGTAGGCCACTGTCTAGAACTTAAGCTCAGAGGGAGATGTTATTAATAGATACAGAGTTTTAGAAATTACCTGTATGTTAATAGTAAATGAAGCCATGGATACAGGTAAGAGGAATATTTGACGGAAGAGGACACAGAGACTAGAATAGAATCTTCAAGAATTCCCACATTTGAGGGACCAAAAAAAGAAGCCCAAAGGAAACGGAGAATGAAGATATCTTGGAGATCAAAGGAAATATGAGTATAATATCAGAAAAGCCAAAGGAAGAGAGTCTTTCAAGGAAGAAATATTAATAACTATGTCAGAATCCTGAGAAGTATCCAATAGGTGTAGCAACGAGGACATAGTAACCATGGCATGAATAATTTCTGTGGATTGGCAAGACAAGACAGACCATAATAGATTGAGGACTGAATGGAAGGTGAAGAGTTGTGGATATACTGTAGTAAGTTTAGAAAGCCAAGGAGTTTGGCATTGAAGGCAGTCCCCAAGAAGGTGAAAAAAGAATTTGATCCAGAGCACTGGTGTAAGGATAGATTTTGATGAGAAGAGAGAATCTGCCATGAAAACAGGAGGGAGATAGGAGAAGATGGATGTGGGGAAGTTTATAGGTTTGAGTATCATCAAGAAGTTAGAAAATAAATTGTTTCCATTTAATGATTTTAGTTTTTTCTGTAAAATAAGAGTAGAAGTAATATACTGCGAGTAAGGGATGTTATAGCTGGACATGTAAGAAAAGTATAGAACATTATGACAGCTGGTATGGAGACAAGAAGAAAGGGCTGAGTAAGGAAATGTAACAGGATTACTAGGTTGTATTGACCCGTCTGTGTATCTGGGTTGTTTTCAGCAGCAGAACAGTCCAGGCGTAGGCATGACCATTTGGTAATGGTAGTCTGCCTATTTATGGTCCCTTGCAGGTCTTCACTGTGGATGACATTGAGTAAGACTTGCTCTTGCAACCGAACATAGACTCTGGTTAACACTACAGTGTCAGCATTGCATTAAGAAGATAGATTGAACTCCCTTCCACTTTCTCTGTCACTGCTAGACTTGGCAGAAGATTTTGACTCGAGCATCTTTACCTTGCAGAGAACTGCACTTAGAAGCAAAGTTGAGGCCGGGCGCAGTGGCTCACGCCTGTAATCCCAGCACTTTGGGAGGCCGAGGCGGGCGGATCACAAGGTCAGGAGATCGAGACCATGGTGAAACCCCGTCTCTACTAAAAAAAAAAAAATACAAAAAATTAGCCGGGCGCGGTGGCGGCCGCCTGTAGTCCCAGCTGCTCGGGAGGCTGAGGCAGGAGAATGGCGGGAACCCGAGAGGCGGAGCTTGCAGTGAGCCGAGATCGCGCCACTGCACTCCAGCCTGGGCCACAGAACGAGACTCCGTCTCAAAAAAAAAAGAAGCAAAGTTGAAGTGATTTATGGACCTCACAGAAGGGATTTATAGCTCCTGTAGGAAAGAATTGGCTCATGACCTTTAATATTAGAGGAAGTTTGCCTTGGAATCATCCAGACTGAGTGAACACAGTAGCACAGTCAATCCTCATTATTTTCAGATTCCATATTTGCAAATTTGCCTAGTCAGTAAAATTTACTTGTAACGCCAAATGAATACCCCTGATCCTTTTGGGGTCGTAGACATGCACAGAATGGTGAAACATTTGTGTCACCTGACATGCATTAAGAAGCAAAAATTGTCCTGGAATACAAACCTTCAAGAAGACCTACAGAACTGAGGTCAAACATGACAATGGTCTGCCTTCCTGTTTCACCCCTCATACTGTAAACAAGTCTCCTGTTCGTAATCTGTTTAGTGCCATATATTTTTGAATTTTGGTACTTTGTTTTAGTGATTGCACTTTGTAAAATGGTCCCCAGGTGTCATGGTAAAGTGTTGTCTAGTGTTCTCAAGCCCAAAATGGCTGTGATGTGTCTTACTGAGAAAATGTGTGTTAGATCAGCTTAGTTCAGACATGAGTTATAGTGCTGTTGGCTCTGGGTTCAATGATAAGGTATCAAAAATACATTAAATAAGATGTCTTTAAACAGAAATACACATAAAACAAGATCATCTATTGACACAAATGCTGAGAATCACATGCACCTAACCCTGTATTTTTCCTAGGAGCAATGGTTCAGTGTTGGCAAATTTAGTGTTCATGGCAACTTTATAGAATGTAACTACCTCAAATAATAAGAATCAATGTATTTTGTATATTTATTTCAGAGGACCTTAAAGTATCTCACAGATATTAGCTCATTCATCAACACAACTTCCAGAAATTGGCTGCTAGAGAATTAGTTGTTATTTGGAGGACAGGTCTTCCTTAAGGTTTGTATTCTAGAACAATTTTTGCCTTTTAAGTAGACAGTATTTTACCCTTGGATGTAAAAAGATCTGCTTGCTAATTATGGTTATGTTTGATTGATTTGCTTTGGAACTAATTGGAATATTCCCTATTTGACTTCAATGGGAAAAGGTTAAAAGGTAAAGTATTTTGGAAAGCAGTCAGAACTTTCTGGCAGAAAAGTACCAGGTAGAGAGAAATAATCATAGTGGTTATTATCACAAATGTAAAAAAGGTAATGATGAAATTTGAATGTGTTATGTTGAAAGTGGCTACTCACATATATATTATAGGAACTTTTCTCTCCTTCAGCTCGGCATTCAAACCTTTGTCTAGATCCTGCTAATTCTTCCTTTATACGATTTCTCAAATTTGTTCCCTCTTTTTCGTTCATATAGTGATAATCTGGAAATCCAGACTTTAACCATTTTCAAGGTTGACCTTAAAGTTGCTCTCATTTCTTTCAGCCATATTTTCCCTTGAATGTAAGAGTTACACTGTAATAAACTATCTTCCTTAAGCATATTTTATCACATTCTGTAGAGATATTACTGCCCTACTTAGAAACTGTCAGTGGCTGCTAGTTATCTATTTTTAAATTACTATAAACCATTGTCTCTTCATGTTCCTCAATTCTCCTACAGCCTTTCCACCCTACTCCCTATAATTGATGTCATCTCATAATTCATTGGGTGTGCAGGGGAACCTCTAGATGTTAATTCCTTCATCTTATTATAACCAAATTTATAAAGCTGCCTGTGTCTATTCCTTTTTTCCCTTCCATTACAAAGGAAAGAAGTATTAGGACATAGGCAACTTTGATGAGGGGCATTATTTTGTCTACCACATAATTCTTTTTTCTTCTCAATATAAGAGCAATATATCCTCATTCCAGAAAAATTAGAAAACCCAGACCAACAATTTAGGAACTGTGTAGGCCCTGTTGATCTCCCAATGGAAATAGAGATCCTTAGTTCACGTTGATTAAGAAGGGAGGGTCTCTGAATACTTAAGGCCTTTAAGATACTCCACAAGTTTGTCAAAAGTCACAGAGAAGAAAAGTATCACCTTCCACGTAAAATCCACGGGAAAAAGGAGTACTGTAAGACTCTTGGCAAGGTACTTCGTTTCTCTAGGTCTTGGCTTCTTTATCCTTGAAATAAGAAATTGAATTAGCTGATTTTTAAAATTGTTGTCTTTTAATATATAAAGGTTGGTACCTATACTCTACTAAAAATCAAAATAGATGAATAGATAACAAACATAGGTTTGCTAGTTTTTTAAGTCAATGTATAGTGTTATTTCGGGATTCAGTCAGTTACATTTTCACAGTCATGAAAGACAAGGAAAGACTGAGAAGCTATCACAGATTGGAGGACAGCCAAAAGCAATGTGGGATCCTGGATGGGATACTGGAACTGAAAAGGGATATTAGTAGAAAAACTGGTGAAATCCAACTAAAGCCTTCAGTTTAGTTAATAGTTAACAGTATTATTAGGTAATAGTATTGCACCAATGTGAATGTCTTAGTTTTGATAGTTGCTGTGATTTTACAAGAAGTTAACCTTAGAGGATGCTAGGCGAAGTACATATGGAAACTCTCTGTACTATTTTTGTAAGGTGTTTCTAAGTCTAAAATTATTTCAAAAGAAAATATTTTTTGGCCGGGCGCGGTGGCTCAAGCCTGTGATCCCAGCACTTTGGGAGGCCGAGACGGGCGGATCACGAGGTCAGGAGATCGAGACCATCCTGGCTAACATGGTGAAACCCCGTTTCTACTAAAAAAATAGCCGGGTGAGGTGGTGGGCGCCTGTAGTCCCAGCTACTTGGGAGGCTGAGGCAGGAGAATGGCATAAACCCGGGAGGCGGAGCTTGCAGTGAGCTGAGATCCGGCCACTGCACTCCAGCCTGGGCGACAGAGCGAGACTCTGTCTCAAAAAAAAAAAGAAAATGTTTTTTATTAATAAGAGTGGGAAAGCAAGCCACAGAGGGAGAGAAGTTGTTTGCAAGATTTATAACTGCAAAGAACTCAAAATCAGAATATATAAATAACTCATACAAATCAGTAAAGGAAAGACTGACAACCCAATAGAAAAACAGGCAAAAGACTTAAAAGACTCTTCACGTAAGAGGATGTCCAAATAGCCAATAAGCATATAAAAATGTGCTTGGTGGGCCAGGCGTGATGGCTCACGCCTGTAATCCCAGCACTTTGGGAGGCCGAGGCGGGTGGATCACGAGGTCAGGAGATCAAGACCATCCTGGCTAACATGGTGAAACCCCGTCTCTACTAAAAATAAAAAAAATTAGCAGACCATTGTGGCGGGCGCCTATAGTCCCAGCTACTTGGGAGGCTGAGGCAGGAGAATGGTGTGAACCCGGGAGGCGGAGCTTGAGGTGAGCCAAGATTGTGCCACTGCACTCCAGCCTGGGGCGACTGAGCAAGACTCTGTCTCAAAAAAAAAAAAAAAAAAAAAAGAATTGAATGCGGGGCCTCAAATAGATATTTGCACATCACTGTTGATACCAGCACTGTTCACAATAGCCAAAAGCTGGAAACAACACAAATGTCCATCAACAGATGAATGGATAAACAAAATGTGGTATAGACATAAAATGGAATATTATTCAGCTTTAAAAAGGAATGAAATTCTGATATATGCTACAACATGGAGGATCCTTGAGAACATTATGCTAAGTGAAATGTCAGTCACAAAAGGACAGATAGATTGTATGGTTCCACCTATAAGAGTTACAAAAATTGACCAAGTATGTGAACAGCTCAGAAGCATCTTAACTCCAAAAACAGCTCAAACTCCTCTGTGCCAGTTGTATTCCCACAAGTGATGACTCGATAGTATCATCATCAGTGAGGGCATGAGAGCATACGGCCTGCTGGATGATCTGAAGTCAGTGAGTGTGTGCTTAGGGCCAAAGGGAAAGGGACAAAAAGTTAATCTTTTCAGGGCTCAAAGCTAAAACACAACCAGGCAGTGAAGATGTTACTACAATGGCAGAACAGTTTTAATCAAAAGGTGATGAATCTGGAACCTAGAGATAAGGCACAGGGCAAGGAATACAAGAATGTGACCTTGTCTTCTTTTCCTGGCTTTCTTTTATTGGACTTTGGCAAATCACCTAATTACCCTTCTTCAATCTCCTTATCATAAAAGGAGAGGAAGTAAGGAAGAGTGAACTATGGAAGGTTAGAACTGGTTCCTTCCAGTTCTGACACTGAGTATTTCCAATCCATTTGGTTTCTCTGAGACCAAAACAAAACAAAACAAAAAAACCAATAACCATTCCTTAGTCACTTAAGTTTCAGTTTATTATGGAGGCTAAAGTTCCTAACCACCTGAGTTCAAAGCTCAATGTGGTCAAGTATGACTGACTGGAATTGCTGGACCTTAAATCTCCCTTACTCCTTCAAACTCAAAATGCCAGTGCTACCACAGACACTGGCATTATTGAGCCCTTCTCCCTATCTCACAACCTAAATGATGTTAGGTATCTTACTTCTCAGTTCCTCAGTAATCTAAAATTCATACCTCACAGGTATTTTTTTTTGACTCAACATGGAAGCATCATCATTACAGGTAAAGACTATAGGCTTCTAAAGTTGAATAGACTTGGGTTTGAAGGCCAGTTTCGTCACTTACTAGCTGTGTATCCTCAGGCTACACAACCTTTTTGAACCTTTGTTTCTTTGTCTGTAAATCAGAATAATAGTATCTTCTATACATTGTTTTTATAAAGATTAAATAACTAATACATATAAAACATTAAGCACCAGGAAGCTATTTTGTCCAAAACTAGATACAGCAGAGCGGTACTCAACTGCCTGGTTTGAACCTCACTTCTTACAATAACATAACCTTAGGCAAATTACTTATCCTTTTTGTGCTTCAGTTTTCTCATCTGTAAAATAGGGATATTGAGTATCCTATAGGATTACTGGGATAATCAAATAAATTAATGTGGATAAAGCACTTACTACCTGGAACTTATTAGTGCTATTTAAAATTTACTATTATTCAGTCTGAGCAACATAGCAAAACCCCATCTCTTAAAAAAAAAAAATTAGCCTAACATAGTAGTGTGCGCCTATAGTCCTGGCTACCAGGGAGGCTGAGATGGGAGGATTGAGCCCAGGAGTTTGAAGTTACAGTGATCTATGATCATGCCACTGCACTCTGTCTGAGAGAGAGAACAAGACTGGGTGTCCAAAAATAAATAAACACACACACATATATAAAATAACTATTATTGTTAACAATTATAGCATGTACATCCTTCTCTCCAACATACCCAAATCCATTTTCTCTTCTTATACGTGATGAATTCATTCATTTAAATCCATTTTTTATTCTTATACATGATGAATTCATTAGTCAAATCACAAATATTTATTGGGTGCCTACCATGTGCCAAGTACCACATTTGTCTTTGTGGTGCTTAGAGTATAAGGAGAGAGGCAATTAAATAAGTACATAAAAGTGTGAGAAATGGGCCGGGCGCGGTGGCTCAAGCCTGTAATCCCAGCACTTTGGGAGGCCGAGACGGGTGGATCACGAGGTCAGGAGATCGAGACCATCCTGGCTAACACGGTGAAACCCCGTCTCTACTAAAAAAATACAAAAAATTAGCCGGGCGAGATGGCGGGCGCCTGTAGTCCCAGCTACTCGGGAGGCTGAGGCAGGAGAATGGCGTAAACCCGGGAGGCGGAGCTTGCAGTGAGCCGAGATCGCGCCACTGCACTCCAGCCTGGGTGACAGAGCGAGACTCCGTCTCAAAAAAAAAAAAAAAAAAAAAAAAAAAAAAGTGTGAGAAATGATAATATAAGCACATGGGATTATATGGCAAGGGCACCAATTATGTGTATTGGCATCAGAGAAGCTCCATTTAAGGAGAAAGGTAAAGGATAAGCAGGAGTTACCTGGTATGTGTTGGAGGGGATTTGAGAAGAGTATTCCAAATAGAGGGAAGAACATGTGCTCCGTAGTATCTCTTGCAATCTGTCCTATCTTCTTCAGACCAGCTGTATAAAGCCTGACCATCATCATGATCTGTCTGAATCAGTGCTTTTCAAATTTGAATGTGCATATAAATCATGTGAAGATCTTGTTAAAATGCCCATTCTGATTTAGAAAGTCTGGAGTAGGTCCCAAAATTCTACATTTTGAACAGCTCTCAGATGATGACAGTACGGCTGGGACACCACTCTGAGAAGTAAAAGTCTACCTAGATAATTCCATTTATACATGCGATATCACTTCCTTGTTTATATCACTCCAGTTACTCCTTACTGTCCTCAAAATGAAATCCAAACTCCTTAGCATGATGACATACAAGACCTTTCATGACTTGGCCTCTGCATATCTCTGGAGCCTTGGCTCTCTACATTCCCTTACCGTCCCACTCTAAACGAAAGCACACATAGGCATATGCGTGCACACACACACACACACACACACGTCTTTCAGAATTTATAGATTAGCTGTAATTTCCTTCAGTAGACATTTCTAGTTCCTAGTCTAGGTTAAGAATTACACGAATTACTGAATAATCCTCCAGACTGATCTCTATCACAGTACATGTCAGCATTGATACTATAATTGATCATTTGTCTCTTTCCACACTAGTACTGCAAGCAATCTAAGGACAGAAGTTATATGTCTTATTTTTGTATTCCAAGTCCCTAACACAGTAAACAACCCATGAATATGTGCTAGATGAATATATGATTTAAAGAATAGTGACTGGGCGTGGTGGCTCTTGCCTATAATCCCAGCACTTTGGGAGGCTGAGGCGGGCAGATCACCTGAGGTCGGGAGTTCAAGACCAGCCTGACCAAAATGGAGAAACTCCGTCTCTACTAAAAATATAAAATTAGCCAAGTGTGGTGGTACATGCCTGTAATCCCAGCTACTCAGGAAGGCTGAGGCAGGAGAATCACTTGAACCCAGGAGGCAGAGGTTGCAGTGAGCCAAGATCATGCTATTGCACTCCAGCCTGGGCAACAAGAGCAAAACTCCATCTCAAAAAAAAAAAAAAAGAATAGCTAGCTAGCTCAGGGCAAAGCCTAAAATGAATTAAATATAGAACAGGTACCTGAAGAGTAAAAGGAAGGAAAAGATAACAGGGTATGAGTAAAAATTAACAAAACTATAAATGGAAACATCAGTATAACAAAATTATGCTTAGTATAAACTAAATGTACCTCCTTGCCACTGACTAATCCAGTGTTTCTCAAATAAACAATTAAGTAATACAAAGATTACAGTATTCTAAAGCAGTCACCAAGCTACCTTCTCTACTCCCTGTTAAGACCTGTAGAATCCAGGAGTGGAGTATGGACTTAAATTCTCAATTTCCCTGTCCCAGCTAATTAGAGCTCCACTTAGGTCAGGGTTCAGTTTGCTGCATAGTTAGCACCTCTAGCTAAAGGTGTTGTCAAAGAGAAGTCAAGCTTAAAGTTGAAAACTTGTTCTTAAACTTCAAAACAACAAGAATAAGAGTGGGAAGGAATTTGCATTCCAGGCCCTCAGTTTTATCACTGAGCTGGAGGTGCGGGTTAAATAATGAAACATAACGCCATTAAATGAATGTAGAAATGTACTCTCGCTATATTCTTTTTTAAAATAAACTTTTTATTGAAGCATAACTTAGTTACAAAAGTACACAAATAAAAAAGTTACAGCTTGATAAAATTTCAAAAGTTAACAAACCTATGCAATCACTACACAGACAAGAAACTAGAACATTCCCAGTACCCTAGAGACTTCTTATAGGTGGCCTATCAGTTGTTACCCTCACTCCTCCCCAAAGGTAATCTCTGTCCTGACTCTTATCACCACTGATCAGTTCTGCCTATTTTTGAAACCAATATAAACATCATAAAATATTTATTCTTAAGTGTCTTTTTTTTCCTGCTTATTGTATTTTTAAGAATTGTCCAAGTTTTTTGCACTTACTAGAAGTTTTATTTGTATTGTGGGAAAGTATCCCATTGCATGAACGGCCAGAATTTATTGAATCCATTTTTTGTGTTTATGGACTTTTTGGTTGTTTTCAGCATGGGGACTATAAAAATTAATGTTGCTGTGATCATTCTTGTATGTCTTTCAGTACCCATATGAAAATACTTCTACTGGATATATATCTAGAAGTGGAACTGCTAGGTTATGGGGTATGCATATGTTCAGCTAGATAATGTCAAACAATTTTCCAAAATACTTGTTCTAGTTTATATTCCTACCAGCAAGATATCAGTATTCCAGTTGCTTCACATCCTTTGGTCTCTGTCGTTTTAGCCTTTCTAGATAATGGTGTCACATTGTGGTTTTCATCTGTATCTTACCACCACCACTACCATTACCGGTACAACCACTTTAAAAAAATTGTGGTAAATGTACATAAGATTTACCACTTTAACCATTTTTTTTTTTTTTTTTGAGACTTAGTCTCGCTCTGTCGCCCAGGCTGGAGTGCAGTGGCCGGATCTCAGCTCACTGCAAGCTCCGCCTCCCGGGTTTACGCCATTCTCTCGCCTCAGCCTCCCGAGTAGCTGGGACTACAGGTGCCCGCCATCTCGCCCGGCTAATTTTTTGTATTTTTTTAGTAGATACGGGGTTTCACCGTGTTAGCCAGGATGGTCTCGATCTCCTGACCTCGTGATCCGCCCGTCTCGGCCTCCCAAAGTGCTGGGATTACAGGCTTGAGCCACCGCGCCCGGCCAACCATTTTTAAGTAAACAGTTCAGTGGCATTAAGTGCATTCACATTGTTGTGCAACCATCACCACCATCCATCTCCAAAACTTTTTCATTATCTCAAACTGCGACTCTATACCCATTAAACAACAATTCCTGATTCTCCCTTCCCTCCAGCCCCTGGTAACCACTGCTCTACCTTCTGTCTCTATGAATTTGACTACAACAGAAAGCTGCAGGAGCCGATACAGTTTGCATAACTTTTTTTTTTGAAGTTGCCAACTCCTCACCTACATGTTAAGGGTAATATAATCATATGCAGTGGTCTCACTCCTGCCCTGGCTGTAGGTTTGTCTTCTAAGGCACATTATGGTAAAGTGGAATTATATTGGAAGCAAATTTATAACTAGTACTTATACCTATTCCTTATGCCTTACACAGTCCTTGTCAGTTAATAGGCCTTCAGTTCTCAAATGTAATAGCTACTATTTTATTTCCATTTCAGAATTGTTGCAGAAAGATGTAGTGAGGTTGCAGTGTTCAAATAGTCTATTTTAGTTAAAACCTACAGTAAGGAAACAAAAAAAGTCATAACTAAAAACAACACTTAGTTTAGCCTGCCAAAGTGATGTATTTCACTTGTGTTTATTCTTTTATTTATTTATTGGAGATAGAGTCTTTGCTGTGTTGCCCAGGCTGGAGAGCAGTGGCACAATGTCCGTTCACCGCAACCTCTGCCTCCCGTGTTCAAGCAATTCTCCCTGCCTCAGCCTCCTGAGTAGCTGGGATTACAGACACCCGCCACCACCCCCAGCTAATTTTTGTGTTTTTAGTAGAGACAGGTTTCACCATGTTCGCCAGGCTGTTCTCAAACTCCTGGCCTTAGGTGATCCACCCACCTCGGCCTCCGAAAGTGCTGGGATTACAGGCATGAGCTGCCATGCCTGGCCTATTCTTTTATTTTTAATCTTGTTTCTCTAAAAGTCATTTTCTTCTATGGTTTAACACTACCATGAAGATCGTCATCTTCTATTTATTTAATAAATCATTACATAGAGAAAATAGGCTGGGCACGGTAGCTCATGTCTGTAATCCCAGCACTTTGGGAGGCCAAGGCGGGAGGATCACTTGAGATGAACTCCTGGGAGTTCAAGACAAGCCTGGGAAACATAATGAGACCCCTATCTCTACAAAAAATTTAAAAATTTGCCGGGTGTGGTGTTGCACACCTGTAGTCTCAGCTACTCAGGAGATTGAGGTGGCAGGATCACTTGAGCCTAGGAAGTCAAGCAATGATCATATCACTGCACCTCAGCCTGGGTGACACAGTGAGACCCTGTTATGTTTAGAATAGAATAGAATAGAATAGAATATTAATTTTTTTCTTTTACCTTTAAAAAAAAATTTTTTTTAACTTTAAAAAATTGTTTTATTTTTGAGATGGAGTCTCACTCTGTCACCCAGGCTGGAGTGCAGTGGCACGATCTCGGCTCACTGCAACCTCTTCCTCCCAAGTTGAAGTGATTCTCCTGCCTCAGCCTCCTGAGTAACTGGGATTTTAGGCGCGGGACACTGCACCTGGCTAATTTTTGTATTTTTAGTAGAGACAGGGTTTCACCACGTTGACAGCCTGGACTCGATCTCCTGACTTCAGGTGATCTGCCCGCCTCGGCTTCCCAAAGTGCTGGGATTACAGGTGTGAGCCACTGCGCCCAGCTTCTTTTACCTTTACTTTTTAAATTATTGTTGTTATTACCACACTAGCCTACACTATCAATATAATCTAGTAATTTTCTTATCACTGAAATATTCTAAGGGTTGGGCTTCACTCTAGCCATAAAATAGACCTTTGGCCTTAATTTGTTCCAAAAGTTTCATTATAATGCAGATCAAAATGTATTACAATGGGTGCAGATCAAGCAATGGAAAATGGATTACATGTTCCTGCAGAGATAATATAATTAAGGACTAAAACCCTACTAAGGACTTATCATCAAATAAGTCATATAGCTATAGTAAGTAGTATAACTAAGCCCCTATAAATATAAAACAGTGTTCCTTCTTCTATAAAATGGACATAAACATATTGAATAGAGTATGCAAGTTGCCCCCAAAGTATAATAAAGTATACGTACAGCATACAGAAATTTTAAATTCGGTAATTTGCTAAGCACCTACTATATCCCAGGTATTGTAGGCAAATCAAAGTAGGCTAAGCCGCTGAAGAGCATGGAGACTAACAAGGGGTAACACACATACATAGGGACTATAATTTGAGGAATGGTGAGAATAGTGATATAGCCAAAGAACAGTATTAGATGAAGGGGAGATTCCTTTTTTAAGGTCAGGTTTCATGGTAGAAGTATCATTCCTTTAAATATTTGAAAAAATGAAGATGATGGAAGTGAAGGCAGAAACGAATGCATTTCGATTTGAGAAAATGACATGAGCAAAGGCATTGAGGTGGGAAAGAACACAGCATAATAACAACATAATTAAGAGCTACCATTAACTAACCCCTTAGAGTATGTACACTTTTAAAATCCTTGCATCAGTCCTGTTAGGTAGGTGACTTATTATTTCCACCATACAAATTGGAAATTGGAGTTACATAGAGAGGTCAAATAAGTGGTAGAGGCAGGATTCTAACCTAACTCTGATTCCAAAACCACTGTTCATGGTCACCATACTGTAGTGTTTACATTCAAGAAGTAGCAGATAATACAGTCTAGCTGGAGGATAGAATAAAAATACACATTATACACACACACACATATACACATATATATGTGTGTGTATATATATATATGAAGTGGATAGTCTTCTGGGAAAGGATTTGTAGAGGGTTAAGAGGAGTGAAAATGAACAGAAAAGGATAGACGAAAGGTTTGGTGGAGGAGGGCGCAGAAATAATATCCAACTGATTGCTCTGGGGACTACGGAAAAGGGGAAAATCAAAGGTGCCTGAGGTTTCATATATGGTTGCCTGAGGACAGTGGCATCACAAACACACATAGAAAAGTGAGGAGAAGTGTTGTTTGGAGGGGGGTGGGAAAGGAAAGATGGAGCAATAATTTTGATTGTAGACGTGTTGTGTTGTTTAAAGCACAGATGAAATACACCATTGGCAATTTAGGCAACAGATGTGACTTCTCATTTTAAGAAGTTCTCTGGGTTAAAAAGAAGACCAGAGGACAATAACTAGAGGTTACTAGGAGCTAAGACTTTATCAGAGTTGACACTCTGGCTTCAGTGGGCCTTATCTTCCCTGCATCTCATCACCCTCTGTCCTGACATGGCTCAAATCGCCTCACTCCATAGCTCCTCTAAGACCACAGCTTCCTTTACTTCTACCCCTGCTCTCCACCCTCCCTGTGATCCCTTGATACCTCTGAATGCACCTAGTTCAACAGTCCCCATTTTCACCTGCCTTTCTCTCCAGTCAAACCTTTGGCCATTCATTTGAATTCTGCCCTCTCTGGCATCTTACAGTACCTCTTCCGTAGATATTACCTTCCTCCCCTCCATTCCAAATCCAAAGGACCAACCTCTTAACTAGTGAAGGCCTTACAGGGAAATGAACTGTGAACTCCAAACATCTGAGACAGGTCTCGGTTAATTTAGAAAGCTTATTTTGCCAAGGTTGAGGATATGCACTCAAGACACAGCCTCAGGCGGTCCTAATGACATGTGCCCAAGGTGGTCAGAGCACAGTTTGGTTTTATACATTTTAGGGGGACAGGAGACATCAATCAACATATGTATGATGAACACTGGTTCAGTCTGGAAAGGCAAGACATCTGGAAGCAGGAAGGGGGCTTCCAGGTCATGGGTAGATAAGAGACAAACGGTTGCATTCTTTTGAGTTTCTGATTAGCCTCTTCAAAGGAGGCAGTCAGATGTGCATTCATCTCAGTGAGCAGAGGGGTGATTTTGAATAGAATCGGAGGCAGGTTTGCCCTAAGCAGGTCCAGCTTGACTTTTCCCTTTGGCTTAGTGATTTTGGGGGCCCAAGATGTTTTCCTTTCACAGAACCTATAATCATAATTATAATATTGTCACTGTTAGCTGTGGAGAAACTATCCTCTTCAATGGGAATTAACACTGTAAAGAGTCCTGGTCCTTAAAGGGACCAAAGCAAGCATATCTTGTTAGACTTCCTTTGTGCCTGAAACCTGTGGTACTCTTACTGGATAATGTACTCTTACTGGATAATATACTCTAGGAATGAACTAAGCAGGTGAGATAGGCTAGCTTACCTTCTTTCCAGTTATGTCTTATTTCCAAACTTCTGAAGTGTGCAGCAAGGAGGCAGTTGGTATGGAGACATAAAGCAGAAACAACTTCAGAGGTCCTTTAATGTGACAGTGTACAGGGCTACTGCACTGGCATCCTGTTTCTTCCTGAAACCAGACCTGGTGTAAAATCCAGCATTGGTTAGGGACTTTGAGGCAGCACTAGTCTTGGTTGGAAACCCTGGCTCTCCTCTAAACCTACACTGTGGTGGCTCCTGACTAGCCTCAGTGAAGCCACTTTGCAGTCAGCACCTGTGTCTGTAGCTGAGGGCCCTGAGGCCTTCGTGTATGTAGCACAGGGAGCCAGCAGAGGGAGCTGTCGTCCCAGAACTTTCTTAGAGCTTCTAAGAAGTTCTGATTTTGAAAAAGATCTTCCTAGGCTCCATCCGAACCTCCCATGCAATAAGACTCTAACTTGAGATATGTGACATTTTGGTGCCAGACCCCTGGTGTGAGCAGATGGGGAGCTTCTGCATAGCTGTTTAAACTTGAAAGCCCTAGGAGCTCTTGATTTCAAGGAAACGCCTGTTTACTGATCCAAATCAAGCAACTCTTGAGAAATGGGAGTGCCTTTCTTACCTCGGTCTTTATTGATCTTGGTATCCGCACCTCCAGTGACGTGTCCTGAAGGGTGGGAGAGAATTCCTAAGTGCCTCACACACAGGGAAAGAAGGAAGTCCAACCAATGCTGCAGAAAGTCCCCACTGGGGAGGTGCGGGTAGTGTTTGGGTAGTATTAAACAGTGAGTGCCCTGTGAGAAGAGAAGCACAGTGCCTGGGTGCAGCACTTTGCATCAGCTCTGATTTTGAAATCAGAAACAGAGGCTTTGAAGCCGGCCAGTAAGGGGTTGTCAGTCAGTTGACTAATGCTCTTGATTTGAATCGGAGGCTGCTGTGAAAAGGGATGCAGCTTCTCTAGCCACTGTGAACTTCTGAATCTCACTAGGGTTGGGTCTGCTTTGGGGCACTCAGATAACCCCGGTATTTCCAAACCAGCTTTCCCTTTTGCTTCAGGACATATCTTACCCAAGCCTGCACTATGGAGAAGTGGGACGGTAATGAGGGCACCTCAGCTTTTCACATGCCTGAGTGGATGGTGAGTTCTCTGGTCGTTTTGTTTCTCCTTCTATTTCTTGATAATGAGAGGCAACCATTTTTGCCGGGTGACAAGGATCACCTGTAAGAAGCTCCTACCAAGATCCGTGGTTGGAAAAAGTTATGACTCTGAGTTCTGATTAGTTCCTAGGTACTAGGTCACCACTGTTTCTTAATTATCCGCGAAACTGGGAAAGGTGTGAGAGTTGCCTGGCCCGGGCTTGTTGCCTGGTTGTCTCTGGTGGGCGGGGGCTTTCCTCTGGCTGCTGGTATGATGTATGGGTTGTGTTTCCTGTGACTGTTTTGCACTTCTGTTTTCAACCTGGCGCTTCATTTGTTTCTCTGGGGGTAAAGAAAAAGAACAATGATGAGAAAAAACAAAAACAGAACTTACAGAAATGGTGCTCTCTCAAGTCTGAGAAGATTTCAAACATTCCCCCCCCCTCCCCCCCCCGCCTGTATTTGTCCCTTCAGTCACATTTCCCAATTTCCCCCCAGCTATCCTTTACATATACATTTCTCTAAGGCAGGAACTGTAGCCCTCTTGGTACAGTTCTTCAGAATACCATATTTGCCTGATCGGTAGTTTTATTATAATGATAATAAGGACTTATTTGTTCATAAGAACTAGCATATAAACATATTATATTGGATTGAATTTCAACTTTTAATTTAAAAACAATAACCATCCTTATGTTTCTAAATAGTTTCTTCTAGATTTAGCCTGATTTCTTACAACCTATACAGGTTTATGTTTACAGGTTTGTGTTTCCCCACTATGGAAAACTAGTTAGACTCTCTAAAACATATTTCAGGTTCTTTTTAGTGTTTACAGAATTATGGATTTGAAGAAATAACTATTGATAATGAGATAGAATATATAGTGGGCCTAGCAAAGGCCCCGCTGAGGAACTTACATTTCAACTCATTGTTACAACTATTGTTTATTGTTTTGGGGGAGGTTATTGCTGTTCTTAATGTTGTTTCAGAACATTATGTTCAGGTTTTTTTTTTTTTTTTTTTGAGATGGAGTCTGGCTTTGTTGTCCAGGCTGGAGTGCAGTGGCATGATCTCAGCTCACTGCAACCTCCGCTTCCTGGGTTCAAGTGATTCTCCTGCCTCAGCCTCACCAGTAGCTGGGATTACAGGTGTGCACCACCACACAGGGTAATTTTTGTATTTTTGGTGGAGACGGGGTTTCACCGTGTTGGCCAGGCTGGTCTTGAACTCCTGACCTGAGGTGATCCACTCAACTCGGCCACCCAAAGTGCTGGGATTACAGGTGTGAGCCACCACATCCAGCCTTGTGTTCAATTTTAAAACATTTTGTGGAAACAAAACTTATCCATCTATAAGCTTATTCCAAGTAATGTAGTGTTTTAGAATTAATGGAAGGATTTATTTAATACTTCTGATTGGGTTGAGTGTTTTTGAATTTCTTGCTACTCACTGATAACAAGAAGGGGGAAAAAGAAATTTGGTTTTCTTAGGGGAAGGTATCAAACTTTGATATTTCTATAAAGGAATATTACAGAAGAATTCTACTGAACATTAGTGTGCCAACTCAGAATCAATCAAAGTTTTATAGTAATTCTTATCTCTGTCATAGTCCTCATCATCTTACAAGCTTAGCACATCCCCTCAAAGTTCAGTAGCAGCTCCTACTGAACTTTCACCCTATTTACCTTCTTTCCACTTATGTGAAAGGGAAAACTGCCCTAAAGGAGTTGGTGTGACCACTGCATAAGGGATATGATCTAAGGCTTCCCAACTTTTAGAAAACACTCTTTAAGAAAACACAGCTCTGTAGTGCTGTGTCTTGGTTGGAAATAAATAATAAATAAATAAATAAATAAATAAATAAATAAATTTGTGGCCGGGTGCAGTGGCTCACGCCTGTAATCCGAGGCAGGCAGATCACGAGGGCAGGAGATTGAGACCATCCTGGCTAACACGGTGAAACCCTGTCTCTATTAAAAATACAAAAAATTAGTGGGGCATGGTGGCAGGCGCCTGTAGTCCCAGCTACTCGGGAGGCTGAGGCAGGAGAATGGTGTGAACCCGGGAGGCGGAGCTTGCAGTGAGCCGAAATCCCACCATCTCACTCCAGCCTGGGCGACAGAGCCAGACTCCGTCTCAAAACAAACAAACAAACAAACAAACAAACAAAATAATAGTTTAGAAAAGCACAGCTCTGCTCTGTTTTAATAAGGTATTACTCTCAGGAATTTCTTGGCCACTCTGTCTCTTAAATAGCAGGAAAATACCTTTGCTCAGTGTTTTGAACAGCAATAAAAAGGAATAGGGAGGGGCTAGTCTTCAATAACACGATTGTCTCATTTGCTAGCTTTTCCTTACCAAAGACTTTTGAGGCTTTCTTTCAGATACCACGTAAGTCATTGACTCCTGACTTGGTCTGAAAGTACTTCATTAGGCTGCTACTGATAGCCACTTAGCCAAGAAAGCTAACCTCTGAGCACCCTCCATTGTATTGCCTATGGATTTCCAAACCTTACTTTTGAAATGTTAAAGTGTCTTTTAATCCCTAAGAAAAAAACCCTTGCTCCAGCTCCCATGTTGGGCCAAAGTTTCAAGTTAAAGTTTTAACAAGTGTCTTACTCATGTTCCCATTTACATATTAGTGTAATGAAATGTCCACCGAAACTATCCCTGCCACCAAAGGAAATATGAGAAGCCTCTCAAATCTTCTTTCAGGAGAAAAATTTAGCAGAGAAGGTATATTACAACATCTCCCTTTTATTAAAAATCACCAGCAAAATGGGACTTTATATCCCTCAGAGAATAGGACTCACACTACATATAACAGCTGACAGTACTCACATCTCTGATTCCCAGCAGGGAAATAAGCCAGGATGAAGCCTGAAGAACCCCAGTCTCAAGAACTGACAAGGTAGACTTTCAAGGTTACGTTCCACCAATCACTGGAAAACTTCTCCTGGCGCCTCTGCTCCTCAGCTGTTTTCATGTGAAGGATTTTCTTAGCCTTGTTCAGACAGCTTTACTGCTGAAAGGTTGGGGAACACATCGTTTTAAAGATTGTCTTTATTAATGTGTTTTACTTCCCCTAAGAGATCTTAGGTCCCTTCTGGTACTAACCTCGACTAACATGCATGGAGATCAGCAATAACTTTTTCTATGTTTCTACATTTTAATATTTCCTCCTCCTCCCACTCCAGTTCTCTGTACTTTTCCATAGGAAATCTGGTTGATTGACTTTCTTGAGTACCCAGCCAGCTTGCTGCCCAATATTCTTTTGGCTAGAAGTAATCCTTTTCATAGGTAAAGAGCTAGTTCAAGCCACTCATTTGGCTTGGAAGAGAGAGGTATTTTGAGGAATATCTGAACCATATCTACTTGGAAGTAGAGACAAAAACCTCCAAAGTATCTGATAAATGGTGGTTGGAGGTAGCTTGACTATAACTCTAGGTCAGGATTGGTGTTTAAAACAGAAAGCCATTTGAAAAACTGATGAAAACTATGGGCTCTCTCCCCAGGATATTAAAAATACAAAATTTTGCATACTGTTGGAGGAGGTTCTAGACATCTATGGAATATAGGTTAAGAACATTTAATTTGAAAGAATAGAAATATTAATATTTTAGACTTGTATATCAATATGTAGTTTTCAAAACCCTCTCACATTATCTTATTATCTCAGCATACATTTTAGATAAGCAAAGTAGAAATGATTATCTCCATTTTAGAAATGATGACAGACCTTAGAAAGTAGAGACACAGATATATCCTTTGTAGTATTTATGTACTTGAAAAGGAATTAATTGGTTTCTCTTGCCCTGAACCTCTTTAGGATAAATAGATTTTCTATCCTCTCCATGAATCCTGTTTTTCTTAATATGTTACCTATCTCTTAAAGCCTTAGGTTATGGAAATCAGAATTAGACCCACTTATCTTTAGACCTTGTTTTGGGTGTGAAGAAAGATCACCTCGGCAGGGCGCGGTGGCTCATGCCTGTAATTGAAGCACTTTGGGAGGCTGAGGTAGACGGATCACCTGAGATCAGGAGTTTGAGACCAGCCTGGCCAATATGGTGAAACCCCATCTCTACTAAAAAGTACAAAAAAAATTAGCCGGGCGTGGTGGTGTGCTTCTGTAATCCCAGCTACTCAGGAGGCTGAGGCAGGAGAATCACTTGAACCCCGATAGGTGGAGGTTGCAGTGAGCCAAGATGGCACCATTGCACTCCAGCCTGGGAGACGAGGGAAACTTCCATCTCAAAAAAAAAAAAAAGAAAGAAAAGAAAGGATCACCTCATTGTATTCTCTGACCTTTCAAATAACCTTTACTTTTCTGCCTGTGAACGTGCCTCCATTGTTATAGCCATGATAGGATAGAATGGTTGGTTAAGAAGAGTCAAGAGAATCGGGGCTGCTTTACTCACACTTGGAGAAAATGTTAGAGCAGTGGTTCTCAAAGTGTGGTCTTCAGACCGGTAGCATCAGCATCTCCAGGGGAGTTACTCAAAACACAAAATCTTCAACCAGAGAATTAGAAGCTGAAGAAAAAAAATTTTTTTAATTACAAAATACAAAATCTTGGGCCCTCTCCAAACCTTATAATTCTAAAACTCTGGTGGTTAAAATCCAGCAATGTGCTTTAATAAGCTCTCCAGGTGATTTTGATACAGCTAAAATTTTAGAATTACTGTATTCTATAAAAACTTGTTGACTGGGCACAGTGGCTCACGCATGTAATCCCAGCACTTTGGGAGACCGAGGTGCGTGGATCATGAGGTCAGGAGATCGAGACCAGCCTGGCTAACAAGGTGAAACCCTGTCTCTACTAAAAAAAAAATACAAAAAATTAGCCGGGTGTGGTGGCACACACCTGTAGTCCCAGCTACTGGGGAGTCTGAGGCAGGAGAATCACTTGAACCCAGGAGATGGAGGTTGCAGTGAGCTGAGATTGCGCCACTGCACTCCAGCCTGGGTGACACAGCGAGACTCAGTCTCAAAAAAAACCAAAACAAACCAACAAACAAAACTTGTTAAGTGGTAAGGCTTTTCCTGTCAGTCTCCTAAAATGTCTTCTGGTTATATTTGGTATAGAAATGCCAGTCCTTCTGGCTCAAGTTATCTGACTTCAGTCATTGGACCAAGGAGTTCCTTTTTACCTGAGTGAGGGAAAGGGGAACCAGCTTAGTACAAGTGGACTAAGGCGAACATTCTTGTTAGGAGGAGCAGAAGTTTAGAGATTCATCAAGCAAGCAAGTGATCTGTCTTACTTTGTGAAATTATGAGTAAGAGATCAGAATTGCTGTGGGTGATGGTGAACATTCATATAAGAGTAATTTTAAATTAAGTAAATTTAAAGATAAAAGGAATGATTTGGGACTAGTACACCTAGGACTGGGACCTTTGGTCTTCTGACTTATATTACAAGGCATGGTATAGTAAGCAGATAGAGCTTTGGCTCTAGCATAAGCACAGGCTCAAATTCCATTCCCATCACTTACTTGCTGTGAGACCTTGGACAAATCATTTGTTCTCTCAGAGTTACACTTTCCCACTTTGTCAAGTGAGAATAATACTGCCTACTTCTTAAGGTTCTTGTACAAATTAATAGAAGTAACATATACATAGAACTGTGAATATAGGCACTTACCAAACTTTTCTCTTCCAGAGATGTCAATAAGCAGTATGCAATATGACCTTCTCTCTCTAAATAAAGATTATCCTTAAAAAAGAATCTGCTGGGCTGGGCGCGGTGGCTCAAGCCTGTAATCCCAGCACTTTGGGAGGCCGAGACGGGTGGATCACGAGGTCAGGAGATCGAGACCATCCTGGCTAACATGGTGAAACCCCGTCTCTACTAAAAAATACAAAAAACTAGCCTGGCGAGGTGGCAGGCACCTGTGGGAGAATGGCATGAACCTGGGAGGCGGAGCTTGCAGTGAGCTGAGATCCGGCCACTGCACTCCAGCCTGGGTGACAGAGCGAGACTCTGTCTCAAAAAAAAAAGAATCTGCTAGCCGGGTGCGGTGGCTCACGCCTGTAATCCCAGCACTTTGGGAGGCCGAGGCGGGTGGATCACCTGAGGTCTGGAGTTCAAGACCAGCTGACCAAAATGGTGAAACCCCATCTCTAGTAAAAATAGAAAAAAGTAGCTGGTGTGGTGGCACATGCCTGTAATCCGAGCTACTTGGGAGGCTGAGGTAGGAGAATCACTTGAACTCGGAAGGTGGAGGTTACAGTGAGCCGAGATCGTGTCATTGCACTCCAGCCTGGGCAAAAAGAGCAAAACTCCATTTCAAAAAACAAAAAAAAATAGAATCTGCTATTTTATGTCCTTTCTTATGCTCAACAAGCAGTCTTTTTTTTTTTTTTTTTTTTAAGGAAGCATTCACATCACTTTCCCTCAATCTATGTAGCAGACAGTTGAGTGTAGCTTTCTTCTTCACTATGTCTCTTTCAGAAATCAGCAAATAAAGAATGTGATTCTTTGCCCTTTTGCTTGAATATCTGGCATGTAATAAGATTGTTGTGATTCTGGGGACTGAGGACATAAGAAACTTCCCTTTGTAGTCATACCTTCCATGAACACACATTTTGTTGAAAAGAGCAAACTCGGTCACCCTGTGCCAAATCAGCAACAATCTTGAGCTGGGCCTAGAAACCAAATGTCAAAATCTGTATAAAAGATGCACAATTCAGAGGAAAGCAGTGAACTGGGAAAATTGATTTCCTTGGTGACAGAGCTGAAATCAGTGTCCCCAGTCTGGCTAATCCAAGGACACAGAGAATAGGGTAGGGCCTGCCTGAGTACTTGGCACCATTAATTTTTTTTCTTACTCTTTTAATAAAGTCTCTCATTGTTTTAGTGGCTCTGTGGTTAATTTTTTTCTAATGAGACTAGGTTAACTAAAATCATCTGACATGGAAAAGGAGGAGGTAAGGTTGAAAAGGAACCTAATTAGCAAGTTAATTATAGCAAGCAAAAAAGTGCAGTGGTTATATAAATAAGCTATTGTTATGCGCATGCAAGTTGGGCCTTGTCAGGGGACTGGCCAAGGTTTAGAGGTCAGAGGATCCATGTAATTAGGTGTTTAGGAAAAAAATAAATAAAAGCAAAACAGCCACCAGAATTAAGAATGGCTGATGAGCCACTAACAGAAATGCCTTATTAAATTGGGGCTGTACTGCTGAAGGGGTTGTTGGAGCTGCTTCAGGGATTCCAAGGAAGAGTAGTCCCCCACTCCCCAGCCCCAAAAGCTGGCTGGAACCAGAGCCAACAGAATTGCTGGTGAGGAAAGTTTAAAGGCCTGATCACAAGGGTCCCTGGACCACAGAGGTGGCAGTGGGGCTGGTAATGTCACTATGCTGGGCAGCAAGAAGAAATACATTGTTAATGGCAACTCTGGGATTAAGGCCCAGGTGAGGCTAAGCTCTTATTTACCAGTCTTGCCGCTGCTATAGCCATTATTGTAAAAAGCCAGCTGCTTATACTCTTTTTCCCCTCCTTTCCTGCTTTCATCCCTCCCTCTGGTGTAAGGTGAACTACCCCTCTTTTAACAGTCTCTTTTTCTCCTTTGCCTTAATGCCTGTTGGAATTAGGCAATTCTCTCTCATATGGAAAAGGAGGATTTCTTTAAAAGACCCTGGTTCCAGACAAGGTAGGAAAGTTAGGGGTATAATCTACTAAGGTACCACAATTGGGGTGGGCAGATTACAAAACCAATCCATTACAAAATGGACTGTTGAGTGAAGAATATATTGGTGTTTAATTATTGAGAGGAGGTAGACACCAGGGAGCCACTTAATTCATGTTCTGGTTGTCAGAGAAAGATACTTGTTTCTTGGGGAAAATTGTATAACTTATATTTAAGTGGTTAATCTTGCTCTAATATTTTTCTGTCTTAAAGAAACTTGACTTCAGTGTCTAACCAATAAGCAAGGTTTTAGAACCCTATGTTCTAAGTGGATAAAGCCTTGCACAACCCAGTCTTCTTTAGTACTAAAAGATAGCATGAACTTGTCCCAGGAAGGAGGGATTACTGTAAATAGAAAACATTATAGAGAAGACAGCTCAGCTCAGAGAAACTGGTTTGAGATGATAATGCAGCTAGATAGCTATACGGTTTGTTCACCCCGATCCTACAATCTAGGGAATAAGAGTGACTGGCCCCCTCTAGTGGTGTGTGTACATGGTGTGTGTGCATATGCACCCACATGTGCATGTACGCAGGTGTGAGGTTGTGTTGAGCATCTGAAACAGGATTTATCTATTCTTCTTTAAAGGGGACACTGGAAAAGTTAGTGACTCAGGGTGACCTTTGAAAAGTTCCATTATTATTCCTTTTCCTAGACGGGCTTCTAAAAAAGAATAAAGACATGTGACTGTTTTGAACAAGGTTGGTGAAATGGAAGCCAGAGTTTGCAGCCTGACTGCTATCCACCTCCCAGCTTTCCACCTCCCAGCTTCCCACCTTTCCTCTTCTTCTCAGCTGTTTTTGCCCTTAAAAATCATTTTAACTTTAGATTTTGTTTGTGTTTACCATATTTACTGAATATTCAACCAAGTATAGAAGTGAAGATAGAATAGGCTACTTCAGATATATTGATTCAGCACTTGATTGAGTGCCTAGGATTTGTGCCTGAGGATATAAGGGTGAATGAGAATCACAGCTTCTCCCTTTATGAGCCTATAGTTTATAGAGAATACAGGTAAGTAGACAGGTAGTTACATTCAGTGTGATAAGTGCTGTGCTAGGAGAAATGCAGTACATGAAAGTTCATGTACGTCCTATGGGAGTACATAGAAAGGCACTTTATCTTTTTGGAATAAGTTGTTAGTTGAGCAAAATAATCATCTTTGTCATTTTTTTTGTTTGTTTGTTTATGAAGAGCTTCTTATCTGATGAGTTTTCCTATTGCTGAAAACAATTTGCAAGCCCTAAAGCACTTTGCAGGCTTTATTTGTTGTTATGGCTATGAAAAGACTATGAATCCCCCTAAAAGGCAATGTGAAGCTAATTCAATTTGGCATTGGTCCCCTTGTCGCAATACTCAAGTGACTCATTAGTTACCTCTAACTGCGGGAAGTGGAGCCGTCAGTTCCTGCTTTCATTCTGGTGTACTGTATGTTCTGCCCATCATGGAACCATCTTTTTATCATTAAAGGTGGAGTCACTTGTCAGATCTTTGATCATTTTCATTAGACCTTCCTCTGTGCCACCTTGGATTCAGAATAGGCAATTATACAAACAGAGAAAATGAAAAAGTTATTAGTTGAATAAATTATATGAGCTTTTTTTTTCCCCAAACAAGTATAGCTTATAAATGACCTTTGATTTGTAGAGTATTATAAAGTATCAGCTGGAACCTCCAACAATAGGAGAAAGATAAAATTGTAAGAAAATCATTATCAAATAATCATCAAAAATGCAACCTCCAGAGTATGATGTGAGGTTTATACATATTCAGTCAAGTAATCTGCTCCTTCTATATCTGTTATAGTTAATGATCAATCTTACTGCTTTTAGGTATTTTATAACATCAAATATTAAAAAATAAATTAATATTTACTTACTAGCCAGGCTCGGTGGCTCATGCCTGTAATCCCAGCACTTTGGGAGGCCGAGGCGGGCGGATCACAAGGTCAAGAGATCGAGACCATCCTGGCCAACGTGGTGAAACCCCGTCTCTACTAAAAATACACAAATTAGCTGGGTGTGGTGGCGCACACCTGTAATCCCAGCTACTCAGGAGGCTGAGGCAGGAGAATCACTTGAACCCAGGAGGTGGAAGTTGCAGTGAGCCGAGATTACGCCACTGTACTCCAGCCTCACTACAGAGTGAGACTCCATCTAAAAAAAAAAAATTTACTTACTAGTATTGGAAAGCTAACTAATATATTTTAGAAAAACTTTAACAAATTAGAGTGGCTACCTGCAAGAGTTACGAGAGCATTGAACTGTAGGAGTCGGGTAGGGAGTGGATTTATTGAATTTTCTGCTATGTTTCAATTTACATGCATTGTCTCATTGAACCCTCTCTAAAACCTGTGAGGTAAGTACTTTTATCTCTGTTGTATTTATGGAAAAATGAGACTCACTAAAGCATCTTGAGCAACATCACACAGTTAATGAGTGGCATAGCCAGAATTTAAATGCAATTTCAGAATGTTCATTCTTAATGAAAAGCCTTTTTAAAAATTATTAAATCATACCATTTCCTGATATTCTTGAAACCTGAATGCAAGTCATTTTGCCTTCCTGTACCTTGCAATTTTCTCATCTAGATATATGGAGCTTACAAATATAATAATCTCAAATATTCTTTCCAGTTTTACTTTTCAGTGAAACTGTAGAAAATATTTCTGAATATGACTCAACTTTCTAAAAATTCAAGCAGAATATCCCATTCTCTATTTGTGGGGAGTGGGGTGTCACAATTTTATTGTAAAAAGCATATAGTCAAAGAGTGGGCCAGGCACTCTGGCTCATACCTATAATCCCAGCACTTTGGGAGGCCGAGGTGGGTGGATCACTTGAGGTCAGGAGTTTGAGACCAGCCTGGCCAACATGGTGAAACCCCGTCTCTACTAAAAATACAAAAATTAGCAAGGCATGGTGGTGTGTGCCTATAATCCTAACTACCAGGAGGCTGAGGCATGAGAATCACTTAAACCCGGGAGGTGGAGGTTGCAGTGAGCCAAGATTGCGCCACCACACTGCAGCTTGGGTGACAGAGTAAAAGTCCATCTCAAAAAAAAAGAGCATATCAAAGATTTAAATTTGATTAGAAACATAGTAGGAAAAGAATGAGACATCGCCCGACACAGTGACACATGCTTGTAGTCCCTGCTATGTGAGAGGATGAGGTGAGAGGATTGCTTGAACCCAGGAGTTCAAGGCCAGCCTAGGCAATATGGAAAGACCCCATCTCGGCCGGGTGCGGTGGCTCACGCCTGTAATCCCATCGCTTTGGGAGGCAGAGGCGAGCGGATCACTTGAGGTCAGGAATTCGAGACTAGCCTGGCCAACATGGTGAAACCCAGTCTCTACTAAAAATACAAAAATTAGCCGGGCGTGGTGGCGGGCACCTGTAGTCCCAGCTACTTGGGAGGCTGAGGCAAGAGAATCGCTTGAACCCAGGAAGCAGAGCTTGCAGTGAGCCAAGATAGCGCCACTGCACTCCAGCCTGGGCGACAGAGCGAGACTCCATCTCAAAAAAAAATATAAAAATAAAAATAAAACAATAATAATGAATAAAAAAGTATTCTTCTCTTCAAAGAGTCTTAACATTCCAAACGTAGGTTGATACAATCAGATCGACTGTTAGGTGAAAGCCTGTAATACAAGCCTTGAATTGCTGTCTCAAAATGGAGGTTCTTTTTCTTCATATAACTAGGTTTCTTTTTCTTAGCAGATCCAGTTTGCTGACCAGAAGCAAGAATTCAACAAACGTCCCACCAAAATTGGACGTCGCTCTCTGTCTCGTTCCATTTCTCAGTCATCTACTGACAGCTACAGCTCAGGTGAGTACTGAGCTGCTGTGGACTTAGCTGTTGAGGCTAATAAGTATGATCTCAATGGGCCCTCCTGTCTATCCAAGGCTAATTAAGCATGACCAAGACCGTGCTTTGAATAAATACTCTGAGTCAAAATTTAGACTAAAATTCTGGGTGGAATCTTTGGATTTCTCTTGGCAATTCTGATTGGACCTTAATAGAGGCCTCCTCTTCCAATAGAGGCAGAAGAGGGTGATTAAGGAAATTGAATTCTTTAATATACTCAGAAGGGTGGAATATGTCATTGATGACCTTTCCTGAACAGTATGTGTATATATTTGTGGGTTTTTTTTTTTTTTAATCATTTGAAAATAAAAAAGTTCTTTATCCCTCCATCTGGTACTTGCAAATTAACAGGGAAACCTCAATTGCCCCAAGAAATAAGGAAGACACTGCAGCTAGTTCAAGCAAGTGAGCCCTTTGCCTTCTCCCCTAAGCCGTGACATTGGACTTCTTGTTACTCCTCCCATCCTTTGCACTGGCATTAATTCAAATACATGTGCCCTGGGACTGAGTTATCATTTAATGCCAGGTAAGCTGTTACTGTGTAGGACCCCTTCAAGGCATCAGCCATTTGTGCTAAATGCTGGCTAGTATGAGTCTGATTCAAAAAGGAGTTAGTTTATTTTGCTCTTGTGTTGGCATGTGGTAGGGAACTGAGTGCTTGCCCTAGTTACCTCTTCACATTATAAATAGTAATATTCATTAGAAAATTTTTATCATGACCTGAAATTTTATTTGTTCTTCGTACAAATAGGAAAGTAATATTTGTTATATAAAGTTGAAGAACAGTTGTTTGGGAAGCTGTAGCTTTTAGGCGGGGTAGATTATATACATTTTACATTTCTCTTTTTACTTTCCCCCCACAGTAACAGTGAATGATGTAAAGCATATAACATCACTTCCTATGGATTTGTATCTAAAGATACAGAATCTTGTACTACCTTTTTTTGGGGGTAGCACAAGATTTGAGACAGGGTCTCACTCTGTCACCCAGGCTGGAGTGCAAGTGGCATGGTCATAGCTCACTGCAGCCTTGACCTCGTGGACTCAAGTCTACTGAGTATCTGAGACCACAGGCTCCCACCACCATGCCTGCCTAAATTTAAAATTTAAAATTATTTGTAGAAATGGAATCTTGCCATGTTGCCCGGGCTGGTCTCGAACTTCTGGGCTCAAATGATTCTCCTCAGCCTCCCAAAATTCTGGGATTACAGGCGTGAGCCACTGCGCCTAGCCGGGAAACCTATCTTATTCTACTGAAATAAGCAGTGTTGAAAATTCACGAACTGGTTAGTGTAACTCTGGAAACCATAATAATTGTGAAAAATGTGAATTGTAAAATAGTTGTAACATTTTAAGCTGTGGGTTTCTGCATGTTATCTAAAGATTGATACTAAGTAATAATAATAATGTCAAATTTTAACTCCAGCTCAGTCTCTGCCTGACACACTAGATATACATATCCAACTATATTCCTGCAGAGGAAACCAATACCTGCCTTCCCACCCAACCCCCATAGGCAGGGCGTGTACTTTAAAACATATCTATTTACCTGGAAGAGAGTAGTGATGCCCTTGGTTTCTAAGTGAGCACATAGTGGCTTGGCATAGCTCGTTGGTGAATGATATGGACTGGTATCATCCTGGCAAACTTGGACCTTTTAGATTAAACTATATGAAATTACCATTTTTTAAAGTCAAAAATTGCCAACCTAATGTATCTATTTAATGATATTAAGTTCAGGTGCAGGAAGTCAAAACATCCTGGAGAAGAAAAAGAACTTAAAGATCTCATTTGGCTTCCCACTAATTGCTGACCTCTTTGGGAGCATTTTAAATCATAGGATGCTACTTACTATACAGATTTATCTCCTGATAAGTTCTTATATAATCCCTGGAATTTAAAGATTTTATTTAAAATTTGCTGGTTTTGGTTGCCTGATTTGGGGGTATCCCACTGTCCTGGTTACCGTCATCTGGACATATTTCAGATTAGGTATCATTTTAAAAATATTATGCCTATCAACATAATATTCTCAAAGGTCTGAACTAATCTACAGGAAGTGCTCCGTAAACTCAGTGCTTTTAAAATGAAACCCAGGCCGGGTGCAGTGGCTCACGCCTGTAATCCCAGCACTTTGGGAGGCCGAGGCGGATGGATCACGAGGTCAAGGGATCGAGACCACCCTGGCTAACACGGTGACACTCCATCTCTACTAAAAATACAAAAAATTAGCTGGGTGTGGTGGTGGGCGCCTGTAGTCCCAGCTACTCTGGAGGCTGAGGCAGGAGAATGGTGTGAACCCCGAAGGTGGAGCTGGCAGTGAGCTGAGATTGTGCCACTGCGCTCTAACCTGGACCTGGAGGACAGAGCGAGATTCCATCTTAAATAAATAAATAAATAAATAAATAAATAAATAAATAAATAAAATAAAATGAAACCCAGACTGTTTGTTTCTTTAGCAGCTGCATCACATGCACTGTTACTTTGTTTTGTTTTTTGTTTTTTTCTTTTTCTTTTCCCCTTTGAATGAATGGTTGTCAAGCCCTTTTAAACATTTTTTTCTTTTTCTTTTCCCCTTTGAGTGAATGGTTGTCAAGCCCTTTTAAACAAACTCTGACTAGAAATACCTACTACCTTGATTATTGGACTAGGAGTTAGGAGAGACCTAGTTTCTAGTCTTTGATCCATGTTTCATTTGTTGTGTGATGCTGGAAAACTTGCACCTGGCATCTTCATAACTCAGACAATGGAGAGTTATATACAATGACAGAAAAAGAGCTTCATGTGCATCAAATGAAAAGCCAAGAGTAATGGGACTGACTCACAGCTTTCTAAATAATGACGAGACATATATGCAAATGTGTTTCAATAAGAACTTGGGACCCATTTTCAGCATACAGTATAATTTAAATGACGAGACTGGGCACAGTGGCTCATGCCTGTAATTCCAGCACTTTGGAAGGCCGAGACAGGCAGATCACCTGAGGTCAGGTGTTCAAGACCAGCCTTGCCAACATGGTGAAACCCCGTCTCCACAAAAAATATAAAAATTAGCTAGGCATGGTGGCACACGCCTGTAATCCCAGCTACTCCAGAGTCTGAGGCATGAGAATCGCTTGAACCCAGGAGACAGAACCAATGAGCTGAGATTGTGCCACTGCACTCCAGCCTGGGCAACAGAGTGAGACTCCATCTAAAAAAAAAAATTAAAAAAAAAATAATAATTTAGGCTGGGTGCGGTGGCTTACACCTGTAATTCTAGCACTTCAGGAGGCCAAGGCGGGTGAATCACCTGAGACCAGGAGTTCGAGACCAGCCTGACCAACATGGAGAAACCCCGTCCCTACTAAACATACAAAAATTCGCCGGGCATGGTGGCACTTGCCTGTAATCCCAGCTGCTCAGGAGGCTGAGGCAGGAGAATTGCTTGAACCCGGGAGACAGAGGTTGCAGTGAGCTGAGACTGTGCCATTGCACTCCAGCCTGGGCAACAAGAGTGAAACTCTGTCACAAAAAAAATTAATGATAATTTAAATGACTATAGCAATTAAACTGGAAAGCCCCAAAGACTGACCTCTTCCCTTCTCAGTTTGTACTTTCTCCCTAGATGATAAAACCAATTTATCTCATTGGTTTAAATACCGTGTATTGGTGTTTGATTCTTATATTTTATCCCAGCTTAAATGTCTCTCCTGTATATTAGATTCATATATACAACTGCCTACTAGGTCCTTTCACTTGAATGTTTTATAGGTATCTCTTTTTATTTTATTTTATTTTTTCTTTTTAAGAGACAGTGTCTTGCTTTGTTGTCCAGACTGGAGTATAGTGGCACAGTCATGGCTACTTGTAGCCTCGAACTCTTGGGCTCAGCCAGTCATCCCACCTCAGCCTCCCCGGTAACTAGGACAACAGATGTGTACCACCACATCCGGCTAAGTTTTGAAAATTTTTTTGTAGTGATGGGGGGTCTCACTTTGTTGCCTAGGCTGGTCTCAAACTCCTGGCCTCAAGCAGTCCTCCTCCCAAAGTGCTGGGATTACAGGCATGAGCCATGGCACCCAGCCCATAGACATCTCAAACCTCCCATGTATTAAAAACTGAGCTCCTCAGTTCCAACCTTACCCATCTTCAGTCTATTCTCAACACTACAGCCAAATGTATTCTTTTAAAATAAGTCATGCCATATCATTTCACTGCCTAAAACCTTCCAGTGGCTTCCCAATCTCACTCTTAGGTAAAGCCTAAAGTTCTTACAATGGCCTACATTTCTGTTCACCTCTCTACTTCCCTAAACCTCCCCACTCCCCGAGATGGTCATTTCACTCTGGCCTTGCTAGCCTCCTCCTGTTATTTTGAAACATGCCAAGCACTCTCCTGCTTCAAGACCTTTGTACCTATTCCCTCTGCCTGGAATGCTCTTTTTCCAGATACATGCATGGCTGGCTACCTTACCACCTCCAGTTCTTCACCAAAAATCATCAACTTCTCACTGAATCCTATCCTGGCTACTCTTTTAAATTGTACCCAACATGGTGACTATAGTTAATAACAATGTGTTGTATTCTAGAAAATTGCTAGGACAACAGATTTTAAGTGTTCTCACCACAAAGAAATGATAGGAATATGAGGTAATGCATATGTTAATTATCTCTGTTGAGCCATTCCACAATGTGTACATATCTTGAAACATCATGTTATACGCATAAATATGTACAATTTTGTCAATTAAAAATTCATTAGAAATAAATACTATACGGAGCTCCACCCAACATTCTCTATCAAATTTTCCTCTATTTTTCTTCATAGCACTTATCATATAACATATATATGTTACTAATATGTTTTGGTCTTTTCCCTTCTACTTAAATGCAGGATCCATGAGAACAGAGATTTTTTTTTTCCTTTTTTTTTCTGTTTTGCATTGCTGTATTCCCAGCACTTAGAACTGTTTGACACAAAAGAGGTACTCAATAAATACATATTGGTGAAAGGTGTTCAGAGACATTATACTTCTATACCCTTGTTGAGATCTCTAATATACTCAGTGTGTGTGAACAACAAAAGCAGGTTTATGAGATTTCAAAACAAGATACTTTCCTGTCCAAAGTGCTTGTTTTGCTGAAGATACTCAGAGGCTTACATAGGCTGTAGCCTCCTCTCCCTTCCTAGGGATCGTAGTACTAAGTTTTGCCATGCTTTCATTTAGGAACCTCTACCAGCTTTTCTCAACCAGGGATCCTCATCTGAATCACAGAACACAGAAAATGATTTTATAGACTTTCTTAATTTTCCAAAAGATGATACATAACTAGTACCTTTCCAGATGTGTGGAAGAGAAGTTAATTCATCATGTACAATGAATGCTTCAAGGCATTAGGACTTAATTCTAGCAGAACTCAGGTTGAACAACGCTGCATTAATCCATGAAACTATTTTATAAGAAGCAAACTTCTAAAAAACTCTTCCCCTAAGGAAAAAAACCTCATAAAAACAAATGAACAGAAGATACTTTTTTAAAAATCAGACCATTCTCAGTGATATATTTCTGAATAAGCTGTCTTTGCAATGAGTTACTTGGTTAAGAATGAGGAGAGAAGACAGGAGTCCCTTCTTCACAATTGGTTCTTTTTTTCCCCAAACTCTACAATTCTTATAAAGTTTGATATATTTTCAGATTTTTCTGAACAACAAAGTTTTGTTTGTTTGTATTTGAGATGCTAACATAGCTTTTTACACATTTCTAGAGTGTTATTCATCAGTGAAGTCTGCTATAACCCGACACACAGGTCCCTACTGTTACTTCCATTACCAAATGAATAGGTTAGGCCCAAGAGGAGTTGCCTGACATAAAATAGTCTAATAGGACTAATTCAGTCAGGGTTCTGACTGCTGCTTCTCCTAGCAGTAACTCACAGTATCACAGCTGCTGAGAGGTAAAGCTAATCAGGCTTGAGCCTTAAAACGTGTTTACATGTTCTGTGAGATAGATTGTGGATTCTTGATTCATCATGTTGTATTTTGATTTTGGAAAATAATGAAACAAGATAACATCCCATAGTACCGTTATATTGTACTTCGTACTCCTTTTCTACATAGAAACTGAACCCTTCTGGTTATCATCTCATTTATTCATAAGATTTTTCTGGTGGTAGTTGGGGGAAAGAGCATGAGGAAAGAGGGAATCTGTTACAGTTTGCAGTTGGATAAATTGAAAATTGGTCACTTAACCACTTAGGGTTGAAGCTAGAGCTAGGATTTCAGGACTATTTTAGTAGGTTATTGGTTGTTCTTGCTTATTTAAACTATGACTCTGGGCTTTAGAGTATGCTGGCAATTACAAATATTTTAGAAACTCTGTTCAAGTGTGTTTGTACGTATGTGCTGGGTTTCTCTAAATTTTCCTATGAACAATCCTTAATGCTATCTCAACTGTCATCATGAGTTTGTTACTCTGTGGCAGAAATGAATATGGATTCAAAGAATAAATGAGTAAATGTCACTAATTCAGCAATAACCTTTCCACTGTGTTTGCAGAACTAGTAATACATTCTCTTGGTCTGGATCTGTCAGCCATGTCGTATCCACATAGTAGGACAATCTAGACAACTGATATTTTTGGTTCTTACCTGATAGCAGGTCCGTATAAGGGGTTCTTTGAGGCCGGGCATGGTGGCTCAAGCCTCTAATCCTAGCACTTTGGGAGGTCAAAGTGGGTGGATCACCTGAGGTCAGGAGTTCAAGACCAGCCTGCCCAACATGGCGAAACCCCGTCTCTACTAAAAATGCAAAAATTAGCCGGGCACAGTAGCAGGCGCTTGTAATCCCAGCTACTAGGGAGGCTGAGGCAGGAGAATTGCTTGAACCCAGGAGGCGGAGGTTGCAGTGAACTGAGATCGTGCCACTGTGCTCCAGCCTGGGTGACAGGGTAAGACCTTCTGTCTTCAAAAAAAAAAAAAAAAAAAAAAAGGCTCTTGGAAAACAAATACATTTTGGCTCAAAGAAAAACATTGGTTGAATTAACTGTAACTACTTGACTACTGTTAAGAAAGTAAAATACTTTTTTTTCCAGCTTTTAGAATAGGGAAATGGTATAAAGATTTTTTTTTTTTTTCTTTGAGTAGGGGGGAAAAATGGTGAAGCCAGAAATTGGAATGTTTCCCTTAAGGGGAAATTTTCAAATTTTGTTTTGCTTTTTTGTTTTCTTCTGACTCATTCTTAGAAACTAAAGAGGCATAGTAAGGGGGATCTCTTCTGGGTAGAGTTAGGACTCCAGTCTCAACCTCTCAAATCACTGCTAGCCAACCACCTGCTGCTTGGGTAGATCAGTAGGAGATGATGGAGATATAAAAAAAGAGAAACTGCTAAATGATAATGTATGTATGTCATTCTTTTCCCATTCAAAATCCTAAAGCTGAGTAAGAACCCTTAAAGATGTTATATCTGGAACTGAATTTAAAATATGTGCAGAAGTAGGTAATATCAGGTATCATTTATTGAATGCTTAATTACTGTATGCCAAGCATTGCACTAAGCACTTTACATATATTATCTTACTTAATCTGCTCAACAACTTGACTCTGACAAGTCATGTTCTCCTATTATATAGTTTTATGACATCCTGATTTCTGCTTTACAGCACACATTACAACTGTGTGTTTTTTTTAAGCTCTAAATAACTAATTTTGTAACTAGTTATTTCTTTGTTGACTCACTGACTTGACTGAAAACTCTATGAAGATAAGGACCATCTATATCTGTCCCGTATTTCCAGCACCTAGGCTATGCCTAGTACACAATAGATGCATAATTAAAATTTGAATAAACAACTGAATGTGTGAATGACTGAATACGTGAGTAAATTAACAGCTCTTTCAAGTGGATCAGCTCCACTTTATACACCCAGAAACAGAGACTGAGAATTAAATCAAAGACTGACTCCAGAACACGTGACCAATATATTTGAATGGCCATTGGGAAGCATAAAAGTCATCATGACTCTGAAAAAGGATTTGAGATTTCAGATATTCTGAATATGAACACTTTCTTCAAAAGTAATTTTCCCATAAATCTGGATCAGGATTAGGGGTGGCTATTATCTTTTTATCTCTCAGGTGGTAGAAGCATGGTTCCCCTAAGCCTCTAATTTATTAGGTATTTCTGAATATTGATTAGTAAAACAGATGACTTCCCAGAAAGCTGTTTCTGGGTTCTGTTGCCAAAAGTACTTTGAACTTTCACTCACCCTAGGAGAGAGAACCACAAACTTTTTGTACAGATTAGCTCCTTTCAAGAACAAAAGTCTCTTTGGGGATTTACTAATTCCCTCACCTCCCCTGGTGCCCATGTTCATTCCTGTTGCCTCGTGTTAGGACTTTGCTCCAGCTCCGTGAGAGATTCTCAAGCCCCTGCTGCCCAAATGGTTTGTAGTGCCATGCCTGATTAACTGGGCAAGGTCAGACTTGCCTTTTACAGCCCTCCTAGAGATAGACCATTTGCTAAGAAATCTCAGAAATGCCTTAATTCTCTGGATATAAGTAGATCAGAGTATCATAGACCATAGGCACTCTGAGCTTTCACAGTTTTCTACCCTTAAAAGTGATGGCAGTACTTTACTCCATTGAGAGATACAAATCTTTTTCAAGAGAGTGTTTCTTAACCCCCCAAAAAACTTGGAGGTTAAGAACTATCTTCAGAAATTCAAACGCAAGTCAGGGATGGACACTGCTTCAAATAATCTAGCAAGTGGTTAGTAACTACAGAATCCTGTGAAGACTAAAAAGACCCCAGCTAAGCATGTGAATAGCAGTAGCAGCAGCTGCCTGTTAGCCACGATAAAAAGTTTTGGACCTTTCACACTCTAGTGTATGTTGCTAAATGGATTAGTTATCAGAGCATTTTATTGTGCCAAAGAGGATTTATTCACTTCTTTGGGAGTCTAAAATGCCTAACGCGGGACCCACTGAGGCCAGCAAGAAGGGAGAGCACATTGAATACTTCATTGTTAATGTCTAATTAGGTCTGCAGGCACAATTCAGCCTCATCAGAGTCCGTCGTCAAAAAGAAAGCTCTGTTATGTCAGACAAATACTTTTTGTGTGGTTCTTAATTACTTTCCCATGGATTCCTTATTTTCTAGGTCTTATCTGTTCAGTAATTGTACTAAAACACAAATTATATCAAATATTTAAGCAGCACACAGAGCGGAGTAGCTAGAATCCCAAAAATCCATAGGTTAATGACCATGATCTTGCATTAGGAACTTTCACCTAATGTTACCATGGTGTAACCTTTCCTTTTTGCATATTCAAGGACCTTTGTATGTTCTGAAGATGAAGTTAACCCTAATTTCAAGTTAAGGCTATCCAGGAAGAATGTCTTTGGCAATCTCTTTCAGCTTCCCTCTTCTGGTCTGTGTATAGCATGTAGGTGCTTACCAGAGGTAAAAAATTTATATGGCGCTAGGTGGCTAGAGAAGCCTCAGTTCGCTCTGTGGTTTGGAATTTTAGAGGAAGCATTTTTTTATTCCCTGAGCATTTTTTATTCTGTCATTCCAGCGGCTTCATATACAGATAGCTCTGATGATGAGACATCCCCCAGGGACAAGCAGCAAAAGAACTCTAAGGGAAGCAGTGACTTCTGTGTTAAGAACATCAAACAGGCAGAGTTTGGACGAAGAGAAATTGAAATTGCTGAACAAGGTAAAGAAAACAAGCACCTTTTCCTTCTTAACCTGCCTGTGTCTTTTTGTCTGTATTAATCCCTTTTTATGTCTGGGGTCTGGTAGCTTGTGAAATTTCTATGTGATAAGAATACTTATAACAAAAGAAATATGAGTTCAGAAAACACTGGGAAAATCTGGCAAGTCTAGAAGGAACCCTATATTTGGGAAAAAAAAAAAAGGGGAGAGAGACTGGATAAGGACAGTAATATAGAGAATCAGAACCCTGGAGCATTTGCCTCTGAAAGCCCTTTATAAAGGAAAATTCAGGTTTAATGTCTTGATCCCTGGAGAAACCTAATCTAACCTGATCAGGGGAAGGATCTTAACTTAAGAAAATAAGTTTTTCTGTTTATTCTTTTATCTCTTACTCCCTCTTCTTTAATATTGCTGTATTTATTGGGCCTTTTCAGAAATGCCTGCATTGATGGCTTTGAGGAAGAGAGCTCAAGGAGAAAAGCCTTTGGCTGGAGCCAAAATCGTGGGTTGCACACACATCACTGCTCAGACTGCTGTGAGTTCTTTTCTTTTCTCCTTTTAATAACAATAGTTAATAATAGCCACGAGCTACCGAAAGCTTACAACATGCCAAGCACCACGTTAAGAGCTTAACATTAATCCTTATAGTAGCCATATAAAGGAGGTATTCTTGTTTCCATTTTATAAACGAAGCAGCTGAGGCTCAGAGTCCCTAAAATATTTGTTTAAGGCTATACAGCTAGAAATCACAGAGTCAAGATTTTAACTTCAATATATAGTAGTCCTCCTGCCTTGTCTGTGGGGGATAAGTTTCAAGACCCCTAGTGGACACCTGAAACTTCAGGCAGTACTGAACCCTATATATATTATGTTTTTTCCTATACATATATACCTATGATCAAATTTAATTTATGCGGTTGGCCCTCCATATCCACCAGTTCTGCTTCCTGAGGATTTGACCAACTGCAGATCAAAAATATTCAGAAAATAAAATAATATAGCAATAAAAAATAACAGATAAGAAATATAACAACTATTTACATAGCATTTATACTGTATTAGGTATTATAAATAACCTAGAGATGCTTTAAAATATACAGAAGGATGTGCACAGATTATATGCAAACATTACATTATTTTATATAAGGGACTTGAGCATCTTCAGATTTTGGTATCCATGGGAGTCCTGGAATCAGTTCCCTGAGGATACGGAGAGACAGCTATAAATTCAGCACAGTAAGAAATAAACAACAGTAACTCAAAATAAAAGAGAGCAATTGTAACAATAGACTGTAAGAAAAGTTATGTCACATAAAGGAATTTATCACAGTACATAGCAGAAAGTCCAAAGGGAAGGTAGACTTCAGATGCAGGATCTCAGGGCTCCAGCTTCACCTCTCTGATTCTCTTGGAGCTGCCTCCTCAGTATACTTACTTCACCCTCAAGCTGATAGCAAGATGCTTACAGCTCTTCTAGTCATCACAAACTGACATGAAAAAGAAGAGGGACCATTTCTTCCTCACTCAAGGGAAGTCCCTCCAGGATACTCCATAATGTCTCATTGGGCAGAACTGGATCACGTGCCTGTACTCCATCAGTCCTAGCAAGGGGCCTGGAATTACCATGATTTGCTTACACCAGTGATTCCTACCTTATTCTTACCAGTTTTAATGTCCCCTTTTTATTAAAAAACATTTTTTTTTTGCAGTGTCCCTGAATTATCCTGAAGTGAAATTCAGATATAATATGTATAGGTACATATAATCTTTAAAAAAAATCAATATGAAATCTTAACTGAAATATGAAGGAGGAAAAAAGTGCAATACTTAATGTGTATTTCAATATGTAAATACTTGAGGACAACTATAGTAGAACAATCAGATATTTGTACTATTTCACAGTATTATTTGAAATAGTATTATTTGAAGACAGAAAGAAATGTGTTACTGATTCCAGAGCATCAGAGCAGCATTGCCATGATTTTCTGAAATAGTAAACAACTTTTTGTAAACTTCTGAACAACAAGAACAACAAAAAGTACAAGTTTTCTCTTCATTTACATAGCTGTTACATTCCTGGAAAAACTATTGTTTTGTATTAAAACTACAAAACTACTTTTTGCTAATCTGTAAAGTGGAATTAGGTTTGAGTACTCAGATAATTGTAGATAGGTCTTTCACCCATGTGAACTTTCGTTTTGACGTTTGAAAATTGTACCAGCTACAGACACAGTTTTTTGTTGAGACACTCAGAATATAGAGATTCCTGGTCCTGCCCACTAAATGCCAATAGCACTCTCCTTCCAATTATTGTGGCAACCAAAAATGCCCCCACAGTTTTCTAGATCTCCTCTTTTATCACCAGAGATGCAGTATATATGGAGTTGCTAACCATAATGAGACCACTATAGGGAAATTGGAATATTGAGCAATGGTCTGGAATCTTTTATGGGGATCCATAAGATCTGGGTCATCTGTGTGGCTAGATCAGCTTTCCAAAGATCATGTCTCCCAAAGCACAACACTTATGTGGTCACATTCCTGATTCAGAACATTAGAGATTCCTCAAGGTACAGACAGCTACTATTAGCATCTTCACTATGAGACTTTTCTGGGTTATATGTTCTCCAAGGAAAAGAGTACCTTGACTGCCCAAAATTAATATAATAAATTGAAAAGCTATCTATTTTGGAGCTACAGACTAATGAATCAAGACAGAAACACTCTTGAATCTCTTTTGGCCTGCTCAGTCAGCGACATGAGACTTCAGTGTGGTAGCTTAAAATAGTAAGTACTTCTCTACTGTCTCATGTTGCTGAATTACATCTAGTTTGTTTTTTACCCTTAGGCCCACTGAGCATTACCACCCTTCATGGTTCCTTTTCTATTTTTTTCCTGAATGGATTAATCACAATTAGCTTACCCATTTTAATATTAATTTATTGTTTCCACTCCACATTTTTTTCCTTTAAAAAATAACTACAAAGAAATTTTGCTTTGTTTGCCAATCTAATACTCTTTCACCCTTATCTTAGTTCATTTGGGCTGCTATAACAAAATACCTTAGACTGGGTAATTAATAAACAATAGATATTTATTGTCCACAGTTCTGGAGGCTGGGAAGTCCAAGATCAACGCGCCAGCAGATTCAGTGTCTGGTGAGGGCCTGTTCCTCATAGATGGTGCTTTCTACGTGCCCTCACATGGCCAAAGGGGAACGCAAGCTTCCTCAGGCCTGTTTTATAAGTACACTAATCCCATTTGTGAGCGTAGAACTCTCATGTCTGATCACCTCCCAATCACTTCCATAATCACTTTTTAATACCATCGTCACCTAGGGGTTAGTTTTTAACATATGACTCTGGAGGAGGAGAACATACATTCAGACTGTAGCATTCCCCAAATACCATAGTGTATATTTTCTATAAACAAGGACATTTTCCTGTACAACCAGTATAACCATCAGAAGTAGAAAATTAACATTGATTCATTATTACCATCCAATCCTTAGATCCCACTGGAGTTTCACGTGTTGTTCTGATAATATTTTTCTAACGAAAGAATCCAGTCCATGGTTATATGTCACATTTAACTGTCATGTCTTTTTAATCTTCATTAGTATAGAACACTTTCTCAGTCTTTCTTTGATTTTCATGACCTTGACACTTTTGAAGATTACAGATGAATTATTTTGTAGAATTTCCTCAATTTGGATTTTTCTGATGCTTCCTCATTATGAGATTCAGGCTATGCATCTATGGTGGGAATACAGGGAAGTGATACATCCTGTCAGGTGGCACATGATTTCAATTTGTCCCAGAACTGATGATGTTCACTTTAATCCCCTGATTGAGGTAGTGTCTGCCAGGATTTTCCTCTGTAAAAGTTATTTTTCTCAGTTTATAATTAACATGTTTTTTAGACTGGGTGCGATGGCTCACGCTTGTAATCCCAGCACTTTGGGAGGTCAAGGCTGGCAGAGAGCACTTGAGTCCAGAAGTTCAAGACTCGCCTAGGCAACATGGTAAAACACCATCTCTACAAAAAAATACAAAAGTTAGCCAGGTGTGGTGGCACGTGCCTATAGTTCCAGCTACTTGGGAGGCTGAGATGGGAGGAGTGATTGAGCCCGGAAGGTAGAGATTGCAGTGAGCAGTGAGCTGAGATTGCACTGCACTCCAGCCTGGGTGACAGAGTGAGACCCTGTCTCAAAAATAAATAAAAATAGAATTAATATGTTTATGTGAGGTAGTACTATGAAACTGTAAATATCTCATTCTTTATCTTTGATTTATTCATTATTTTTATTTGTATGGAATCATTGTTTCCTATTTTATTTAATAGGTTATAATCCATTACTATCATTACTTACTTACATGATCATCTTGTTACCAGTTTGACCAGGGAGAGCCTCTTCAGTGTGGCTTCTGTGACTTCTTTGTCTTTTGACATATCGCTTTCATTCTTTGAACACTTTCTTGCTTTTGGTACAAGATCACCTAAGCTTATCTTGAACATTCCATGTCCTACTCTTGGAATCAGCCATTTCTCCCAGAATGCCTGGCTCCTTTTAGTGGATCTGGGCACTAATGTGCTGTTTGGTTTTGAAATGTCATTGTTCCCAGATCCTCTTTTTTTCCTCTCCATACATGTAATTGGAGTTCCAGAAGGCAAAGAGGGAAAGAATCCATAGATTCCCATAGATCCCATAGATTTTAAGCACTCTGTTCTGATTTTTTTCTGCCAGTCTTTCTTTTTGTATTTCAGTTCAGTAATTTCTTTTTTTGTTGTTGTTTTGTTTTGTTGAGTCATGTCTCACTGTGTCACCCAGGCTGGAGTGCAATGGTACAATCATTGCAGGCTCATTGCAGCCTCAAACTCCTGGGCTCAAGCGTTCCTCCTGCCCCAGCCTTCCAAGTAACTGGGACTACAGGCATGTACCATCATGCCCGGCTAATTTTTTAAGTTTTTTGTAGAGATGAGATCTTGCTGTGATGCCCAGGCTGGTCTCAAACTCCTGGCCTCAAGTGATTTCCTGCCTCAGCCTTTCAAAGTGCTAGGGTTACAGGCATGAGCCACTGTGCCTGGCTCAGTTCAGTAAATTTTATTGGTCTATCTTCAGGTTCACTGATTCTGTCCCTGGATGTGCCCAGTCTGATGATAAACCTGTTGAAGGAACTTTTAATTTGACATTTTTTTTTCTGGCATTTGTATTTGCCTTTTTTTTTTTTTTTAAGACAGAATTTTGCTCTTGTTGCCCAGGCTGGAGTGCAATGGCGCAATCTTGTCTCACCACAACCTCCACCTCCTGGGTTCAAGCGATTCTCCTGCCTCAGCCTCCCAAATAACTGGGATTACAGGCATGTGCCACCAAGCGGCTAATTTTGTATTTTTAGTAGAGATGGGGTTTCTCCATGTTGGTCAGGCTGGTCTCAAACTCCCGACCCCAGGTGATCCGCCCACCTCAGCCTCCCAAGGTGCTGGACTTTACAGGCCTGAGCCACCGCACCAGCCTGTATTTGACTTTTTATAATTTCCATCTCTGCTGAAATTTTCTATCTATTCATAGATGTTGTCTGTCTTTCTCAACTAGGTCCTTTAACATACACATATTACTCCAGCCTGGGCAACATAGCAAGACCCTGTGTCTAAAAAAGTAAAAATAAATAACATAAACATATTAATCATAGTTATTTTAAAGCTCCTGTCTGATCAAACATCTGGCTCATCTGAGAGCCTGCTTCTATTGTTTACTTATTTCCTGACAGTGTTGTTTTTTTTTTTTTTTACTTTTTATATGTCCTGACATTTTTAATTGAGTGGTAGTATATTAGTTTTCATTATAGTCATGAATTGGGCTGGATTTAGAGTTTGTTGTATACCAACAAAGGCTTCAAATTCCTCTAGCAGTGGACTGCTATAACCTTGTAATTTGAGGTTACCAAAGGACATTCCTCAGTGTTTCTGCTTTACCCTCAGTTTTCAGCTACTTCTGCACATGTGTGCCAGAGAAGTGTACTCTTTTCAAGTACCTGTCCCATCTGCCGCACTAGACTGCTGCTCCTTGTTTCCTGGGGCTAAGCACACGGTGAGGGCAAGTGGGGTTCTTGGATCTCTGGTGCGGTCTCAGTCTTAGGCAGACCTCTGTGAGGGCAGGGCTTTCTCAATATTCCTGCCTCTCCTATCTGTAGCAGCCAAACTTTGCCTTGCATCTGTGGTGGATCTTGGGTAAGACATGTTTTCCTGCCCTTCCTGGAGAGCTAGAAAGGTAGCAGATCCTTACTTTGTATCAGTGAACGGTCCTGGGCCCAAGAGTTTTTCCTGTGCCTCTCCCAGAGGCAGAGAGTTTTTGCTTCTGCCTTCCTCCAGAAACAGTGGATCTTTGCCTGGTCCCTAATAGCAGACCCACTTTTCCTGCTCTTCCTATAGCTTGAGGCTTTTTCTTCCTATGAGAGAAGAGTACAGGGAAGTGCCCAAGTTTCCTGTCTGTTTCTGAGCACAGCCAATCACTTCCTTGCCCCAGTCTTTCTTTTGAGCACTGGGTGGAAGCCTCTGGAAGACAGCCTGCATGTGAATGGGAAATCTACTTGTGCCTGGAGCTTCAACAAATTCCACATTGACACACTTTCCCACACCCAGCCTTTTCTAATTGTTCAGAAGTTTAGCTGACATTTATCCTCATCTGTGGCAGCCATTTCTTCCTCACATGCACTGCCAAAGGTGAAACAGTCTTCCCTCTCTCTTTAAAAGGATTTGTCACTCTTTGGAGGGCAGTTCACTTTGGTGCTTTACAGCCTCAGCTCTGCTTTACGGCCTCAGCTCTTTGATGGGCTCAAGAAGAGTTTGGCTTTGTAGATTACCCAGTTTTGGGGGTTTGTGTGTATGTGTTTGTTCGTTTTGTTTTGTTTTGAGACGGAGTCTTGCTGTGTCACCCAGGCTGGAGTGCAGTGGCGCAATCTCGGCTCACTGCAAGCTCCGCCTCCCAGGTTCACACCATTCTCCTGGCTCAGCCTCCCAAGTAGCTGGGACTACAGGCACCCCCCACCATGCCTGGCTAATTTTTTGTGTGTTTTCAGTAGAGACAGGGTTTCACCATGTTAGTCAGGATAGTCTCGATCTCCTGATCTCATGATCTGCCTGCCTCAGCCTCCCAAAGTGTTGCGATTACAGGCGTGAGCCACTGCGCCGAGCCATTTGTTTTTGAGACAGAGCTTTGCTCTTGTTGTCCAGGCTGGAGTGCAGTGGTGCAATCTTAGCTCACTGCAACCTCTGTCTCACCATTTCAAGCCATTGTCCTGCCTCAGCCTCCCAAGTAGCTGGGACTACAGGCGTGTGCCACCATGCCCGGCTAATTTTTCTGTATTTTTAGTAGAGATAGGGTTCACCATGTTGGCCAGGCTGGTCTCGAACTCCTGACTTCAGGTAATGACCCGCCTCAGCCTCCCAAAGTGGGATTACAGGCATGAGCCACCATGCCTGGCCATGTGTTTGGTTTTTTGGAGACAGGGTCTCGCTCTGTTGTTCAGGCTGGAGTGCAGTGGCACAGTCACGACTCACTACAACCTCCATCTCCCAGGCTCAAGCAGTCCTCCCACCTCAGTCTTCCTAGTAACTACCCAGCTTTTTCATGTCGTTAAGGTGGGAGCTTCTCTTGTAGCTTTGTGTATTCTAAACAGAAGCAGAACTGTAAATCTGTGTTTTTTAAGAAAAGTTTTGGCTCTGAAGTCCTTGATTTATTAAATCTTATGGGGAGGCTTAATTTAAATTGGTAAAAACATAGAGTCAGCTGGAGCCTCCGTCTTCCCATGGCTTCCCCCAATACTTGCCTTCTTCTTAGAATACTGAAGAGGTTCTGTAGAGGCCAATTTGAAAATCACTGGCCTAAGTCATTCCTGTTGTATTTTCTGATTGTAAAATATATAAACTTTATCTCCTTGACTAGGTGTTTGGCCCAGGCTTGCTCATCCCCTGCTTTGTCTTTAATACAGGTACTTATGGAAACTCTGGGTGCTCTGGGGGCCCAGTGCCGATGGGCTGCCTGCAACATCTATTCCACTCTCAATGAAGTGGCTGCTGCTCTAGCCGAAAGTGGTAAGAGCTTGTTCTCTGTGCCTTTGGCTAAAGTAAGTCTCCAAAAAGTTCTGTTGTTTCAGCATAAATCTTTAAAGAAGGTTGACAATAAAAGAACTATCTTGGAAGAAATAGATCTCAATTCTTGATGAATTTGCTTTTTCTGGCCTTCGCTTGTCAAATATGATCTAGTTAACTTTGCCGTTTTACAGTTGACAAATATCTACCTATGTCTAATATTCCTTTGTTAGGTAATGCTTTGTTTTGACTCACTAATTTACTAATAGCAGAGCACTAGTGAACACTACTCATTGAGGTAACATGGATTACAGGAGAAAATGCTTCAGCCTTAGTTTTGTGACCCTATTGGTTTTCCAGCAAGTAATTTGCCCTGACTTAATGTTTGGTGTTTCTGCTTCAGGAGTAAAGAGGACTTGACCTGGCAGATTAATATTTGATCACAGCATCCACTAGTAGTTGATGGACAAAAGAAATAGAGAAATTTGGACTTTGCCAGCCTCTTGCCTTTACTCTTTGGCAGTACAGCTCAGCGTTTCATTTGTTCTTTCATTTTAATTTATTTATTTATAATATTTTATGGCTGTATATATGACAGAAAAATATTTAATATTTTATTAATACAAATAGTAAATACCCCCAGTGAATTGTATATCGCATTCATTTCTTTTCCTTTTTTTTTTTAAGTAGAGACAGGGTCTTGCTCTGTCACCCAGGCTGGAGTGCAGTAGTGCAATAGTGTTTCCCTGCATCCTTCAATTCCTGGGAACAGGTGATCCTCCCACCTCAGTCTTCTGAGTAGCTGGGACTTCAGGCACATGCCACCATGCCCAGCTAACTTAAAAAAATTTTTTGAAGACACAGGGTCTTGCTCTGTTGCTCAGGCTAGTCTCAAACAGCCAGCCTCAAGTGATCCTCCCACCTCATCCTCCCAAAGTACGGGGATTGCAGGTGTGAGCCACCATGCCCAGCCCATTTTTTTTTATTTCTTAATTTAATTAATTTCTATTTTTTATTTTTATTATTTTATTATTTTTATTTTATTTATTTGTTTTTTTGAGACAGAGTCTCACTCCGTCGCACAGGCTGGAGTGCAATGGTGTGATCTCAGCTCACTGCAACCTCCGCCTCCCGAATTCAAGCAACTCCCCTGCCTCAGCCTCCTGAGTAGCTGGGATTACAGGTGTCCTCCACTACACCTGGCTAATTTTTTGTATTTTTAGTAGAGACGGGGTTTCACCATGTTAGCCAGCCTGGTCTCGAACTCTGACCTCAGGTGACCTGCCTGCCTTGGCCTCCCAAAGTGCTGGGATTACAGGCGTGAGCCACCGTGCCCAGCAACCCCATTTCTTTTTTTTAAATAAATGCTTACTGACCTACTCTAAGAGCTGTAAGGGCAAATGAGGCAATGTCTTTACCCCCAGAATCTTATATTTTGGTGAGGAGATAATACACACCTATAAATAATGATGATACAAGGACATATATGATAAATGCCATGACAGATTATAAATCTATATTCACTGCACAAACAAGAGGCTTAGAAAAGTTCAGATTCCCACTTTGGGAGGCCGAGACAGGTGGATCACCTGAGGTCAGGAGTTCAAGAGCAGTGTGGCCAACATGGTGAAACCCCGTCTCTACTAAAAGTACAAAAATTAGCCGGGGGTAGTGGAGGGCACCTGTAATCCCAGCTAGTCAGGAGGCTGAGGCAGGAGAATCTCTTGAACCCAGGAGGCAGAGGTTGCAGTGAGCCGAGATTGCACCACTGCACTCTAGCCTGGGGGACAGAGCCAGACTCCATCTCAAAAAAAAAAAAAAAAAAAAAAAAAAAGGAAGAGGCCGGGCGCAGTGGCTCACACCTGTAATCCCAGCACTTTGGGAGCCTGAGGCGGGCGGATCATGAGGTCAGGAGTTCGAGACCAGCCCGGCCAATATGGTGAAACCCCGTCTCTACTAAAAATACAAAAATTGGCGTGGTGCCACGCACCTGTAGTCCCAGCTACTCAAGAGGCCAAGGCAGGAGAATCGGCTGAACCCAGGAGGTGGAGGTTGCAGTGAGCCGAGATGGTGCCATTGCACTCCAGTCTGGGTGTCAGAGCGAGACTCCGTCTCAAAAAAAAAAAAGGCTGGGCGCGGTGGCTCAAGCCTGTAATCCCAGCACTTTGGGAGGCCGAGACGGGCGGATCACGAGGTCGGGAGATCGAGACCATCCTGGCTAACATGGTGAAACCCCGTCTCTACTAAAAAAAATACAAAAAACTAGCCGGGCGAGGTGGCGGGCACCTGTAGTCCCAGCTACTCAGGAGGCTGAGGCAGGAGAATGGTGTAAACCCGGGAGGCGGAGCTTGCAGTGAACTGAGATCCGGCCACTGCACTCCAGCCTGGGCGACAGAGCGAGACTCCGTCTCAAAAAAAAAAAAAAAAAGAAAAGTTCAGATTCATTGAGCGCTCATTTCCAGCTGGGTTAATCAGGCTTCGTTAGGAACATGACACTTAACTGGGCTATGAATTATAGTAGCGTTTCAGCAAGTGGAGAAACACGTAAGGGTTTTTTTTTCTTAATAATAGGGTGGGATGATTAAAGTATAGAAGCAAAAAAAGTTAAAGTGTAATTGGGAAATGGTGAGAATGCCAGTTTGAGTGGATCAAGAAGTAACTGTTCTGGTTTTTCTTTTCCCTCTAGTCACTTTTTTTTTTTTTTTTTTTTTTTTTGAGACAGAGTCTCGCCCTGTCCACCAGGCTGGAGTGCAGTGGCAACGATCTTGGCTCACTGCAACCTCCGCCTCCCAGGTTCAAGCGATTCTTCTGCCTCAGCCTCCCCAGTAGCTGAGACTACAGGTGTGCACCACCATGCCCAGCTAATTTTTGTATTTTTAGTAGAGACAGGTTTCATCATGTTGGCCAGGTTGGCCTTGAACTCCTGATCTCAGGTGATCCACCCACCTCAGCCTCCCAAAGTGCTGGAATTACAGGAGTGAGCCACTGTGCCTGGCCCCCTCTCGTTACATTTAAACAACTGTCATACTTTTGTCCATTCTACTTGTCCTCATGGGGCTGATAAGAGCAGAATGACCATCAAAGACAAAGGAATGGATGACGGGGCTGAAGGCAATGCCAATCAGTGAAGAGTGCCAATCCAAGGATTATAGCAGAATGGGAGAGTTGGAAATTAGGAAAAACCAGACTCTTCTCACTACAGTTTGGCGGTCGGCCTCTTTTGGTCTTCAATGGTTTCTCTTTGTTCCTTTTTTTCTCAGGATTTCCTGTTTTTGCCTGGAAGGGAGAGTCAGAAGATGACTTTTGGTGGTGCATTGATAGATGTGTGAATGTGGAGGGCTGGCAGCCAAACATGGTGGGTCAGATTTCTGCTAACACAATTCTGTAGGGGTCAGGAATGGGGATGGGAGGAGGTTATGGCCTGGGAGAGGGTTTCCCAACAAGAAGAAAGGAAAATGGCTTCATTTCTGTATGGCGTACCTGGATTTCCAGCAGAACTAGATTCTTATGCTACGGGTACCCCAAGAGTATTGAAGCTCTTATAACCTCAAAGTGCCTTAATTATTGGTTCTAATGTTGGAAGCATTTATATTCATTAGAAACATTAAAGTGCTGCCCAGGATTCACACATGGCTGGTTAAAAAGCAAGAGTAATGAGTTTCCATCCCCTGCTACTGCCTACTCCCCCCACTTACAACAACCAAAAACCCCAAACACACCACCCCAGAGCTCTCGAGATGCTTAGCCTTCTCTCTAGAATCCATATACTTGTCATGTGAGTCAGGACTAGAAAAATAAAATAAAATTTGTAGTAAACCTGAAGACCTTCCAAGTTCAAGTTTCTTCTCTTTATATTCATTCCCCACATTTAAAAAGACAGCAAGGTAAAGTTTTGGGGTTGTAATTTTTGCTTCATTTTTATTTTTGTGTTATTCTTTAGATCAAGTCTTGAAGCCTGATAGCACATTAGATTTGCAAAGAGGCAAAAAGCTACACAAAGGGCTGGGTGTGGTGGCCTCTAATGCCAGCACTTTGGGAGCCCAAGGCAGGTAGATTCCTTCAGCCCAGGAGTTCGAGACCAGCCTGGGCAACATAGGGAGACACTGTCTCTACAACAAAATACAAAAATTAGCAGGATGTGTTGGCATGCACCTGTAGTAGTAGTCCCAGCTACTTAGGAGGCTGAGGTGGAAGGATCACTTGAGCCCAGGAGGTGGAGGCTGCAGTGAGCCGAGATAACACCACTGCAATCCAGCCTGGGTGAGAGAATGAAACCGTGCCCCCACCCCAGCCCCCTCCCCAAAAAGCTACACAAAATATGAGGTGCTCCTATTTTGCAAATAATTTTGCCCCCTCCCCTTGGGGGAGGGGGCAGAAATTAGGGAACGTATTGACAAAAGAATCCCTGAAGCTCTGGTCCAGCCATTGCTTGCTGCTGAAGGCTGCAGAGCAGGCCTCACTTGGTGCATGGCAGAGAAGTAGCTTCTTTCTGAATTCTGTGATCCAGGTCACACTGCATCAGGCTTGTTTGAGGAAGCTGGGTTAGAGCCTTCATATCCTAAAGGGGTGGGGGAGCAGACTTGACAGTGGCTGTAAGATGAGTCAGCTCATTCCAACAGTTTTAATAGTGACACGAGGGAGTGTGACTGACAGATGCTAAAGCAGATATGCCAGGGAGTTTCTCCTGGGAATAAAACATTGATTTTTAAAGTCAGGAACCCAGGGAGGACATTAGGATTTTATCTGGAGAACATTACAAACTGTAGAACCAGCACAAACTGCTAGGAAGGTTAATAAAGAGAGTAAGACAAGGACAAAAACAGTTGTCACCCCAGAAAACAGGACCCATACCTCTTTGGATTCTGTCAAGATTTAGTACTTTTCCTTACTTCCCAACCTCGGGAAGATTTCCTGATGACAAGAATTTCCTGCAGTAGATTTACATGGTGAGACTTATGGGCAGAGTTCATTAAGTAAATCTTAGAGACAGCAACTACCTGTCTGTATCATATCTTCCTTAAAAGGGAAAAGTGGATGAGAATAGTGAGACTTACAACACAGAGTTTCCAGTTGTTCAATCTCTCTTGTCTCTTATCTTTTCTGTGGAAGGGAAAACTTCGTGAGGGATTCCATACATGGAGAATGGGAGAGAGAAGCTCAGAAGAGCCTTTTGCTTTCTTGGGGCATCTGTTCTGGGGGTTTCTACTTGTAGTATGGAGCAGGTACAAAAGCTTTGATGAGAGTCCTAACTTGAATTCTGGTTCTCAAGCAATGTTTGAGTGAGGGAGAGAAAATAGGTCAACAGCAAGAGCAAAAGCGAAAAAGAGATCAGGTGGTAGACATGAGGTTGGGGATTTTGTGTACTCTGGGGTCCAGAATGGCAGTTTTGGCACTTACAGCAGTGTTGATAATTGATGGGACTGCAAGATGGGTGCATGTCAGCAGAGGGCAACCCAGTTCTGTGGGACTTTCCAGGAGGATGGGTAGAACAATTTGCAGAATCCTGCTAAATACTTCTGACAGCCTAGCGAAGGACTGAAGTATCACAGCCTCGTGCCTAATAGTGTTCTAAGCTGGTTTTTCTTTATCTTTATAATTGAAAAGCTTTTCTCTGCTGATGAAAGCTCCAGTGGGCACAGCACTGTGTTTATCTTTAATCCCAACCTGAAATAGTGATAGATGAGCTGTTCAGAGGCGTGCTTGCACACCTACATGCTGCACGGTTCCCTGGTTATTTTTAATTTGGTTTGTACAGAGTGTGAGGTTGTGCTAGGCAAAACCCTACAGTGCTGCCTGATATTTTGGGTGGGAGAGTGCCTATACTTTGGGAGAAGAGAAGGTTAATGGAATACAGTTTTATAAGCCGTTGTTCCGAGAGGGAGACTTAATTATATGACCATTTATTGATTGATTTTTCTTTTTTTCTTAAGAGGCTGTGTAAACTGAGGCCTTTTATTTAAACTAAGTCTTGACTGAATATATTTAAAATCCATTTAGGCTTTCTGAATACCTATAGTAGATTCAAGATCTAGTGGCCTAGATAACCACAATTTATCAATCCATAAGAAAATCCTCAGTTAGTTGCTGTATATTTTGATGCAGTAGATATATCATAGGGAGGGTTGTTTGGCTGTGTGAATTACAATTGGCCTTTATCCTCTCATTGTCTTTTACTTCAATATAATGACTGTTTGGCAGATTATTTCATTTACTCTGGCTTTAAGTTACTTTGCATAACCATGTGGGAAATTTTAAATATCTGTAAATTGCTAATTAGATTGGGATGCAAGACCCAGAGAAGCACTGAAGCTTTGAGGGTTCAGCAAAGTGAATGATGTTATTGATGCTTACTATTGCAGATCTTGGATGATGGAGGGGATCTTACCCACTGGATTTATAAAAAGTATCCCAACATGTTTAAGAAAATCAAGGGCATAGTAGAGGAGAGTGTTACTGGAGTTCATAGGTAAGATTTGACATGGGCATACCTGGTTTTATGCAGTCTAGACATAAAATCTTATAAACACATACCTATAAAACACGTGTTAAAAATTGGAGCCTGCTATGAGGTAACAACATTTCAGCTTGCTGTGAGGTGACCAGATCTCACCTTACTTTGAGGTGACCAGATCTCTCTCGTTTTTTTTTTTTTTAATTAACAACACAAATAATGAACCTAAAATAGTGAGAAGGGGGCAGGTGGGAGAACAAGTGAAGTCCTTATGTTTTCTAGTGATTGTAAACAATTACTTCTTGTCCTTTTTGGACACATTTATTCATTCATTCAACAAATATTTATTGAACTTCTACAATGAACGAGGAACTGCTCTAGGTGCTAGGCATCTGGCAGTAGACAAAACAGACAAAAAAACTCTGCTATCTTAGAGCTTACATTCTTACATGGAAAGCAAGGACATAGGGTTCTGCTTCTCAAATGAGCAATAATTCTCTGAGTAAAACTGGAATTATTTCAGTTCAATTTCTGTGATCATTTCTATGATTTATTTCACCCATAAAGAACTAAAAGTGTGAAAAAAGTTTTCGGGAAGTAAATTCTGAACCAGCCACCATCACTGCTTCAATACATTATCATCTTTTTGAATGTACAAAACTGAGGTCAAGAGTTCAAGACTAGCCTGGCCAACATGGTGAAACCCCATCTCTACTAAATACAAAAATTAGCCAAGTGTGGTGGCGCGCACCTGTAGTCCCAGCTAGTCAGGAGGCTGAGGCACAAAAATCGCTTGAACCTGGGAGGCAGAGGTTGCAGTGAGCTGAGATCACGCTACTGCACTCTAGCCAGGGTGACAGAGTGAGGCTCTGTCTCAAAAAAAGCCAAAAAACAAAGTGTAAGTGTATTTGAAAGTTAAAATTGTTGCAGTAGATTAGTGGGATTAAGCATGGTTTTTAAAGTAGTACTTAAAGTTACTCCTTTTATAATTAAAAAAGATGAGTGAAATTAATACACAGTTTAAGCTGGGCATAGTGGCTCATGCCTGTAATCCCAGCACTTTGGGAGGCCAAGATGGGAGGATCACTTGAGTCCAGGAGTTTGAGACCAGCCTGGGCAGCATAGTGAGATCCTGTCTCTATTAAAAAAAAAAAAAATGCTGGAAGGCTGGGTTCAGTGGCTCACCCCTGTAATCCCAGCGCTTTGGGAGGCCGAGGCAGGCGGATCACCTGAGGTGGGAAGTTTGAGACCAGCCTGACCAACATGGAGAAACCCCATCGCTACTAAAAATACAAAATTAGCTGGGCATGGTGGCACATGCCTGTAATCCCAGCTACTCAGGAGGCTGAGGCAAGAGAATCACTTGAACCCAGGAGGCGGAGGTTGCACTAAGCCAAGATCACACCATTGCTCTCCAGCAGGGACAGCAAGAGTGAAACTCCATCTCAAAACAAACAAAACACAAACAGCCAGGTGTAGTCTCATGCACTTGTAGTACCGGCAGGCAGTGAGACCAGTGCAGGTTTAGTGAACATTGTACCCAGTAGGTAATTTTTCAACCTTCAACCCGCTCCCACTCACCCACTTTTTATAGTCTCCAGTGAAGGCCTTAAAATTTAGAGATGGGTCAAGGATTTTCCCCACATGACTTTTGAATAAAATCTTTATTGTGAAGCTATATATGCAGGCTCTGGAAAGATACTCTTTGTTTCTCAGTGGCCACCTAATAGGATGAAACTAGTCATGTCTCAACGCTCTCATGCCTACCCAATCATCGTGTTTCTGGGGCCTGCTATGAAAGCAATGGTAGACTGTAACGTCCCAATGTTTTTTGTTCTTGGCTTCCCTCATCCTCAGGCTGTACCAACTGTCCAAAGCTGGGAAGCTGTGTGTTCCAGCCATGAATGTCAATGACTCAGTCACCAAACAGAAATTTGACAACCTCTACTGTTGCCGTGAATCAATTCTTGATGGGTATTGTTTATTATCTTTGAGATGAACTTGTGTTGTCAAGTTGAGATTCTAAGTTTTTGGGCTTTGGTTATTTCTGGAAAGGATTCATATAGCACCTCTGGATAATGTCTCCATTAAGCCAGAGCTTTGTCACCTCGTAAATTAAAATTACATTATTTTTAGTTTCTCCTTTGTATCTTTTCTATTTCTAAATATTATATTTTCAAAACATTATCTAATAAATGTATGTTGCTTTTATGTTTAAAAGTTACTGTGTCATCTACATCTTCTTCCTTTCTGCACCACTTGCAAGAAAGGGGGGAAAAAAAGGAAAAAAACCCTTACATATAGGATTGGATGGCAGGGAGTGAGAAAATATGTATTTTATTCAACCTTTCTTTCTGGTCATTAGTTTCTCTAGGATGGAAACCAGACTTTCAGTGTTACAGCTCTTTTAGAATTTGTCTAGCAGGTTTTCTGGTCTTTACCAGAAAACCCCTTTAAAAAAAAAAAAGAAACCAGACTTTCTTTCAAAATGAAAAACAAACCAACCAAAAAACCCCATGAAAACAAAGAGATTCAATCTAACCTCAAGGCAGAAACAAGAGAAAATTTTTCTGATTTAATGTGTTTTTTTTCCCCTAGACTTAAAAGGACAACAGACATGATGTTTGGTGGAAAGCAAGTGGTAGTCTGTGGCTATGGAGAGGTGAAGTTTAACCTTTCATTTATTAGGTGTTTTAAATGGATTTTGTTGAAATATTCTGGAATTTTTTATTTGTACGGACATATGACTACTCTCATTACCACTTTAGATGAGAAAAAGAACTTCAGAGGCCCTCTGGTTAAAGTAGTCTTTCTTTTTCCCTTTGCATTGCCACCATTTTTCCTTAAGTTGATTTTCTGACTTGCTCCAGTACCATTGTTTGTGATGTTCTTTTTAGCTTGTGTTTTGATTATGAATCATGAGTGTGGGTGTTCTTGTGCACATGAATGCGATAAGCAGGAGCCAGGGGTTTGTTTATGAGCTGTATTCAATTATTTGTTCTTCTTGTTTTCCCCAAGTATGAATGTATTCAGTGAAATTCCTCTTGGAGGTGGAAAGAGAGGGTGCACTTTCCCAGAAGCTTTGAGAAAATGTTTTCTTGGTGACTTTCCTTAATATGTGTGCTCTCTCCCTTCTTCAGGTGGGGAAAGGATGCTGTGCTGCCCTGAAAGCCATGGGCTCCATTGTGTATGTAACTGAAATTGACCCCATCTGTGCCCTGCAAGCCTGGTAAGCCTCTACACTACCATCTCACTTGCAATCTTGGAGCTGTCTCCAAAGAATGGCCTTGTTGATGCCACACTTTATTTTAGAGGAGTCCAGATCCTCAGAGAGGCTGCCACTAACTCTAAGCATCTGCCTTTCAAAAAGGTCAAGGAGCTCTGCTTGGAGAAAGCAGAGACTATCAGAAAAGTGAAAATTTAGAAATCCTGTGGAGATAGTAACAGGGATTCTGTCAGCCAGAGAACAAGTAGCCCCTTACTTTCTCCATGTGTAATACTTGTCATTCAAATAATGATCAGAAAAGAAATTGGCAGGCATCAGATGCCTTCTGATGTGTTACACTGAAAATAGCCCTTCTGTGGTATTCCTCCCAAAAATATATAACCTGAATCTAATTGTGAGGAAACATTAGACCAATCCCAATTAAGGGTAAAATCTACTAACTCTGAGTGAAGGGTATATGAGAATTATTGACACTAGTATTATAATTCTTAAGTTTGAAATGATTCTAAAATTAAAACTTAAAAAGAAAAATAGTTCTTTTCTTATTATAAAATGTGGGTAATCATACCTACCTCATAGGATTGTGAGAGTTCAGTAAAATAATAATTAACATAGGCTGGGTGTGATGGGTTCATGCTGGTAATTCCAGCACTTTGGGAGGCTGAGGCAGGAGGATTGCCTGCGTCCAGGAGTTCGAGACCAGCCTTGGCAACATAGGGAGACCCCATCTCTACAAATCATTTTTTAAAATTAGCTGGGTGTGGTGGTGCATGCCTGTGGTCCCAGCTACTTGGGAGGCTGAAGTAGGAGGATCACCTAAGCCTGGGAGTTTGAGGCTGCAGTGAGTTGTGATTATGCCACTACACTCCAGCCTGGGTGACCCAGCAAGACTCTTGTCTCAAAATAATAATTATCATTCTATATTATACATTATATAACAAATACATAATTATATAAGGCACAGAGCTGCTGCCACATAATATATGCTCACTAAATGATAGCTGTTATTAAAATTATCTCTTGCCATCCTCAGCAGGGTGGGAAATACCACTGTTCTTAAAAACTATTGCAGAGTCCAAGTGTCTGTGGCCTAGGGGAACCATCATCCTTCTAGTACACTAAGGGTTTATTATAGGAACCCGAACATGTTTTAATACAAATTGTGATACTGTTCAAATTATCCTATAGACATGAATTGATCACTTACTATGCATTAGATACTGTGCTACGTGCTGAGAATGAATAAGATGAATGTATAAATGAGATAAGGTCTGGCTGTTAGAAGCACACAGACAAATAACCACTGTGCAGTGAAGTAAGTGCTGTCATGGAGTTAAACGGCACATGCTTCTGTAGGAGCATAAAGGAGAAATTGCTTACTAAGGAGCAAGGGAGCAGGGTAGAAAGAGATGTCAACAGAGCAGAGTCTTGACATTTGTTTAGGTGTTTTCTTAGTGTGGAAGTATATTCCAGGTACAGGGAACATGTGTGTTGTCTCCAAGGAAGGAGATAGCATGGCAGATTTAGGAAGCTGGAAATTTTTTTTTTTTTTTTTTTTGAGACGGAGTCTCGCTCTGTCACCCAGGCTGGAGTGCAGTGGCGCAATCTCGGCTCACTGCAAGCTCCGCCTCCCGAGTTCACGCCATTCTCCTGCCTCAGCCTCCCGAGTAGCTGGGACTACAGGCGCCACCACCTCGCCCGGCTAGTTTTTTGTATTTTTTAGTAGAGACAGGGTTTCACCGTGTTAGCCAGGATGGTCTTGGTCTCCTGACCTCGTGATCCGCCGGTCTCGGCCTCCCACAGTGCTGGGATTACAGGCTTGAGCCACCGCGCCCGGCCAGCTGGAAATATTTTAATGTGGTTGGCAGATGGGATACATTTGGGGGAGTGGTCCTATCTAAGGTAGGAGTCATGGGAGTCATATGTCAATATAATCACATATTACTGCAAGTATTTGGGTCTTATTCTAATCCTGCCTTATCCTTAAGAACAGGCAGTCTCACTGAAGTCTTTTAAGCAAGGAAATGACATGATCCAAATTGCATTTAGGAAAATCACTCTGCAAAATGATTTAGAAAGATATAAACCTAGAGGCAATGAGATTGTGCCAGGGGTTACTATAGTAATTTAGGCAAGAAGGAATAAGACCTAAACTTAAGCAATGCTAGTATGTATTAGAGAAGAGAAGACAGATGAAAGAGACTTTTAAGAAATTAAATAAAAAGAGTCAGCCTGATTTGGTGACAACTTCAATTAGGGAGAGGCAGCAAGGACATTCTTGTTTATATGGCTCACTCAGATAGATGAACAGTGATGCTATTGATCAAGATAGAAAATATAGAAGAAGAAATAAATGAGGTTGTGAGTGCAGAGAAAATAATAAGTTTATTTTCAAACACAGTAAGTTTGAGATCCTTCTGGGACATTCATGAGGTGCTCTCCAGTAGCTAATTTGATCCTTGGCTATGAAGCTTCAGAGAGATCTAAGCTAAAGATACAAATGTAAAAATCAGCCATCTATAAGCAGTCATTTGCAGCCAAGGGAAGAATATGGTTCTCTATACTGAAAAAATAGAGAACAGAATAACCCTGCAGAGCACCAATATCCAAAGGTTGGCTGAAGTTGAGGAGAGACAATTAAGTAAGAGGAAAACCAGGAGAGATGTATCATGGAGTCCAAGGGGTATAGAGTTTTAAGAAGACAAATAATGTTTAGTAAAAGAAATCAAATAATGTAAGAATCTAAGAAGTTGGGCATGGTGGTGTATGCCAACAGTCCTGGCTACTCAGGAGGCTGAGGCAGGAGGATTGCTTGAGGCCAAGAGTTAGAGGCTGTAGTGCACTATGATTATGCCTGTGACTAGCTACTGCACTCCAGCCTGGGCAACATAATAAGATCTCATTTCTTAAAAAAAACAAAAAAACAAAAAAAAAACAGTTAAGAGTCTAAGAAATCTTGGGTTTGGCCTTCGGGAAATCACTGATGATCTTGGAGAGAGCACTTTCAAGGGGGTAGTTGGTTAAATGGCTAAGTGGCACTTTCTACAGTTTCTTTCTTTTTTTTTTTTTTTGAGACGGAGTCTCGCTCTGTCGCCCAGGCTGGAGTGCAATGGCCGGATCTCAGCTCACTGCAAGCTCCACCTCCCAGGTTTACGCCATTCTCCTGCCTCAGCCTCCCGAGTAGCTGGGACCACAGACACCCGCCACCTCGCCCGGCTAGTTTTTTGTATTTTTTAGTAGAGATGGGGTTTCACCGTGTTAGCCAGGATGGTCTTGATCTCCCGACCTCGTGATCCACCCGTCTCGGCCTCCCAAAGTGCTGGAATTACAGGCTTGAGCCACCGCGCCCGGCCTCTACAGTTTCTAGAAATTCAGTCAGGGAATCTCATGGTAGCCCCTGGCTCCCTATTATCAGGAAGAAATAAGTCCCATGATGCAGAGGAACCTTTTATTTCTGTCTTATATGAACTAAGGAAATTGTTTGGATTTTTCACTTCTAAGAATAGTTCAGCTATCTCAAGAAATGACAGCAACTTGATATTAGCTTTTGAAGTCCTGTGTTAAAAGGCTCCACAGCTGCCTGTTTAGGTTAATTGGTCATACTTTATTTCAACAGTATGGATGGATTTCGACTGGTGAAATTAAATGAGGTCATCCGACAAGTGGACATTGTTATTACCTGTACAGGTATGATAATGACATTTTAAATGGGGTGGCACTTGGGAATGTTTTTATGGAGCAAGTGCAAGATGATTGGACATATTCTGAAAAACCAAACTCTAAAAGCTAGAGAGAGATAGTAGCCCACAAAGCCAGTCAGTCTTTCATATTCTTCCTAATTCTTTAGAGCTCTGACCAGAGGTATACGATTAGGTCATTCCTATGTAAAAACGTTTTTCTTCACCCTTTAAGACAACTGTTGTATCTCCATTCATCCTAGGAGATAGCTAGAGATGAGATTCAGTTATAAAGTTTTATTTGGGAAGCCAGATCTTAAATGTACACTTGATTTCTTATTTTACCTCCAAAAGTGATGTATGTTTCTCTCTAGTATGTAATTAAGGCAAGGCTAGAGACAAATTCTTTCATAGTTAGAGTAGAAGAGGTTATTCTGTTAATTCCCAAAGAGGTAGATTTTGAGTTTTAAAGAATATGCAGAAATGGCTGGTTTCCTCTAGGGTAAGATACTTATTTTTATGTAGAACCATAAACTACAGGAACACTGGTTTTCTTTTATAATTCTATTTTAGAGGGGGAAATCGAACAGAATAAAAAAAAAATTTGTCGTTGTAGCCTCAGGGAGAAATAGGGGCAGAGAAGAGGGACCATAAGAAGCTGTTCTTGGTTCTTATCAATCCCCTGATCTCTTTTGTTGTTTTAAATAGAGATGAGGTCTCACTTTCCAGGCTGGTCTCAAACTCCTGGCCTCAGGTGATTCTCCCACCTCTGCTTCCCAAAGTGATGGGATTATAGGCATGGGCCACCCTGCCCAGCCTGGACCTTTTTTTTTTTTATTGCTTTTTTGTGAGCTGTAATTGATTTACTACACGTTTCACACATTTAAAGTGTTCACTGTTTTTTAGTAATTCACAGTTTGTACAACCATCACCACAATCTAATGTTTTTACTGAGTTGTAATTCACATTGTAATGTTCACCCTTTTAAAGTGTACAGTTCAATGGCTTTTAGTAAAGTTGTGGAACATCCCAATTATCAAATTTTTATCACCCCAAAAAGAAACCCCATATCATTAGCAGTCACTCCTTATTCCATCTTCCATCATACCCCATCCCTAGGCAACCACCATTTCCCTATTCTGGACATTTCATGTAAATGGAATTATAGCAACACCTGCCAAAAGAAGGGGGGAAAAATGATAATTTTTTTAAAAAAGGAATCATTCATGGCTGGGCACGGTGGCTCACACCTGTAATCCCAGCACTTTGGGAGGCCGAGGCACGTGGATCACCTGAGGTCAGGAGTTCGAGACCAGCCTGGCCAACATGGTGAAACCCCATCTCTACTAAAAATACAAAAAATTAGCCAGATGTGGTGGCAGGCACCTGTAGTCTCAGCTACAGGAGTGTGAAGCAGGAGAATTGCTTGAACCCGGAAAGCAGAGGTTGCAGTGAGCCAAGATTGTGCCATTGCACTCCAGCCTGGGCAACAAGAGTAAAACTCCTTCTCAAAAAAAAAAAACAAAAAAAAGGAATCATTCAATATGTGGTCTTTTATGACTGGCCTCATAGCAGGATGTTTTCAGGGCCTCCCCATGTGATGGTATATATCAGTACCTTATTCCTTTTCTTGCTGAGTAATGTGTCATTGTATGGTTATACCATATTTTATTTACCCATTCATTAACTGGTAGACATTTGGGTTGTTTTCCCTTTTTGGCTATTAGGAATAATGCTGCTGTGAACATTGAATACAAGTTTTTATGTGGACATATATTTTCAGTTCCCTTGGGTATATACTAAGAGTAGAATTGCTAGATCATATAGTAACTCTGTTTTTAACATTTTCAGTCTGGGTGTGGTGGCTCACACCTGTAATCCCAGCACTTTGGAAGGCCGAAGTAGGCAGATCACTTGAGCCCAGGAGTTCAGATCATCCTGGACAACATGGCAAAACTCTGTCTCTACCAAAAAAAATACAAAAATTAGCCGGATGTGTGGTCCCAAGTAGCTGGGACTACAAGCACACGCCACCACACCCAGCTAATTTTTTGTATTTTAGTAGAGACAGGGTTTCACTGTGTTGCCCAGGCTGGTCTTGAACTCCTGAGCTCAGGCAATCCACCCCTCAGACTCCCAGTGTTAGGATTATAGGCATGAGCCACCACGCCTGGCTGGAATTGCCAAACTTTTTGAAAGTGACTGCACCATTTTACAATCCCACCAACAATATATGTGCCTTCTAATTTCTCCATATCTTCACTAACACTTGTTATTGCCATTCTTTTTGATATTGCCATCCTAGTGAACGTAAAGTGGTATCTCATTGTGGTTTTGATTTCCATTTCCCTAATGACGAATGATGTTGAGCATCTTTTCATGTATTTATTGGCCATTTGTACATCTTCTCTGAAGAAATGTCGATTCAGAGCCTTTTCTTTTTTTTCTTTTGGAGACAGGGTCTCACTCTGTCACCCAAGCTACAGTGTAGTGATGCAATCACAGCTCACTGCAGCCTTGACCTATGGGGCTCAATCGATCCTCCTACCTTAGCCTCCCTAGTAGCTGGGACTACAGGCACATGCCGCCATACCCAGCTTATTTTTGTATTTTTTTTGTAGAAATGGGGCTTTGCCATGTTGCCCAGGCTGGTCTCAAACTCCAGGGCTCAAGTTATTGATTCTGCCACCTCAGCCTCCCAAAGTGCTGGGATAACAGGCATGAGTGAGCGTGGCCGGCCTGCTTTTTTTTGTTTGTTTGTTTTGAGACAGAGTCACCCAGGCTGGAGTGCGGTGGCGCAGTCTCGGCTCACAGCAAGCTCCACCTCCCAGGTTCATGCCATTCTCCTGCCTCAGCCTCCCGAGTAGCTGGGACTAAAAGCGCCCGCCACCATGCCCAGCTAATTTTTTGTACTTTTAGTAGAGACGGGGTTTCACCATGTTAGCCAGGATGGTCTCAATCTCCTGACTTCGTGACCCGCCCACCTCAGCCTCCCAAAGTGCTGGGATTACAGGTGTGAGCCACCTGGCCTGCTTATTTTTAAATTGTCTTCTTCTTATTGGGTTGTAAGAATTCCTTATAACAAGTCCCTTATCAGTTATATGATTTGCACATTTATTTTCTCATTCTGTGGATTATCTTTCTCTGCTGCTGCCAAAAGACAGTGAGCGCTCAAACCTCTCTTCTGTTTTTAAGGTAACAAGAATGTGGTAACCAGAGAGCACTTGGACCGTATGAAGAATAGCTGCATCGTTTGTAACATGGGACATTCCAATACAGAGATTGACGTGGTAAGATCAAGTGGCTCATTATTGGGGGCTTTTTTCTCTCCTTCACAAGAAACAAACTTTAAAATGAGAGAGCAGTGTCACAAGCCATCCTAAACATGAGTGTCCTGGCAGAGTTGTCCACATCTTTTCACTTACTAGCCCTATAGCCTGTATTTGTGGAGACTATAAAGTTTCTTCATCTCAATTTAATAATTTAAAATGATTGTCATCTATTCAAGCTCGATGACTGTTTACACTGTAAGCCTTATCTCTATGTTTAGGATTGAGAGCAAGATAAACTCAAAACTACAATGAATGATACAAACTCAAAGCTAAGTGATACAATGAATGTGAATCAGTATGGTAGTCAGTATTTTGGGGGTGTTTGGTTTTACCATAAAGATGAGATAAGTAGGTTGGTCCAAGGAAATAAGGGAGAGAAATCTATGGGCAGGGATGATTCTCTTGCTTAGGATTGACTGTGTGTATCAAATACTGTGGTTTCTTCTTTTATCCCTCTCTTTTACTGGGCGAGGTCACCCCTCACATGTTTTTCAAACTGTAGTATTGTGTCTGCAGGTGTCATAATCAATCCAGTGCCATTGTGTAGTAGCATGTATTCTTCAAACCTGGAAAATATATCACTTTGATTCTCTAATTTGGTTATATTCACCCTATAATTTTCCAATCCAAAATAGCACTTGGTACTAATAAGTTGCCCAAGTAATAGTTAATAGAAGTGTTTTTTCTTTCTTTTTTTTTTTTTTGAGACGGAGTCTCGCTCTGTTGTCCAGGCTGGATGGAGTGCAGTGGCACGGTCTTGGCTCACTGCAGCCTCTACCTCCTGGGTTCAAGTGATTCTCCTTTCTCAGCCTCCAGAGTAGCTGTGACTATAGGTGCCCACTACCATGCCTGGCTAATTTTTATGTTTTTAGTAGAGGCAGAGTTTCACCATATTGGATAGGCTGGTCTCAAACTCGTGACCTGTGATCTGCCCACCTCAGCCTCCCAAAGTGCTGGGATTATAGGTGTGAGCCACCTCACCCAGCCAAGTGTTGTTTATTTTCAGATTTACCAAAGTATCTCTCAGTGTGACTTTTACTCTGGTTTTAAATTTTTATGGCACACCTTTATTTCTCTCTGGGTAACTGGCTCAAGCAAAGCATGCTTTCATCTCCACTGAGGGCTGCTTTGATTGAGCTTCAGCATTACCAGGTAAGGACCAGCTGATGGACTGAGAGCTTATTGGATAATATTTATTATATATGGTTTCCCTTTTAAATTCTGTGCTCTGTTCTTCCATTATTAAAAGTAGTTGGCAGGGCCGGGCGCGGTGGCTCAAGCCAGTAATCCCAGCACTTTGGGAGGCCAAGACGGGCGGATCACGAGGTCAGGAGATCGAGACCATCCTGGCTATCACGGTGAAACCCTGTCTCTACTAAAAAAATGCAAAAAATCTAGCCGGGCGAGGTGGCGGGCGCCTGTAGTCCCAGCTACTCGGGAGGCTGAGGCAGGAGAATGGCGTGAACCCAGGAGGCGGAGCTTGCAGTGAGCTGAGATCCGGCCACTGCACTCCAGCCTGGGCGACAGAGCGAGACTCTGTCTCAAAAAAAAAAAAAAAATAGCTGGCAGAACAACCTACCAAAGCCTCTGTCTACCCTGGGGTGTCTGAGTGGTATGGCCTTATTACTCTCTCTTACCATGATATTTTGCTTACAATGAACAATTTAGTTGGTAGTTGGTTCTTTATTTTTCTTTTGCTTAAGTTCCATTTATGTGCCATACTGCCTCTTTGCTGAGTGATCAAGGATATTAGTATTTCTAAAACTATCCAGCAAATGATTCTCAGTTCCTGGATGACTTTGCTTCTAGAGCCCTCTAAGGGGAAAGGCCTAAAGGGGAGTATTGATGTCATGCCCTGGGCCCTAATGGGAAATCTTCAGAGGAAGGGAAGGGGAAGGAATTTTCCTGTGTAAACCCTCAAGAAACTCTGAAATAAAAATAACTCCTAATGCAGACCTATACCTTTTGTATTTTTACTTTATCTCATTTCATCTTTTTGACCACTCCATGAGGCATTATTCTTATTCTTAATTTTCAGTTGGGAAACTAAGAAGTTAACTGCCTTGTCAGGCATGTAATTGATTCAAAATGAAACCAGTGCACAGGCCGGACACGATGGCTCACACCTCTAATCCCAGCACTTTGGGAGGCTGAGGCAGGTTGATCACCTGCAATTCTCTTGCCTCAGCCTCCTGAGTAGCTGGGACTACAGGTGCTCACCACCATGCCTGGCTAATTTTTTGTGTTTTTAATAGAGTCAGAGTTGGCCAGGTGCAGTGGCTCACGCCTGTAATCCCAGCACTTTGGGAGGCCGAGACGGGCGGATCACAAGGTCAGAAGATCGAGACCATCCTGTGAATGGTGAAACCCCATCTCTACTAAAAATACAAAAAATCAGCCGGGCGTAGTGGCAGGCGCCTGTAGTCCCAGCTACTCAGGAGGCTGAGGCAGGAGAATGGCATGAACCCAGGAGGCGGAGCTTACAGTGAGCCAAGATCACGCCACTGCACTCCAGCCTGGGTAACAGAGCGAGACTCCATCTCAAAAAAAAAAAAAAAAATAGAGTCGGGGTTTCACCGTGTTGGCCAGGCTGGTCTCGATCTCCTGACCTTGTGATCCGCCAGCCTCGGCCTCCCAAAGTGCTGGGATTACAGGCATGAGCCACTGCACCCAGCTGACTTAGGTTTGGTTTTTTTTTTTTAATAAATTTTCTTCTTATAAATTTTTTTTTTTTTAATACTTTAAGTTCTAGGGTACATGTGCATAACATGCAGGTTTGTTACATATGTATACTTGTGCCATGTTGGTGTGCTGCACTCATCAAGTCGTCAGCACCCATCAACTCGTCATTTACATCAGGTATAACTCCCAATGCAATCCCTCCCCCCTTCCCATGATAGGCCCCGGTGTGTGATATTCCCCTTCCTAAGTCCAAGTGATCTCATTTTTCAGTTCCCACCTGTGAGTGAGAACATGCGGTATTTGGTTTTCTGTTCTTGCGATAGTTTGCTGAGAATGATGGTTTCCAGCTGCATCCATGTCCCTACAAAGGACACAAACTCAGCCTTTCTTATGGCTGCATAGTATTCCATGGTGTATATGTGCCACATTTTCTTAATCCAGTCTGTCACTGATGGACATTTGGGTTGATTCCAAGTCTTTGCTATTGTGAATAATGCTGCAGTAAACATACGTGTGCATATGTCTTTATAGCAGCATGATTTATAATCCTTTGGGTATATACCCAGTAATGGGATGGCTGGGTCATATGGTACTTCTAGTTCTAGATCCTTGAGGAATCGCCATACTGTTTTCCATAATGGTTGAACTAGTTTACAATCCCACCAACAGTGTAAAAGTGTTCCTATTTCTCCACATCCTCTCCAGCACCTGTTGTTTCCTGACTTTTTAATGATTGCCATTCTAACTGGTGTGAGATGGTATCTTATTGTGGTTTTGATTTGCATTTCTCTGATGGCCAGTGATGATGAGCATTTTTTCATGTGTCTGTTGGCTGTATGCACGTCTTCTTTTGAGAAATGTCTGTTCATATCCTTTGCCCACTTTTTGATGGGGTTGTTTTTTTCTTGTAAATTTGTTTGAGTTCTTTGTAGGTTCTGGATATTAGCCCTTTGTCAGATGAGTAGATTGCAAAAATTTTTTCCATTCTGTAGGTTGCCTGTTCACTCTGATGGTAGTTTCTTTTGCTGTGCAGAAGCTCTTTAGTTTAATTAGATCCCATTTGTCAATTTTGGCTTTTGTTGCCGTTGCTTTTGGTGTTTTAGACATGAAGTCCTTAGGGCCCATGCCTATGTCCTGAATGCTTAGGTTTTTAAAAATTACTCTGGAAGCCAGGTGTGGTGGCTCACGCCTGTAGTCCCCAGCTATTGAGGAGGCTGAGGTGGGAGGATTGCTTGAGCCTGGAAGTTAGAAGTCAACCTGGGCAACATGGTAACATCCTGTCTCTAAAAAGAAAATTACTCTGGCTTTTGTATAAAGAAAACATTCTGGAGCTTGACTAATGATAGGGATAACAGCAGGTTCTTTCAGTATTTCTGACTGTAGAAAGTGGTGGCTTGGATTACATGGGCAAGTGTTAGAGGTGATAAGAAGTGATAGGTTGTGACTAATGGAATTTGCTAAATGGATTGGATGCACAGTGTGAGAAAAAGAGGGAAATCGTTACCAGTCAGCTAAGTGAAACTGTAGGAGAATGATTTGGTAAGTATCCAGATATTTTTAGTAATCAAAATTTTTGAAGAGTTTTTTTTTCCTTTTTTGGTAGGAATTCATAGTTTTACCTAACCTTGAGATGTTGCCTGCTGCATATTTAGGAAGGAGCAGCTCATCAGAAGAGTTGATCATTTAGAAAGCTGCATTTTTTCTGAGAAATATGAATGCTGTGAATATTGAAGGACCTGGGAATAGGGATTGTGTTCTTCACTGCCTTTTGGCCATATCTTTCTTTTATATGTTTGCTTTCTCTTAAAAGCAGACCTGCAGCCAGGTGTGGTGGCTCACGCCTAGAATCCCAGCACCTTGGGAGGCCCAGGCGGGCGGATCATGAAGTCAGGAGTTTGAGACCAGCCTGACCAACATGGTGAAACACCATCTCTACTAAAAATACAAAAATTAGCCAGGCGTAGTGGCGTGTACCTGTAGTCCCAGCTACTCAGGAGGCTGAGGCAGGAGAATCACTTGAACCCGGGAGGCGGAGGTTGCAGTGAGCCGAGATAGCACCACTGCACTCCAGCCTGGGCGACACAGTGAGACTCCGTCTCAAAAAAAAGCAGACCTGCTTACCCACGTGCATCACATAGAAGGCCTGTGTAATTATAAGCTTCACAATTCAGGTGGTCAAACCATTAAGTACATAGGCTTTAAACATTTTTTCCAGCCAAAGAATGATTTAACCTGAGATTGTGCTTTACAGGACTAGAACCACAGTTGTTCTCCCTGAAAAAAAAAAAAAAAACAGATGTGCACTGTTCAGAATTATGTGAGACCAATTTGTGCAAGCATAATGAGTAGCCAGTTTATGGTGGGATGTACACCTGGTTTGGGAAGGTAGTCTGCACAGGAATCCCTTTTCCTGGTAGGTTGTTTAGTGATTATAGTTCCACAGCAAAGACAACTGGATGTTTTTGAGAGATTCTGTCAAGCTGTGCCAGCCATAAGATAGGAAACCCTTCTGCTCTTGAGGAATGTGACTGCTGACTAGGCCTTAATAGGCAGGTTATTGGAGCTTCCTGGACAGTGATAGAGATAAGTTAACCAAGTTTCTCTTCAAACCCCTTTTTAAACTTACTGTCAGACTTTCACCTATAACATAGCCATTCGAGTGCTCTAGTAAACTGTCTCTACTAAGCATTGGTTATTTTCTTATGTTCATAAGAAGTGTCCTTTCCTTGATTCTGCCGTATCTTTCTTCCCAAGGAATACTTCCTAGATGGGTTTTAGCTCTTTACTCCTAATCACCAAGATTGCTTGGCCTCTGGGAGATTAGGGGTGTGAAATACTAAGAACCTGAAATACTTAAAACTCCCGTCATCTCAATAAAAACTGCCATTGTCACCAAGAGTATCTCTTGACTCTTTGTGGTTATTACCCTCCATGGTACTAAGCTCTAAAGGCTAATGGATTCTACTTCGTATATCCTTAACTTCTCAAAATGGTCTGTTTGCTTAAATTCTTTTTTTTTTTTTTTTTTGAGACAGGGTCTCACTCTGTTACCGCCCAGACTGGAATACAGTGGCACAATCTCAGCTCACTGCAGACTCAACTTCCCAGGCGCAAGCATTGCTCCCACCTCAGCCTCCCGAGTAGCTGACATTGCAGGCACATGCCAACATGCCCAGCTAATTCTGTTTTTTTTTTTTTTTTTTTTGTAGAGACAAGGTCTCACTATGTTGCCCAAGCTGATGTTGAACTCCTGGGCTCAAGGGATCTTCCCACTTTGGCCTCCCAAAATGTGGGATTATAGGCGTGAACCACTGTGCCTTTCCCTTAAGTTTTTTTTAACCCTTATATTTACAGTATTTATTTATAACATTTATTTTTTAAAATTCCAATTTTAAAGTAATACTTGCTTAGTTTAAAAATGCAAACACTATAAATATGCTTAAAATAAGCAAAAACTTCCATAATTGATATTACACTATATTGTTCTGCAACTTGATTTTTTTCACTTAATAGTGAGTGGGCTGGGCATAGTGGCTCACGCCTGTAATCCTAGCCCTTTGGGAGGCCGAGGCAGGCAGATCACTTGAAGTCAGGGGTTCGAGACCAGACTGGCCAACATGGCGAAACCCCGTCTCTACTAAATACAAAAATTAGCCGGACATGGCCAGGCGCGGTGGCTCAAGCCTGTAATCCCAGCACTTTGGGAGGCCGAGACGGGCAGATCATGAGGTCAGGAGATCGAGACCATCCTGGCTAACACGGTGAAACCCCGTCTCTACTAAAAAATACAAAAAACTAGCCGGGTGAGGTGGCGGGCACCTGGGTCCCAGCTACTGGGGAGGCTGAGGCAGGAGAATGGCCTAAACCTGGGAGGTAGAGCTTGCAGTGAGCTGAGATCCGGCCACTGCACTCCAGCCTGGGCAACAGAGTGAGACTCCGTCTCAAAAAAAAAAAAAAATTAGCCGGACATGATGGCGTGTGCCTATAATCCCAGCTATTTGGGAGGCTAAGGCAGGAGAATAGCTTGAACCCAGGAGGCAGAGGTTGCAGTGAGCCAAGGTCATGCCATTGCACTCCAGCCTGGGTGACAGAGTGAGACTCCATCTCAAAAAAAAAAAAAAAAAAAGTATAGTGAATGGTTTTCATGTTAACACATATATATCTATCTTTTTTGTGGAGCTTCTTGCTGTAGTACGTTTTTTAAAAAGAGTTGTATAATATTCCACTATATGGAATTACCCTGATTTACTTAACCATTCCCTTGTTTGTTTACATTTTTCACTATTATAAATAAGGCTGGATTGAACATTCTTGTGCACTTATATTTCTGAACTTGAGAAAGTATTTTTATAGGATCGTGACCTAAACAAGTGAAACTGATTGGTCAAAGATTAGGTACATATAAAATTTTGCTAGCTGCTGCCAAATTGCCCTCTAGAAAGGTTGAACCGGCCGGGCGCGGTGGCTCAAGCCTATAATCCCAGCACTTTGGGAGGCCGAGACGGGCGGATCACGAGGTCAGGAGATCGAGACCATCCTGACTAACACAGTGAAACCCCGTCTCTACTAAAAAAATACAAAAAACTAGCCGGGTGAGGTGGCGGGCACCTGGGTCCCAGCTACTGGGGAGGCTGAGGCAGGAGAATGGCCTAAACCTGGGAGGTAGAGCTTGCAGTGAGCTGAGATCCGGCCACTGCACTCCAGCCTGGGCAACAGAGTGAGACTCCGTCTCAAAAAAAAAAAAAAATTAGCCGGACATGATGGCGTGTGCCTATAATCCCAGCTATTTGGGAGGCTAAGGCAGGAGAATAGCTTGAACCCAGGAGGCAGAGGTTGCAGTGAGCCAAGGTCATGCCATTGCACTCCAGCCTGGGTGACAGAGTGAGACTCCATCTCAAAAAAAAAAAAAAAAAAAGTATAGTGAATGGTTTTCATGTTAACACATATATATCTATCTTTTTTGTGGAGCTTCTTGCTGTAGTACGTTTTTTAAAAAGAGTTGTATAATATTCCACTATATGGAATTACCCTGATTTACTTAACCATTCCCTTGTTTGTTTACATTTTTCACTATTATAAATAAGGCTGGATTGAACATTCTTGTGCACTTATATTTCTGAACTTGAGAAAGTATTTTTATAGGATCGTGACCTAAACAAGTGAAACTGATTGGTCAAAGATTAGGTACATATAAAATTTTGCTAGCTGCTGCCAAATTGCCCTCTAGAAAGGTTGAACCGGCCGGGCGCGGTGGCTCAAGCCTGTAATCCCAGCACTTTGGGAGGCCGAGACGGGCGGATCACGAGGTCAGGAGATCGAGACCATCCTGACTAACACAGTGAAACCCCGTCTCTACTAAAAAAAATACAAAAAAACTAGCCGGGCGAGGTGGCGGGCGCCTGTAGTCCCAGCTACTCGGGAGGCTAAGGCAGGAGAATGGCGTGAACCCGGGAGGCGGAGCTTGCAGTGAGCTGAGATCCGGCCACTGCACTCCAGCCTGGGCGACAGAGCGAGACTCCGTCTCAAAAAAAAAAAAAAAAAAAAAAAAAAAAGAAAGGTTGAACCAATTTATGAAACTTGACATTTCAAGAAATTATATGTGTTTCCCATCTACCTAATAAATAAATGGTCCACACCATTAATATAGTTCTGAATGCACTGAAATATAACTGTATATGTCTTTTCCACTACATTGGTACTTCCTCATGGATAGGAACCATGAATTTCTAAACTTTAGCTTAGCATACCATTGTTTGCTTAAATAGACCTTGAAATACAAAAATGAAAAGAAGATATTGTCTTTGTCCATAAATGGTTCACAGCCCAGTAAAGGAATCCACAGTCTTATCTATATTCATGCTCTTTACTACAATGCCTAGAATATGGTATGTGCCCTGTAAATGAATCATTATTGTATAACTAAAAGCGTTTCTCTTTATTTGTCTGAAAACTATTTGGCAGAACTCCTTAATTTTATCAAATGAGCCAATGGGTAGTTTTGGAATATGAACTCACTTTCTATTTTAGGCATTGCCTATTGGAAGAAAGAAGGTGTTGTCTTAAGTCTACACCCCGTGGCTGTTATTTGATTGCTGCTGTTAAAAAACAAAATAACATTTTTTTCTCATTTTCTCTGAATATACAATATACAGAAATGGAAGGAGGGTGAGCCATTGGGAGCTTTACTCTACCATTAAGCATTTCTTTAAAGGCTACCTCACATTTGCACTTAGGTCACAAAGCTTCTGTAACTAGGGTGGACCACCATCATTGAAAAGGTGGAACCTGGGACCTTGGGATATGAAGGCAGAACCTTGGGCCCCAGCATGCTATGTTTAGGACATTTGGCCTCTTACTAAACCCACTCATCTGTGTTCTTCCTTTTTTTTCTGTGTTTCTTCAGCACTTATATATTCAGTTTGCACTGTATTAATTTGCACTTGTTTGCATGTTGCTTTGTAAGTACTTTAAGGGCATTTTTTTCCTCTCACATATGTATTGTTTTGTGTCCCCAGCTAAAGTAGAAGCTTTTTGAAGGCAGAAACCATGTCTTTGGTTTCTTTTGTATTTCCCATAGCACCTTTTACTGTGAGAGTGGGCACACAGTATATGTTGTGGAATGACATCCTGAGTGATCCCTCCCTGGCTGGGCCCCAGATTAAATTCCCTGAAATGGAACAGTCCTAACCAACACAGGACAGGTATTCTCCATCTGGCATGTTGGTTGCTCCTTTCAACCTGCTATTTGAAATGGCTCCCTTCAACATCTTTCTGTCCCCACAGTGGGGCTTGCTATGGCTAATGCTGTACTTGCTGTATGTGTTCCAGGCAAGTCTGCGGACACCAGAGCTGACCTGGGAGCGAGTGAGATCTCAAGTTGACCATGTGATATGGCCTGATGGCAAGAGGATAGTACTGCTGGCAGAGGTAAGGCTGAGACTGGCAAAAAATACTCCCCCACAACAGGAGAGACTGCAGTTCCCAGGTCCCCTCCTCCTCATGTTCTCGCATACTTTCAACTCCTCTGTTAAGCACAAGTTTGACTACTTTCCCAATGGATGTTACTTCTAATTGTGAAAGATCTTTTCATTCTGCAGTTAAGAAACTATTTTGGTTCCCCACTTTTCACCAATTATCCCGTCTCTCCATGTCAATCCACAGGTTGAGTCAGATAATGATTATTACTGTAGAAGGAATTCACAGATAGAACCAGTGCCACTTTAAGTGATGTGTGCAAAGAGATAATGTCATTTGTGGGATGCTTTAATCAGTAAGCACAAAGTAGATATTCCCGACTGTAACCAGGACTATTTTAGGCAAGCTCTGGGAATGTATGTTTTTACTGATAGATTCCCTGTTTTTGAATGTCCATTCCCTTGAATTGAGCCAGATGTGTAGTAGGTACCTACCTAGATATCAATTGCTCAATTGATATTTCCTCATCCTAGCTCCTAGCTCACATTGACACTTTTGACTTTCATTTTACTTGGCTTCCATGTCAATGTTTGACCCCTTTTCCTTTCTTAAAAGCTCCTCCTCCCTAGTCCTGGATTCCTGACAGTTATAATGATGCCTTCTATTCTTACCTTGAAGCTTTCTCTTCTTCAGAGAAAGATACCAAAATAATGAGGAGGATAATAATACTTTTCCCAATTTTGACTTTCAGTCTTTTTTCTTTCTTTTTTTATATTAAAGAACCTGAATATCAAAATGTAAAAGATACATGGTCTTTATCTAGGGGCCCATAAGTTAGGGGTTTTTAGTGTCCTTACTGTTCTCTTCATGTTTTCCTCACTTTATCTCATCTTCTCAGATACTTTAGGGCATTCGTAAAGGGACTGCACTATTTCTTCACAAGGAAGAAGTGTATATGAGGAGGAGATGGGCAGATTGCTAAATATGCATTAATAGCTTTGATGTCAGTCTGCTGACTTGATGACTTATTTCTAGCTGCCCTAAGAGGTCCCCACCTGGTAATTTTGGTGACAAAAGCAAGTACCATGGGTGTTTTGTGCTACGTGGTTGAGCAAAAAGGTGGTTAGGCTTCATAGGAAACAAAATAGGAAAGGGTGGCATTGGGGGCAGTTTCTAGTTCTTCTGCTATCCGAATCACCAACTCAAAATGCAGGGCTGACAAGGCTCTCTTTGAATTCAGGAGAACCAAACTGAAGGAGAAGCACAAAAATCATCACCGCTATGGTGAAACCCCGTCTCTACTAAAAAAAATAAATAAATAAAATAAAAAATACAAAAGTTAGCTGAGTATGGTGGTGCCCGCCTGTGATCCCAGCTACTCTGGAGGCTGAGGCAGGAGAATCGTTTGAACCCAGGAGGCAGAGGTTACAGTGAGTCAAGATCATGCCACTGAACTCCAGCCTGGGCAACAGAGGGAGACTCAATCTAATAAATCAATCAATCATCACAGCTTCCTAAGTCCAAAGATATCTCCCCTCACAACCTGGAGAGATTGTCCCTGGATTTGACTGATCATTGTTTATTTCAAGACAGTCTGTCAAAGGAATGCCGATCCTCAGGAGGATATTTTGCTGTAGAGAGTGGAAAATTACAGAGAAATATACTGATATTTGGCATAAGCCTCAGTGTCATATGACCATCTATATTCCTTTTCAAATAATTCCAGAAATCTTTTAGCTATTAGTTTCATCAGTTTTCCAGAATTTTAGTGGTTTCATTTAAATGTCAGTCAGTTCTTATATATTAAACAGCTGCTTTTTTTCCAGCAGTGTTAGTCGGGAAGTGTTTGGAAAATGGCGGTCATGCTTCTCTTCCCTCACTTCTCAAAGGCCAACAACTTTGTCCTAATCCATTTGTGTCTTCATCTTTGATCACTAGGGCCGCCTGCTGAACCTAAGCTGCTCCACAGTGCCTACATTTGTGCTCTCAATCACTGCTACTACTCAGGTAAGGGTTCCAGAGTGGGACAGCAGTAGTCTGGAGAGGGTTCTCAGACCTACCAGGTTTCACTTGCTTGGGTAGATTGCCATGAATGGCACATCAGCATCCATCTCTCTGCTTTTCTAGGCTCTTGCCTTGATAGAGCTTTACAATGCTCCTGAGGGTCGCTATAAGCAGGATGTCTACCTGTTGCCCAAGAAAATGGGTAAGTATTTACTCTTCCATCTCCATCCTTACCAAAGTAGTTCAGAGTCTGAGGCTAAAGGAAGTTTGGGGGCCTTAGCTTACTTAAGTATGGTGGGGGGAAGGTACCTTCATTTTGTAAAGTAGGAGTTAGGATTCCTAGGTCCCATTCCCAGTTGATTTATCCCATTTTCGACATGTGTTGCCCTAGCAAAGTGGTGACATTTTGCTGTGATTTATTTTACCTGCCTGTGAATTTTAAGGATTTTTTTTTTCTCTTAAAGTATCTTTATGTGCGAATCTCAAAGAAAAAAAAATCTTCCCTTAAAAGAGAAGAATTATCTCCTACCTTGTGACATCTGACTTATTCCAATTCTAGACTGCCAAATAGCCCCTACCAGCCTTTTCTCAGATGACACAAGACTTTCTTTTTTTTTCTTTTTCTTTTTTTTTTTTTTTTTTTGAGACGGAGTCTCGCTCTGTCGCCCAGGCTGGAGTGCAGTGGCTGGATCTCAGCTCACTGCAAGCTCCGCCTTCCGGGTTCACGACATTCTCCTGCCTCAGCCTCCCGAGTAGCTGGGACTATAGGCGCCCACCACGTCGCCCGGCTAGTTTTTTGTATTTTTTAGTAGAGACGGGGTTTCACAGTGTTAGCCAGGATGGTCTCGATCTCCTGACCTCGTGATCCACCCGTCTCGGCCTCCCAAAGTGCTGGGATTACAGGCTTGAGCCACCGCGCCCGGCCTACACAAGACTTTCTTACTATGCTTTCCAACACCAATCCCAATACTTCAGGCCAAAGGAGAGATGTGGAATAGGAGCTATTCAGTTACGTGGGTGTTTTGTATAAGAGAAACATTAACCTGTCTTAAATTTTTAAAGAGCCTGCCTCAAGCACCTGAACTGATACAGTGTGTTTATAAACTCCTCAGGCAAAGATCAGGTAATAAATCAGCTTCTGGTTTTGTTTTGCCTTAGCACTAGGTATATAACAACTTAAAAGTTTATATATTTTCCCTTTAGTAGACACTTTAGAAGAATATAAAAGCAACAGCACAGTCCATATTCTGATGGAATATGTAATGAAGTTGGGAGACCAAACAAATACACAGGAAATGACATAAGATTATGAATAAGTACTGTGTAGTCAGATAATAGAATGTGAACAGAAACCCGTAAGAATTAAGAGTACTAAAAGCAAAGCGAACAGTTCATTTATCCCATTTATCCTGTGAGAGTATCCTTCTTAGTTTTTCCATTCAAGTTTCCCCAGGCATTAATTGTTTTAAATGACCCAACTTATGGACTCCAAGGCAAAACTAAAGTTGGAGCTTCCCATTATTTAGTTCCCATATTATCCTGTTGCGTCTTTTAAATTTTGATGCCTGTTGTTTCTTTCATCTCTCCCGTACTTTTCTGGAAGGCAGGGTTCAAAGCTGAAAGAGTTAGTAAAGATAAATTGTTAAGGCTTTGGAAGGCACTAGGCTTGAAGCTGAAGGCAGCTGTTCCTTAGAATTGAGGACTAGTGAGCAAAGGTTGAACATTCTTCATTCAGCTCCAGGAATTAGAAGGTGTCTTTGAACTTTTTGAGGCCTAGCTTGGGGACAACAGCCATCAGATAAAAGGCATGAATGCTTATACCAGGGCTTCTGTGGTCTGTTCCAGATGAGTATGTGGCCAGCCTACACCTGCCTACCTTTGATGCCCACTTGACAGAGCTGACAGATGAACAGGCCAAGTATCTGGGACTCAACAAGAATGGGCCCTTCAAGCCTAATTACTACAGGTGCCTTGGGCTCCCCAGAAATCAGGGACACCTGGGCAGTGATGAGCTTCGTGCACTGGAATTGGTCTTTACATCCCCAACCACATACACTTACATGAACTCAGAAAAATGAACCCACTTCCCCTCACTGCCACCCTCAAAAGACTCTTCAAGGCATTAAATAGTGTTCCCCTTCCTGAATTTGCCTTTTGGAGACAGAGAGGTGGAGTTTGGGTAAGTGGCTATTTGCCTCATTAAATAAAGTTCCCCTTCCTTAATTCCTTTCCCCATTTCATCTTGTTGCCATGATTTTTATCTCTCTATGGAGAAATACTGGCCTTTTTCAATGATGTGAAAAGGAGACACAGTTATCTCCTGTCACTGTACACTCCAGGAAAGTCTCTGCCTCCTGTTACACCTTTAGGCAGGCTCTTCATGTCCCAGCATCCCCATTAGCTGATAACATCACAGTCTCATCTTTCTTTTTCCCTCCAGGTATTAAGTTCCTGTAACTCAAACCAGAAGTTTTAAGGAATAGAACTCCAAGCCTTTTCTCCACTACTATACAAGAAAGAATTCAGCAAGCTGCTTCTCCAATCAAAGCTGCCTGCCGTGCTCACCCTGTGTGTTAGGTTATTTATTTATTAAAATCAAGAATCCTGTGCCTGTAGCATTGGCCCAGAGTGTGGTTACTGCCCTGAGGGCCATGAGAGCCACAGAGGACGGGCTGAGGAAGGAAAGAAATGGGGTCACTGCTCCCAGTGCATCATTTGCATCATTCCCCATTGACTGAATCCTCAGCAGTGGCCATTTTTCCTCTTGTCCAGGCTCACGAGTTAGTCCAGAGATTCCATACTCCCCGTTCCCTGGAGTTTTCTGGAATAAATTTTCATCACCTGCTTTTCCCAGCTTTGGCCCTTCCCCAGGTGAGGCCGTTGGGAATTAACATGGCCAGTGTTTCAGGCAAGATTGGATTCCCAGTCTTGACCATCACTATCACTGCCTTCTTTATATAAAGGCTAATAAGGAAGGAGTGTTATTTATGGCTTTGCCAAGCTACATCAAGAACTCAGCTGTGCTGTGCCTACCAGGGGTCTCCTTTCTTACCCAGGACTCCTTTCTTCTCCTTGAATATTTATGTCCATTTTAACACTTGCTGGTTGCAAGAGGGATGTGCCTCCATTATTTCCTCCACAGTTTTGGTATTTGTTAGACATTTGTTTTACTGTCTTTCTAATCCAGCCAACCTCTGCTCAGGAAGTGGGGCCAGCTCCACTGGGACCCATAGTTTTACTTCCTTGTCATTTAATTGGATATTTTCCAAGGAAGCTCCTCCAGATTGATACTATCTCAGAAAAGGAGAGCTTGTTGTGAAGCACTGCTTCCTGAAACTTCCTGCTATTGCCTAAAGCTACATCTGAAACTGAGTAGGGAAAGGCATACTTTTCCAGGGACTTAGGGGTATAGGCTTTGGAAATGGGACTGGTCTTTCAGATTCAGAGCTTGATACCCTAACGAAGCAGAGTATATTTATTTGTTTCCCAGGGAGGTCATTGCAGCTTGACTGGCTGAGGGATACGGAGATGAAATTGTAAACTGTACCCAGATTATCACAGCTAATTTGACTAGTTTGAACCTCGTCAGACATTCATTCCTTTGACAATTGCCATGGATGAAACTGAGATCTGCAATCTGATCTGTGGTCTTCTGTGCTGGCATATCTTTTATAACTCTTCCATTTGAGGATTCTGTATTTCAGAGGCAGTTTCTTGAGTAACTCCAGTGCTGCAAAAAGAATTAGTAATGTGTTGTGGGCAGCGTGACATTTTATGTCCCACCCAAAAAATTGGATTCCTTTTGGAGACTGATCCGTTGGTCTCAAGGGTTTCATTGGGACCAGACTGGTTCTAAGAGTTAGTCTGGAGTGGCCCTAGGAAACTTGAATTAAATAAGCCTCTTCCCCTTATCGATCCTATTTAACACTCTCAGGTTTGTTTGTTTCCCACTTTTTTCCTACGCTGATCTGCCTCAAAGTCTCAAGACCAAGGTGGCTCAAGGAAACACCAGACCACCCATGACCACTATAACCTTCCCATCCTGATTCTCTTCTACCTCCACCCTCACCAACTTCTCTTGGTCTTCACATACACTCTCAGAGCTAGTCTGAAAGTGACCTTACTTTTGGAAGTGGGAAGTGGAACTTTGGTAAATGACTATTTGCCTCATTAAATAGTATACAGATTCAGCCGATAGACTACAGTTCTTCACAGGCCATATGTCTCAGCAAGTACTGGTTATATTCTTTTTTATAAGGAAGATCATAAATGCTAAAAATCCCACTAAGACATTCAGTTCTTCCTTTTGCCTACCTAGTCCTGATTTTTGTATTAATTGGGTCCCTTTAGCAAGAGATTCAGATCTTTGTACCTTACCTTATATCCAGAGCAGATTCCATTTGGCAGATATATGGTCTCTAGCCTATTGTATTCTTAGACCAAAAATCATAACCTGCTGTTTCTCAGGAAAGCCTTGCTCTCTGGAGCTTACTATGTGCTGGTACTTAAGGAGTGCATTCTGCCTTGCTATAGTGAAGAGACCCACTCCAAATAAAAAAGGAGCCACACTGGGCTTCTGGTTTAGGTTGCCAGTGTTGCTGCCCATGATGGGTTATTTGCCTCTGAGTTTCAGATGACCTCTCTTCTTTGTAGGAACATTGTGCTATCAACATTAAGAAGAAAGAACCACAAGCCTCCTAAGTATTTGGGTTCTATCTTAGGGTTGAAATCGGTCATTATTCCCTCTACCCTTGGAATCAGAGCAATGTGTCTTCTTTCCTCCAACCTCTTACCTTAGATGCATCCTTGTTATCTGGAAGCATGGGAAAGAAGGCTAATTATCTCTTTGTATGTGGCTCCAGTCTGTGAGGATACATACCATTTTCTCTACAATGAATCTGTGCTAATATTTTGCCGCCGCCTTTTCTTTTCCCCCTTAGAAACAGGGTTTCACTATGTTGCCCGGGCTAGTCTCAAAATCCTGGGCTCAAGCAATCCTCCTGCCTCAGCTTCCGGTGTAGCTGGAACCACAGGTGTGTGCTACCGTGCCTGGCACTTTTTTGCCTTCTTAATGGAGATATTCAGTTTTCTTTTTTTCATTTAAACAAAGAAAAAAAATATATCTACTGTACCTTCCCTCTGCTCTCCTCCCTCCCTATCCTACTTGCCCATATGAGCACGGCTCCCCATGGCCACATACTCTTGCAAAGCTTTTTTGCTGCTTCGCTTTTCTCTGAACAGATCTGATATTGCTGCTCCTGTGGTTTTCTCAAAATTAACTTTGCCATGGTTTTAAAAAAAGGAATCAAAATGCATTGTTGCATTAAGCTTTTTCAATAAAGGAAAATTACGGAAGGAAAATAGGCAACACCAGCAAATTATATGTGGACAGGTTCTAAACTATATATATACACATATATATATCTCTATATATATACGTAATCATCTAGTTCTGTCATCTTACTGAAAGGAATAAAACTTCTAAGGATCATCATTTCTGAGAAGTTCTTGGAAATCTTTATGTCTAAGTGATTGTATTAGATCAGCAATAATGACTATGTAATCTCAAAAAACAAATAAAATATTCTTAACATGGACTCTTAAGGGTATTTCTTGTTTCTGTGAACTAGGAATTCAGAGATGAGCGAGATCTCTGGGCAACAAACTAGAGATCCTGCTGTAGGGCAAGGATGTGAAAATATTACCAATGGGCATGTTTGAATGACCTTAGCTTTGTTAATAAATATGCTGTTCCCCTCCTACCTGCCAGCACACACGTGCATCCTGGCTGTGTGTGTAAAGAACCTGCCTTCTCAGAACTACCACCCTGGGGAGTTGAGGACTGTAGGCTTAAGGCAGAGAAACTAAACCATAGTTCTAGGTCCCTGATTCCCTTTTAGTTGAAAAGCGCAGGAAATCAGCATCCCCCAGTTTGGGACCAAAAGACCCTGATAACTAGGACCTGATTATATCCAGCCAAAGGGAAGAAAGAAGCGCATCAGGCAGAGATTTGTCTCTAAATCAAGTTGCCTGACATAATCAACCAAAGGATGAATCCAATTGCCTATTCTTTCTCAACTGCCAGTAGGGTAACCATCTTTGGGTAGCTTTCTGATAGCCACCTTCTTTAGTTGACAACCTAAACTAGTTCTGCATCCTGTATGCAAGATGTTTTCTTTCCATAGCAGAATCTTCTGCCACGTTGGCTTCTGAGTATTTAGATTAAGGGCCACAGGACTAGAATAGTCTGGGCAGTCGGTAATCCTCAAAATTAGTGCCATTCCAGTTAGGAGGAGAATGCAGCAGCTAGCAGTAAAGCCAGTGAGGCAGCTGAAAGGATTCGCTCCCCTGCGACAGGGCTTGACTCCTCATTTGTGAAGGATGGAACCTTGGGTGCCTGGGTCTTCATTTCAGAATCACAGGGGAAGCCCAAGCTGTCCACTGCTGCACAAGTTTCTCCACCTCACAGTATTGTGGAAAATAACTTGAACTTTGAAACAGGCTAGCTTGGGTTTGAATCCCAGCTCTGCCATTTACAAGTTACGTAACTTAGCCAAATTAAATAACCACTCACAGCCTTGATTTTCTTGCCTGTGAAATGGGTACTGCTTATCTCCTAGGGTAAGAATTTAATGAACTGATGTATAAAAAGTGCTGCTTATTTACAGAGCCTGGCGCGCACTGCTGACTGCATACACATAATTCCTTGTCTCAGTCTAGAGCCCTACAACCTCTGTTGCATCGTTACACCCACAGGTGCCCTTTATGGAGAGAGGAGGGTGTTCTATCCTTTTTTTACTAAGTTATCGTAACTGCCTGGTAGCCTCAAAAAGCAGGTACTTTAAAACTTCCTGCATCTTATTAAGCTTTCTCAGTGCCAGGTACTATCCATTTAGTAAAGTATCTGACCTCTGTGGATTAAAGTGGAGTGCTTATATGGGGAAAAGGGTATATGTGATTATTGTAACTATACCTATTTATACCTCCAACCCTCTGCTGGCAGCCTGAGTTTTGGGAGAAGGGAAATTAGTAATGTAGGTTTTTTAATAAAGTCAAATATAAAAATAACAGCATTGGAGTCATCTCTGCAAGGTGGAAAGACCAGCCTTGACTAGCTCCCAGATATGGGTGCCTCTGTGGTGAATGGTATTGATGGCTAACATGCCTTTGTTAACAAATAAGCTAAAATAAGTTGAATGTGTGCCAATTCCATGGCCTATAATTTCAAAGTTTTCAGTTACTCTGTGATTTCTTGTTGCATCTTCCAGTCGTTTCCAGATATCTTCCTCCATATTAGAAATTTTGAATGTCTGGGCCTATAATGAGCACATAGGTGTCTGATCTTAGTAAAGGTCTTCTATTCCATTGAGATGTGGAAAAGATCATGGATTGAGGTCTCATGTTGACTCTACGCAGTCTTCATAGTACCAGTTTTACACATTCCTTCTCTGAAATTAAAGCCAGATGGAGCTCTAGGCTTAGAAAGTGGCTTTAGATAGCCACCAGAGGGGACGGGCAAGCTGTCCTCTATCCTACTCCCAAGATCAGTCTGCCCTTTCCCCTAGGAGTAGGCAGGAAAAGGAATAAAGCGTTAAAACTGGCCGCTCCTGTCTGCTACCACGGTTGATATCCTGCTGATTGACTAGGCTCGCAAAAGAATATGAAGTTCTGGGCCTGTTAACCTTAGGGCTCTGACTACTTAGGAGGAAAAGAAGTACTGGGAAGAAAAGAGATAGAATAATGAATTCTTTTTATTAAGAAACCCCAATGGGCTGTGCTGTGGCAGGTTTACCACACTGAAGCAGTGATGAGCAAGGCGTGGGTTGTGAATTTTAAAGCTGAGTGTAATTTTTTAAGAGTTTAACAAATTATACCCTGAAAAAACTCCAAAGTCAAGTAGTTCAGGCCTTGAGCCAGGGACTTTCTTGGAAATTCATATCAATTCAATTCTGTAAATGCCCCTCCCCCACCACCACCACCAGGGACATTTTTCAGTATCTAGAGACATTTTTGATTGTCGCACTAGTGGGAGGATACTACTTACTGGCATCTAGTGAAGAGAGGCCAGGTATTCTGCTAAGCATCCTACAATGCACAGGACAGCCTCCTACAATAAGTGTTCAGCCCCAATTGTCAATAGTACAGAGACTGTGAAACCCTGTGTTAAACGTACATAAACTAGGGGCATACAAAAATGAGCTAAATTTGGTCTTACAAGTAGCCTATATGTGGATGGGGAGAGGAGAGGGACTGGAAGAGGAAAGGGAAGATGGGTGGGTACAGTAAGGAGATATTGAGGACCAGGGTGAGAAAACCCAAAAAGCTCCAAAGAGTGCTCTCAAACTTGCCTTGTTCTGTCACCTATGAACTGGCAAAAGGAAAAGTGAGAGAGAGAAAGATGGTAAGAAAGGGACAGAGTTGTCCCTAAGATATGGGAAGGTGGATTAATTCCTCTAGGCCCCTTGCTTTGGGTATATCGTGGAAAATGTTAGGATTTTGGATCTAGGCAGAACTGGCTTGACACCAACACAGCCTGAATGAGTTGAGGACCAAAAGGAAAGCTTTGTGGAGGAGGAGGAGGTGATAACTAACTAGAATCTTTAAGGGAAGGGAGAAAAGGAATCAACCAGGAGAACAGAAGACAGTCTCCTCCAGAGAACAGCATAGGCAAGACCCTGAGACAAGATAGAATATGATACCTTGGGAACTGCAGGGAGGAATCTGCAAGTGCCGGTTTCCTCATCAGTAACATTGGATTCGTAAAAATACCCTGTCGGGGAGAGGTATGATGTGATATCTGGAAAGCGCCTACTGCAGTGCCTGGCACCAAGCACAGTTCAACAATCCCCCAGACCCTTCCGAAAGCAACCAGGCTAGGGAGGGCGATTTGGTCCCACCCGTTCCCCTGGGCCTACGTCTTTGGGGCTTCTCTTACCAAGTCAGACTGTCTAAATATTTACTACAAGCTGCTTTTTTAAATTCAGGAGAGGGCAGATCAAACAGCCTCTTTTGCTCCCAGTAACAATGAGCCCTTAGGAAGCATCTTAGAAAAGAGAGAGGAAGGAAAGAAAGGACTGGCGAGCAGGTGAGGGTGGGTGCTTGCTCTCCAGTCAACATTTACACACCATGAGGAAGAGGCCCCCTACAGCAGAGAAGGGCAGATGACGGAGCAGCCCTCGAGGGCATCACCAATTTCAGTGACGGAAAAACGCCCCCATCCCACCCTTAGACCCCCAGTCTCCCAGCCAAGCCCTAGATCCGGGCGAGATGTGTTCTCTTCAGAAAAACGCTGAGAATTCTCAGCTTCCGGAGACAGCAAGTCCCTCGTTTCGGGCGATGTCCCTGGCCACCTGGCGGTGCCATCCCTCCTCTGCGACTAAGCGGGATATGGGACGTGTGTAGGAGCCGGGATTTGGGGGTCCGGGTAGGTGGTAACAGGGAAACGGAGACTGCAGAGGAGCAGGAGGCGGAGACTAGAGCTCCAGAAAAGGTCGCTACAGGGACGGGGGTGAGTGCTGAGAGACACCGAGTGAGGAGCACAGAGATAACCGCCTGAGCTCAAGGCCCAGCTTTCGCAAGTTGTGGAGCCTGTAGCTAACCTAGGAGTCTCTGGCTGCCAGCAATGCCGCAGGACTAAAAAGATCCCCCCAAAATCTCTTCAATGAACCCCCACCTCCTCGTGTCCTGCTCCGGCCGGTCGAGCAGCCAATCGCCTCGCGGGGCGGGGTTGCGGCCAGCGGCCATAACCAATAGCGGCGGAGGGGGCGGGTCCGGGCTCCCGGCGCGCGGCTGTGGGGTCGCCCGGGGCAAAGCGAGCTGAATCCTGAGGGGAGCCGCTGACCGGCAGCATGGAGGACCCCGCCGTGCCTGCGACCGGGGGCCCTCCCGCAAATGGCAATGGCAACGGCGGAGGCAAAGGGAAGCAGGCGGCGCCCAAGGGCCGCGAAGCGTTCCGAAGCCAGCGGCGGGAGTCAGAGGTGAGGAGCCGGGAGAGCTTCGTCTGGGGCCCGGAGACGCTCGCGGGCGGGAAGCGGCGGCTGAGGTGATTCGGCCTCAGCCCCGGAGCCCTCGGCGCGCTCGGTCAGCCCCGCGCAGTGGGCGCCTGCGGGGTCCTAGCGGCTGTACTCTGGGCTTTTTGGCCCCGACCGTTGTCCGCACGTCTCCTGCCGCGGGTTGGGGGCTTTCTAGCCCTCCGGCTTTCCCCCGCTGCGCGAAGATGAGCGCGATATTGAGCGGACCAGATACTTTCCAAATATTTATCTCACTTAATCGCTGCAGCCCCTTGAAGCAGAAATTCCGATCCCAGTTTATGGAGGGGGGAACAGGAGCGGAGAGGTTAAGTGACTGGCTTGAGGGATGGGAGGCTGGAGCTCAAGCGCTGCAGGAAAGCAGGATTGGCTAGTGGGGTAACCGCACTCCCCCTCCCCAGGCTGCCTGCGGCGGGCCCCTGGACCGATCCACTTTGGCCGAGGGACTTCTGCCCGTTCCCTGCCCATCTCCTTCCCCCGCTCTCCCCTTAGGCCGTTTAGGGAGCGCCTTCCGCGGACATCAGGCCCCTGCCTGTGAGGGCTGAGCGAGACGGGATTCAGGCAGGGGCAGTCCAGGAGTGGCTATCTGGAGGGAGCAGTCCCAGGATACAGATAGAAGTATGAATATTTCGATCTCTTTCTCCTCTCCTGAAAAAGGAAACGCTACCTAGGAAGATGAAAGCATTGAATTATTATCACTCCCCTCTCCCCTCATTGAGGCAGTTTCCATCAGTTGAATCTGAGCGGAGCGGGGATCAGAATAGACGACAACATGTCAGATATGGCAGGGTCTGCAGAGATCATCTGGTATAGCCCTTGAATTTTACAGACCTAAAAGAAAGAGGAGTGACTTGCCCAAGATCAGACATCTGGCATACTTTGTGGTCAAGAACACCAGGCTTTGGAGCAGTCAGACCAGGTTTTGAATCCCAGCCCTACCATTTACTACCTGTGTGATTTTCGGCACATTACCAAACCTCTCTGAGCTCCAGTTTCTTCATCTGTAAAATGAGATTAACACTGCCTACCTCAGAAGGTTGTGATAAAGTCAAAATGAGATAATTGACTATAAAATGTTTGGCACAGTGCAGGCACAATGCATGTAATTAGTCAGTACATAGTAACTCTTGAGTATATTACTATCGTCGTCGTCATCATCAAGTGGCAGAGCTGGTACTAGAAGCCGGGTCTTTGGCATCCCAGACCTTGCCTTACCATTTGAATAGCATTTCAGTTTCTAAAGTGATTTCATGTATGCTTTCCATTTTGATGTAGGTAGAGTAGGAGGAATCCATTCATTTTTTTAAAGGTAGAAGTGGAGATGAAAGGACTGGCCCAAAGTCACCACCTTGCAGAGGCAGAGCTCAGCCCTCCTGTCTTGCTAGATGATATCCACCACATCATCTCCCTCCCTACCTCAAGATGAGTCTGATCTTTTAGGGCACCCTGTACCTCCTTCCCCCACAAAGACATTGTTCTCACTCAAATGTTTTTTGGGGGAGGTGAGCCATTCATTAATTCAATAATTATTTATTGAGGACTTTCTGCCAGTCACTATTTTAGGTGCTAGGGATATATCAGTGAACAAGATAGGGTCTTCCCCCATGGGGAGACAAATTGTGAGTAAATAAATAAAATAATTTCACAATGGTATGTTCTATGGGGGGAATAAAAGTCTCTGCCTGGGTCTCCCTTGTAAGGTTGCAATCTGTTCCCCACCTGTCAAGTCTTCTTCAGGCAAAGGCTCTGAGAGTACAGTCCTTTGAGACTCGAAAGCTTTCCACCTGCACTGCAGTTTACCTGCTGATTGTCTGCAGCTGCACCCTTCATGCCTGGAAATGAACAACTGCTGCAATCATCTCTATCTGGGCTCATTGCCTGCCGAAAGCCTGGCTGGAAAGATTAGCTTTCCTTTACCTTCTGCGGCAGCAGAACTCCTTTTACCTGCCAGTACATCCCTTATCACCACAGTACCCAGATCTGCTTTTCTTCTCTCCTTCTTTTTGCTTTCCTGTGGAAGGCAGTCCTTAGAGGAGATGGGATTTTTTCCTCTCCAGGGCTTTTAAAAAATCACTAGAAGAGAATTAGTGTGGCACAAGTCAAGAGAGCCTCATCATGTATCACTGTTTATGGAAGTACTGTTGACCTACCTTCTCCCACTGGCTTAGTGTGTGAACGAACATCCCAACCTAAAAAGGAAGCTAAAGAATAATTATTTGCTTAATAAGAAGAGTCTTAACCTAACAAAAGGATTCACCTCAGACCTCTTTTAGCCAGATCTGGTTTATTGATCTCCAACTCCTTGACAAAGTTTTAACTGGTCTGTGGTAAAATGAGGAAAATTCAGGTCATCGAAGTGAGTTTTTCTAAAAATTTAGTTCAATATATTAAATTTAAGGATGTAGGCTGGGCGCGGTGGCTCAAGCCTGTAATCCCAGCACTTTGGGAGGCCGAGACGGGCGAATCACGAGGTCAGGAAATCAAGACCATCCTGGCTAACACGGTGAAACCCCGTCTCTACTAAAAAATACAAAAAACTAGCCGGGTGAGGTGGCGGACGCCTGTGGTCCCAGCTACTCGGGAGGCTGAGACAGGAGAATGGTGTAAACCCGGGAGGCGGAGCTTGCAGTGAGCTGAGATCCGGCCACTGCACTCCAGCCTGGGCGACAGAGCGAGACTCCGTCTCAAAAAAAATAATAATAAAAATAAATAAATAAATAAATTTAAGGATGTATACAATTTAAAACAGTGTTTTCCAAACTGTTATGGGGGCAACTATTAATTGAGGCTAAAATTTTTATTTTAAGAAATAAAGCCAATGTGATGGCTCATGTCTTTTATCCAGCACTTTGGGAGACTGACGCAGGTGGATAGCTTCAGCTCAGGAATTCAAGACCAACCTGGGAAATGTAGGCAGACTCAATCTCTACAAAAAAAAAAAAAAATTTAGCCGGGCATGATGGTGCGCGCCTGTTGTCCCAGCTGCTCAGGAGGCTGAGGTGGGAGAATCACTTAAGCCCAGGAAGTTGAGGCCGCAGTGAGCTGTGATTGTGCCACTGCACTCCAGCCTGGGTGAGAGGAAGACCCCGTCTTAAAAAAAAAAAAGAAAGAAAGAAAAGGAATAAAATAATAGAAAATAGTGCATCACATGCAGTAAAGGTAAATACTTTGTTAAACTTTTGTTCCAGTTTGTGCGTGTGTGTGTGTGCGCGCGCGCGCGCGCGCCGGCGCGCGAGTGCGTGCATGCTGGGATATAATGTAAAATGTATCATTTTTCCAAAAAGTTTGAAAAACAGTTTTTAATGGCTGTTCTTTATTCTGAGATTCTGTCCTTCATTTGGGGGGTTTAAACAGTTCTTTTTTGAGTTTTTTAAAAAAGTTTTTAAAGTCCATGCCTATCAGAATAAAATAGCAACAACCCTCCGTCATTTGCCACTCTCCACCTTTTTCTTTTTCCCTACTGTTCCCTGTAATCCAAAAGTTTGGAAATCTTTACTATAGTGGATTTAAACATGATTCGCCTTGTTGACAGTATAAATTGACATAATGTTTTGGGGAAGCAACTTATATACAAAGAGCTTTAAAAATGTTCATAAGATGTGATTCATTAATTTTCTTTATAAAAATCTATGCTTAGGAAATATCCTAAATATAGAAAAAAAGTATAAGTCCATTACCGTTTCATGCATATAATAAAGGAAAATTAAAAACAATTTAAATATTCAACAGTAAGGAACTAGTTAAGTAAACCAATAAATGTACATCCATTTATACAATCATTTAAACTAATAGTCATAATAATATGAGAAGAATACCTTTATAATATAATATTAAGATCATAAATAGAGTGACCACCCACATAGTGCTACCAAGTGCTAGGCTGTGTGCCTTTTTGTATTAACTCATTGAGTCCTTAAAATAACACTATGAAGTAAGTCCTGTTATTATCCTCATTTTGCAGATGGGAAAACTGAGCAGATAATTTTCCAACAATTCCCTGACACCAACTGGATGTCCAACAATTCAATTCAATTCTGACACTAACTACCTAGAATTATCACAGACCCTGCAAGTTAAGGGCTCAGTCCTACAAGGCCCTACTTTAGATGCCAACCATAGGTTGGATCCCCAAGCTATCTACACTTCAGCCTGGCCAACTACAAATTAAGCGGTTATCATGATCTTCCTTTCATGTTCCATAATTTGCTAGAATAACTCACAGAATTCAGGAAAGCATGTAATTAGAATTATAATTTTAGTATAAAGGATACAACTCAGGAACAGCTAAATGGAAGAGATGCAAAGGACGAAGTATGGGTTTGGGGTGGTGCAGAGCTTCCATATCCTCCCTGGGCAGCACTCTCCTAGCACATCTGTTTATTCCCCAACCCAAAAGCTGCCTGAACCTAGTTGTTTCTGGGTTTTCATATGGTGTTTCATTACCTAGGCATAATTAAACTATTGGCCATATGATTGAACTTAATCTGTAGTACCCCTCCCCTCCCTGGATGTGGGGATGGTGCTGAAAGTTAAACACTCTAATCATGTGCTTGGTCTTTCCTAACATAAGTCACCTCATGAGCATAAATTCTGGTAAAGCTGACAGTGACTCATTATGAATAACTGACACTCCTATCACTCAGGAACTTCTAAGAATTTCAGGAGCTCTGTACCAGGAACCAGGGGCAAAGAACAGTATATTTTTTATGTCACACTGAGGCACAGAGAGGTTAACTTGTCCAAGATCCAATAGTATGTGAGAGAGCTGAGACTGAGAATTTTAAAAATTCATATATATTAACATATACAGGAAGGAAATATCCCAAAATGTTTAAATAAGTTAGAAGATGAGATTATATTAAAATATATTTAATAGGATTAACTTTATACATACAACATCATAGGAAATCTAATCTTTACTACAACTTGGAGTGGAGATGTTATATTATTTGACAGTCCTAAAGTTGCAGAATATTAGAGCTAAAAAACCTCTTTAAAAATAAGGAACTATGATCCACAGCATGAGACTTGATCTATATCATACAGTGGGTTGATGACAGAACTAAAGCTAGAATCCAGTGCTCTTTGTTTCTGTCTGTCTCAAATTTATATAAATCAGCTAGATGCTCCTCTGGTCTGTGTTCATGTAGATTAGATGTGGACACAGACCGTAGCTTTCATATGTTTTTGAGATCCTGGCCCTTTATTCAGACTTTCTGATTTTGTATGGGAATCCTCAGCCCCTCCCCACACTGAGCCTCAAGTTTTGGCTTGATATAGAGTACCTCTGAGATGAAAGACCCAAATAGGACTCTCCTAACTGTCTCCCTGATCTAACCCTGGCCTCCATGAGGGGAAGAAGATAAATAAGGGTACAATCTTCCCTTGACAACCCCTTTTTCCAAGTTATCCCAGTTACCAACAAGATTTCTCTGTTACAGGGCTCTGTGGACTGTCCCACTCTGGAGTTTGAGTATGGAGATGCAGATGGGCATGCAGCAGAGTTGTCAGGTATGAGGTAGATGGGTCAGTAGCTAGTGGAGAACGGCCAGGAGGAGAGGGAAGGGGCCTGTGATCTCCCTGGAAGCTTGTCTGTTCTCACCGAGTGGCTGTTGAACCAAGGCTGTTCTCCACATTCCTTTTTATCTCCACCCCAGAGTGGTAAATATCTCTTCATTTGTCTTTACATTTCTTTCTGTGATTCTCCTTGGCTATGGTATTCTTCATTCTGTCGTTCTATCACTCTTTCCTGCTCACTCTTCTTTATTCTCTTTGAAAATAACTGATTTGGTGCACTCTCAAATCAGTTTTCTCTCCATCTTCTCCCTATTCCTCCTCTTTCTCTTCCTGTCACCCGTATCTTTGCCTGCCTCCTCCTTTCTGCTACCTTTTTCTATCCCATGCCATCTTTTTCCTTTGTCTCCTCTACCTCCATCCTTTCCTTCTTCCTCTCGCATCTGCCCCTTATTAAAATCTCAACAAAATCTGAGGAAAAACTCCATAGTCGACTGGCCAGCTGAGCAAGGCTGGACATGTCACCTGCATCCATGATAGTGGAGTTCTGCTTGGATGTTTATGAGCTGGAGTTAAGTGATTGCATCCATCTTTCAGTGCTGGCCTGCTTCTCTCTGTCTGGATTTTTAGCTTAGGGTAAATGTGATCTCCTCACATTAAGGGCCTCCATGTTACATGTGCTACAAATGCCAGTTATTAATAAACGAGCTTTGGGTGAGATGGTGTGAAAGTTAAATATTCTGTCACATGGAAGTGATACTTTGAGACACGCTTTTTCAGAGAAAAGAGACAATTTTAAAGAAGTTCTTGTGCATAAGCACAAGGAATAAATCTTGTGATGAGTGACAGAGAAATAGAGAGCTAAGTTTAATAACCAACAAAGGATTAGAATTCATAATAGGAATATGATACAAATATATATATATATAAAAGAGAGGAGAGAGATGAGCACCCCAACAGAGAAGTGGGCAAATAATATAAATGGGAATTTATAGAAGAAAAAGCCAAATGGCCAATAAATACATGAAAATATGTTGAACTTCATTAGTAAATGAGGAAAAGCAAATTAAAATAATATTATTTCACAATCATCAGAGTGCAAAACTTAAAAGCCTGGGGTTGGTGAGGGTGCAGAGAAATTAGTACTTTTATGCACTGCTAGACATTGGGGAGCAGAATATAAAATTGAAAAGCATTTTGCTTTATAAAATTGAAAAGCATTTTGCTTATATCTTGCAAAGTTGAAGATGTACACATATTGTGACCCAACAAGTCTACTCCTAAATATCCACTCTAAAGAAAATTACACTTTAGGCAGAAAATTTCTTGGGCACAAGAAAATGTACAGAGATGTTTATTGTAGACTTGTTTATCAGTGTAAAAAGTTGGAAACAACCTACAATGCTCATCAGTAGGGAAATGGATAAACTATAGCATATTAGTGCAGTAAGCTATTGAATAGCCATTAAAATAATTGATCTAAATCAAGATATTTATTTATTTATTTATTTATTTATTTTTGAGACAGGCTCTGGCAATGTTGCCTACGCTGGAGTGGCACAATCTCAGCTTACTACAGCCTTGACCTCTTGGGTTCAAGTGATCCTCCCATCCTATCCTCTCAAGTAGCTAAGACCATAGGCGTGCCCTATCATGCCCAGCTAATTTTGTGCCACCATGTCCAGCTAATTTTGTTTATCTTTTGTAGAAACAAAGTCTTATCATGTTGCCCCCAGGCTGGTCCTGAACTCCTGGGCTCAAGTGATCCTCCTGCCTTGGCCTTCCAAAGTGCTGGGACTACGGGTGTGAGCCACCACACCTGGCCTCAACATGTTTCAATATCAATAAATGCTTGACCAGGCACGGTAGCTCACATCTGTAATCCCAGCACTTTGGGAGGCCAAAGCGAGTGGATCACCTGTCAGGAGTTCGAGACCAGCCTGACCAATATGGTGAAACCTCGTCTCTACTAAAAATACAAAAATTGGCTGGGCATTGTGGCATGCACCTGTAGTCCCAGCTACTCGGGAGGCTTGAACCTGGGGATCGTGCCACTGCACTCCAACCTGGGTGACAGAGAAAGACCCCGTCTCAAATAATAATAATAATAATAATAAGTGCTAAAGACAAAATTGGGAGAAAGGAGCAGTAACAAAGGAATTTATACAATGGGATACCGCTTGGATAAAAAAGTTTTTAAACAGAACAATATCATATGTTTATAGGCATATATGCATATAGCAAAAGTAGAAAAATAGGTATATGAGGATACACACCAATTTCATTATAGCGGTTGCCTCTGGAGAAGGGAATAAGATAGACTGGGGAGCAGTCTGAAGCAAATATAACAAATGCTAACATTTGTTTGACCTGGGTAGAAGATAATACACAGGTGTCTTCAATGTACTATTCTGTACTTACCTGTATATAAAAATTCATAATCTAAAATTTAAAAATAAAAAGACCAGAACTACAGTTCAGTACCTAAGAGCCTTGCCCACTTTTCTGATTTGGCTTGTGGTGCTTTACTCTTAAAAATATATATATTCACCTTCTACACTAATGACTGAAGAATTTAAGATTCAGTGATGGGATTTGCTTCTGGGCACTCCTGGATTCTGGAACTTAGGACTCAAAAGCCCTGACTCCCAGACAAGGTGTTTCTCAACCATTAGACAGCTGGCTGGAACATAAGTGAATTTTTCTTGCTTTGTGAATTACCTGTGACCTAGTTAAATTTCCAGGAAGGGTCTCAGGTAGGGAGCAGAGATTTAAAGGAAATCTGTTCTATCATCTGTTGACTTCTGTATTTCAGTTCTTCATCTTCTGTAAGATGAGAGTATGTATATAATGTTATGCAGAGAGACAGCAAGAGAGTAGGAAAGGGCATTTTTATTGCTTTTCTTCTTTCTTTCTTTCTTTCTTTTTTTTTTTTAAGAGACAGAGTCTCATTCTGTTACCCCAGGCTGGAGTGCAGTGACATGATCATAGCTTACTAAAGCCTCAAACTCTTAAGCTCAAACGATCCTCCACCTCAGCCTCCTAAGTAGCTAGGACTACAGTCATGTGCCACTACACCTGGCTAATGTTTAAATTTTTTGTAGAGATGGGGTCATGCTATGTTGCCCAGGCTAGTCTCGAACTCCTGGCCTCAAGCAGTCCTCCTGCCTCAGCCTCCCAAAGTGCTGGGATTATAATCCTATAGGTCTGAGCCGTCACACATGGCCGGCATTTCTATTTCTCATAAGCTTTCTGCATTTTGTATTGAGAAGCTGCTGTTAGCAAAGTTAGATTTTCCTGGGCACAGCAACCCTTTGACAATCATAGCTGTTCTCTAGAGTTTTTTTTTTGCAGCCTCTGCTTAGTGGCTGTGGGCAGGAGTCTAAACTTGTATACCCTTTGAGGAAACTTAGCAGGAAGAGAATGAACTGGCTCCAATCCTGAAGAACCATCTAGCACTTACTTTTCAGCCCTTGCCTTGGTTTCCTGATCCAGCACAAGGATCTTTCCTCTAAATTTCAGGAGTTGTGTTGCCCTCCTTTTCCCTTAGAGATAGGATAGTTCCTGGTTGGGTTGACAAAGCAGGAGTTGCAGCCCTGAGAAACAGGAGTGATGAGATTAAGCTCTCTGTGCTCCAGTCCTCCTCCTGGCCCTCACCAAATGTTGAAGGCTGCCTTCTCTGCTGCAGCAGCCAGCTGGCAGGAAGAGGACAGGTTTGATGGTTTAATCTCCCAGGGACACAAGTGGCTATTTTTAACTGCTCTGAAAAGGAGGAAGCTGGCTTTGGATTGAATTGGACACAGGAATGTGTTGGAAGCTTTAGCTCTTTCATGCCACCCTCTCTACTTGGGCCGCTTCTTTAAGGATCTCCCAAATGTGACTGCTCTGTTTTTCCTGCCACAGAATTGTATAGTTACACTGAGAACCTGGAATTCACCAATAACAGGAGGTGCTTTGAAGAAGATTTCAAGACTCAAGGTAATTCCAGATCTTTACTCATAGAGACCTGCTTTTTCCTTCTATGATATCCCAGCCTGATCTAGTAAAAGGCTAAAACAAAGTGGGATCCCTCATCCCCTCTGTATTAGTTAGGGTTCTCTTAGAGGGATAGAGCTAATAGGATAAATAGATAGATATATAAAGGGAAGTTTATTAAGTATTAACTTACACAATCACAAGGTCCCACAATAGGCTGTCTGCAAGCTGAGGAACAAGGAGAGCCAGTCTGAGTCCCAAAACTGAAGAACTTGGAGTCTGATGTTCGAGGGCAGGAAGTATCCAGCACAGGAGAAAGATGTAGGCTGGAAGTCTAGGCCCATCTCTCCTTTTCATGTTTTTCTGCTTGTTTTATATTTGCTGGCAGCTGATTAGATTATGCCCACCAGATTAAGGGTGGATCTGCCTTCCCCAGCCAGCTGACTCAAATGTTCATCTCTTTTGGCAACATCCTCACGGACATACCCAGGATCAATACTTTGTGTCCTTCAATCCAATCAAGTTGACACACAGTATTAACCATCATAGGTCCACCCCTTGTCAACTCGAACTCATACACATCTCCTGAGATCATACATAATCTTCAAATAAAGACAATAATAAGGGCATAATTATGCCTAACATAGTGCAACTATCCTTCGTACAACTGGAAACTCACCAGTACCCAACCCAAATACTATTATATAAAGTTAACAATACTTAAATGCTGATATGAAGTCAATAAATCTTATGTCACATGATAAAGGAGAAAGGAAATAAAATGAAGATATTAGTACAAGTGTATACATGCACAAACATGTTTTTAACAAAAGAAGGAGGAAATACTCATGACAATTACAGTCCTCATTTCTGCAGCTAGTCATGTGGTTGTAGCTGGTTTTGATGACTACCTTCTTCTACTACCCATTCTGTATTCCCTTTGCCTTCAGCAAGCAACTTGGCAGGTTGTGTTTTTTTCCTGGTGGAGTAACCCAAACCTTCATTCCTGAGGGGTCTGGGTCATTTGTAGTCCTGCCTGGATTGGGGTGTTGTGGTTTCCCATCAACCTTAATCACAGGGCATAGTAATATTAAGGAGACACCCTAATGGATCTCCTGTATTCCATGCATACTCTTCCTTACCTCCATTGTGGAGTAGTAGTCTGATTTCATCTTGATACTCTGGGTCAATCACCCGAGCCAACACTGTAACTCCCTTCTTAGCCTATTGACTTAAAGGTAGGAGGACCCCAAAGTGTCCAGGTGGCAATCTTAACTTCCAGTTTAATGGAGTCATTGTTGTGTCTCCTGGTGGCAGTGTTCCTCCCTCTGGAGCTAAAACCTCTAGGCCAGCATAACGTAATGTCGCGGAAACAGGAAGCAAAAATTTTGCTAGCAGATCACTAGGGGTGATGGTGAGTGGTACCACTTCCACCCCTTGATTCTTGGACCAGTGAATCCTGACTATGGGAAAAACAGTACCATATACTGGATGCTGATTGAGAGCATACACGACCTTCTGGAGAACTTTGCCCCAGCCCTGCAAAGTATTGTCACCTAGTTGACATTGTAATTGTGACTTCAAAAGGCCAATCCACTGTTCTATCAATCCAGCTGCTTCAGGATGATGGGGAATGTGGTAAGACCAGTGAATTCCATGAGCACAAGCCTACTGCCATACTTCTTTAGCCGTTAAGTGAGTGCCTTGGTCAGAGGGAATGCTTTGTGGAATACCATTACGGTGGATGAGGCATTCCGTGAGTCCATGGATGGTAGTCTTGGCAGAAGCATTGCTTGCAGGATAGGCAAACCCATATCTGGAGTAAGTGTCTGTTCTAATGAGGACAAACCTCTACCCTTTCCATGATGGAAGAGGTCCAGTACAATCAACCTGCCACCAGGTAGCTGGCTGATCACCCTGAGGAATGGTACCTTATCTAGGGCTCAGTGTTGGTCTCTGCTGCTAGCAAATTGGGCACTCAGCAGTGGCCGTAGCCAGGTCAGCCTTGGTGAGTGGAAGTCCATGTTACTGAGCCCATGCATAACCTCCATCCCTGCCACAATGGCCACTTTGTTCATAGGCCCATTGGGCGATGACAGAGGTACTGGGGAAAGAGGCTGATTGGTGTCCACAGAACAGGTCATCCTATCTACTTGATTATTAAACTCCTCTGCTGAGGTCACCCACTGGTGAGCACTCACGTGGAATACATATATCTTCAGTTTTGACCACTCAGAGAGGTCCATCCGCACACTTCTTTCCCCAATCTTTTTGTCACCAATTTTCCAATCATGCTTCTTCCAAGTCCCTGACCATGCAGCCAAATCATTGGCTATAGCCCATGAATCAGTATATAATCACACATCTTGCCATTTCTCCTTCCATGCAAAGTATACAACCAGGTGCACTGCTCAAAGTTCTGCCCACTGGGAAGATTTCCCTTCACCGCTGTCCCTCAGGGATGTCTTAGAAAGGGGCTGTAGTGCTACCATCCACTTTCAGGTGGTGCCTGCATATCATGCAGAACCATCTGTAAACCAGGCCCTAGTCTTCTCTTCCTCTGTCAACTTATAGGGAGCTCCCCATGAGGCCATCGGTGCAGGCTGGGGGTGGCAGGACTGGAGACCATGGGCATTTGAGCCACTTCCTCATGTAACTTATTTGTGCCTTAAGGATCTGCTTGAGCCCGATCACGTATATACCACTTCCATTTGATGATGGAATGCTGCTGTGCACGACCCACTTTATGGCTCAATGGGTCAGAAAGCACTCAGTTCATGATAGGCAGTTGAGGTCGCATGATGACTTGACCCATAGTCAAACGTTCAGTGTCCACCAAAGACCAGTAACAGGCCAAGAACTGTCTCTCAAAAGTAAAGTAGTTATCTGCAGAAGATGGCAGGGGCTTGCTCCAAAATCCTAGAGGCCTCCGCTGTGATTCACCTATGGGAGCCTGCCAAAGGCTCCAAACAGCATCCCCATCTGCCACTGACACCTCAAGCATCATTGGATTTGCTGGGTCATATGGCCCAAGTGGCAGAGCAGCTTGTACAACAGCCTGGGCCTGTTGCAGAGCCTTCTGTTCTGGACCCCACTAAGAACTGGGGGGGAGGGGGTCCAGATAAATGGGCAGGAATAACACACCCAAATGAGGAATGTGTTGCCTCTAAAATCCAAATAGGCCCACTAGGCATTGTGCTTCTTTCTTGGTTGTAGGAGGGGCCAAACGAAGCAACTTATCCTTCACCTAAGAAGGAATATCTCAACAGACCCCACAGCACTGGACCCCTAGGAACTTTACTGAGGTAGAAGGTCCCTGAATTTTAATCAGGTTTATTTCCCATCCTCTGGCACACAAATGTCTCACCAATAAGTCCAATGTGTTTGCTACTTCTTGCTCACTGGATCCGGTCAGCATAATGTCATCAATGTAATGGACCGATGTGATATCTTGTGGAAGCAAAAAGTGATCAAGGTCTCTCCGAATAAGATTATGACTCAAAGCCGGAGAGTTGATATACCTCTGGGGTAGGACAGTAAAGGTATATTGCTGTCCTTGCCAGCTGGAGGTAAATTGCTTCTGGTGGGCCTTATGGACAGGAATGGAGAAAAAGGTACTTGCCAAGTCAATGACCACGTGCCAGGTACCAGGAGATGTGTTAATTTGCTCAAGTAATGAAACCACATCTGGTACAGCAGCTGCAATTGGAGTCACCACTTGGTTAAGCTTACGATAATCCACTGTCATTTTCCAAGATTCATCTGTCTGCTGCACAGGCCAAATGCGAGAGTTGAACAGGGATGTGGTGGGAATCACCACTCCTTTGTCTTTCAAGTCCTTGATGGTGTCACTGATCTCCACAATCCCTCCAGGGATATGATATTGTTTTTGATTTACTATTTTTCTAGGTAGAGGCAGCTCTAATGGCTTCCATTTGTCCTTTCCCACCATAGTAACATTCAACCTACCAGTCAGGGAGCCAATGTGGGGATTCTGCCAGCTACTAAGTATGTCTATGCCAATTATGCACTCTGGCACTGGGGAAGTGACCACAGGATGAGTCCGGGGGCCCACTGTAAGTCAGGTCTGAGCTAAAACTCCATTAGTTACCTGACCTCCATAAGCCCCTACTTTAACTGGAGGACCACAATGACATTTTGGGTCCCCTGGAATCAAGGTGAGCTCAGAGCCAGCGTCCAGTAGTCCCCAAAATGTCTGATAATTTCCCTTTCCCCAATGCAGTTACCCTGGTAAAAGGCCAGAGGTCTTCTTGAGGAAGAATCGGAGAAAAATTGACTGCGTAAACTGTCGGTGATGTAGTGGGGTCCTTCCTCAAGGGAACCCGGCCTCCCCTTCATTCAAGGGGTTCTGGGTATATTAACTGGCTCAAGTCTGGAAATTGATTGAGGGGCCATGATTCTCTGTTTTTATAATTCAAATTAGTCTTTTGTCCATTCGACCTAGGAGTTTTCTGCTTGTATAAATTAAGTAGGAATGCAGTAGGCTTCCTATCAGTTTCACTTCTAGGAACACCGTGATGAATTAGCCAATGCCACAGCTTTACATGAGTCAGACTATTCTGATTGCTCCTTTGCCTCTGCCATCCATTACGGTAGCTACACCTACCCTGCCTTTGATGGTCGAGTGCTTCCACTTGTCCCCTGCCACCTCGGGATCCAATTATTCCCATTGTATTTAAATTTTTCAGTTGAGTGACTGTGGTTCCCACCATACATCTGACATAAGGAGAAAAGTAATTACAGGACTCTTCAAAGATGAAGTTGCTGCCTTCACAAATCTATTTTGTAAGGCATTGGTCAAGGGTGTATCTTCTGGACCCTCCCAGCTGGGATGAGTAGGTCTAAAGTGACTAATCCACTCCACCATCCCAATCTCCCTAAGCCTTTGGATCCCTTCCTCTATATTAAACCAAGGGAGATCAGGCATTTCCAGCTCACTCACAGTGGGCCATCTTTTAATCCATAATTCAGCTGAACAAATAAACTATTAGAACCTTTTTTAACTCCCCAAGCTGCAACATTAAATGCAGAGTCCCTACTTAGTGGGCCTAAATCAATAAATTCAGCCTGATCCAACTCTGTGTTCCTTCCTCCATTATCCCATACCCTTAATATCCATTCCCATGCCTGTTCTCCAGATTGCTGTTTATATAAATTAGAGGACTCAAATAGTTCTTTTCAAGTGTAGCACACCTCCTCATGGGTCACACTCTCACCCTCACCTCTAGGGGCCTGCCAGGACTTTCGTCTAGTTATAGGTCTAGAACCAAACAAAGGTGTTGGGGGTAGCTTCTGAGGAGAAGCAGCATTATCTTGCCTGGCAACTGTTTCAGGGCAACTGCCATCACTATTGCTTCAGGCAGTGCAGGGTTTATCTCCTCAGACAAAGGTGGAAAGGCTGAGGGCAGCATGGGTCAGGGAGGAGATATTGCCACTACTGGGGATGGGGAAGCTGTTCCTCCTGACAAAAAAGGTTCATCAGAGTTTACAAACTCAGTGTGCCCAGCTTCACCAGGGTCCTCCCACATGTCCCCATTCCAAGTTTCAGGGTCCCATTCTTTTCCAATAAGTGCCCGCACTTTAACAGTAGACACCTGACAAGGCTGTAAATGCATCTTTAAATACATCTTTCATTGCAGGTCAGCCACTCGCATGACAAGAGTTTGTGTCTGTTTTTCCACAATTTCAGCTCTTTCTCTACAGGAGATAAGACTCTCACTCAGGGCAATCTTAGCAGATTTGAGGCTCAGTATCTGCTTCTGAAGCTGGGAGACAGAATCCCTGAGTTCATCATTTTCTTTCATCACTTTGTCCACTGAACTTAGGAACAACCAACCAGCTTCCTTATGTTCCTTGGTTCTCCACATATGGTCAAAGGTATTATGTATAGTCATTAACTCCTTGCCTCTCATGAGCGGTGAATCAGGAATGTCAAATGCATTTATTTTGCATAACTCTCTAAATAGTTTCTGCCAAGGACTATCAGTGTTCTCCATACTATTAGAAGTAGATTCCTTAGCATTTTTGGATCTAATCATATTAAGCAGCCAGCTCCAGAAATCTCAAAACCACTGAAAGAACTCCATCCTTAATATTCTCTTCCTCTAGAACCACTCCTGGTACCCAAATCTGTATTAGTCAGGGTTCTCATAGAGGGATAGAACTAATAGGATATATATATATATATATATGGAGAGAGAGAGAGAGGAGTTTAAGTATTAACTTACACAATCACAAGTATTAACTTACACAATTACCAGGTCCCATAATAGGCTGTCTGCAAGCTGAGGAGAAAAGAAAACCAGTCTGAGTCCCAAAACTGAAGAACTTGGAGTCTGATGTTCGAGGGCAGAAAGTATCCAGCACAGGAGAAAGATGTAGGCTGGGAGGCTAGGCCCATGTCTCCTTTTCATGTTTTTCTGCCTCCTTTATATTTGCTGGCAGCTGATTAGATGGTACCCACCAGATTAAGGGTAGATCTGCCTTCCCCAGCCGGCTGACTCAAATGTTCATCTCTTGGCAACACCCTCACAGACATACCTAGGATTAATACTTTGTATCCTTCAATCCAATCACGTTAACACTCAGTATTAACCATCACAACCTCCATAACCATGTAGCCTTTCCTTCTTGCTTAGAGGATACAGGGTTCTCTGTGTCTCAAGTGGAGAGCAATGGAGTAGAAGCATGAGAAGCTGCTCCTGTGCTGCCTGATACAACCCTTGACCTTAATGTTTCACCCCATCTTCAACTTTGTCCTACTCTCAATAGTAATTTCATGTGCCCACACTGTGACATTCTCAGACATTCTCATCCATTTCCTTACTTGGTCAGTGGCAATTTGATTTTCAGTTCAACAAATGTGTGGTGAGTATTCTGTGTCAGATACTGGAGGCAGGAGTGAGAAGCAGCTTTTACAAAGAAGTTAGAGTTTGAGAGCAGAGGAATCATGTGCACATCACAAAACTAGCTGAGGCTCAAACAATCCTCCTGCCCCAGCCTCCCAAGTAACTAGGATTACAGGCATGTGCCACTATGCCCAACTTCTGCCCAAGGGCCTTCTCACGCAGCCTATACAGGGCAGCCAGGAAGTGTAGGGAATCAGTGTGCTCCTCTAGTTTAGCACCCTTCATCCAAGAGGAAAATGCTGTATCAGAAAAGTTTAAAAAGTGTTGGGGAAGCAGAGTATTTGGCCAGAGCGTTAGTCAGAAAGGTCATTTTATATTGGGCATGTAAGAGTGGGAAAGAGGTCATTTTGTATTGGGCCTGTAAGGATGACTAGGAATTGAATATGTAGGGAGACAAAAGGAACTCCTTGAGGAAAGGCAGAGAGACAGGACAGTATGGGCTGTGTGTGGAGGATAGAGGGGATGTTGAAGATGAGGCTATAGACTGGGTTCAGGCCAGAACATTTTGGGTCCTTTTCCCATCCCTTATTCTTTCTCAGGGAAATAAGGAAAGCTTTTGGAGAAAATAATTTTTGGGGGAGAGTTGAGATCAGAGGTGGCTATGCTATGAGAAGCCTTTCCAGGAAAGGTGGCAATAGCTGACACTAGATGTATATGGCCTTTTATTCCCAGTGCAGGGCAAGGAATGGCTGGAGTTGGAAGAAGATGCCCAAAAGGCCTATATAATGGGACTCTTGGACCGGCTAGAGGTGGTCAGTAGGGAACGGCGGCTGAAGGTGGCCCGGGCTGTTCTCTACCTGGCCCAAGGTGAGTGACTACCCTTGCTAGCTTTAGAGGGGTGGAGGCTTGAGAGGGAAGTGGGCATTATCAGGGCTGAGATGATGCAGGCTGTGCTGGGAAAGCAAGGTTTCTTGCCTCTCAAGGACAGATCTTGTCACGTGCTAGGAGTAACCTGTGCTTATGAGGAAGATGAGATAGTGTTGAGTGCTGTTCTAGATCCCTTGGGATCTGCCTTTATCTTACCAGGCATGTCAGAATTTTTTATAGGATTCTTCTTTTCCCTACCCTGTACTATAATCATATGTGAATACTAGCAAGAGGGTCAGTGTGGCCAGAGCTGATGATGTACCACTAGCTGATCATGGAGACAAGACATCAACTGTGGCCTGGCCCCAAAACTGAGGAGAAATAGGAGAGTGTCACAGATACACATGGACCCCTTGCATTGTTTCTCATTGGCATTTTGAAAGTTCAAGCCAACATAGCTGCAGGAGTGGATGCTGTGAGTATTTGGAGATGATCAGACCTAAATAGAGTAACTGGGGAAAGCTGGTCAGAAGAAACCTGTTAGCCAGGTGTTGGAAAGGGAAATGAGATAGCCTAGCTGGAGTGAAAATAAGCCTACGATCATAAATATGAGGCTTGTTAACAGAACCAACCAGTTGGGAGCTAAAAAAAAACTGTAAAAAGAAATAATAAATAAAGAAGGGAAAGGGTGGACATTAGGGGAAAAGAAGACTAGCAAATAGGACTGTGCCCTCCTGTATCTCTTGGATCTGGTGCTCTGGCCAACTTCCAGCTTCCAGTACCTTCATGTGTTTGCCCAAGGACTTTATTTATTTAATTTTTTTTAAAACAAAGTCTCACTATGTTTCCCCGGCTGATCTTGAACTCATAGGCTCGAGCTATCCTCCTGCTCCAGCCTCCGAAGTAGCTAGGATTACAGGCATGTGCCACCATGCCCAGCTTCTGCCCAAGGGCCTTCTCTGCAGCCCATACAGGGCATCCAGGAAGTGTAGGGAATCAGTGTGCTCCTTTAGTTTAGCACCCTCATCCAGTGACTGACAGGAGTTAGTAGATGGATAGCCTGACTGTCTCACCCCTCTTGGATAGAATAACTGTGAGTTGTGTGTTTTATACTATTTCCAAAGTTATCCCCTGAGTGAACTCTTTTGGCTTCCTTTTCTTCCCTATCTCTACTGATGATTCCTGAGAATGATTCCCAAATAAGCTAATTGCACTGGAATCCTTACTTACCTCAGGATCTGCTTCTGGGAGAACCCACCCTTAAGATGACAGGCCATTGATGAGCACATTGGACCTAACCCTGGAGACTACCTCTCTTCTCCCCTGACTCATTTCAGGAAGTTCTTGGGGTCCCTGTCATACCTATGTCAGCCTAATTATTGGGCAGAGTATTATAGGAAAATCTTAAGATCATGGGGCAGGGTAGAAAGAACTGGGATACTGCCATCTCTCAACCCCTGTAACAACTGTCTGCTCCTTCAGGTACTTTTGGGGAATGTGATTCAGAGGTCGATGTGCTACACTGGTCCAGGTACAACTGCTTCCTGCTGTATCAGATGGGGACCTTCTCCACCTTCCTGGAGCTACTCCACATGGAAATTGAGTGAGAAGCCTTAGGGGAAGGGCTGGCCTACACAACCCCTATTCCTTTTTTTTTTTTTTTTTGAGGCGGAGTCTCGCTCTGTCGCCCGGACTGGAGTGCAGTGGCCGGATCTCAGCTCACTGCAAGCTCCGCCTCCCGGGTTCACGCCATTCTCCTGCCTCAGCCTCCCGAGTAGCTGGGACTACAGGCGCCCGCCACTTCGCCCAGCTAGTTTTTGTATTTTTAGTAGAGATGGGGTTTCACCGTGTTAGCCAGGATGGTCTCGATCTCCTGACCTCGTGATCCGCCCGTCTCGGCCTCCCAAAGTGCTGGGATTACAGGCTTGAGCCACCGCGCCCGGCCACAACCCCTATTCCTTAAAGGGGCCTCATATTCTGTGCTGCTTCCCTCACTATAGAGAGCTCCTGAGAGGAACTGGGTCTACTCACACCTCAGCCCAAAGCTCATTGACAGTTCCCCTCCATCCAGCCATGTTCTCTGATATTCTGTTCTCCCTCCCTGAGGCTGGATACATCTGCAGCTTCTGCCTCACTTACAGCTTTAATCCTGGGCTTCAGGGGCCTATCCTGAGTGGGTTCTCTTTTTTATTCAAGGACTTTCTTAGCTCAGCCTAGCTCTGTAATTCAAGAGGGAAACTGTTTTGAGTGCATTACCCAAGAAAGACAGGAAATCAATTCCTGTCACTGTGCCCAATTCTTTCCCTCATGGGCTATAGTTCTAGAGGTTGCCTTATTTGCTGGTACCACTACAGTGACCCCTTGTTTTGTCTTATGCCTATCACCCAGGAGTTTGAGATAGGGTGCAATCTGCTTATTATTCATCAGGTGTTTCTTAGCATCTGTTTTATGTCCAGCACAATACTAAGCATAGTGGGGAATGCAAGAGGAGTGGATACCACAGATCCTGCCCTTGCCTTGTCTTCACCATATATAAGAGAGTTTGCTGAGGTGGCAAGGGAATTCTGTCGGCTCCTTTACCCTAGACCAGTTTCATTAGTGGCTGCCTAGCCAGGGAATGGCAAGCACTCATGTTTGTGTGAGTGATAAGTAAGAGCACAGAGAGAAAAGAGGTCTTATGCATTCCTGTTCTTTTTCTCCTCCCCCTGGCAGCAACAGCCAGGCCTGTAGCAGTGCCCTTCGGAAACCAGCTGTCTCCATAGCTGATAGCACAGAGCTCAGGTGAGTGGGGCTAACTATGGGCTTGGAACAGGGCGGATGATTAGCACCTGGGTAACCTTTTCCCCAAATCCCAGATGACTCAGACCATTAGGAAGTTGCCCTCTAGCTAATCTCACTGGGTTGGGCTCCCACAGATACCATCCCTGAGGTCTCTGACTGTGGGCTGGGAATTGCCTTGGGAACCTCTTGTGACTCTTCTGTAACCCCAGGGTGCTGCTGAGTGTTATGTACCTAATGGTGGAAAATATTCGCCTGGAGCGAGAGACAGACCCCTGTGGGTGGAGGACAGCCCGGGAGACCTTCCGCACTGAATTAAGTAAGAAATGGCACTTGAGGAAGGTGTGGATGGGGTGCTAATGGGAGAGAGGAAGCAGAGCATCTGCCTAGGAGAGGCACAGTCCTTTTCTTCTTTTGTTTTCTTTTTTAAAATTAATGTCCTTTCTTTTAGGACAGAGATACTGCATGGCAGGCACAAGGGCTGGGCTTGATTGCCCCCCTGTATCTATGAGCTAAGACCAGCCATGTAACTTCTCTATGCCTTGGTTTCCTTGGTTATACGTGGGAATAGCCATTCCTCTCCCACTCCATCACGATTCCCACATGAAAAAATGAGTTGAGTCACCTTGAAAACTGAGTTCTGCTCAAATGTAAGTTGGTGTTGTCATCTGACAGGGATAGGATATGAAGGCCTATGGGATTTTAAAAATATATTTATTGATGTGGGAAAGTGAATGACATTGAGTACTTTAGCCAGAAAGCAATGTCTTCATTATTGTTACTTCTAGTTTGACATCCAACCCCAGAGCGTCACCCTAAACTCTGGGGCCTAAGCCATTTTAATTCCATGGCCTACCTTCCTGCCCTTGAGGGGCTTCCTTCTGGGGGGCTAAGCCTCCTTCTCAGGACCAAGTACTCTGGAATTCTTCAGGGGAGGTGAGTGTCTTCTTCTGTGTGTCCAGAATCAGGGTTACATGAACAAGGTTTTAGCTGCCTCATCCTCACTTTCTCATTCCCCTCTCTCTTCACCCCTAGGCTTCTCCATGCATAATGAGGAGCCTTTTGCCCTTTTACTCTTCTCCATGGTTACCAAGTTCTGCAGTGGCCTGGCTCCTCACTTCCCCATAAAGAAGGTCCTGCTTCTGCTCTGGAAGGTGGTCATGGTGAGTGATTCTCCCCATTCCCACATTATCAGATCAGCAATACCCTATGCCACCTCAGTTTGTTCTAGTCGCATTCCAGGAGGCTGGAGCCAGGGAGCAGAATAGGGCAGCCCTTAGCCAACTGCTAATTTGGAGGGGCAACAGGGCTGTCCTAGAGACATCAGATGCTCTATGTTAGAATAGGTTTCATGTTTCTATTGGATGGATGGGATATGCCACTCCATAAATTGGGGATGTCAGTGGTACCTTCTCTTATTAAAGCCAATGTTTGATGGAAAGAACACTGGTTGAAAGTTGGTAGATCTGGTCTTTGCTGATACTGAGAAACTTTGGGCAACTCTCTGTACCTCAGTTTCTCTAGCTATAAAAGGTTGGGGTGAGTGCCTGCCCTCCCTCCAGATAAACAGAGGATATGTATTTTTTTTTTTTAATAAAAATAATTTTTTTACAGACAGGTCTCCCTGTGTTGCCCGGGCTGGTCTTGAACTCCTGGTGTCAAGCAATCCTTTCACCTTGGCTTTCCAAAATGTTGGGATTACAGGCATGAGCCACTGTGCCTGGCCAGGATTTGCTTTTTAAAAAATAATGAAGTTCTTATAAATATGTGGTTACGTTTTTGTTACTAGTTATTCAACTTGATCCTTCATTTTTGGCTCCCATCTCACAAGGCAGGCCTAATAGGGGGAACTGCCTCTTGACTGCAGAGGAAATTGAGTGACTCTGAGGATTTATAGCACCTGGATGTGTTCATTAAAAAGGGAGATAGTTTCCTATTTTTTTTCTTTCTTTTTTTTTTTTTGAGGAGGCCCCCAGGAATTCCTTTCCTAACTTCTGTGATATTTCCCATACTGGAGCAGTAAATAATGCTTTATCCTGACCCCTGAGCTCCTCAGTTGCCATGGGGATGGTAATCATATTTGCCTCTTTCTGTTTTACTACCTCCTTATTAAGGAAAAGCTCTGAAGGGACTGGAGGTTGTGGCTCTTTCTTTTCATCCATGTTTCCCTGACCTTGGCTCTCTCTTACTTCCCTTCCATCCTCTCTCTCTGCCCCTTTCCTGTTTCTTCCTTAGTTTACCCTCGGTGGATTTGAGCATCTGCAGACTCTCAAAGTACAGAAGCGGGCAGAATTGGGCCTGCCTCCACTGGCTGAAGACAGTATCCAGGTGGTGAAGAGCATGCGTGCTGCCTCCCCACCCTCTTACACTCTTGACCTGGGAGAGTCTCAGCTGGCACCCCCACCCTCCAAGCTGCGAGGCCGCCGTGGCTCTCGAAGGGTATGGACTGAAGCAGACAATGGTATTGTGGCACTCACTGTCCAAAAGTCAAGATTCTAAGCTACTCTGGATGTGGTAGGAAAAAGCAGTAAATGACCTGGCTCATCCTGCCTGGGTTGGCCCTGTGACCAACCTGAAATCTTAAGAGTCTCCAGTTTGACTCTATCCCCCAGCCCTGACAGCCCTCTGGGCTGTTGTGATGTGACACTGTGATATCACATCATGTAGCCATGTCTTGCTACAGAATCATTGGCCTGAACCTCAGTGCCTGGAGTTCCTTACATTCTGAACAACAATTAGGGTATAATCCTGAGAATAGGGACCCAGGGTACCGGAACAAGTCTCCAACCTAATCCATTTTTCTGGGGTAAGGTATTTTACTATTTTGAAGCAGCAGGAAGGTTTACTGTCAGCCAGCCACACTCTTAACTGGCCCCGGAACCAAAGGCTTACATTTAAGAGATGACTGGGTAGGGGTCTATGTATATAACCGTGTGACACTTAACGACAGGAATACAATCTGAAATATGTGTCATTATGCAATTTCGTCACTGAGCAAACATCATAGAGTGTATTTACACAAACCCAGATGGCATAGCCTACTGCACACCTAGGCATATACCCTATTGTTCCTAGACTACAAACCTGTACAGTAGGTTACCATACCAAATACCATATGCAATTGTAACCCAATGGTGTTTGTGTATCTCAGCCTAGAAAAGGCACAGTAAAAATACAGTATTATAATCTTATGGGTCCACAATTATGTATGCAGTCCATTGTTGACTGAAGCATCGTTGTGCAGCACATGACTGTAGTCTGCTGTCCTGAAAAGGTCAGAATGACAGGTTATACTGAGACCTGACTATGTTCTTACAAACTCCCCTGCCTGACCTACTTGAGTTCATCAACAGGCTAGACAGTAGTGCTCAGTAATCCAGTCTCCATTATCTGCAATAAAAATTTTTAACCTTTATTTTTGTTTTATAAAGTAATGCTTACTCATTGTAGAAGATTTGGAACAAATATAAAAATGTGATGACGGGAGAAAAGAAAAATCACCCACAATCTTAACAACCAGAGACAGTCACTGTTAACTTTTTGGCCTATTTCTGTCCAGTCTTTTTTTCTCTGTCACAAGATTTAAAATTCCAAACTTGCTTCCCTCTGCCTAGCAGCAAGCTTCTGTCCTCCTCTTCCTCAGTCAGCCAGCTGGTGTATGCTCACAGAAGGCAAACTAATTGAATGTTCACCTAAGCAGAGCATAATTAGGAAGGAAAGTGCTGGCAAAAAAAGGCATCACTGCTTTCTGAAAGCTAAGTAACTGTGACTTTGGGATTATCTATGCTCTGTTCCCTGGCTAATGGCAGGGTTGCCTGAGAACTTCTTGTTCTGTTATTGGTTTGGGTGGGGACAGTAGGGTTGAGGTGGGGAATTGGATGTTTTCACAAGGGCTGTGTTCAGATTCCATGTTCCCTGAAATCTGGAGGTCTGTGGATATGGGGTGGCCTCAGACAAGGATGCCCAGAGTGAGCTCTCTGCACGCCTACCCTGTTTTCTTTCCCCTCCAGCAACTCCTCACTAAGCAGGACAGCCTGGACATCTACAATGAAAGGGATCTCTTCAAGACTGAGGAGCCAGCCACAGAGGAGGAAGAGGAGTCTGCTGGTGATGGAGAACGAACCTTGGATGGAGAGCTAGACCTGCTAGAGCAGGACCCTCTGGTGCCACCTCCACCCTCAGAGGCACCCCTCTCTGCTGAGCGGGTGACTTTTCCCAAGGGCCTGCCCTGGGCCCCAAAGGTCAGGTAGGTTTAATAGCATCAGGGACCCCTATGCTTTGGGGTTTCAGTCTATAAAGGCCCAAGATGAGGTAGTCTATGTATTCAAGGCTCGTTAAGTTGGTCTGGCAGTCAGAACTCCTGGGTTTGAAATTCCTTCTGTTGATTGCTGCCTTTTTCCACCGCTCCAGTCCTCTGATTGGAGGGGTAGGAGCCTGGAAAGTTTCTCTCTCTCAAAGTTTGCTTTTCTTCCCTTCTCTGGGATTGGTCTTTCCACCATCTGCTCAGACAGAAGGACATTGAGCACTTCTTGGAGATGAGCAGGAACAAGTTCATCGGATTCACCCTGGGGCAGTAAGTGACTGAATGGTTGGAACTGACTATAGAGTGGTTCCTAGGGGGCCAGAGGAGCAGGTAGCTTGGAATGAGGGATGGTGCCTGGTAGTCATAATGTAACCTAGAGCCCCTAGGCCGTGGACAACTCCCAGTGACTACTTTGGGTTCTTTCTGTGGATTTGTTTTTCCTTGAGTTTCTTCCACTTTTCCTCAAATAACTTTTGTGTTTTTAGCCAACTGTAGGACTTTGAGCAACAAGTCCTTTCTCTTTTGGGCCTTAATTTTTTCCTGAGGTTATTGAGTTAGATGGTTTCTATGGGCCCTTCCTGCTCTAATGGGCTAAAATTCTGTGAAGAAGAGACATGGTTAGAATGGAACCAATCTTCCCCCATTTCCCCATCTTCATGAATCCTTTCCACTGGCCTCTTGAAAATTGAGTCTTTATTAGTGGAGTTTCACAGTCAAGATGTCATTGGGCTATACCCCTTTTAAGTAGGAATCTACCACTCCCACACCAAGTGAGTACCCAAAAGACTATAAAAGTCTCCTGATTTCCAGGAACATTTCTGTGTACTATTATTATTTTTGTGTCCTGAAGCACTGATGTGGGACCTACAAGCTTGCAGAGGAAGGTCTAGGGTACTGGGGGTAGATGTTGTTGAAAGTAGCATGGTCCATGTGACTCTAGGGGGATATTGGGGTATCAGTAGTTCTCTGTACTTTGGAAGCTTATGATCTGGTATGTCTGGCCTTTTACAGGGACACAGATACATTGGTTGGATTACCCAGGCCCATCCATGAGAGTGTGAAGACCCTAAAGCAGGTGACCGGGGTGGGCTCTCAGTCTTCAGGGATAGGGAGCCATCAAAGCAGGTCAGATTACCAGGCTCCTGGATACTGGGTGGGGCTTTTTTTTTTTTTTGAGTCAGAGTCTCATTCTGTCCCCCAGGCTGGAGTGCAGTGGCATGATCTCGGCTCACTGCAAGCTCCGCCTCCCAGGTTCACGCCATTCTCCTGCCTCAGCCTCCCGGGTAGCTGGGACTACAGGCGCCCGCCACCATGCCCAGCTAATTTTTTGTATATATTTAGTAGAGATGGGGTTTCACCATGTTAGCCAGGATGGTCTCGATCTCCTGACCTCGTGATCCGCCCGCCTCAGCCTCCCAAAGTGCTGGGATTACAGGAGTGAGCCACCGCGCCTGGCCCGGGTGGGGCTTTTATACCAGACTCTTTCTGGACCTTCTGCATTCCCCCTGCAGTCCTTTGGCCAATTAGGAAAGCTTAGGTCTCTCTTTACTTACTCAGTTTCCTATATTCAGGTAGATTTTAAAATTCTCCTTTCTTCCTCTCATTTCTTTTTCCTCTTCCCATTCTTCTCTCTCTCATCCCATTCCTTGCTTCTTTTCCTTTCACTTCTCTCTCTCCATAAGTCCACTGACTTCCAAAGGCCCAGGATTGAATAGGAGCCTGCTCTATATCCATTGTATGCATGGAGTCATCACTCCGTGCATACATGCACACACATCAAAACTCTTAGGGCAGTGGTCCAGGGGCAGGGACCTGTTTCTAGCTTCCTCTTCCACTTTGTCTTTTTTTTTTCTTTTTTTTCCTTTTTGTGGAGAATGGGGTCTCGCTATATTACCCAGGCAGGTCTCGAACTCCTGGGCTCAAGCTATCCTCCCACCTCTGCCTCCCTGAGAGCTGGGATTACAGGCGTGAGCTACCACGCCTGGCAACCCTTCCACTTTGTTTGAAGATAAATGCTTAGGTATTTGCTGCTCTTCAGCAAATGTAGAAACAGAATAAACAGAAACACTGTGCACAAAGCACTTTGACTGGTGCTGATGATGCAGAGGTGATTAAGACTCCTGCCTTGAAAGAGTTCATATCTATGTGGGGTGACAAACCCATAAGCAGAATATTTCCTTGCTTTTGGGGAATTTAAGTAAGAGATGGGTACACATGTGAATGAGGCCCTCAGCCCTTGTTGATGTCTTCTTATCTTTGTCAGCACAAGTATATCTCCATCGCAGATGTGCAGATCAAGAATGAAGAGGAGCTGGAGAAGTGCCCTATGTCTTTGGTGAGCCAAGGAGGTCCTGCACAGGAGAAGAGTAGAAGAAAATCTGTCTTCAGTGTTGTAACAGAGCATGTGTGCATGCATTCATTTCAGCATATTAGGCTCTAACTGTGTTCCAGGCAAGACAAGGTCCCTACTTTCATGATATATTGAAGTTGAGGAAGAAAGATAAAAAACAAAAAGTTAAGTAAACCAAACTATCAAAGAATGGTAAATACAATGAAGAAAATTTAAACAGGATAACATGAAAGAAGCATCGGTAGACTACTAAGATTGGGCAGTCAGTAGGTAGACCTCTGAGAAGGTGACATTTAAGCCAAGATCTGAGGGACAGGGAGCCAGCCATAGGAACATCAGAGGAAAGAGCATTCCAAACAGAGAGAACAGCCTTAGCAAGGGGAAAGCAGGTTTAGAGTGTCAGAGGTAGTGAAAGAAGGCTGTTGTGGCTAGAACACAGGGCCGAGGGCCGGGATCCTACAGATAGAGTCAGAGAGGTGGCCTAAGGCCACTTTGCCAAGGGCCTGTAAACAAAGGTAGAAAACTTGAAGTGGACTCATAGTCAAAGGGAAGGAAGCCTTTGGAGATTTTAAGCAGGGGAGTGATATGATCTGATTTATGTGTCTAAAAACATTAGCTTCTGTGTAAAGATTGGACCAGAAAAGCATAGACCCACTCCAGGGAGATTAGTTAGGAAACCCTTGAAATAGTCAAGGTGAGAGATGATGCCGACCTGGATTTGGAGATGTAGCTGACAAGACTTGCAGTGCATTTGGATGTGGTTAGAGAGGCAAAGAAAGAAATCAAGAATAAGTACCATTTGCCAGGATGTGGGGGGGAATATCAACAGTTCTGTTTTGGTCATACTAAATTTTAGATGCCCGTTAGTGGAGCCGCAGGCAATTGGAAATACAAGTCTAAAATTCTAGGGAGAGGGCTGACTTTGAGAAATAAATTCGGAAGTTGTTTGTAACACTTATAGGCAGTGTTAAAGGCCATAGAACTGACTGAGATAACCCAGGGAGGGAGTAGAGACAGAAGAGAATGGAAGGCAGGACAGAGTCCTGGGGCACACCAGTATGTTGAGGTGGGGATGTGTCAGGAAAGGAGCCAGAAGAGTACGAAAGACAGTGAAGTGGCTGGAAATCCAGGAGATTATGATATCATCATAAAAGCTAAGAAAGTCTTTCAAGAAAAAAGGAGTGATCTGCTGGGTAAAATGCTACTAATAAGTGGCATTATGGTTAAGAACCAAGGTGCCCATTGGATTTGGCAACATGAAGATAATGACCTTGATAAGAGCAACTCTAAGTGAAGTAGTGGGACTGAAAGCCTAATTGGAGTGTATTGAAGGGAATGTCAAAAAAGGAGGTAGATGATATAAAAGTTTTGTGAAGAGGAGAGAAAGTGGATGGTAGCTAAAGGAGAATGTGAGGTCAAGGGGAGGATGTTTTATAGCTGAGAGATACTAGAGCATTTTTTTGTCCTAAAATAAATGATCCAAGAGGGGATAATTGCAGGACTGAGGTATTCAACAAAGCAAATGGGTGTGGGATCCTGAGCACAAGTAGGAGATTGGCCTTTGTTAGAGCACAGGCGATTCATCTTTCATGTTAAGAAGGAAGGAAGAAGACTCTTTGTAGATTTGGTGTTGAGAAGATGAGTGTGTGCCTGTCTGAGTGCTTCTGTTTTCTCCATGAAGTGTGAGGCAGGATCAGCAACTGTTTAGGCATGGTGGACAAAGGAGTTGGTTTGAGGAGAGGGAAGATGGTTTGAAATCGGCCTTTTGGAGAGCAGGAAGGCAAACATGCCAGGATTGCCAGGCTCCGCTGAATGTCCATTTAGGACTTACATCCATTTAAGCAGCAGATGAGTTGTGTGGGACAGAAGGAGGCTGGTTATTCTTCCCTGCCTCAGGGTCTCATGGCAGTGAACCCTTGCCCTGTAATAGAGGGACCTTGTAGGAGGAAGGGAACTGCATTGGTCAAAGATGACAGTGACCTGAGCAGCCTATTGGGTCCCTGAGGCCCCAGCCTCCCCACTCTGATAAAAGGCTTCGTTAATGTCATCAGTAGGACAGAGATAGTTGTATATGAGGGGGCTGGTCAGAAAGGAGAAAGTGATGTAGGGGTGAACGGAGAGGGGAAGAAAATCATTTCCATCCACTTAAAAGCTTCTTTGCTGATATTCCTTCCTGTTTCGCCAGGCCATATGTTACCCAACTTCCTTTTAAACCCTCACTATTGAGCCACCTACCTCTCCTTCCAGGCTTACAGAATGTTCTAGAGTTCTCAGCCTCAGATCAACACCATAGGAAGTGTTTCTGTAGCATCTGTTCCAGTTTCCCAGGTCCTGAGAGGTCATCCAGGCCAACCTGATGGTCCTGTTGAAGAGAAAACTAGGACTCAGAGAAGGAATGTGACTTATCCAAGGTCATACAGTGAGTCATTAACACAGCTAGGGTAGAAACCTAGATCTGACTCCCAGCTTAGTGCTCTTTTCAGGTCACCCCTCATAACCAAGAAAATAAAGCCTTTGGTCACCTGGAAAGTGGCGTTGGCAAACCATGTATTTCTTGCCATAGGGGGAAGAGGTGGTACCAGAGACGCCATGTGAAATCCTCTACCAGGGAATGCTGTACAGCCTCCCTCAGTATATGGTAAGGAGATGGCTAGGCCAGAGCTGCCCTTCTCTGCTGCAAGGAACAGACAACTAAAAACCATTTCAAGCAGACCTGTCTAACCCTTGAACTTGTTTTCTGAGCCTTTGTGCCTTTAGCAAGGCATTCTCTGACACATGAAAATTCTGAGCTTTCCTCAGTGCTCCTCTGATGGTGCTATTCTCCCTAGTCCTTCTTTGGGAAGGGTGGGGAATAAGTTGGGGTCTCTACAGGATACACTGGGGACCCTCCTCCGAGATAAGTACTGTAGTCCCTCTGAGATCTCCTGTGGTCTGTCATGTACTAGATAGCCTCAGGCTGGGAGTGGGGAAGATGCCAATGGTTCGGGTTAGAGGAAAGAAAAGAGTGGGAGAAGTTGGGCTTATGCCTCCCACCTTATTTCTACACACTGTCCCTCTCACTCTGTTCCTTCCATCTTCCCCTTTGAAAAGAACAGTCTTTTTTTTTTTTTTTTTAAGTGGAGTCTCACTCTGTCGCCCAGACTGGAGTGCAGTGGTGCGATCTCGGCCCACTGCAAACTCCACCTCCCAGGTTCATGTGATTCTCCTGCCTTAGCCTCCCTAATAGCTGGGATGCGCCACCACACCAGCTAATTTTTGTATTTTTAGTAGAGACGGGGTTTTACCATGTTGGCCAGGCTGATCTTGAACTTTCGACCTCAAGTGATCTGCCTGTCTTGGCCTCCAAAAGTGCTGGGATTACAGGCATTAGCCACCATGCCAGGCCCTGGAAAGAACAGTCTTGAAGCAGAACAGCCAATGCGCTCCCTCTGGTTTTCTCCTTAGCCTCACAGGCAGGCCTCTCAGGACTGGGCACCTGTTTGCTCTTCTGGACACTGGGGAGATATGGTCATTGAGGGAAGAACTTGGAGAATGGCTTTAAAACACTTTTTATAGGGCAGTTAGGGTGTGGAAGAATCACTCCCTTGCTGAGTGGATTTGACAGTGGTGAATTTCTTTATTTTCTACTTCCCAGATCGCTCTGCTTAAGATTCTGCTGGCTGCAGCTCCCACCTCCAAGGCTAAGACAGACTCTATCAATATCCTGGCAGATGTCCTACCTGAGGAGATGCCGTGAGTGCTTCAACGGGGGCAGCTGCTGGATACTAGCTGTCTTGTCTGCAGGCTCTCTCTAGTCCCCATTCACCTTGTTAACACTTACAGAGATTGTCTCCAAAGAGATCTCCTCCTCTCTGCCCACCAGTACCCCCTTCCCCCTTCAGGGCTTTCTGCTTAGCTCTTTTTAGCTCAGAACTCAGGATCTGGAGGGTGACACCAGTGTCAGCGACTGGCTGCCCAGGTATTTGGGTGAACATTGCGAAGGGATGAGCTTGCCAAAAGAGAGACAGAAACAAAGAAATCAATGGAGCATTTCTTCAGACAGGCTCATAAGTGGGAACTCTGGAGGTTTCCCTGGCACAGAAGTTCAAGTTTCCCAAGTTCTGGCTCTCTTGTATGTATTATATCAGACCCAAATACCTGGATCCCTGCAGGGCTCCCTTTAAGGCCACACTCTGCGCTAATACCTTCTCTCCCCATTGTAGCATCACTGTTCTCCAGAGCATGAAGCTGGGCATCGATGTGAACAGGCACAAGGAGATTATTGTAAAGAGTATCTCTACCCTGCTTCTGCTACTCCTCAAACACTTCAAACTCAACCATATTTACCAGGTGAGCAGCTAGGAGCACTTCTCCACAGGTCTTGGGTATTTTCCAGGCCCGATCTCTCAAAGGAAGGGTGCAAGGGCCCTTTTAGTTCTGATGAGTATCTTCCAGCCTTTTCTTTGTCCTCCCTCAGGGAATCCAGACACCCATTGCATGAGCTTGGGGTAGGGTTATGGAGTGGGAACTGTCCTAGAAAGGTGCAGATGTCTGTGTCCCTTGTAAGTTATCTCAGGGTTGTGGGTAGGAATCTCTAGCTTCTTAGGAATATGCCCAGCCAGTTTTTAAAACAATGCAAGAGAGAATGTAAGCATTTCACAAAAATGGGGGGGAAGGTATATTGACCGTAGTTTTCTATATGTGAAGCACTTTTCCAACATTTGAGATACAATTCTGAGAATAAGGCACAGTTCTGGCTCTTCAAGGCCTTGAAATCTTATAAAGGATACAGATACATAAGTAGCCAGTTACAGAGAGATAAGTGTGCTGATACCAATAAGCACTGGTTGCTATGGAAACACCTAATCCAGCTTGAGATGGAGAAGAAATGACTTCTAACCTGAGTCCTAAAAAAACAGATGTTAGCCAGGATATGAGAATTGTTAGGGAAGGAGGACAGGAGGCATTTCAAGCAGAAAAGCTAATATGCAAAAGTCCAGGGGGGAAGAGAGAGAGCAAAGTACCTTTAAAAACCGTAATTAAATGTTGCTGGAGTTCTGCCTGGGGTGGGGAAAGATGGGCGTGGTCTGGTGACACATGAAGCTGGAGGAATCGGCAGGGAGCATATCATAATCTATATGCTAGCACACAATTACTGAGCACCTATCCTGTGCCTAGCACCCTGTTAAGCTTGTCTAGGTCCTCATTTAATTCTCTCCACCCTATGAAGTAGTCTTATTTAATACCTCTTTTATAGATGACGAAATCAAAGCTAAGAAAAGTTAAGAAGCTGCTTTCCCCGTAAAACATTGTTTGCCATGCTAAGGAGTTTGGACTTGGTTTCATGGGCATTGCCAAGATATAGGGACAAGATAGGGACAGCAAATGGATGCTCCTGTCTGTGAGGAGACCACGGGGAAAAGAAGAATGCTTCTCATGCTTGCCCAGAGGCTGTACCCCATTTTCCTCCTATGAAGTCAGAATCAAGCTTGCTGGTAGAAAAGCAGGTCCTCAGAGTACAGAGAGACTTCTGCAGGGTCTATGTCCATGGCCCTATCAAACAGAGTATTTCCACTTTCATACATTCGAAGACATCATTGGGTGTGTTTGGTTGCCCTGAGTGCTCCCACTTTTGCCAGTGTTTGCTGAGCAGCAGCAGGGCTGGGAGGAGTAGGGGTAGATAGGAGATAGTGTTTCTAGTGGAAAGAGAACAGAGAACTGTGGATGTGTGTTTACTTCTGCTTTTCTTGGTGGGAAGTGTGTGGATTCACAGCCAGACAGGTGGATGGCTTGATGGGCCTTGCCAGTGTGTGTCAGTGAATCCTGACAGGGCCACAGGCACATCTCAAACTGAAACAAAGTTTTCCATCAGATGATACTGGATATGTGTTGGCTCTTTTGTCTGGGGCTTTGGAAAATACCCTGGATTTTACGAATAAAATAAATAACTTTCCAGGGAGAAAATATTGAACAGAAGAGGGAAGTGGTCTTGGCATAAGCTGACTCCACTGCTCTAACTACATACCCAGGGCCGTAAGGCAGCTTAGCTTGCTGCTTGGCTACTTGTTGGCGATCAGAGAGCTGAGGATTTAAAACACCATGGTTCTCTGCTTTCTCAACCCCATTTCTATACTAGAATACTAGGTTCTGGATCTGGAGATAAACTGTGTTTGACGCTCCTTAGTGTGTCATGGGTAACATAACCCCCATGACACTGCTCTTATGGCAACTGCCCCATTAGGTTGTCCTGTATACAAACCACATCTGGATTTGGAAGAGCAGAATGGAGTCTCCACGTTCTGGTATTTAGCCTATCAAAGACACCTTAGACTTCTCAATGCAGTATCTGTTGGCTGAAGGGCTCTTGTTCATTCATTCATTAATTAAAATATTTACTAATATTCTTTTCCCCCTCCCCCCATACTCCAAGCAGCCAGTATACTTACTGATATTCTAAATACTAAGGATAATATGGTATACCAGACATACTGGAGCTGGAGCCCAGTGGTCCATTTGGTTATTATGTGCTGTCACCATCCTGACTGAGTGATGCCAGGAGTAAGCTGCAGCTGTCCCTGCTATATCAATCACAGTTGAAACATTATGAGCCAGAGGTTTGGCATGGAAAACAACTCCCTCAGGGAGCCTTCCCTTCCTTTTGGGCTTAGGAACAAATCTCACAGCAATTCTTTCTATGTTTTGGAGTGGGATTTTATTTTCTGGCTTCTTTATTTTGTGCTTGTGACATATACTGCAGATTATCCCCCTCCATGTAGGATGGGCTGGGTGAAGATGATTCTTCCCATTTCCTAGACAGGAAGACTGATGATAACACAAGTGGATAGTAGATAGTAGATAGTCTCAGGAATGGATATTAGATTTGTACTTCCTCTCTTTTTCTCAAACATATTTTCCATTCTCCTCCAAATAAGCAGCCCTTTCTGCTTTGATTTTTAATTCAGTTTGAATATGTATCGCAACATTTGGTATTTGCCAACTGCATCCCCTTGATCCTGAAGTTCTTCAATCAAAATATCTTGTCATACATCACTGCCAAAAACAGGTATGAACTCTGGACAGGTATATTTCAAGGGGCTATTTTGGGGTGGTTGAGAAAATTACATCATCTCTGAGCCTTTCAGTTTTCCTGGTGTCCCTAGTCCCTCCTGTCTTCGAGCTGTCACTGTTAAATTTAATTTTCTTGAAGTGTTAGCTGATGGAGTGTATGGTGTGCCTTCTTTAGGGAGGTATTTGTATTTTAATAGTTTTAAACACTGAAAAATGTCATGACTTAAATGAAGTGGCAGTGATGAGTTTTTAGCTCTGTGTCAGGTGGATCCAGGGGTTGTTTTTTGTGAAACAACCTGCTTATCTGGCCAGGCCTTATTTTAGTATAAATCATAAGTTGGAGCAATTGGAACAGTTTTGCTGTTTCGTAAACTGTAATGCATTATACAAAATTTATAACTGAAGGTACATAATAGAATTTACTAGGGTACATCAATTTGTAGTTTAAAAAAATAAGGTATTTTGCATTCATTATTTAATCTCCTCAGCAATGCTAAGAGTTATTATACGTTTTATTCTCATTTTGCCAATTAGGAAACAAATTCAGAGATATTAACAAAATTAACAAGCTGGTGAGACCCCTTAAGTAAGCATCAGAGACAGGATCAGAACATAGGCTTCCCTGTGAATACAAATTGCTTTCCATTCCTCCAGCCAAGCAGGGACTTGGGGATTACAGAATAGATCCTTGTTCCTTAATATTCTACTTTCACAAGAACTGGAAATATGTTAATCAATAGAGTTTACCAGAGGCAAAATTCCTACAGTAGAAGTAAGAGGGCTAATCTCATAGTTGGGGTGACTAGAGATATTGCCACACTAGTCTGTCAGTACTGCCTGAAATTCCACCATGGAGAGGGAGCCTACTTATATGTAGCTTAAAACACACACACACCCCCTATGGAACCTGAAGTCATGAGACCTGGATTCGTGACCTGGATCTGCCACTTGCTAGTTATGTAATCTCAAGCAAGACACTGTTTCTCTGAACCACAGTATTTTCATCTTTAAGAATACCTTTTCTGACTATATCATAGAAATGTTGTAAGCATTGGTTAATATTAGCATATACAAGATTGCTTTAAACACTCTCCCTTGAGGGTAAGCATTGGAGGATAGGTTTTTCCTAATAATATGGAGACCTGTGCGCTGACCCCTTTAAAATTGGCACTTCAGATGTGCTACTTGAGTTACCAGGGAAAATGAAGTACAGGTCAGGCTGTGTCAGGGTCACAACTGCAAGCAGGCACCTCTGTGTATCAGTCAACACTGGGTTAAAAGTAACCAAAGCTAGCTGGACTAGACTTATGCAGAATAGTGACTTTGTCAGAATGAAATGACATGTGTCATCTTGAGGAACCTAGGACAGCAACGCAGCTCTGGACTTCAGGGTGGTCTGTAGTGTGGGGAGCCCAGAAAGCCTTCCACTTCTATCTGTAAGACACCAGGCCTCTGTATTTCCACTCCAGTTTCCTCTCTCACTGACAAATATATCAGTCTGCATTGTTTGCTTCTCAGGCCGCATAGTGAAATATGTCTATATGAGCTGAACATGCCCCACCTCAGAGACTGAATTGACTCTCCAATCCCTATTCCAGATTCCCTAGGTTCACCCCTAGATCAACTGTGGCTAGGGGAGTGGTATACAGAAACTTAATGTTCCTTCTGCACCCATGGACCTAGAATGGGGGGGACAGACAATTCAATAGATATCCATTTGGTTCAATTTGGAGTTGGAAGAGTGGTAGCAACAGACTACACCTTTTGCTAAGGTTGGCCTGAACAAGATGATCCTCTTATGCATGATCTGTAAGTTTTACTTTTGAATGATCTCTGAGAACTTGGAGATCACAACTCATTATTGCAGAATTTTCTCATGGATCTTACAGTCTAGATGTTCTAGATACTTGTAAATTAATTTTATGCCCCCTTAGGCTAGATTTCAATTCACTAAGAGAAAGGAACAAATCTATCTTTGATTTCCCACCCCTATTTCCTGGTCGCTGGCACCTACTTTGCCATAGGGCTTTGTCAGTAGGAGGTGGGTGGATAGGTGAATGAGCCAGCCAAGAATGTTCATCCTAATGGAGCAGTACAGAACTGGCAACCATGGGAAAATCCGATAGAGTGAATCAAGATGATGAACAACATTACAGGTAGTTTGACACAGTCCTCTCCCAAGCTGACTCTTCTCCTCTCCTACCCTGGTCCCCCAGGTTATCTTTGTCTGAGTTTCTTGGACAAAGGTAAACATTTCAGGCCAAATAAATTGTTGCCTTTTGCTTGTATAGAAATTTTGACTTTTGAAATGTAGAGACAGGTTCATTATAGCAGTGTGAACTCGTCTTTATAGCCACTGCTTTGCCAACATCCTTTATTCATTTCCAACTGCACTAGTTCAGATAGATTGGTGTTGAAAACCTCATGGAATGTCAGAACCAGAAGGAGCATTAGAGATTAGCTAGTCCAGATTCTATGTTGTGTCAATGAAGAAGGGAGAAGAGGAAAGAGAGAGCTGTCGTTTATTTTGTAACTATGTCCTTGTCATAATGCAATGCCTTATTTCCCCTCCTAACTCGTGCCTGCTTCCCTGGGCTCACCACAGAGCTGTAACTTGCAGTCCCCCACTGTCAGCTATTATCATTCTTGAGTTCCTAGATTAGCCTTTCTATAGGAAGCTGCCCCTGTCTCAAGCTTCCTTTAGGAGTGGCTTCTGTAATCATTCCCCAGAGCTCCCAGCTTTCAGAAAGATCTGGTGAGAGACACGGGAGGATCATTTCATCCTCACATCCTCAGATTGTTATCCGGTGGGATGGGTTTGGACCATGTCTGTGGGAGCAGTTATATTCGCACATACAGTTAAATGCAGAAACACAAATGCACTTAAGTTTACGTATTCCTTTAAAGAAGCAAGGAGTGCTAAGAAAAGAGGCTCTCTTTCTGCTCTGTTTTGCATCTACCAGATGGGGGCCAGCCTCAAAGAACTCATTGGTTCCTCTCATGACAGGAAAGGAGACTGGAGCTAGAATTGCCTGGCACCAGAGCCTTCAGTTTCAGCTGAGGTCACTAAGCAATTTGGGAACTGGATAGGGGCTGCTGGAGAGAAATAACTCCTGCCCTTTTCAGATACAGCCAATTCCTGCTGCTGCCATTTACCTTAAAGCCTGTCCTTATCTCTGCACCTTACAGCATCTCAGTCCTGGATTACCCTTGCTGCACCATCCAGGATTTGCCGGAGCTTACTACTGAAAGTCTGGTAAGCAGATGGGGATTTGGTAGCCTTTGAAATTGCTAGGTGGTACAGGTTGGCATTTGCTCTTTCATTTCTTCTCCAACCCCTTAATGCCCTGGTTTGAGAGTCTTAGATCAATGAAGGTATATTGGCAAGAGCACAGATGCAGCAGGGGTTTAGAGTTGCTGACCTAGTTGAGAAAGATCTGGAAAAGCTTAGCCTAGCATTTTTCAGAGAAGAGGAAACAGCCAGTGAAAAACACCAAGGAGGAGAGGGAATTTAGAAACGTAATGGGACTGAAATTGAGTGTGAATATCTATGCTAAATGCAGGAGAATCTCTTCTGGTCTAGCTCAAATAATTATCTGTCTTCTTTCTGCTGTGCTACAGGGAGTTCACTTCTTGTTTTCATATAGGTTATAAACCTAGCAATGTGTACCTGAGAAAATACTTGTCTAAGTCTCTCGGAGGCAAAAGTCTGTATAGCCACAAAAGGATTGCCCAGAAAGTTTCTCATCTTGAAAACAGCTCTAGGCAAATCAGAAAATCACTCACAGTTATTCTCAATTCCATGAAACTGACTGAACAACAGCCATACTGAAGATGAGGTACCTACCTCATCATGTATTGCCACAGCTCCTTAGATATGCCACAATCCATACCTCCAGCCTGTTGCATTGTAATTATGCATTTGTGTCTGTTTCTCAATTTGACTGTAGAATCCTTGAAGGAAGAGATAGTATCATCATTTTTATATCCTTAGAGTCTAGTACCTTGTCTGGTACATTGAAGAGCTCAATAAATGGTAAATGATTGAATCATGGCATGCACCGATGGTTACTACAACCCTTTGTCGTCCAATTGTAATTCCTGCAAAATGTTGAGTCAGAAAAGTATATTATGCAAAAATAGACGGACAATCTCTGTGGTACAAGTTTTATAGAACCATAGGATTCTTGGCTGGAGGGGACTTAAGAGGGGGCTTAAGAGCCATTTGATCCAACCCCCTTATTTCGAAGATGAGAAACCTGAAGGCCCAGTGACTCGTCATGGTTTACTCCTCATAGGTGACAGAGCCTGAATTAGACATGAGTCAAAAGACCTATGTCCTGAGACACCAACCTAGCACCCTTTTTTACCACTGGGATAGAGAGGTTCCCTGGTCTTATTTAGATATGGCCTCAGCAGCCAAAGGAGTTGGAAGCTTTTTATTCCTACAGAGAAGTAATAAATTGTCTAACCTTCTTTATGTTATTTATGATGCTAGTCAGTCTTTTATCAAATTTTTTATTAAAAAAAATTTTTTACCCACACTACACAGACGTAGCTATTCAATCATTAAAACTACTCTATGAGGTTGTATTACTATCTTATAGATGGAGAAGTTAAATAGCTACCAGTTGAAAGTGGAAGTCAGGATAGAGAGACATGATCCCCTGCCATTCAGAGTTGGAATGAAGAATACATTTTCCACAGTAACAGTGGTACACAGTAGCATTAAAATTCTGCTATTAGTAGGACATTTCAGAAGATAAAGTCAACTTTTATGGCCTGAATTTATTTCTTCCTATGATGTGTTCTTTATTTTCAATTCCAACCCTATTTGTTCATATATAGGAATTGATAGGAACCACGCTTTCACATCTCTCCCAATTGACCTTTGGGATATGTGCATAAAATTATTGAAATGAAGTGAACATAATGATTTATATGTTTTCTAAGAAGACTTTAGTGTTATCCCAGAGTGAAAGCATGTATTTATTTTTCCTAAAAAATAGTCATGCTAATTATTTTACTCCTTTCTGTGAAGCAATAGTGGCACCTGGTGGTTTCATTTCGTAACCACAGACTTTTTGTTTTGCTTGAATTTTGAATGAACCCAGTCATGGGCTGCAGTAACTGGTGAGTCTATTCCACATAGGTCCTCAGTATGGTTTATCTAAACTTGTGACTTCTATGCTCAGAAAAAGACTAGTGTTCAGATGAGTAAGATATATCTCTTTTTTTCAGGCTTAACAAATGGCAAGCACAGAAAATGTATTGGCTATTTGAATATATAGGATTTTCTTTTCTTTTCTTTTCTTTTCTTTTCTTTTCCTTTCTTTTCCTTTCTTTTCTTTTCTTTCCTTTGAGACAAGAGTCTTGTTCTGTCACCCAGGCTGGAATGCAGTGGTGCGATCTCAGCTCACTGCAACCTCCACCTCCTGAGTCCAAGTGATTTTCCTGCCTCAGCCTCCCGAGTAGCAGGGACTACAGGCACGTGCCACCATGCCCGGCTAATTTTTGTATTTTTAGTACAGATGGGATTTCATCATGTTGGCCAGGCTGATCTCGAACTCCTGGCCTCAGGTGATCCACCTGCCTCAGCCTCCCAAAGTGCTGGGATTACAGGCGTGAGCCACCACGAATGGCTATAGGATTTTCTTTAAGTTTGTTTTCTGATATTAAAATAAATATATGTATTGCAGAAAACTGGAGAAACAGAAAAGTATGAGGAAGAAAAATACTCTTATGTCACCTGCATATAGCCACTGTTAATATTTTGCTGCAATTATGTATATATATTCACTCATATATAAACACATTAACAAAACCAAGACTTTATACATAGATGTTTCATTTGGCAGCAAAATTTAAATGTTCACAATATCATTTTATTAAACATTCTAGAGGACAATTTTTTTCTTTCTTTTTTGAAGGCAGGGTCTTGCTTTGTCACCCAGGCTGGAGTGCAGTGCACTTGGCCTGAAGCACAGCCCACTGCAGCCTCAAGCTCCTGGACTGAAGTGATCATCCCATCTCAGCCTCCCAAGTAGCTGGATGTAGCTGGGACCACAGGCATGCCACCATGCCAGGCTAATTTATGTATTTTTTGTAGAGATGGGGTCTTTGTGTTACCCAAGCTGATCCTGAACTCCTGGGCTCAAGCAATCTGCCCTCCTTGGCCTCCCAAATTGCTGGGATTACAGGTGTCAGCCACCACGCCCAGCTGAGGACATAATTTTAATTTTTAAAATTATTTATTTTTTATTTTTATTTATTTTTTTTGAGATGGAGTCTCACTCTGTCGGCCAGGCTAGAGTGCAGTGGCACCATCTTGGCTCACTGCAACCTCTGCCTCCCGGGCTCATGCGATTCTTCTGCCTCAGCCTTCCGAGTAGCTAGGATTACAGGCACATGCCACCACACCTGGCTAATTTTTTGTATTTTTAGTAGAGATGGTGTTGTACTGTGTTAGCCAGGATGGTCTCGATCTCCTGACCTCATGATCCGCCCTCCTCAGCCTCCCAGAGTGCTGGGATTACAGGCATGAGCCACTACACCTGGCCCAGGACATAATTTTTAATAGTTACACATAATATTCCACTATTTAGTTTCAAAAAAGATTCTTCTCTGTCATTGACATTTATTTATGTTTTCCTTGTGTAACTCCAAAACAAACATCCTTACATGCAAATCTTTTTTTTTTTTTTTTTTTTTTTGAGACAGGGTCTCGAAGTTGCTCAGGCTGGAGTGCAGTAGTGTGATCACAGCTCACTGCAGTCTTGACCTCCCAGGGTCAAATGATCCTTCCACCTCAGCCACCCAAGTAGCTAGGACTACAGGCACACACCACCATGCTTGGCTAATTTTTAAATTAAAAAAAATTTTTTTAGAGATACAATCTCCCTAGAGACAGAATCTCCCTATTTTGCCCAGACTGGTCTCAAATTCTTGGGCTCAGTGACCCTCCTGCCTTGGCGTCTCAAAATGCTGGGATTACAGGTGTAAGCCACTATGCCCAGCTGCACGTGAATCTTTGATTATTTCCTTTAGATTCCTAGAAGTGGAACTATTGGGCTGAAGTAGTCTTTTTTTTTTTTTTTTTTTTTTTTTTGAGACAGTCACCCAGGTTGGAGTGCAGTGGCACAATCTCTGCTCACCACAGCCTCTACCTCCCAGGTTCAAGCGATTCTCCTGCCTCAACCTTCCAAGTAGCTGGGATTACAGGTGTGTGTGTGCCATTACTGCTCAGCTAATTTTTGTATTTTTTAGTGGAGGCAGGGTTTCACCATGTTGGCCAGGCTGGTCTTGAACTCCTGACCACAAATGATCTACCTGCCTTGGCCTCCCAAAGTGCTGGGATTATAGGCTTGAGCCACCGCTGGGCTGAGGTAGTCTTGATTTATATTTTTTCACTTTTCTGAATTTGAACTGAATTCAATTCAACTTTATTTGAAACTCTAAAAAGCATGACGAACATGAAATAAAAGTAGAGCTAATGGCATATTAATTTCTGAAGTATTCCCATTTTGTCAAAACAATTAGCTATAGATAGGCCATCCTCACCAATATACTGAGTAGTTTCCCCTCTCAGCTGGTACAGGAAGTTTAAAAATTTGTATATCTCCAAATGTTGGTATTCATACTCAATCCACTAAGCTAGGAAAAAATTGAAATAAAACTCCAAACTTCAATGAAGGATGGTGAACGTATGTTATGTGGAAGTTAAGTGTGGTCTTTGAAAGGAGATTGCTGGAGAAGGCAGTGGAGGTGGACTCAGCATGTATTTTGCAATGCTTAGCATCTGAATGGTTGTTGAGAGCAGTGGTATGAAATGTAGGCTGTGTAAGGAAATGCTTTGGGGGATGGAAAATATTAAATATTTTATATGTATTATATTGATTTTTTTTTACTTTCTATACTTATGTGTACATTCCTACAATGTTATTTAAAACTATGCATTTATGAGTAAACATACATGTATTTCAGAGTTATACTGTAAATATACCATAAGGCATATATCCATTTTCCATGAGTTATTTATGCAAAGAAAGGACTATGGATAAAATTTTTTTAGCATTATATCAATTTTCCTGTTGGTCATTATTTCTGTAATGGGTTCTTGGGGAGATTAGAATCTCCAGGATGATTTTTCAAACTCACATATCCAGGTATGTTAGTGCCCCTTACTGGAGCACTTGTAGTTTGTTAAAGTTTCCTAAACAATCTTGAAATATTTTTTTTCTCCTTCCTCCTTATCCACTTATTTCACTTGAGAATCATTACTCTCTTTTAGGCTATCCAGATCTATGTCCTTAATCTAGCAGTGATTTATCAAAAACCCACATGATAAGAAAATTATTCTATAATGGTGTTGGTAAAGAAAAGACTAAAATAAAAAAAAAAAATGCCGACAATTGATTGGCTAATGAGGTGGGTGATGCCAGATGCAAGACTGCTGGGCTTGCCACAGGAGCAAGAGAGAGGACATGCGGCCAGGCGCGGTGGCTCACGCCTGTAATCCCAACACTTTGGGAGGCCGAGGCGGGCGGCTCACAAGGTCAGGAGATCGAGACCATCCTGGCTAAGACGGTGAAACCCCGTCTCTGCTAAAAATACAAAAAATTAGCCGGGCGCGTTGGCAGGCGCCTGTAGTCCCCGCTACTCGGGAGGCTGAGACAGGAGAATGGCGTGAACCCGGGAGGCGGAGCTTGCAGTGAGCCAAGATTGCGCCACTGCACTCCAGCCTGGGTGATGAGCAAGACTCCATCTCAAAAAAAAAAAAAAAAAAAGAGAGAGGACATGCATTCCATCTCAAGGCATCTATGAGCCCATGTAGACACCATGAGCAAAACTCACCCTCCCATGTTGAAAAAATTTATAGACAAGAAGTTATCATTGAAATTAAATGGTGGCAGACATGTCCAAGAATACTGTGGGAATTTGATCCCTTTATGAATCTTGTGATAGATGAGTGTGTGGAGATGGCAACCAGTGGGCAACAGAACAATATTGGAATAGTGGTAATACAATGAAATAATATCATGTTAGAAACCTTGGAACAAGTATAAATGATGGCTATTCAGCATAGAAATCCATCTCCCCTCTCCAAAGAGCCTGTTTTACTATGATGTAAAAATTAGGTCATGTACATTTTTATATCGGACTTTTTTTTTTTTTTTGAGACAGAGTCTCGCTCTGTTGCCAGGCTGGAGTGCAGTGGCGCGGTCTTGGCTCACTGCAACCTCCACCTCCTGGGTTCAAGCAATTCTCCTGCCTCAGCTTCCCAAGTAACTGGGATTACAGGCACTCGCCACCACACCCGGCTAATTTTTGTATTTTTAGTAGAGATGGGGTTTCACCATGTTGGCCAGGCTGGTCTTGAACTCCTGACCTTGTGATCCACCCACCTCGGCCTCCCAAAGTGCTGGGAAAATTACGAAATACGAAAATTAGCTGGGTGTGGTGGCGGGCATCTGTAATCCCAGTTACTTGGGAGGCTGAGGCAGGAGAATCACTTGAACCTGGGAGGCAGAGGTTGCAGTGAACAGAGATCGCGCCACTGCATTCCAACCTGGGCAACAGGAGCGACACTCTGTCTCACAAAAAAAAAAAAAAAAAATTGTTAGATAAACTTGTAATAGTCAAAAAAAAGAAAGTTTCAAATAAAAATAGGATTTCATTTTCAGTTATGTGAACCATAATAGAGAAATGAATCAAAAGAATCATTTGTCAAGTAATAGTTATTACCATGAATTTGACATCAGTTAAGTATTAAGACCTAGCTTTTTTTTTTTTTTTTTTTTTTTTTTAGACAGAGCCTCACCCTGTCACCCAGGCTAGAGTGCAGTGGTGTGATCTTGGCTCACTGCAACCTACCCTCCGGGCTCAAGTGATCCTCCCACCTCAGCCTCCCGAGTAGCTGGGACTAGAGGCACATGTCACCACGCCTGGCTAATTTTTTATATTTTTTGTAGAGACAAGGTCTTACTATATTGCCCAGGCAATTTTTAAACTTTTTGTAGAAACAAAGTGTCACTATGTTGCCCAGGCTTGTTTCAAATCCCTGGTCTCAAGCAATCCTCCTGCCTTGACGTCCCAAAGTGCTGGGATTACAGGTGCGAGCCACCATGCCTGGCCAGCATACTTTTTTTAATAGTTTCAAATAAATGCAGGGCTAACATGGCCAGGAAAGCCTGAAGCACAAAGCAGAGAAATAGACTAGGTAGTATGGAAAAGACAAACAAACCTGGCTTTGCCACTTATAATTATAAGGGATCTTGAGCAGGTTTCCTGTAGGCTATAGAAATTTCATCTATAAGGAAGGAAAGTTGGGTCATTAGACAAGCATCCAACTTTCCTTGGACTATAAAATTCCCCTAGATTCATTATAAAATAACCAAGTTAATATTAATAATTTTGATTTATCAGTGCAGAGCTCATTTGTCACATAGGGACTTCAGTAAGCTGTTGAGGAGGTTTGAGATATAGTATCAGATCTCACCCTTAGTAGCCCTTCTTTAAAAGTTCAAACTGATCATAGCCTGACTAGATTCAGTCAAATGCTTCCATTTAAAGAAGGAAACCTCACTGTTTTTTGTTCTTGTTTTTCCTGGGAACGATTATTTTCTTCTGGTTTGAAGTACAAATTATGGTAGGACCGAAGAATGTGCTTTTCCACCACTGAGTCTTCAAGAAGTTCGGAAAGCAGGGGATCCAACTAAATTTCCTCTGAATTGCCTTCTGTGTGCAGGATTCCAGAAGTGCAGCTAGAAGGTGAACAGTAAACAAAGAGTCTTCAAATTGACTGAGTACTGGTGATTGGGTGCTTATCATGTGACCTTGGGCAAGCCCCTTCCCCTTTCTGGGCCCCAGTTTTTGTTTCTGTGGATGACAGAATTGGGACTAGAGCAACTACATTCCTTCTGGTGCTCACATTCTAACCAATATGATTTCCTCAATCCAAAAGGAAGAAATGCTCCATTCGTCCCTTAATCATCTGAATTAATTAGCTACATAATTGGCATAGCCTAGATTTTAATTTGGCTTGGCTCACTCACCTGGGTGATGGATGGATATTTGAGAATACAGCCCTCATAGTGCCCTGGAGATACTCTGAAAGGGTGGGATGTAGTCCTTGAACTGAATCTTTAGACCTAAGGCATACTGCAAACAAATATTCGTGAGAGTAGGTTGTGAGTATGTTTTCTTTTTAACTTTAGTTAATACAAAGGAAGTAAAGGTCTTGCTTTGGCTAGTATGAAGTACCAGGAACAAGAGAATGTGACATGTGCTGCTGTTCACAAATGATATCTCCTCATAGAGGCTTCCATTTTAATATGCTGGGTCTTGAAAAAAAAAAAAAAAGAGAAAGGTGACCTGCCTTAAATGAATATAAACATGAAGAAAAACTCTCAAGTTTGGCAAATATGAACAGGTACCTGTGGAACCGAAGACCTGTTGGGAAAAAGTTATCTGTTGGGTTGGAACAGGCACAGGCTAGAGCAGTGCTGCAGGTAGAGCCTGCTGCAAGCAAGGGAGACAGAACAAGCTAGGGTTTGGTGGCCATCCTGAGAGAGCCACTGACCAGTGTGTGTGCTTTCAGTGCCAGCTCCTGGCAACATCTGATGTGAGAAGTGGAGCTAGTTACAGTTGTCTGGGGAAGTAGTATCAGAAGGAAAAGAGAGTTGGCACATGCCTATAGTCCCAGTTACTTGGGAAGCTGAAGTGGGAGGATGATGAGTTTGAGCCCAGCCCGGGCAAAATAGTAAGACCCAGCCAGGTGCAGTGGCTCACACCTGTAGTCCCAGCACTTTGGGAGGCCAAGGTGGGCAGATCACCTGAGAGTCTGGAGTTTGAGACCAGCCTGGCCAACATGGTGAAACCCTGTCTGTACTAAAAATAGAAAAATTGGCTGGGCATGGTGGCATGTGCCTGTAATCCCAGCTACTTGAGGGGCTTATGCAGGAGAATAGCTTGAACCCGGGAGACGGAAGTTGCAGTGAGCCAAGGATAGCGCCACTGCACTCCAGCCTGGACAACAGAGTGAGACTCTGTCTCAAAAAAAAATAGTGAGACCCTGCCTCAAACAAAAAAAAAAAAAAAAAAAGAAAGAAAGAAAAAAGGAGGAGGAAAGGAGAGCAAGGCCATGGGCAGCTGAGACTATCTTCAGAGAGGGAACTTGGGTTCCTTTCCTGGAATTCTTGAGACTGAGCCCTAAGGAAAAGGCAACAGCCACAGATGGCTTACCCTTACTCAAAACTTCACTTTTTTTTTTTTTGAGATGGCGTCTCACTCTGTCACCAGGCTGGAGTGCAGTGGCGCAATCTTGGTTCACTGCAACCTCTGCCTCCTGGGTTCAAGTGATTCTCCTGCCTCAGCCTCCCAAGTAGCTGGGACTATAGGTGTGCGCCACCATGCCCTACAAATTTTTGTATTTTTAGTACAGATGGGGTTTCACCATGTTGGCCGGGATGGTCTCTATCTGACCTTGTGATCCGTCCGCCTTGGCCTCTCAAAGTGCTGGAATTACAAGTGTTAGCCACTGCACCCAGTCCAAAACTTCACTTTTAAAACTACTTGGTGGAGCACGGTGGCTCACACCTGTAATCCCAGCACTTTGGGAGGCTGAGGCAGGTGAATCACTTAAGGCCAGGAGTTCGAGACCAGCCTGGCCAGCATGGTGAAACCCCATCTCTCCTAATACAAAAATTAGGGCGTGGTGGTGCACATCTATAATCCCAGCTACTCAGGAGGCTGAGGCACGAGAATCACTTGAACCAGGTGGCGGAGGTTGTAGTGAGCTGTGGTGGCACCACTGCCCTCCAACCTGAGTGACACAGCAAGAGTCTGACTCAAAACAAAGAAAGAAAACTTTACTTGATTAATCACCAGTCCATTTCTTTTTGGGATTTAAATATGGACCCTCCCTCAGAGCATCTCTGCTAGGGAATTTAGCAAAGTTGTTTGGATTACAGTCACACATCCCAAATGCCAAATGTTATAAGTCTAAGATTATTCATTGCAGCATTGTTTATAATAATGAAAAATTGGGGTCCAGGCATGTGGTAGCTCATGCCTGTAATCCCAGCACTTTGGGAGGCCAAGGCGGGTGGATCACTTGAGGCCAGGAGTTCAAGACCAGCTTGGCCAACATGGAGAAACTCCATCTCTACTAAAAATACAAAAATTAGCTGGGTGTGGTGGCCTATGCCTGTAATCCCAGCTACTTGGGAGGTTGAGACAGGAGAATAGCTCGAACCCAGAAAGTGGAGGTTGCAGTGAGCCGAGATTGATCCACTGTATTCCAGCCTGGGCAACAGAGCTAGACTCTGTCTCAAAAAAAAAAAAAAAAAAAAAAAGACCAGGCGCAATAGCTCAAGCCTGTAATCTCAACACTTTGGGAGACCAAGGCAGGCAGATCACCCTAGGTCAGGAGTTCAAGACCAGCCTGGCCAACATGGTAAAACCCCATCTCTACTAAAAATAGAAAAATTAGCTAGGCGTGGTGGCAGGCATCTGTAGTCCCAGCTACTTGGGAGGCTGAGGCAGGAGAATTGCTTGAACCCGGGGGGCAGAGGTTGCGGTGAGCCGAGATGACACCACTGCACTCAAGCCTGGGCAACAGCGTCAGACTCTGTCTCAGAAAAGGAAAAATTGAAAGATTGGTAATAACCTAAATGCCTACTAATATAGGGCCAACTGGTTAAATAAATTATGGTACATACTTGCAATACAATATTAGGTAACCATTAAAAAGAATGAGGCAGTTCTTTTCAACTGGAGAAAGTCCACGTAAATCACGGAATTATAGAATGCTCAGAGCTGAAGTGATCTTAAAGATTAGCTAGTTCAACCTCCTACAAGAAACAAGGAAAATGATTTACCTAAGATCATACAGTCAGGGATGAGGCCATAATCCAGGTATTCTGGTATCTATTCCAATGCTGCTTCTACAAGGGGATGCCTTCTCTCCCATATTATTCTTTGAGATACTGAGGAATGCAAGGCTTTTTATGCCTCTACCATATTGAATATCAGGATAAAGGAAGCTCACAGTGGAAATACACTTGCTTATCCCATATGTTTTGTGTTTCCCTTGTGTCTTAAAAATTTAAAACTCTGGCCAGGCGCGGTAACTCACGCCTATAATCCCAGCACTTTGAGAGGCTGTGGCAGGCGGATTACCTGAGGTTGGGAGTTTGAGACCATCCCGACCAACATGGAGAAGCCCCATCTCTACCAAAAATACAAAATTAGCTAGGCGTGATGGTGCATGCCTATAATCCCAGTTACTCAGGAGGCTGAGGCAGAAGAATCACTTGAACCCAGGAAGCAGAGTTTGCGGTGAGCCAAGATCGCCCCATTGCACTCCAGTCTGGGCAACAAAAGCAAAACTCTCTCTCAAAAAAAAAAAAAAAAAATTGAAAGTCTGCCTGTCTCTCCTAACCACACAAGATATAATGTCTGTAGAACTTGGTCTATTTGGGGCAGGCCAGACTAGCTGATGCACTAGAGCAGAAAGTCCCATAAAAGTTTTCCCTAGAAGCAGACAGATGGTTCTCCTGGGACAATGTTGAACATTTACTATAGGATGGAGAATATTATTTATAAATAATATTTCTGTTTTTTGAGATGGAGTTTCTCTCTTGTTGCCCAGGCTGGAGTACAATGGCGTGGTCTCAGCTCACTGCAACCTCTGCCTCCTGGGTTCAAGTGATTCTCCTGCCTCAGCCTCCAAAGTAGCTGTGATTACAGGTGCCTGCCACCATGCCCAGCTATTTTTTTTATTTTTTTAGTAGAAATGAAGTTTCACCATGTTGGCCAAGCTGGTCTCGAACTCCTGAACTCAGGTCTCGATCTGCCTGCCTCGGCCTCCCAAAGTGCTGGGATTACCTGATCTATAAATAATATTTCTGACCTATAAATAATATTTCTAAATAAGAAATTTCCCTGAAACTTTTTGGCTCTCGGTATTAGGTATTAGGAAAGCCTAATACTCTCAAAAACCTCAGATGTTCATTCTACATTAGCTATATGCCTGCGTTGCTTCAAATTAATTTGAAGGAGGAGGAGGTAATTTTCCATTCACCAGACAGCAGCTCACTTCTACATGTCGTCTACTCCTACATTCTCCTACCACATTGTGGATGTGAGGAATTTCCAAGATGTTAGTTTGGCTGTCATGTGTGCTCATTGATTTATATAGCTTCTGACACCAGTATGTATGTATTTGCAAGCCCCAAATTCACATAAGGACTCATATTTTTATTTCTGAAAAATGTTTCTATGAGTAGATACCTGCTTTTAATCTGACATCCATCTGTTGTCTCTGGTTAGGTGTTCACAAACTATCAAAAAATATATAAGAAAAATACCTGATTAGAATAAACTATCTGCCATTTTTCCTTCCATGCTGAAGAATTAAGCATCTGACTGTAATATGGTTTGATAAGGGAGGGTTGAGGTTGATTTAAAAAAAATTCAACTATAATAGATATCAGAGCCATCCAACATTGTTTAAAATCTACGAGAATTAGACCTAATCCTAACAATTACAAACATAGTTTATATAAGCGCAAAGTACCTGTATATAGGGGTAAAATTCTCTCATCTCTTTTCTGATCCTAGAGCAATAAGCTACACAAGAAAACTTGCTTGAATCAGGTTCCTGTGTTCATGTATCATCTTTCTAACCAACGCATGCTGTAGATAGAGTCTTCCAGGATTGGCAGCTGAGGGGGTTTTCAAACCGTGGGCTTTGGAGACCTCAGTGTGTTAAGAAACAGGAAGGTGAGGAGGTATTATTTCATACAGGAAGGCCTCACCTAAACTGACCAACATTGACTTCCAGGCTTCTGTGGGAATTAAAGCCTTGTAGGTATTAAGATAATGATGGATGTTCCCTATTTTAGGAAGCTGGAGACAACAGCCAGTTCTGCTGGAGGAACCTCTTTTCCTGCATCAACCTCCTGAGGCTGCTCAATAAACTGACCAAATGGAAACATTCCCGGACCATGGTGAGTGTGGTTTTACATCATGGAGTTGTCCATCTGACTGAATTTTTAAAAGATCACTAGTAAATATTTGTGTGCTGCCTGGTTTGTGATCTCCGTATATAGACACTGAATGCTGCATGAGATTTAGCATCTCATAATTCTGGGCACTTATTCTATATTAGATGATTACTTATCAGTCCATTTCTTTTCAGGGGTCCAAATCTCAGACCCTCCCTCAGGGCAACTCTAGCAGGGAAACTAGCAATGTTGTTTGGATTACATACATTCCCAAATGATACAAGTGCAAGGTTTATCATTGCAACATTGTTTATAATAATGAAAGCTTGGCTGGGCGCGGTGGCTCATGCCTATAATCCCAGCACTTTGGGAGGAAGAGGCAGGCAGATAACAAGGTCAGGAGTTCGAGACCAGCCTGACCAACATAGGGAAACCCCATCTCTACTAAAAATACAAAAATTAGCCGGGAATGGTGGCAGGCACCTGTAATTCCAGCTACTCAGGAGGCTGAGGCAGGAGAATCGCTTGAACCTGGGAGGCAGAGGTTGCAGTGAGCCGAGATCTCACTCAGCTCTGCACTCCAGCCTGGGCGACAGAGCGAGACTCTGTCTCAAAAAAATAATAATAATAGTGAAAGCTTGGAAACAAGCTAAATGCTCATTAAGCAAGACCAACTGGTTAAATAAATGATGGTACGTCCTTATAATAGAATATTATGCAATCATTAAAAAGAATGAGCAGCCAGGCTCAGAGGTGCATGCCTGTAATCCCAGCACTTTGGGAGGATGAGGCAGGAGGATTGCTTGAGCCCAAGAGTTTGAGACCAGCCTGGGCAACATGATAAGACCCCATCTCTATTTAAAAAAAAAAAGTAAAAGAATGAGGCAGTTCTATAGTGATATGGAATGATTTTCAAAATATATTCAATAAAAAACAGGTAAAGAACAGTGTGGCAGGATATGTAGTTGGCTACCATTTGTGTTAAAAAACAGAAGTAGGCTGGCTGTGATGGCCCATGCCTGTAATCCCAGGACTGTGAAAGGATCACTTGAGGTCAGGAGTTTGAGACCAACCTGACCAACATGATGAAACCCCATCTCTACTAAAATTAGCTGGGTGTGGTGGCGGGCGCCTGTACTCAGGGGAGGCTGAGACAGGAGAATCGCTTGAACCCAGGAGGCGGAGTTTGCAGTGAACCGAGATTGCACCACTGCACTCCAGCCTGGGCAACAGAGTGAGACTCCATCTTCAAAACAAAACAAAACAAAAAAATATAAGTAATGTATGCATACATAGAAGTATCTCCAGAAAATAAACAAAAAACTGTGACAGTGGAATTGATATGTGTGGCTGACAAAATTTCTTTTCATTTTATGCCATATGCTTTGAATATTGAAAACTTTTTTTTTTTTTTTTTTTTTTTTTTGAGACAGAGTCTCGCTCTGTCGCCCCGGCTGGAGTGCAGTGGCTGGATCTCAGCTCACTGCAAGCTCCGCCTCCCGGTTTACGCCATTCTCCTGCCTCAGCCTCCCGAGTAGCTGGGACTACAGGCGCCCGCCACCTCGCCCGGCTAGTTTTTTTTTGTATTTTTAGTAGAGACGGGGTTTCACCATGTTAGCCAGGATGGTCTCGATCTTCTGACCTCGTGATCCGCCCGTCTCAGCCTCCCAAAGTGTTGGGATTACAGGCTTGAGCCACCGCGCCCGGCCGAAAACTTTTAATAATAAAATATGAATGGAATAGTTCTCTCTATCTATCTATATATATATAATTTTATTTTTTTGAGACAGAGTCTCGCTCTGTCACCCAGGCTATAGTACAGTGGCATGATCTCAGCTCACTGCAACCTCCGCCACCTGGGTTAAAGCAATTCACGTGCCTCAGCCTCCTTGGTAGCTGGGATTACAGGCCCACACCACCACGCCTAGCTAATTTTTGTATTTTCAGTAGAGATGGGGTTTCATCATGTTGGCCAGGGTGGTGGGTGATCCACTGGCTTCAGCCTCCCAAAGTGCTGGAATGACAGACATGAGCCACCTTGCCCAGCCTCCCTATATATTCTTGAAGATTAGATCTAGTTAGAGCCTGGACCATAGAACCCTGAAAGCTCCCCAGGGATTTCTGAGGCTAGCTAGGTTTGGTTTAATTTGTCTGTTAAGTGGAAATTCCAAGAAACGTTAGATGTTTACCCCACCCCTCTTTCAATGAACAGATGCTGGTAGTGTTTAAATCGGCACCAATCTTAAAGCGGGCCCTCAAGGTCAAACAGGCCATGCTGCAACTTTATGTCCTAAAGCTGCTAAAGATACAGACCAAGTACCTGGGGCGCCAATGGAGGAAAAGCAACATGAAAACCATGTCAGCCATTTACCAGAAAGTGCGTCACCGCATGAACGATGACTGGGCTTACGGGAATGGTGAGTCTTCCCAAAGCTCTTGACTTCCTGGAGTTTCCTGGGGTTTAGACAAAACTAAATAAATATTTATCACTCCTCTTTTGGCATGAATTGTTGCATATTTTAGATGAAAAAGTATGTGATTATAGGTCAGGCATTAATACACCAAACTTTAAGGTTATGCCTCAAATTCTAATATGTACCCTTGTCCTATGTAAACTACAAAAATCCATTTTATAAAACAAGTAAATTGAAAGATAATTGCCTTTCCAAAACATTATTTTAAATGACAGCTTTCTCCAAAAGATTTTTTAAATTAAAACAACTTGGGCCAGGCGCGGTGGCTCAAGCCTGTAATCCCAGCACTTTGGGAGGCCGAGACGGGCGGATCACGAGGTCAGGAGATCGAGACCATCCTGGCTAACACGGTGAAACCCCGTCTCTAATAAAAAATACAAAAAACTAGCCGGGCGAGGTGGCGGGCGCCTGTAGTCCCAGCTACTCAGGAGGCTGAGACAGGAGAATGGCGTGAACCCGGGAGGCGGAGCTTGCAGTGAGCTGAGATCCGGCCATTGCACTCCAGCCCAGGCAACAGAGCAAGACTCCGTCTCAAAAAAATATATATATAAATAAAACAACTTGTTATTATTACAAAGCAGTTAGGAAAGAAAAAAGATAGAAAATATAAGCAAACAAACATTTTACTATATTATATATTTTTTTATTTTTTATCTTTTATTTTTTGAGACGGAGTCTTGCTCTGTCACCCAGGCTGGAGTGCAGTGGCCAGATCTCAGCTCACTGCAAGCTCCGCCTCCCGGGTTTACACCATTCTCCTGCCTCAGCCTCCCGAGTAGCTGGGACTACAGGCGCCCACCACCTCGCCCGGCTAGTTTTTTGTATTTTTTTTTTAGTAGAGACGGGGTTTCACCATGTTAGCCAGGATGGTCTTGATCTCCTGACCTCATGATCTGCCCGTCTCGGCCTCCCAGAGTGCTGGGATTACAGGCTTGAGCCACCGTGCCCGGCCCTACTATATTATATTTATGCCATATTTGTACTATCCAGAAATTGCCACCATTAACATCTTATTGTATATTCCTCCAGATCTTTTTCTATACATATATATGCATATTTTATTAAAATGAAAGCAAGTTATGTATGCTATTTTGTAATTTTCTCTTTTAACATCATCTCTACCTTTTCATGTCAGTACATTTTCATTTCATCTAATGAAGTTCATATTCACAATTTTCTAGTTGTCTCAAAATGTACTTTATAGCGACTTTTCCAAGTCAGAATCCAATCTAGGACCACAGGTTACATGTGGTTGTTATATATATGTTAATTATTTTTGTTTTCTGGTTTGTTTTTTTTTTTTGAGACAGAGTCCAGCTCTGTCGCCCAGGCTGGAAAGCAGTGGCATGATAATGGCTCACTGCAGCCCCGACTTCCTGGGCTCAAGTGATCTTCCCAGCTGCCAAGTAGCTGGGACTACAGATGCATACCACCACCACACCCAGCTAATTTTTAAATTTTTTTTGTAGAGATGGCGTCTCTCCCTGTGTTGCCCAGGCTGGTCTTGAACTCCTGGACTCAAGGGATCCTCCTGCCCTGGCCTCCCAAAGTGCTGGGATTACAAGCGTAAGCCACCATGCTTGGCCTCTAGCAGTCTCCCCACACCCACCATTAATGCTAACTAATTGAAGAACTAGGCCAGTTGTCCTGCAAAAGGATTTGTCTGTTTTCTTCTTTGTGGTGTTATCTGCTTTATTCCTCTATCTATGGTATTACCTGTAAACTTGAAGTTAAATCTAAAGGTTTGATGAATTCAGTTTAAACCTTTTTGGCTGAAGTATGTTCTAGGTAATCTTGGGAACTGTACATTGCCTCACCTCAGAAGGCAAGATATTTGGTTGAACTACCAGAACTTGTAAGATTGATCAGAGTTTGGAAAAATTTATTTTGGAGAGCTTTTTTATTGTTTTGTATTTGACCATTATTTCCATAATTGTATTTGAGAATTTTTGGTAATGACTTGTCTTTGCTGGGTTTGTAACCTGCTTGAAGTTTAAAGGATGATGCAGTAAAGAGTTCAGATAACTCTACTTACTTACCTGGCAGGGAAAATACCATGATCATGAAGGTGGTTTTCCCAGGACAAGGCTTATCCATTTTACTCCAGATATGCTGACCCCTGCTATTCCCCCAAATGTGGGAAACTCAACTGCATAATTTGTGGTAGTGAGGGACTGTCTTTTCACTAAAAAAGGGTTTACAGAACTAAAGGAAACATATGATAGGCACATAACAAGCCAGGATGCAACTTCTGCTATAAGACATAAAGCACAATTATTTATTAAATTCTTGTACGTTTTTAAAACATAAAAATGTTTTATCCTGCAAATGGCGCATCTGTTGTTGCTGCCCTTATGAGCCCAAACTCACACTACACTTCCTTATGATAAACCCTTGCATGTAGGACATGAGAGATCTAGGAGATTTGTATCTTTAGCCCTGAAATAAGTGTCTAAGTGAATAGAAGCAAAACAGATTATCTGTTTTCTGTTTGTACCTTCACTGAAGCTGTCACCTCATCATCTTAAAATAAGCTGATATATAGATTTATCACATGCTGGAGGAGATTCCACAGAATCAGGAAAGTCTTCAGTAATTGGTCCATTCTGATTCTCCATGTTATATCCCTCTTGCCCCTTCCCATTCCTTGAGAGCTGGCTATTCCATTCAGATGGCATACTCATCCCCTAGGGAAAGCTGCATAAAAGGAATTTAATTACCCTTTTGGGAAATATAATACATATAACTAGTAATACATAAAGCTAGTAAGAAAGGGAAATAATGAAAAGGAAATACAATAGAAGAAGTCCACCTCCCTCCGGGCCCTCATTTCCTTTCTCATAGGTAACCACTATTACTACTTTCTAGGCTACCCTTCCAAAGGTAATTTCTGCATATACAAGCTTATGCATGTGAGCATATGTGTATTTTTTAAACCTAAGTGTCAGCACGCTGTATACTTACTTTGTACATTGCTTTTTACAAAAAAAAAAAAAAAAATTCTGAGCAGTACCATTTTTGGAACCATGATCTGTGGTAAGAGGAGCAGTGTCTTGCATTAAATGTATTTTTCTTCCTCTCTTTCCAACACAGACATCGATGCCAGGCCATGGGACTTCCAAGCAGAAGAATGTACCTTGAGGGCCAACATTGAGGCTTTTAACAGCCGTCGGTATGACAGACCCCAGGACTCTGAATTTTCACCTGTGGATAACTGCTTGCAGAGTGTGCTGGGGCAGAGGTTGGATCTGCCTGAAGATTTCCACTATTCATATGAGCTCTGGCTCGAGAGAGAGGTGTTTTCACAGCCCATCTGTTGGGAGGAGCTGCTCCAGAATCACTGACTAAGTTCTTGTCAACAAGCATCAATAGATGGAGGTCAGCTCCAGTAAATGGTGCTCTGCCTACCCTGTCCATACAGGCTTTGTTACCAGTTCTAGGAGTGCTTGCCACAGGAAGATCAGCCTAAGAACATCCAGTATTCAGGGCTCTTCTGGGGGCTCTTGGTCCTAGAGATGGTGCAAGGGTGGGATCCTGAATCAAAACAAAATGATCAACTTGCCCTGGGGTCCGTTGGGTGCCCAGTTGGCCTAGGAAATCTTTTGGTGGATCAGTCCTAGACAAGCTCTTTGGTAGGACCTCTTCCTGCTTTAGTCTTGGCTAGAACCAGGCTAGCCTTTGCTGGCTCTAAAAGAGGAAATTTGTTACAGCATTTGACCCACGGCATTCATCACAGATAGTGGGAGGTACAAGTCATAAAATAGGGAGAAAGTTTTCTTCTTGCTCACCCTGGATTCCTAGGACTTATCAGAGATTTGGAAAAACCAACTTTGAAATTAAGTTTGCATTTTAAATTTCAAATTTGGACAGCCTCTTTCTAAAATCATTAACTCTAAGATTATTTTAGAGCACCTGCACCTTCTTTGTGAAGGATGATGATTTACTATTCCCTCAATACTGCATGTTATAGAAAAGGGTGTTGTGTAAAGTGTTTTTTTCCTCATTCTGTAAGAGATCTATATTCAATGTGAAAATTATTTCCTTGTGTACTCTGTATAGAGCATGGAATGCTCTGCCATTTTTAAAGAGCCACAACCAATATGAAATATTCAGGTCCTTTCTAAGGATGTTTCGTATTTTTCTTATGACTCCAGTCTTAAAATGGCTGAGCACACTACAGAAAATTATCCTTTTCATCCAATTCATTTTTTAAATGACAAGTTAACTACAGGAGGCTTTATTTATTCAGATGGTATGTCCACTTGTGCTCATGATCAATATATTTTTCTAATTGAAAAGAACAGTAAGAGCATCACAGCTTACCATTTTTCTTTTTCTCCAATGTTGATTAATTATTTTTCTCCCTTTTATTGCTAGCAGTTTCAAAGTGTCATGTAGAGATTTAGCAATACTGTTTCTACCTAAAAGTATTGCACATTTCATTGAAAATATAAGAATTGATGTACCAGCCTCTTTATATTTCTCTTTTATAGCAAAATCACATACTTTTCAAGACAAACAAGGTTTTTAAAAAAGTTCCTGATTTAGTTAGGATCATATGTTTTTGTTTTTGATTTTTGTGGGTTTTTTTGTTTTTTGTTTTGTTGAGACTGAGTTTCGCTCTTGTTGCCCAAGCTGGAGTGCAATGGCACGATCTCGGCTCACTGCAACCTCCGCCTCCTGGGTTGAAGTGATTCTCCTGCCTCAGCCTCCCAAGGAGCTGGGATTACAGGCATGCGCCACCATGCCTGGCTAAGTTTTTGTATTTTTAGTAGAAACAGGGTTTTACCATGTTAGCCAGGCTGATCTCAAACTCCTGACCCCAGGTGATCTGTCCGCCTCAGCCTCCCAGAATGCTGGGATTACAGGCGTGAGCCACTGTGCCCAGCCTCTTCCAGCTTTTTTTACTATAAATGTTGCCCCTCTCCCCCAACTTAGATTATCCCCCAAAGATTCACTACTGAATCTTTTTATGATGGCACCAGGTCACTTTATGCTGGAAGATCTAGTCAAAATTTGTTTGTTTACTCTGCCCCTTGTCAACCACAGTATAATTTGGAGGACATGAATAAAATACTTGACAGTATCCAAGGGAGCGATACCAAAATCTAATAAGTAAATTTTGGATTTGACTTCTTTGTGCTTTAAAGTACCAGGATTTCTGTCTTTATGGATAGGTCTTGGAGAATGTAAGTAATGGATGAAACTTTTTAAAATAATTTGTAAATTTTACCTAAGTAGGATAGTAGTCCTTATTGCAACCAAATAATTTACTGAGCATGACTCCTGTAAATTAATCTATGGTCAGACTAGTATGATTTTAATATGATTTGAGTAAAAAGATAATTTTGAAGGAAAGAGTAATCATCCATCCATTTCTTTTAAAGCCAGATAGTATTCAATTTATGTCAAGAACAAAGAAGTTGCCCTTTTAAAAGCATGTACATGAATGCTTTTTGAGGCACAGAAGTGTGCTAAGCTTTAACGTTTTGTATTTATTTACAACCCTTCTCTAAGGGAAGGTTACTTCTCAGTGCAGATGGAGAAACTGAAGCACTAAGGATAAATGATTAGTTCTCAATCACATCATTTTTTCACAGACTTGCTGGGACTAGCTTTCAGGTATTGACAGCCAGCTCCATATATTAAGGTAACCAGGCTGAATCTCCCAATTTAAGAATCCATGTATGTGGTTAGGAATAAATTCAAATTCACCAATCTCCAATGGTGATTACTTTTACTACATAGAAAAACATTATTTGAATGACTTATAGAGGATTTTTATTTGTGAATATTTCAGTAAAGTTTGGGTTGATTGTTGATAACACTGTTCATCTACTGAAGCACTTTAATAAAAATAAAATGAACTGGAATTAGAAATTTGGTGTTTAAATTCTTCAACACAAGAGAACCTCAAAGTCAGATATAGAAAGGAAGGATATAGGCCAGGCGCAATGGCTCATGCCTGTAATCCCAGCACTCTGGGAGGCCAAGGTGGGTGGATCACCTGAGGTCAGGAGTTCAAGACCAGCCTGACCAACGTGGTGAAACCCTGTTCTCTACTAAAAATACAAAATTAGCCAGGCATGGTGGCGCATGCCTGTAATCCCAGCTACTGGGAGGCTGAGGCAGGAGAATTGCTTCAACCCAGGAGGCGGAGGTTGCAGTGAGCTGAGATCGCGCCACTGCACTCCAGCCTGGGCAACAAGAATGAAACTCCATCTCAAAAACAAAGAAGGATATAATAAAGTTAATATATAAAATATTATTTTACCCCCAGAGTGTTCCCTGAGGATAGACTATCACAAGCAATAACTCCAGATCTTAGTGACTTTTAACAAATGTTTCTTGTTCATGGGTCTGGGAGTCAGCCACAGCTCTGCTTGACTCAGCTTGGCTTGCTTGGCTTGGCTCTGCTCCACAGTCGTCGTCTTTTTTTTTTTCTTTTTTTTTTTTTTTTTTTGGAGACAGTCTCACTCTGGTGCCCAGGCTAGATTGCAGTGGCGCTGTCTCGGCTCACTGCAAGCTGTGCTTCCCAGGGTCATGCCATTCTCCTGCCTCAGCCTCCCAAGTAGCTGGGACTATAGGCGCCCGCCACCACGCCCGGCTAATTTTTTGTATTTTTTAGTAGAGACAGGGTTTCACCGTGTTAGCCAGGATAGTCTCGATCTCCTGACCTCGTGATCCGCCCACCTCGGCCTCCCAAAGTGCAGAGATTACAGCACAGTCTTCTTTTTCTGGCTCTAGACTGATGGAATAGCCCCTACTTGGGACATACACTTTTTATAGTGAAGAGCAGGAGCAAGGGACAAACCATACCATGCAAGCACATTCAAAGCTCTTGCTTGAATGTGGTGTAAATCAAATTGTTCATATACCATTGACCAAAGCAAATCATGTGGACAAGCCTAACATGAGACTGGAGAAGCATACTCTACCCACAGAGTGGCAAACATGGGTGGTATAATACTCTCGTAGTAGAGAAAGTGAATTGGTCATGAATATCTGCTCCTATATTACACACAACACACAGCCCCTCCTCAAGGAAGACCAAAAATCTTATCCAGTCATGTGAGACCGAAATTCTAGGATCTCATCTAGATGAAGGTGTAGATGAAGTATTTCTTGACCTGTGACTTGTTAACTTAAACAACAAGATATGTCTACCTAAAATGAACAACAGAGACCAACTCTCCAAAGCAGAGTTTATTTGGGAATAGCAGGGGATTGCAATCTGGGATATGCATGCTATGGCTGACCACAGGCTCATCCAAAGGGGTTGTGGCAAAGGGGAAGCTTTTAAAAACAAAAAGTCGGCCGGGCGCGGTGGCTCAAGCCTGTAATCCCAGCACTTTGGGAGGCCGAGACGGGCGGATCACGAGGTCAGGAGATCGAGACCATCCTGGCTAACACGGTGAAACCCCGTCTCTACTAAAAAATACAAAAAACTAGCCGGGCGAGGTGGCGGGCGCCTGTAGTCCCAGCTACTCGGGAGGCTGAGGCAGGAGAATGGTGTAAACCCGGGAGGCGGAGCTTGCAGTGAGCTGAGATCCGGCCACTGCACTCCAGCCTGGGCGATAGAGCGAGACTCCGTCTCAAAAAAAAAAAAAAAAAAAAAAAATAAAATAAAAACAAAAAGTCCACATAAACTGTTTTGAAACAAAGACCACTGGTTACAGGGGCTTGTTGCAGGAGTTGGCAGTAGCTCATGGGTGGAGACATTCATTGTTAGGTGAGTATCCTTGTGTAAGTGGCTTTATCTAGAATACTGTGGTTTTGAGGAATTTTTTGCATAGTTCCCATCACAGGCATACTCAAATGAGGGCCCCTCCTCCATGACCTCAAGTCCATTTTGTTTGTTAGAGTTTGACATTAGTGACTCCATTTTGATAATTTCACAGTTAATGCATTGTGGTGGTCATTTCACAATGTATACGTATATCAAAACATCAAGTTGTACTCCTTAATTATATAAAATTTTTGTCACTTTGATATCCAGGCTACATGAAGTATAAACCTATGTGAAGTATAAAACTTGCCACACTGGGACTCTGGGAACATTGGTGATAAATGTGTGTTTAGGGTGGTTTGTAGGGGCAAAGAAAGTCTTTACATTATTTCAGAAATCCTAGGTACACCAATTAACATCTGCTTTACCTACAATAATAGGTCCAGGTCAGACTTTTTGATAATAGTGTTAAGTGTCATAGAATGTTTTCTGTAGTAAAAGAATGTTTTACAAAATACAGAATTTGCTATAAACATTTGTGAAACACCCAGTAGATTCTTTAGCAGCTGGTACTATTCTGACATATGGTTAATGCTAACACATACAGTTGGCCTTCCACGTCCATGGGCTCCACATCCATGGATTCAACCATTGTGGATCAAAAATATTTTTAAAAGTTGCTTGTGAGGCCAGGCATGGTGGCTTATGCCTGTAATCCCAATACTTTGGGAGGCCGAGATGGGCAGATCAACTGAGGTCAGGAGTTCAAGACCAGCCTTGCCAATATGGTGAAACTCTGTCTCTACTAAAAATACAAAAATTAGCCAGGCATAGTGGCTCATGCCTGTAATTCCAGCTACTCTAGAGTCAGGCACGAGAATCGCTGGGAGACAGAGGTTGTAGTGAGCCGAGATCATACCACTGCACTCCAGCCTAGGCAACAGAGCGAGACTCCATCTCAAAAAAAAAAAAAAAGAAAATTGCTTGTGTACTGAACGTGTAGAGTCTTTTTTTTCTTGTCATTATTCCCTAAACAATACAGTAAAACAACTATTTACATAGCATTCACATAATATTAGGTATTATAAGTAATCTAGAGATTATTTAAAATATACAGGAAGATGCACATAGTTATATGCAAATACTACCTGCCATTTAATATCAAGGACTTGAGCATCCAAGGATTTTGGTATCCTTAGGAGGTCCTGGAACCAATCCCTCACAGATACTGAGGGACAGCTATATTATCTTAGTCTGTTTTCTGTTATAAGACTACCAGAAATTGCATACTTTTATATAAACAATAGAAATTTATATGGTTTACAGTTCTGGAGGTTGAGAAGTCCAAGAGCATGGTGCTGGTATCTGGTGAAGGCCTTTATGCTGCATCATCCCATGGCAGAAGGCAAAAAGGCAAGATAGCACACTAGACAGAACTAGGAAAAGGGGGACAAACTCATCCTTTTATCAAGAACCCACTCCTGAGAGAATCAACCTATTCCCACAATAACTCCATCAATCCCTTCGTGATTGCAGCATCTTCATGATGTAATGACTTCTTAAAGGCCCCACTTCTCAACATGATTGTGTTGGGAATTATGCTTCCAACACACAAACTTTGGGAGACATATTCAAACCATAGCACCTCTTTTTTTTTTTTTTTTCTGAGACGGAGTTTCGCTCTTGTCCCCCAGGCTGGAGTACAATGGTGTGACCTTGGCTCACTACAACCTCTGCCTCCCAGATTCAAGCAATTCTCCTGCCTCAGCCTCCCAAGTAGCTGGGATTACAGGCATGCGCCACCATGCCTGGCCATAGCACAAATTTTATATGATGTTTTTCGACATTAGAGACCTCAAAAAGACATTTGAGAGTAAAAATGGCTACAGTATGATTTTATTATCTATACTTTTTTTTTTTTTTTTTTGAGACGGAGTCTTGCTCTGTCGCCCGGGCTGGAGTGCAGTGGCCCGATCTCAGCTCACTGCAAGCTCCGCCTCCCAGGTTTGCGCCATTCTCCTGCCTCAGCCTCCGGAGTAGCTGGGACTACAGGCGCCCGCCACCTCGCCCGGCTAGTTTTTTCTATTTTTAGGAGAGACAGGGTTTCACCGTGTTAGCCAGGATGGTCTCGATCTCCTGACCTCGTGATCCGCCCGTCTCGGCCTCCCAAAGTGCTGGGATTACAGGCTTGAGCCACCGCGCCCGGCCTATCTATACATTAAATATAAACTTTATCTGCCTCTGAGTCTCCTCCTTTCCCATTTTCTCTGAACGAAAAAAAAAAAAACTAGAATGAAGAGAATAATTTACCTCCCTTAGCTCACCACTCAACACAGATTGTTTATATGGTGGTGATTTAACAACATAAGGAAATGTGTAATCTCTAAAACAGAGTAGAACAAATAGATCAAAGCTCTATTGATACTGGTAAAGCATTGTAACAACATGCAAATTATTTCTGGAAATGTTGGTATAGGTAAGTCCCTCATGTGTTTGGAAAACACATGAGTTACCCTTACAGCTCATATGTTTTTATTTTTCCAATAGTGAATTTTCAGTAACCTGTGGTATTCCATTAGAATTGCTGGTCGGGGGCCGGGTGCGGTGGCTTACGCCTGTAATCCCAGCACTTTGGGAGGCCGAGGCGGGTGGATCACAAGGTCAGGAGATCGAGACCATCCTGGCTAACACGGTGAAACCCCGTCTCTACTAAAAATACAAAAAATTAGCCAGGTGTGGTGGCTGGCGCCTGTAGTCCCAGCTACTCAGGAGGCTGAGGCAGGAGAATGGCATGAACCCAGGAGGCGCAGCTTGCCGTGAGCCGAGATTGCGCCACTGCACTCCAGCCTAGGTGACGCTCTGTCTCAAAAAAAAAAAAAAAAATAGAATTGCTGGTCTGGAAAGTTTATAGAAGTCCTGAACACCTTATACCTTCAAACACATTTCTAAGTGAATGAATTCTCTAAATGTTTGCCTATTCTAATATTCTCCTTAAAATGATAAACCTTAATACTTGCAAACAAATTATTCTGCAGAAATATGTTGAAATGGGCTGTTTATGTTCTCCCCAAAATACATATGTTGAAATGCTAACCCCGGCCAGGCATGGTGGCTCACGCCTGAATTCCCAGCACTTTGGGAGGCCGAGGCAGGTGGATCACCAGAGGTCAGGAGTTCTAGACCAGCCTGGCCAACCATGGTAAAACCCCGTCTCTACTAAAAATACAAAAATGAGCCAGGTGTGGTGGCAGGTGCCTGTAATCCCAGCTACTCGAGGGGCTGAGGCAGGAGAATCGCTTGAACCCGGGAGGCAGAGGTTGCAGTGAGAGCCGAGATCGCTCCATCACACTCCAGCCTGGGGGATAAGAGCGAGACTTCATTTCAAAAAAGAAAGAAATGCTAACCCCTAAGTTGACAGTTAGGAGGTGGGGCCTTTGGGGGATGATTAGGCCATAGGGACAGAGCTCTCATGAACGGGAATAGTACCCTTTTGAAAGTGGCCCAAGAAAGACCGTTAATCACTTCCACCATGTAATGACACACCAAAAAGCACCACCGATAAGCCAGAAAGCAGACCATCATGAGACACTGAATCTGCCTTGATCTTGGACTTCCCAGCTTCCAGAACTGACAGAAATAAACTTCTGTTGTTGATAAGCTACCCAGTTTATGGTATTTTATTATAGCAACCTGAGGAGACTAAGACATGTTCTTGAGCTGAAAGGGATCTGAGGTTACCGAAGCCAGTCTCCATCCAATGCAGGAATTCCTTTACTAGCATCCCCTAGGTGCTTATCTAGCCTCTAATATTTTTACTGACAAGAACCTTACTACTTCACACTTTCATTAGTAACAACTGAACTGTCTATGACAGAATTAAGTGACTCAATACAATACTATCTTTTGGTATTATTTGGGCCAGAAGAACCATGATTACATTTATGGAATCCAGAAACCAAACTTTAGCTATTAGTTGCACTTTCTTCCCCACTGTATTAGTTTCCTAAGGCTGATGCAACAAGCTAGCAGAAACTGCTGGCTTAAAACAATAGAAACTTGGCCAGGCACGGTGGCTCACGCCTGTAATCCCAGCACTTTGGGAGGCTGAGGTGGGTGGATCACGTGAGGTTGGGAGTTCGAGACCAGCCTGACCAACATGGAGAAACCCCATCTCTACTAAAAATACAAAATTAGTCAGGCATGATGGTGCATGCCTGTAATCCCAGCTACTTGAGAGGTTGAGGCAGGAGAATCGCTTGAACCTGAGAGGTGGAGGTGGCGGTGAGCCAAGATCGCGCCATTGGACTCCAGCCTGGGCAACAAGAGCGAAACTCCATCTCAAACAACAACAACAACAACAAACAAAAACAAAACAAACCAATAGAAACTTATTCTCTCTCACACACACACTTTTTTTTTTTTTTAAATGAGACAGAGTCTCACTCTGTCACCCAGGCTGGAGTACAGTGGCACAATCTCAGCTAACTGCAACCTCTACCTCTTGGCTTCAAGCGATTCTCCTGCCTCAGCCTCCCAAGTAGCTGGGATTACAGGTGCCTGCCACTATGCCCAGCTAATTTTTTCTATTTTTAGTAGAGATGGGGTTTCACCATGTTGGCCAGGCTGGTCTTGAACTCTTGACCTCATGATTCGCCCTTGGCCTCCCAAAGTGTTGGGATTACAGGCATGAGCTACCGTGCCTGGCCAATTTATTCTCTCTCACAGTGTGGAAGCCAGGTGCCTGAAGTCAGGTGTCACTAGGAAGGTGCTCCCTCAAAAGATGGGAGAATCTGTTCCCTGCCTCTTCCAGCTTCTGGGGGCTCTGGGAATTCCTGGGCTTGTGGTGCATCACTCCAGTCTCTGCCTCTGTGGTCACAATTCTTCCTCCCCTTCTCCCTCAAAACTCCCTCTGCTTCTCTCTCACAGGGATGCATGTGATTGCACTTAGGGCCCCCTTGGATGATCCTCCTCTAAAGATCCTGAACCCAATCACAGCTTTGGCCGTATAAGGTAATATTCAGTTTCCTGGGATTCAAATGTGTAAAAATCTTTTTTGGAGCCACCATTCCAAAAGTCTAACAAATAGCAACACTGATTCATTTACTCTCTCTCTGTCATCATTAGTAGTGTAAGGCAAGTCCCAGGAGAAGTTATTTTTAATTGAAAAATGCTTGCAACTGTAAATGTAGTCAAAGGAGATTCAAGTAAAGAAAGATTTTCTGGCTTGGGTAGGGGATATGCCATGAAGAAGCAGGTATCCAGTTGAAGAATACACTTCTGTATTTATTGATATTTTAATTAAGCATATACAGGTTAAAAATTCAGAGGATACAAGAATACGCAATGAAAAACGTAATTTCCTCCCGTCCAGATCCCTATCTGGTTCCCCAGAAGTAATGACTACCAATATTGTTTTATCCTTTCAGAAAACTTGCACAGTACTCATCCATCTCCTCCCTACCAACATTGTTTTTTACACAATTGGGAACACAAGACATGCTGTTCTATATTTCTCTTTACCATTCGTCTTGGGTATCTTTCCATATTAACATTCTCTCATATGACTATAAATTAATATACTCAGTTAATAATATATGATTTTAATTACTTAATAAATAAGTCTTCCCTAACACCACCTTCAAATACTTTTCACCTAAGAAGGGTATAAATGGGAAGAATCGTGTGTAGCGTGTGTGTGTGTGTGTGTAGCGTGTGTAGCGTGTGTGCGTGTGTGCGTGTGTGCGTGTGTGTGTGTGCGTGTGTGTGTGCGTGTGTGTAGCGTGTGTAGCGTGTGTGTGTAGCGTGTGTAGCGTGCGTGTGTGTGTGCGTGTTTGTGTGTGTGTGCGTGTGTGCGTGTGTGTGCGTGCGTGTGCGTGCGTGTGCGTGTGTGCGTGTGCGTGTGTGCGTGCGTGTGTGTAGCGTGTGTAGCGTGTGTGTGTGTAGCGTGTGTAGCGTGCGTGTGTGTGTGTGTGCGTGTGTGTGTGTGTGTAGCGTGTGTAGCGTGTGTGTGTGTGTGTGTGTGTTGTGGTGGGGATGGGGTTAAGGGAGATTCACTCAGTTCCTGTAGCAATAGGTCAAAACAGTCTGACATATTTCCTTCCAGCAGTTCTGGTTATTCAGACTCTCAAATCCTGTAAATGTAATGAGATGGTGCCCGAGTGTGCTATGGGGAGGTGTTCAGGCTGTTTGCTCCTTTAGTAATTAGCCAGATTTAAATTTCAAAAATCAAGAATTGTTCATTTTTACTTTTATTTGATAGAAAAGAAAATAACCAAAGTCTTTCTAGGGAACCGCAAGACTACAAAAGTCATCCCACCTCTGCTCAAACACCTTCAGGGAAAGTGACTTCTTTACCAAGTAAGACAGTGCCATCTGTCCCCTTGCCTCCAAATGGAAACATTACTTCAAACATTCTGTAACTTTTTGTTCAAATGCTTAATGGAACTGGCAGGACAAAGATCTTCTATGTGGATGCCTGTGAAAATATGTCTTTGCCAGAAGACAATATTTCACCCAGAAAGGCAGTACAGCATAATGGCTCAGATGGAGGGTGCTAGACCCAACTTGGTGAGCTATTGTATCACGCTCTGCCTCTGTTAGCTGTGTGATATGCGACAGATGATTTAGTCTCTCTATGCTTCAGACTCCCCATCTGTAAAGTGGGGCTAATATTCCTACTTACCTTCTATGGTTGTATTAAATGAGTATACATGATTTGTATATATAGTGCTTAGGAGAATGCTTACTAAATATGAGTGCCCAATAATTACTATTATTTTTCCTACCTCATTCCCCTCCCTCTCAATCCCCCAGCAAGAATAATAAATAGCATTTTAACTCTCTAGATCAGGGATTGGCAAATGAACAGCCCATGGGCCAACTCTAGCCTACTACCAGCTTTTATACAGCCCATGAGCTAAGAAAACATTTTTACATTTTTAAATGGGAAAAATCCAAAGAAGAAAAATACATTCTGACACATGAAAATGAACACAGATGTGCTCATTTGTTTACATGTGGTTTGTATGGTCATGCATTGCTTAGTGATGGGGATACTTTCTGAGAAATGCATCATAAGGCAATTTCGTCCTCGTGCAAATACCATAGGGTGCACTTACACAAACCTAGATGGCATGGCCTCCTGCACACCTGGACTATATGGTATAACCTATGGCTCCTAGGCTACAAACCTGCACAGCATGTTACTGTACTGAAGACTGCAGGCAATTGTAACACAAGAGTGGGTATTTGTGTATCTAAACATAGAAAAGACACAGTAAAAATAAAGTAAAATACAGTAAAAATGGTAGACCTGTAGAGGGCACTTATCATGAATGGAGACTGCAGGGCTGAAATTGAGTGGTGTGTGCAGGTGAAGGCCTAGGACATTGTTACATACTCCTGTAGACTTTATGAACACGCTACACTTAAGCTACCCTAAACGTATTTAAATTTTTTAATTCAATAACAAATTAACCTTTGCTCACTGTAACTTTCTTACTTTATAAACTTTTTAATATTTTTAAACTTTTTGACTCTTCTGTAATAACACTTAGCTTAAAACACACACATTTTTGTGAAGCTGTACAAAAATACTTTCTTTCCTTATATCCTTATTCTCTAAGCTTTCTCTATGTTTAATTTTGTTTAGTTTTTAAACTTTTTTGTTAAAAACTAAGAAACAAATACATTAACCTAGAGGCCTACACAGGGTCAGGATCATGAAGACATCACTGGGTGATGACAGTTTTTCAGTCCCATTATAATCTTATGGGACCACTGTTGTATATGTGGTTCACCACTGACCAAAATGCCGTTATGCGGTGCATAGCCTATAACTGCTTTTATGCTACATCAGCACAGTTTAATAGTTGTAAAAGAGGACACAGGGCCGGGCGAGGCGGCTCACACCTGAAATCCCAGCACTTTGGGAGGCCGAGGCAGGTGGATCACGAGGTCAGGAGTTCGAGACCAACCTGGCCAACACGGTGAAACCCCGTCTCTACTAAAAATACTAAAATTAGCCAGGCATGGTGGCGGGTGCCTGTAATCCCAGCTACTCGGAGACAGAGGCAGGAGAATTGCTTGAATCTGGGAGATGGAAGTTGCAATGAGCCGAGATCATGCCATTGCATTCCAGCCTGGGTGACAGAGCAAGACTCTGTCTCAAAAAAAAAAGAGGACACAGGGCCCACAAAGTCTAAAATTTTTACTCTCTGGCCCTTCACAGAGTTCGCTGACCTCTGCCCTGGATATGAATGACTCTTCTCCTAAGTCTGCCCCAGCTGGTCGTGCATCCCAACATCTTGCATTCTCACTGCTAGGACCCTAGTGGGTGACCAGAGGAAATTACCTACAAAGAGCGGTTTATTTTTTCTGTAACTTCTTATTTAATATAAGGGCTACCAAGGGTGGGGCTATCATGAAATGAATCCAGTGATATACTATTGCACTTAATGAAATAGAAACAAAAAAAGAAAGAAAAAAATAAAGGAAGGATGGAAAGAAGATGCCACCAGAGTAGAAAAGAGGAAATAAGAATTTCTAAGTGTAACTTCTAAGAAAGATAGTGATAGAATATTCTAAGTTTGGATTTTCTAAGAATGCATGCTTCAATTCTGGTAATTTTTAAAAAGAACAGCACAGTTAGCATTACTATTTATAAAGAAGACATAAGGATGTGTATTCATAAATAGATAAAATTAACTAGTGCTATTCTGATGTGAGAATGAATAGTTATCTAAATTTAACATCTTCTTCCACTTTACACAGGAAGATTTGCTCAGTTCTTGTGGAATAAACATCTAAGGTCCTAAACATTGAGTGATTCTTAAGTAAACTGGCATTTAAGACAAATGCATATATAACCAATGATGTTCTGATACTAGCAAGAATCTGAAATATGTGCTATAACAAAGTCTACCATCCAGCCACACACCTCAGCAGCCCTCCTTACCTCCCCGCAAGTCAATGCTAAGGCTTTCTTCCGTGTAAAGGCTGAAGATCCATTTGGTTGATAGAAAACAGTCCTGCCACTGAAATTGTTTCAATCATCACTAGACCATTCATTTTATATCCTGCCCGTCCACTAGCAAAACATGCTTGCTTGTGCTTTATATCTTTTAAAGCAAGGCTTCTTGGAAACACTTTAAATTTACATACCAGGCTGGGTGCAGTGAATCATGCCTGTAATTCTAGCACTTTGGGGGGCCCAGGGAGGATCACTTGAGCTCAGGAGTTTGAGACCAGACTGAGCAACACAGGGAGACCCTGTCTCTACAAAAAATTAAAAATAAAAAAAATTAGCCTGGCTTGGTGGTGCTAGCCTGTGGTCCCAGCTACTGGGGAGGGTCAGGTGGGAGGATCACTTGAGCCTAGGAATTCGAGGCTGCAGTGAGCTATGATTGCATCACTGTACTCCAGCCTGGGCAACAGAGCAAGACGCTGTCTCAAAATAAATAAATAATAATAATAATTAATTCACATAGTACTTTCACAGTTATTCTATCATATTGCTTTCACAGCAACCTAAGGGGAAAAAGCGAAGCTCAGAGAATTGCCCAACTAATAAGTACTAAGGCCAAGATGTGAACTCACATTTTCTGGCCTCAAGTCCAGGGCACCTTCCTGAATAATTATAGTGGTTAACAGCACAGGCTTGACAGGCAGACAGAGCTGGCTTTGACTCTGACTGTGAACCTGCGAAAGTTACTCACTTTCTGACCTCCTCGTGTACAAAGTGGAGAACATAATGCACTTTTGTTCTGTTATAGTGAGTGAAACGACCACACTGGTTATAGTGAGTGAAAATGCAATATGTGTGCAAACGCCCCTTCGGTGTTAGCTACAATTTGCAGTGAGAAAAGGATGAAATGATATGGATATCAAGGGAGGGATTGATACAAGAGCATTTCCAAAGGACATCTAGGCCTGACCAATGAACTTATCATTCTAGATGGATGAAGATGAGCTAGAGGAGATGAAAGGCAGGAGCCTGGGAGAACGGTGCAGCCAGTGGGGACCGGACGAGGCAGGACGAGGGGAGATGCCCAAAGTGCAGGGAATGATGGGGGCTGAGGACCAGAGCTCAGAGGGCAGCCATTTTTCACCACAGAGACTGTGTCATCATGAGAGTGGTAGGCACTGATGTGACTCCCTGAGCCAGCAGGGGAGGGGACACTGAGGGAGAAGCGCACAGGGCTGAGGAGTGCACTTTGAGATCATCCCCCACTTGGAGTGCAGCAGGAAGCAGATAGGCACGCAATGACGATGTAGGCCGGGATGAGCAAGGAGCAGAATGTATGCCTCAGAAACAAGTGGGGGACTTAAAGGAGGAGGGGAGGCTAGCAGCCTTCACTTAAGCTCTGAGGTCAATGAGAATGAAGTCTCTGGGCTTGGCAGAATAGAGGCAATAATACTTCCCAGTGGACCATGAAAAGTATTCCATTAACATCTATCTTACTGCTGTGGCACACAGTGAGGAGGCTAAAAGAGGCTGCTCACTGTGGAGGAGACAAGGAAACTTCTCTCTAACTGAAGTCCAGATTCGTGCAATGCCAGAAGCTGAGGCTGAGTTTAACGGGCACAAAGTGTTGCCAGTGATTAATGAGCTCACAGTTTGTGCCGGGCCTTGAAGGCTGAACAGGCTTCTGATGATAAGCAAGGAGGAGAAAACACTCCAGCTAAAAGGGACCACGTAAGTAGAGGCTGGGAGGCATGGAGCACCACAAATCCCAGAGACAGAGGAGAGTGGCCAAAACAAGGCATGAGGGGCCAGCAAGGCTAAGTAAAACTAGAGAAGCAGATGGAGGCAAGATTCGGAAAGACTACACATATTCATACCATACCAAGGAGTGCTTTGTAGGAAATAGTCATCAACAGTTTTTGAAAATGGGTGAGACATGATTAAATCTGTGCTTTAGAAAGAATACCAGATGGAGTGCAGAAGCCTAAGGAGGGAGCAGGGCTGGTCAGGAGACTTCTGAAGCAGCCCAGGCCAGAGACAGCACAGGCCTGAGCAGTGTGGTGATCTGAGGAAGAGCAGGGTGGGGAAGGGCGGTCCCCCAGAGAGACAGGGCTTGGCAAGCAGTGCAGGAGGGCACACTGAACGGCTTGCAGCGGGGTGACTGGGAGCAGATGGCACCATCCACAGACTTATGAAGGTGAGGGTCAGGTGTGGTGGCTCATGCCTATAATCTGAGCACTTTCAGAGGCTGAGGCAAGAGGATCCCTTGAGCCCAGGAGTTCGAGACCAGCCTGGGAAACATAGGGAGACCCTATCTCTATTAAAGAAAAAAAAATTATAAAAAAAAGAAAAGAAAAAAGAAAATCAGCTGGGAGCAGTGTCTCACACCTGTAATCTTAGCACTTTGGGAGGCCAAGGTGGTGGATCACCTGAAGTTAGGAGTTCAAGACCAACCTGGCCAACATGGTAAAACCCTGTCTCTACTAAAAACACAAAAAGTAACCAGGCTTGATAGCACACACATGTAATCCCAGCTACTCTGGAGGCTGAGGCAGGTGAATCGCTTGAACCCGGGGCGGGGGGCAGCGGCTGCAGTGAGCCGAGATCGCACCACTTCACTTCAGTCTGGGCAAAAGAGCAAAACTCCGTCTAAAAAAAAAAAAAAAAACAAGTCAGGAGGTAGCCTCCAGTAGGTACAGATGAGAGTGTTCTAGATATAAGGAGAGAGGGATCAAAGGTGACCAGTTCCTAGCGTGGGTACCTAGATGGTTGCTGAGGCTATCATCCAAATAGAATGAGATGCACATTTGCTATAAGAAGCGTTTGACTTTATTTATTTAGAGGCAGGGTCTTGCTCTGTCGCCCAGGCTGGAATGCAGTGGTGCGATCGTGGTTCACTGCAATCTTGACTTCCTGGACTCAAGCAATCTTCCCACCTCAGCCTCCCAAGTAGCTAGGACCACAGACATATGCCACCATGCCCGGTAAATTTTGTATTTTTTTTTCCATAGATGGGGTTTCACCATGTTGCCCAGGCTGGTCTCGAACTCCTGAGTTCAAGCGATCCACCTGCCTCAGCCTCCCAAAGTGCTAGTATTGCAGGTGTGAGCCACCACACCCAGCCAGGTTTGATTTTAGATGCGGCAAGGTGAGGTTCCTAAGAGTTGAAGTTTCAAAATCAACTTTATCAAGGTATAATTCATATATTGTAAACTGTACTAATTTGAAGTATATAATTTAATTAATTCTGACAAATGTATATACTTGTGCAGGGCCAGGCTCATGGGCTGTTTGACCCCAGTGGTCACACAGAGTCCTGCTCTTTTTTTTTTTTTGAGAAGGAGTCTTGCTCTGTCACCCAGGCTGGAGTGCAGTGGTGCAATCTCGGCTCACTGCAACCTCCGCCTCCCGGGTTCAAGCAGTTCTCCTGCCTCAGCCTCCCAAGTAGCTGGGATTATAGGCGCCTGCCACCACCATACCTGGCTAATTTTTGTATTTTTTAGTAGAGATGGGGTTTCACCGTGTTGGTCAGGCTGGTCGTGAACTCCTGACTGCAGATGATCCACCCGCCTCAGCCTCTCAAAGTGCTGGGATTACAGGCGTGAGCCACCGCGCTTGGCCAAGTTCTACTCTTAGAAGGGCCACATGCTTGGGGTTTAATGCTCTGAGTTTTACAGTGTGAAAATTTCTTAGTAATTTTACCTTTGAATTTCTGTTTTGTCAATGAAATCTGACGGGAAAATGGAAAATGGAGCATGTTGGGGGAAGGGGGTTGGTGCCTTAGCTCCTGCTGAGTCTCACCTCTTGTCACCCCCCACCACCCCCAATCCCCACCCTCACCCTACCCCACCCCCACCCCCATCTAGGGCAGGACATGGCAGTATCCCAGCACATTCAGAGTGAGACATGCAAGTGTCCCGTCCACCACAGTCATGACACTGAGCACATCCTGGCACAGAGGGTGCAATCCCTCGAGGATCACCCATCTGCTATGGGAAGACAGCTAGGAAGGGGAGTGTTCCCGTACCCAAGGAAACACATTAAACAGTAAATAAAAACAGCATAACAGGTTGATAGAGACTGCAGAGAAAAGGTAAGCTTTCTAATTTAGTACCTTTACTGGCACTTTTCCCTGCTTCTTCCTGTTTTCATTTTGCACTGAGCCATGCAAATGATGCAGCCAGCCCTGCACCTGTGTACCTACCGCCACAATCAGGATGGAGAGTATTTCCATCGCTCTGGAATTTTCCTCTTAGTGCACTGCAGAGTCAATCCTCCCCCACCCATGGCACACCTCAACCACTGATCTACTTTCAAAACAGCTGAATTTTAAAACTTGTAGCAGGAGGCTGGTGCAGTGGTTCACGCCTGTTATCCCAGTGGGAGGCCGAGGCAGGCGGATCACCTGAGGTCAGGAGTTCGAGACCAGCCTGGTCCCTGTCTCTACTAAAAATACAACAATTAGCTGGGCGTGAGAGCACATGCTTGTAATCCCAGCTACTTGGGAGGCTGAGGCAGGAGAATTGCTTGAACCCAGGGGGCGGAGATTGCAGTGAGCAGAGATCGTGTCATTGCACTCCAGCCTGGGCAACAGAGCAAGACTCCATCTCAAAAACAAAACAAAACAAAACAAACAAAAAAACCTTGTAGCAGGGCTCTGGATCTCTGATCTGGAGCTCAGGAAAAGCAGGAATGGAACAGATTTGGGAGTGATCCCATAGGGGTAACCTTGGGAGAACTGAGACAACCCAGAGAAGTGTAAGCAGCTGGGGTGGGCCGGCTCTATCCAGGGATGAAGACAGGGGCAAGCAGAGAAGAAACTGCAGGTGGAGGGCAGGAGAATTTGCCATATCCAGGGCATATGGACTCATAAGAAAAACTCACAGACATATTAAAAGTAATTGGAAGTTGCGTTTGCTTTGTTAATGAAGGATTAGGGAAAGCATATGTAAGAGAACCTAGAACATAAACACTCCTATTTGGAAGCCAGTTTGTCTTTCAGGAGAAAAAAAACAAAACACCTCATCCTTGCAGAGCCTTCCAGGACCCTGCTCCTGCTTCCTGGTCTTGCCTTCTTCTCCTCTCCCTAATTTTGGCATAATTGACTGCTCCTTGTCATCCAGATGTGTTTTAACGTCACCTCCTCAGAGAGGCCTTCCTCAGTCAGCAACCTAAAAGAGCACCCAGTGGTCACATCAATTTAATGCAATATGCCATACTGTCCCTATCACTTTTAATGTCCGCCAGGCCCTCCATTTCAGCCTCGACCACCTCCCCCAAATCACGCTTAAAAGAACAAGGACTTTGCCTCATTCAGAGCTCAATTTTCAGGGCCTGGAAGAGTGTCAGGCACGTGGCAGATGCTCAATAACTGTTGAATAAAAAGCAATGACAGGCCGCGCGTGGTGGCTCACGTCTGTAATCTCAGCACTTTGGAAGGCTGAGGCGGGCGGATTGCCTGAAGTCAGGAGTTCGAGGCCAGCGTGACCAACATGGCGAAACCCCGTCTCTACTAAAAACACAAAAATTAGCCGGCCATGGTGGTACGCATCTGCAATCCCAGTCACTCAGGAGGCTGAGGCAGGAGAATGGCTTGAACTTGGGAGGCAGAGGTTGCAGTGAACCGAGATCGTGCCACTGCACTCCAACCTGGGCGACAGAGAGAGACTCGGTTGGGGAAAAAAAAAAAAAAAGGATGACAAGTCATAGAAAAGAATGAGTCGTACCACTCAAAGTGTAGCCTTCCCCTGCGGGGAGTGAGGCTGGAACTGTATCTACTGTACCTTTCTTGTCCTGTCCTACTTGCACATGAACTCCCTCCCCATCCCTTTAGTCTCTCGGGCTCTTACTGTTTACCTGGCTCTTTTGCAAACATTTCCCATGATATTCTCCCTTCACCGTCGTAGTCCTTATGTTCGTTTTCCAAAAGAGGTTCTCCGATGATTTCTCCCAGGTCGGCCGAGTGAGCCGCCTAGCCTGTGCTCTCACGCCAGCGCCACTCCAGTGGGAGAGCCGCCCGCGCCCGCCCCTTCGCCCCGCGCCCGCCGCTCCGGCAGCCCAAACCCAGACGCTACAGCGCCAAACCGGGATTCCGGGTGCTGGAAGCCGTGGTCGGCCTCGTGCTTGGTGAAGGCCCAGCCCGCGCGCGCGGCCCGGGAACCCAGCTCCTCTCACCCTCCGCGCGCGGCAGTGTTGCCCTGGCAACGGTTACCATGGCGAGGCCCTGCCCCACGCCCGGCGATTGTGCGCGCGGCCCCGCCCCCGAGGCGCACGCCGGCCCAGCGCCCACAGCTGCTGCGGCCTAGGTGGCGCGTGGAACGAGCAGGCACCTCGCGTCCAGGCGGCTCCGCGGCTGGCTGCTCCCTGAGCCGGCCGCGCTCCTCCGAGCGAGGCGTGGCGGGGAGGCATAGTGAGGCCGGGCCCGCGGCGGTTCCCTGAGGAGGGCGGAGAAGGGGCCGGGGGCGCTAGGGGAACGGGCTCTGGGGCAGCGGCCCAGGTGGATGCTAAGGGCTTCGGGATCGGGTGTCCACCACGCCTGACTGCTCGGCTGAGAATCGCCATGGTAATCCCCGTCTCCCTAAAGTACGGGGGGCCCGGGCGCGCGCCGTGGAGCCCTAGGCTGTCCCGGAGAGGCGCGGGCGCCGAGGTCACCGCCTCTCCCTTGGGGGCGACCTCAACGCTTGGTAAAAAGATGGAGGGACAAGGGGTGCCCGGCGGTCCGCGCCTGCTGGAGGCGCAGCAGCCACGGAATCAGGCGAACCCTCTTTCCGGGTTTTAGGTCGTGGTCCTGTTGAGCAGCCCTCACACCCAGACGGTTGATGTGGGAAATAAAGGGAGGGTGGTACTGTGGTGTGGCAGCTCAGGGCGCCAGGCCATGCCCACGCCCACAGTGACGGCTCCGGGCTCTTAGCTGCCGTCGCCACCCTGGGTCCCCGCGCGGGATTCTCCGCTGCTCTGCAGACTCAGGAAGCAGAGAGTGAGCCCTCGTGCCACCACCTTGCTGTCAACAGCATTCCTGTTCTCCGCCCTCATCCAGTCACTTGCGACCTCCTTCCCACCTTCGCTGCTCTTTCCAGAAGGGCTGTGTGACCTTCCAGGCACTGCCCCAAGTCCTCAGGGAGGCACCATTGTCTGCTAAACTAAGTACTGCACGCTTGAGCTAGCGAACAGAGCCCTTGCTAAAGGGGCCTCAACCTCGAGCTTTCTCTGCCATATCTTCTCTGCTAAACGACAACAAACAAAAACCCCGCATCCCACACTAAACCCGCATTCTTCTGGAAGCCTGTTGCGCCTTCCCTGTCTTGATCCATTTTCTTTGAGATCTGGCTCAGAAGGACCGTGCCTCCTGCTTCCCCATCGCTCCTTCAGCGCCCACAGCCCTTTGCACCTTACCTCTGGTGCTTTGTGTGTTTTTCCTTGGAAAGCCTTACTCCCCATTAGACTCTGGTGTAGAAATCATTAAGTTTCTGTGTTATTTCCAGTTTGTTTGGTGTAAAAGGGTTAAGTAAAAATGTCTTGGTTTAAGTGAGAGTCATTCCATGGTTGCTATTGCTTTTTTTTTTTTTTTTTTTTTTTTTTTGAGACAGGGTCTTGCTTTGTCACACAGGCTGGAGTACAATGGTGTGATCACAGCTCACTGCAGCCTCGACCTCTGGGGCTCAAGTGATCCTCCCACCTCAGCCTCCCAAGTAGCTGGGACCGTATGCGAGCACCACCATGCCCAGCTAATTTTTGTATTTTTAGTAGAGACAGGGTTTCGCCACGTTGCCCAGGCTGGTCTCAAACACCTGGGCTCAAGGGATCCTCCCGCCTTGGCCTCTCAAAGTGCTGGGATTACTGTGAGCCACTGTGCCCAGCCAATTGCCATTTCTTTCAGGGCCCAGGGAACTGAGGCAGAAAGCTGTACATAGCCATTTAAGCAAATGCCAGTTAATTCATGCTCCTTGAATGAAGGTCAAACACATTAGTGCACAGAACCTGCAGAGCGGAATCTTGCCTACCTTTCCTGCCTCAGCTGCTCTCACTGGCCCACTTGGTTGCCTGTGGGCTAGCCATGTTGGCCTTTTTTGGGTTTCGGTCTCTTTGTGCACCTTCTCTCCAGCCTCAGAGCCTTTGCGTAGGCTGTTAGCCTTGGAATTACCTACCCTCAGCCCACAGGCCACTCTTAGGGAACCCTTCCTTTGATGTCCCAGACTAGGTCAGCCCTTGCCCATCCTGTGCTATTATAATGCCATGTGTTATAGGCATTATAGGGCCTTTCTTTATTAATTTCTTTGTTTTTATTTATTTATTTTTTTAGAGATAGAGTCTTGCTTTGTTGCCTAGGCTGGAATGTGATGGCATCATACGTAGCTCACTTTGGCCTTGAATTCCTGGGCTCAAGGGGTCCTTCCACCTCAGCCTCCCGAGTATCAGGGACTACAGGTATGTGCTACCGAACCCGGCTAATTTTTTAAATTTTTGTAGAGACAGGATTTCACCATCTTTCCCAGGCTGGTCTCAAACTGGGTGCAAGTGATCCATCCACCTCGGCCTCCCAGAGTGCTGAGATTACAGGTGTGAATCACCACACTTGGCCAATAGGGCCATTTCTTCACAGCATGGATTGTGAGTAAATGTGTTTGTGATTAGGTGACTAGTGTCTTTCTGAGACCTCACTGAACTGTAAGCATCGTGAGATCTCTTTTGTTCCCCATCTAATACAGGGCCTGCTACACAGTAGATTTTTGTTAAATACTTGTTGAATGAATGAAGGAGGCATCTTAAAATTCAGAAAAGCAGAAATCCACATTTGCTTTCTAAATTCTGTTCTTGCATTGCATCTCAGTTGCGATGTATTCATTCACTCAGCAGATATTTATGCATCCTTGCAGTGCGGCAGATACTGGTGTAGGCTGGGGAATTCAGTGGTAAATTTATAGACAGAATCTCTAGTGAGGGAAACAAACAATAAACATAAACAGTTACTATTAACTAGTGAAAAGTGCTGCGGGTAAGGAGATGGATAGTGACTCTACTGGGGTTGTTGGGAGACTGTTAAAGACAGACCACTGTACCTACCCCCCGTCCTTAGCCTGGGACAGTCTCAGTTTATGTTTGTTTATATTTATTGAAGTATCTTGGTTTGGGCAATAAATTATATGGTAACTCCAGTTATAGACAGAGTATAGACATGGTGTCAGGGAGGTTTTTCTTTTTTCTTTTTCTTTTTTTTTTGAGACAGAGTTTTGCTCTTGTCACCCAGGCTGGGGTGCAATGGCACAATCTCGGTTCACTGCAACCTCTGCCTTCCAGGTTCAAGCGATTCTCCTGCCTCAGCCTCCTGAGTAGCTGGGATTACAGGCATCTGCCACTATGCCTGGCTAATTTTTTTGTATTTTTAGTAAAGACGGGGTTTCACCATGTTGTCCAGGCCGGTCTTGAACTCCTGACCTCAGGTGATCCACGAGCCACTGTGAGCCACCATGCCTGGCCTGTCAGGGAGGTTTTTCTAAAGAGGTGCTATTTGAGCACAGGCTAGCATAAAGAGAAGCAACAAACTCTGCCCTTTCAATTAGAAGGTCTGCAGGAAGAACAAGCACTGCACAGGGAGAAGCTCGGAGTGTTGGGAACTAGAAGAAAGTCCAGTGTGGCTGGAGTCAAGTGGTCTTCGTTAAGGAGTTTAGAGGGTTTTAAGTTGGGAGCTGCATGTTCTGAGACCAGGAATAGCCAAGAGCCACAAAGTTGTATTGATTTAACCCAAGGAATGGATGGGCCCAGAAACAAAACATTTATTACTCCCATGTAATAATTTCTTAACAGATTTATTGAGGTGGAATGTATATACAATAAATTTTACATGTTTAAAATGCATACTTTGGACATGGTGGCTCATGCCTGTAAACCCAGTATTTTAGGAGGCTGAGGTGAGAGGATAGCTTGAGCTCAGGAGTTCAAGACCTGCTTGGGCAACATAATGAGACCCTCATCTCTACAAAAAGTAGAAAAAATTAGTTGGGGCCGGGTGCGGTGGCTCACACTTGTAATCCCAGCACTTCGGGAGGCCGAGGCGGGCGGATCACGAGGTCAGGAGATCGAGACCATCCTGGCAAACATGGTGAAACCCCGTCTCTACTAAAAATACAAAAAAATTAGCCGGGTGCGGTGGCGGGCACCTGTAGTCCCAGCTGCTGAGGAGGCTGAGGCAGGAGAATGGCATGAACCCGGGAGGTGGAGCTTGCAGTGAGCCGAGATCGCGCCACTGCACTCCAGCCTGGGAGACAGAGCAAGACTCCATCTCAAAAAAAAAAAAAGAAAAAATTAGTTCGGCATGGTGGCGCAAATCTGTAGTCCCAGTTACTCAGGAGGCTGAGGTGGGAGGATCTCTTGAGCCTGGCTCTTGAGGCTGCAGTGAGCCTGGGCAACAGAGTGAAACCTGTTTCAAAAAATAAATAAATAAAAATAAAATGCACATTTTGATAAGTTTGGCAAATGTGTTCATTCATTAAGCCATCATCACAATCAAGATTGTAAACATAGCCATCACCCATTTTTTTTGTAATCCACTTTTCTCTCTTGCCCCTTTCTGTACCCCTACTCCTTCCCAGCCTTCCCAGGCGATGACTGGTCTGCCCTCTCTCTAGATTAGTTTATAGTTTCTAAGATTTTATATACATGCAGTCATACATTATAGTTTTTTTTTTTTATTTTACTGACTTTTTTTACTTGAGTATTTGGAAATTCATCCATGTTGTATCATGTATCAGTAATTATTCCTTTTTAGTGCTGAGTAGCGTTCCATTGTGTGGTTAAACCATGGTCTATCCATTCGCCTGCTGATGGGCTTTTGGGTTGTCTGTCTTTCTTTCTTTCCTTCCTTCCTTCCTTCCTTCCTTCCTTCCTTCCGTCCGTCCGTCCGTCTTCCTTCCTTCCTTCCTCCTTCCTTCCTTCCTTCCCTTCCCTCCTCCCTCCCTCCCTCCCTTCCCTCCCTCCCTCCCTTCCTTCCCTCCCTCCCTTCCTTCCTTCCTTTCTCTTTCTTTCTCTCTTTCTTTCTTTCTTTCCTCTCTCTTTCTTCTTCTTTCCTTTTCTCTCTCTCCTTCCTTCTTTCTTTCCTTTCCTTTTCTCTTTCTCTCTCTCTCCTTCCTTTTCTTTCTTTCTTTCCTTCTTTCTTTTCTTTTCTTTTTCTTTCTTTCTTTCCTTTCTCAGGATCTCATTTTGTCACCCAGGCTGGAATGCAGTGACATGATCATGGCTCACTGTAGCCTTGACTTCCCTGGGCTCAGGTGATCCTTCCACCTTAACTGGGACCACCACACCTAATTTTTTTCTTTTGTGTTTGTTTGTTTGTTTTAGACAGAGTCTTGCTCTGTCTCCCAGGCTGGAGTGCAGTGGTGTGATCTTGGCTCACTGCAAGCTCTGCCTCCTGGGTTCATGCCATTCTCCTGCCTCAGCCTCCCGAGTGGCTGGGGCTACAGGTGCCCGCCACAAGTCCCTGCTGATTTTTTGTACTTTTAGTAGAGATGAATTTCACCGTGTTAGCCAGAATGGTCTCAATCTCCTGACCTCACGATCCACCGGCCTCGGCCTCCCAAAGTGCTGGGATTACAGGCGTGAGCCACTGCACCTGGCCAATTTTTTTTTTTTAATAAGATATGGGGTCCCATTTTGTTGCCGGGGCTGATCTTGAACTCCTGGGCTCAAGCGATCTTTCTACCTTGGCCTCCCAAAGTGCTGAGATGACAGGCATGAGCCCCTGCACTTGGCCTGTTTCCAGTTTTTAGCTATTGTAAATAAAGCTACTATGAACATTCATGTAAAAGTCTTTGAATGAACATATGCTTTTATTTCCACCTTAGGAGTGGAATGGACTGGGTCATATGGTAGACATGTGTTTAACTTTTTATAGAGACTGCAGACTGTTTTTCAAAGTGGTTCTGTCATTTTAGATTTCCGTCAGCAGTGTATGAGAGTTTCAGTTTCTTTACATCTTCACCAATACTTGGTAGGATCAGTCTTTTTGACTTGAGCCATTCCAAAAGGTATATGGTGGTATCTCCTGGTTTTCATTGCATTTCACTAATGACTTAATGTTGAGTATCTTTTCATGTGCTTATTTGCCATCTGTATATCTTTTTTGGGGAAGGGTCTATTCAACCTTTGAACATGTTTTATTAAGTGGTTTTCTTACGGCCGGGCGCGGTGGCTCAAGCCTGTAATTCCAGCACTTTGGGAGGCCGAGACGGGCGGATCACAGGGTCAGGAGATCGAGACCATCCTGGCTAATACGGTGAAACTCCGTCTGTACTAAAAAATACAAAAAAAAAAAAAAAAAACTAGCCGGGCGAGGTGGCGGGTGCCTGTAGTCCCAGCTACTCGGGAGGCTGAGGCAGGAGAATGGCGTAAACCCGGGAGGCGGAGCTTGCAGTGAGCTGAGATCCGGCCACTGCACTCCAGCCTGGGCGACAGAGCGAGACTCCGTCTCAAAAAAAAAAAAAAAAGTGGTTTTCTTACTATTGTGTTTTCAGGGTCCTCTGTTCTCCATATAGGCCTTTATGAGATTTATGATTGGCAGATATTTCCCCCAGTCTGATGCTTGGCTTTTCATTGTCTTAATAATATCTTTTGAAGAGCAAAAGCTTTAAATGTTGATGGTGAGTTTATCAAGTTGTTTTCTTGAGTTGTGAAATATTTGCCTAATAATCCAAGGTAGCAAAAGTCTTCTCTATTTTCTTGTAGAAGTGTTATAGTTTTTGGTTTTATATTTAATTCTATTATCTATTTTGAGTTGATTTTTACGTTTGGTGAAACTGTGGGTTGAGGTTCTTTTTTTTGCAAATGGATATTCATTATTCTAGCACCACATGTTGAACAAGATTATCTTTGCTCCACCAATACCTTTGTTGAAAATTAGTTGATCAAATACGTGTGGATCTATTTCTGGACTCTATTCTGTCCCATTGTTCTAGTTGCCTTTCTTGACACCAGTATCACACCATCTTGTTACAGTAGCTTTATAATAATTCTTGAAATAAGGTAGTATTAGTCCGCCAATTTTGTTCTTTTCTTTTTCTTTCTTTTTTGAGACAGGATCTTGCTCTGTCACCCAGGCTAGAGTGCAGTGGTGCAATCTCGGCTCACTGCAACCTCTGCCTTCCGGGTTCAAGCGATTCTCCTGCCTCAGCCTCCTAAGTAACTGAAATTATGGGTGCCCGCCACCACAGTCGGCTAATTTTTGGATTTTTTGGTAGAGACCAGGTTTCACTGTAGTGGCCAGACTGGTCTCAAACTCCTGACCTCAGGTGATCCACCTACCTGAGTCTCCCAAAGTGTGAGGATTACAGGCGTGAGCCATGGCACATGGCCGGTTCTTTTTTATAAGTCCTTCACTTTTCCATGTGAATTTTGGAATCTTCCACAAAAAGATGAGAACTTTGAAAATAATGTCAAACCTTTATCTCACATCCTTTGTGTTTCCATATGAATTTTAGAATCAGTTTGCCATTTTTGTACAATAAGATGAGAACTTCAAATAAAAATGTCAGACTCTTATGTGAATTTTAGGTCCCAAACCATTTTAAAGATTAAAACACATTAAGTCAAGTGTGGTTGGCATGCAAAAAAGTACAAGGTCATAAAGAAACGAAGACCCAGGCCAGGTGCGGTGGCTCATGCCTATAATCCCAGCACTTTGGGAGGCCGAGGTGGGCAGATCACGTGGTCAGGAGTTCAAGACCAGCCTGGCCAACATGATGAAACCCCATCTCTACTAAAAATACAAAAATTAGCCAGGCTTGGTGGCAGGCATCTGTAATGCCAGCTATTCGGGAGGCTGAGGCAGGAGAATTGCTCGAACCTGGGAGGCAGAGGTTGCAGTGAGCCAAGATCATGCCATTGTACTCCAGCCTGGGCAACAAGAGCAAGACTCCATCTCAAAAAAAAAAGGAAAAAAAAAAAAAAGGAAGGGAAAGAAAGAAAGAGAGAGAGAAGGGGAGAGAGAGAGAGAGAGAGAGAGAGAGAGAGAGAGAGAAGAGAAAGAGAGAGAAAGAAAGAAAGAGAAAGAAAATCAAGACCCAAAGTCTTTCAGAGTTTCTGGTAAAATGTACATCCCATACCTGATGAGGTTGTTTTACCAGGAGACTGCAGTTAAAAGAAGAAAGGGAGGGAGGGAGAGAGGGAAGGAAGGAAGGGAGGGAGGAGGGAGGGAGGGGAGGGAAGGAAGGGGGAGGGAGGGAAAGAAGGAGAGTGAGAGAGAGAGAAGGAAAGAAAAGAAATCAAGACCCAAAGTCTTTCAGAGTTTCTGGTAAATTGTACATCCCATACCTGATGGGGTTGTTTTACCAGGAGAATGCAGTTAAAAAAAGAAAGGGAAGGAAGGAAGGGAGGAAGGGAGAGAAAGAAAGAGAAAAGAGAAGAGAAAAGAAAAGAAAGGAAAAAAGGAAATAAATCAAGACCCAAAGTCTCTTATAGAGTTTCTGGTAAAATGTACCTTCCATACCTGATGGGGTTGTTTTACCAGGAGAATGCAGGTACATAGGATTTTCATGTGGATTCTGCATTGCAAGATATGTCTCATCTTCCTTACCAGGTTTTGTATCTAGGAATGTACTCCATTTCACCTAGCAAAATGTATTTTAGTAGGTTTTTTTTTTTTAGATGGAGTCTCTGTCACCAGTCTGGAGGGCAGTGGTGCGATCTCAACTCACTGCAACCTCCACCTCCCAGGTTCAAGCAATTTTCCTGCCTCAGCCTCCTGAGTACCTGGGGTTACAGGTGTGCGCCACCATGCCTGGCTAATTTTTGTATTTTTAGTAGGGATGAGGTTTCACCATGTTGGCCAGGTTGATCTCGAACTCCTGACCTCGTGGTCCACCCACTTCAGCCTCTCAAAGTGCTGGGATTACAGGTGTGAGCCACCACGCCTGGCCTATTTTAGTAGTTTTAACACATGAACTATATTCCTCTTTGTTTAACTTGGGATATTTTTCGACTGCAATGCTGTGAATAGGACATCTATTTTATATAAATGGTTACCCTTGCAGGTGTCCTTGAACATTTATACCTTCCTCTCCTCTCCCTTGCCTACAGGAGACACTTTTTAATAATATACTTCCTGGCCGAGCACGGTGGCTCAAGCCTGTAATCCCAGTACTTTGGGAGGCCAAGACGGGCGGATCACGAGGTCAGGAGATCGAGACCATCCTGGCTAACACGGTGAAACCCCGTCTCTACTAAAAAAATACAAAAAATTAGCTGGGCGAGGTGGCGGGCGCCTGTAGTCCCAGCTATTCGGGAGGCTGAGGCAGGAGAATGGCGTAAGCCTGGGAGGCGGAGCTTGCAGTGAGCTGAGATCCGGCCACTGCACTCCAGTCTGGGCGACAGAGTGAGACTCCATCTCAAAAAAAATAAATAAAATAAAATATAATAATAATAATATACTTCCATCTGTTATTTTCTGTATGTGTGGGTCAGAGGACATAGAGAAGTTCAACTCAGTTTTGTGCAGCTCTAGCAAATATAAATGTAAAACCAGAAACTATAACACTTCTAGAAGAAAATATAGATGACGTTTGTTACTTGGGTTAGGCAAAAATTTATTGGGTATGACGAAAGCACAATCCATGAAAAACAGGTTGACGAGCTCGAAGTATAATAGTGTATTTCCAGATTAGGATGGTATCCATTCATTTTCCCAGAGAACACTGATCTTATGGGGTAGTCATGGAAAGAGAATAGACACTGAGCCTGGTGGACGCTGGTTTCTGTGTGCTGGGTAGCCTAACTGAGCCCCTACATTTCCATTTTGAAGGCAGGAGTAATACCTAGAAATACAGCTCTGCCAGGTGTGGTGGCTCACACCTGTAATCCCAGCACTTTGGGAGGCTGAGGCGGGTGGATCACGAGGTCAGGAGATCGAGACCACCCTGGTGACATGGGGAAACCCCATCTCTACTAAAAAATACAAAAAATTAGCCGGGCGTGGTGGCGGGCGCCTGTAGTCCCAGCTACTCGGGAGGCTGAGGCAGGAGAATGGTGTGAACCCGGGAGTCAGAGTTTGCAGTGAGCCGAGATCATGCCACTGCACTCCAGCCTGGGCGACAGAGCGAGACTCCATCTCAAAAAAACAAAAAAGAAAAAAAGAAATACAGCTCTGAGTGTTGGTGGTGTTACAGATGATGGCACAGGGGCACAGTGGCTCAAGCCTGTAATCCCAGCACTTTGGGAGGCCAAGCTGGGAGGCTTGTTTGACAGGAGTTCAAGACCAGCCTAGGCAACATAGCGAGACTGTCTCTACCAAAAAAAAAAAAAAAAATTAGCCAGAAATGGTGGCTCATGCCTGTGATCCCAGCTACTTGGACAGCTAAGGTGGGAGGATTGCTTGAGCCTGGAAGGTTGGGGTTACAGTAAGCTGAGTTTGTGTCACTGCACTCCAGCCTGGGTGACACAGCAAGACCCTTTCTCCAAAAAAAAGGGAAGGTGATGACAATCATCATTTATTGAGTAATTATCTCACATCAGACATGGTGCTAAGTGTCTTTTTTTGGGGTGGGGGGCGAGGGGGAGGCAGAGTCTCGCTCTAGCCCCCAGGCTGGAATGCAGTGGTGTGATCTTGGCTCACTGCAACCTCCGGCTCCTGGGTTCAGGCAATTCTCCTGCCTCAGCCTCCTGAGTAGCTGGGATTACAGACACGTGCCACCACGCCCAGCTGGTTTTTGCATTTTTAGTAGAGACAGGGTTTCACCTTGTTGGCCAGGCTGGTCTCAAACTCCTGACCTCAGGTGATCTGCTCGCCTCCGCCTCCCAAAGTGCTGGGGTCACAGGCATGAGCCACCGCACCCGGCCTGTGCTAAGTATCTTATATTTGTGTCTCACTTAAACCTCATGACTGCTTAATGAGGTAGAGACTACTTGTAAAACAAATGCCAACATACATATTTGCATCCTGATTATCAAACTTGTTTTAAATTTAATGTGTATTATGAAAATTTCCAAACATAAATGAAAATAGAATTGTAAAGTAAAATCCTCGTATTCATTTCTCAGATTCAGAAATGATTAGGACTTTGCCACATTTGCTTTATCTGTTTTTTCTGGGTGGGGGGCAGTGGGGAAGCTGCAGTGTTTTACAGCAAACCTCAGACCTTCTTTGATTTCATCCCTGCAGATGTCAGTGTGTACTTCAGAAATGTGTGAACATTTTCTTCTGTGATTTGCTGCCACTGTCAGACCTAACAGAATTACTAATAATTCCTTGACATGATCAGATTTCCCTGATTAACTCAAAGACCTCTTTTTGCAGCTTGTTCAAATAAGAATGCAAACAAGGGCCACACCTTGCATTAGGTTGGGTCTCTTTTAATCAGGGTGCTTAATAAACATTTGTCAAATTAGATTGCATGTGACTTTCAGAAATTATTGTAATTCTGGGTCGGAATTAATCTGCTCTCAGAAGGCAGTCCTAGTTGCATGAATTGTTTTCTTTTGCCAAAGAGGGTTTGTCATTTAGAGAAGACACGACAATGCAAACTGTTGTGGCTGCTGTTTTGACTTACTTCCTTTTAGGAATTTTTTTTCCTTGTTCAATACAGAAATACTGAAAATGATACCAAGTTTATAAAAACTAACTCAGCCTGGCACGATGACTCACACCTGTAATCCCAGCATTTTGGGAGGCCGAAGTGGGCAGATCACTTGAGGCCAGGAGTTTGAGACCAGCCTACCCAACATGGTGAAACCCTGTCTCTACTAAAAGTACAAAAATTAGCCAGGAGTGGTGGGGCACACCTGTAATCCTAGCTACTTGGGAGGCCAAGGCAGGAGGATCACTTGAGCACGGGAGGTGGAGGTTATAGTGAGCCAAGAGCATGTCACTGCACTCCAGCCTAGGTCTCAAAAAAAAGAAAAAACAAAAACTAACTTCCCTCCTCCCATATTTATATTTGTCTTTGAAAGCCAGCTAAAGGGAAAAAAGGAAAAGGCCAGGGCAAGTCTCATGGGAAGAAACAGAAGAAACCAGAAGTGGACATTCTCAGCCCCGCGGCCATGCTGAACCTCTACTATATCGCCCACAACGTCGCTGACTGCCTGCACCTGCGAGGCTTCCACTGGCCGGGTGCTCCCAAAGGAAAGAAAGGGAGAAGCAAGTGACAGCATTTCACAACACATCTCTGTTACAGAGAACAGGGCTTGGGAAAGAGAAGTCAGGATAACACAACTATTGCCAGCAATATAGACTTTACTCCAGACGACTTGAGATGCCAATTAAGTGTGCTTTTCTGTGATGGTTGTTGATGGGGAAATGCACCTTACTTCCTCTGTTATGCCAGAGATGGTTAGCCACTTTGGTTTTTTAGGAGTTATAGGGTGGGAAAAGCCTGAGTAATTCCTACACAGTGTGGTGAAATTAATAGACCTTTCAGAAATTATTATAATTCTGGGTCAGAATTAAACTTTGCTCCCAAAAGGCAGTTCTAGTTGCATTAATTGTTTTCTTTTGCCAAAGAGGGTTTGTCATTTAGAGAAGACACCGCAAAAAGCACTGGATTTCCTTAGGAACACTGCTCTCTTGGGCACTATTTCCTTTTTTTTTTTTTAATGGAAAATAATAAATACTTTGTTTCTATAATTTTCTTCTCAGCTGTCTGACTCTGTTTGATTTGAATTAGCCACAGGCTCCGCGGATGCTAAGATGGTCACGAATGCTCTGACCGTGCCAGTCCTGCAAGCAGATGGTGAGAAGCGGCTGACAGTACGAAATGGCTGGGTGCAGGGCAAAGGGGGCAAATCCGCCCATCCCTTTCTTTTTTCTTTTATTTTTCGGACAGAGTCTCACTCTGTTGCCCAGGCTGGAGTGAAGTGGCGAAATCTCAGTTCACTGCAACCTCTGCCTCCCAGGTTTAAGCGATTCTCCTGCCTCAGCCTCCCAAGTAGCTGGGATTACAGGTGCACGCCATCAGGCCAGGCTAATTTTTTTATTTTTAGTAGACACAGGGTTTCACCATGTTGGCCAGGCTGGTCTCGAACTCCTAACCTCAGGTGATCTGCTCGCCTTAGTCTCCCAAAGTGCTGGGATTACAGGCATGAGCCACTGTGCTCGCCTTGGCTTCCCAAAGTGCTGGATTACAGGGAGAGCCACTGTACTCGCCTTGGCTTCCCAAAGTGCTGGATTACAGGGAGAGCCACTGTACTCGCCTTGGCTTCCCAAAGTGCTGGATTACAGGGAGAGCCACTGTACCCAGCCTTGGCTTCCCAAAGTGCTGGATTACAGGGAGAGCCACTGTACTCGCCTTGGCTTCCCAAAGTGCTGGATTACAGGGAGAGCCACTGTACTCAGCCTTGGCTTCCCAAAGTGCTGCATTACAGGGAGAGCCACTGTACTCAGCCTTGGCTTCCCAAAGTGCTGGATTACAGGAGAGCCACTGTACTCAGCCTTGTTCCCAAAGTGCTGGATTACAGGGAGAGCCACTGTACTCAGCCTTGGCTTCCCAAAGTGCTGGATTACAGGGAGAGCCACTGTACTCCCCTTGGCTTCCCAAAGTGCTGGATTACAGGGAGAGCCACTGTACTCAGCCTTGGCTTCCCAAAGTGCTGGATTACAGGGAGAGCCACTGTACTCAGCCTTGGCTTCCCAAAGTGCTGGATTACAGGGAGAGCCACTGTACTCAGCCTTGGCTTCCCAAAGTGCTGGATTACAGGGAGAGCCACTGTACTCAGCCTTGGCTTCCCAAAGTGCTGGATTACAGGGAGAGCCACTGTACTCGCCTTGGCTTCCCAAAGTGCTGGATTACAGGGAGAGCCACTGTACTCAGCCTTGGCTTCCCAAAGTGCTGGATTACAGGGAGAGCCACTGTACTCAGCCTTGGCTTCCCAAAGTGCTGGATTACAGGGAGAGCCACTGTACTCAGCCTTGGCTTCCAAAGTGCTGGATTACAGGGAGAGCCACTGTACTCAGCCTTGGCTTCCCAAAGTGCTGGATTACAGGGAGAGCCACTGTACTCAGCCTTGGCTTCCCAAAGTGCTGGATTACAGGGAGAGCCACTGTACTCAGCCTTGGCTTCCAAAGTGCTGGATTACAGGGACAGCCACTGTACTCAGCCTTGGCTTCCCAAAGTGCTGGATTACAGGGAGAGCCACTGTACTCAGCCTTGGCTTCCCAAAGTGCTGGATTACAGGGAGAGCCACTGTACTCAGCCTTGGCTTCCCAAAGTGCTGGATTACAGGGAGAGCCACTGTACTCAGCCTTGGCTTCCCAAGTGCTGGATTACAGGGAGAGCCACTGTACTCAGCCTTGGCTTCCCAAAGTGCTGGATTACAGGGAGAGCCACTGTACTCAGCCTTGGCTTCCCAGTGCTGGATTACAGGGAGAGCCACTGTACTCAGCCTTGGCTTCCCAAAGTGCTGGATTACAGGGAGAGCCACTGTACTCGCCTTGGCTTCCCAAAGTGCTGGATTCAGGGAGAGCCACTGTACTCAGCCTTGGCTTCCCAAAGTGCTGGATTACAGGGAGAGCCACTGTACTCAGCCTTGGCTTCCCAAAGTGCTGGATTACAGGGAGAGCCACTGTACTCAGCCTTGGCTTCCCAAAGTGCTGGATTACAGGGAGAGCCACTGTACTCAGCCTTGGCTTCCCAAAGTGCTGGATTACAGGGAGAGCCACTGTACTCGCCTTGGCTTCCCAAAGTGCTGGATTACAGGGAGAGCCACTGTACTCAGCCTTGGCTTCCCAAAGTGCTGGATTACAGGGAGAGCCACTGTACTCAGCCTTGGCTTCCCAAAGTGCTGGATTACAGGAGAGCCACTGTACTCGCCTTGGCTTCCCAAGTGCTGGATTACAGGGAGAGCCACTGTACTCGCCTGGCTTCCCAAAGTGCTGGATTACAGGGAGAGCCACTGTACTCAGCCTTGGCTTCCCAAAGTGCTGGATTACAGGGAGAGCCACTGTACTCAGCCTTGGCTTCCCAAGTGCTGGATTACAGGGAGAGCCACTGTACTCAGCCTTGGCTTCCCAAAGTGCTGGATTACAGGGAGAGCCACTGTACTCAGCCTTGGCTTCCCAAAGTGCTGGATTACAGGGAGAGCCACTGTACTCGCCTTGGCTTCCCAAAGTGCTGGATTACAGGGAGAGCCACTGTACTCAGCCTTGGCTTCCCAAAGTGCTGGATTACAGGAGAGCCACTGTACTCAGCCTTGGCTTCCCAAGTGCTGGATTACAGGGAGAGCCACTGTACTCAGCCTTGGCTTCCCAAAGTGCTGGATTACAGGGGAGCCACTGTACTCAGCCTTGGCTTCCCAAGTGCTGGATTACAGGGAGAGCCACTGTACTCAGCCTTGGCTTCCCAAAGTGCTGGATTACAGGGAGAGCCACTGTACTCAGCCTTGGCTTCCCAAAGTGCTGGATTACAGGGAGAGCCACTGTACTCAGCCTTGGCTTCCCAAAGTGCTGGATTACAGGGACAGCCACTGTACTCAGCCTTGGCTTCCCAAAGTGCTGGATTACAGGGAGAGCCACTGTACTCAGCCTTGGCTTCCCAAAGTGCTGGATTACAGGGAGAGCCATCACACCCAGCCATCCCTCTTTTTTCCCTATTTCACCTGACTCTTCTTCCTCCTCCCCTCTACACTCTATTTCTTCCCACCTTCTGCATACGTTGTTAAACTTGGCTGGCCCCGAGTTATAGAATTGGTGCCAGGCACTTGCCCTGGGCATTCGTCTGATATTCTAGGATCTCCCTAGCCCTGTAAGGAGACACCTAAGAGATGAAACTGCAGTTCTTTCTCCTCGGCCCAGAGGCCTGAATTCTCCAGATGTGAAAGCCAGCGTTTTGTAAGTGCGACGCCGTCTCTGACTCCCTGAGCACTCCATCCCTGCTTCCTGCTCTGTCTTCCTGGCTCTTCCTGCCCCTCCCCAGCCCCTGCACTGTTGTCTCCATTCACCGTTCTGAGCCCAAAGCTGACACACTCTAGGCAGCACCCCCGGGGATGTTCTAGTTTGTTGGAATTATAATTATGCTGCAGGTGGCCTTGTGAAGATTGCAAGGATTCATGAGGTTTGCTAAGGGAGGCTGCAACTCAGGACTCAGGCTTTCATATGCATCAGAGAAAAAAAGGAAGCTACATGAATCTCTGTGCTAGAGAAGCGGGGTGTCCGTGACCCACATCAGCCTGTTGGGAACAATATTGTCTACCTGCACCACCTGTGCAGTATCCATAGCAGCCCTCGGCCAGTTGCCAGAGGAGCCCTCACTTGGGTGAATCTGAAGGGAGGTCTCCTCTGCTGTCTGTTTTCTGGCTTTGGAGACAGGGAGCACCTTCCCACCCTGTTAGGGACTGCTGAACTCATAACTCCAGTTGAGCAGTTTTCACACTTGAGTGTGCCTCTCGGTCACCTGGAACACTTGGCCAAGTGCAGATTGCTGGGCCCTACCCCCGCAGAAAGGATGGAGCTCAGGGATTTGTGTTTCCAGTACGTTGGCAGGTTATGGCTGCTGCTGCCCAGCCACACAGGTAGAGAGCCACCGCTCCAGTTAATGCTGCCTACCCAGAAGCTAAAAGGCTTGTGGAATCCGAACCTGTAGGATGTATAATGTCCTTTCCTGCCTCACCTGGATTCAGGAGCTTGTATTTGAGCGGTTGGTTATTGGAAGGTTGGGGAGAAGGCACCTGCAGAGCTTCCTTTTTGATCCCTGACTGCCCGCACCTGCAAGGCTACCATTGGCCAGGTGCTGCCAAGGGAAAGAAAGGGAGAAGCAAGACTTAAGTGACAGCATTTCACAACACATCTCTGTTACAGAGATCAGGGCTTGGGGAGAGAAGTCAGGATGACAACTATTGCCAGCAACAGATTTTACTCCAGACGACTTGAAATGCTGCTCACCTGCAGCACAGGTACAGGCATTTACAGGCTAACAAGGTCTGAAAGCGGCCATGCTCTTCTCTTTTGAGATGATGAAATGATGAGCCAGGACTGTGGTGCTGGAATGGGGGAAGCACTGGTCTGACTGGCTGGGGCACCGTGACTCAAGGCTCACCCCTAGTTTAGCAGACTGGTTGAGGCTGTCTCAGTATTGTGCTCGTTGGAGCCCTGGGGTTCTGAGAGACACCGTAAGAAATTTTGGGTTCTAATAGCCATGCTCTAGTGTTACCACATATACATAAAGTTATAAACATTATACACTATATAAAGGTTGTGATGCATTTTACTTTTTGAGAAATTATTTTTATTTTAGTGAAACACTGAACTTAAAACTTTTTTCAACTAAAGCTATTTCAATACATTAATTGAGCATCTATTATGCTTGGCACAAAGACAAGTATAGTACTGGTATGTCTATCCTACTGATCCCTACTGATATGATTTAGCTGTGTCCCCAGCCAAATCTGATATTGAATTGTAGCTCCCATAATTTCCACGTATTGTGAGAGGGTTCGGTGGGAGATAATTGAATCATGGGAGTGGTTTTCCCCATACTGTTCTCATGGTAGTGAGTAAGTCTCACGAGATCTGATGGTTTGATAAGGGCTTCCCCTTTCACTTGGCTCTCATTCTGTTTTGTCTGCTGCTGTGGCCATGTGAGACGTGTCTTTCACCTTCCACTGTGATTGTGAGGCCTCCCCAGCCATGTGGAACTGTGAGTCCATTAAACCTCTTTTTCTTTAGAAGTTACCCAGTCTTGGGTATGTCTTTATCAGCAGCATGAGAACAGACTAATACACTTACCCTCAAGGAGCTTCCAGTCTGGTCAAGAAGGCTACTACCCAGATTAACAGAGGCAACTAAGTTTCTATTTCAACTTTGATAAAGTACATTCATGGGCCGGGCGCGGTGGCTCAAGCCTGTAATCCCAGCACTTTGGGAGGCCGAGACGGGCAGATCACGAGGTCAGGAGATCAAGACCATCCTGGCTAACACGGTGAAACCCCGTCTGTACTAAAAAATACAAAAAACTAGCCGGGCGAGGTGGCGGGCGCCTGTAGTCCCAGCTACTCGGGAGGCTGAGGCAGGAGAATGGCGTAAACCCGAGAGGCAGAGCTTGCAGTGAGCTGAGATTCGGCCACTGCACTCCAGCCTGGGCGACAGAGCGAGACTCTGCCTCAAAAAAACAAAAAACAAAAAAAAAACAAAGAGTACATTCATGATGCAATTTATGAAGGTGATTAAGAGGAGAGTGGTATTAAGACCTCTAGAGGACATCTGGAGGATATCTGATGATAAAATATATCCTTGAACCCTGCTTTTATTTCTCCTAAACCCAAATTGGCAAGAATCCTGATTCTTGCTGCTTTTAAAGATTCAAAGAGGAGCTTGTGAAAGGCACAGTGTATTGGGTCATTTTGCATTGCTATAAAGAAATACCTGAGGCGGAGGCAGACAGATCACTTGAAACCAGGAGTTTGAGACCAGCCCGGCCGACATGGTGAAATCTTGTCTCTACTAAAAATACAAAAATTAGCTGGGCAGCTGGTAGCTCATGCCTGTAATCCCAGCACTTTGGGAGGCTGAGGCGGGCGGATCACAAGGTCAGAGAGCAGCCTGGCCAAGATGGTGAAACTCTGTCTCTACTAAAAATACAAAAAATTAGGCGTGTTGGCACACACCTGTAGTCCCAGCTACTCAGGAGGCTGAGGCAGGAGAATCGCTTGAACCCAGGAGGCAGAGATTGCAGTGAGCCGAGATTGCACCATCGCGCTCCAGCCTGGGGGACAGAGTGAGCCTCTGTCTCACACACTCACAAATTAGCTGCACGTGATGGTGCACACCTATAATCCCAGCTACTCAGGAGGCTGAGGCAGGAGAATTGCTTGAACCCAGGAGGCGGAGGTTGCAGTGAGCTGAGATCTCACCACTGCACTCCAGCCTGGGCAACAGAGTAAGACTGTCTCAAAAACAACAAAAACAAAAACCTGAGGCTGGGTAATTGATAAAGAAAAGAGGTTTAATTGGCTCACAGTTCTGCAGGCTGTACAAGCATCACACCAGCATCTGCTGGGCTTCTGGGGAGGCCTCCAGAAGCTTTTACTTATGGCAAAAGGGTGCAGGCACACCACATGCCTAGAGCAGCAGCAAAAGAGAGAGGATTGTGGGGAGGTGCCACATGCTTTTAAACAACTAGATCTGGCAAGAACTCACTATCTCGAGAACAGCACCAATCCATGCGGGATCCATCTCCATGACTCAAACACCTCCACCAGGCCCCACCTCCAACACTGGGGATTACAATTCCACATGAGATTTGGGCAGGGACAAATATAAGCAGTGATAGGAAAGTCCACATACAGGCCATGAGGGCTACCTGGAGGAGGCAACAGCTGAAGTGAAGGCCTTGCTGTGAAGCTATGGGGGCTTTTTGTGAGGAAGGCTCTATGCAAGGGAGAGAATGGATATGGGACTTGATGGTTAGAAAGTGGGAGAGAAGGCCGGGCGCGGTGGCTCACACCTGTAATCCCAGCACTTTGGGAGGCTGAGGCGGGTGGATCACAAGGTCAGGAGATCGAGACCATCCTGGCTAACATGGTGAAACCCCGTCTCTACTAAAAATACAAAAAATTAGCCGGGTGCAGTGGGGGCGCCTGTGGTCCCAGCTACTCGGGAGGCTGAGGCAGGAGAATGGCGTGGGCCCGGGAGGCGGAGCTTGCAGTGAGCCGAGATCGCGCCACTGCACTCCAGCCTGGGCGACAGAGCGAGACTCCGTCTCAAAAAAAAAAAAAAAAAGAAAGAAAGTGGGAGAGAAGTCCAGGTGCAGTGGCTCACACCTGTAATCCCAGCACTTTGGGAGGCCAAAATGGGTAGATCACCTGAGGTCAAGAGTTCGAGACCAGCCTGGCCAACATGGTAAAACCCCGTCTCTCCTAAAAATAAAAAAATTAGCTGGGCGTGGTGGCAGGCGCCTGTAGTCCCAGCTACTCGGGAGGCCAAGGCCAAGGGAGAATCGCTTGAACCTGGGAGGTGGAGCTTGCAGTGAGCCAAGATCGCGCCACTGTTGGGTGACAGAGTGAGACTGTCTCAAAAAAAAAAAAAAAGTGGGAGAGAAGGGAACGGTGACTACAGGAATAGAAAAAGTGTCCACTGAGGAGGAAGGAGGACTTGGCAGTCACATGTGGATGAGGCAGACATGTTTTAGGATGGAATTTTCCATTACAAAACTGATGACAGAATCCAGAGACAGTGACAAGTGTCAGTGAGGGTGGGAGAAATTGCAACCCTCATGCGTTGCTGGTGGGGATATAAAATGCAGCTGCTGTGGAAGACAGTTTGGCAGCCACTCAGAACGTAAGTAGAGTTACCATACGGCCCAGCAATTCCACTCCCAGGTACAAGCCCAGAGAACTGAACACACGGTCACACAACATCTTGTACATAAGCCAGGTGCAGCGGTGCTCGCCTATAGACCCAGCTACTCAGGAGGCTGAGGCCAGAGGGTATCTTGAGCCCAGGAGTTCGAGGCCAGCCTGGGTAACATAGCAAGACCCTGTCTCAAAGATACCAAAAAACAAAACAAAACTTACATACAAATGTTTATTACAGCATTTTTCATAATAGCCAAAAAGTGAAAATAACCCAAATGTCCATCAACAACAGAGAAATGGAGTCTATCCATACTATGGAATATTATTTAAACGCAAAAAGGAATGAAATAGTGATATGTGCTACACCGCATGGATGAACCTTGAAAACACCGTGCTAAGTGAAAGAAGCCAGATACAAAGGATACATATAGTGTAATCCCATTTAGATGAAATACTCAAGCAAAGCCCTAGAGACAGAAAGTGGATTAGTGAGTGCCAGGGGGAAATGAGAAGTAGTGGCTGTTAATGGGTCTGTAACCTTTGGGTCCTTTTTCACATGGTAAAATGTTCTGGAATTCAATAGTAGTGATGTTGCATAACCTTGCGACTATACTGAAAACCGCTAAGCTGTACATTTTAAAAGGGTGAATTTGATGGTATGTGAATCACGTCTCAAGCTGATGACAGCTAGAAAAGGTCCAACAAGACTGAGAGATAAAGAGGAGGCAAGTCCCAGATACAAGAGCAGGTGGCCCCAACAGAGACGAGGCCACGGAATAGGGAACAGGGCCCGGTCAGACCCTTGCAGCTAGATCCTGGGACAGAGGAACTTGGGAGCTGTGGCAGGAGAGACCGCACACCCACGCTGTCCAACGTTCCTGCCAGGGCTGAACTCATCTTGGGGAAAAAAAAAAAAGTCTGGCACAGTGGCTCACACCTATAATCCCAGCACTTTGGGAGGCCGAGGCAGGCAGATCACAAGGTCAGGAGTTCAAGACCAGCCTGGCCAACATGGTGAAACCCCCTCTTTACTAAAAATACCAAAATTAGCAAGGCATGGTGGCACACGCCTGCAATCCTAGCTACTCAGGAGGCTGAGGCAGGAGAATTGCTTGAACTCGGTTGCAGTGAGCTGAGATCACACTACTGCACTCCAACCTGGGTGACAAAGCGAGACTCCATCTCAGAAAAAAAAAAGTACACAGGGAACACTTGGGAAAAACAAGAGCCACAAAGAAGACAATTAGAATCACCCCAAGTCCCGCCCATCTGTGGCTAAGCTGTGTCAACCATTTGTCACATTTGGTGTATACTCAGGCTATTTTCTACGTGCTGGTATAAGTATCTCCATGTACACAAGGGTACATATTTTTATTCTAGGTCAAGTCTGTCTTCTGCATTTTCAAGCTCTTCCTCCCTGCCAGCTCCTTCCTCACAGCCTGGAAAACAGAGACTCTTTTCCCCACTTTTTAATGCGAGAATCTGGGGCTCACTGAAGTTAGGAGTGAGAGCGTTCCAAAGATGTGTGGACCAGTAAGAATTGCACATTCATTAAATGAGTGTTTATCAAGGGCCTGTCTGTGCCAGACACTGGGCGACAGACATGAGGCCAACAGATATATGGTCCTGTTCTCCTGGGGCTCCAGTCTACGGGGAGCTAAAGGTGAGTAGGTATCAGTTGGTGCTGCTTGGTGTATCAGCACTGTCCAGGAGAATCGTCTCTGACCATGGAGATGTTCTATGCTGCACTGTTCATCATAGCCTAGAACCACATGGGGCAGCTGAGCATGACGTGGTCAGTGCGACTGAAGATCTGAATGTCTGATGTGGTTTCATTGTAATTCATTCAAATTTAAGTAGCCCCATGTGGCTAGTGGCTATTGTATCAGACAGCGCAGAGCTACCTGCAGAAAAGCTCTGACCTAATTGGGGACGGAGAGAGAGGCAGGAAGGTGTTACTGAGGAAGCGATGTTGGAGTTGAGAGCTGGAGAGGGATTTACCACGAAGCTAACGAAGCTGTGGCCGTTTTGTATTCATACTGTTGTGCTCTTTTTCTCAAAGTCCCCAAGCTCTAGGTCCCACAAAACCTGGCTCTGCCCTTGGACTAAATTAGACAGGGCCAGAGAATGTGCAAAGGCAGGAAGGAGGGATCGTGGCAGGGCGAGGGGACTGAACAGAGCAGAGACAGGGGGAGGGGGCTACAAGAACCTTGTGGAATCCTAGTGAACCCCTTCGGGCTAGCCTGGTGGCTCCAGGATCCCAGCCAGCGCCAAGAACCGCAGCAGCGTGGTGACTCCTCGCTCCTGAGCTGCTGTAGTGAGAGGACAGACTCCACGAGCCCCGGCTGCCTGGTCCTCTTGGCTCTGCCCGGCTTTCTCCGCCTGTGAGTTCTGCCTTCTGTCGGTGTCAGCATCTCCACCACCGCAGTTTGTTGTGATCCTCCAGGATCCCCTGTGACTCCTGCTGTACTTTCTGGTCTCTGTCTTTGCTTGCGTTGAGCTCCAGCTTCCTCTCCTAAATGTCTTATTATCAGGGTTTGACAGGAGCAAGAGTCTGATTGACGGCCCTAGTCTTTTCCGGCCGGGCTGTGTCGTGGCAGCCACTGGATGAGCTGTGGAGGTCTGGGGCTTCCCACCCCCATCAGGTATGCCTGAGGCAGGCAACAGTCAGGAGCTGCAAAATACCCACCAGGAATCTGCCTTGGGGTTGGGGGTGGGGACCGCAGGTTGCGTGAGGATTTGCTTCTGTCTCTTTGTCTCTCCCTCAGGCTGAAGACCATCCCTTTAGAGTCAAGATCCTGGGAAGAACTTGCTTACCCTCCAGTCTTTTTCCTTTACTTTCTCATCTTTCTGTTACACATTTTTTCCCTCTCGCTTTTTTTCTTGGTTGCCACCTTTGTATTTTATTTATTTATTTTGAGTCTTGCTCCATGGCCCAGGCTGGAGTGCAGTGGGGCAATCTCAGCTCACTGTAACCTCAGCCTCCCAGGTTCAAGTGATTCTCCCACCTTAGCCTCCCTAGTAGCTGGGGCTGCAGGGGCGCGCCACCACACTCGGCTAATTTTTGTATTTTTATTAAAGACGGGGTTTCACCATGTTGGCCAGGCTGGTCTCGAAGTCCTGACCTCAGGTGACCCGCCCACCTTGGCCTCTCAAAGTGCTGGGATTACAGGTGTGAGCCACCATGCCCGGCCCTAACTTTGTATTTAAAAAAATTAAAAATGGGCTGTGTGCAGTGGCACATGCCTTGGAATCCCAGCTACTCGGGAGGCTGAGGCAGGAGAAAAGCTTGAACCCAGGAGGCAAAGGTTGCAGTGAGCTGAGATTGCACCACTGCACTCCAGCCTGGGCGACAGACTCTGTTTCAAAAAAATAAAATGAAAAATGAAAAATCTGCAGAAAGGTTGAAAGAAAGTACAGCGAACACCCAGACTTTTCACATAGACAAAGGCTCTCAACCCCAGCACCCTGGACAGTTTGGGCTGGATAATTCTTTGTGTTGGGGGCATCTGGGTGAATTATAGGACACTATAGCCTCCCGGTGCTAGCACCCGCTTCGCTATGACAACCAAACAGACATTGCCAGATGTCCCCTCTGGACAAAATTGCCCCCAGTTGAGAGCCATTGACCTGGCTTTATGAATTAACATTTTGTCACATTTATTTATACACACTCTTCATATACATATATATATATAATATGCACATATCATACAAATGCATATATGTATATATACACATAAAACATTTACATCAAGCAATTTGCATCCATATAGTATTATTTAATGTGCACTCTGTATTCACTATTTAATTTTTCCTAATTATTCCAATAATGTTTTTAATGGATTTTTTGATCAGTGATCCAGTCAATGATCATATTGCATTTAGCTGTTATGTCTCTTTAGTATCTGGTAATCTGAAACAGTTCCCTCCTTTTTTGTGGGGGAGGAGTCTTTTATGACATTGACTTTTTTTTTTTTTTGGCTCCCTCTGTTGCCCAGGCTGGAGCAGTGGTGCAATCATGGCTCACTGCAGCCACAGCCTCCTGGGCAGAAGCCATCCTCCCATTTCAGCTGTGACCACAGGCACGTGCTACCACACCCAGCTAATTTTTTGTATTTTTTGTAGAGATGGGGTTTCACGGTGTTTGCCAGGCTGGTCTCAGACTCCTGAGTTCAAGTGATCCTCCCACCTGGGCTTCCCAAAATGCTGGTATTACAAGCATGGGCCTCCATACCCTGCCAACATTGACCTTTCTGAGAAGTCCTGGCCCGATTGTTTTGTGGAATGCTCCTCTGTATTTTTTTTTGAGACAGAGTCTCGCTCTGTTGCCAGGCTGGAGTGCAGTGGCACCATCTCAGCTCACTGCATCCTCCACCTCCTGGGTTCAAGTGATTCTCCTGCCTCAGCCTCCCAAGTAGCTGGGATTACAGGTGCCCGCCACCACGCCCAGCTAATTTTGTATTTTTAGTTGAGATGGGGTTTCACCATGTTGGCCAGGTTGGTCTCAATCTCTTGACCTCGTGATCCGCCTGCCTCAGCCTCCCAAAGTGCTGGGATTATAGATGTGAGCCACTGCGCCCAGTTGCTCCTCTGCCTTTTCAACCCATTGCATTTGGACATCGGCCCCCACTGCTTGAGTGGAGCAGCTTCATAGCTGCCTTTGTTCCATGAGTTCTAAGAGTCCATGGCTTTTAAGCCATTCTGTCACTTTACCACTAAGAGAGAAGGAAGAAAAACACCCCACCACCGTTTAACAATGAAGTGCCATGGCCGGGCGCGGTGGCTCAAGCCTGTAATCCCAGCACTTTGGGAGGCCGAGACGGGTGGATCGCGAGGTCAGGAGATCGAGACCATCCTGGCAAACACGGCGAAACCCCATCTCTACTAAAAAATACAAAAAACTAGCTGGGCGAGTTGGCGGGCGCCTGTAGTCCCAGCTACTTGGGAGGCTGAGGCAGGAGAATGGCGTAAACCCAGGAGGCGGAGCTTGCAGTGAGCTGAGATCCGGCCACTGCACTCCAGCCTGGGCGACAGAGTGAGACTCCGTCTCAAAAAAAAAAAAAAAAAAAAAAAAAAAACAATGAAGTGCCATCTGTGGTGTGAGACATCATTCAAGCATGAAAGAGGGTCTTTGAATGGTTGAAATTTGGTAATTGCCAAGGCGAATCCCCTGTTTTCACTCACTCCCGTCTTGCAACTCTATCCTCTCTTGGTTGCTTTGATACCTTCTCTCCGACTCTCTTCCTGTCTCTGACTGTTCCTCTACATCCTTTTGCTTCTCCTCTTCCTGTGGTCTCCACTGGTGTGTTACTCTCTCTGTGGCCCACCTACCTCGGCTGTGCTCTGTACCTCTTCCCCCAACTCTTCACTGGCCTGGGCAAATGGGACCAGGGTGGGATCACGGGCTGTACAACCAGAGCTGGATGAATCAGATTTTCTCTCTGGAGCCATGAAGATGGCTGTGGAAAATGAGGGAGATGTTCTGCCTGATTTGGGGAGTGGGGAATTTGGGATCAGGGCTCAGAAGCGAGGTGCTGGCCAGAGGGGAGATTTAGACACACTCAACGGTAGGTCATGGTTGGAACCAAGAACTGGAAAGGAGAGTGTAGAGGTAAGAAAGGAGTTACAGGCCAGGCACAGTGGCTCACGCCTATAATCCCAGCACTTTGGGAGGTCGAGGCGGCAGATTGCTTGAGCCCAGGAGTTCAAGACCAGCCTGGCCAATATGGTTAAACCCCGTCTCTACTGAAAATACAAGAATTACTCGGGTGTGGTGGCAGGCACCTGTCATCAGAGCTCCTCAGGAGGCTGAGGCACGAGAATCCCTTGAGCCCTGGAGGTGGAGGCCACAGTGAGCCAAGATTGCACTATTGCACTTGGGCCTGGGTGACAGAGTGAGACTCCATCTCAAAATAAATAATTTTAAAAATTTTTTAAAAAGGAGTTAGGAACTGCGGGAGCGACCTCCCTTCCTTTAGGGGCAGAAGGAAGAGGAGGAGCTGTGAAAGTTGTGGGAGGAGCTGAGAAGGGCGAGGAGCCTAGAGAGACATTTGTGGAAGAAAAGGAGGGTCCACAGGGCCATACACATTGCAGAGATGCCAGGGAGGATGAGGGACGGGGACAAGGACAAGGGTCCTCGTTAGGCTCTGCTGAAAAATAGGAGCTGAGAGTAAATGTGGAAGGGAGGAACCAGGGGCTTCAGCTGGTGCTAGTAATACTACTACTAATAATAATGAGGGCACAGACACCTCCTCGTCTCCAAATCCCGGCCTGAGCTGTGCTGAAGCAGGCATGGCCAGCGCGTGCCCCCTCTCTGGGCCAAGGGAGGATGCAGGGGTGTCCTGAGTGGCCGTGAGAAGCTAGAGATGCAGCCAGTTTGAAGCAGCGTCCCTGGAGTGGCTGCTGCTCCTGAAGACTGGGCAGAAGTGCCAGCAGAGCCACCGCTGCAGGGCTTGTGGGACTGTGGCCTGTCCTGTCGGATGCACAGAGTGGACGTGGTTTCGATTTCTCTTCACCTGATGTTTCTTATCACACACAGTCCCTGTCGGCCATTGGTCTTTGAAAGCAACAGTGGGCGTTGGGGAGAGGCACGCTGCTCCCCTGCCTCAACGCTTCCGTGACTCCCATCGCGCTGCTCTTGGGATGAGACCTGGGCCCACAAGCCCTGAGTGGTCTGGCCCTGCCCAGTCCCCACCCCACTAGCCCTTCCTCACCTTCTTCTTGGCAGTCCAGCCACCCAAGCTCCCTTCTGCCTCTGCCTGCCACACTGGTCTCCCTTCTCCCTGCCTAACTCCTGTTCATCTTCCACCTCAGCTTTCCATCCTCCACGAGCAGCTCTCCCCGATCCCTGGCAGGCAGGTCGCCTGGCTGCCTACACTCTTCAGTGCCTGAATTTCCTCATACTTTTTTTGGAGACAGGGTTTTTCCCTGTCACCCAGGCTAGAATGCAGCGGCATGATCACCACTCACTGCAGCCTTGACCTCCTGGGCTCAAGTGATCCTCCCACCTCAGCCTCCCCAGTTGCTAGGACTACAGGTGCATGCCACCACACCTGGCTAATTTTTTTTGTAGAGACAAGGGTCTTGCTATGTTGCCCAGTTTGGTCTCCAACTCCTGGCCTCAAGTGATCCTCCCACCTCATCCTCCCAAAGTGCTGGGATTACAAGCATGAACCACCACGCCCAGCCTCTCCATACTGTTACAACAAAATGGTGAATTGTACAATCGGTTGTTTATGGCTCTCTTTCCTGCTAGCGTGTAGCTCTCTGAGAGGAGAGCTTGTCAGCTTACTGATGACTTTCTTGTTCCCAGCTATATTGCCAGCACCTTGACACGTAAGTAAATATTTATGGAAGATTTTTTATAACAAGTTATATTACAGTAACAACCCCCAAACCTCAGCAGCTTAGTGCAACCAAGTTTTATTTCTTGTATAGGCTTTGCGCCCATTGAGGGTAGATGGGGGAGGCTGCTCTATGTCACCCTCCTCAGAAGTATAAATTGCATACATTCTTTTTTCTTTTGCTTTTTTTGAGATGGAATCTCACTCTGTCACCCAGACTGGAGTGCAGTGACATGATCTTGGCTCACTGCAACCTCAGCCTCCCAGGTTCGAGTGATTCTCCTGCCTCAGCTTCCCGAGTAGCTGGGATTACAGGCACCTGCCACCATGCCTGGCTAATTTTTGTATTTTTAGTAGAGACGGGGTTTCACCATGTTGGCCAGGATAGTCTCGATCTCTTGACCTTGTGATCTGCCCGCCTCGGCCTCCCACAGTGCTGGGATTACAGGCGTGAGCCACTGCACCCGGCCACAGACTCTTAGAGTTCCCACCTGGAGGGGAACCTTAAGTGACAGGTGCCACTTCTCGTTTTGTTGGCCAAAGCACGTCACATAGCCGCACTTCACTTTCAGGGAGCAGGGAAAAATGATGACACAACAAGCTCCAGAGGAGAACCAGAAATAGTGGCTGGACAGCACTCACTCCCTCAGACAGGTGCCACTTTTGTAATGAATTTTTTTCCTTTTTTTTTTTTTTGAGATGGAATTTTGTTCTTGTAGCCCAGGTTGGAGTACAGTGGCACGATCTCTGCTCACTGCAACCTCCCCTCCCCAGTTCAAGTGATTCTCCTGCCTCAGCCTCCTGAGTAGCTGGGATTACAGGGGCCCGCCACCACGCCCAGCTAATTTTTTTTGTACTTTTAGTAGAGACAGGGTTTCATCATGTTGGTCAGGCTGGTCTCGAACTCCTGACCTCAAGTGATCCGCCTGCGTCGGCCTCCCAAACTGCTGGGATTACAGGCATGAACTACCACACCCTGCCTGTAATGAATTTTTTAAAATTCAGAAAACAATTTTAAAAAAAGCACAAGGCTGAGAGACAGCTGGCATCAGGAGCTGAGTGGAAGAAGAGGTGGAATGATTGGTACCTATTCCTCAACGTGCTGTTTCTGTGCAGTGTTAATTTCTCCGGCCGCCTGTAGAGGTATCCAAAGCCTTCAGGATGCCTGAACAAAGCACGGAGCTTCAGGTCTCAAAACTCTTCTTAATCTCTGATCGCATTTGTTTCTGCACCTCCAACTCCTAGAGAAATCATTCAAATAAGATGTCTGTCCTAAAATATTTTTTCATTAGTGCTTACATTTATCAAAATGCAATTCATAATTCAGCATTTACACTATTATTTGTGTTGAGACAGTGTGCTTCCTGATTTCCTGTGTGAAAAAATGGAGGCCAGGCGTGGTGGCTCATGCCTGTAATCCCAGCACTTTGGGAGGCCGAGGTGGGCGGATCACCTGAGGTCAGGGGTTCAAGACCAGCCTGGCCAACATGGTGAAGCATCGTCTCTACTAAAAATACAAAAATTAGCTGGTTGTGGTGGTGGACGTCTGTAATCCCAGCTATTTGGGAGGCTGAGGCAGGAGAATCGCTTGAACCCAGGAGGCAGAGGTTGCAGTGAGCCCAGATCACGCCACTGCACACCAGCCTGGGCGACAGAGTGAGACTCCACCTCAAAGAAAAAGAAAGTGGAAGATTTTTTTTCAATTGCAAAAACTCTTAGGAGTTCAGCCTTCCCATTTGTTCAAAGCAGAATTAACAAAAGAATCTCATGGAACATGATGTCTTCTGTGATATCTTCTTCTCCTGGCCTGGCAGAGTCATGGAGCCTTAGAGATTACCCTCCAGCCCTCAGAGCAGTGTGCAGCCAAAGTTGGTCTCTGGAAGCTCGCACACAGGCCCACCCCAGCCCCCGGGTCCTGCCTCTGTGGCTGTAGGCAGGTCTATCTACCCTGCTGCAAAGTGGCCTTTCATAGCCCTGGGAACAGTTCTTTGTGAAGAGGGATGCCTCAGACACCCGCTCCCTTCAGCCGCTTTTTACTTGATGTAACTCCCTCTTGGGTCGCCCTCTTTTGGATGCAGCCAGTTTGTCATTGTGCCTCTAGCTAAGATGGGACCTCCACAGCTGGCTATGTGATTTCATAGTGCAGTGAGGCTCTGGGCTCCTGAAATTTGGCTGGTAGACCATCCCTCCCTGCCAAGCATGAGGCTTTTAGAACAGATTCATTCTTCCTTTAAAATAGATCAAAGTGGCCAGGCATTGTGGCTCATGCCTGTAATTCCAGCATTTCGGGAGGCTGAGGCAGGAGGATCACTTGAGGCCAGGAGTTCAAGACCAGCCTGGCCAACAGAGAGACACCCTGTCTCTACAAACAAATTTTAAAAATTAGCCAGATGGCCGGGTGCGGTGGCTCAAGCCTGTAATCCCAGCACTTTGGGAGGCCGAGACAGGTGGATCACGAGGTCAGGAGATGGAGACCATCCTGGCTAACACGGTGAAACCCCGTCTCTATTAAAAAATACAAAAAACTAGCCGGGCGAGGTGGTGGGCGCCTGTAGTCCCAGCTACTCGGGAGACTGAGGCAGGAGAATGGCGTAAACCCGGGAGGCGGAGCTTGCAGTGAGCTGAGATCCGGCCACTGCACTCCAGCCTGGGCGGCAGAGCGAGATTCCGTCTCAAAAAAAAAAAAAAAATTAGCCAGATGTGGTAGGTCATGTCCCTAGTTCCAGCTACTTGAAAGGCTAAGGCGGGAGAATTGCTTGAGCCCAGGAGTTCCAGGCTCCAATGAGCCAAGATTGCACCACTGAACCCCAGCCTAGGTGACAGAGTGAGACCTTGTATCTCTTTAAAAAAAAAAAAAAAAAAAAAGGCCGACATAGTGGCTCAGGTCTGTAATTCCAGCACTTTGGGAGCCTGAGGCAGGCGAATCAACTGAGGTCAGGAATTTGAGGTCAGACCAACATGGCAAAATCCTATCTCTACTAAAAATCACAAAAAATTAGCGTGCATGGTGGTGGGCACCTGTAATCTCAGCTACGCAGCAGGCTGGGGCAGGAGAATCGCTTGAATCCAAGAGGTGGAGTTTGCAGTGAGCGGAGATCATGCCACTGCCCTTCAGCCTGGGTGACAGAGTGAGACTCTGTCTCAAAATAAAAATAAAATATAAAATATTTTTAAAAAATCAAGATTTGGTGCAGCCGCTGTGGAAAACAGTTTGGATATTCTTCAAAAAGTTAAACATAGAACATGACCCAGCTATTCCCCTTCTAGTGGTATACCTATGAGAAAGGAAAGCAGGGAGCCGAAGAGATACTTGTCCGCAATTGCCATTGCAACATTATTCATGATGGCCAAAAGGTGGAAACGAACGAAGCCTCGGTGAGCGGACAAATGGATACACAGAATGTGATGTGTTCAGGCAATATTCAGCCCTAAAGAGGAAGGAAATCCTGACACACGCTACAACAGTGATGAACCTTGAAAACATTCTGCTGATGAAATAAACCAGACCCAAAAGACAAATATTCTCTGACTCACCTAGATGAGTAATTTGGAATAGGTGAGTTCATTGACACACTGTAGGATAGTGGTGGGCAGGGGTTGGGGGGTGCTCAGGAGGGGCTGGAATGGAAAGTCATTATTGTTTTTGTTTTTGTTGAGACAGAGTCTGGCTCTGTCACCCAGGCTGGAACACAGAGGCACAATCCTGCCTCACTGAAACCTCCACCCCCAGGCTCAAGTAATCCCCAGGCCTCAGCCTCCCAAGTAGCTGGGCCTGGGACTGCAGGGTGTGCCCCCACACCTGGCTGGAAGTTATTGTTTAGAGCATTTGTTTGGGATGATGAAAAGGTTCTAAGCGGATGTCAGTGATGGTTGCACGACATTGTGAATGTACTTAATGCTGCTAATTTATACACTTAAACATGGGTAAAATGGTAAATTTTATGTGTATTTTACAACAAAAAAAATACAAAATAAAATCAAGGCTTCTCCCTTTTTGTTCCAGGTCTCTGGGAGAGGTGGCGGGGGAGGGACAGCAGAGGCAGGGCAGAGGCCCCCATGCCCCAAGGGTTTCTCTCTGCATGGGGGTGGGGTGGGGCAGGTGGCAGATAGAAGGGAGGGGCTTTCTCAGAAGGACAGGCCCCCACCCCAGTCCTTTGCTCGAAGCCTGATTTCTCCTCTCCCCTCGAGGTGCAGAGAAGCCAATCCTCCCTCTGTCCCTGCACACCTTGCCCTCCAGTCTCAGGGCCACACCTGGGCCACTATTCACCTGGCCCACCCCACCCCTCTTCCTCTGAGGCCTCGAACACATCTCCCACAGAAAACAGTCCACACCTGCCTGCTCGCCCTTCACCGCTGCTGACACGCCCGTCTGGAATCTACATTTCCTAATCCTCATTCACACCTTGGATCTGCCATGCGGTGAACAGCCTTCTGTAGTTATTTCAATTTTGTGTTTTCTCTCCCTGACTAGGATATAGAAGGTAGGATATAGACTAGGAGGTACAGAAGCTGTGATGAGATGTCAGGCTGGAGGCAGAGCCTCAGAATGCAGACTTGGGGAGGCCATGCAAACCATGGCTGCGAGCTCAGGGGCTCACTCACGTGTCCCCAGTCACTGTCGTGCAGACTGGCATCGTATTTGCCAAAAATGCTTCACAAGGGGAGCTATGAACAGCAGTGTCCACCCGATAGGGCCCACGCCTTGGCCTTGGAGTTGAATCGTCAGCACCACTTGACCCCTTCTCTCTGTGTCCTTCACCCTTGACCTCTTTGGCAGTGTGGTGCTGGGTGTGTGCAGCCTGAGGGCTTCTGTTCCCGGACATGGCTGAGCTCCATCCGCCCTGCTAAATTCAGCCTCCAAGAGCCCACATGGCAACGCCGCAGTACAGCCAGGCTGTGTGTGTCCATGTGCGTGTGTCTGTGTGCATGTGTACACTGTGTGTGTCCACGTGCGTGCATCTGTGTGCATGCGTGCATGTGTCCGTGTGCGTGCATGCACACCCTGTGTGTCTGTGCATGTGTACACTGTGTGTGTCCATGTGCGTGCATCTGTGTGCATGTGTCCATGTGTGTGCGTGCACACCCTGTGTGTCTGTGCATGTGTACACTGTGTGTGTCCATGTGCGTGCATCTGTGTGCATGTGTCCATGTGTGTGCGTGCACACTCTGTGTGTCTGTGCATGTGTACACTGTGTGTGTCCATGTGCGTGCATCTGTGTGCATGTGTCCATGTGTGTGCGTGCACACCCTGTGTGTCTGTGCATGTGTACACTGTGTGTGTCCACGTGCGTGCATCTGTGTGCATGCGTGCATGTGTCCGTGTGCGTGCATGCACACCCTGTGTGTGCATGTGTACACTGTGTGTGTCCATGTGCGTGCATCTGTGTGCATGTGTCCATGTGTGTGCGTGCACACCCTGTGTGTCTGTGCATGTGTACACTGTGTGTGTCCATGTGCGTGCATCTGTGTGCATGTGTCCATGTGTGTGCGTGCACACTCTGTGTGTCTGTGCATGTGTACCCTCTGTGTGTCCAAGTGCGTGCGTCCGTGTGCATGTGTGCGTGCGTCCGTGGGCATGCGTGCACACTCTGTGCATGTGTACGCTCTGTGTGCATGTGAGTTGTGTGCGTGCACACCACCACCAAGTGAGCTCAGATGGAGGACAGAAGAGTTTGAAGGTGTGGCTAATGTTGATCTTGAGAGGTGATGAAAGGGCGGCGCAGGGTGTGGAAGGTGTGGGCCCTCGGTTGCTGTGGTGGAGAGAACCCCTCGGCCCAGCTTTGCTTTGATGGATGGTCAGCTGAGGTTCTCCTGGTTTAGGCCTCTGGTCAAAACGCCACAGCCTGCTGACAGGTCCTTCCCTTGAATGACAAGTCTGGCTCACCACGGTGCCCAGTCAGAGGCATCTGCCCCTGTGCCCCAGAGCCCTCCATTCACGGGCCCTACTGCAGTCTCTGTCTCCCCAGTGCCAGTAAGTTGACCTCAGCCCCCTGAAGTCTCCATGGACAGACAAGGAAGGTCGAGTGCCTTCTCCAGTTCCACCTTGGGCAGCCACCATGGCTCCTGCGGCCAGCCCACCCAGAATGTCTCCAGCTGCCATCATGTACAGAAGGTGGGGGCAAGAACTGCCTGTTAAAAGCTGAATGTTTTTGTTCCTTCCCTCTTCAGTTCATTTGCTGAACCCCTAACTCCAAATGTAATGGTATTTGGAAGCAGGGCCTTTGGGAGGTAATTAGGGTTAGATGAGGTCACGAGGGCACGAGGGTTGTGATGGTGAATATTGGGTGACTGCACTGAGGAATACCTTGATGGCTGTAAAGTACCTTCCTGGGTGTGTCTGTGAAGGTGTCGCCAGAGGAGATTGACATTGGAGTTGAGGACTGGGAGAGGAAGACCCACCCTCATTGTGGGCGGGTGCCATCCAGTCAGCCGGCTGCCAGGGCAGCTAGAACAAAGCAGGCGGAAGAAGGGGACAGCTTTGCTGGCTGAGTCTTCTGGTTCTATTTTTCCTTCTGGTGCTGGATGCTTGCTTCCCCACCTCCTGCCCTCGGACAGCAGACTCCAGGTTCTTTGGCCTTTGGACTCTGGGACTTGTACCAGTGACTTCCCAGGGGCTCTCAGACCTTCAGCAGCAGACTGGAGGCTGCACTGATGGCTTCCCTGGTTTGAGGCTTTCGGACTTGAACTGAGCCACTACCGGCTTCTCTCTTTCCCCAGCTTTCAGACAGCCTATCGTGGGACTTGGCCGTGTAATCATGTGAGCCAGTTCTCCCTAATAAACTCCCCTTTGTATATACATATATCTTACTGGTTCTGTCTCCCTGGAGAACCCTAATGCAAGGGTGGAATCCCCATGATGCGATTAGTGTCCCTTTCACTCGCGTTTGTGTAAAGAGACCACCAAACAGGCTTTGTGTGAGCAACAAGGTTGTTTATTTCACCTGGGTGCAGTCGGACTGAGTCTGAAAAGACAGTCAGCGAAGGGAGATGGGGTGGGGGCCGTTTTATAAGATTTGGGTAGGTAGTGGAAAATATAGTCAAAGGGGGCGGGCAGGGGCGGGGGTCACAAGGAGCTCAATGGGGGAGCTTTTGAGCCAGGATGAGCCAGGAGAAGGAATTTCACAAGGTAATGTCATCAGTTAAGGCAGGGACCGGCCATTTTCACTTCTTTTGTGGTGGAATGTCATCAGTTAAGGCAGGAACAGGCCTTTTTTTTTTTTTTTTTTTTTTGAGATAGCGTCTCACTCTGTCACCCAGGCTGGAGTGCAGGGGCGCCATCTCGGTTCACTGCAAGCTCCACATCCCAGGTTCACACCATTCTCCTGCCTCAGCCTCCCGAGTAGCTGGGACTGCAGGCGCCCGCCACCACGACCAGCTAATTTTTTTGTATTTTTAGTAGAGACGGGGTTTCATTTCACTGTGTTAGCCAGGATGGTCTTGATCTCCTCACCTTGTGATCTGCCCACCTCGGCCTCCCAAAGTGCTGGCATTACAGGCATGAGCCACGGCGCCCGGCCAGGAACAGGTCATTTTCACTTCTTTTGTGATTCTTCAGTTACTTCAGGCCATCTGGATGTACACATGCAGGTCACAGGGGATACAATGGCTTAGCTCGGGCTCAGAGGCCTCACAGTCCCTATGAGAACAGGCACTAGAGAGCTCGCCCTCTCTCTCCACGTGTACACACAAAGAAGGGGTCATGTGAACACAGCAAAATGGCGGCCACCTACAAGCCAAGAGAAGAGGCCTCAGAATGAAACCTCCCACCTCAGGCCAGGTGCGGTGGATCACGCCTGTAATCCCAGCATACTTTGGGAAGCCAAGGTGGGCAGATCACGAGGTCAGGAGTTTGAGACCAGCCTGGCCAATATGGTGAAACCCCGTCTCTACTAAAAAAAATTACAAAAATGAGCTGGGCGTGATGGCACGGGCCTGTAGTCCCAGCTACTCGAGAGGCTGAGGCAGAAGAATCACTTGAATCTGGAAAGCGGAGGTTGCAGTGAGCCAAGGTCGTGCCACTGCACTCCAGCCTGGGCGACAGAGCGAGATTCTGTCTGAAAGAAAAAAGAAACCTACCTCCTCAGCACCTTTATCTCAGACTCCCAGCCTCCAGAATGAGAAAAATAAGTTTCTGTTGTTCAGACCATCTAGTCTATGGTATTTTGTTACAGTAGCCTGAGCAGACTAATATACTGCCTAACCTCCAAATCCAGAAGACATTTGGGACCTTTTAAAAATTGCATTAGGCCGGGCACAGTGGCTCACACCTGTAATCCAAGCACTGTGGGAGGCCAAGGCGGGCAGATCACCTGAGGTTGGGAGTTCTAGACCAGTCTGACCAATATGGAGAAACCCCATCTCTACTAAAAATACAAAATTAGCCAGGCGTGGTGGTGCATGCCTGTAATCCCAGCTAGTCGGGAGGCTTACCCAGGAGAATCACTTGGACCCAGGAGGCAGAGGTTGCGGTGAGCCGAGATCACACCATTGCACTTGAGCCTGGGTAACAAGAGCAAAACTCCGTCTCAAAATAAATAAATAAATAAATAAATAATTGTATTAACAGTTTTATAACAGCATTAAATTGTTAAGAAATAAAAAATAATAAAAATGATAACCTGGATTCTCTCATACTAACACAGCAACTGATTTTTTTTTTTTCTTTTTTTTTTTTTTTGAGACAGGGTCTTGCTCTGTCGCCCAGGCTGGAGTGCAGTGGTGCCATCTCCGCTTACTGCAACCTCTGCCTCCCTGGCTCAAGTGATCCTCCCACCTCAGACTCCTGAGTAGCTGGGACCACAGGTGTGCACCACCATGCCCGGCTAATTTTTGTATTTTTAGTAGACATGGGATATCACCATGTTGCCTAGGCTGGTTTCAAATTCCTGGGCTCCAGAAATCTGCCTGCCTCAGCCTCCCAAAGTGCTGGGATTATAGGCGCAAGGCACCACTTCCGGCTCTGAATTTTTTTTTTTTTCAATAAAAAATTCATCCAGAAATATTGATTGAATACCTCATATGTGTTAGGCACTGGGTAGGTACTGGGGGTAACAAGATAAATCAGATTTGATCACCTTTCTTTTTGTATTTTTTCCAGTCTTTCCAGGCCATTTTCAAATATAGTCAGTTTGCTATTTACATATTTATTATTATAGTAGCAGGAAAAATATTGTGTTTCTCACTTAACATTATAAACATTTTTTTTTCTTTTTTTTGAGACGGAGTTTCGCTCTTGTTGCCCAAGCTGGAGTGCAGTGATGTGATCTCGGCTCACCGCAACCTCCGCCCCCCGAGTTCAAGGGATTCTCCTGCCTCAGTCTCCCAAGTAGCTGGGATTACAGGCATGCACCACTACACCCTGTTAATTTTGTACTTTTAGTAGAGACGGGGTTTCTCTATGTTGGCCAGGCTGGTCTCGAACTCCCGACCTCAGGTAATCCGCCGGCCTCAGCCTCCCAAAGTGCTGGGATTACAGGTGTGAGCCACCACTCCTGGCCTATAAACATTTTTTTACAAAGCCTCTTCATGGTCTTAGGTGAAGAGCAATTTTCAGGTACTGAACTGAATTATAAAAATTTTTACTTGTGGTTTCATCACCTTTATAGTTGCCTGTTAATGGCTGTGTAGTGTTCCACTGAGTTGATGTACTGTAATTTACCTGAAGATCTATTATAGTGGGATATTTATTTATTTATTTTTAATTTAATTAATTATTTATTTATTTATTTATTTTTTGAGACAGAGTCTCACTCTGTCACCCAGTCTGGAATGCAGTGGCATGATCTCAGATCACTGCAACCTCCACTGCCTGGGTTCATGCAATTCTCCTGCCTCATCCTCCTCCTGAGTAGCTGGGATTACAGGTATCCACCAACACATCCAGCTAATTTTTATACTTTTAGTAGAGACAGAGTTTCGCCATGTTGGCCAGGCTGGTCTTGAGTTCCTGGTCTCAGGTGATCCTCCCACGTTGGCCTCCCAAAGTGCTGGGATTACAGGCGTGAGCCACCACGCTTGGACCTTGTAGTGGGACATTTATATTGCTCCAATATTCACTATTACATATAATGCTGAATGAATCCCTTTTTGTTATAGATTTTTAAAAAATTATTTTCTTAGAATAAATTCCAGCCAGGCGCAGTGACTCGTGCCTGTAATCCCAACACTTTGGGAGGCTGAGGAGCCCAGGAGTTTGAGACCAGTCTGGGCAACATGGCAAGACCTCATCTCTTACTTTTAAAAATAAATGTAAAAAGGAAATTAATAAATTCTTTGTGAACTTCACCAGGAATTTTTCCTTTTTTAAAAAAGAATGCATTCCTGTAAGTGGGATTAGCAGGTTAGAAAGTAAATTCCTTTATTGAGATCTTTTTTTTTTAATAGGACATGTTGTTCTGTCCTGTTCTGTCCGCCCTTCCTTCCTTCCTTCCTTCCTCCTTCCTTCCTTCCTTCCTTCCTTCCTCTCTCTCTCTCTCTCTTTCTTTTTCTCTGGAGACAGACTCTCACTCTGTCCCCAAGGCTGCAGTGCAATGGCACAATCTCGGCTCACTGCAACCTCCACCTCCAGGGTTCAAGCGATTCTCCTGCCTCAGCCTCCCGAGTAGCTGGGACTATAGGCGTGTGCCGCCACACCCAGGTCATTTTTTTTAATTTTTAGTAGAGATGGGGTTTTGCCATGTTGGCCAGTCTGGTCTCGAACTCCTGACCTCAGGTAATCTGCCTGCCTTAGCCTCCCAAAGTGCTGGGATTACAGATGTGAGCCGCCGTGCCTGGCCGTTATTTTTCAATTGACTTATAGGACCACTGGCAATGACTGGATTCTCACACTTGTAGCTGAACCTAAGCATTTGCTTCTGCCTGGGCAGTTATAGCAAAGTGATAATGCAGAAAGACAGAATTCGGGGAACAACCAGCCCAGGACAGGATCCCGGTCTGGTCATCTGCTGCAGAGTTTGTGCAGATGTACAAAACCCCTCCCGTTGGCTGTGGATTTTGGATGTCTTTGTAAAATATAAATTTCCTTAGCTTGGGGGTTAAGTCGTGGGTTGTAGAGCAAGATGCTTGTAATCAAATCCAGGCTCTACTGGGTAGATGGATGTGTAACCCTGGGGAAAGTTCCCTAATTTATCTGTGGCTCTGTTTTCTCATTTATAAAATGGAAGATTAAAAACTGAACTTACTTGATAGAGTATTGTGAGGATTAAATGAGATAATACATGTGATATGGTTTGAAACTGTCCCCCAAATATCATGGGTTAGAAACTTAATCCTTACACTTTTACACTGTTGGTGGGATTGTAAACTAGTTCAACCGTTATGGAAAACAGTATGGCGATTCCTCAAGGATCTAGAACTAGATGTACCATATGACCCAGCCATCCCACTACTGGGTATATACCCAAAGGATTATAAATTACTCTACTACAAAGACACATGCACACGTATGTTTATTGCGGCACTATTCACAATAGCAAAGACTTGGAATCAACCCAAATGTCCATCTGTGACAGACTGGATTAAGAAAATGTGGCACATATACACCATGGAATACTATGCAGCCATAAAAAAGGATGAGTTGCGTCCTTTGTAGGGACATGGATGCAGCTGGAATCCATCATTCTTAGCAAACTATCACAAGAAGAGAAAACCAAACACCGCATGTTCTCACTCATAGGTGGGAACTGAACAATGAGATCACTTGGACTCGGGAAGGGGAACATCACACACTGGGGCCTATCATGGGGAGGGGGAGGAGGGAGGGATTGCATTGGGGAGTTATACATGATATAAACGTCATGCACATGTACCCTAGAACTTAAAGTATAATAAAAAAAAAAAAAAAAAAAAAAAAGTATAATACAAAAAATGGTTTAAATGGACAATTTTATGTTATGTATATTTTATTACAATAAAACACTTAAAAGGAAAAAAAAAAAAAAAAAAAAAAAAAAAAGAAACTTAATCCTTAAATTCATATGTTGATTGGAGGTGGGGCCTTTGAGAGGTATTTACGATTAGATAAAGTCATCAGGGTGGGGCTCCCATGATGGGACTGGTGGCTTTAGAAGAGGAAGTGAGGGCTGGGTACGGTGGCTCAAGCCTGTAATCCCAGCACTTTGGGAGGCCGAGGCAGGCGGATCACCTGAGGTCAGGAATTCAAGAGCCTGATTAACATAGTGAAACCCTGTCTCTACTAAAAATACAAAAATTAGCTGGGCATAGTGGCGGGCACCCGTAATCCCAGCTACTCAGGAGGCTGAGGCAAGAGAACTGCTTGAACCTGGGAGGCAGAGGTTGCAGTGAGCCGAGATTGCACCAGTGCACTCCAGTCTGGGCGACAGAGCGAGATTCCGTCTCAAAAAAAAAAAAAAAAAAAAAAAAGCAAGGAAGAGAGACATAACTTGACACACAATCTCTTGCCCTCTCTCCATGCGATGCCCTTCACGATGTTACAAAGCAGCAAGAAGACCCTTGAAACATGCCGGCCCCATGCACCTGGACTCCCAGCCTTCAAAACTGTAAGAAATAGTTTCTTATCTTCATGAATTATCCAGTATATGGATTTTGTTATAGCTACAGAAAACAGATGAGGACAACATGCTATGTGGTTAGCCTAGTGCCTAGCATGTGGTAAATACACAATACATGTTAGTGTTCTCAAGGACTGATTAAGGAATGTGTCACTGACACAGCCTCCTATTCAGACTGTGGGTTTGGTTTCTTCCTACCTTCAAGTTTGTTCCCACACACAAATCCTGTGAAGTTAACTATTTAAAATTCTCAACAGAAATTTAATTCTGTACATCAGAGTGGAAAGTTTAAAGTCAAAGCCAGGCGTGGTGGCTCATGCCTATAATACCAGCACTTTGGGAGGCTGAGGCAGGTGGATCACCTAAGGTCAGGAGTTTGAGACCAGCCTGGCCAACATGGTGAAACCCTGTCTCTACTAAAAACACAAAAATTAGCTTGTTGTGGGGGCGGACGCCTGTAATCCCAGCTACTTGGGAGGCTGAGGCTGGAGAATTGCTTGAACCCGGGAGGCAAAGGTTTCAGTGAGCTGAGATCATGCCATGGCACTCCAGCCTGGGCAACAAGAGCAAAACTCCATCTAAAAAAAAAAAAAAAGTCGAACAAACTGACAATTAGGACTATGCAGAGAGTGCTGAAGAAGTGTGTGTTAATGTCCTTGAGCTCAAAGACCTTCCATTTTTCAAACATTTAGCGTTGAAAGAAAGAATGGATGCACAGACCTTGAGTCTGAAATAGCAGGGAACATCAGCTCCGCTGGCACTGCCCTGACACAAGGGGTTCTGGGGCTGGGGTGTGGGGGTAGAGTGAAGCATAGCTCAGGAAATGGTTACAATTTTGTGGTAGGAGTGACAAGTTTGTCCTCAAAGCTGAAGGTAAGAATATGCATTTACAACAGATCTGCTCACTTCAGAATGGCAATGGTACAACAGAATCTTAAAAACAACGACGCACATTTTCCTCAAAATAAAATTCGAAGAACAAATGAAATGGAACTCCAGTGGCGTTCTAGGTCCCGGGAACCCAGGACTTCCTGTCATTCCATTGTTAAACCCTCTGAACTCTTCTGAGGGGGTCGCCGTGGGCGTGGGTTTTGTTTTCCATATGACATTAAGATAAGCGCCACAAAATTCTCTTTGTTTAAATCTACTTCTGTTCCCATGGTAACGGAGGGTCCATCAGCACCAAAATATATAAAGGCACCGAGGCAGCGTGAAGATGTTACTACGACAACTGGAATTTAGAGGAGACATTTTTAAAGGCGTGTGGGAGGCTTTCACTTCACTTTCTTCATGAAAGCCTGGGCAGGATGAGTCAGGCGTTTTAGAAAACAGGGGTACAGGGGTGCCCTGGGGTCTAAGGTCTGGGTGGTTCCACGATCACAGTGCTGGCTGGGACATGGGATGACAAAGAGTGTTGGCTACAGAATTCTGTGAAATCTTTTCAATGAAAGGTTGTTCTCTCATCAGGAATTATATAGAGATATCTTTGTGTGGAGAGGAGGTGAGATTGGGGAGTATTTGCGGAGATGAACTCTAAATGTTTAGTCTTTATGGAATTTGTAGGAGAAACAATCTTACTTTAAAAAAGGTCCATTTAGGCCGGGTGCGGTGGCTCACGCCTGTAATCCCAGCACTTTGGGAGGCCGAGGAGGGTGGATCGCTTGAGGCCAGGAGTTCAAGACCAGCCTGGTCAACATGGTGAAACCCCGTCTCTACTAAAAAAAAAAAAATTAGCCGGGCATGGTGGCGCGTGCCTGTAGTCCCAGCTACTCGGGAGGCTGAGGCAGGAGAATTGCTTGAACCCAGGAGGTGAAGGTTGCAGTGAGCAGAGATCGCATCACAGCTTGGGCAACAGAGTGACACTTTGTCTCAAAAAATAAATAAATAAATAAATAAAAATAAAATTAAAAAGGTGCATTCTCTGCAGGGTGCAGTGGCTCACACCTGTAATCCCAGCACTTTGGGATGCCAAGGTGGTAGATCATGAGTTCAGGAGATCGAGACCATCCTGGCCAACATGGTGAAACCCCGTCTCTAATAAAAATATAAAAATTAGCCAGGTGTGGTGGCAGGTGCCTGTAATTCCAGCTACTCGGGAGGCTGAGGCAGGAGAATCGCTTGAACCCAGGAGGTGGAGGTTGCAGTGAACCAAGATCACGCCACTGTACTCCATCCTGGGCGACAGAGCAAGACTCCATCTCAAAGAAAAAAAATAAAGGTCCATTTGCAAAGTAAACGAATAGTCTATTCTCCAGTTTGGAATGTACCAGGAACTTGAAAAGGATGTGACATTGCCATTTTCCTTTGAGGTTGTGAATTTATTTCTCATCCTGGGCCTAAAAGAGCTGAAAACGTCTTTGTTGTGTGTTTACGCTACATCCCTCATTTCAGTATTAGGGCTACAGCAGATCTGTGGACCAGCCGAGGGATGCCAGCCTGCTGCATGTGGCACTGGAAAAAACCTCACACTCTGAGGTGAGCTCTGTGTCCTAGGCCCTCAGAGCCCCCTTCCAGTCCCTTCGTGATGAATGCCTAGCCCAGCCAGCCCTCCTAGTTAATGGTGTTCATTTTCACCTGCTTGGGGTGATTTGACATTGCCCCAGTATCTGCCTGTTCCTCCCTGAAATGTCTCCTTAAGACAGTCACTTCCGGCCGGGCACAGTGACTCGCCCCTGAAATCCCAGCACTTTGGGAGGCTGAGGCAGATGGATCAGTTGAGGCCAGGAGTTCAAGACCAGCCTGGCTAACGTGGTGAAACCCATCTCTACTAAAAATACAAAAAAAAAAAAAAGAAAAAATTAAGGGCCAGACATGGTGGCTCTCGCCTGTAATCCAGCACTTTGGGAGGCCGAGGTGGGCAGATCACTTGAGGCCAGGAGTTCGAGACCAGCCTGGCTAGCATGGCAAAATCCCGTCTCTACTAAAAATACAAAAATTAGCCTGGCATGGTGGTGCATACCTGTAGTCCCAGCTACTTGGGAAGCTGAGGCATGAGAATCACTTAAACTCAGGAGGCTGAGGTTGCAGTGAGCTGAGATGGTGCCACTGCACTCCAGCCTGGGTGACAGAGCGAGACCCTGTCTCAAAAAAGCAAAAACAGAAACAAAAATTAGAAGGGGGTGGTGGTGTGCACCTGTAGCCCCAGCTACTTAGGAGGCTCAAGAATCCTTGAACCATGGAGGTGGAGGTTGAAGTGAGCTGAGACTGCACCACTGCACTCCAGCCTGGGCAATAGAGCAAGACTCTGTCTCCAAAAAAAGGCCACTTCTCTTGGCCACACGATGTATCCACAGTTTATTGAGCATGACCCAGGCACAGGTCATACGAAGGTAGAGTCAGGACCTTCCTAGTCAGCTCCAGAGGGACCTCAGGCAGGAGTTATGCAGCTCAGAGCAAGAAGCCTAGGTAGAGAAGCTTCTGTACACAGATTTCTTTAATCCTCACAATAACCCTCCCAGGTTCAGAGGGGAGAAGTAACCTGCCCAAGGTCACACAGCAGTAACTGATAAGTGAAACTGAAGCCCAGGAGAGGGTGACAGTGTAAGTTTCCACCAGCTGACGTCAGAGTTGAGGGAACCTGGAGCATCTTGCTGTGACTTTGCCATTTTGGCTCTTGAGCCCTACGTCATTGGGTGGGGCTTACAGAGAAGTTGCAGATCCTGCAGAGATTCGCGGATGCTTTGCCACATTCTGGCAGATATTACTTATGTTTTTTATCTTCTGTATTTTGTGATGCTTTGACATCTTGGGGCCTTGTGAACCTGGAGAGAGACTGCTCTTATACCAGGGCTAGTTAATTCCTAGTAAAAGCAGACAACTCACCTAGGAGCTTGCCTTTCGTATGCAAACCAGCCACCTCTTCACCCTGTCATGCAGGCTTGAGTGTCAGTGCCACGATCATGGCTCACTACAGACTCGGCTGCTTGGGCTCATGCCACCCTCCTACCTCACCCTCCTGAGTAGCTGGGACTACAGGTGTGCACCATCGTGCTTGGTTAATTTTTAAAATTTTTAGTAGAGATAAGGTCTTACTCTGTTACCCAGGCTGGTCTCAAACTCCTGGGCTCAAGTGATCCTCCTGCCTTGGCCTCCCAAAGTGATGGGATTCCGGGCATGAGCCACTGAGCCTGGCCCAGACCAGCGCCTTCTGAGTCTACACTCCCAATCTGGGTCCTTTGATCAGGACTGGCTCCTGCAGTCCAGGACACTATCCCCTGGTCTGAATCACTCCAAGGCCAGGTAGCAGACAACTAGGGACCACCCCTGGAGCCCACCGAAATTATTCAAACTATCTCATCCAGAGCCTGCTCAGCTTGCATACCCTGCCTTGCGCATGAATTCCCACAAAACTCCGGCCCGTGTTTCTGCCCCATAAACCCTTCAGCCCATAAAGGCTCCGGCCCATGTTCCCCTCTTACCGCCTCTGCCTCCTGACCAACCTGGTGCTGCCCTGTGTGAGTCTGTGTGCTGTGGTGTGCCCCTTCCTCATGGGAACTGTGAGTAACAAACTACTTTTTCAAAGGCAGTCAGCCCCTGAGCTGTTGCTCTCTTTGCTTGAAAAACAAAGCCCCAGGTTCATTTTAAGCCACAGGAAAGAGGGATGAGGAGGGCCAGAGTGGGCCACTCTCACTGAAGCTGTCCCCTCTCCCATTTACAAGGGGGCATCCTGCACATCACCCGCCTGCCTCTTACATTAGGGTGAGTGGCCTCTTCCCCCCCTTCTCTAGCTCCTGACTCTTCTACCCTTTCCCCTAACGCCCAAAGGCTAAGCCTGGGTTCACGGAGAGGCCAGGCCTGGGACGAGATCAAGGATGTGACCTATTTGGTTCCCTCTATTTCCCTTGCTCTCACATCAGTGCCTGCTCGAATCCACCAGAGCTCTGGGGAGAATGCATTTACCTCCAGAAATTTTTCCAGCCACAAGGTTAGAAAACTCCTTCATGTGAAGTTGCATCTCCTCACATTGTGGATTTGGCAGCCTCAGTGGGGTAGCTTGGCTGGGGACGAGCCCCAGGAGCGTGGCAGAGGCATGCTGTTCCCCATATCTTCCCATCTCCCCGGCCCTCCTGGGGTGAACAGACCGTCTTTCAGCCCAAGGCCACATGCTGTCACCAGGTCCCTGTCCTTTCTCTCACTTATATAATTCATTTATGCAACTTGAATCATTAGCTCTGTTTTCAGCATTTATGGTCTTTCTCTTCTTTTTTTTTTTTGAGATGGAGTTTCGCTCTTGTCATCCAGGCTGGAGTGCCATTGCGCAATCTTGGCTGCAACCTCCGCCTCTCAGGTTCAAGCAATTTTCGTGCCTCAGCCTCTGGAGTAGCTGGGATCATAGGCGTGAGCCACCACACCCAGCTAATTTCTGTATTTTTAGTAGAGACAGGGTTTCACCATGTTGGCCAGGCTGGTCTTGAACTTCTGACCTCAAGTGATCCACCCACCTCAGCCTCCCAAAGTGCTGGGATTACAGGGGTGAGCCACCATGCCTGGCCTGGTCTTCCTCTTCTTAGCAGACTATTTATAGTTTGGGAGGGTAGTAACAGTGACGATATGACCCAGGACAATGACAACACTGATCAGATTGACAGAGCATGTGACATGGGCTGGTTCCTTCTTCACAGAGTAGCCACACAGGTGAATTTGGTAGCAGCAGGAGAGGCAGCAATGAGGAAGAAAAGCCTGCACGGAAGGGAAGACTGGAGAAAGGGCTGTGACCTGGCTGTGATGGCTTGGAGGGCCAGGTGAGAGGCTCAGCCCTGATTCTGCGGGATACAGTCCCTCCCAAAGGTCTGAGAGGGGTGTGGCCAGGTGTGTGTGTGAGAGAGAACCTTCACGATGGAGGCCACATGTATGGGGACAGGAAGAAATGAGGAAATCATCTGCCAGAGCCGAAGTGAAGATGAGCACGCAAATGGGCCTGGGGAGCAAACAGCACAGGAGCCTCAGAGACGTCGTAGAGGCGATGGAATGGGTCCTTGTCATCCATGAGGGGCGCTTTTGCAGACCTTCAGGAATCCCCAGCTTTAAGAGCATCACCCATTGGGCTGAAGGTGCTGCAGGTGGTCGGGGCTCCCTTGCTAAACGATTCATTTCCCTCTCAGCAGCCTGGATGCCTGAAGCACATGTTCCTGCCAGGCCTCTGCAGTGCTCCAAATGCCTGAGGACAAAGACTTCCAAGTTACTCACAGTCACAAGTTTGGGTTGGGACACAAACAGGAAGATGGTATAAAATATGAGTTCTGATTTTGAGCCCAGGTAACTAGGAAGATGGAGAGAGACAAAGGAGGAGGAGTGTTAAGTGAACAAAAGTGACGAATTCTCTTTGGACCTGTTGACCTTGAGGGTCCTGAGGAGCACCTAAGTGACAACATTTGCAAGAGCAGCATCAAGCTCCTTGTCTGCACAAGGCTGACAGGTCGTTTACGGCCATATGTCACATTCTGCGTGGGAGAGTTGGCAGAGCTCCCCCAGATGAAGTTAGAATTACTTTCTGAGCCGGGCACGGTGGCTCACACCTGTAATCCCAGCACTTTGGGAGGCCGAGGCGGGCGGATCACGAGGTCAGGAGATCGAGACCATCCTGGCTAACGTGGTCAAACCCTGTCTCCACTAAATACACAAAAAATTAGCCGAGTGTAGTGGCGAGCGCCTGTAGTCCTGGCTACTCTGGAGGCTGAGGGAGGAGAATGGCGTGAACATGGGAGGCGGAGCTTGCAGTGAGCCGAGATCGTACCACTGCACTCCAGCCTGGGAAACAGACTCTGTCTAAAAAAAAAAAAAGAATTACTTTCTGAGATGAAAATTTAGAGTCAAAATGCGAGAGAAGACATTGGCTAGATAGAGAAAACAAATAACAAAAGCCATTTGTAGCAAGAGTGACTGAAAGGTTGGGACCACCCCACAAAGCAGTTGGGGTGACTGAACAGGAACCGTGGGGACATGTAGGATGAACCCTGCCTCAGGAGAGGGGAAGCATGAGGCTCTTCCCTTTTAATTTTTAATTGTTTTAATTTTTTAAAAATTTGAGACAGTCTTGTTCTGTCGCCCAGGTTGGAGTGCAGTGGTGTGATCTTGGCTCATTGCAACCTCCACCTCCTGGGTTCAAGCGATTCTCCTGCCTCAGCCTCCTGAATAGCTGGGACTACCAGGCACGCACCACCACACCTGGCTAATTTTTTTTGTATTTTTAGTAGAGACAGGGTTTTGCCATGTTGCCCAGGCTCATCTCAAACTCCTGAGCTCAGACAATCCACCTACGTCGGCTTCCCAAAGTGCTGGGATTACAGATGTGATCCACTGTGCCTGTAATCCTGGTCCAGGATTTCTATTCCCACCCCAAAGTCTCTTTGTAAAACAAATATTTTACTACACTGAATGAAATTCAGAGATAAAACATCCTAACTACATACATGCATTTTAAGATCTATTTATCCATCTCTCTATCTCTATTCCTAACTGTATAATAAAGGAGAAATGAATAATTTGTAAAAAATAAAGATAAAATGTATTTAAGTAAATTCTCAGGCATAACAATTCTAGATGCCATAATAAAGGAGTCAGTCACCCTGCCACCAGGTAGCTGGCTTCCCTACTCAACAAATGTGTCAAAACAGTGTACATAAATGTGGAATTATGTTGCCGCTGAGAACCATAGAGTTCCACTTAGTATTACGCCTCTTTCTTAGTGATGGTGCTGTAGAGGACAACCGCCTCTAAACTATTAAAGGATGCTAGAGTGTATACACAATGGAACACCATTCAGCACTAAAAAAGAAGGAAATTGGCCGGGCGCGGTGGCTCAAGCCTGTAATCCCAGCACTTTGGGAGGCTGAGACGGGTGGATCACGAGGTCAGGAGATTGAGACCATCCTGGCTAACAAAGTGAAACCCCGTCTCTACTAAAAAATACAAAAAAAAAACTAGCCGGGCAAGGTGGTGGGCGCCTGTAGTCCCAGCTACTCGGGAGACTGAGGCAGGAGAATGGCGTAAACCTGGGAGGCAGAGCTTGCAGTGAGCTGAGATCCGGCCACTGCACTCCAGCCTGGGGACAGAGCGAGACTCCTTCTCAAAAAAAAAAAAAAAAAGGAAATCCTGTCATTTGTGACAACATGGATGAATCCTGGAGGACAGCATGCGAAGTGAAATAAACCAGGCACAGAAAGACCAATACTGCATGATTTCATTTATTTATTTATTTATTTTTGAGACAGAGTCTCGCTCTGTCGCCCAGGCTGGAGTGCAGTGGCCGGATCTCAGCTCACTGCAAGCTCCGCCTCCCGGGTTTATGCCATTCTCCTGCCTCAGCCTCCCGAGTAGCTGGGACTACAGGCGCCTGCCACCTCGCCTGGCTAGTTTTTTGTATTTTTTAGTAGAGACGGGGGTTTCACAGTGTTAGCCAGGATGGTCTCGATCTCCTGACCTCGTGATCCGCCCGTCTCTGCCTCCCAAAGTGCTGGGATTACAGGCTTGAGCCACCGCGCCCGGCCAATTACACTTATATGTTTCAATTTGACAGGAGGAATAAGTTTTTGAGATCTGTTGCACAGCAGACTGACTATTGCAAATAATAATATATCATGTATTTCAAAATAGCTAGGAGAGGGCCGGGTATGGTGGCTCATGCCTATAATCCCAACACTTTGGGAGGCCAAGATGGGTGGATCATGAGACCAGGAGTTCAAGACCAGCCTGGCTGAGACGGTGAAACCCCAACTCTACTAAAAATACAAAAATTAGTCAGGCATGGTGGTGGGTGCCTGTAATCCCAAGCTACTCAGGAAGCTGAGGCAGGAGAATTGCTTGAACCTGGGAGGTGGAGGTTGCAGTGAGCTGAGATCACACCACTGCACTCCAGTCTGGGCAACAGAGCCAGACTCCAACTCAAAAAAATAAAAAATAAAAAAATAGGACAGTACATTTCAAATGTCTTACCACAAAAAAGGAAAAGTAAGTGAGGCAACAGATATGTTGATTAGCTTGATTTAATCGTTTCACATTTATGCACACCTCAAAACATAATTTGTATCTCATAAATGTATATAATTATGATTTCAATTTAAAATAATATTAAGAAAAAAAGAGATGCAGACTCTCAATCCTAAGACTTACTTGAGTTTGAATCAACATTTTAATGAGATCCCCAGGTTGTATGTATATAAATTAAAGACTTAACAGTACTTGGCACTCCAGGGGGCCATAGTAAGAGACAGGATAAGCAAATTGCACAGAATAAATCTTAAATATTCCCATCTTGAGGTTCTGTTTACTGGGACCACCCAAAACCAAGAAAGCATCAGTAACATCCTTTTCTGGTTCAATCCTGAAAGTCTAACCAGAAAAACAGAAACCACTTAAGGTACTTTCAATAGAGAGAATTGAATGCAGGGACTTGATTACAAACAATCCAGAGATTAGCAGTAGCAGGAAGCCACTAGTGTCCCTAGGTGGAGGAACAAAGAAAGGAAGTGGGGTTACTGGAACCCAAAGTTAGCCAGTGGAAGCTGATGCCGTGGAAGAAACTCATTTGCTGCCAGAGACATCACCTGAGTCAGCAAATGAATTTTCTTCCAGTCTCCTAACAGTGTCTCTCACTGGTTAAACCCAGCCAGAATTCAGCTGACCCACGAGGCAGGGAAACTGCTTCAGGGATCAGCCCTTCTGTATGTCAGAGTAGGGCAGGAGAAGAGCAAGAAAGGCATCTAAAGAAAAACAGGCCCAGAATTGGCTCGTAAGCCAAGAGCTGATTCTCAAAAGGTGAATAATTACTTGTTGAAAGAGATGTGCTTTTCTCCAGAATCCTAGAGCTCACCTCCATGATTGCCACAGACTCCATAAAGTATCTTAATCTCAAACACTTCAAGAAGTGTTGGATCCACTAGGTCAATGGACCAAGTGACAGAGCTGCTTTCTCTGCAGCGTGGACCAGCTACAGAGCTTCTCTTGCTCTGGGCCCACTCAACACTGGAAACTTTTGGGTCACTCAGTGAATGATCAGAGCAGCACACCCAAATCTGTTATATATTTCCTTCAAAATTCAAAAAGCTTAACAAGCATTCCACTTCTTTCTTAGTGAAAGGGAATGCAAGGTAATGCAAGGGAATGCAACTTGTTTTTTGCTTTAGAGGAGTTATCTCAATAGCCTCAGACTATGGGCCCCTGTGCCCCCAAAATTTACTGAGGTATTAGTCCTCTGTATTTTTGTGGAATGTATCTCTACTCTCTGCCATGCATGTGTCTTACCAAAACAGCTAGGAAAGCTGCTACTTCCTTTTCTTTAGGCCTGATCAGCATTGTGTCATGAATGAAGTACAAAAGCATATTTCTTGTGAGATAGTGAGACAAATAAGGTTCCTAGGAATGATATTGTAGCACAGAACCAGAAGTTGACATAACCCTGAACTAGATTGTGAAGGCGTACTGCTTTCCTTACCATGTAAAAGAAAACAATTCTCAGTATTCTCTGCTCATCTGATTGGAAAGAGAGAAAAAAGACTAAATACATAGTTGCAAAACAGAGGCCAGAAGTGGTGTTTATTTGATTCACAAAAGAGACTAAATCCCGAATAGCAGCTGTAAATGAAATCACCATTTTGTTAGGCTTATGACAATCCACTTTTCTTCTATAAGGCACCTCTTTTGGTTTTCTGCTCTGACCGAACTGGAATATAAGGTAGATTTAAGGAAAAAACTCTGTAACCTGACCACTTGTGTAAGTTAGGATGATTTTAGCTTGAAGTAACAGAAGACCCAATTAAAAGTAGTTGAATCAATAAGGAGTTCGTCTTACCACAAACAAGAAACCCAAGGTAGGAAAAGTGTAGGGTTAGTTAATTCAGAATATAATGATATCATTAAAGATCCAAGGAATGGTTTCTCAACCTTATTTAGCACAGGCCACCTCTGAGTCTTGGATTTAGGCCACCAGTGAGCAAGCAATGATCAGCACTTGCAGGTGCTGTACTTGGCATACTGAAGATAGGATCTCTGGTAAGCACTGTGGGATTTTCTTTTTTCTTTTTTTTTTTTTTTTGAGATGGAATTTCACTCTTGTCACCTAGGCTGGAGTACAATGGCACGATCTGGGCTCACTTCAACCTCTGCCTCCCAGGTTCAAGTGATTCTCCTGCCTCAGCCTCCTGAGTAGCTGGGATTACAGGCGCCCGCCACCATGCCCAGCTCATTTTTGTATTTTTAGTAGAGACGGGATTTTGCCATGTTGGCCAGGCTGGTCTCGAACTCCTGACTTCAAATGATCCACCCACCTTGGCCTCCCAAAGTTCTGGGATTACAGGCATGAGCCACTGTGCCTGGCCATATTTTCCTAATGTTTAGTCATGTTGAGCACCTTTTCATGTGCCTACTGGCCACCTGTATGTCTTCTCTGAAACATGTCTGCTCAAGTCCTTTGCCCACTTTTGAATTGGGTTGCTTGTTTTTTGTTGTTGAGTTTTAGAAGTCCTCTATATTTTCTGAATATTAATCCCTTATCAGATACATGATTTGCAAATAGCTTCTCCCATTCTGTGGGTTGCCCCTGTTTTTTTTTTTTGAGATGGAGTCTCGCTCTGTCTGTCACCCAGGCTGGAGTGCAGTGGCACAATCTTGGCTCACTGTAAGCTCTGCCTCCCAGGTTCACACCATTCTCCTGCCTCAGCCTGCCGAGTAGCTGGGACTACAGGCACCCGCCACCACGCCTGGCTAATTTTTTGTATTTTTAGTAGAGACGGGTTTTGACCGTGTTAGCCAGGATGGTCTCCATCTCCTGACCTCGTGATCCGCCCGCCTCGGCCACCCGAAGTGCTGGGATTACAGGCGTGAGCCACCGCACCTGGCCAGGTTGCCCTTTTACTCTGTGGATATTTCCCTTTGATGCACAATTTTTAAAAATTTCATGAAGTCCAATATGCCTATTTTTGTTATTGTTGCCTGTGCTTTCATCCAGGAAATCACTGCCAAATGCAATGTGTGTCCTATGTTTTCTTCTAAGAGTTTTATAGTTTTAGGTCTCACAATTAGGTCTTTGATCCATTTTGAGTCAATTTTAATATTTGGTGTTAGGCAAGGTTCCAACTTCATTTTTTCACATATGGATATCTAGTTATCTCAGCACTATTTATTGAAGACTGTCCTTTCCCCACTGAATGGTCTTGGCACCCTTGTCAAAAATCATTGGACCATGTATGTGAGGGCTTATTTTTGGGGTTCTCAATTCTCTTCCATTGGTCTCTATGTTGTCTTTATGCCAGTACCACATTGTTTTGTTTACTGCAGCTTGGTAGTAAGTTTTGATGGCATCTTCTCAATAAGGGCTCTAATCCCATTCATGAGGGTTCCTTCCTCATGACTTACCTCCCAAAGGCTTCATCACCAAATACCATCACATGGGGATTCGAGTTTTAACATATGAATTTGGGGGTAATGCAGCCATTCAGTCCATAACAGCAAAAACTCCCTCAAAGAGATCATTCCTGGGTCTTCGAGGAAGCAGGAATAGCCTCATTAGGAGAGAGTGGCTGCTCTGATGTCAAAGGAAGGCTTGTGGGGCATGGTGTTGAGAGGAGAATCCTCCAAATGAAAGCGGGATGAGTGAAGGAATAATGGAATAATTTCCAAAGTTCCTCCAAAGTGCCAGTAAAATAGGCTTCAGGGTGCTCTGTCCCCCAGGCTGTTATTTGACTGTTACATCAAGAAAGGGCAGCGGTGACCCCTTTTCCCCAATACCACAGCTACTGTGAACCCAACCTCAGCACCATGTCATGGAGCATCACAGCCAGTCTCTGGAAACTACTCAATACACTCCAGCCAACAGTCTGCCTCCACTGTGTCATGGTGCTTGCTTTCCCTTGCACCCCCCAATAATGCTACCTGGGCCCTGCTGCTGCCCTCGGCTGCCTGTGTTTTACAACCTGCCATGAACCTTTGGCAGATCAACTGATTTTTTTCCTAATTATACAAATAATAAGGCACATTTAGAAAGTATAGAAAAGTAAAAGCAGAAAAAAAAACCCACCTATAATCCTGCCACCCAGAGGCAATCCCTATTAACATTTTCATATATTTCCTTCCTGGATTTTAAATGCATTTTTCTGTAGCTGAGATCATACGGTACACATCATTTCATGCTCTAATTTTTTTCACCTGTTACAGTATTTGCCCATATCATTAAAATCGGTTGAAAACATTAATTGGTGCCAGGCGCGGTGGCTCACGCCTGTAATCCCAGCACTTTGGGAGGCCAAGGTGGGCGGATCACCTGAGGTCGGGAGTTCGCGACCAGCCTGACCAACTGGAGAAACCCCATTTCTACTAAAGCTACAAAATTAGCCGGGCCTGGTGGTGCACACCTGTAATCCCAGCTACTCAGGAGGCTGAGGCAGGAGAATCATTTGAACCAAGGAGGTGAGGCTGCAATGAGCCGAGATCGTGCCATTGCACTCCTGCCTGGGCAACTAGAGTGAAATTCCATCTCAAAAAAAAAAAAAAAAGAAAAGAAAACATTAATTGTTTTCCATATTCTTTTTTTATTATAAAAGTAATACATACTTACTGTAAAAAAAATTCAGAAATATGTAAAGAAAAAAGTAAAAATTTTCACTTTAATTCTTTTTCCCCTCATGCCTTAGGAAGAACCAGTTTTTTTTTTATTATTACACTTTATGTTTTAGGGTACATGTGCACAACGTGCAGGTTTGTTACATATGTATACATGTGCCATGTTGGTGTCTGGCACCCATTAACTCGTCATTTATATTAGGTACATCCCCTAATGCTATCCCTCCCCTCTACCCCAACCCGAGAAGTACTTTTAACAGTTTAGTTTTTATCCTTGCAGACCATTTTTTTTTTTTTTTGAGATGAAATATCGCTCCAATGCTCAGGCTAGAGTGCAGTGGCCGGATTAGCTCACTGCAACCTCCGCCTCCCGGGTTCAAGCGATTCTCCTGCCTCAACCTTCTGAGTAGCTGGTATTACAGGTGTGTGCTACAAAGCCAGGCTAATTTTTATATTTTTAGTAGAGACAGGGTTTTGCCATGGCGGCCAGGCTGGTCTCAAACTCCTGACCTCAAGTGATCCCCCCGCCTAGGCCTCCCAAAGTGTTGGGGTTACAGGCATGAGCCACCATGCCTGGCCACAGACCTTTCTCTATATTCATACAAAACAGCTTTTAAAAATGGTTCTGGCCAGGCATGGTGGCTCACACCTGTAATCCCAGCACTTTGGGAGGCTGAGGTGGGTGGATCACCTGAAGTCAAGAGTTTGAGACCAGGCTGGCCAACCTGGCGAAACCCTGTCTCTACCAAAAATACAAAAATTAGCCGGGCGTGGTGGCCGGGGCCTGTAATCCCAGCTACTCGGGAGGCTGAAACAGGAGAATCACTTGAACCCAGGAGGCGGAGGTTGCAGTGAGCCGAGATGTCAAGATCACACCACTGCACTCTAGTCTGGGTGACAGAATGAGACTCTGTCTCAAAAAAAAAAAAAAATGGTTCTACAACTAGCTTTTCAGTATATCTTGGAGCTATTTTCTTATCAGTACATAGGAATCCACTGCACTTTAAGAAAGCTGCCAAGGCCAGGTGCGGGACTCGCACCTGTAATCCTAGCACTTTGGGAGGCTAAGGCAGGCGGATCACTTGAGGTCAGGAGTTTGAGACCAGCCTAGGCAACAGGATGAGACCCTGTCTCTACAAAAAAAAAAAAAAAGATACAAAAATTAGCTTGGTGTGGTGGCGCGCACCTGTAATCCCAGCTATTCAGGATGTTGAGGTGAGAGGATCGCTTCAGCTGCAGTGAACCGAGATCGGGCCACTGGGCTCTAGCCTGTGTGATGGAGTGAGACCCTATCTCAAAAAAAAAAAAGAGAGAGAGAGAGAGAAAGAGCTGCCAAATATTGCATCTATAGATTCATTTCTCTTGGATGGTGCCTGCATTAGTCAGGGTTCTCCACAGAAGGAGAACCGATAGGAGCTACAGGTATAGATAGAAGAGGAGATGTGTGACGGGAATTGGCTCACGTGATTACGGAGGCCAGGGAGTCCGTGTCTGCAGCTGGAGACCCACGAAGGCAGGTGGCATAACTCAGTCTCAGTGTGGGAGCCTGAAAACCAGGGGAACTAGTGGTGAAACTCCCAGTCCAAGGCCAAAGCCCTGAGTAAGAGGTGGAAGAGGCCCCATTGGTGTAAGTCCCAGAGTCTGATGGCCCCAGAACCAGGTGTTCTGATGTCTAAGCGCAGGAGAAGATGGATGTCTCAGTGCCAGAAGCCAGAGTGAGTTCACCCTCCACCTTTTTGTTCCCTCTGGACCGTCAGTGGATTGGATGATGCCCATCCACATTGGTGAGCGTGGATCTTCTTTAGTCAGGTCATTGATTCAAATGCTCATCTCTTGTGGAAACGCCCTCAAAGACACACTCAGAAGTCATGTTTAACCAGCTAGCTGGACATCCCTTAACTTAGTCAAATTGACACATGAAATGAACCATCACAGTGTCCTAGAAGTGAACTTGTGTGATAATTAGTATGTGCATTTTATTTATTTTTTGAGACAGGGTCTTACTCTGTTGCCCAGGATGGAGTGCAGTGGTTTAATCTCAGTTCACTGCAGCCTCAACTTCCTAGGCTCAAGAAATCCTCCCACTTCAGCCTCCCAAGTAGCTGAGACTACAGGTGTGCACCACCATACTCGACTCATTTTGTTTATTTTTTATAAAGATAGAGATGATGTCTCACTATGTTGTCCAGGGTGGTCACAAACTCCTGGGCTCAATTGATCCTTTCACCTCTGACCCAAAAAGTGCTGAGATTACAGGCATGAGCCACCATGCCTAGCCTTGCATGTGCATTTTTAATTGTGCCCAAATTGCCTTCCTTTTAAAGGTTCTAACCATCATAACACCACCGATAGTGTGCCTGGCTATGAAAATCTCCCGTGGCTGTGTGATAGTGTGTGGCTTGGTAACCTAGTGGTTAACACTTGGGTGTAGGACCCAAATAATCTTGGGTTCAAATCCCATCTCTGCCACTAGCTAGCTATAAGGTCTTTACTGAGTTACTTAATGTCTCTATTGCCCTGGTTTTCGTATCAATAAAATGAAAATGATAATGCCAATAGTTATATTCTTTGGGGTTATTTTGAACATTTAAAAAATGAAATAATGTATATAAAACACATGGTCTGGCCAGGCATGGTGGCTCATGCCTGTAATCCCAGCAGTTTGGAAGGCCAAGGCAGGCGTATTGCTTGAACCCAGGAGTTCAAGACCAGCCTGCGCAACATGGTGAAACCCCATCTCTACAAAAAAAAAAATACAAAAATTAGCCGGGCGTGGTGACACGTGCATGTAGTCCCAGCTACTTGGGAGACTGAGGTGGGAGGATTGCTTTGAGTCCAGGAGGTGGTGGCTGCAGTGAACTGTGATTGTACCACTGCATTCCAGCCTGGGTGACAGAATGAGACCCTGTCTCAAAAAAAAAAAAAATTTAAATTAAAAAACAAAACACTTAGCCTAGTAGTTAGCCTGTATCTAGTACAGAGTAAGTGTACAATAAATGATAATGCATTAATACTGTAAGCTACTTCATCATTCTCCTATTATTGGATATTATTTTATTGTTATTTTATTTTTTTGAGATGGAGTCTCACTCTGTCACCCAGGCTGGAATGCAGTAGTGTGATCTCAGCTTGCTGCAACCTCCACCTCCCTGGTTCAAGTGATCCTCCCACCTCAGCCTCTGGAGTAGCTGGGCCCACAAATGCCCACCCCCATGCCCAGCTACTTTTTGTATTTTTGGTAGAGATGGGGTTTCATTATGTTGCCCAGGCTGGTCTTGAACTCCTGAGCTCAAGTGATCCACCTTCTTCGGCCTCCCAAAATGCTGGGATTATAGGCATGAACCATCATACCTGGCCCCTAGTGTTGGACATTTTAATGGCAGAAATTCTTTTAACTGGCTTTCTTCAAAGGACTTTATCCGTTTATCCCTTTAAACATTTAAGCATACATTTTAAATAACTGAACAGTTTTTAAGGTTTGAATATTTATTTAATATTTAAACAACTCAACAGTAAATAACACTCATGACCTCTTGCACTCAATGCAACACTTTTCATAACTCCGTACACCCCTGCCACTGTACATCCACACACACAGTTTGGAGATTTTTTTGAGACAGGGTCTTGCTATGTTGCCCAGGCTGACCTCGAACTCCTGGACTCAAAGAATCCCCCAGCCTCAGACTCCAGAGTAACTGGGACGACAGACATGCAACACTGTGCCCAGCTCACACATAGACAGAGTTTTTATAGCAATGTATTCCACTTACCCTTGTATACCGGTTGCTTCAGGCACAATTATGTAGATATTTTTGGGCAAAGATGAAGAATTACATCACAAAATTACATCACAGAGCAGGCCCAAATCCACACAGAATTTGAAAAAGCAATATTAATCCGAACATATCGTATTTTTGTTTGTTTGGTTGTTTGTTTGTTTGTTTGTTTGAGACAGTCTTGCTCTGTCACCCAGGCTGGAGTGCAGTGGTGTGATCTCGGCTCACTGCAACCTCCGCTTCCCGGGTTCAAACAATTCTCCCACCTCAGCCTTCCAAGTAGCTGGGATTACAGACGCATGCCACCACACCCACATAATTTTTGTATTTTTAGTAGAGACAGGGTTTCGCCACATTGCCCAGGCTGGTCTCAAGTGATCTGCCTGCCTTGGCCTCCCAAAGTGCTGGGATTACAGGTGTAAGCCACCGTGCCTGGCCTGAACAGATTTCATATTGTGTATTTGCATGTCCAGAAAGTGATCCCATAGCCTGGGACCTGCTGTTGACATCTGCCTGCTTCAGATCTCCTGGATGATTTTCCAAATGGACAGTCTCCTGGGTTCCACAATACTGAGTTCCTGGTCCCAGAAGAGCTGAAAAAATGCCAGCAACTCTTGAATTATGTGAAGGAGGGGCACACGCAGGTGGCTTCCCATGTTGCAGAGGCTGTTTATGGAGTGTGCAGGATTCAGCCCAGAAGTGTGAAGTTGGAAATAGAAAGTCAGTCTTGGTCTTAGGCTTGCCCGTAAGGAGGACTAAATGGGTTGCCAAAGCCATACATATAAACAATAATCGAGTTTACAAGCACCCGGGTAGCACAGCCTCTGCTTTCTGGACACGCCTTGCCTCAGGCATGTGGATTGTAGGAAACCCAACAGAGATGTTGGTAGCTGAGCAAGGGCTTCAGGAGTTTACGGGATGATAGAGAGAAAATCCAGTAGAGTGGAAACATTCAATAAGGAGCCCAAAAAGGGCTCTACTTAAACACAACCTCAAAAAAGCAAAGGACCCTGCCTCTCCTAGAAGTCACTCTGTTAAGACTGATGCCTCCTGGCCTGCTGCTGCTCTGTGGCTGGTCCAGGCCTCCCAGGGATAACCACAAATTCTGCAGCGCACAGAGCAGGTTGCTGGGAGCTTCTTAGTGGAACAACCAAGAGTTCCCTTGCATTTTTTTTTTTTTTTTCCCTGAGATGGAGTCTTGCTCTGTCACCTAGGCTGGAGTGCAGTGGCACAATCTCAACTCCTTGCAACCTCTGCCTCCCAGGTTCAAGCAATTCTCTTGCCTCAGCCTCCCAAGTAGCTGGGATTATAGGCGCATGCCGCAACCCCTGGCTAGTTTCTGTATTTTTATTAGAGACAGGATTTCACCATGTTGGCCAGGCTGGTCTCAAACTCCTGACGTCAAGTGATCCACCCACCTCGGCCTCCCAAAGTGCTGGAATTACAGGCATGAGCCAACATGCCTGGCTGCATAATTATTGATGTACATACAACACAATATACAATATATACAACTCCGTATCCCCACCACCCAGCAGGTCACCCAGGATGAACAGATGCTCAAAAATGCCTTTCCAAATCATAAAGATGCTCAAAAATACCTTTCTTGAAACTATTTCATGTCATCACACTCATAAGAAATGTCCATTTTTTAATGACACACTTAAGTAAACTGGAGGGGCAGGGGGAGGGACCTGGGGACATCTATGTGGAGCTTGATGGAGAAAGTAATTATGTTTTCTTTAGAGTAAAGAATTATAAAAATGAAAATAATGTAATTAGAGAACATATTACATACTGAATTTGTATGAAATTTTCCAAATAAAATATTTTCAAAATTTTAATGAGAAACCTGAGCTTGCTTCCATGAACATAACTTTAATCTTTTTTATAATCGATTTTATTTAACCTAATATATCCACACTATTATGACTTCAACCTGTTATCAATATAAAATTATGAATGACTATTTTACATTCTTGCTTTCTTACTCCATCTTTGAACTCTGGTGTGCATTTCACATACCCAGCACATTCCAGTTTGGAGTAGCCACAGTTCAAATGCTCTGCAGCCACATGTGGCCAGTGACTGCCTGATAAGGAGGCACTGCTCTGCAGCAAGGATGGCAAAGGTAGCACGGACTTGGGCTTTTTTAAACATTCTTTTTTTATCGCTTGAAATGGCTATAAATAATCAGCAATGAAGATTTTTGAATGATGATCTATTCAAGTCCTTGATAACTGCCATCAGTGGGAAATTTGGACTAAGTAGGAAAGAAACATTTAAAAACAATTTTTCCCGGCCAGGCATGGTGGCTCAAGCCTATAATCCCAGCACTTGGGGAGGCCGAGGTGGGTAGATCACCTGCGGTCAGGAGTTTGAGACCAGCCTGACCAATATGATGAAACCCCATCTCTACTAAAAATACAAAAATTAGCCAGGCGTGGTGGCAGGCACCTGTAATCCCAGCTACTCGGGAGCCTGAGACAGGAGAATCGCTTGAACCCGAGAGGTGGAGGTTGCAGTGAGCTGAGATGGCACCTTTGCACTCCAGTCTGGGCAACAAGAGCGAAACTCTGTCTCAAAACAAACAAACAAACAAACAAAAAACCCAAGAAACAAAAAACAACAAAAAAAACCCACAGTTTTTCCCACTCTTCACAATTTTACAGCAGTTGAAATTACCTGTTTTTTTTGAGATGGCGGTCTCTCTCTGTCACTCAGGCTGGAGAGCAGTAACACAATCATAGCTCACTGTAACCTCGAACTCCTGGGCTCAAGCGATCCTCCTGCCTCAGCCCTCTGACCAACTAGGAGTACAGGCAAGGCTGATTTTTAAATTTTTTTTTGTAGAGACAGGGTCTTGCTATATTGCCCAGGCTGGCCTTGAACTGACCTCAAGCAATCCTCCCATCTGGGCCTCCAAAATGCTGGGATTATAGGTGTCAACCACCATACCCATCCACCCAGAAATTATATTTAAAGAGTTTAAGAGCTATTATAGAAATTTCTTGTGATAAAGCAAAGCGTTTCAAAGCCATTAAACTTTTTTTTTTTTTTTTTTTGAGATAGAGTCTCACTCTGTCACCCAGGCTGGAGTGCAGTGGCACAATCTTGGCTCGCTGCAACCTCCACCTCCTGGGTTCAAGCAATCCTCCTGCCTCAGCCTTCCGAGTAACTGGAACTACAGGTGCACGCCACCACACCCAGCTATTTTTTTTTTTTTTTGTATTTTTACTAGAGACTGGGTTTCACAGTGTTGGCAAGGCTGGTCTCGAACTCCTGACCTCAGGTGATCCACCCACCTTGGCCTCCCAAAGTGCTGGGATTACAGGCTTGAGCCCAGTCATATCAAGTATTTCAAGATAATGCCTGCCCTCTGGTTTAACAGCTGTGCATGTGCCTATAGAGCCAGTGTCATGCTTTGGCTTGGATACCACTCAGAGGGCTCGTGGGTGCACAAGGACAGATTCCAGCTGAAGTGAATCAGGTCCCAGCCTGGTGCTGCTTCTCCAGCCCAGCCTACCCATGGCCCACTCTCCCCACTTGCGCTCCCTAACACCCCAGTACCCCCTCCAGCCCCCTCATCTCCACCTGTGCCAAACCCATTTGCAGCAGCTACTGACCTAGTGCTGGGGCCTGGGGCTTCCAGTGCCAGCTGTCTCCATTTTCCTCACCTCCTCTCATACCACCTCCTCTCCATCCCCACACTGATTGGGCCCCTCTCTGAGGACCAAATGCTCTTACATGGCTGGAAGAGAGTGCCTGAAGGGCTTGCCCACCCCAGAGCCCCCACCATCCCCGAGAACTGAGGTTGTCAGTGACTCCGAGCACCAGGGTTTGCAGTGCACTGTCAGGAGGCACTGGGATCACAGACACTATGTACTGTCCACCCCCTGCCTCCTTCTTACTACCAAAATCCTGGGACTTTCTAACTGTAACCTTGGGCAGCTCTTGTCATCTTTATGGACTTCAATTTTGTGGAATTTTTGTTTGTTTATTTGTTTTTGGGACGCAGTCTCACTCTGTTGCCCAGGCTGGAGTGCAGTGGCATGATCAGCTCACTGCAACCTCTGCCTCCTGGGTTCAAGCGATTCTCCCGCCTCAGCCTCCTGAGTAGCTGGGATTACAGGCGCCTGCCACTATGCCTGGCTAATTTTTGTATTTTTAGTAGAGACAGGGTTTCACCATGTTGGCCAGGCTGGTCTCAAACTCCTGACCTCAAGTGATCTGCCTGCCTTGGCCTCCCAAAGTGCTGAGATTACAGGCGTGAGTCACCGTGCCTGGCCATAATTTTGTGGGATTTCTGTTTGTTCGCTCTTTTTTAGAAATAGGGTCTTGCTCTATCATCTAGGCTGGAGTGCAGTGGTGCAATCATGGCTCACTGCAGGCTTGACCTCCTGGCCTCAAGCGATCCCCCTGCCTCAATCTCCCAACTAGCTAAGACTACAGGTGCATACCACCATGTCTGGCTAATTTTTAAAACTTTTATAGAGACAGGGTCTCACTGTGTTGCCGAGGCTGGTCTCAAATTCTTGGACTGCCTTGACCTCCCAAAGTTCTGGGATTACAGGCACGAGCCACCATGCCCAGCCAGACTTTAGTGGGTTTTTTCTCTCTGTCTTTTTAAACAAAAAAAAGCTTTATTGAGAGAGTATTCACATACCATAAAATTCACTCATATAAAGTATACAGGTCAGTGGTTCTTAGTACAGTATATTCACAAAGTTCTGCAAATACCAGTTTCCTGTCTGTCAAACAGGGATAATTGTATATAACCTCATGCGATTGTTGTGAGAGAGAAATGAGCTACATGTAAAGTGCTGGCACGTTGCCTGGCATATGGTCAAGTCTTAATAAATGGTATTATTATTTCCATGATAAGGATGACAAGGATGATGGATGAAGAGGAATAGCAGGGATTCATGCCTCAAAAAGAATGCTGAGCTCTGGCCACTGCCTGGGAGTCTGTCCGTGTTTTGTGGAATCGAGGCCACCCCGACTCATCCTGCACCTCCCACGTGACATACAACGCCCGCAGCCTGCCCGGTAGGTACTCACAGCCACCTCTGTGTCAGAGCAGGACGAGACAGCTGCTCAGCAGCTGCACAGGCTGCAGCGCAATTTAAGGCAGGAAGTGGAGAGAAATGCCATTTCTTACAGAAAATTCATGGGGAGAGAAATTCAAGTCGGCGGCAAGACCACTTATTTCCTTTCCTTAAATTTGATCATCTGCTACCTGCTCGCATTTGTCTAAGACTTTTTGTTTTAAGAAAAGTTTTACTCTCAGATTATTATAATAAAAATAATGTTTATTGTTAATTTTTTGGGCATACTCCTCTACCCAAAGGTGGTCAGGATTAACTTTAGACTAAATATTTTTAGACTATATGGTATGCATATTTTAAAAGTTAGTTTATTTATTTATTTATTTATTTGATGTTGAGACGGAGTCTCACTCTGTTGCCCAGGCTGGAGTGTAGTGGCACGATCTTGGCTCACTGCAACCTCTGCCTCCCAGGTTCAAGCAATTCTCCTGCCTCAGCCTTCTAAATAACTGGGATTACAGGCATGCACCACCATGCCCGGTTAATTTTTATATTTTTAGTAGAGAAGGGGTTTCACCATGTTGCCCAGGCTGGTCTCAAACTCCTGACCTCAGGTGATCTGCCCGCCTCAGCCTTCCAAAGTGCTGGGATTACGGGCATGAGCCACCTCGCCTGGTCAAGTATATGTATTTTTTAAATATAAAATGGGATAATGAGATGATATTGTTTTGCAAATTGCTTTTGTCACTTAGGAAGATATCTTGGCTGGGCAGTGGCTCACATCTGTTATCCCAGTGCTTTGGGAGGCCGAGGCAAGAGGATTGCTTGAGCTTAGGAATTGGAGATCAGCCTGGGTGACATAGTGAGACCCCATCTCCACAAAAAATTTAAAAAGATTAGTCGGGTGTGGTAGCACACACCTGTAGTCCCAGCTGCTTAGGAGGCTGAGATAGGAGGATTGCTTGAATGAGACCCTTTCTGAAAAAAAGAAAGAAAAAAAGGAGAGAAAGAGAGAAAGAAAGAGAGAAAGAAAGAGAGAAAGAAAGCAAGAAAGCAAGCAAGAAGAAAGAAGAAAGAAAGAAGAAAGAAAGAAAGAAAAAAGAAAGAAAAAAGAAAGAAAGAAAAAGGCTTTTTTTTTTTTTTTTAGATGGAGTCTTAGGAGTGCAGCGGTACAATCTCAGCTCAACGCAAGCTCCGCCTCCCAGGTTCATGCCATTCTCCTGCCTCAGTCTCCTGAGTAGCTGGGACTACAGGCGCCTGCCACCACGCCTGGCTAATTTTGTTTTTGTATTTTTAGTAGAGATGGGGTTTCACCGTGTGAGCCAGGATGGGCTCCATCTTCTGACCTTGTGATCCTTCCGCCTCGGCCTCCCAAAGTGCTGGGATTACAGGTGTGAGCCACCGCGTCCGGCCTATTTATTTATTTTGAGAATGAGTCTCACTGCATCGCCCAGGCTGGAGTGCAGTGGTGAGATCTTGGCTCACTGCAACCTCTGCCTCCCAGGTTCAAGTGATTCTCTTGCCTCAGCCTCCCGAATAGCTGGGATTATAGGCTGGTGCCACCACGCCCGGGTAATTTTTGTATTTCTAGTACAGATGGGTTTCACCGTGTTGGCCAGGATGGTCTTTAACTCCTGACTTCAAGTGACCCTTCTGCCTCAGCTTCCCAAAGTGCTGGGATTATAGGCGTGAGCCACCGCACCTGGCCGGGATTTCCTACTTTTTAAAAACTATTACAGGCCCGGCGCAGTGGCTCAAGCCTGTAATCCCAGCACTTTGGGAGGCCGAGGCGGGCGGATCACGAGGTCAGGAGATCGAGACCATCCTGGCTAACCCGGTGAAACTCCGTCTCTACTAAAAAAAATACAAAAAACTAGCCGGGCGAGGTGGCGGGTGCCTGTAGTCCCAGCTACTCGGGAGGCTGAGGCAGGAGAATGGCGTGAACCTGGGAGGCGGAGCTTGCAGTGAGCTGAGATCTGGCCACTGCACTCCAGCCCGGGCGACAGACTCGGTCTCAAAAAAAAAAAAAAAAAACTATTACAACCATAGTGGGTGCCGTGCTGTGCCATCCACATCCGCCTTCAGGACTGGGGCGCTCATTTCCCCAGCTGACGGGAGTTCTGCTGATGTCCCCATATGGAATTGTCCTCAGCCAAGTGGGCTGCCTGACACCCCATGCCTGACGTGGTTAATGTGTGTGTGGAGTGGGGTGAACAAAGGCCTGGTTCCCGTGCCTCAGTGGTATAACTCCAAAAGGCCACTCCAGCTGCAGAGCTTTCCAGGGACCTGGCAAACGCTCTCATTGCAGTGCTCCCCAGCCTCATCCCTCCCTCTGTTCAGTCTTGCTGCCTTCCCTCCTCATGGTGGCTGTTTCCCAATGAACCTCCTGCACACATTTCTGTCTGTTTTCTGGGAAAGCTGCCCTAAGATAATCACAGATATTAAAAAGTTTTTTTAAAAAATATTCTCGTTAACAGTTGTTACTAGAATTCTTTTTAGGAAAAGACGTGTCTTTGAAGAAAAGAACCTTGATAAGTCTCCTGGGATAAGATGCATGACTTGTGGGAACGGGGGTAGCTGGTGGCTGAGGAGAAGCAACTCGCAGCAAGCAAAAGGAGTCGTCCCTGGTTTTGCTCCCAACCAGGGAGGAGACTAGTAAAGAAGAAAGGGGGGTGGGGGCCGGTGAAAGGGACGAGCCAGAGACATGGACAAGAGCCAGAGGGGCAGAGAGAGGCTGGGACTGGTGAGAGAGGGCAGAGGACTTTGAAGGGGCTGACACTGTACGACTGCGATGTAAGCCTCTCCTGTCTCCCCTCTGAAGTCACCAGTAAACTCCACGCTGTTGACAGAACTCTGGTGAGTGAAAGTCAAAGAGAGCGCCACGTTTCATTTCTGAGATGCCTTGTGCAACTGAGATGCATCGAAGGACACAGCAGCCAGGAGATAGAGGAGGCTGTGCAAGTGGTGAGAGGATGCTTGGGTCTCATCTGAAATGCAGGTGGCAGAGACAGCTTGGCTGCAGTCAGCTGCCCCTAGCAGACATCTTCTACAAGGAATGTGTCCGTGCAGAGAAGCCTGGGAAAGGACAAATACTACCTTCTGCCGCCTCTCTTTCTTCCTTCAGGAACCCCGGATATGAAGGACCAGATGCCCCAAGTGGCAGAGAGCATGTTGACAGCTCAAGGAGAACAGTGACCCGTGCAACCGAGGAAGAGTGTTGTTCTGGGCCTCCCTTGACAATTGTATTCAGAGATAATAACTTCCACTCATTGCACTCAAATTAACCCTGTACCTAGATCACATATCAGAGTCCTCACTGGCATTTTCTCATGGCCTCGTTTCATGTGGTTGCCATCCTAATCGGTAGCAGTTTTGTGCAATGCCTTTTGCCTTCTAGTCTTCAGAGGCAGGGTGACATAGCAGGTAAGAGCTTGGGTCCTGAAGTTAGATGGGGCTGGGTTTCAAATCTACCCTAGCCTTCAAAAGCTTCTGAGCCTCAGTCTCCAGACCTGCACAATGGTCTCCTATTAACACCTCCCTTACAAGATCCTTATAAAGACAGGAGATAACGTATGCAAAGCATGCATGGACATGGGCAGCACCCAGTAAATCACGGTTATTATGATTATTTATTCTTTTTGTCTGCCTTAATTCCATGGCTTTAATATTCCTTGGTGTTGAATATTTAGGTGGTTTTTAGTTTTTGTGTATTATAAACAATACTCTTTGTGAAAATATAGACTAATTCAGTACTTTGAATTATTTTATTTTTATTTTTTTGAGACAGGGTCTCGCTATGTTGCCCAGTCTGGAGTACAGTAGCACAATCGTGGCTCACTGCGGCCTCGATCTCCCAGGATCAAGCATTCCTCCTGCCTCAGCCTTCTGAGTAGCTGGGACCACAGGTGCATGCCACCATGCCTGACCAATTTTGTTTATTTTTGGTAGAGATCATGGCTCCCTACATTGCCCAGGCTGGTCTTGAACTCCTGAGCTCAAGCAGTCCTCTCTCTTCAGCCTCCCAAAGTGCTGGGATTACAGGCATGAGCCACCACACGTGGCCAAATGATCTTTTCACACTTTGTACCCTTTAGCTAATTGACAATAACAGGTACCTCATAGCATGATTATGAGAATTAAGTGAATTAATACATATAAAGTGCTCAGAACAGTGCCTGCCACCTGGCCCACTGTAGAAACGTGTTTGCCCGCTTTATCATTATAATGATTCCTCACACCTCCACCTGTCCTCCTGCATCATCACCCCACCCAACCCTGCCCCCACCCCCAGCTCTGGCACTCACAGCGGGGTTTAGATGATCCGCTGCTGCTCTGTCTGCCCTCTGTCAGGTGTCATTTTCCCCAGCTCTTGTAGAGAAATAATTCGATTTGCATCGTCTAAAACGTCAGCTGATTCAGAGCCCGAAATCAAGGGAAGGAAATGTCCTGGGAAGTACTGAAGAAGCCTCAGAGCTGCACGATCACCTGGGCTCGATTTCTGCTGCAACTTCATGGCCTCATTGACGTGGGCTTCGTGGGTGAGAAACAGGCAGATGGGTCGTCTCTCTCAGGGCAGTTGTTCACTATTCCAGGGAGAAGGGCCAAGCTGGAAGTGGGCAACATGGTGAGATTCTAAAGAAAGATCACAATCCCTGCCCATAACTGATTCTTTCAGTTTCATGGAGCATTTACCTTATTACCCGGGACATCTCAACAGGGCAGAAAGCCATTAGCTCTGAAGCCAGGCAAACATGAGTTCACACCTGGCTCAGACACCCACTGACTAGCTGGATAGCTTGGGTGAGGTAACGTCTCTGAGCCTTTGTTTCCTCTTCTCAGAAATGGGGACAATACTTTCCGCACAAGGCTGTGGCTTTGGTTTCAAGTGTGGTAAAATACATGTAACACAAAATGTACCTTCTCTTATTTATTTATTTATTTATATTTTTATTTTTTTGAGACGGGTTCTCACTCTGTGGCCCAGGCTGGAATGCTGTGGTGCGATCTCGGCTCACTGCAACCTCCGCCTCCCCAGTTCAAGCAATTTGCTTGCCTCAGCCTCCCAAGTAGCTGAGATGATAGGCATGTGCCACCATGCTTGGCTAATTTTGGTATTTTTAGTTGAGATGGGGTTTCGCCATGTTGGCCAGGCTGGTCTCAAACTTCTGGCCTCAAGGGATCTGTCCGCCTTGGCCTCCCAAAGTGCTGGGATTACAGGCATGTGCACCACACCTGGCCTCTTTTTTATTTTGTAATTTTGAGATAGGGTCTCACTCTGTTGCCCAGACTGGAGTGCAGCAGCATGATCACAGCTCACTGCAGCCTCGGCCTCTCGGGCTCAAGCGTTCCTCCTGCCTCACCCTCCCGAGTACCTGGGATTACAGGTAAGTGCTACTACACCCGGCCAATTTTTAAATTTTTTTGTGGCAACAGGATCTCGCTGTTGCGAGGGTTGGATAATGTACCTTCTTAACTATTTTAAGTGAATAGTTCAATGGCATTAAACACACAGGGTCGTTTTTGAGGATTAAGTGAAATAATGTATATAAAGTCTCTAGCATGCAAACTAGAGTACAGTGAGTGCTCCGTGGATACAAGGGCCCCTCTCAGGATTCCTCCTGCTATACGTGGTACACCATGTTGTGAAGGAGAGCAAGAAGGCCTCGGTGGGTTTGGGGCTGAAGTTCAAACCCTTGTTCCTCCCTTATCATGGCCTGGCTGCTCCATCTGCAGCCACTGCTTATCCCTGAGTTGGTTCTGTGTGGAAACCTTGTCTTGGGAGGAAGAGGCAGAGGAGCTGGCAGTCTCAGGAGATCTGTTTCCTGAGAGAACTACCCTCAAATATCCGATAGCCCTCATGGGAAAGAGGGAGCAGCCTTCTCAGGGTCTTTCCAAATAGATGAACGAGGCCAATGGGTGAAAATTCCAGGGAGCAGATTTCAACGTAATAGAAGGAGGCCATCTTGGCCATTGCCTGTGGACCTAAGACATGGGAAGTCACTCCTCAGTCTTTAGGGTAGTTTTTGGCTCCTGTTTTTTTTTTTTTTTTTTTTTTTTGAGACAGAGTCTTACTTTGTCACCCAGACTGGAGTGCAGTGGCGGCATTTTGGCTCACTGCAAACTCTGCCTCCTGGGTTCAAGCAATTCTCCTGCCTCAGCCTCCTGAGTAGCTGGGATTACAGGTGTGTGCTACCATGCCCAGCTAATTTTTTGTATTTTAACTAGAGACAGGGTTTTGCCATGTTGGTCAGGCTGGTCTCAAAATCCTGACTTCAAGTGATCCACCCGCCTCGGCCTCCCAAGACTGGAATTACAGGTGTGAGACACTGTGCCCGGCCGGTTTTTTTTTTTTTTTCGGACAGGGTCTCACTCTGTTGCCTAGCCTGGAGTGCAGTGGCATGATCATGGCATACTGCAACCTTGACCTCTCAGGCTCAAGCAGTCCTCATGGCTCAGCCTCCCAAGTAGCTAGCACCACAGGCACATACCACCATGCCTGGCTAATTGTTTTGATTTTCTGTAGAGACAAGGTCTCACTATGTTGCCCTGGCTTGTCTGGAACTCCCAGGCTCAAGTGATCCTCCCTTCTCGGCCTCACAAAGTGCTGAGATTTCAGGCATGAGCCACCACGCTTGGCCTGTTTTGATTTTTTGTTTAGTCAAAGCAATATAGCATGTAGTTTGAAAATTCAATTATAATGAAAGACTCCCAACAATAAACAAGTCTCCTTCCCCACTCCTTGCCCACCCAGGCAGGCTCCTCTGCAGTGGCAACTCTTCTAGCTATTTCTTCTGGTTCTTATCTCCACATTTCCAAATAATGTGCTCACTCATATATTTCTTCATTTATCAATTTTAGGAAATATCTGTTGGTTTTCTGTTACTGGTACATGAGGATTTGATGTTTTCACACAACCTCCATCCTCTGATCACACATTTTAGTTAAATAAATATTTGGTGTATAGTTATTGTGATTACAAATCATTTCAGTCTTTACCACATCTTAAAAACCACTATAGGATCTGGCTCCTGGCTCCATGTCCCCCTCACCTCCAGCTGTTTCCCTCTCTTTCACTCATCTCCAGCATCGCTGGCCTCTCTGGCTTTTCAGACCTGAGAACACTCCTGCCCCAGGACCTTTGCACTCGCCCTTCTCTCCATCAGAGTGCGCCCCTCCCTGACATTTCCTGTCCGCTTCCTTATTTTATTCCCGACTCTGTTAAAATGTCACCTGATTAGAGAGAACTTCCTGGCTCTCCTATCTAAAATAATACCCTCACTGCCATCCACTTACTCAGCTTTACTTTTCTTCACAGATGTCACACACACACACACACACACACACACACACACCCTGACATCATATCATATACTTATTGACTTGAATATCAATTATATATTTATTGAGGGCAGGAACTTTGTTTACTGTTAGGTTTCCCCGGGCCTGGAAACATGCCTGGTGCATAGACAGCTGTCAGTAAACCTTTTAGAGTAAAGGAATGCTAAGCCTGTTGACTTACTGTGCTTTAATTTCGTTGTTTGTACAATTTCCTACCCTCCCTCTCCCCAAAGTTAATATTTATCTTGGTTTTTCACTTTGCTTTGTATGTAGCACATCCTCCAACAGACCTTCAATCCAAGTTGTTCATACAAATGAATCAGATAATCTGCTGTGTTAAAATTCCCCTCTGCATTCAAAAGCAATGCAGGAATCAGATAAATTGAGATAAAATATCCACATTGTTAGATAAAGGGGCATGGAGGACAGAACTTAGATTGGTAGCCAAGCATCTTTGACCACGGCCCACTCCTTGCATTAGACCTCCTCTTGGAATTGTGGGCGGCCCCTCCAAGGAGGCGGAGCATGCTCCGGGATCCGACCACAGGCAGGCAAGACTGTGTTGTGCAGATAACAACCCTCTCCAGAGGGAAAAGAGGCACCTCACACGCTGAGGCCTTTCGTGGCATCACCAATCAATAATTCTCACCTTCTTCTCCTGGGAAGAAGGAGGGAGTGGGCAAGTGGGCTGAGAGAAAGGCCACAGTTACTCTTTCAAACACTTTTGGAGGGATGGAAGTTCCTATTAATAGCTCAGATTAGAGAAAGGGAAGAGACAGAGGATCTTCCTCCTCCTCCTCTATTAGTTGCTTTTTTTTTTTGGTTGAGACAGAGTCTTGCTCTGTCACCCAGGCTGGAGTGCAATGGTGCAATCTTGGCTTACTGCAACCACCCCATCCCAGGTTCAAGCAATTCTCGTGCCTCAGCCTCCCAAGTAGCTGGGATTATAGGCGCCCGCCCCACCACGCCCGGCTAATTTTTGTATTTTTAGTAGAGATGAGGTTTCACCATGTTGGCTAGGTTGGTCTTGAACTCCTGGACTCAAGCGATTTGCCCACTTTGGCCTCCCAAAAGTGCTGGGATTACAGGCGTGAGCCACTGTGCCTGGCCCTCTATTAGTTCCTTTTTATTCCCTCTGGTATTCACCTCCTGGAGCTCTGTTTACCTGTACCAGCCTGCAAGGGTGACTCTCTAGCCCTATTATCCTGGGATTTTCCCTCATTGTCACCTTGTGAATTTCCTCACCTCCCTCCTTGTTGCATTTCCTGTTCCCTAGGTTGCATTTTAGTGGAGCACAGCCTGCAGTGGCTTACCAAAAAAAAAAAAAAAAGGTGCATGGCACCAAAGTTCCCAATGCCTGGCAGACTGAAAATATCTTCACCCACCCTCATAATGATTAATAGTTTGGCTGGGTACATAGTCTGTGTCAGAAATTACCTTTTCTCGTAATTTTGAAGGCTTTGCTCCACTGTGTTTTTGCTTTTGTTACCGCTGTTAGAAGTTTGATGTCATTCTAATTTCTTGATCTTTTTATGTGATTGGCTTTTTCTCTGTGAAATATTTTAGGAGCTGCACTAGTTTTCTGTTGCTGTTGTAATAGATAACCAAAAATGTAGCAACTTAAAACAACACGAACATTTTTTTTGGAGACAGAGTTTCGCTCTTGTCACCCAGGCTGGAGTGTAGTGGCATAATCTCTGCTCACTGCAGCCTCCACCTCCCAGGTTCAAGCAATTCTCCTGCCTCAGCCTCCTGAGTAGCTGGGATTACAGGCGTGCACCCCCGGCTAATTTTTGTATTTTTAGTAGAGATGTGGTTTCACCATGTTGGCTAGGTTGGTCTTAAATCCCTGACCTCAGCAATCTGCCCTCCTTGGCCTCCCAAAGTGCTGGGATTACAGGCGTGAGCCACCACGCCAGTCAAACTTATTATTTTATAGTAGATCAGAAGTCCAACATGGATCTCACTGGGCCGTCTAAGTGTTGGCTGGATGCATTCCTTCCAGAGGCTCTAGGAGAGAATCTGTCTTCTTGCATTTTCAGCTTCCAGAAGCTGCCCACTTTACTTGGCTCATGGTCCCTTCCTTCATCTCAAAGCCAGCAGTCTTGGGCCAAGTCCTTCACAGACTGCCATTTGTCCAGTTCTACCTTTTGTGCCTCTCTCTACAACTTTTAAGGACTCTTGTGGTTATACTGGACCCATCCAGATAATCCAGGATAATCTCCCTGTGTTAAAATCAGATGATTAGCAAGCTCAAGTCCCCGTTGCCATAACCTAACAAATTCACAGGTTCTGGGGATTAGAACATAGACATCCTGGGGCAAGGGGCAGTTATCCTGCCCATCACAGGATCTTTGTTTATTTCCAATGTTCTGAAATTTAATGACAATATGCCTTGATGATAGGTATTTTTTTTTCTTTTTCATTTGTTCACTGTGCTAAGTAATTGGTGAGTCTTTCATTCTAGAAACTCATGTTCTTCAGTCCTGGAGGTTTTCTTGCATTTCTTCATTGAAAGCTTCTTCTATTTTCTTTTTTGCTTCCCTACCCTGCCCCCAGAACTCTTATTAGCCAGAAACTGAACCTCCTGGTCTGTGTCACTCGTTTTGTTATTTGATTCCATACCACTATTTCTTTCTTTCTTTTTTTTTTTTTTGAGATGGAGTCTCACACTCTCGCCTTGGCTGGAGTGCAGTGGCGCCATCTCGGCTCACTGCAAGCTCCACCTCCCAAGTTCACGCCATTCTCCTGCCTCAGCCTCCCGAGTAGCTGGGACTACAGGTGCCCGCCACCACGCATGGCTTTTTGTATTTTTAGTAGAGACAGGGTTGCACCATGTTAGCCAGGATGGTCTCAATCTCCTGACCTCGTGATCTGCCCACCTCGGCCTCCCAAAGTGCTGAGATTACAGGCGTGAGCCACCACGCCCAGCCTATACCACCTATTTCTTTATCTTTTTATTCTACCTTTAATAGAAGAGTTCCACAATTTTTTTTTTTTTTTTTTTTTTTTTTTTGAGATGGAGTCTCACTCTGTCGCTGGGGCTGGAGTGCAGTGGCTGGATCTCAGCTCACTGCAAGCTCCGCCTCCTGGGTTCACGCCATTCTCCTGCCTCAGCCTCCCAAGTAGCTGGGACTACAGGCACCCGCCACCTCGCCTGGCTAATTTTTTGTATTTTTAGTAGAGACGGGGTTTCACCGTGTTAGCCAGGATGGTCTCGATCTCCTGACCTCGTGATCCGCCCGTCTCGGCCTCCCAAAGTGCTGGGATTACAGGCTTGAGCCACCACGCCCGGCCTAAGTTCCACAATTTTATCTTCTATTGAATTTAAAACTTTTGCTATGAAAATTTTATTTCCAAAAGCTCTTTCTAAAATAAGTAAGCTGGGCACAGGGATGCAGGCCTTTAGTCCTAGCTACTTGGGAAGCTGAAGCAGGAAGATCCCTTAAGCCCAGGAGTTCGAGTCTAGCCTGGGCAACACAGTAAGACTCTTGTCTCTAAAATAAATAAATCAATAGGCCAGGCACAGTGGCTCACGCCTGTAATCCTAGCACTTTGGGAGGCCAAGGTGGGCAGATCACCTGAGGTCAGGAGTTCAAGACCAGCCTGGCCAACATGGTAAAACCCCGTTTCTACTAAAAATACAAAAATTAGCTGGGCGTGGGAGTGGGCGCCTATAATCCCAGCTACTCAGGAGGCTGAGGTGGGAGAACTGCTTGAACCCAGGAGGCGGAGGTTGCAGTGAGCTGAGATTGCACCACTGCACTCCACCCTGGGCGACAAGAGCAAAACTCCATCTCAAAAAATATATATATTTTTTTTTATTAAAGACAAGGTTTCACTCTTTTGCCTAGACTGGTCTCCAACTCCTGACTTCGAGCAATCCTCCTACCTTGGCCTTCCAAAGTGTTGGGATGACAGGCAAGAGCCATCACACCTACCCCTCATCCCCTCCTTTCTATTTTTACTGTTACTGCCTTAGGTTAGGTTGTCATCCCTGTATCTTGGACAATTACAAGAATCTCCTAAATGGTTTCCCTGGCTCCAATATCATTACCTTCCAATAGCTATGCTGGCAACGGAACTGGCATTAAATTGCAAAAACCTGATTATTCTGTCTCCTCTTTAAATCCATCAAGAGCTCCTCTGCTGCTTTCAGATTAATTTCCAAAAGGCCTTTAGCATGTCAGGACGGAGGAGAGAAGAGTTGAATTTGGAGGTTTTAGAACATGGATGATGTCCAGGAGACAATATCCAGTTACATCTTAAGAAAACAGTACCCAACCAGGCTTCCTTCAGCCACGCACTGATGTCTTTGCATTGCTCCATTTCATAGTCATGCTTCTTAAGAAAGGTGCCTCTGCATCATTTCAGTTCTTGTTCATTTTTTGGATAATTTGGCTTCTGTCCCCAAAACACCAGAGAAACCACTCTTCTAACATCACCATTGGATAATTTTCTTTTTTTTCTTTCTTTCTTTTTTTTTTTTTTTGAGACAGAGTCTTGCTCCGTCACCCAGGCTGGAGTGCAGTGGCACAATCTCGGCTCACTGCAACCTGTGCCTCCTGCGTTCAAGCAATTCTCCCGCCGCAGCCTCCCAAGTAGCTGGGACTACAGGTGTGCACCACCACGCCTGGCTAATTTTTTATATTTTTAGTAGAGATGGGGTTTCACCGTGTTAACCAGGATGTTCTCGATCCCCTGACCTCGTGATCCGCCTGCCTTGGCCTGCCAAAGTGCTGGGATTACAGGTGTGAACCACCATGCCCAGCTGGATACTTTTCTTTGCATTTTAAAAGGTTTAATTTAGAAATAATTTCAGATTTACAAAAAGTTGCAAATATAGTAAAAAATAAAACCCAAAACCCACATATACTTTACCCAGCTCCCCTAAAGTGCATCATACATAACCTCAATACAATTAACAAAACCAGAAAATTAACACTGATAGCATTAACTAATCTATACACCTTAATTTAAATTTTGTCATTTGTTCTGCTAATGGGACAGAATCCAATCCAGGATCACACATTGTGTTAGATTGTGTATTAGTCCATTCTCATGCTGCTAATAAAGACATACCCCAGACTGGGTGCTTTATAAAGGAAAGAGGTTTCATTGATTCATAGTTCAGCATGGCTGCGGAGGCCTCAGAAAACTTATAGTCAGCTGAGCACAGTGGCTCATGCCTGTAATCCCAGCACTTTGGGAGGCTGAGGCAGGTGGATCACCTGAGGTCAGGAGTTCAAGACCAGCCTGGCCAGCATGGTGAAACCCCATCTCTACTAAAAGTACGAAAATTATCTGGGTGTGGTGGCATGCGCCTGTAATCCCAGCTACTCAGGAGGAATCGCTTGAACCCAGGAGGCAGAGGTTGCCGTGAGCTGAGATCACTCCACAGCACTCCAACCTGGGTGGGGAAACCATAGAGGAGATTCTTGTAATTGTCCAAGACAGAGGGATGACAACCTAACCTGAGAGCAGAGGTTGCAGTGAGCCTAGATCACTCCACAGCACTCCAGCCTGGGCAACAGAGCGATACTCAAAAAATATATGTCAGGTTATATGGCAAGGGGGAATTAAGGTTGCAGAGGGAATTAAGGTACAAGCTGGAATTAAGGTTGCTAGTTGCTGGTATGGGTAGATTAATCCAGATTATCCTAGCAGGCCCAATACAATCACAAAAGTCCTTATATATGGAAGAGGGAAGCAGAAGAGACAGAACTAGAGAGATGGCAGCAGCTTGAGGACTCAGCCTGAAATTGCCGGCTTTGAAGATGGAGGAATGGGGCAATGAGCCAAGAACTGTGGGAGGGCTCTGGAAGAAAAGGCAAAGGAAATGATTTCTCTTGTAGAGCTTTAAGCAGGAACATGGTCTTGTGAAGCCTTGATTTTAGCCCAGTGAGACTCATTTCAGGCATCTGACTCATGGAAGTATAAGATAATAAATTTGTGTTGATTTAAGCCATTATGTTTGGGATAATTTGTTATAGCAGCAAAGGTGAACTAATACAGATTTTGATACCTAGACGTGGGGTGCTGCTGTAACAAATGCCTAAAAATGTGGAATTGAGCAGTGAGAAGAGGCTGGAAGGGTTTTGAGGAGCTTGATAGAAAAAACCTGAATTGCCTTGAACGGGCTGTTAGTAGAAATATGGATGTTAATAATTCTGCCAGTCAAGTCCCAGAAAGAAGTGAGGGACATGGGAGAGAAAACATATATCACCCCAGAGAATACCAAAATCATCACAAACAAGCTGTTGGTAGAAATATGGATATTAAACACATTGCTGATGAGGGCTTGTTTTACTCCATTTTCTATTGCTATAACAGAGTACCACAGACTGAGTAGTGTATAAAGAATAGAAGTCGGCCAGGCATGGTGGCTCACGCCTGTTATCCCAGCACTTTGGGAGGCTGAGGTGGGTGGATCACTTGAGGTTAGGAATTCAAGCCTAGCCTGGCCAACATGGTGAAACCCCTCTCTACTAAAAAAAAAATATATATATATAAAGTTAGCTGGGCATGGTGGTGGGTGTCTGTAATCTCGGCCTCTCAGGAGGCCGAGGCAGGAGAATCACATGAACTCAGGAGGTGGAGGTTGCAGTGAGCCGATATCCATCTCTATTGCACTCTAGCCTGGGTGACAAGAGCGAAACTCTGTCTCAATAATAATAATAATAATAACAGAAGTCTACTTGGCTCATGGTTCTGGAGGCTGGGAAGTCCAAGACATGGCACTGGCATCTGTTGAGGGTTATCCTGTGGTAGGAGGCATCACATGGCAAATGAGCATGTAAGAGAGATAGTTTTATCCTTTTACCAAAAGCCCACTCCTACTATGACTATAAGTACTGAAACTAACCCACTCTTATAACAGCATTAATCTATTAATGAGGGCAGAGCTCTGATGACCTAATCAGCTCTTAGAGGTCCCACCTCTTAATACAGTCACAATGGCAAATAAATTTTAACATGAGTTTTGGAGGAACATTTAAATGACAGCAGGGGTCAATTATTGGAATAGAAGTAAGGGAATCCTTGTTATGTAGTGGCAGAAAGCTGAGCAGAATTGTGTACTGCAGTCATATGGAGAGCAGAATTTATAAATGATGTGATTGGACATTTAGCTGAGGACATTTCCAATCAATGCATTGAAGATGCAGCATTGTTTCTTCTTGCTGTTTATAGCAAAATGCAAGAGGAAATAAATCGAATGAGGGGAAAATTGTTAAAGAGGACTGAGGACTTGGATTATTTGGGAATTTATCAGGCTAGATTGCAAAAGATGTTAAAATTAAGATATTCACTATCAGGAACGCATGCTGTATAGGAAGACCCAAAGGTATCTAGACAACATTTGGGAATACCTTAGAAAGATTAAAAAAAAAAAAAAAAAAGTCACATGAAAGGCTCTTTAGACCAGGCACGGTGGCTCAAATCTGTTATTTCAACACTTTGGGAAGCCGAGGTAGGAGAATCACTTGAACCCAAGTGTTTAAGACCAGCCTGGGCAACAGAGTGAGGTCCTGTCTCTAACAACAACAACAAAAAACAGTGACATGCCTAACAGTGGCACGTGTCTGTAGTCCTAGCTACTCAGGAGGCTGAGGTGGAAGGATCCCATGAGCCTAGGAAGTTGAAGCTACAATGAGCCCTCATAGCACCACTGCACTTCAGCCTGGGTGACAGAGTGAGATCCTGGATCAAAAAAAGAAAAACAAACAAACAAAAAAGAAGGTTGTTTAAAGAGTGTGGGATTCACAAGAACCCCAGTCATCTTGGCAAAAACCAAACATAGACAAAGGGTTATCTTGAAAGGATTTGTGCATGAGCCTCTTAGCTAATGGAATGAATCCCCATGATATTCACAGGAAACCCACTAGGCTCTTGAGAATTTTATTCCAGTAGAAATACTGCCAGCTTGGACTGAAAGGGAGAGAGAGAGGATGAAATGTAAGAAGATTGTGGATCCCCAAAATTCTACTGGCAAGAAACAGGCTGGTAAAACTATTCGGCTGCAAATACCAGCTACATTTTGTGAAAAAGGAATGATGACTCAGAGGGCCAAGGTTTGAACCCAGAGGGTCGGGTGGAGCCTTGAACCACATTGCCAGGTCTTGAAAACTAATGTTGTTTGCCTAGATAGATAGATAGATAGATAGTTTTTTTTTTTTTTTTTTTTTTTTTTTTTTGAGACAGAGTCTCGCTCTGTCACCCAGGCTGGAATGCAATGGCATGATCTCAGCTCACTGCAACCTCCACTTCCCAGGCTCAAGTGATCCTCCCACCTCAGCCTCTTGAAAAGGTGGACTACAGGCATGCGTCACCATGCCTTGGCTACTTTTTTTTTTTTTTTTGGTAGAGACGGGATTTCACCATGTTGTCCGGACTGGTCTTGAACTCATGATCCGCCCACCTTGGCCTCCCAAAGTGCTGGGATTACAGGTGTGAACACCACCACTCCTGGCCTGCCTGGATAGATTTTGAAATTGTATGGGACTGGTGCTTCCTTTTTTACTTCTGTTTTCTCCCTTTTTTGAATGGGAATGTCTACAATTGCTATCTTATGCCTGTCTCACCATTGTATCTTGGGAACAGATAACTTGTTTTCTATTTTCAAACATCCACGGATGGAGAGAAGTTTTGCTCCATGAGGGACTGTACCAACAGCCTCATCTGTATTTTATTTAAATGATATAGATGATGAGATTTGGGACTTTTGAGCCGATGAGACTTCAATGACATTTTGGATTTCAGTTGTTGCTGCAATGGGTTGAGACTTTATGGGTGAATATATTTTTGCACTTAGGACAGATGTGAATCTTTGGGAACCAGAGGGCAAACTAAGTTTGTGGCAATTTGTTATATCAAAAACAGGAATTTTACACATGGACCAATGGATATTAATAGGTACTTTTCAACCTACAATATCTCATTCCATATGTTGGCTTTCTTGCCCCGATATATTTCTGTTTTCCTTGCTTCTCTTGAGACTTCTCAGTCTTTTTTTTTAAAAAAGCATTTTTAAATAATAGAGATGGGGGTCTTGCTATTTTGACCAGGCTGGTCGTGAACTTCTGGCCTCAAGTGATCCTCCCATCCAGGCCTCTCAAAGTACTGGGATTACAGTACTACCATGCCTGGCCAGAGAATTCTCGGTCTTTATGCTGACTCCTCTACCTGTCTCTTAGATGTCTGCACTGTTCAGAATTCTGTCGTAGACCATTCTCTTCTCCATGAGCACACTCTGTTTGCATAGTCCAACCCATTCCCTAGAATTCTACCTCTACCTATATCCAAATTTGGATCTCCAGTCCAGCCCTCTTTCCTGAGTCCTGGACACAGGTAATCATCTGCTTCCAGCACATCTCCGTGTGACTGTTCTAGCAGACATTGCAATCTCATCCTTTCATTGTTCACCTTGCATGCTTCCAGTGCACCAGCCATTCACAGTTCTTTGCTGAGCAAAGCGCACATTTCCTTGCAGCTGTGACTGTTTGGATGGAATGCTCTTCTCTCCATTCTTCCTCCTGGCTAAAAGATGTCTTTCAAGACTCGTGTCAAGAAATGGGACCAGGCGCGGTGGCTCATGCCTGTAATCACAGCACTTTGGGAGGCCGAGGCAGGTGGATCACCTGAAGTCAGGAGTTCAAGACCAGCCTGGCCAACATGGCGAAACCCCATTTCTACTAAAATGCAAAATTTAGTTGGGCGTGGTGGTGTGTGCCTGCAATCCCAGCTACTCGGGAGGCTGCCTATCACTTGAACCCAGGAGGCAGAGGTTGCAGTGAGGCAAGATTGCACCACTGCACTCCAGCCTGGGCGACAGAGCAAGACTCCATCTTAAAACAAAAACAAACAAACAAACAAAAAACAACAACAAAAGAAAACGACTACTTAACACAGGAACAGAGATCCAAATAAAGAAAGAAAAAACAAAAAATAAACATAAAATAAAGAAATGACTAATTTGGGAAACTTTCTCTCTTCCTTGGATTTCAACCTGCATCCCTCTTCTGTTTGCCTTTAATAGCCCCACAGCATCACTACAGACACCCATTAATGTGTTCATCCAGCAAGTATTGACTGAGCATGTCAGGTCCTCCAGGCACTGCCCGAGGCTCTAGGATACAAAGGTGAACAGGACTTGGTCTCCACATTCACACTGGAGTTTAGAGAAGGAAACAACTAATTTGTCAACTCCAACATGCTGCATTACAAGTCAAGGAAGACTGGGGATAGAAAGAAGTATAGGAAATGGCATTTCAGACAGCAATCTATGCACACCTGGAGACTGGAGAAAGAAGGATGTTTTCGAAGACCTCAAGATTTCTCTGGGCCAGGTGCAATAGCTCATGCCTGTAATCCCAGCTACTGAGGAAGCTGAGGCGAGAGAATCTCCTGAGCCTAGGAGTAGTGTAAGTGCGAATGCGTTACTGCACTCCAGCCTGGTTGACAGAGCGAGACCTTATCTCGATAAATCAATAAATAAACAAACAAACAAATTCCTCTGAAATTTAGAAGGGGGTGGTGGTAGGCTGTGAGATACAAAACCAGAGAGGTTGACAGGAGCCCTGATCAAGTCCCAACTCCTTTGATCTTGCAGAGCAAAGGGAGCCTTTGGAGGCATTAAAAGGGGACTACTGTGGCAATAGTCTGGAAAATGGATTGGAAGGGAAACTGATAGAAGAGGTTACAGTTACCCAAGTAAGAGATAATGGTGACTAGTGGGGATGGAGAGATGTTGGGAAGATATAGTTGTTGGATATTAGAAGACAGGCAGAGTTTGAGGCTGATACTTAAGGGCCTTTCATTTTTGTCTCCCCTACAAGTCGGTCTTACTCACCTTAGCAGCCACAGCAATTAGAAAAATGCCTGGTACCTACGGGGTGCTTGACAAATATGTCCTGAATTCCATTTCTTCAGAATGACTGCATTTTAAAAATTAAAATGCAAGATAATGTAACTAGACAGAATTTGAAAATGAGATTGTCCTGGGAAAACCCGGGTGGCTGTGGTGCTGTACTTAGGGAGAAACTTCCAGGAGAGATGCGGGTCTGCTATTCTCTTGGCCCTCTTGCTTGGTCCTGCAATGAAAATTGCATTTAATCATCCTCCATTTTTCTCAGAGAGTGAGAAAATCCACTTGATTGGTGTGAATAGCTGTAAATTAGCATAAAAAATATTCTAAAGTAATTCTAAGGAATCTTATCTTTTGCCTGAGAATCTGCCAGCAGAGACCTAGCTGGGTTTCCTGGGTCCTTGTCGTTATTGTGAGTGAAGCTTTTGCGGTGGATTAAGACATGGATCAGTTTAGTCTAGTGGAATGAATGTCAGTCAGGGATAACTGGTTTCAGAACCCAGATCAACCACTTACTCTGAAACTGAATAGGTTATTTAGGCTTTTTCAGTCTAATCTATTCTACAGAGACAATGATCCCTATCTTATACCCAGGTAAGACTTCCTACGTTTATTATGGACCTCAGGCACGCATAGGGTCCTTTCTCCAGCAGTCGACATTTGCAAGGTCAGCTGTACATTTATCTTCAGTGTAGCTTGAGAAGATTTAGTGCCCTTCTTGTGGAGCCATTAATTCTTCAAGTAGGGTTCAGCCAGAAGGACCCACTCCTGAACACAGAGCACTTAAAAGGCCAGCGCTGTGGGTGAGGGGAGCCAGTTCCTCTTTTCTTTCTTTCTTTCTTTTTTTTTTTTTTGAGATGGAGTCTCACTTCGTTGCCCAGGCTGGAGTGCAGTGGCACGATCTCGGCTCACTGCAAACCCTGCCTCCCAAGTTCAAACAATTCTCCTGCTTCAGCCACCCAAGTAGCTGGGACTACAGGCACGCGCCACCAAGCCCACTTAATTTTTGTATTTTTAGTAGAGATGGGGTTTCACCATGTTGTCTAAGCTGGTCTCAAACTCCTGACCTCAAGTGATCTGCCCTCCTCGGCCTCGCCAGAGAGCCAGTTTCTGATCTAGGAAATGTTTCACTGTGGCTGGGTCCATGGGGCAGTTGCTATTGTTTCCCAGATAATAACACAGGCAACTAGCTGGGCACGGTGGCTCATGCCTGTAATCCCGGCATTCTGGGAGGCTGAGGTGGGTGGATCACCTGAGGTTGGGAGTTCGAGACTAGCCTGACCAATATGGAGAAACTCCGTCTCTATTAAAAATACAAAATTAGCTGGGTGAGGTGGGGCAAGCCTGTAATCCCAGCTACTCAGGAGGCTGAGGAGGAGAATTGCTTCAACCTGGGAGGCAGAGTTTGTGGTGAGCCAAGATCGCGCCACTGTACTCCAGCCTGGGCAACAAGAGCGAGACATCATCTAAAAAAAAAAAAATAATAGCCGGGCGTGGTGGCTCACACCTGTAATCCCAACACTTTGGGAGGCAGAAGCAGGTGGATCACGAGGTCGGGAGATCGAGACCACGGTGAAACCCCTTCTCTACTAAAAATACAAAAAATTAGCCAGGCGCAGTAGCAGGTGCCTGTAGTCCCAGCTACTCAGGAGGCTGAGGCAAGAGAATGGCATGAACCCGGGAGGCGGAGCTTGCAGTGAGCCAAGATGGCGCCACTGCACTCCAGCCTGGGCGACAGAGCGAGACTCCATCTCAAAAAAAAAAAAAAATATATATATATATATGTGTGTGTGTGTGTGTATATATATGTGTATATATATAATAAAATAATAACACCAGCAACCATGAATATAGAACTTCTTATGTGCCAGGTATTGTTCTAAGCACCTCATGTATATTTTGTTCTGGAGAAATGGACTTCTGGTAGACTGCCCTAACTCCCACCCTGGCAGGGAGTGGTGAGTCCCTAGAGAGGGCCAGTCCACCTTGGGCTCACTGCATTTTCTTTTCTTTTTTTTTTTTTTTTGAGACGGAGTCTCGCTCTGTTGCCCATGCTGGAGTGCAGTGGCCGGATCTCAGCTCACTGCAAGCTCCCCCTCCTGGGTTTACGCCATTCTCCTGCCTCAGCCTCCGGAGTAGCTGGGACTACAGGTGCCCGCCACCTCGCCTGGCTAGTTGTTTTTTTTTTTGTTTTTTTTTTTAGTAGAGATGGGGTTTCACCGTGTTCGCCAGGATGGTCTCCATCTCCTGACCTCGTGATCCGCCTGTCTTGGCCTCCCAAAGTGCCGGGATTACAGGCTTGAGCCACCGTGCCTGGCTGGGCTCACTGCATTTTCTCATATCCATTCTTATTCATGGTCTCCAACACAGTGATCCTTGGGGAAACTGAGGAAACTCAACAACAATTTGTAAAATAGAGGCAAGAATAATGGCTGTTTCCTCTGCATAGAAGCAGAGCAGCATGGCTTGGAATTGAGCATATCTGATTGGAACTCAGAGAGTCACATCCTGAATGGGAAAGTTACTGGCTTCTCTCCACACCCAAGATTTCCTGGTAAAGTGAGATCATCGTATTTGATTTCCAGGGTCTCAGTCAGAGGACAGCTGCTAGCCCCACAGAGGACAGCTGCTGGCACAGCGTTTGGTGTATAATAGGCACCTCAGCAGACACTGTTCCCCTCCCCAGTGAATTGCCCTGCTTTCTGTCCTCTCTCCTTGCATCTGCCTCCCTAATGTTTTCACCCTTTAAGACCTAGCTGACCTAGCTGAAGTTGAAGAACTTTCCAGGTCCCCTCGACCATGTTTTCACTCTTCAAGACCTAGCTGAAGTTTAAGAACTTTCCGGGCCCCCTCCACCACTTCCCACTGGAATATCATCCCCTGCCCTGGCATGGATGTGGATGGCACTCAACACTTCCTGTGTTCTCTGCTAAACCGTGAAGGCCTTGAAGGCTGGGACACCATCTTTTAATTGCTCAACAAATATCTGGAACATCAAAGGTGAGCACAGATGTGAAAATACCTTATTTGTAATTTGGAATATTATATTTAAAAAAAGGTGGCCGGGCGCGGTGGCTCAAGCCTGTAATCCCAGCACTTTGGGAGGCCGAGACGGGCGGATCATGAGGTCAGGAGATCAAGACCATCCTGGCTAACACGGTGAAACCCTGTCTCTACTAAAAAATACAAAAAACTAGCTGGGCGTGGTGGCGGGTGCCTGTAGTCCCAGCTACTCGGGAGGCTGAGGCAGGAGAATGGCGTGAACCCGGGAGGCGGAGCTTGCAGTGAGCTGAGATCTGGCCACTGCACTCCAGCCTGGGCAACAGAGCAAGACTCCGTCTCAGAAAAATAAATAAATAAATAAAAATAAAAAAATAAAAATAAATAAATAAAGGTTTAAAAAACGTCTTTTTAATTCTTGGGGAGTAGTACTGTTTCTAAAAGAGAAATTTTGTTGTTTTTGTAATTTTTAAATTTTGATGTAACTTCAAACACAGAAAAGTTACAGTTACAAAGAGTTCCTGTAAGTAAGCCTTTTACCAAGATCCACCAGTTATCCGCATTTTACCCCATTCACTTTGTCATCCTTTTCTGAATATGTTTATACAGATGCATGTTTTTCTGAACTATTTGTAACCGGGAGACATGGTGCTCCTTTACCCCTAAATATTCAGTGTGTATTTCCTAATAATGGTGCTCTTTTCCTTTTTTTTTTTTTGAGATGGAGTCTTGCTGTTGTCGCCTGAGCTAGGGTGTAATGTTGCGATCTCAGCTCACTCCAACTTCTGCCTTCCAGGTTCCAGCAATTCTCCCACCTCAGCCTCCGAGTAGCTGAGATTACAGGTGCCCGCCATCACAGCCAGCTAATTTTTGTATTTTTAGTAGAGACGGGGTTTCACCATGTTGGCCAGGCTGGCCTCCAACTCCTGACTTCAGATGATCCACCGACCTCAGCCTCCCAAAGTGCTGAGATTATAGGCGTGAGCCACCACACCCGGCTGTTTGTTTTTTTTTAAGAAGGTAGAAGAATTGAGGCTGAGGGTCCCAGATTTTCCTGTGAAAGCTTCAGCAAAGGCCCCAGGTGCGTGGGGTACACAATATCTGAAAAGATGGAGCCGAGGGTGGGTGCAGAGAAGATTGTGCCTCAGGACCCCAAAAAGAAGGGCAAGGTGAAGAAAGGCAGCACACCTAAAGCTCCTTGTGGGGAATGTGAAAAAACACCATCCCGAGCACCTTGGCAGGAGCTTCCCAGCAGGATGTCGGCAGACTCCTGATCTCCATGGACCAGTCCAGCTCCAGAAGGACGTTTCCAGCTAACAGGGGTGAGATCCCAAAGGGCTTGGAAAGAAAGTGTTTCTTTCCAGAAACCAAGTCAACCAAAGACATGTCCTCTGGCCTTGGAGGTATCGGAGGTCAGCTTGTGGTCCCTAGGAAAAGAGAGTCACACCAGTTGGTCTTTCTGCCCAATAAATAAGAAGCATATAAGGCCTTTGGCCTCCTAGGAAAGTACTTGATGGTGCACATTATGAAGGAGTGAAATAGCAGGATCTGCAAGAACTCTCAAAACACGGAATGGATAAACAAAATGTGGTATATACACACAACTGAATATTATTCACTAAAAGGAAGGAAAATTTACAAGAAAGGAAATTCTGATGCATGCTACAACGTGGGTGAATCTGGATGACATGATGCTAAGTGAAATAAGCCCAATACAAAAGGAGAAAATACAGTATGATACCACTTATATGAAGTACCTGGAACAGTCAAATTCATGGAAACAGAAAGTAGAATGGTGATTGCCAGGGGCTTGAGGAAGGAGAGAATGCAGAGTTAGTGTTGAATGGGTACAGAGTTTCAGTTTTGCAAGACAAAAAGAGTTCTGGTGAGGGATGATGGTGATGCTTGGACAACAGTGTGAATGTACTTGATGCCACTGAATTGTACACTTAAAAATGGTTAAGATGGTAAATTTTAGCTTGTGCCTGTAATCCCAGGACTTTGGGAGGCTGAGGTGGGCGGATCACGAGGTCAGGAGATTGAGACCATCCTGGCTAACATGGTGAAACCCCGTCTCTACTAAAAATACAGAAAGTTAGCCAGACGTGGTAGCCCACGCCTGTAGTCCCAGCTACTCAGGAGGCTGAGGCAAGAGAATACCTTGAACCTCGGAGGTGGAGGTCACAGTGAGCTGAGATCGTGTCACTGCACTCCAGCCTGGGTGACAGAGACAGACTCCATCTCAAAAAAAAAAAAAAAAGAAAATAATAATTATAATAAAAGGATTTTTTTTGGAGAATTTTAGCTTATCAATACTAAAATTCTATAATTCTTTTTTTGAGATGGAGTCTCACTCTGTTGCCCAGGCTGGAGTGCAATGGCACAATCTGAGCTCACTGCAAAGTCTGCCTCCCAGGTTCAAGCAATTCTCCTGCCTCAGCCCCTCTTGAGTAGCTGGGATTACAGGCACCCTCCACCATGCCTGGCTAATTTTTGTATTTTTAGTAGAGATGGGTTTTCACCATGTTGCCCAGGCTGGTCTTGAACTCCTGACCTCAGGTGATCCACCCACCTCAGCCCCCCCAAAGTGCTAGGATTACAGGCATGAGCCACCACACCTGGCCTATAATTCTGTTTTTAAAAAGCAGAAGATATCAGAAATGGGGATCCCCCAGTCCTGACTCAACCCCTTCATCTCTCAAATAAGGAAACTGAAGCTGGGGTTCTTCTGTGGCTTGCAGCTGAATCCTGATGGGAATTGGACCTAGAACCCTGGGAGAATGCTGGGAGAACAGAGAACATGGTGTTTGCCAGGGCCTCCAAGGACACAGTCACAGAGAGGGGGCTGTGAAGATGGCAACACAGCGGCAGTAAAAGTAACTTCCAAAGACGACAGGAAAGTCTTTTTATTGCAGAGGTGACATTTGAACTGGTAACAAACCAACCATAGGTGTTTGCCAGGTGGAGAAAATGTAAGCTAAAAAGATAAAAATCTAGGGATCAGTATGTATAACCACAGATCAGTACATGTAACACAGAAGGGTGTTTCTCAGCCACAAAAGATGATATTGAGGAGAGAGGCCATTTCTCTTACTGTCTCCTGTCTCCAGAGAAAAGGAAGAAGTAAAAACTGAAAAATAACAGACTGATCGGACACCACTGGCCAGGCCTATAGGTTAAAGATTAATCCCCATCCTAATCACTTGTGCTATCTCTAGATCACAGACAATGGTATAGAGAAATACTTGCCTTGCTTACACCCACCTAGTCACATATCCCACACTTGCTCAATCTGTCACGACCCTGTCACATGGACCCCTTAGAGTTATACGCCCTTAAAAGGGCCAGGAACTCTTTCTTCATGGAGCTCGGTTCTTGAGATGTAAGTCTGCCGATGCTCCTGGCTGTATAAAGCCACTGCCTTCTTTAACCCAGTGTCTGAGGGGTTTTGTCTGCAGCTCGACCTGCTACATTTCTTGGGTCCCTGACGGGGAAGTGAGGTGGTTGACAGACGGCCGAGGCAGTCCCTTAGGTGGCTTAGGCCTGCCCTGCAGAGCATCCCTGTAGGGGGACTCCAGCCAGCTTGAGTGAAGCAGATCCTGAGAGCTCTCCCGGGTAGGCATTTGCCCGGGTGGAACACCTCGTCAGAGCAGTGCATGGCAGGAGGATCAATTCAGTGGCTGAACACCAGGAAGGAATTGGCGCTTGGAGTCTGGACATCTGGAATACAGTAGGACCAGTCTTGGGAACTTGCCCACTCCATTTAAGTGGAAGCATGGCCTGAGCACCCACAGCATGCCTTTATTGGCACTTTGGTTTTGATTTTGATTTTGGCTTGGTTTGAATTCCTTGATGAACAAGCATGCCTTTATCGGTACTTTGGTTTTGGTTTTGATTCTGATTTGGTGTGAATTGCTTGACGAGTGAGTGACCTTTCACTCTTTGCCCTTTTTCTTTCCCTTCTTGTGGCAAGAGTGTTGCTTTGTCTCGGGGAGGAAAATGGGTAAAACACAGAGTAAGCCCACCCCGTTAGGGATTATGTTTAAAAAAATTTTCAAAAAAGGTTTTAATGGAGATTATGGGGTTACTATGACCCCAGGAAAACTTAGGACCTTGCATGAGATAGATTGGCCAGCATTTGAAGTGGGTTGGCCATCAGAAGGAAGCCTAGACAGCTCCCCTGTTTCAAAGGTATGGCACAAGGTAGCTGGTAAGCCAGGATACCCAAACCAGTTTCTGTACATAGGCACTTGGTTACAGCTGGTTTTAAACCCCCACAGTGGTTAAGAGGACAGGAAGCAGTTGTACTAGTGGCAAAGGTGGGGAGAATTTATGTAAAAATATTATATGGTAAATTCTTGTCCTGAAATAAATTAACTTGTTGTTTAAAGAAAGGGATGTTTGCCATAAGTCAGAAAGTTGAGGCATGTCGAAGAATTGTCTGTGAAAGTCATGAAAGAAAAAAAAATGTGTGTCATAAAAAGGAATTTATGCAAGAAACATTGTATAATTTAAAAATAATTAGGCCTCCTGAATGTAAAACTATTGAAGAAACATTTCATATGCAAGGTGTATAAGGAAAGTAAAATATACTTTTAATAAAAGGATTATAAGGAGGCATGAGAATGTAGATTTTTACCTACATTAAAAGGTTAAAAAATTTTGTTTTGAAGGTTTAAGCAAGTTTTGAAACATTAATTGTAAAGGAAATTCTGTGTGTAAACATATTGGCTAAAGTTAAAGGGGTATCATCCAGTTTTTCTGTGAACTGGACATTAAAATAAAAACACAACGGGTTTTTCTTAAAGCACTAACCTGCTATTTAACAACAAGTATAAAATGTTAAAAAGAGTCTATAAAAATCTTACCTTATGGTCAGACATTAAAAATTGAATAAATATGTCTACAAAGTTTTATTAAAACTAAGTTTAACATTGATAACACACTAATATAAAGGTGAAATTCAGCTTATCTGGTATAAAAATCATACAGGAAGCACTGTCAAATAAAAAATGGTGTTTGGCTTTCTTTGGTCTAAGAACTAATAAAAATGATGCTAAAGGAAATTGCTCAGTAAGAAGGCACCAAGGACTGTAAAGTCCACTGCTGATGTCTCCACATTTAAAACAAAAGGTCAGCTGGGCATGGTGGCTCACGCCTGTAATCCCAGCACTTTGGGAGGCTGAGGTGGGCGGATCACGAGGTCAGGAGATTGAGACCATCCTGGCTAACATGGTGAAACCCTGTCTCTACTAAAAATACAAAAAACTAACCGGGCGAGGTGGCGAGCACCTGTAGTCCCAGCTACTTGGGAGGCTGAGGCAGGAAAATGGTGTGAACCCGGGAGGCGGAGCTTGCAGTGAGCCGAGATGGAGCCACTGCACTCCAGCCTGGGCAACAGAGCGAGACTCCGTCTCAAAAAATAAAAATAAAAATAAAAATAAAACAAAAGGTCAATTTCTTAGAAATTCTATACCTTGTTTATCTTCCACTTTACTTTCCTTCAAAACTAAAAGTCTTTCAGCACATGTACCACCCCTAGAATTTCCAGTAAACTAGCACCAGCCTGAAGATCAAGTTCTCATCCAAGGGTGGAAAGAAGGAAAACTCGAGTCAGCCTGGGAAGGACCCTACCTTGTGCTGCTAACCACTGAGACTGCTGTTTATATAGTGAAAAGGGGATGGACTCATCATACCCAAGTCAAGAAAGCGCCACCCCCTCCAGAGTCGTGGGCCACAGTCCCAGGGGAAAACCCTACCAAACTAAAGCTAAGAGAAATTTAACTCTTTCATCTACTCTATTACTTCTTTCCTTGCTCTATTGCTAACCATCTAGTTATTAACATAACCAAGTCAATTTCACCTCAAACTATTGCATTTAATGCTTGCCTTGTTATACCCTGTGGGGATTTGCCAAGGCAAAGACAGCTTTCTATTTCAGAAAAGTACATCTGTTCTTCCTGATTCTCCTCAGACTGAGCATTAGTAAATTGGGACCATTTAATCTGTGGAGATTTCGATAAAGACCCCAGTGTCAATCAGGAGTCTTGTCCCCTGATGTAGAGCTTTTATGCCGTAGTTGGTCCAACATTCTGTGGACCACTAAAGAGCAAGGATGGACTGCCCCAACCAGTTTTTGTAATTTCCTAAAACCATACGTTCATTTTACTAGAGGATCAGAGAAGATACAGACTTAAAACAAACTTTGGCAGTTAAGACAGGATAACAAGATGCAAATGCCTAGTTGGAATAGATCAAATATTCCATCTGAACGTTAAACAAAAGCAATTCTTATGCTTGTGCACATGGTAGACCAGAGGCCCAGATTGTCCCCTTTCCACTAAGGTGGTCCTCCAGTTGACCAGGCGTGGACTGCATGGTAGCTCTTTTCCAGGATTCTACAGCCTGGAGTAATAAGTCGTGCCAAGCTCTCTCTCTGCTATATCCTGAAATTTGGCATCTTGTGGGTCAGCCCCCAAGGACCATCCAGCTTCCATCTCCCAACATTAAGTTCACTTCGTGTCTCTTGTGACAGGGAAGAAACTTAGCATTCCTTGGAGACCTGAAGGGATGTAGTGAGCTTAAGAATTTTCAAAAGCTTGTCAATCAGTCAGCCCTTGCTCGTCCCCGAGTGGATGTGTGGTGGTATCGTCGTGGACCTTTACTGGACACTCTGCCGAATAACTGAAGCGGCACTTGTGCTTTACTCCAATTGGCTATCCCTTTCACCCTGGCATTTCATCAACCAGGAGGAGGAAGATGAGACATTGTAAAGTGAGAGAAGCCCTTTATATGTCTTTCAACTCTCACGTCTATTTAGATGCAATTGGAGTCCCACAGGGAATACCAGATCAATTTAAAGCCTGAAATCAAATAGTTGCAGGCTTGAGTCAATATTTTGGTGGGTGATAGTTAATAAAAATGTAGATTGGATAAACTACATCTATTACAACCAACAGCAATGAACTTTTCATGAGTTAAAAAAAAAAAAACTCATGTCGGCTCCAGCCGTGGGGCTACCTGACCTGAAAAAACCTTTTACACTACATGTATCAGAGAGAGAAAAAATAGTGGTTGGTGTTTTGACCCAGACTGTGGGGCCCTGGCTGTGGCCGGTGGCCTACCTCTCTAAACAACTAGACGAGGTTTCTAAGGGTTGGCCCCCATGTTTGAGGGCCTTGGCAGCAACAGCCCTGCTAGCACAAGAAGCAGATAAGCTAACTCTTGGGGAAAACCTAAACATAAAGGCCCATGGTGGTAACACTAATGAACATCTAAGGACATCATTGGTTAACGAATGCTAGACTAACTAGGTACCAAAGCTTGCTCTGTGAAAATCCCCACATAACCATTGAAGTTTGCAACACCCCAAACCCTGCCACCTTGCTCCTTGTATCAGAGAGCCCAGTTAAACATAACTGTATAGAGGTGTTGGACTCAGTTTATTCTAGCAGGCCCGACCTCCGAGACCATCCTTGGACATCAGTAGACGAGGAGCTGTACATGGACGGGAGCAGCTTCATCAACCCACAAGGAGATAGGTGTGCGGGATATGCGGTGGTAACCCTGGACACTGTTATTGAAGCCAAGTCGTTGCCCCAGGGCAATTCAGCCCAGAAGGCCAAACTCATTGCTTTAATTTGGGCCTTAGAGCTGACTGAAGGTAAGACTGTAAACATTTACACTGACTCTCGGTATGCCTTCTTAAACCTCCAAGTACATGGAGCATTATACAAGGGGGAAGGTCTGTTGAACTCTGGGGGCAAAGACATAAACTATCAGCAAGGGATCCTGCAATTATTAGAGGCAGTGTGGAAGCCCCAAAAGGTAGCAGTCATACACTGCAGAGGATACCAGCGAGCTTCCACCTCGATTGCCTTAGGGAACTCCCGGGGGGCCTTAGAAGCTCAAAAAGCAGTATCCACCCCCTACCAGGCATCAGTCACAAGCCCCCTGCTCCCTCAGGCACCTGACCTTGTACCTATTCTTTCTTTTTTCTTTTCTTTCCTTTTCTTTCTTTTTTTTTTTTTGAGATGGAGTCTCACTCTGTCACCCAGGCTGGAGTGCAGTGGCACAATCTCAGCTCACTGCAAGTTCCACCTCCCAGGTTCACACCATTCTCCTGCCTCAGCCTCCCAAGTAGCTGGGACTACAGGTGACTGCCACCACCTGTACTTTTTTGTATTTTTAGTAGAGATGGGGTGTCACCGTATTAGCCAGGATGGTCTTGATCTCTTGACCTTGCGATCCGCCCACCTCGGCCTCCCAAAGTGCTGGGATTACAGGCATGAGCCACCACGCCCGGCCGTACTTACTTATTCTAAGGAAGAGAAGGACTTTCTCCAGGCAGAAGGAGGGCAGGTGATAGAAGAGGGATGGATCCAGTTATCGGACGGAAGAATAGCTGTGCCACAGCTGCTAGGAGCTGCAGTTGTACTGGCTGTGCTTGAGACCACCCACCTAGGCCAAGAGTCACTTGAAAAGTTGTTAGGCCGGTACTTGTGTATCTCACATCTGTCAGCCCTTGCCAAAACGGTGGCACGGAAGTGTGTCACCTGCCGGCAGCACAATGCTAGGCAAGGTCCAACTGTCCTGTCCGGCATACAAGTTTATGGAGAAGCCCCATTTGAAGATCTCCAAGTAGACTTCACGAGATACCCAAATGTGGAGGTAACAAGTATTTGCTAGTTCTAGTGTGTACGTATACGCAGGGTTGGCGGAGGCCTATCCAACACGAACCGAGGAAGCTCGTGAAGTAACCCATGTGCTTCTCCGAGCTCTCATCCCTAGGTTTGGACTGCCCTTACGGATCGCCTCAGAAAACAGGCCGGCGTTTGTGGCTGACTTGGTACAGAAGACAGCAAAGGTCATGAGTGTGGATCAAAGACTGGAACGTAGCCCCCTTGCGGCCATGGTGGAAAGGACCCCAGACTGTCATCTTGACCACTCCCACAGCTGTGAAGGTAGAGGGAATCCCAGCCTGGGTCCACCACAGCTGCATAAAACCTGCAGCACCTGAGACCTGGTAGGTGAGACCAAGCCCGGACAACCCATGCAAAGTGACTCTGAAGACGACGACAAGCCCTGCTCCAGTCACACCCGGAAGCTGACTGGTTCACTCACGGCCAAAGCATGAGAAAACTCATAACAGGACTCCTTAAATTTCCTTAAATTTTGGACTTGTACAGTAAGGACTTCAACTGACCTTCCTCAGACTGAGGACTGTTCCCAGTGTATACATCAAGTCACCTAGGTAGGACAAAAGGTTGCTGCAGTCCTATTATTTTATAGTTATTATGCGTGTACTGGGACTCTAAAAGGAACTTGTTTGTATAATGCTACTCTATACAAGGTATGTAGCCCAGGAAGTAATCAGCCTGATGTGTGCTATAACACATCTGAGCCCCCTATGACTACTGTTTTTGAAATAAGATTGAGGACTGGCAGCTGGGGAAAAGCTGATATGAGTAAAGTAATAACTAGAACAGAAGAGAAAGGAGTCCCCATACAAATTATCTTAAAATTTGACACCTGTGCAGCAATCAACAGTGACCCATACGGAAATAGAATAAGATGTGGCTCTCTAGATTGGGAAAGGGGCTATATAGTAGAAAATAAGTATGTTTGACATGAATTGGGACTGTGTAGTGATGAATCTAGTTACTGATCCTGTGTCATTTAGGCTACCTGGAAAAAAAGATGAGAAGGACCCTGTCTGCCTTCAAAAAGGAAGGAGTAACTCTTCCTGCACCAGTGGTCACTGTAACCCTTTAGAATTGCTAATTACCAATCCCCTTCGTCCCTGCTGGAAAACAGGAGAGTATGTAACTCTAGGAATTGATGGAACTGAACTGGATCCCCGAGTAAATATTTCAGTCCAAGGGGAGGTCCACAGGTGCTCTCCCGAACCAGTGTTTCAGACCTTTTATGATGAGCTGAATCTGCCAGCACCCAAGCTTCCGAAAAAGACAAAGAACTTGTTTCTCTAGTTGGCAGAAAATGTAGCTCATTCCCTCAATGTTACTTCCTGATATGTATGTGGAGGGACCACTATGGGAGACTGATGGCCTCAGGAAGCCTGAGTGTTAGTGCCTACTGATCCAGTTCCTGACATAATTTCAGTCCAGAAGGCCCAAACTAGCAACTTCTGGGTCTTAAAAACTTCCATTATTGGCCAGGTACGGTGGCTCATGCCTGTAATCCCAGCACTTTGAGAGGCCGAGGTGGGCAGATCACAAGGTCAGGAGATCGAGACCATCCTGGCTAACACAGTGAAACCCCATCTCTACTAAAAATACAAAAAATTAGCCGGGCATGGTGGCAGGTGCCTGTAGTCCCAGCTACTCAGGAGGCTGAGGCAGGAGAATGGCGTGAACCTGGGAAGTGGAGCTTGCAGTGAGCTGAGATTGCACCACTGCACTCCAGCCTGGGTAACAGAGTGAGACGCCATCTAAAAAAAAAAAAAAAGCTTCCATTATCGGACAATATTGCATAGCTAGAAGGAAAAAACTTCACTGTCCCTGTAGGAAAGCTCAGTTGCCTAGGACAAAAGCTGTATAACAGAACAGCAAAGACAATTACCTGGTGGGGCTTAAACCCATACTGAAAAGAACCCATTCAGTAAGTTTCCTAAGTTGCAAACTTTTGAGGCCCATCCAGAATTTCACTGGGAGTGGACGGCTCCCACTGGACTGTATTGGATATGTGGGCATAGAGCCTACACCAAACTACCAGACCAATGGACAGGGAGTTGTGTCATTGGTACCACTAAGCCATCCTTTTCCCTGTTACCCATAAAGACAGGTGAGCTTCTAGGTTTGCCAGTCTATACCTCCCAAGAAAAAAGAAGCATAGCCATAGCTAATTGGAAAGATGATGAGTGGCCCCCTGAAAGAATCATACAGTACTATGGGCCTGCCACATGGGCACAAGATGGCTCATGGGGATACTGAACCCCCATCTACATGTTCAACCAGATCATACAGTTACAGGCTGTTTTAGAAATAATCACTAATGAAACTGGCAGAGCTTTGACTGTTTTAGTCCGGCAGGAAACCCAAATGAGAAATGCCATCTATCAGAATAGATTAGCCTTAGACTATTTGCTGGCAGCTGAGGGAGGAGTCTGTGGAAAATTCAACTTGACCAATTGCTGTCTGCAAATAGACGATCAAGGACAAGTAGCCAAAAATAGAGACATAACAAAGCTGGCACATGTGCCCATGCAGGTTTGGCATGGGTTTGATCCTGGATCCCTATTTAGAAAGTGGTTTCCAGCTCTTGGAGGATTTAAAACTCTTATAATAGGTATAGTGGTAGTGTTAGGAACCTGTCTATTGCTACCTTATTTGTTACCCATAGTTCCCCAACTACTAAGAAGTTTTGTTGCTACCTTGGTTCATCAGAAAACTTCAGCACAAGTGTATTACATGAATCACTATCGATCCGTCTCACAGGAAGACCTGGATAGTGAGGATGAGAATGAGAACTCCCACTAGTGAGTGAGGTTCTCAAAGGGGGGAATGAGGAGAGAGGACGTTTCTCTTACTGTCTCCTGTCTCCAAAGAAAAGGAGGAAGTAAAAACTGAAAAATAACAGACTGATCCGTGCCACTGGCCAGGCCTGTAGATTAAAGATTAACCCCCATCCTAATCACTTGTGCTATCTATAGATCACAGACAATGGTATAGAGAAATACTTGCCTCGCTTACCCTCACCTAGTCACATACCCCATGCTTGCATAATCTATCATGACCCTGTCATGTGGACGCCTTAGAATTATAAGTTCTTAAAAGTGCCAGGAACTCTTTCTTCGGGGAGCTCAGCTCTTGAGACACAAGTCTGCTGACACTCCCAGCTAAATAAAGCCACTTCTTTCTTTAACACCGTGTCTGAGGGGTTTTGTCTGCAGCTCGTACTGCTACCATATGATGTTAATGTGTACTGGTTAAGATTTATGTAAAATGCACTAATAACAGGGGAAGCTGGCTGTGGATCTGGGAACTCTGTACTATCTTTATAATTTTTTGGTAATTCTAAAATTTACAAACAAAATTTAAGGATATTTATTTTTAGAAATAAAGTAAAATAAAATATGTATTTTAAAAAGTAAATAAATACATAAATAAGTAAATTTTAAAAACAAAGCTCTCAGTAAAATGATACTACTCTTACTGGACCAGAGAGTGCTGTTTCCCTGGAGTCTGTGGCATAGCACAGGATGGCCCCTCTGTGTGTTCACTGACCCTGTGCTCACCCAGACTGGGGGTATTTGAAACTGACAGTTCCCTCAGTTTCACCAGAAATCCTCCATGGCTTGGGCCATTGGCAGCAGAACCTGAGCCTAGCCCTCCAAATCCTCACTCATAACGTTGGCTTAAATGACATTCACCACCAGTGCCTTACTCCCTACCCCAAGACTCTAGCCTCAGGTGTCATTTTTTTGTTTGTTTTTGTCTTTAGAGACAGGGTCTTGTTGTGATGCCCAGGCTAGATTCTCACTCCTGGGCTCAAGTGATCCTGCCACCTCAGCCTCCTGAGTAGCTAGAATTATAGGAAGAGGCCACTGAGCCCAGTTTATGGTGCCAATCCTATAGATCCATCAAACTTCAGTCTTGAACTGACAGGCTCGGGGGAATAGGTTGGAAGGAAGGCTTTTCATGGTATGCCCTTTTGTACCTTTTGAATGTTGGACCATGTCAGTGTGTCAATGTACTGTCTACTAAAATAAGACATAAAACAAAACAAAGCCGGGCACAGTGGCTCTCGCCTGTAATCCCAGCACTTAGGGAGGCTGAGGTGGGTGGATCATGAGGTCAGGAGTTCAAGACTAGCCTGGCCAAGATAGTAAATTCCCATATCTACTAAAAATACAAAAATTAGCCAGGTGTGGTGGCAGGAGCCTGTAATCCCAGCTACTCAGGAGGCTGAGGCAGAGAATTGCTGGAACCTGGGAGGTGGAGGTTGCAGTGAGCCGAGATGGCGCCACTGCACTCCAGCCTGGTGACAGAGTAAGACTCAGTCTCAAAATAAAAATAAAAATAAAAATAAAAACCACACACACACACGCACACAAAACAGTCTCCTTTTCTCTGTGAATCCTTCTGACTACTACAGGGAAGAATGAAGCCTCTGGCCTCGTGTTCCTTACCCTACCAGTCAGTGCTGCTGATCACCTTTCCCTGTGTAAATGTCTGGCTCCCTTTCCAGGCTAGAAGTCCCTTAAAGGAGGCCAGGCATGGTGGCTCTTGCCTGTAATCCCAGCACTTTGGGAAGCCTGGATGGGCAGATCACCTGAGGTCAGGAGTTCAAGAGCAGCCTGGCCAACCAACATGGTGAAGCCCCATCTCTACCAAAAATCAAAAATTAGCCAGGTGTGGTAAAGGGTGCCTGTAGACTCAGCTACTTGGAGGGGCTGAGGTAGGAGAATCCTTGAACCCTGGAGGTGGAGGTTGCAGTGAGCTGAGATCACACCACTGCACTCCAGTCAAGAGGACAGAGCAAGACTCCATCTCAAAAAAAAAAAAAGAGAGAGAGAGAAATCATACAAAGAGTAAGGATGTGAAAGCTGTTTAACCTCTTTAGTTAACAGGGAAATGCACATTGAAACTACCATGAGATACCACACCCACCTACCAGAATGGCTATATTTAGAAAGACTGACAATGTCAAGTGTTGGCAAAAAATGTGGATCAGCGACAACTTTCACACACTGCTCATGGGAGTGGAAACTGGTGCAACCTCCTTAGAAAACTGGAAATATTTACTAAACTGAATATACACATAGCTGATGATCAAGCAGTTCCACTGCTGGGTATTCACCCAACAGAACTGCATGTTTATGTGCATCCAGAGACATACACAAGAATATACAGGCATTCTTCATGAATAATAGCAAACCAGAAACACCTTCAATGTCCAGAATCATAGACTAGATAAATTACGGTACAAATGACTAACAGCTACATAGGATATGCTTACTCTCACAAACTATGTTAAACAAAAGGAGCAGGGTGCAAAATAATTCATATGGTAAATTTCTGTTTATATAAGCTTCAAAAGCAAGCAAAACTAATATATGGTGTTAGAAGTCAGGTGTTGAAGGGGGAGTCTGGGGTGCTGGTGAGGTTCTACTAATAGTTCTCCTGGGTGGAAGTTTACACAGGTGAGTTAACTGAAACTTCATTGACATCTATTCTGATTGGTGTACTTCTCTTTACGTGTTAAATGTCATTTAAAAAAAAAAAAAAAAAAAAAAAGAAATTTATTAAAGGCGGGGCGTGGTGGCTCACGCCAGTAATCCCAGCACTTTGGGCGGCCGAGGCGGGCAGATCACCAGGTCAGGAGATGGAGACCATCCTGGCTAACATGGTGAAACCCCGTCTCTACTAAAAATACAAAAAATTAGCCGGGCATGGTGTCAGGCGCCTGTAGTCCCAGCTACTTGGGAAGCTGAGGCAGGAGAATGGCGGGAACTGGGGAGGCTGAGCTTGCAGTGAGCAGAGATCGCACCAGGCACTCCAGCCTGGGCAACACTGCGAGAGTCCGTCTCAAAAAGAAAAGAAAAGAAAAGAAATTTATTAGAAATATATACTTAGTCGGGCGCAGTGGCTCAAGCCTGTAATCCCAGCACTATGGGAGGCCGAGACGGGCGGATCACGAGGTCAGGAGATCGAGACCATCCTGGCTAATACGGTGAAACCCCGTCTCTACTAAAAATACAAAAAAACTAGCCGGGCGAGGTGGCGGGGGCCTGTAGTCCCAGCTACTCGGGAGGCTGAGGCAGGAGAATGGCGTGAACCCGGGAGGCGGAGCTTGCAGTGAGCTGAGATCCGGCCACTGCACTCCAGCCCGGCGACAGAGCAAGACTCCGCCTCAAAAAAAAAAAAAAAGAAATATATACTTAAAAATCAATGAGGAGACCCTACTTAATAATCCAGTGACTGACAAAATTATGCACAGTGGTTTCCTGAGTCTTCTTTTCTATTTATTTTTATATATATTTTTTGAGATGGAGTCTTGCTCTGTCGCCCAGGCTGGAGTGCAGTGGCACCATCTTGGCTCACTGCAAGCTCCGCCTCCCAGGTTCAAGCAATTCTCTGCCTCAGGCTCCTGAGTAGCTGGATTACAGGCACCCGCCACCATGCCCGGCTAATCTTTGTATTTTTAGTAGAGACAGGGTTTCACCATTTTGGCCAGGCTGCTCTTGAACTCCTGATCCACCCGCCTCGGCCTCCCAAAGTGCTGGGATTACAGGCATGAGTCACTGCACCTGGCCAGTCTTCTTTCCTTATTGTGAAAATGTCAAATGTAAACAAGAGGACAGCGGAATATTAGAGTAGTTTTCCTTTTCTTTTTTTTTTTTTTTGAGAGAAGGTCTTGCTCTGTCATCCAGGCTGGAGTGCAGTGGCACTATCTCAGCTCACTGCAAACTTCGCCTCCTGGGTTCAAGAGATTCTCATGCTTCAGCCTCCCGAGTAGCTGGGATTATGGGCATACACCACCATGTCCAGCTAAATGTTTGTATGTTTTAGTGGAGACAGGGTTTTGCTGTGTTGGCCAGGCTAGTCTTGAACTCCTGGGCTCAAGTGAGCCGCCCGCTTTGGCCTCCCAAAGTGCTGGGATTACAGGTGCGAGCCACCGTGCCTGGCCTAGAATAGCTTTCCTTTGATTAAATCTGCTATCATTTGTTTCTACAAATCATTCTTCTAAAATACTGTATTCCTTATGAAAATAATGTAATCATACAAACAAAATTTTGGAAACTAGAAACAAACAAAACCCCTAACCTCTTCCATCCATTTAAACATAAATTGCTTTACAATTTTGATACACTTTCTTCTAATCTTTCTTCCTCCACATTAATGTATTTTAAAGTAAAATACATTATTTTTCTCATTCAGAGTTTTAGTCACTTTCTCTATAATTTGAAAATATGTTTATTTACCTGGCATTTATGGTCATCTCTAAAATACTTAGCACTGTGAATATATGTTGGATAAAAACACAAAGTAAACTTCACTTAGCTGTTCAAAAAATAGTATAATAATACAGCTTAAATTCCAAGTACCTTGAAGCAGTTTACACTCTTGATAGTCTTATTTACATAAAAGGGATACTTTCATTTTCTCTACCCTTTAGGTAAGAAAAATACAGCACATGGTTGGTAATGAGACTACACCCAGAATGCAAGTTTTCCTATCCAGCTTTTTTTTGCATTACAGTAGGCCTGGTACCAAAATATCAAATATGCAACTTAGAGTACTCTAACTCATTTAGCTAAGAAATCCTTTCCATTCCCTGCTGTCCAAATTCATCAATGCCTGGTTACTCAGATAATATGAATACACTAGAGTCTGGCTAAAATCTTATCTTTAGGTTCATGCTTGAAAACACCTTACACATGTGATGATTTTTTTCCCTATCATCCTGTATTATAAAGGTAATAAATCTTAATGAACATATCTTGTTAGACTGGGTTGGATTCCCCCAGAAGCAATCCTGTGGGCAATAATTTTCATGCAATATTTTATTTTGGAAGTGATCTTGGTAAGAAGCTCTGTTGGGAATAGGAAAGTGAGACGGAAGGGAAGTTAAGCCAACAGAGGGTGTTCAATAGGGCAAGGTTCTATTGTGGGCATCGAGGCTGGATCCTGCTGAAGAACTCGGAGAGACAGTGGAGAACTCACTTCACATGGTCCCAACCAAGGAGGAAAGCAGCTGGGGTCATTATCCTTCAATGCCCATCTGATAGTTGACTGAGGGCTATTTCTGGAGGTGTAACTCCCCAGCACTTCTGGCCTATCTTTAGCTGGAGAAGAGCCAAAAGAAAGGCACTATTCATACATTTATATTGGGAAATTCTCAGTCTTTATTGCTTCAAATATTTCTTTTGTTCTTTTCTCCCTTTCTTCTTTTTCTGGTATTCCCATCATGTGTATTTACACCTTGGTTAATTGTCCCTAAGTTCTTGGATATTCTGTTATTCTTTTCAGTCTCTTTTTCTTTTTCCTTTTCTTTTCTTTTCTCTTTTCTTTTCTTTTCTTTTCCTTCCCTTCCCTTCGCCTCCCCTCCCCTCCATACCCCTCCCCTCCCCTCCCCTCTCCTTTCTTTTCCTTTCTTTTTTGAGACAAGGTCCAGCTCTATCACCCAGGCTGGAGTGCAGTGGGGTGCAATGGTGCGATCTCAGTTCACTGCAACCTCTGCCTCCCAAGCTCAAGTCATTCTTCCATCTCACCCTCCCAAGTAGCTGCGACCATAGACGTGCACCACCATGCCTGGCTAATTTGTGTTTGTTTGTTTTTGTAAAGACGGGGTTTTGCCATATTGCCCAGGCTGGTCTCGACCTCCTACAGTTCTGGGATCAGAGGCATGAGCCACTGCCCGGCCCAGTCTTTTTTCACCACATTTCAGTTTTGGAGGTTTCTATTGACATATCTTCAAGTTCACTGATTTTTCCCTCAGCTGTGTCCAGTGTATTAGTAAGCCCATCAAAGACATTCTTCATCTTTGTTACAATGTTTTTTATTTCTAGCATTTCTTTTTTTATTCATTCTCGGAATGTCCATCTCTCTACTTACATCACCCATCTGTTTTTGCATGTTGCCTACCTTTTCCATTAGCACCCTTAGCGTATTAGTCATAGTTACGTTAAACTCCTGGTCTGATCATTCCAGCATCCCTGACATATCTGAGTCTGGTTGGGATGCCTGAGTTGTGGGATAGGGGAAGCATTCTCAAGTCCTACGAGTAGGTCTCAAGTCTTTTAGTGAGCCTGTGCCCTTGAGCTGGGATCTTCATAAGTGCCTGTCAGTCTCTACTATCCCCTTTAGACGAGACAAGAAGGCTAGAAGGGGCCAGAGTTGGGTATTTTCCTTTCCCCAGCTCAGTCAGGCTATGGTAAAACCCCAGTCAGGCTACAATGAAATAGTTTCCCTTGAGGGCTGGTCTTGTTAGGAAGAACAGAATGCTCTAGGTGTATTTCTTTTTTTTTTTTTTGAGACGGAGTCTCGCTCTGTCGCCCAGGCTGGAGTACAGTGGCCGGATCTCAGCTCACTGCAAGCTCCCAAGTAGCTGGGACTACAGGCGCCCGCCACTTCGCCCGGCTAGTTTTTTGTATTTTTTAGTAGAGACGGGGTTTCACCGTGTTAGCCAGGATGGTCTCGATCTCCTGACCTCGTGATCCACCCGTCTCGGCCTCCCAAAGTGCTGGGATTACAGGCTTGAGCCACTGCGCCTGGCCTCTAGGTGTATTTCTAAATGGCGACTTTTCCCCTTTCCCCTGACAGAAGCATGAGAGGATTTTTGTCGTATTTTCACTGTGAGAACAGGGTAGAGGTAAAACTCACAAAAGTGTGGGTGCCCCACTGAAACTGGGCTCCTTTGGAGTTTTAAACTCAAACTTGTCCATGCTGAGCCTCTAGCAATCCTGCAATTACAGTTGAGGTTCTCCTATCCCAGGCTGCAGAGCTTTCTGCTCCGATAAATTCTGATTCTGGGCTGGGTGTGGTGGCTCAGTCCTGTAATCCCAGCACTTTGAGAGGCTGAGGCAGGTGGATCACCTGAGGTTGGGAGTTCTAAACCAGCCTGACCAACATGGTGAAACCCTGTCTCTATTAAAAATACAAAAATTAGCCAGGCATGGTGGCACATGCCTGTAATCCCAGCTACTTGGGAGGCTGAGGCAAGAAAATCACTTGAACCTGGGAGGTGGAGGTTGTAGTGAGCCGAGATCGTACCATTGCGCTCCAGCCTGGGCAACAAGAGTGAAACTCCATCTCAAAAAAAAAAAAAAAATTCTGATAATCTGGCTAGGCATAGTGGCTCATGCCTGTAATACTAGCACTTTGGGAGGCTGAGTCAGGCAGATCAACTGAGGTCAGAAGTTTGAGACCCAGCCTGGCCAACATGGTGAAACCTCATCTTTACTAAAAATACAAAAATTAGCCAGGTGTGGTGGCAGTGCACCTGTAATCCCAGCTACTTGGGAGGTTGAGGCAGGAGAATCGCTTGAACCTGGGAGGTGGAGGCTGCAGTGAGCTGAGATTGAGCCACTGCACTCCATCCTGGGTGACAGAGCAAGACTCCATCACATACACATGCACACACACACACACACACACACACAGACACACACATCCATGCCTCTGTTTCTCTGTATTTTCCAGTCTGCCCCTCCAGTGTTGGGGGCAGTGGTTTGCCCTGTGACCTCAGTTCTCTGATGGGTCTAAGAAGAGTTATTAATTTCAGTTTGTTCAGCTTTTTTCTTGTATGAATGGGAGAGATGACTTCTAAGATACATGCCGTACTGAAAAACAAAAGTCTTGATACATTATTATTAACTATAGTCCACATTTCAGGGCCGGGTCCAGTGGTTTACATGGATTACTTGCCTGTAATCCCAGCACTTTGGGAGACCAAGGTGGGTGGATTGCTTGAGCTCAGAAGTTCAAGACCAGCCTGGGCAACATAGCAAAACCCTGTATCTACAAAAAATACAGAAATTTGTCAGGCATGGTGGCACACGTCTGTAGTCTCAGCCACTTAGGAGGCTGAGGTAGAAGGATCACCTGAGCCCAAGGAGGTCAAGCTATAGTGAGTCATGATCGTGCCACTGCACTCCAGTCTGGACAACAGAGTGAGACCCTGTCTCAATAAATAAATAAATAGATAGATAGATAGATAGATAGATAGATACGTACATACATACATACATACAGCCCACACCTTATTCAAAAGTCCTTAGTTTTTACCTAATATCCTTATTTTGTCTCAAGATCCTATCCAGGACACCATATGACATTTATCCATCACGTCTCCTTAGGCTCCTCTTGGTTGCAACAGTTCCTTGGACTTTCCTTATTTTGGATGACCTTGACAGTTTTGAGGGGTACCAATAAGGTATTCTGTGGAATGTCCCCCAATTGGAATTTGTCTCATGAAAAAATTATGATTAGACTGGGTGATGTGTTTTTTTAGAGAAAAACCATAGAAGTCAAGTACCATTCACATAACATTGTATCAAGGGTACATACTTTCAATGTGAATTATCACTGCTGATGTTGACTTCAACCGCCTGGCTCAGACAGTCTGTAAAATTACTCTTTCCCCAGTCCCTTTCCAAATTGCATTTTTTGGAAGGAAGTCACTATGCTCAGCCCACACTTAAGGACGGGGGAGTTATACTCCATCTCCTTGAGGGCAGAGTATCTACATATATTATTTAGAATTCTGCATAGAAACTTTGTCTTTCCTCATTCATTCATTCGTTTATATCATATGAACTCATGGGTATCTATTTTATACTTTGAATTACAATCCAATACCACTTCATCTATTTTTTTCTTTTTTAAGACAGAATTTCACTCTCTGTCACCCAGGCTGGGGTGCAGTGGTGGAATCATAGCTCACTGTAGCCTCAACCTCCCAGGCTCAAGTGATCCTCCTGCCTCAGCCTCCCAAGTAGGTGGGATCACAGACATGGGCCACCATGCCTGGCCAATTTTTAAATTAATTTTAATTTATTATTATTTTTCTTATCTCCTAGAGCCTTCAGATGAGATAATTTTTAATTTTTTGTAGAGATGGGTTCTCCCTATGTTGCCCAGGCTGGTCTTGAACTCCTGGGCTAAAGAGAGTCTCCCTCCTTAGCCTCCCAAAGTGCTAGGATTATAGGTGTGAGCCACCATGCCTGGCCACGTCATCTATTTTTATTGTCCCACATTGTTCAAGCTTTGGCCACTGGGAGGTCTTTGAGTTGGTTCCCATGTCCCTTTGTAATAACCACATGGAGTGTGTGTGTGTGTGTGTGTGTGTGTGTGTGTGTGTGTGTGTTTCCTGAGTACTTCCTTCTTTCTGGCACTGTAAGATATTGCAGGCTCAGGATACAAAACTACAGCTAGATAAGAGAACTAAGTTCCAGTGCACTTAGAATGCCCTACAGTTAACACTGTAGGATGACTACAGGTAACAATAATATACAGTTTCAATATACATATTGAATACAATACAGTTAACAATAATATAGATAACAATAATATATAGTTTCAAATAGCTAGAAGGAGAATATTGAAGGTTCCTAACACAAATAAATGATAAATGTTTGAGATGAGGGATATGTTAATTACTCAGATCTCATCATTATACATTATATGTTGAAACATCATCGTGTACCCCATAAAATATGTACAATTATTATGTAAACTAAAAACTACAATTTAAAAAGGCGCATCCAGGGCAGGCGTAGTGACTCATGCCTGTAATCCCAGCACTTTGGGAGGGCGAGGCAGGCAGATCACTTGAGGTCAAGTGTTCGAGACCAGCCTGGCCAACATGGAGAAACCCCATCTCTACTAAAAATACAAAAATTAGCCAGGCATCATGGCACATGCCTGTAGTCCTAGCTACTCGGGAGACTGAGGCAGGAGAATCACTTGAGCCTGGGAGGTGGAAGTTGCAGTGAGCTGAGATCGCACCACTGCACTCCAGCCTGGGTGACAGAGTGAGACTCTGTCTCAAAAAAATAAAAATAAAGTGCTATAAACAATCGCATGCAGGTTTCTGAGAGGACTTAAATGTTAAAATTAGTTTGGTAAATACCTAGCAGTGCGTTTGCTGGATCATATGTTAACACTATGTTTAGATTTGTAAGAGACTGCCAGTTTTCTAAAGTGGCTGTACCATTTTACATTCGCATCAGTAATGAATAAGAGTTCCTTGTGTTTGTTGTCCTTACCAGCAATTAATATTGTTAGTTGTTTGGATTTTAGTCATGCTTTTTTTTTTTTTGAGATGGAGTCTCGCTCTGTCACCCAGGCTGGAGTGCAGTGGCACGATCTCAGCTCACTGCAACTTCCGCCTCCCGGGTTCAAGCGATTCTCCTGCCTCAGCCTCCTGAGTAGCTGGGACTACAGGCACACCCCACCATGCCTGGCTAATTTTTGTATTTTTAGTAGAGACGGGGGGTTCACCATGTTGGTCAGGCTGGTCTCGATCTCCTGACCTCGTGATCCACCCGCCTCAGCCTCCCAAAGTGCTGGGATTATAGGCATGAGCCACTGTGCCTGGCTGGATTTTAGTCATTCTAATAGGTATGTAGTGGTATCCCATCATGGTTTAAATTTACAATTCTCTGATGACAAATAATGAGCATCTTTTCATATGCTACTCTCATTTTAAAATTAGTCATAAATATAATCACTGTTAGAGAAAATAGGATAATGTACTGTGGCCTTTATAACATATGTAGAAAAGAACCTATGACAAAAATAGCAGAAGGGACAAGTTGGCAGAAATTGATTTATATTACAGTTAAGTTCTTATGTTAAATGTGAAGTGATATCAAATGAAAGGAGATTGTGATAAAAGTGTACATTTGTAAAATCTAGAGCAATCACTAAAAATAAATAAATAAATAAACAAGGAGGTTTAGCTAATAAGCCAATAGTAGAGAAACGAGGAATTGTAAAAGAAAAACCCTCAGTCCCAAAGAAAACAAGCAAATGGGGAAAAGGAACAAGAAACACATGAAACAAAAAGAAAAGAACTTGTAAGATGATGAATTTAGGCCAGGCGCAGTGGCTCACGCTTGTAATCTCAGCACTTTGGGAGGCTGAGGCAGGTGGATCACCTGAGGTCAGGATTTCGAGACCAGCCTGGCCAACATGGCGAAACCCTGTCTCTACTAAAAATAAAAAAAATTAGACTTGGCGTGGTGGCTCACGCCTGTAATCCCAGCACTTTGGGAGTCTAAGGCGGGTGGATCACCTGAGGTCAGGAGTTTGAGACCAGCTGACCAACATGGTGAAACACTGCCTCTACTAAAAATACAAAAATTAGCCAGGCATGGTAGTGCGTGCCTGTAATCCCAACTAATCGGGAGGCTGAGGTAGGAGAATTGCTTGAATCCAGGAGTTGGAGGTTGCAGTGAGTCGAGATTGCGCCATTGCATGCCAGTCTGGGCAACAAGAGCAAAACTCTGTCTCAAAAAAAGAAAAGATGATAAATTTAAAGCCAACCATATCAATCATCAGTCAAATAGAAACAGTGTACATATCCCAATGAAAAGGTAGAGATGGAATGGACATGGTGGCTGAAATCTGTAATCCCAGTACTTTAGGAGGCTGAGTCAGGAGGATTGTTTGAGACCAGCCTGGGCAACATAAGAAGACTCGGTATCTCAAAAAAAAAAAAAAAAAAAAGAGGAAAGAAAGAAAGGAAGGAGGGGAGGGGAGGAGGAAGAAAGGAAGGAGGGGAAGAAGGAAGGAAGGGAGGGAGGGAGGGAGGGAGGGAACAATTAGCTGGCATGTGCTTGTGGTCCCAGTTACTCAGGAGTCTGAGGTGGGAGGAGGATTGTTTGAGGCCAAGGCTGCAGTGAAGTATGATTGCACCACGGCTCTCCAGCCTGGGTAGAGTGAGACCTTGTCTCTCAAAAAATACCAACCAATAAAGTAACTACCCCTCCTAAAATAACACAGGAAAGTAAAAAGAAAAAAAAAAAAAAAAGAAGAAAAAATTCCGAAATACTTCAAAAATTACACTAAAAAAGTTGCATGACTTTCCATACTAGTATGCAGACACTCAGGTGGGCAATACACATTTTTTAACACAACAAAAATAATGAGCTTAAGTGTATCTCAAGTTAGTATTATAACAAAGAGAAAAAGATTATTTCAAGTGTCTTTAGGCCATAGTCTTTTCTGTTTTGTTTTTTTCTTGAGACAGGGTCTTGCTCTGTTACCCAGGCTGGAGTGCAGTGGTATGATTATGGCTCACTGCAGCCCCAAACTCCTGAGCTCAAGCAATCCTCCTGACTCAGCCTCCTGGGTAGCTGGGACTACAGGTGCATCCCGCCATGCCTGGATACTTAAAAGAAATTTTTTTTGGCTGGGCGTGGTGGCTCACGCCTGTAATCCCAGCACTTTGGGAGGCTGAGGTGAGCGGATCACAAGGTCGGGAGATCGAGACCATCCTGGCTAACACGGTGAAACCCTGTCTCTACTAAAAATACAAAAATTAGCCGGGTGTGGCGGTGTGTGCCTGTAGTCCCAGCTGCTGGGGAGGCTGAGGCAGGAGAATGGAGTGAACCCGGGAGGTGGAGCTTGCAGTGAGCTGAGATCGCGCCACCGCACTCCAGCCTGGGCGACAGAGCGAGACTCCATCTCAAAAAAAAAAAAAAATTTTGTTGGCTAGACGCCATAGCTCATACCTGTAATCCCAGCGTTTGGGAGGCTGAGACGGGTGGATCACTTGAGGTCAGGTGTTCGAGACCAGCCTAGCCAACATGCTGAAACCCTGTCTCTATCAAAAGAACAAAAATTAGCTAAGCATGTAGTCTCAGCTACTCAGGAGGTTGAGGCATGAGAATCACTTGAGCCCAGGAGGTGGAGGTTGCAGTGAGCCAAGATTACACCACTACACTCCAGCCTGGGCGACAGAGCAAGACTCTGTCTCAAAGAAACAAAACAAAAAACATTTTTTTTTTTTTTTTAAGTAGAGACAGTCTCCCTATGTTGCCCAGGCTGGTCTCAAACTCCTAGGCTCAAGCTCTTGCCTCAGCCTCCCAAAGCACTGGGATTACAGGCATGAGCCACCGTGCCCTGCCTAGACCATGGTATTTTGATTATGCATCCTTAGTGGAATGTTTTTTTAAAGCACACAAAGCTGCAAAGAAATCTCACACTTTCCTCAATAGTCTTGCTGTAAATAGTAATATTGATATTATTACTTTGAAGCTATTTTATATACATTATAAAGCAAATAGCTAATTGTCTTAATGTTAATAGGACTAATATTTTCAGTGCAAGAGAAAAGTGATTAGGTATAAAATCAGTAAGGTTAATTAAACAACTGTATGGTTAAATTGGAATCAGATACATCGATATAAACTATTTTCGTTGTTTTCAAAAACACTTATTTCATAGCACTGTCCATTGAAATGACAACCCAGTAGTCATGATCTCTTGCAGTGTCTAAATTGCAGTCTATAAATATTCCTCACTAACTGGAACCTGGGCTTTTTATAGGAATGCTGATTGTTAGTATGTGGCCAGAATGAGCCTGAGACATCTTATTTTTGCCCAGGATATCGTCATGCTACAGAAAGCAAGTAAGCGGTAAGACACACAAACCATCATGACTACATACAAAAACAAAAGCAAAGACAAAAACCCCCAAAAACCGCTGACCTGTACACTTTGAAATGGTTAACATGGTACATTTATGTCACGCGTATGTTATGAGCTGAATTGCGTCCCACTTCCTGCCAATTTGAATCCTGACACCCTAACCCTGAGTACCTCGGAATGTGACTGTTTGGAGATAGGGCCTTTAAAGAGGTAATTAAGTAAAAATGGAGTGAGTGAGGGCCCTAACTCAGTATGACTGGCATCCTCATAAGAAGAGGAAATTGGGCCAGGTGCAGTGGCTCACGCCTGTAATCCCAGCACTTTGGGAGGCCAAGGTGGGCAGATCACAAGGTCAGGAGTTTGAGACCAGCCTGACCAACGTGGTGCAACCCCGTCTCATCTAAAAATACAAAAATTAGCCGGGTCTGGTAGCACATGCCTGTAATCCCAGCTACTTGGGAGACTGAGGCAGGAGAATCTCTTGAACCCAGGAGGTAGAAGTTGCAGTGAGCCGAGATCACGCCACTGCACTTCAGCCTGGGCAACAGAGCAAGACTCAGTCTCAAAAAAAAAAAAAAAAAAGAAGAAATTGGGACACGAAGAGAGAGAGAGAGGGAGAGAGGGAGGGAGATACCAGACACGCATGTGCACAGTTAGAAGACTGTGTCTGCAAGCCAAGGAGAGGGGCCTTAGGAGAAACCAACCCTGTTGACACCTTGATGTCAGACTTCCAGCCTCCTGAACTGTGAGAGAATACATTTCTGTTGTGCAAGCCACCCAGTTTGTGGGATTTTAAGGCAGCCCTAGAAAACTAATACAATATATTTTACCACAATTAGAAGAACCAACCAACCAACCAACCAAACCAACAAGAAAACCCTAAGTTGAGACTTAACAGAACAGAAAGCTCAAAACAAGCAACCAAAGTATGCATTAGCCACCTGAACATTTGTGGTCTGCTCTTGAAGGTTCCAGAAAGAATAAGCCATGTCAACTGGTGTCAACATACCTGAGTGGGTCCTAGTTTCATCTGGATCCTCAACGCTGGTGGTCAGCTCTCTTGCCTGCCCTTATTTGGCGTCTTCTCCCTCCACAAGGCCTGTTCCACACCTTTGCCATTGCTCCCCGCTCCTGTTGACTGGCAGTGGGGGGCCCTTCCAGCAGATGACTTTGTTTCTTGCCTCATAGAAAAGCAGGAACCAACCAGCCTGACATCTCTCTCCCTCCCAGGGCCCCTGCAAACACTCAAGTCTACACCGTCTCCCGTCCTTCCTTCTTCCCCTCCAGTCTCTCAAACGTGGAGGTGTCCCACATCCTTTCAGTCCCCCACCATTTTTGTGCTTTCTCACCTTCTTAGAACACTTTCTCCATCAAATTTCTTCCTCTTGTTTTTTCTGTTTTTAATCCCCTGTATTCATAATGCTCCTCCCCTTTTTTTTTTTTTTTTTTTTTTTAACCATCACTTCAACCTCTTTTTCTACGGGTTCCTTTCCAGAAGCCTCTAACTAGGTTCAAATCTCCCTCCTGCCCAATACATACATGCTGCCTTGATCCCAAGATTTCTCTAGCTATCACAAACTCTCCATCACTCCCTTTCCATCCACCATTCTTAAAGGATTCTACTCTAGTTACCGCTATATTCCCACTCTCCCTTCATCCTGCTGCCTCTTGAATTCTGGCTTTTCCTTGCACACTCAACAATAACTATTCTGACAAAGCTCTTTCAAACTTCCTATTGGATTGCTTGCCTTCCTCCGTTGCTTGTGGACTTCTTCTCTTTTATGCATGTACAACTGGCATCTCAGACTCTGTGTATCCCAAGCCAACACATCAGTATTTTTCTCAAGTGCACTTCCCTTCCCGAGTTCTTTGTTAATGGAGCTACTGTCACCCAGCTCCATACTTCAGTATCATATTTGGGCTTTGGGGTTATTTATTTATTTATTTATTTATTTTCAAGATGGAGTCTGGCTCTGTCTCCCAGACTGGAGTGCAATGGCGTGATCTCAGCTCACTGCAACCTCCACCTCCCGGGTTCAAGCGATTCTCCTGCCTCAGCCTCCTGGTAGCTGGGATTACAGGCACGCAGCACCACAGCCAGCTAATTGTGTGTTTTTAGTAGAGATGGGGTTTCACCATGTGGGCCAGGCTGGTCTCAAACTCCTGACCTCAGGTGATCCACCCTCCTCGAACTCCCAATGTGCTGGGATTACATATTTATTTTTATTTTATTTTATTTTATGTATTTATTTTATTTATTTTTATTTTTATTTTTTGAGACGGAGTCTCGCTGTGTCGCCCAGGCTGGAGTGTAGTGGCATGATCTTGGCTCACTGCAAGCTCCGCCTCCTGGGTTCATGCCATTCTCCTGCCTCAGCCTCCTGAGTAGCTGGGACTACAGGCGCCTGTCACCATGCCCGGCTAACTTTTTCCTATTTTTCGTAGAGATGGGGTTGCACCATGTTAGCCAGGATGGTCTCGAGCTTCTGACCTTGAGAACCACCTGCCTCGGCCTCCCAAAGTGCTGGGATTACAGGTGTGAGCCACTGCGCCTGGCCTATTTATTTTTGAGATGAAGTCTCACTTTTGTCACCCAGGCAATGGTGCGATCTCAGCTCACTGCAACCTCTGTCCCCCAGGTTCAAGTGATTCTCCTGCCTCAACCTCCTCAGTAGCTGGGATTACAGACGCCTGCCACCATGCCCACGTTAATTTTTGTATTTTTAGTAGAGACGGGGTTTCACCATGTTGGCCATGCTGGTCTCGAACTCCTGACCTCAGGTGATCCACTCACCTTGGCCTCCCAAAGTGCTGGGATTACAGGCTTGAGCCACCACGCCCAGCTCATATTTATTTATTTTTTAAAGCAATTTAAACTAATTTTCTTCATTAGGTAATTCATCCAAAAGGTTCAGATTTAAAATATTCAAATTATAAACACTAAAAAGACTCTCACTGCTGACTCCCAGCCACCCCACTTCTCCTCTTAAACAGGCCACTTAATGTCATCAATTCTATATGTATTTCTCTAGGGATATATAAACATATGTAAGCAAAGATTTTTTTTGTTTACATATTTCCTTTTTATGGCCAGGTGCAGTGGCTCACGCCTTTACGGCACTTTGGGAGGCCACCTTGGGCAGATCTCTTGAGCCCAAGAGTTTAAGACCAGCCTGGACAACAAGTGAAACTCCGTCTCTACTAAAAAAATACAAAAAAAAAAAAAAAAAGGGCCAGGCATGGTGGCTTGTGGAAGAATCACCTGGGCCTGAGGTCGAGACTGTGGTGAGCCATGATTGTGCCACTGCACTTCAGCCTGGGCGACTGAGTGAGACTCTGGCTCAAAAAACAAAACTTTTTTTCCTTTTAAAAATGCAAATGAGGCCATGTGAGCTATGTTCGTGCCACTGCACTCTAGCCTGGGCAACACAGTGAGACTCTGTTTAAAAAAAATAAATAAATAGTGCTCACTTTGGCAGCACATATAAAACCGCAGATCTACAACCATCTGACCTTTGACAAACCTGACCAAAACAAGCAACGGGGAAAGGATTCTCTGTTTAATAAATGGTGCTGGGAGAACTGGCTAGCCATATGCAGAAAATTGAAACTCTATCCTTTCCTTACACCTTTATACAAAAATTAACTCAAGACGGATTAAAGACTTAAATGTAAAACCCCAAACTACAAAAAACCCTAGAAGAAAATCTAGGCAATACCATTTAGGACATAGGGATGGGCAAAGATTTTATGATAAAATTGCCAAAAACAATCACAACAAAAGCAAAATTCTACAAATGGGATCTAATTAAACTAAAGAGCTATGCACAGCAAAAGAAATTATCATCAGCTGGGTGTGGCAGCTCACGCCTGTAATCCCTGCACTTTCAGAGGCAGGCGGATCTCTTGAGGTCAGGAGTTCAAGATCAACCTGGCCAACATAGTGAAACCCTGTCTCTACTAAAAATACTAAAATTAGCTGGGCGTGGTGGCATAGACCTGTAATCCTAGCTACTCGGGAGGCTGAGGCAGGAGAATCACTTGAACCCATGAGGCGGAGGTTGTAGTGAGCCGAGATCGCGTCATTGCACTCCAGCTTTGGCAACAAGTTTTTGAAACTCTGTCTCAAAAAAAAAAAAAAAAAAGAGAAATGCAAATCAAAACCACAATGAGATACCATCTCACACCAGTCAGAATGGCGATTATTAAAAAGTCAAGAAATGACAGATGCTGGTGAGATTGCAGAGAAATAGGAATGCTTTTACACTGTTGGTGGGAATGTAAATGAGTTCAACCATTGTGGAAGACAGTGTGGCAATTCCTCAAAGATTTAGAACCGGAGATACCATTTGAGGCAGCAATCCCATTACTGGGTATATACCCAAAGGAATATAAATCATTCTATTATAAAGATACATGCACACGTATGTTCACTGCAGCACTATTCACAATAGCAAGGACATGGAATCAACCCAAATGCCCATCAATGATAGACTGAATAAAGAAAATATGGTACATATACACCATGGAATACTATGCAGCCATAAAAAAACAAGATCATGTCCTTTACAGGTACATGGATGGAGCTGGAAGCCACTATCCTTAGCAAACTAATGCAGGAACAGAAAACCAAACACCACATGTTCTCACTTATAAGTGGGAGCTGAACAGTGAGAACACATAGACACAGGGAGGGGAACAACACTTACTGGGGCCTGTCAGGAGAGGATGGTGGGGGAAGAGTACTGGGGAAAAGGGCTAATGCATACGGGGTTTAATACCTAGGCGATGGATTGATCTGTGCAGCAAACCACCATGGCACACGTTTACCTATGTAACAGACCTGTACATCCTGCACATATACCCCGGAACTTTAAAAAAAAAAAATCAAGTGGCTGAACATTTTATAATTGATTAATTTTTTTAATTAGTAAAAAAAAAAAGAAAAAACAAGCATAAATAAATACAATTTAAAAAATAAAAATGCAAATGATAGCTTGCCACATACACAGTTCTATCCCTTGCGTTTTTCATGTACATTATCTTGGATGTGATCTTACTGAATGCTCTCTCATTCTTTGTTACAGCTGCATAGTGTTTAGCAGTGTTTCTGATTTCTCTACTCTTGTCTCCAACATCGACTCAATGGCCAAGTTATATTAATGATGTATTATTTTTCTTATGGCATTTACATTCCCAGTGCCGATGAGTTTAGACTTTCATGCCTGGATTGCCACAACAGCCTCCTGTTTGTCCTCTCCTTAGCCTTTCTTTATTTCACGCTATTCTGTTAGATTCATCTTAAGTACTGCTCTGATTATGTTATTTCCCAGCTTAGTAATTTTCTCCTCTGCTGCAGAATCTGATGCTATGTTCTCTCCATTTTTCTTACTGCCCCCTCTTCCTTCATGCCCTGAACTCTTAAGTCACACCGAAGAGCCTGATGATCCTAGAGCAGACGTCATTCTCACGGGAGTGTTTTCCATATTGTTACTTTACCTTGAAGTATATGTCACGAAGTCCAAAACCACCCTGTCCTTCAGTTCAGCTTAGACACTAACTTTCCTCTGAAGACCTCCTGATCCCGACAATTAGTCCAGCAAGCTAAAAGTGAGCTTGGCAAGGTGCCTAAGATACAACATTTAAGGGGTTGCTCATTCTCAGGGTCATGCAAGCGCCAACTCTGCATTCACACACCCTGAGAGTGGGTGGCTTCTTAAAATTTGCCTCCTCAGTGACTCGCTTACCTCTCCCTAGTCCCAGCCTTACCTTAGCAGTCCTAGGCCTCCTCTAAACCCCCAAAGAGCTTGATTTGCACATCTCTAAGGGTGTTCTCTTCCTAGCCTGCACTGTAGTTATTAAAGTACAGACTTCATTTTCTCCCCACTAAGTTCCTTGAGGGCGGCACCACGCCTGACCCATACTGGATCCCAGGTGCCTCTCACGGAACCTCACACAAGCCCATGTGTATTTGTTACAGCTCTTTAGGTTAGGAGTGTCTACTCACCTGAAACCATGCTCAAAGGACTTTCAGTAAAAAAGGCAAAGGCAATCAGGAGCTATTTAGGAACTTAAGAAACCCAAAGGCAGGAATCCTGTGGGTCTCAGGAAGAGAATCAGAAACTAGAGCACTGTGGGAACTCCAGGAACTCCCGCCCCACTCCCGCCCGCTTCCTCTCTATCTGCTTCTCTGTGTGCCTCTGCCTTGCTCCTCTCTCCCTAATGACAGACTTTGTTTCTCACTTCATTTAGCGGAAAATTGCCTCTGCCTACAGCTTCCAAAGTTGGGTAAGTTGCAGCTCAAGTATACACACACACAGAAGGGCAGGGAGAGAGATCTCAACTTCAATTTCAAAATCTCCATGAAAGGCTCTAATTGGCCCAGGTTGAGTTAGGAACCTGCTTCTGGACCAACCATCTGTGGCCAGAAGGCACTGCAGGAATCTGGCAATCTTGGGGACCTCAGTGGTGTTCATGCATCTTATCTCCATAGCTCCATCATTAGCGTGATCAGCTCCATCATCAGCTCTAGCTTCCAGTTTCTGTATCTTTGAGCCAAACAAACATTCTAAATTCCCAAGACAGAGAATAAACGTTGCACTGCTTGGGTCGGGTGACCACCCCCGAATCACTCAGCAATGGGGGGCAGAGAGAGAGAGGGTCTCAAATATAGGCATGACTGGTGGAGGTCATCTCTGTGAATGGGGAAGTTTCTACAGAAGGGAGACTCTGTTGAACTAGTGAGTCATACCCAAAGATGACTGTTACGAGGTATTTGTTGAATAAATAAATGCAATGACTGAATGATCTCATTTTAAAAAGAGCAACTGGCCAAAGCTATTAGCTAAGTTGTAGGCAGTTATTTGAAAACTCACTCAAACACTCAAAATGTAATCAGTCTCTGAGCCTTGATGAAAATTCTGGTGGCTGGGCATGATGGCTCACACCTGTAATCCCAGCACTTTGGGAGGCCGAGGCAGGTGGATCGAGACCAGCCTGGCCAAGATGGTGAAAACCTGTCTCTACTAAAAATACAAAAATTAGCTGAATGTGATGGCACTCGCCTGTAATTCCAGCTACTTAGGAGGCTGAGGCATGAGAATTGCTTGAACCCGGGAGGTGGAAGTTGCTGTGAGCCAAGATTATGCTACTGCACTCCAGCCTGGATGACAGGGCAAGACTGTCTCAAAAACCAAAACCTTTCTTCCCAGTGTCTCTCAAATCCCTCCCTTCCCTCTATTTCACCACCACCACCACGGTTTGCACTCAGGTCTGATGCTCTGCTGGGCCTTCTTCACTTCCATTCCAGCAGCTGACTGTACCCAGAGTAATCTGCTCCAAACACATGGCCTTCCTGTTCTCACCAGTCACTTGATCTGTCTGAAACCAAACACATCCTTTCTATTGAAATTCACTTCCCATTAGAGGACTGTCAACGACACTACCATCTCTCCAGCATTTAGTTCTTGAACACCTGGAATTACTTCTGACCTTTGCCCTCCTAGTCCTTCACTATCTCATCAGTTATTAAGCAGTGTTGACTTTTTCTTTATCGCCTTTGTTGGTCTTCTTCTTTTCATTTCTTTCAGTCATCTCCAACCTGACTGTTAGGGAGTTTAGGAAATCGTTCAAGGACTGATTAATAAAGATGGTATGGAGAGGATATTTGGTTGGGGGTGTGGGAATGTCTGAATCCTGTCTTGGCTAGCCATCTCTACTCCTCATGAGGAGTGTGGGGAGTACATGTGCAATGATACACCAGGGAAAGAAGCACTTTATTATTAGCTGGGTATGAACCACAATGCAGAAGTCAGGAAAGATAGGCTGGGCTCTGGTCATCTCTGTCTATCCTCCCCACATCAATGCCCAAATATGAGTCTTGGAGCTTTTCTTCTGAGTGCGATAGAGGCACACTAACCAGAAAAACTAGAGAGAAAGACAAATCCGCAGCCTCTTTGCCCCAAGCCCAGGACCTTGCTAAGACTTTATCTGTGGGCCATAGCCTTAGGGTCTGGATACCTTGTGGGAGAGGGAAAGACAGCAAGCTGGCTGGGCTGCCTCTGAGAAGGGCAAGGGCAGCCCTTGTTACCACTCACAGTATGTTGAAGAACGGGAAAGATGCGGCACCCATTTTTGTTGAACGTGTTATCTTTTAAGGGCTCCATCCCAAGAAAATGTTATTCCATATTCTCCAATTTTAGTAAGATTTTCTTCCTTTGTGTGTGTTTCGTGGTGGGGAGGTGAAATTTCTTCCTCACCATCCTACCTCCACTTTGGGAGAAAGAAGAGGGTGGGGAGGGAGGAGCCTTGAGCGCCCTCTAGAGACCAGAAGCTCAATTCACTCCCTGGGGAATCTACACTGCCATGACCTTAGTGCTTTGCTCTAAAATTGTCAATTGTCTATTGCCTACTATGAACCAATTCCTTGGCCGGTGTGGTGGCTCAGGCCTGTAATCCCAGCACTTTGGGAGGCCGAGGTGGGTGGATCACCTGAGGTCAGGGGTTTGAGACCAGCCTGGGCAACATGGTGAAACCCCGTCTCTACTAAAAATACAAAATTAGCCGGGCACGGTGATGCATGCCTGTAGTCCCAATTATTTGGGAGGCTGAGGCAGGAGAATCGCTTGAACCTGGGAGGCAGAGGTTGCAGTCAGCCGAGATCACACCATTGCACTCCAGCCTGGGCAACAAGAGCGAAACATCGTCTCAAAAAAAAAAAAAAAAAATTCTAAGGAGGCCATTAGAACCTTCTACAGTTTGGCTCAAGGTACCTTTTTGGTCACTAGAATGACTTCAGGATAGTAGCAGATAGGGCAAGCACAGAAAATGAATGCCAAATTTAATTATCCAGTGAATAGATTGGCTGCATCTAATCAAGAGGGGAAGGAACCTGGGTGAGATTACCAGAATTTCACCTACTTCATAACCAAATCAATAGATCCAACAAGAATTAAATAAGGCATCATTGGGAATCTAATCTGTAGGGTAGGGTGTGGGGAGACCTCTGTGGAAATAGCATGTACGTGAAAGGGACTTGATGTGTTCACAGTGGTAGCAGAAGAATCTCTGTGTCTTGACTCTTAGCCAAAAATCTCTGGCCAAAACACAGCCTCCCCTGTTCTCCTGCAAAGGTAAGCCCAGTCTGTTTGGGGCAGTAACCTCAATTTGCTTGGGATGGTAAATGTCATTTAATCCTAAGAAGGTTCAGCATTAAAGATGAAGATGGTAAAATAAATCAGATCTGTAGTATTCATACTTTTGTGTTAACCTTGGTAATATTTTAATTTTGTATTTTCAATGTTTGTAAGATTTAGTATTTATCATATTAGAGAATCTGACAAGTTTCACAAAACAAGAGCCTTACTAAGTTTGATGTTCTTTGACCTTTTCCGTTTCTTTAATGAAATGTTGGTCATGACCCACTAAGTTATTTATGTGTTTCATCAGTGGGTACTGGCCTGAGACCCTCGTAATGGTTAAAAGTACAACTCTGAGGTCAGGCTGATGACTTTCAGATCTGGCTTATTGTCTGGGTTTGGGCAAGTAACCTCTACATGTCCTTGTTTCTTCATCTGTAAAATGGGAGATGAGTACCTACCCAGGCCGGGCACAGCTGCACACTTGTAATCCCTGCACTTTAGGAGGCTGAGGCAGGAGAACGGCTTGAGCTCAGGAGTTCGAGACCAGCCTGGGCGACAAGGCGAGACCCTGTCTCTAGAAAAAATTTTAAAAATTAGGGCTAGGCACGGTGACTCACACCTGTAATCCCAGCATTTGGGAGGCTGAGGTGGGCAGATCACCTGAGGTCAGGAGTTTGAGACCAGCCCAGCCAACATGGTGAAACCCTGTATCTACTAAAAATACAAAATTAGCTGGGTGTGGTGGTGTGCACCTGTGACCTCAGCTACTTAGGAGGCTGAGGCAGAGGTTGCAGTGAGCTGAGATTGTGCCATTGCACTCCAGCCTGGGTAAAAATAGTGAAACTCCATCTCAAAAGTAAGTTAAAAAAAAAAAAAATTAGCTGGGTATGGTGGCATCTGCCTGTGGTCCTAGCTACTCAGGAGGCTGAGATGGGAGGATCGCTTGAGCCCAGGAGGTTGAGACTGCAGTGAGTTGTTTGTGCCACTGTACTCCAGTCTGGGAGACACAGTGAGACCCTATCTCAAAAGTTAAAAAAAAAAAAAAGATAGTACCTACCTTGTGGGCTCTACTTGATAGCTAAATGAGAAAGAAGATAATGTGCATAAAGGCTTACACTAGGGCCTGATACATCGTGAGCGCTCAATAAATGTCGGGAGTAAGTACTGGGTGTGATGACAAAGGGCCTAATGTACCCAATCTTGGGAGATGAAAAAATGCTGCCTGGAGGTGATGGTATTACTGTTGGCATCTGAAAGAATAGTAGGAATTATTCAGGTGAGGATTCAAGTAAGTGCATAGATGGAGTAGAGAGAAATGAAGAAAGTTATGGGTAAAGGGAACAGCCCTTGGAACAGCTGTGAGGAGGCACAACTTCCAGGCTTAAATGATCTGAGAGCTTCCCAGTTTTGAGTGTAGCCTGAGAAATACCTGTGGCAGATGAGGTCAGAGATGGCAACAAGGATGAGATCACCAGTGGCCCTGTAGCCACCTCAAAGAATTTTAGACTTTAACCTATGTGTTAATGGGATCTTTTTAAGAGTCTTAAACAGGGAAACGACATGATTTTCTTTCTTGAAAGACCATTCAAGCTGTTGTGGATTTGGAGAGGGCAATTTCGGTGGCAGGGAGACCACGAGGAGTCTACTGCAGTGTCTCTAGGAGAGATGACAGTAGCCTGAACCAGAGTAAGAACTGACAGGGAACAACAGTTTTAAAGATCTAATTGGGGCTGGGTGCAGTGGCTCACAGCTGTAATCCCAGCACTTTGGGAGGCTGAGGCAGGCAGATCACTTGAGTCTAGGAGTTCAAGACCAGCCCGGCCAACAAGACGAAACCTCATCTCTACTAAAAATACAAAACTTAACCGGGCATGGTGGTGGGCACCTGTAGTCCCAGCTACTGGGGAGGCTGAGGTAGGAAGATCCTTGAGCCCAGAGAGGTCGAGGCTGCAGTGAACAATGATTGCACCACTGCCCTCCAGCCTAGGTGACAGAGTGAGAATCTGTCTCACAAACAAACACATCTAACTTAATGTGGGGACTCCAGAGAGAGAGGAAGGAGCAATGGATCATTTCCAGGTTTCTGGCTTGAGCACCTGGGTGGCTGGTGGTGGCACTCTCCTAGAAAACACTGGAGAAAAAGACATTCAATTTTTGGATACGTTGAATTTTGAGGTTAATAGAATCTTGAAAATTAAAGCTTCCTGATTTTATCTGTTTTCTGACACCCTTTAGCAATTCTCTAATGCAATGCCTTTCACATGATTATGTGCATAAGAATCACCAGGAGTGTGGAGGTGGGGGTGTGAAAATGCAGGTTCCTAGGCTAACAAGCCAAGATTCTGGATACCAACTGGTCCAGGACTCAAAACAATTAGCCTGAGTAATTCTGATGTAGGGAGTCTCCTGACGACACTAAAAAAACCAACAAAACCACCCCTCAGCCGGGCATGGTGGTCTGTAATACCAGCACTTTGGGAGGCTGAGGCGGGAGGACAGCTTGAGCCCAGGAGTTCGAGACCAGTCTGGGCAACATAGGGAGATCACCCACCTCCGTTTCTAAAAATAGAAAAAAGACCCCTCATGTGTGTCTCCACCGTTAGGCTGTTTTCCCCGACTTCTCAGGCATCTGCATGGGGGTCCCTACTGCTTCGAATAAGCTCCGTGGGACCCAGGACTTTGTCTTCATACAGGTGCATCTTCAGCGCACTCAGAACAATATGTGGTACAGCACGGGCCCCCTAGAAATGTTGGCCGAACGATCGAATGGCTGAATACATTCATATGTTGCTTTGCACAAAAACTTTTTCTTTCAAATAAATATCTGGGAAGAGTTAGAGATAGGAAAGCAGAGATCATTCCAAAGAGAGTGAGGATGCCACCGGGAAGGCAGCGCCGAAAAAACCCGAGGGGAACCACTTGCCGATCCCCCAGGCACAGTCTGGAGGTCCCAATTCCCGCGGCAGGGGGGCGAGAGATGCCACTCGTCTGATCAGCAACCATTTTGGGCCCGCTTGCTCCCCTTCTCCTGGGTGTCCGCGTTGTGCTAATCCAGTTGCTTTTGAGGTTCCGGCCTCCACCAAACCTCTGAAGCGCTCCGTGCACGCAAGGCGCTGGCGGGGGAGGCCAGAGCTCTCGCCGCTAGCCCTCTCCGCCGCCTGCCTGCGGAGCAGCAGCGCCGACCTCCTCATCATGGCGGCGGCCGGGCGGGGAAGCCGGGCCGTGCGTCGCGTGCGTGCCCTCTCCCTCCCCTCCCCCTCCTCGGCGGCGGCGGCGGCGGCAGAAGCGGCAGCGCTCGCCATTGCCGCTGGTGGCAGGAGGCTGCGAGGAGCCGGCGCGGTCGCAGTCTCCACGGCGCAGGCCCACGGTAGCGCAGCCGCTCTGAGGTGAGTGCCCTACCGCGCAATCTCCAGCTATTTCAGCCCCGGCGCAGCCGCAACACGCCGCCCGCCAGCCGGCCGGCCGGCCCGCCCCGCAGCCGGCACCCTGCCGCCCCCGGCTCCGGGCCTGGGCCCCCGCCGGATTCGGCCCGCCTCGGGCGGGGGGCCCCGGCCCGGCCCAGCCAAACCGCCACCCCGAGGATGCGCAGGCCGCACTAGGCCCCAGGCGTCCTGGCGGGCTTGGGAGGGAGGCGCTGCCCTCCCGAGAGCCCCAGGGTTCCGGCCTCCCTCGCTGCCTGGGGCTCTCGGGGCCGCGGCCTCCTCCCCGCCGTGGAACCCGGGGCCCGGCCTTCCCGCGGCTCGGGAGCGGGAGGCGCGGGAGAGTGCGCCGGGCCCGGGAGCGGGAGGTGGGCGGGCTGCGCGGGACCGGAGCCGCGGCTCTCTGCTCGCCGCCTCGGCCCTTCCCGGCTCTCGTCCGCGGGCGGGCGGTGCGGCGGGGCCGGGCTGGGGCGCGGGAGCCGCTGTCTTCTGCGGGAGAGGAGGCTGGCTCTTTGGGCGACCTCCGAAGCTTCCCTCCTGCCGGGTGGTGTGGGCTTGTTACCCAGGTAGACTGGGGGACGCTGGAATATGGCGCGTTGCCCACCTTCTTGCAAGTTAGGAGGTGGCCGGGGCGGCAGTTCTAGAAGGAGGGCGCAAAGTCCTTTTGTACGCAGAAATAAGGAGCGACATTGTGTTTTCTTCCCCAGTTGAGATGTGCCGGCGGAGGGGCCACGGTTCTTCCTGTTCCTGGGGTGGTGGTCCCCTGGGTGAGGGAGAGGGGGAGTGGCACGCCCCTCCGAAGGAACTGAACCTTTTGCCACTGCAAAGACAGGGTCTCTGAGATGGCCGTCTGCATGGTATTTTCCCATATCCCCAGACCTTTTCGGGTTTGCCATTGCGTGTTGTGCACTCCACCGTGCAGTGATGTCTGCTGCCTCTCTCACCTGTTGTGTCGTGGCTGCTGATCTCAAAGTTTCCGCAGTGTATTTGGTTGTGCCCACCAGAACTTGAAGTTGTTTAAAAATCTTAATGTTGGGGGCTTCCAGTGATATGTGCTCCAGCCAGTTGGAGGAGCTGTTACCTGCTCTCCATTCTTCTCAAGCATTAGATTAGAATATATTAATTGCTTATTTTAGAGCTGCTGTCAATCGTGCTGAATTCTTTCTGTGGTCAAAGCAAAATTCACATTTTCTTAAGTGTTCAGAGACCGTGTATTGAGAGACGCATAAGGAGAAAGGTAGTGTGAGTGAGCTTGTCAGCTTAGGCAGTCGTTGGGCAGAGCTTTTGTCCCGGGACATCATCTGTGCTCACAGTGTGATCCTTTTTCCCATGCCATCTCAGCCCAGGCTTTTAAAAAATTCTTTTTCCTTTGGGCTTGACCAGTAGGTAATTGGGAAAGGGGGGTGTTAGAGTCTTGGAGATGCTGTTTGTGTGTCTGTGTGTGAGATTCGTTAGTATCCAGACTCCCTAAAATTGTGTTTGACAGTTCTTGACAGTTTACCCGGTAAGACAGTGAAAATATGACTAGTTCTCTCCGTGCATCCAAGTAATTTCCTTATGAGTCCGAAAGCAGACATAATTATCACATGCAATGTAGAATATTTACTCTTAACTCAGATGCTAAATTGTCTGCAGAATTTTTTTGTGTCAAGGGGCTTTTTTTTTGTCTTTTTATAGGACTTAGTGGCTTTCAACAGGGCCCATGAGGAAAAAAACAATCAGATTAAGAAAACTCTACGGCCCGGTGCGGTAGCTCACGCCTGTAATCCCAGCACTTTGGGAGGCTGAGGCCGGTGGATCACCTGAGGTCAGGGGTTGGAGACCAGCCTGGCCAACATGGTGAAACCCCGTCTCCATTAAAAATACAAAAATTAGCTGGGTGTGGTGGCAGGCGCCTATAATCCCAGCTATTGGGAGGGTTGGGGGCGGGGTCTGCCGAGGCAGGAGAACCGCTTGAACCCAGGAGGCAGAAGTTACAGTGAGCCAAGATCGTGCTATTGCACTCCAGCCTGGGGTACAAGAGTGAGACTTCACCAAAAAAAAAAAAAAAACGAGAGAAAATTCTTTACTTAATCTTTTGACCCATCCTTATTTGAAGTCCTTTAATTTCCTCACACAGTCTCAAACTCAAAATATAGGAGGGAAATGACTTTTTGCTTAGTAGTCAGTGGTCATATATAGGAGGGAAAATTACTTGCTTAGTAGTCAGTGGTCATAGTCTCATGTAGCAAGGAAAATTTCTTATCCCCAAGCTGGGAGTTTTTGTGGAAATAGGTCTCTTCTCTTTTCTTTTTCTTTTCTTAGATGGAGTCTCACTCTGTTGCCCAGGCTGGAGTGCAGTGGCACGATCTTGGCTCACTGCAACTTCTGCCTCCTGGGTTCAAGCGATTCTCCTGCCTCAGCCTCCCAAGTAGCTGGGATTACAGGTGCCCACCACCATGCCCGGCTAATGTTTGGTAGAGACGGGGTTTCGCCATGTTGGCCAGGCTGGTCTGGAACTTCTGACCTAAGGTGATCTGCTGGCCTCGGCCTCCCAAAGTGCTGGGATTACAGGTGTGAGCCACTGCGCCTGGCCCAATAATTTTCTTATAAAAATATATATATTTTGTGTGTGTGTGTGTATACATATATATAATTTTTTTTTTTTTTAAGTTAGAGTTGGGGGTCTTGCTATGTTGCCTAAGCTGGCCTTAAACTCCTGGGCTTAAGGAATGCACCCACCTCAGCCTCCACAGTAGCTGAGACTATGGCAAGCACCACCATGCTGGCAGTGGCTTCATAACCTGTTTCAAGGAAATTTAGCTCCTGTATTAAGAGAAGGAACTATAGAAGTAGGAGATAATGAGGGCCCTTGTCCAGATGTAGAAGGGTTTAAAGGAGAAGGGATTTCAGGTTTCCTTCTGAATTCCTGTGTATGTCATTAGAACCCCAAATTGTAGGTTTTTTGTTTTATTAAACCATAATTAGTCACTTGTCTAATTTTGTTAGGGAACTGAAGGCCAACTTCCCATGATTTAAATACCTGAATTTGCATTGCCTCCACGCTGTAAGTTCAACCAAAACTCTGGGTTGTCTTTAGAAATATTTTATGTGAAATAACCACAAATGAGTGACTTGTTTTAAGGGAAATTTAAGCTCCTGTGGTCTGGGATTAAATTTTTATGCCTTTTCTTGTATGGAATAAGGCATTCAGTAAAGTTGAGGAATAATAACGAAGAACAGTAATTACTAAAATTAAAATTTTTCCACGAGTATTTGAAAAAGCGTGCTGATTTTTTGGTTTCTGGAGGGACTATGAACTGTCAGTCTTTAGAAACAGTCTGCAGTCCTACCTCAACAGGAAGTTAATGTATACATTCAGCTTCTGTCAGATGTCTTTAGACAAGCCCATTGCTTCATGCTGAAGCAGGCTTATTCATCCACACAGTGCCACTGTGAAAAATTGGAGGGTTAGGGGAAACTCCGTGGGCTGTTGAATTTCACAAATGTCTACTTTAACCTCGAGAGTTTAGATGCGCCCTTTCTGGGCCCGTAATCATCCAGGAAGTGGGATATCTGAATTTAGATGTTTGTGACTATGTGTGATGCTTATTAATATGTATATATAGAGTATTTGGAAAATCAATCTTAAAATACCAATCTTTGATTTTGTAAAAAACATTTCAGATAATGTTCTATACTAAAAGACATTTTCTTTATGTTCTTTCATGTTTTCCTTGATAGCTAAAGCTAGTGTTTTCAGTCTGAGCTTACCCGAATATAATTTTCCATGAATGCTTAGTAAAACAGCAATGAAAAAGGAACCCACTTGTTATTTTAGAAACATTTTATTTAGACCAAGGCCAATGTTTTTTGAGTCTCAAGATACATGTTAATTTTTGTGCCTTATGTATCTTGTATTTCCTTCCTTATTAACTAGAGGGTGGATTATCCACTTTCTTGGGTTTTCAGTTAGTACTTTTTTTTTTTTTTTTTTTTTGAGACGGAGTCTCGCTCTGTTGCCCAGGCTGGAGTGCAGTGGCTGGATCGCAGCTCACTGCAAGCTCTGCCTCCTGGGTTCACGCCATTCTCCTGCCTCAGCCTCCCGAGTAGCTGGGACTACAGGCGCCTGCCACCTCGCCCGGCTAGTTTTTTGTATTTTTTTTAGTAGAGACGGGGTTTCACCGTGTTAGCCAGGATGGTCTACGATCTCCTGACCTCGTGATCCGCCTGTCTCGGCCTCCCAAAGTGCTGGGATTACAGGCTTGAGCCACCGCGCCCGGCTCAGTTAGTACTTTCATCCATCAGTATTCTACTAAGGTAAACAGACTGGAAGATAAATAGTAAAAGGTGAAACAAATCAATTTCAGGTGTTTCCAGAAGATTAAAACCATATTGAGCTATTGGAAACTTTTAATCCTCGAGCAACAAGAATGCTTTGTTTGAAGTTATTTTAATGTAATATGGACAAAACTTGGGAAATGAATTTTTGACTGCTCAAGAAAAATAAGTGGATTGCTTATACCTTAGAATATATATATGGTTTTTTTTTTTTTTAAAGTGCACTTCAGAATTAGGCTAATGTATTTGCAGCCTGACTTAATGCAGTGTATTTAGCAAAACATCAAAAAGACTTCATCATGTTGTGGTCTTTAGGCCTAAAATGTTTTAAAATGTGAACATTTATGTGATACCAAGTAAATTTTCTGTGACCCGAAGAAGGGCCAGAAATACAACTTTACAGAGATGTTCTAGTATATTAGAAAACAATGGCTGGGCATGGTGGTTCATGCCTGTAATCCCAGCACTTTGGGAGGCCAGGGCAGGAGGATTGCTTGAGGCTAGGAATTCTCGACCATCCTGGGCAATGTAGCGAGATCTTGTCTTTACAGAATATTTTTTTAAAAACCGAAAAACTAGCTGGGTATGGTGGCGTATGCCTATAGTTTGAGCTACTGAGGAGGCTGAGGCAGGAGGATCACTTGAACTTAGGGGTTTGAGGTTGCAGTGAGCATAATCATGGCATTGTGTTCCTGCCTGGGCGACAGTAAGACCCTGTTTCTTAACAAACAAAACGAGTTGCTGTTAAGGTAGGCCTACCACATTTGTAATCTCTTGAGGCAAATCTGTGTTGTTTTTCTAAGAGTAGTCACTTAGAAGATATTCTGACCATAAGGAATGGTCTACTAAATCCCAGATCTGGTAGTCTGCCTTGCCCAATCACAACATAGTTTGTGTAAAGCTCCAACTGCTGCTGAACCATCAGATAATTTCTTGAGGAAGCCATTTCTCGTAAGGAGGGGTGTGTGTGTGTGTTGGAGGGAGTGTTGGTGGGGAGAAGAGGGGGAAAGAGAAGATGATACTAGTATAAGAATCTAGTTTTATAGATTGGGATGATCACTGGAATTTTTTAGGGGAAATATTCTCAAAAACAGTTGTAAGAGCTGCTTTTGTAATGGATTATCAGTTTGGTGGTTTAGACTATAGTAATTGCGTTGTTTGTAAGCATAGTATTTCAATTAATTCATGCATGCTGATTTCTGTGGTTACAAATGTGAAAAGTTTGGCTGACAGCTTAAGTGGACATTTTCTTAAGAACTCTTTAAGTGGTGCCTGTTAGGATAAACTATGCCAAGCCATTTTCTGAATCTTCATGAAGAATGAGCTTTGTATGCATATGTATTAAGACGGTTTTTAAAAAAAGAGCATGTATTTTACTGTTGGTAATTGTAAAGTCTTAGAACTTGAAGAGTCTGTTTTGTTGCTGCTACTGAATGCTAATGTGGTTAGGCTGGCAGCTAAACCTACAAAGAACAAGGGGAAATGAGGAAATGTCCCCATGAAACATTGCTTACATCTATTTAATCAGTGGACTAGAAATTGGGTGTTGGGGACTAGGGGACCTGATTCTTGTTTTATGTTCAAAGGAGAGGGAAGCATTCTCTCCATTGAGAAAGAACCTCCTTAAGTGTATTCTCACTTGGAGTTTTGCCACTCATTTACCTGACAATGATTAAAGACACACCATATGCTGGGCATGTGCTAGGTGCTAGAGTAACAAATCTTGGGCCTTGTCGTGTAGGGCAGAAAGGTATGGGCTCAACCAGCTATGTTACACAGCTTCTAGAGAACCAAAATAGAGTAAACAAAGAGTGGTGTGGGATTATAGGAGGAGGGAGAAATTCCTTCTAGGAAGAGGAGAATGATACACAGAGAAAAGTAAGGTTAGGGAAGACTTTTCATGTAGGGGAAGTTTGAGTAGGACTTGGTAGGGCAAGTAGCTGCATTACTGATACAGAAGAGAGGCTGAGAGGAAGGGCATCAGTAGTCTGGAGAACTAGCAAGTGGATTTTGCTTTACTTGGAGAATAGTGGAAAGTGAAACTGATATGGTTGTGGCCGTATTGGGAAGAGTTTGTAATTCCATGCTCATGAGTGTTGAACTTTATTCTATAGGCATTTAGGGACCATAAGAGGTTTGAGTAGGACATCCACTCTGGTTTTTGAAAAGATGACATGTGAAGATTGGACTAGAGACTTGTGAGAGTATTAAATTGTAGTGTAAAAGGACATAGATTCCGGGGATCATTTTTACTTCACAGTTGTCAGATGTGGGTGACAATTGAGTTAAGGGGAGTTAAAGATTATAGTTTGGTTATTGGGTGATGATGATGCCTTTAAGATAGGGAATGTATAGGAAGAACAGAATTTGAGGAGGAAGGTAATAGAGTATGATTCCAGATGTATTTAGATATCTGGGAATCAAGAAATGTCAAGTGAGTACATGGATATTTGGACTGGAGCTCAAAGGGGCATTGGGATCAATAAGGGGATTTGCATTCATCAGTATAATGCCATATAAAAACTGCAGAAAGCCAGGCATAGTGCCTCACACCTCTAATCCTAACACTTTAGGAAGCCAATGCAGAGGATCACTTGAGGCCAGGAGTTCAAAACCAGACTGGGCAACACAGCGAGACCCTGTCTCTACAAAAATTAAAAAATTTGTCCAGTATAGTGGTAGCCACCTGTGGTCCCAGCTACTCAGGAGGCTGAGGCTGGAGGATGACTTGAGCCCAGGAGTTTGAGGCTGTAACAAGCTATGATAGGGCCACTGTACTCCATCCTGGTTGTCAGAGTAAGACCCTGTCTATAAAAAAAAAAAGAGAAAATAGTACAGATTGAGTATCCTTTATCCAAAATGCTTAGGACCAGAAGTGTTTTGGAGTTTTTTTTGACTTTGTAATGTTGGTATACACATAATGACATACCCTGGAGATAGGGCCCAGATCTAAACTTGAAATTCATTTGTGTTTCATATACATCTTACAGCCTGAATGCAGTTCTATACAATATTTTAAATAATTTTGTTCAGGAAGCAAAGTTTTGATTCCATTCTGACTGCAGCATGTCACCTGAGATCAGGTGTGGAATTTTCCACTTGTGACATCATGTCAGCACTCAGAAAGTTTCAGATTTTGGAGCGTTTCAGATTTCAAATTTTTGGATTAGGAATGCTTAACCATATCAGGAGTGAAGAAAAAAAACTAAGGGTAACCTTGGAGAGCATCTACATCTGAGGGTCAAGTAGAAGAATAGAAACCTATGAAGTAAATTGAGAAAGAATGGCTAAACTGGTAAGATTATAGGGTTGAAGAAGCTGAAGAGGGGGATTAAGTGAATCCTGACAGGAAAGTTAGCCACGTGAAATACCATGGAGTTCATTGGTTTGGAGGGCAATGCCAGAGGATCTCTTGAACCCAGCACTTTAAGACCAGCCTGAGCAGCATAGCAAGATCTCATATCTATTTAAAAAAAAAAAAAAGGGCCGGGCACGGTGGCTCAAGCCTGTAATCCCAGCACTTTGGGAGGCCGAGATGTGCGGATCACGAGGTCAGGAGATCGAGACCATCCTGGCTAACACGTTGAAACCTCGTCTCTACTAAAAAAAAAAAATACAAAAAAAACTAGCCGAGCGACGTGGCGGGCACCTGTAGTCGCAGCTACTCGGGAGGCTGAGGCAGGAGAATGGCGTAAGCCCGGGAGGCGGAGCTTGCAGTGAGCTGAGATCGCGCCACTGCACTCCAGCCTGGGCGACAGAGCCAGACTCCGTCTCAAAAAAAAAAAAAAAAAGTTCATTGGGATAAAAACTGGACTTGGCATACATATATATGTATGTATTGTTTTGCTAGGAACCATGATAGTTTAGACAGAATGGATTTCTAGAGCATTACTAAATTCAGGGGTAGGGCCTACAGAACCTAACTTAGTAGAAGACCCATGCTTAGAAGTAGGTCCTGCTCCTCCACGTCTCTCATGGGAATTGCAGCTTAATTAAATGCTTTGGGAGATGACCCCCAATGACAAGGCTGGCTAAAAATCTCCATATTGTTTGGGGATTTTTTGTCTTTTTTACATTGTCTTAGATTCTGAGAATAGGAAATTTCATTTGAGTTGACAGTGTCTTAAACCGGCGCCTGTAGTCCCAGCTACTCGGGAGGCTGAGGCAGGAGAATGGCGTAAACCCGGGAGGCGGAGCTTGCAGTGAGCTGAGATCTGGCCACTGCACTCCAGTCCGGGCGACAGAGCGAGACTCTGCCTCAAAAAAAAAAAAAAAATACAAATAACTCTTGCACAGTTTTGAGGTCTTATGATATTGATATATTAAATAAGGGGGTTTTTAACCTGGTGTTTTAATGGTTCTGGGGTTCATATATTTTGGCTGTGTAACCCTGAATCCCTTAAAATTGTATGAAAAGTTATGTGTGAGTGCATGTGTGATTTTTCTGGGGAGAGGGTCCACAACATTTATGAGATTTTTAAGGGGGCTCTTGACACACAGCAAAGCAAGGACCTTTACTAAATGATGAAATCAAGTGTTGGTTGTGTTAGCTGGCTGAAATCAGTTCTCAACAAGTGAGATCGATCAAGGGAAAGAACTCTTGAGTAGGTGGTGTCTCAGGTGAAGAACTTTGGAAAGACATGAGAAACTTCTTAGAAATGGGAGTAGGAGCACCAGAAGGAAGGTAGGAGGAATGCCAGAGCAAAGCTTAACCAGTTTCAGCATTTTGTCAAGTCTCTGGATTCCTTGTTTTTTTTTTATACTCTAGGACTCACACTTAGTTTATGTTTATTCATGCACTGTAGATACAGTAGGCTTTGTGGGGTAGGGGAATCTATTTATTTATTATTTATTTATTTATTTAAGATAGAGTCTCGCTCTGTTGCCCAGACTGGAGTGCAGTGGCATGATCTTGGCTCACTGCAACCTCCGTCTCCCAGGTTCAAGCGATTCTTCTGCCTCAGCCTCCCAAGTAGCTGGGGTTACAGGCGCCTGCCACCATGCCCAGCTAGTTTTTTATTTTTAGTAGAGATGGGTTTTCACCACATTGGACAGGCTGGTCTTGAACTCCTTATCTTGTGATCCGCCCGCCTCGGCCTCCCAAAGTGCTGGTATTACAGGCGTGAGCCACCACGCCAGGCCCAAATTACTGTTGTTTTAAAGGGAAAGTGTTTTGAAAGAAAACAGATTGATAGATTGTGCTTGTTGGAAAAAAATTTTTTTACCAAGCTGGCTGATTTGTCAGAAAAAATTCATTTTTAAGTTAGGTGTTGTTTATGCTTTGGAAAAAATTTTAAATGCACAAATATTTCAACCTAGTGATATGGGGCAAGGCATTTATTTTCTCCTTACTTTTTCTGACCATGAAATGAAAATGCTGTTGATGGTTTTCGTAGCGTCTTTCTGAAATAGGGCGATTATGGAATACTTTGAGATCCAAGATGATTTAATGCTAAGAAATTGCTGGCATTCACATTTCTAAAGTCGTGAATAAAATTAAGAAATTTAAGCACATTGTGTGTTCACTAGATCTTGATTTCCAAAATATTTCTTTCTGAATTTTTAGATAATTGGTAATTTTTGCTTCCTGCTGCTAATCTTTGGGTCTTTGAAATTAGATTAAGAGGCAGTTTTGTCAGCTAGGCCATAGTTTCTGGGGCAGTGATATCTAAACTTTTGCTTGCCACCCTCAAAGTAACTTACTGCCACTTGGGATTAATTTGTGGTTTTTCTGGGGAGAGGGTCTACAACTTTTATTTATTTTACCAGTAGTCTTGGTAAATACAGGAATGATATGAATAAATATGTTGGGTAATCTTAAACTTGTGTTATGCAATTTGTAATTAGCTTGGGTTTGTGGATGATCTTTACGTTCAGTACATCGCCAAAGAGGGCCCAGATAGAATGGAGTATTTTGTCTTTTCCTTTGGGAACTTTTTTTAGTTCTTTCTTTCATTAAACAATTATGAAATAAAAATTTTGGTAACAGATCTTCCGTGTAAAAATAGCCCACAAATCAAAGAACTAGCCAAGATTTGCTAAATAAGAACACATCATGGAACACCATCATAGAACTGGTAGTCTCTTACCCCAGAACTAGCTGTAGGTACTAAGTCTAAAGAAGCACTAATTTTGATCTGTTACCAGAATTATGTGGTAATGTTGAGTAAGTGTTAAAATTGTTGTCTTCTTTAATTTTTGGCTGTATTATTTTAAGTTTCTCTCTCTCTCTCTCTCTCTCTCTCTCTCTCTCTTTCTCTCTCTCTCTCTCTCTCTATATATATATATATTTTTTTTTTTTTTTTTGAGATGGTATCTTGCCCTGTCACCCAGGCTGGAATGCACTGGCACGATCTTGGGACACTGTAACCTCCGCCTCTTGGGTTCAAGCGATTCTCCTGCCTCAGCCTCCTGAGTAGCTGAGATTACAGGCACCCGCCACCACGCTGGGCTAGTTTTTGTATTTTTAGTAGAGATGGGGTTTCACCATGTTGGTCAGGCTGATCTTGAACTCATGACCTCATGATCTGCCCACCTCGGCCTCCCAAAGTGCTGGGATTACAGGCATGAGCCACCACGCCTGGCCAAAATATATTGTAGTGAAAAATTTAGAAGAAAAACACCCCCCATTAGTGGTTATCTTTGGTCTATAAGCTTATAGGTGATCTTCATTTTCTTTCTTGTACTTTTCATTGTTTTTCAAGTTATCCTTAATGAACATCCATTAGCTTTTATGAGCAGAAAAAAATAAACATAAATACAGATAATACAATTATGGCCCTAATGACTTCACTGTCAGATTTTGGATAGGCAAGTTACTTATCTTTACTGGGCCCTTTTCCCCATTTGAAAAAGGAGGACAGAAATAATACTTAAATTTTCTTCTAAATTAAAATTTCTTCCAAAATTGATTCTAAGTCTGTGTTACATGTTGAACAATAAATATATTTTTCTGTTAATGGAAAAAGCTATGTCATGTGTTCATTGTGGAAAAATGGAAGAGAATTAAAAATAATTCTACAATACAAAGATATTTTAATATGCATGGTTTAGATATTTTTCTTTTTTTTTTTTGAGACAGCTTTGTTGTCTCGCTTTGTTGCCCAAGCTGGAGTGCACTGGCACAATCTTGGCTCACTGCAACCTCCGTCTGGCTCCCAGGTTCAAGTGATTCTCCCACCTCAGCCTCCTGAGTAGCTGGGATTACAGGTGCCTGCCACCGTGCCCAGCTGATTTTTGCATTTTTAGTTGAGACAGGGTTTCACCATGTTAGCCAGGCTAGTTTTGAACTCCTGACCTCAGGTGATCTGCCACCTTGGCCTCCCAAAGTGTTGGGATTACCAGCTTGAGCCACTGCGACCAGCTGGCTTAGATATTTTTCTGAGCACACATGGATATGCACAATACATATTCACACTATCAATTTACTTTTACCTTGAAACATTCTTAATGGGACAGTTAGAGATCCATTTGTTTTAATGAAACGTAAAAGATACTTTTAAATTTTCTCTCCTAATACATATTTGTTGAGGAAATGCTTACTTTCATACTCTTTTTTTTTTTTTTTTTTTGAGACGGAGTCTCGCTCTGTCGCCCAGGCTGGAGTGCAGTGGCTGGATCTCAGCTCACTGCAAGCTCCGCCTCCCGGGTTGACGCCATTCTCCTGCCTCAGCCTCCCGAGTAGCTGGGACTACAGGCGCCCGCCACCTTGCCCGGCTAGTTTTTTGTATTTTTTTTTAGTAGAGACGGGGTTTCACCGTGTTCGCCAGGATGGTCTCGATCTCCTGACCTTGTGATCCGCCCGTCTCGGCCTCCCAAAGTGCTGGGATTACAGGCTTGAGCCACCGCGCCCGGCCTACTTTCATACTCTTTATGGTTTTGCTGAGGTAAGGGTAACTTGGAGTAAGCACTCTTTATGGTTTTGCTGAGGTAAGGGTAACTTGGAGTAAGGGTGTAAAGGGCTTGCCCATGAAAGCTTACTTAGTGCAGAATGAAAGCTAAATCCTGGGTTAACCTTGATTTCATTCACATATTAACTTGCTTTTTCTCCACTCTGCCATGATGCTTCCTAAGCTAAGATTTCTATTTGCAGGATAGTTTCTGAAGTGAAGAACCTTGTCTCAAGATAGCATTGGTCTTTTATTTTACCCTGGGACCTTCTGAGTTAACTCCAGTTGTCAGCACATGAAGTATTAGTAGCAGCAATAGTATAATACAGTAGTGTTAAAAATACCTGTTTTTTTTTTTTTGCATTATCTCTAGGGAATTCAAAATATTTTGTATACATAAAATATAAATATTCAAAATGCTGTGTAATCCAACTCATATACTCAGTGAAATATGTGATATATATGATTCCAATTCTGTGTAAAGAATAACTGGAACTTTCTCAAAGGTATCTTTCTTAAAGATTTTATATGGTGGAATCCTATTTAGAGCTGGTAGTGTAACCCAATTTTCCTGCCTATTCATTTAATTCTGTTTTTAATCCCTCTGGTAGCTGATTTGTTTTTGTTTTTATTTTTTATACAAAATGGAAAGCAAATCTAGGGTAAATAGTTTCTTAGTGACTGCATTTTGTAAGAATAGTAAAGCCTGTAGAGGTGACGATGACAAAGTCCGACTTGTTTATTCTCTTTCCTTCTACTTTGAAAGATTAGGATCTTTTCCAAAAGAAGGGCTTTTAGAATGTATGCTTGACAAGAGTCTTAAATCACTATCTTCCAGACATAGCGGGAGGTAGAGAATCTGAGAATAAAAAGTACAAACTTTTTGTCTTTTAAACTTCTATATCTGAAAGGTAGGAAAGCAAGAGCTAATTCTCACTTGAGAATCCACCACAGTGATTGCTTTCATTCTGAAGAAATCCATTTTGTAGCCACATGGTATGGTATTTTCTATCCAAGAATACAGAACCTGTGGATGTGGAAGCCCAACTGAAGGGGACATGAGCATCTGTGGATTTTGATTCACCCCCAGGCACCAAAGGATGACTAAATCCATCAGGTCTCTGCTCAAACATCATTTCTTTAGGGAAGTTTTACCTGGTCTCCCTCTTTTTTGCATTTTTCCTTCATTATAGGTGGTCATATATATAATTTTACATTTGTTTGCATATTGCTTGATATATGTCTGTCCCACCAGATTGTAAGCTTTGTGAGAGTAGATACTGTGTTTGTGTTCATTACCAAGCACAGTGCCTGACACATAATAAGCAGTATTTATTTGAATGATTGTAGAAACCTCCAAAACTCATTTGTAATATTTTACTTAGGCTTTTGTGGTACTATCTAACATTTTATAATTTTAGGAACTCAGGGTGGGAAGAGATTCTAAATCATCTAAGACAGCTCTGCTCTCCAAAGTTAAAAGTCTTCAGTATCTCCTTGAACACATCCAGTGATAGGAAACGTAACCACCTACCAAAAGTCTGGTTAGTCTTTAAGATATTTGGATGGTTGGAAAATTTTTCCAACTGAAATTTCTCCCTGAACCTTTTTATTTTTCTTTGGAGACAGGGTCTCTGAGTTGCCCAGGCTGCTCTGACTCCTGTGCTGAAGGGATCCTCCTGCCTCAGCCTCCTGAGTGGTATCCCTAAAATTTTTACCTACTGATTTTACTCTGTTCTCTAGGGCTTGCAAAAGCAAGTCTAGTTTTCGTTTTCCTTATTGTCCAAGTCATCCCTATTTTAGTTTACATTCCCTAGATCCTTCAACCGTGGGAAGGTAGTAGGGAATGCTGGAGAGAGTGAGTTTGTGGACTGCATTCGTTCCTGGGGCTGCCATAAAACCACAAATTTAGTGATTTCAAGAAACAGAAATGTATTCTCTCACAGTTCTGGAGGCCAGGAGTCTGGAATCAAGGTGTTCACAGGGCAGTGGTCCCTCAGGAGGCTCTGGGGGAGAATCTGTTCTTTGTCTCTTCCAGCCTTTGGTGGCATTCCTTGACTTGTGGCTATGTCACTCCAGTTTCTGCCTCCATGGTCTCATTGTCTCCTCTCTGTGTAATCTATCTGCTTCACTCTTAAAAGGACACTTGTCACTGGATTTAGGACCCACCTAGATAATTCAGGATGATCTCAAGATCCTTAGTTACATCTCTGAGGACCTTTCTTCAAATAAGTATTCACAGGTGCCAGTGGTAAGCATGTGAACATAACTTTTTGGGAGCCACCATTCAACCCGCTATAGGAGCTCTGGTCTTAAATTCTGTTAATGCCACTTACTAAGTTTGCTACCTTGAGCATGTTACTTAACCTTTCTGAGTCTGTATCTTCTTAATTTTATTTATTTATTTTCAAATTTATTAGTTTTTTAGAAACAGAGTCTCGCTCTGTTTCCCCACTGGAGTGCAGTGGCTCAGTCCTGGCTCACTGTTGCCTTAAACTCCTGGACTTGGGCAATCTTTCTGTCTTAGCCTCCTGAGTAGCTGGGACTACAGGCATGCGCCACCATGCCCAGCTAATGTTTTATTTATTTATTTATTTATTTAAATATTTTTTTGAGATGGAGTCTCGCTCTGTTGTCCAGGCTGGAGTGCAGTGGCTCGATCTTGGCTCACTGCAAGCTCCGCTTCCTGGGTTCACGCCATTCTCCAGCCTCAGCCTGCCGAGTAACTTGGACTACAGGTGCCCGCCACCACGCCCGGCTAATTTTTTCGTATTTTTAGTAGAGACGGGGTTTCACCGTGTTAGCCAGGATAGTCTTGATCTCCTGACCTCGTGATCCACCTGCCTCGGCCTCCCAAAGTGCTGGGATTACAGGCATGAGCCACTGCGCCCGGCCCCATGTTTTAATTTTTTGTTTTACAGACAAAATTTTAATTTTATTTTGTTTTAGGGTCTTCCTGTGTTGGCCAGGCTGGTCTCAAACACCTGGCCTCAAGTGATCCTCCCACCTTGGCCTCCCACAGTGCTGGGATTACAGGCATGAGCCACCATCCCTGGCTGAATTGCCTTAATTTTAAGACAGGGACAATAATGCCTTTATTATTGATTTGTGAAGATATAAGAAAAATTCATAGTAAATACTTGGCACATGGTAGCTAACTCATTCAATGTTGCCTTCGACATACCAAACTACTGTGACCCTGTTGCACTGCTGTCGGAGTCCGTGAGTATCCTGTGTGGCCTAGAACCCAGCACGAGTTGTAGGGCTGCTCTGATAAATACAGACTACAGTGGCTCCGATTTTTTTGCATTCTGGACACCATTTAGCCAACTGTGAGGTAGTCTAAGTTTGAATTAGGCTTATCTGTAGCCACATCATACAATTGGCTCATTAAACTTAAAGTTGGTTAAAACTTCCAAATCTTTGTCATTGGTGATTGAACTTATGTTGGATAGTTAAAGTGTTTAGATGCAAGGGCACCCTCTAACATATTACATTGTGTGTTACAAGTGTTAGATTAAGTCATACTGCCTAGTGTATAGTAGGAGCTGAATGAATGCTGAATTTAATGTTGCTGGGTAACTTAAAGGAGCATTTAAACTTACCTACTTTGGTGCTATTAGATTTCTTAAATGCTGTGATGAATACAAAAAGGGAAAGAAGTAGCAACTGCACCAATTATGTTGGGCAGATGGATGCATCTTGAATCTCCTGTAATCAGGAAGTAAGGTACTCCTTCAGGTAATCAATGGCTGATCACCTTCAGGTTGATGGACAGCTTGCTTTTGATGCTTCTGTCAAGTGTGAGATGTGTATCCATTGCTAAAGTGACCAATGTACATCTAATGATTTTCATATCTACTAGTATTTTTGGAATTTGCAGTTGATATAAAAGACTAGAGAAGTAGGTGAAATGGTATTTTAAAAATATTCAAAACTAACTAGGTTAGTGTGGTTTCTAATAAGTAATTACATGCACATAGTTAAAAGGAATACAGTGAAAAATGGGTTTCCCAGTTTCCCTTTCTGGAAACCATCTCTACTACCAGTTTCTTGCGTATTCTTCCAGGTAGGCTAAGCAGAAATTGTATGTTTGTGTCCTTCCCGTTTTAAAACACAAATGATAGCATATATGCATATGGTTCTCCAGAAAGTGCTTTAATTAATTAATTAATTAATTTTTTTGAGACAGGATCTGTTGCCCAGGCTGGAGTGCAGTAGCACAGTCTCAGCTCACTGCAGCCTCAGCCTCCCCTGTGCAAGCAGTCCTCCCACCTTAGTTTTCCCCAGTAGCTGGGACTACAGGTGCCTGTCATAGTCTTTTGTGAAAGAATTGTCCTTATAGGCTGACTCAGTTTTTACCAGGGAAATAAAACTAATTTTAATTCAGGTCACTTATTGAGAAAGCAAGTAAAGAAAAACCCATCAGTTGAAATTAGTTTAACACATTATCTTGGTATTGCTTGTACCCTTCTCATGGTTGTTGAATGACTCATTTTGATTACATTGACAGCAGAGCTAAATAAATTATTTCAAGAGCCTGGTAAGTAGCATAGGTCTAGTTTAGGAAGAGCTAGAATGCCCAGCAATAGAAGGACTCTGGCAATCATCACATTCTGCCTTGGATTATTATTTGTGTTTTTTTCTCTCTTACTATACTATAAGCCAGTGGTTCTTTTTTTTTTTTTTGAGACGGAGTCTTGCTCTGTTACCCAGGCAGGAGTGCAGTGGCGCAATCTCGGCTCACTGCAAGCTCTGCCTCCCAGGTTCACGCCAGTCTCCTACCTCAGCCTCCCAAGTAGCTGGGACTACAAGCGCTTGCCACCACACCCGGCTAATTTTTTTGTTTTTTTAGTTTTTAGTAGAGACACGGTTTCACCTTGTTAGCCAGGATGGTCTCAATCTCCTGACCTTGTGATCCGCCCGCCTCAGTGGTTCTTAATCTTTGCTCTCATGACCTTTTTACTCTCATAAAAATTGCTGAGGACTCCAAATACAATAGCTTTTATTTATGTGTGTTACAACTTTTGATACTGTATTAGAAATTAAAACTGAGAAAATTTTAAAATGTTTCTTAATTTAAAAATAACCCTGTACGTTAAAAAGTTAATATTTTAATCATGTTACTATTTTATGAAAAATAACTTTCAAAACAGAACAGTTTAGTGAGAAACATGATATTTTACAGTTTTTGCAAATCTCTTTAATGTCTGGCTTAAGAGAAGACAGCTGAAGTCTCATCTGCTTTTGCACTCAGTCTGTTGTAGTATGTTGCTTTGGTTAAAGTATAAAAAGAAGATCTGGTCTCATACCAAATATGTGGTTGGAAGAGTATTTTAAGAGCCTTTTCAGATAATTGTGGATATTCTTTGATGTATTAAAACTCAGCAGTGGTAGTTTCTTAAAAATGAGTTGCAATATGAAATCTGAAATAACTGTACCCTTACATTAAAACCTATTGGTTTATCATGCTCTATGGATGGATCTTTTAACTGATGCGTGATTTCATAATATCATGTATTGGTAATTTGGAAAATATTAATTCATCAAGTTTATGGAGATCTTTCAAATATTGACACAAAAATCACATTCTTTAACACCACCATCAATCTCATGAGAAAAGGCTTTTAAGTAATGGAAAACTATCAGGCTCACTGTAGCAGATACAAGTTTTCCAAAATTCTAATCATCACTTCAAATATCAAATTTCATCATTGGCAATAAATATTGTCAGTTGTTTCCCTTGAAGTGACAGACCCACTTTTAATTTTTGAGAAAATGTCTGTCAAATACCGAGGTCTGAAGAACAATATAGTTTGTCTGTCAGCCACTCTTTAAAGTAAACATGGTATTCCTTGTGAAAAAAAAGCAGCTAATTCAGCTTGCAACATAAAACATGGCACACATGCCTTTTTTTTTTTTTTTCCTGAGATGGAATCTTGCTCTTGTCACCCAGACCGGAGTACAGTGGCGCCATCTCAGCTCACTGCAATCTCCGCCTCCCGGGCTCAAGTGATTCTCTGCCTCAGCCTCCTGAGTAGCTCTAGGGATTACAGGCGCCTGCCACCACCATGCCTAGCTGAATTTTGTACTTTTAGCGAGATGGAGTTTCACCATGTTGGCCAGGCTGGTCTCAAACTCCTGACCTCAGGTGATCCGCCCGCCTTGGTCTCCCAAAGTGCAGGGATAACAGGTGTGAGCCACTGCACCCGGCCCGCACACATGCTTTTTGGGACAGCCATTACACTTCTGAATGCGACAGAAGTGCTTTATGCATACTTTCCATTTGTTATGCAGAATGGTAAAAAGACATAACTCTGGGGAGAAGAGTTAATAAAATTAATAATATTTACTCTCATCAAGCACATTCTTGAATAAAATGGACTTTTTTCTCCTTTTTACTGTGAGCATATGCAGGTGAAAGATATAATGGCTACTAGTATAGTTTTGTGCTGTTACCTTAAATTGTGCTAAGTGTCAGTAGTTTTACCCCACCATTGCTTTTGCATCGTAAGTGTAAATATAAAGGCATTGAAAAAGGGCAAATAGCATCTTAGTTATTATGAAAATAATTTTGACCTCATTGATCACTTAAGAGTCTCAAGGACCCCTAGGGTCCCGTGGTTTACTTTGAGAACTGCTGTTAAGCTATTTGAGGGTCGAACTAATCATCCTAATATCCCCTTTCAGTTCCTGGTCCAGAACTTTACACAGAAAAGGTGCTCAAAGGATATTTGTTTAATGAATGTGGTATGCTGACATTTAAACAGGACAAAACTTGGTGAGTAAAATTAATGTAGGCAGTCTCCCGTCCATCCAGGCAGCTTTTCCGTAGACGTTTGTGAGAATAGAGTGAACAAATGGAATGTGGATGATATACACTTGGTAAATGCAAATGATGAAATAAAAGAACAAAATATAAGGTGACAGTACTTATAGAGCTAACAGTCTGAGCCTTGCCTGGCTCCTATTAATGAGTCCTCTACTTTTTGTGTCTTTAAATTTGTAATGGTCTCTTAAAGAATCCTCAACTAGGATGGATCTGATCTGAAAAGCAAACATCCAATTTAAATTTCAATAGGTCTCTGCTTGTGCTTGATCTAGTAATGTCTTTTCAAAAGGGATTATAGAAGGTGAATGTTAAAACAAATCATTTTGATTTTCCATAGTGAGTTAAGAAATACATTTTGTTGTTCTGCTTTCTAAGTAATATGTTGGGCTTCTTTCTTGTTTTGTTGTAAGACGTAGACCGAGGAAACCTTTGTTTTTCTATAAATCCTGATATTCTTTGGATTTGAAGAGGCGGTTTCCTGAATAAGAAAGAGTCTGACTACACTGGGTAAATTGTCAGATTATTTTGTCCTCACAGAAGTTAAAATGTAAAATTGGGTGAGGGCATTGCTTTAAAACAAGAGTATTTTTATTTATTCATTTAAAGAAAGTAGGTTAATAAAAAGATTGATCAGTTCAAATACTTGGAATATTTAAACCAGTTTTATGTTAACCTAAAAAAATTATTTTGTAGACATTTTGAACTTTGACCTCCTTTTTGTCCTAAATTGATTTTAAATCAGTATCAAATGCTGAGGACCAATAAATGAAACACTTGTGTTGTTTTGAGCAAAATTTTTTATATTATGAAAATATTATAACTTTGAAGTTGATACTTAAAATACTTGAGCCAAAGTTTCTGCCTTTATGTGGGACATTTTCATGAGCTTTCTTATATCAGTTTGCTTACTTGCTTTTCACAAAGTTGAGTGAGACTATAGCAAGAGACCCAGGGACATCTTAACATCCTTGAATATTTCTGAATCTTCCTAAGGAACTTGATTTAAATTTTTTTTTTTTTTTTTTTTTGAGACAGGGTCTCGTTTTGTTGCCATGATGTGATCACTGCTCACGGTAGCCTTGACACCTCCCTGGCTCAAGTAGTCCTTCCACCTGAGCCTCCCGAGTAGCTGGGATTACAAGCGTGCACCACCCATGCCTGTCTTCTTTTTAATTTTTTTGTAGAGATGGGGTCTCCCTGTGCTGCCCGGGCTGGTCTTGAATGCCTGGGCTCAAGCCATCCTCTCACCTCAGCCTCCCAAGTAGCTGAGACTACAGGCATGCGCCACCATGCCCAACTAATTTTTTAAATTTTTTCTAGAGAGAAGGTCTCACTATGTTGCCCAGGCTGGTCTTAAACTCCTAGCTCAAGCAATTCTCCCATCTTGACCTCCTAAAGTGTTGGGATTATAGGTGTGAGCCATGGAGGCTGACCGGGAACTTGTTTTTCAGGGAGAAGCCTATTCAGTGTTTCCTTGGATTTCCTCAGCCTGGTTTTACCATAGCATATCTTGAGATGATAAACTGAAACCATCTGATAACCAGGAATGGTTAGAAATCATATTAAATCACCAACCTGGGAAATACCAGTCAGAAATTCATCCTATTTTTATAATATTCTTAAAAGACTGTTTAAAATTGACCAAAGTAAAAAATGTTCTTTCAGAGTTATAAGTATGTAAAAAAAAAAAAAGGGCATATCCAAAATAATGTATGTATTTAAGTTTACTGGACAGATCTAAATTTCATTTCTGTGTGTAAGGCATAGATTGGAATGTTTGCTACAGATATTTTTTGGAATACAGATTTCAGATTGCTGTTTGCTTATAAATATACATGACTGCTGACCTTCAGAACTGCTTTAAATTTCTCAAAAACTTTTCTCATTATATGCCAGCCTCAGTGGCTTGCGTCTGTAATCCCAGCTACTTGGGAGGCTAAGACAAGAGGACTGCTTGAGGCCAGTAGTTCGAGACCAGCCTGGGCAACATAGCAAGACTGCATCGCTAAAAAAATTTTAAAAACTAGCTGAGCGTGGGTGATGTGTACACAGTCCCAGCTACTTGTGAGGTTGAGGCTGAATAATTGCTTGAGCCCAGGAGTTTGAGGCTACAGTGAGGTGTGATCGTGCCACTGCACTCCAGCCTGGGTGACAGAGTGAGACCCTGTCTCTTAAAATAATTTTCTTGTTATAATGGATATGTTTATCTCTGATTTACTCAGTACTATAAAACCATTTAAGTAGTTTGAAGAGATTAGGGTTAAGTCCTACTATTTTTGGTATGACTCCAGTAGTTGCCACTTTAAACAATTTTTGAAATACTTTAGGCATAAAAGACATAGGACAATATAATAAATTCCATATACCTACTACCTAAAGTAATAAAAAGTTACTGTTGAAGCTTATTGGGCACCCCTTCCCCATCCTAGTCCCCTCTCTTCCCAGCTGTGGCCATTATTCTCAATTTGATATTTATTCTCTCCCTGTATTTTTATAAACTTTTTCTGTATGTATATGTATCCACTGGAAAAAAAATAACAATGTTTGGGTTGCAGGGAAAACTAAAAAGCATAATATTGTTTTATATGTTTTTAAGCTTTGTATAAGAGGTTAAACTTTATTGGTACATGTAGTTATAGTTTACTTATTTTAGATGCTGTAGATATTTGATATAATGGAGTGTGAAAGTAATAAATGTTTTTTATAGGGAATTTTAAAAATAAAAGGAAGTATGAAGATGATAAAACATTTGTAGCCCACCTATCCAGAGATACTACAGTCAATATTTTGTTTTTTTCCTTTGCTTCTTCTCTTCCCACTTACGTATGTATTTTTTGGTACCCTTTAATATAAAAGGAACCCAGTTTTAAGGATTACATAAGATTGCAAAAAAGCTACTTAAAGCCTGTAATCCCATTTTAATTGATTCTTAGTTGAAAACGGGGAAAGAAAATGAATGAGCATTATATATCAGACATACTTGGTAAATTTACTACCTATACCAGATATTGATCGTCTGTTTCTTAGTATGCAGACACTGTAGAAGTGGCATCTGGAAAGAGGCTGCATTACTGAACATGCTTTTAAATTTATATTAGATTTTTCTAGTAAACAGCTTTTCCAGATAGGTGATGCTTATCTCTTTAAATGTTAAGTACTGTTTTGGTTTTAACCATTTTTTATGGGAAAAAAGAAAAATAAAAAGAAGCCTACAAGTATTTCTGTGCTCATTAAGCCAGAATACTGTGGTGTGCTTGTAATTTTATCTTTTCTTGGCAACTCAATGTCACTGTGGAAAGCACTGATTACTGAACTGTTTTGTGACTCCTTTTGTTCTAGGTGCCTTTGAACTCTTGTGCACTTTTTAGTTAGATCTTTATTAACATGCTATGCCACTGCAGGGAGGGAGCAGGAAAAGCATGATACACAATTTAAGACAAGTGCCACCATAGGCTATTGTTGGCAAACAAGAGCTCCACCAAACTATTGTTTAAAGTGAAGAAGCAGCAGTCTGAGGCATTTCTCTGAACCAGTGGCAGTAGGGGGAGACCTCCGCCAGCAACATGGAATCTTCATTGGATGCAGCTGACCCACTCTCCTGACTTCTCAGTCTTTTTCCACCACTACTCACCCTTTACGTTCAGATGTATTCAGCACTAGATAACCATATTTATTAACTATAAGTGATGTGTGTGTGTATATACTTACAACTGTACTTTAAGAATAAATATATATAAACTATATGTAACCAATTTATAATATATAAACTATAAATCTGTGAAAGTATTCAGAATTATATAATAGCAGGCTGTGGTGATTTAGATTGGAGGAGCTCCTGACCATGCCTGGAAATCCCTGTACCCCACTTTGACTGTGATTTTTTTAAGGGAATATTTTTTTTTGTACATGTGTATTTAAAAATATATATACCTTTTTTTTTTTTTAGAGCACTTTTAGCTTTATAGAAAAATGGAGTAGAGAGTATGGAGAGTTACCATATCCTCTCCTGCCCATTTCCTTTATTAACATCTTGCTGTTGTGTGGTAGATCTGTTATAGTTGATGAACCAATATTAACAGAAGTCCATAGTTTACATTCAAACTCATTCTGTGTGTTTGTGTAGTCTGTGTAGTTTGACTAATATATAATCATACAGAATGGTTTCACTGCTCCAAAAGTCTCCTGGTGCTCCCGTCTTCCCTCCTTTCTTTAACCTCTGACAACTTTTTTTTAACTGTCTCCATAGTTTTGCCTTTTCCAAAAATGTCTTACGGTTGGAGTCATACAAATGTAGCCTTTTCAGATTGGCTTCTGTCACTAAGCAATATGTATTTAATGGCTTGATAACTTTTCGTGGCTTGATAACTCATTTCTTTTTAATGCTGAATAATATTTCACTGTATGAATGTACCACAAGCTTATCATTCACATACTGAGTGACATCTTGGTTGTGTTCAAGTTTTAGCGATTGTGAATAAAGCTGCTGTGAATATTTATTTGTGTGCTGGTTTTTGTGTGGACCTAAATTTCAGCATATTTGAGTAAATATCAAGGAGTGCAATTGTTGGATCCTATGGTAAGAGTATGTTTAGTTTTATAAGAAATTGCCAAACAGGTTTCCAAAGTGGCTGATGTATATATTTTTAGGTTGCTAATGTGTTTTTCAAAAACACCTTACTCAGATATATTAATGGAATGCTTGCCCTGTGATAGGATTACAAGCAATTGAGGTCTGTGGCGCTGATTGTCCCTACATAAATAATACCTGCTGGTTGTACTTTGCTTGTTCTTGTTTGCTTTCTCTTTTCTTTATCTTTCTTTTTGCTTATGTTTTTACTCTCTTTATCTTGCTTTACCACTTCTGCTTTGTCCTCAGAAATCAGAGGACTACATTTGTTGGAATAGTGTACAAATTTAAAAGGCAAAGTAAAACAAGTCCAAGTCCTTTCTCAGGCTCTCTAGGGCTGTTGGGGATGGTTGAGATTGTAGCATTAAGTAAGGTATTGCTGGAGCATTAATTTGACTGTATAGAATATAATCTTCAGAGATGGAAAAAGGGAAACAATACGTTAATAAAACCTGCCTTCCTTTGTAATTTGTTAATTATAGGGCAGCTGTATAAAATGTTGTTTTTTTTTTTTATTTGAGATGGAGTCTCGCTCTGCCGCCCAGGCTGGAGTGCAGTGGCCGGATCTCAGCTCACTGCAAGCTCCACCTCCCGGGTTTACGCCATTCTCCTGCCTCAGCCTTCCGAGTAGCTGGGACTACAGGCGCCCGTCACATCACCCGGCTAGTTTTTTGTATTTTTTAGTAGAGACGGGGTTTCACCGTGTTAGCCAGGATGGTCTCGATCTCCTGACCTCGTGATCCGCCCATCTCGGCCTCCCAAATTGCTGCAACTACAGGCTTGAGCCACCGCGCCCGGCCATAAAATGTTTTAAGACTATGATAGCAGAACAGTTTTGGTTTTTTCCTACCTTTCTCTGGGAGAGCTCTTCAGCTTCTACTGTTACAGTTTTTGTTTGCTTGTTTGTTTTTTAAGTATACCATCTTTGGGAGTGTTACAGTTCTTTAAAGAAGACCGAGCCTTTGCTTAAGGCTAGCTTCATACTATTTGTGTATTTGTGTTTGTATGTACATTTGTACATACCCCCAACTGCAGCAGAATATCAGTAGATTCTGTTCTCCCAGGAGAAGGGCAAGGACTGTATCCAGTCTTATCTGGGGTCTGTATCCAAATGACCTGAGACAGTCTTCCTAATAAATGCTTTTGGACCCCAGGGTTCAGACTCTCCTGGGGTGAAATATTTTTTTGTTACCTTTCTTTCTGCCTGCTAGTTTGAGTCAGGATGCATGCAAGGCCCACGTCTCCAGTGCCCCCAAGTGGTTGTCTAGGTTTTGCAAGAGGACATCTAGTGATGGGAGAACTCACTGCTTCTAGACACTCTTGTCTATACACCCCTGTTAGAAAAATGATCTGTTGACCGGAATGTTACCATAATTTCTTACCTCTTTTTTTTTTTTTTAAATTAGGGTCACAGACTAAGTCTAATTGCTCTTCCTCATAATGGTCTTTTAATATTTTATGAGAGAGATTCCTAAAGTCCTTGTTTGGATTTAAACACCTCTTATTTTTCTAACTATTTGTTAATTAAGCATTTTCATAGTTCCAGTGAAATATAACGGGGTTTTTCTCATACCTTTAAAAGTGGAGTGCCCAGGGCTAAGTACAGGAGTGGTCATTGTTCACATTGTGCATATGTTGCTTGTCATGTGATACTTTTTTTCCAGACTACTGTGAGCCAGTGTTTCTGAATCCTTATACTTTCTCTGTGATGATGACACAAGTCTCCATCATCCTGTTTTTCTTCAGTGGGTTGTTTTTTTTCCTTTTTTTTTTTTTTTTTTTTTGGAACAGAGTTTCACTCTGTTGCCCAGGCTGGAGTACAGTGGTGTAATCTCAGCTCACTGCACCCTCCATCTCCTGGGTTCAAGTGATTCTTGTGTTTCAGCCTCTCAAATAGCTGGGATTACAGGTGTGTGCCACCACACCCAACTAATTTTAGTATTTTTAGTAGAGATGGGGGTCTCACCATGTTGACCAGGCTGATCTCAAACTCCTGACCTCACGTGATTTGCCTGCCTTGGCCTCCCAAAGTGCTGGGATGACAGGCATGAGCCACTGCACCTGGCCTTTCAATGGGTTTTTTTAGAACAAAGTTTAGAATGATATGTTTATGCCTGTGAACATTTGTCATATTAGATTATGCTCATTAAGCCATTGGGGTCTTTGGGGAATTTGATAAATGTATCTTTTCTGTCTCTTTTCAGTTTCGAAAACTCCCTCTGCTGCTGTTTTTCTTCTACTTGTCTTTTCTCAATAGCTGATTCTAGTTTGTGTTACTTCGATGGATACGTATGGCTAAACATAAACCTCAGACAATAGAAAAACGTATTCATTGCAAAGCTACCAGCGTGTGTGGAGTGCTTGAATCATATTGAACTTCAAGAACCATTATGTTTCTTTTTCTTTTTGACAGTTATTGGAGCCAATTTGTGTGTTTTCAGTTTCTCTTAAATTTTTAGTATGTGTTTGAAAAGCTTGCAGGCCCCAGTTACTGTGTCTATAATGCCTAGTAAGTAAAATGACTCACAGACCAGTCAATAAGACAGGGCTTAACAGGAGAGTAATCCTTGGTCCTCAGTTTCCCAACTGTACAATGAAATACTTGGATTAATCACAGTGTTTCCACTTGTGCTCTGGAGTTCTGAGTGGTGAGGAGAATCAATGGCTTTAGCTGTCTGCATTCCCATCCCCTTCAATAGAAGAAATTCTACAGTTATCTTACATTTTGAGGTTCTGTACAGGATTCTGCTTAAAGAAAAAAGCTCTGCTTTAAAAAAAAAAAAGATTCATTGGAAACCCCTGCAAAAAAGCAAGCAAGGAAGAAAATGGCTCCCAGAGGACGTTGGGCAGCTTGGAAAGTCCATAGGTGTCCTTGATTTCATGAGTTTGGAGGCCTCTGGTATTTCATTTGGTAAAAGGAAGAAGAGCTTATGCTGTTTGTCTTTTCTTTCTCAAACCTGGACATAACAATGGTTATAAAAGTAATCACATTCTTATTATTTTGAAGGGAGAAATAAATCTATAAAGCAGAAATAAAGTTTTTATAATCCGTAATTCTATTTTGCATAGATAAAAAGTATTCTTAATAGTTTTAGTATATCTTTTGAAATTATTTTGTTTGGCCACAACCATATTTATTTACACTTAAAAAAATGAGACCACACTCATTCTAGCAGATTTTATAACCTGTTGTTTTCAGTTTCCATCATTTTATGGATTTTTTTGTGTGTCAATACACATAAATCTATTTCATCCTTTAAGACAAGCTTGTCCAACCCGCAGCCCACAAGCTGCATGCAGCCCAGGATGACTTTGAATGTGGCCCAACACAAATTCATAAACTTTCTTAAAACATTATGAGATTTTTTTGTGAGTTTCTTTTTTGTTTTTTTTTTTAAGCTCATCAGCTATCATTAGTGTTAGTGTATTTTATGTGTGGCCCAAGACAATTCTTCCAGTGTGGCCCAGGGGAGCCAAAAGATTGGACACCTCTGCTTTAAGGCTTCTGTGATATTTCTCTGTACCAGGGGTTAATATTCCTTGTTGCACAGCACATGGAATCTATTCCGAAGTATGACCCTAGTTTTATTTGTACATTGCTACTGGCACACTTTTTTTTTTCAATAGTTCACTCTTTTTGGGGGTTGTGATATGTGTTATTTTTTTCTGGTTGCTTCCTTGTCCTCTGGTTTGACTACAGATCAAGACCTGTGTTATCCCAGTCAAGCTACAGATACAGATTGCCCTTTTCTTTGAGACAATAGCTCTAATTTAATGTCCCCTTTCATAGTTACAAGTCTGTTCTTCAGAACAAAATCTTGGCAGCCAGAATTATACTTGACACTTTATTCCAGCATGTTACTGCTGGTGAGAAAGGCGGTTGACTTGTTTTGACCCAAGTGAGCTTAGTTCTAAGAGACTAGGAAGGTGGATGATGAGCAGCTTTTGGTGGTTTGACAGCCAGCTGCAGGACGTCCATTGTGGCCAGGACCGAGTAGCTGCTGATGAATGTGGGTATGGTAAATTACATTTGATGGCCTCTTTTCCCCTTCTGTTTTGAGAATTTTATCAAAGATTACATTGAGAAAGTGGTATTGAGAAAAGTATTTTTTATTCTTATAGGATAATTCTTCTCTAGCTTATACTTGTTCTAAATGGCAACATTGGTAGTAGTCATGGAAAAATTTTGGTGATGGGTTTTTTTAAACAGGAAATATAGTGTAAATATTATTTAGGTAGTTTTGATTTCTTTAGGAACTTAGGTAGATTTCTCCCCTCCTGTGAGTTTAGTGATATCTTTTATAGACTTAAACAAATTCTCAAATGGAGATGTTATGCCTAGTTTTAGGTAAAGGCATTTTAGTTTTATGTTCAATTACTTTATAAATTTTGTTTGTTTTAGTCTTGAAATATAATATGCTTTTTTACTTTAACATCGTTCTGTAGGATTCTAATGTGATTTTTTTTTCCCTTCTTACTACTGTGCCTGTGATTTTGATTATATGGCATCCTAAATTTAATTTTGTAAGTAATTCAAGATACAGTTTATCTCAATGAATTAACTCACAAAGTAAATATGGGAATCTTTTTTGAGACAGGGTCTCACTGTGTCCCCCAGGCTGCAGTGCAGTGACACAGTCTCTGCTCACTGCAACCTCGACCTCCAGGGCTTCAGTGATCCTCCCTCCTCAGCCTCCCAAGTAGCTGGGATTATAGGCGGGCACCACCACGTGGACCTGGCTAATTATTGTGTTTTTAGTAGAGATGGGGTTTCACCGTTTTGGCCAGGCTGGTCTCAAACTCCTGACAATTTATGGGGATTTTGGTTATTTGATCTTGACTCTTTTCGAACTCCTGACCTCGTGATCTGCCTACCTTGGCCTCCCAAAGTGCTGGGATTACATGCGTGAGCCACCACGCCCGACCTGATCTTGACTCCTCTGTATACACTTGATTTCCAGTAATTGGCGTGGTTCCAGTTTTACAGTTTGTTGTTTCCTTCTTCCTAAATTTATATAAATAATAATCTGTACAGATCTTCATACCTTTTAAAATTCAATTTAAAATAAGTTTTATAAATTGATTTAATACAAACATAAAAATGGTATGCCCAATTCTCCATTTTCCTTAAAAAGTCAGCCCCTTGTCCCCCACCCCCCCCTTTTTTTTTTTTTGAGATGGAGTCTTGCTCTGTTGCCCAGGCTGCAGTGCAGTGACATGATCTCAGAGCTCACTGCAACCTCCACCTCCTGGGTTCAAGCCATTCTTCTGCCTCAGCCTCCCGAGTAGCTGGGATTACAGGTGTGTGCCACCACACCTGGCTAATTTTTGTATTTTTAGTAGAGATGGGGTTTCACCCTGCTGGCCATGCTGGTCTCGAACTCCTGGCCTAGGTGATCCACCTGCCTCAGCCTCCCAAAGTGCTGGATTTACAGGCGTGAGCCACTGCATCCTCCCACCCCCCTTTTTTAAAAAAAGTAATTTTTTTCTCTTTCCATCTACTGAAAATGGGAATGGATAGTTAGCTAAACAGTTTAATATAGGTGAAGAAGAACATAAAGTCAGTTGAACACTCTGGTGCTCACAGAAGACTAGCTTCACAAGACTGCTTTGGCAACTTTATGAACTGCATTTTTTCCTATGGCTGAGAATCATGCTGTCAGGCCTCTCAGTTTGTGGGAACCAGCTCTCAAAGTAGCTATTGTGTGTTATCTAAGGCAGTGATGGTGGGGTTGAGGGTGGAGGGAACAAGAGATGTATTAGAGGGACCAGGATGGGTGGCCACAGGTATAGTTTGAAAAATCAATTTAACATACATATCATTTTATAATACAAATTCAAGGCTGGATGCTCTGGTTCATGTCTGTAATCCAAGTACTTTAGGAGGCCAAGGTAGGAGGATCGCATGAGCCCAGGAGTTTAAGACCAGCCTGGCAATATAGTGAGACCTGGTCCCTACAAAAAAATTTTTTAATTAACTGGGCATGGTGGCTCACGTCTGTAGTCCCAGCTACTCGGGAGGCTGAGGCAGGAGGGTCCCGGGAGGTCAAGGCTGCAGTGAGCCATGATTGCACCACTGCACTCCAGCCTGGGTGACTGAGTGAGACCCTGCCTCTTAAAAGACAAAACCCTGGCCAGACGCAGTGGCTCATGCCTGTAATCCCAGCGCTTTGGGAGGCCAAGGTGGGTGGATCACCTGGGGTCAGGAGTTCGAGACCACCCTGACCAACATGGTGAAACCCTGTCTCTACTAAAAATACAAAATCAGCTAGGTGTGGTGACACATCCCTGTAATCCCAGTTACTTGGGAAGCTGAGGCAGGAGAACCACTTGAACCCCAGAGGCGAAGTTTGCAGTGAGCCAAGGTCGCGCCACTGCACTCCAGCCTGGGCAACAGAGTGAGACTGTCTCAAAAAAAATAAAAGACAAAACCCAAATTCGCTGTACCCCCAGTAAAACCCAAATTTTGGCTTGAAGATTAATAATTAATAGCTTAATTATTAAGCTATTAATACATAATAGCTTGCATTAGCAGTTAAGGAGCCCAAGCAAGTAATGACGGGAGACCGTGCTCGGGTACAAAGGGTGGGTCTCCGATGGAGCAGCTGGAACACTTGATTGAGAAGCAGGAGATAGGGGTTCAAGTTTTAGATTTGCCACCAATTAGAGATGTGACTTTGGGTAACTCACTGGGTCTTTCTTGGTCACAATTTGGAAAATGAGAACATCAAACTAGATAGTCTCCAAAGTCTTAAGCGTTTTAGGTTTGCCTCTGGTTAAAGGAATGCTCTGTGGACAGCTGGATTTGACCAGTTATCAAGGTAAGATTATATCATTTGGGAAACCAAAGTAAACAGTTCCAGACTTTTCAGCCAATCTTTATCAGGGTGTTATTTGTACATCCTAACAAATCACAGAGCCACGGAGACCTTATGATGAATAAACCATAAGCCTCCTGCCTCTTCCTTTTTCTTGGCCATCCCAGTCTTACTATGCAGAGACAGCCTTTAAAAACTATTTCACTATTTCTGTTTTTTGCTTCCCTTGTGGTTACTTCCACAAGGCTAAATAATACGTTTAGACTTTTGTTCCTTGATTTATCAACTTTAGACATTATCTGTGAATTTTTTGATGTGAAAAATGAAAATTTAATTCACTTTTTTACCCCATCATTATTTTATATTTATATTACTTTGAAAGTCATTTATTAATCATCTTTATAATTTTAAATGATAGACTTTAATTTTTTGATCCGTCAACTTCCTGTAGGGCCTCTTAACTTGCCATTTTGGAAAATGGGATTATAAGTACCCCCTTCACGTTCCTCTTTTTATATTCTACCTTCTGATGCCAGTACTCAACTTACATATTGCCTAGGTTATAAAAGGTTAATATTTTTATTCTGTCTTCCATTCACCATCAAGTATTGTGTGCTTTCCTTTATATTTAGATTGCTGTTTTTACTGCATTCACTTTCTCTGCCTGCTATGAACATATGCAACATATGCAGAATCATAAGTGTATGATTACTCAAAATGTTTGTCTTTTAAAAGCTAAGGAAGTAATTTGGTATGTGCTTAAAGACTCAGCTTATTTTATTTTATTTATTTTTATTTATTTTTTTGAAATGGAGTCTTGCTTTATTGCCCAGGCTGGAGTGCAGTGGCGTGATCTCAGCTCACTGCAGCTTCCACCTCCCAGGTTCGAGCGATTCTCCTGCCTCAGCCTCCAGAGTAGCCGGGACTACAGGCGTGTGCCCCGTGCCCAGCTAATTTTTTGTATTTTTAGTAGAGATGGGGTTTCACCATGTTAGCCAGGATGGTCTCAATCTCCTGACCTCGTGATCCACCCACCTCGGCCTCCCAAAGTGCTGGGATTACAGGCGTGAGCCACTGCGCTCCACCTAGCTTATTTTATTTTTTGAGACAGAGCCTCATTCTGTCGCCTAGGCTGGAGTGCAGTGGCACAACCTCGGCTCACTGCAACCTCCGCCTCCCAGGTTCAGGCAATTCTCTTGCCTCAGCCTCCCTGGTAGCTGGGGTTACAGGCACTCGCCACCATGCCAGCTAATTTTTTGTATTTTTTTTAGTAGAGACGGGGTTTCACCCAGTTGGCCAGGCTGGTCTCAAACTCCTGACCTCAAGTGATCCACCCGCCTCAGCCTCCGAAAGTGCTGTGATTACAGATGTGAGCTACCGCGCCCGGCCAAGACTCAGCGTATTAAACCATGTATTTACTCATTTATTCAAGAGATATTTATTGTATACTACAGTTATCATAATAGTGCTATTTATAATAGTGAAAAATTGGAAATAACCTAAATGACTTCAGAGGATTAGTAAACTAAACTGCTTTATGTTCTTATAGGGAATGCTCTGTAGATGTTTAAAAAATGATACAAAAATGTTAATAACATGGAATATTTTAATCTATATTAAGTGAAAAAATATTTGTAATACAGTATATACAATATAGGCTCATTTTTGTTTAAAAACAATGAAACAAAACTAACCGTATAAGAAGCTAGCAGGGAAAATGCTGGAAGCATATACATAAAATTGTTACCTTGGTAATGTGGCTATCTCAGATTACAGTGATTTATGTTTATTTTTATGGCCCCTATATTAGTTACCCCCAAAGAACACAAGTCACTTCTAAAAGAATACATTTTTTTTTAAGTTTTTTTTTTTTTTTAATGAGATAGGGTCTCAGTGTTTTCCAGGCTGGAGTACAGTAGTGCAATCTCAAGTCACTGCAACTTCTGCCTCCTGGGCTCAATCCATCCTCCCACCTCAGCCTCCCAAGTAGCTGGGCTACAGGCATGTACTACCACACGCAGCTGGTTTTTGTATTTTTAGTAGAGGTGGGGTTTCACCATTTCATCCAGGCTGAGAATACACTTTTTAAACTTAGAAATACAAAATTAGAATTGCCAGTCACATATTTTCTTGGAATACACATGCTACAATAATGTAGGAGTACCTGATAAGAATTCAGTAAATATTTGTTGAATGAAGGAGAGAATGATTGAAGAGCAGAGATTCCTAGGTCTGTGGTATTGGCACTTAAATACTTTCATAATTTAATCCAGAAACAAATCCTTAGTTCAGTTATTTCAGAAGAAAAATCATGAATTGAGCTGTCCTGCAGAAGCTAGGAAATAGCTTTAACTGGATGTTGGTTGTGCAGTGACAGATCCAGCAGAATTGAGCCCTCCACTGAAGCAGCCAGGCAACAATGCTGTTTCACAGTATGCAGGATCTGAATAAAAGTGTCCTTTGTGCTTATTTGAGACTGGGGGGTGGGACTTGTGACAGTTTACGTTATTTTTCCGTAATGGAAATTGAGGCAGCCTATAATCCTGCTATCACACATGGCAACTACTTATTTGATTTTTGGTAATTTGGTAGCAGCTGTGGACAAACAATTATTCTGCAAAAAGAGCCATGCCAGCTGCATTCTGACCCAGTTGCAAATGCTTGGGTAGACCAAACTTCCTATTCACTATCTTTCTAAACCAGGGATAGCTTCAACAACTCACCTGCTTTTTATTGATATTTGTAGCTGCTGGTAAGCATCTACATATTTGAGAATGCACTCTCTAATGCTTTTTTATTGTTGTCACCAACCTTCACTAGGCACCTACTTCATTCAGGCACTGTGCCAGACACGGGGTTGTAAACTGTAAGGTGTTACACAGTGTGGATAGACTGCTTTCATTTTGACAGGTGGGTCAGCATTAGATTTATTTTTAGTAGACTAAATTGCAGTGGAAAGAAAGAATCTGGTGTGGAGGCAGTTGAGAGCTGTGTTCCTTTGGTCCCCAGACTCCCCATGAATCTGCTGTCTGGGTGTTCATTGATGTCCCCGTGCTGTGCCATGTGCTTTCACAAGCTGCTGCTGCCTGCGGTACCATTTTTTTCATTATGGAGACTGACAAGCTTCTGACTGTAGACTCTGTCTTTTCCATCAGGATGCCTGCCCCATGTCCTTGAAGTTTTGTCTTCTCTGTGCTCCCTTAACCCTTAGCAAATATCACTAGAATAAGATTTGTTTTTTAAATGGCAAAAGCCTACTTACTTAACTGTATTAGTTCAGTCTTTCAGTATACACTTACATATTTTTTAAGCTCTTATATCCCAGGGGCTTAGAGAGATGTTTCAGTAAAGAAACAGGAAATTAGGTAGGTAGGGTCGTCTATAATGAGTAAAAAAACAGCTTACTTTTGACTGTGAATGTCTGTAGGGCAAGGGCAAAATGCTGACAATCTTTATTTCTATCTCTACAGTGCTGAATTATCACAAGGGACAAATTGGCCTGAATAATTATATGAACCCACTCTATTAGAGATTACCTTCACACTGTTAGATAATGGCCTGTGGTAAGAAGCAAGTCAAAACTTTTTAGAATGTAGAACTGCACTGTTCGGTATAGTAGCCACAAGCCACATATGGCCATTTAATATTAATTAAAATTAAACATTTAATTCCTTATGATCTCATGTGGTCAGTAGTCCACATGAGCAGCTACAGTTTTGGACAGCACACATTTAGAATATTTCCATCATTGCAGAAAGTTCTACTGGACAGTGCTAATCCAGCACCTATAAAAGAGTTGACATATTTTAAAGCATTTGAAGTACATTCATTTAACTCTTCTCTATGGAAAGATGTTCCAGCAAACCAAAATTCCCTGTACGTTCTTTACATTTTTTCCTTGGGTTGTGGCACCCTCTAGTGTTCTAGCAATACATAGTCTAGTGATTTGAATTGAAGCAGATTGTAATATTTTGGAAAATTCTGTATGTGTGTGCATTTCTCTAGAGAGGAGCTCTGTAGCTTCACCCATCCCCAAGAGAGTTTATGATTCAAAAACGATTAAGAACTCTATGGTAGAGGTATTTGTATGGTCAAAATTCCTAATGTGATCTGTAAACATTATTTCACCCAGTGTGAAAACATAATAATAATGTAACTGTCCCTTCAACATCTCTTTGCTGTCCCCGTTGTCTTTGTACATGGAATAATAAGTTACACTTATATAGCACTCACTATATACCATGTCCCCTTAAGCCCTTTTTCAAATAGTAACTCATTTTGTCCCCAGTAATTCTATGAAGTAGATTCTGTCGTTTTCCTTCATTTGACAGATGCTACAACTAAGACATAGAAAAAGTCAAATAAAACTTCTCCAAGTTGCTAGTAAGGGGCAGAGGAGGAAATGGAATGCAGTATTCTGGTTCCATAGTCTGTACCACCCTGCTGGAGAAGTGAGGATGTGTTTAAGGAGGCATGAGGTAGAATGGAGAGGAGACTCTCTAGACAGTTGTACATGCTGAGTCCAGTTGTATAATAAGAAAAAAGAATGGTAACTCTAAATCACTCTTTCCCATGCTGGAAATGATATCCATTACCCACCATTGATTTTCAGTAGGTCTGTGCAGTCCGCTAGTGAGTTAGAATGGTAGATAAAGGTCAAAGGTACCATTGCTGCCACATTTTCTTTGGTTTCCAAAAACCTGATCTAGTCATCAAGTAATATGACAAATCCTTTTCTGTTTGTCAATGTTATTTCTATAAAGAGACAATATAGTGCTATGATGTTGATTTTGAGATTTGCAGGAATGTTAGACTTAAAGAGTAGGTGAGATAGACTCACAAACACAAGTTTGTGTTGATGTCGCCTACTTTCCTGTCTATGCTACCTTCTCACTTCTAAGTGTCCCATTTCTGTCTGTATGAAGCATTTTATTTTTATGTATTTATTTATTCTGAGATACAGTTTCACTTTGTCACCCAGGCTGGAGTGCAGTGGCATCATCTCGGCTCACTGCAGCCTCCGCCTCCGGGGTTCAAATGATTCTCCTGCCTCAGCCTCCCGAGTAGCTGGGACTACAGGCGTGCACCACCACGCCCAGTTAATTTTTGTATTGTTGGTAGAGACAGGGTTTCACCATGTTGGCCAGGCTAGTCTTGAACTTCTGATCTCACGTGATCCACCTGCCTCCCAAGGTGCTAGGATTACAGGCATGAGCCACTGCGCCAGGCCTCTGAGACATTTTACACTCTATAACTTAGCATCTTTTTAATGATTTGTTAAATTTGAGATTCATCAGTGTCTGAAAGCAGAAACTCTAATTGTAATCTTGTAAAAATGGGCTCCATTTTTTACATCACTTCTTTATTGAGGGTATGAAAAGCCGAGATTGCTGCTTACCAGCACCATATGAGTAATTTTTGATGCAGGTATGTGTTTTCTTGTTTTCGTATTAATCGGGGCCTAGAAAAACCATGTGTAGCATTTCAGAGAATTTAATTCTGGGAATTGGGTACACAGGTGTTACAAGATGAAAGAGCACAAAAGACACTGAGGTAATCCAGATAGGAAGCACTACCACCCCTGGGTTTGGGGGAACAGAAGAGAAGAACCTGGAAGCTCAGAGAGGTCCTCCTGCAGGTGGTAATCTGATCTCCGAGTGGAATGCCATTCAGCTGGTACTCAACCACCAGGAGAGAAGGGGCACAGCTGGAGTTGGGAGGTGCAACCCTCCTGTTGCTGGATCAATGCTGATATTATAGCAATGAAAACAGCAAAGAAATCCCTTATTCTCTTCCCTTCCAGTCTCCCTAGGCAAAACCTAACAGGATACTGGAAGGAAAGTCTGGAAAACATGGTTGGCAAGCTCAGCCCCAGAGGGATAGTGCAACTCGGACCAGAATAGAAGACAGGGCTTGGAAGTGAGAGAGAGAGAGAGAGAAACAGCCAGCACAGCCTTATAGGAGAATTACAGAAACTGTAACTGCCTGGGTGTAGCTTTAGTAATTAAAATGTGCAGCTGATTACCCACAATCATTTATTAAAGAGCACATTATGATAGATCTATTCATAGAGACTTTATGGACCCAAGCCCTGACTGCAGTGAGCTTACAGTATTTTGTTTTTTTCTTTTGAGACGGAGTCTCGCCCTGTCACCCAGGCTGGAGTACAGTGGCGTGATCTCGGCTCACTGCAACCTCCGCCTCCTGGGTTCAAGCGATTCTCCTGCCTCAGCCTCCCGAGTAGCTGGGATTACAATCATGTGCCACCATGCCCAGCTAATTTTTTGTATCTTTAGTAGAGATGGGGTTTCACCATGTTGGCCCGGCTGACTCCAGGCCTCGTGATCCGCCCACCTCGGCCTCTCGGGATTACAGGCACGAGCCACCACGCCCGGCGCTTACAGTATTTTCATAAAATCATCTACTCATCCCTAAGTCATTATGAAGTTGTGTGGTAAAGCTTTTTTTCTTTTTTTCCTTTTTTTTTTTTTTTTTTTGAGATGGAGCCTCGCTGTGTTGCCTAGGCTGGAGTGGCTCACTGCAACCTCCACCTCCCAGGTTTAAGCGATTCTCCTGCCTCAGCCTCCCAAGTAGCTGGAATTAAAGGCAAGCGGCACCACGCCTGGCTAATTTTTGTATTTTTAGTAGAGATAGGGTTAACCAGGCTGGTCTCGAACCTCAGACCTCATGATCCCCAGCCTTGGCCTCCCAAAGTGCTGGGATTACAGGTGTGGGCTACCATGCCCGGCCTAAAGCTTGTTTTTCTTAAGCGTTATATAAAAGCATTAACTGGATTATTGTGTTATTAAGTTAACTGGATTATTAAAGTTAACTGGATTATTGTGTTATTAATATTAAGGAATATTTACAAAGTTAACCTATTGGTATGAAAAATATTTGATTAGTCATACAATTTTGTTAGTTTTAGATGCCCCAAATTAGAAGTTAGTCTTACCCAAGGCAAGGCTACTTCTAAACTTGAACTGTGCGGTTCTCAGTTCTTGAAGTAAGAAAGGAGCTTTATCTAGTGACAGTTTGCTCTAGCATGTCATTTAATTTTAATTTTCCTTTTTTTTTTCCTTTTTTTTTTTGAGACGGAGTCTCGCTTTGTCGCCCAGGCTGGAGTGCCGGATCTCAGCCCACTGCAAGCTCCGCCTCCCGGGTTTACGCCATTCTCCTGCCTCAGCCTCCCGAGTAGCTGGGACTACAGGCGCCCGCCACCTCGTCCGGCTAGTTTTTTGTATTTTTTAGTAGAGACGGGGTTTCACCGTGTTAGCCAGGATGGTCTCGATCTCCTGAACCAGTGATCCGCCCGTCTCGGCCTCCTAAAGTGCTGGGATTACAGGCTGGAGCCACCGTACCCGGCCATAATTTTAATTTTCAAAAGGATGAATTTGGAAGACTACTATATCATAGCTATTTGTTTTTAAAGCTCATTTTGTTAAAAGTGGAAATAATAAAAGATCAAATAGAAGGACTTACAATAAAAATCAATAGTCTTTTGCCATTCTTTCCCTATCTCCAGTCCCACTTTTCAGAGACAATTAACTGTTTTTTGTTTATAGTTTGTTTTGTTTATAGTATCATCAAACAGTAATGCCTCCATAACTCTAAATAATATGTCTATACCACTATTTCTTGATTTATCAAATGGGCATTATTGACTTTCTTTTTTTTTTTTTTTTGAGACGGAGTCTCGCTCTGTCGCCCAGGCTGGAGTGCAGTGACTTAATTTCGACTCACTGCAAGCTTCACCTCCCGGGTTCACGCCTTTCCCCTGCCTCAGCCTCCCGAGTAGCTGGGACTACAGGCGCCCACCACCACGCCCAGCTAATTTTTTTGTATTTTTAGTAGAGACGGGGTTTCACGGTGTTAGCCAGGATGGTCTCTACCTCCTGACCTTGTGATCCGCCCTGCCAGCCTCGGCCTCCCAAAGTGCTAGGATTACAGGCGTGACCCACAGCGCCCGGGTTGACTTTCTTTTATGGAATATAAGGTACTTATTTTTTTGGTACTTTTTCTTTCGCTTCTGCTGTTGATAGTTACATTGTAATAGTATTTCCATCTCCTCCTGATAGTGTCTCCTGACTCCATCACCATGTAAGGATAGGCTATTAATACTCTAGTCATTCTTTCACCTCTCTGCCCCTTTCCCGCCTCCAAATTTCTGTCAGCCTTATCTTTGCTTTTTCATTGTCGTGGTTCATAACTTTTACCTTCTGTTTTGTGTTGTATTTCATTTTCTGTATTTTGGTCTGTAGTTGGAGTCTGGAGATGGGACTACATATAGAACTATAGCTTCATTTTTTTTTTTTTTCCAACTGTGGAGCCAGCCCAGTGGTGTGGGAGGATATTTTTTTTCTCTCCATGTCAGATATCATCACTCATACACTCTTTGAAAGAGAATTATCCTGGGTCAAATGGATTCTTCTTTTCTTATGTTCAATTTTTACTCAGAATTAAGGCACATTTTACTTTGCTTCTATTTTCACTCTGACTTGAGCTGTGGAATTGTTTTTAATTTTTACTGCTGTGGTGAGATTTCCATCCATCACCTTAGTATCCCCCGGAGAAGCAAACCCTATAGTTGACTTTAGGCTTCTTTAGGCTTCTTGAAAAAGGGTAAAATTTCTATCCTAGTTATGCAGTTTATATTCTGGATATGTCCAAGAATGTAAGTTGAGCCTGCCTAGGTTTTTTTTTTCCCCTGCCTTTGGACTGTAGACGGAGGAGGGTAGGTGTCAGATTTTCCCTTAGGCAGTTCTTGTGGTTTCTCTTTTGATATGATAATGCTATTGATTAGACTAATGCTTTCTTTTACATTTAGTTACACTTTGATCACTTTGATTAGATTTCCTGGCCTGCTCTTCTTTCTGCTTTGATTTTTAAAATACTCTACACTTAATCTCATCTATTATGTGTGAATTAGACTAAATTTAACTCCTTTGGACATTTCCTTCAAATTCCAGTAGCTCTTTAGGTATTACTGACTACAAGTACCAGGGTGCTCTGGACCAAGACAATCTTTTTCTGTGTTTTCTTCCACTAACCCACCTATACTGGCCTAGAGAGACAAAAGTAGGAACTCTTCTGTACCAGATTACCCCTACCCCAACCTCTTGTAGTTTATATAATAAAGAAGGACTTCTTAATTTAATTTTTTTTTAAGAGACAGGGTCTCACTCTGTCACTCACATAGAGTGCAGTGGTGCAATCTTGGCTCACTGAAGCCTTGTCCTTCCAGGCTCAAGCAATCCTCTTGCCTTAGCCTCCTGAGTAGCTGGGCTATAGGCACGTGCCATCATGCCCAGCTAATTTTTCATTTTTTGTAAAGACGGGGTCTCCCTACATTGCCCAGGCTTGTCTCGAACTCCTGGACGTAAGTGATCCTCCCACCTCGGCCTCCCAAAGTGCTGGGATTACGAGTGTGAGCCGCTGTGTCTGGCCAAGAAGGATCTTTAGATATAGGATATATTGCACCCCAGGTAATGATGCAGGGTAAGAAAGGTTTTAGTAAAATTGTTACCATGTTAAGTTATTGTTTGGGGGAATTTTTTTCTTTTTTCTTTTTTTTTTAAATGAAGTATTGACTAATCTGCTGAACACCACTGGCTCTGGGTGATATATATGCTGTTTTATTTGAATGTGGTATTGGGTCACAGGTCATTATGTGTTGCCAGCGCTTTCATCTTACTTTTTATATCAGTTCAGAGGAATCACTCTCAGGTCCATCTGCTGCCTCTTCATTTTGTGCACTGTTTTGTGAAATTGTGCTAGGGGCCTTGGTTTCCTATAGTTTCCCTTATTTTATGTCTAGGAGAACAGTATTTCAGTTGCTGGAGTTAACATAGGGCTTTTTTAGATGCCTGATTCAGTCTCTTATACACAGTTAAGAAAACGATCCTCAGAGATGACTGTCTAATTTAGAAATGAAGAAATTGAGGCCCAGTGCTTGTGAGACTAGTCAAGGAATGAGTCAAGAAGGATAGAATCAGGAAGACACAGATTCTGGCATCATCATCATCATTAATGTCGGGCACTTACTGCTGGTCACTGTATTCCCGACTTTATTTGGATTATCTCATTTAATCCTCATATCATCCTTTTGAGAATAGGTAGTCATTTTTTTTTTCATTAGAAAAAAAAAAGATAGAGGCCGGGCGCGGTGGCTCAAGCCTGTAATCCCAGCACTTTGGGAGGCCGAGACGGGTGGATCACGAGGTCAGGAGATCGAGACCATCCTGGCTAATACAGTGAAACCCCGTATCTACTAAAAAATACAAAAAACTAGCTGGGCGAGGTGGCGGGCGCCTGTAGTCCCAGCTACTCGGGAGGCTGAGGCAGGAGAATGGCATAAACCCGGGAGGCGGAGCTTGCAGTGAGCTGAGATCCGGCCACTGCACTCCAGCCTGGGCTACAGAGCGAGACTCCGTCTCAAAAAAAAAAAAAAAAAAAGAAAGAAAGAAAAAAGAAAAAAAAAAGATAGTATTGTAGCTTAGAGATTAAGTAACTTGTCCAGGGGTTCTGGATATCTTGGTGATAGACTGTGCTGTTTTATAAAATGGAGAATATTTAATATGTTTTTACCTATTGACAGTTCGCATCACTTCAGCTATCCAGGGAATCTAACTCCTCATGGAGGAATGCTAAAATGCTTCACTAAATTGACTTGGGAGAGTGGGGTCTGATGATGTCCAGCAATATGTCATATGACATATCAGTCATATCTGGCATTAACCAGCCTGCTTCCTTTATGATTTTATGGAAACACTGTATCATTCATAAGTATCCCATTCTAGTTAAAAGAAGTCAGAAATACCTTTGCCTTTGCTTTTCATAGAGTGTACTGAATAAAAATGGTTAGAGAGGCCGGGCGTGGTGGCTCATGCCTGTAATCCTAGCACTTTGGGAGACTGAGGTAGGTGGATCACCTGAGGTCAAGAGTTCGAGACCAGCCTGGCCAATATGGTAAAACCCCATCTCTGCTAAAAATACAAAAATCAGCTGGGCTTGGTGGTGCACCTGTAATCCTAGCTACTTGGGAGGCTGAGGCACGAGAATTGCTTGAACCCAGGTTGGTGGAGGTTGCAGTGAGCCAAGATCACACCACTGCCCTCCAGCCTGGGCAACAGAGTGAGACTCTGTCTCAAAAAAAAAAAAAAAAATTGGTTAGAGAGGCCAAAGAATGGGATAGGGAGAGAGGTGGAAAGAGATGAGGCTCCAGGCAGAAATGGCAAGCCTGCGAAGCAGACAGCCCTATTGATTCATGCTGTGCACTGCATTCTGGAGCAAATAACTGAAATCCATTATGCCAAGTGCATAGCCTACAAATCCCTTTGAAAAGCAGTTAGGTGCCATCTAATCCCAAATCATTTAAAAATAATTTTGAAGTACCCAGAATTCTAAAATGCCCTAAGCAGTTTGTCTCAAAGAACAGTGAAATGGATGGAAAAATAGCATTTTTAATGGTCTCTTTCTCTCATATATATTTAATTGTGTGACTTAGTGTGTGAAATTGTTTTAGATTAGTACAAATCTGGGGGCTAGGATATATTCCCTTGGATATTCTGAAACTCACATAAAACAGGATATGGAAGGGTAGCTTATCAGGTAGCTTAAACATTCTTTTCTAATTTTGCCATAACATCAGACTTTGGAAAGAGTTGCAAGAATTGTACAAAGAATTCTCATGTATCCTTTACCCAGATTTTCCAAATGTTCACATTTTACCATGTTTTCAAAGACCTCAGAAAACTGAAAATTTGGTTATCTACATAGAAACAAATCACCTAAAGAATAAAGACATAGCAGGATTAGTTTAAGAGAGCAGTTACTCAGAGGATCAAAGGATTTTAGAATCAAAAGATCTCAAGATGGAGAAAGGCTTCTATAATAGAGTAGGACAAAATAAGATAAATATTTTACATAAATAAATAATTACGTTCTTTTTACATGTAGCCATAGAGGTCATATTTCTATATCTATATGTTTGAGATTTTTTGGTAAACTCCAGATGTATAGTGCTATATACTGTTACATGATAGTCAAATTTTAAATGCGTGTATATGTTTGTGTGCGTTTGTATTAATACAAGTAGAGTACATTTGTATTAGTGTTACTGTACAACTAAAGCACTCAACTTTTCAATATACATCAAAATTTGAAATATGTATGCCTTTTGACCCAGCAATTTACTTTCAAGAGTTTATTATTCTTAAAATAATTTATTTTTTAAAATAATCATCAAATAGTATACAAAATTTTTAATAAAGATAATACAGGCTGGTTATATTATTCTACTGTAAGATTAGTCACTTCTTTTTTTTAAATTTATTTTTATTTGTTTATTTATTTTTTTGCGACAGAGTCTTGCTCTGTCGCCCAGGCTAGAGTGCAGTGGTGCATCTCAGCTCGCTGCAAGCTCTGCCTCCCGGGTTCACGCCAATCTCATGCCTCAGCCTCCTGAGTAGCTGGGACTACAGGCGCCCGCCACCATGCTTAGCAAATTTTTTGTATTTTTTTAGTAGAGATGGGGTTTCACCATGCTAGCCAGGATAGTCTTGATCTCCTGACCTCGTCATCTGCCTGCCTTGGCCTTCCAAAGTGCTGGGATTACAGGTGTGAGCCACTGCGCCCGGCTAGATTAGTCACTTCTTTGCACAGAAATTACACTGGTATGTAGGGTGATTTTTAAAAGTTAGTTGTAAAATATACATAACAATAAATTTACCATCATAATCATTTTTAGGCATAAGGTTCAGTAGTGTTAAGTACATTCACACTGTTGTGCAGCCAATCTCCAGAAGTCTTTATCTTGCAGAACTGAAACTCTGTTCTCCCAGCCCCTGGCAACTACTAGTCTACTTTCTGTCTCTATGAATTTGACTACTCTAGGTGCCTCATATAAGTAGAATCATACAGTATTTGTTCTTTTTTGTGGCTGGCTCATTTCACTGAGCAGAATATCCTCGAGGTTGATCCATGTTGTAGCATGAGTCAGAATTTCCTTTTTTAAAAAACTGATTTTAAATAAGACTATTTTTTGGAGCAGTTTTAAGTTCACAGCAAAATTGAGTGGAAGATACAGATAATTCCCCTATACTTCTCTCCCTTACACTTGTACAGCTCCCCCACTATCAACATCCTGCACCAGAGTGGTACATTTGGTTCCAATTGTTGAGCCCACATTGGCACATCGTTATTACCCGAAGTCCATAGTTTACATTAGGGTTCCTTCATGGTATTTTACGTTCTATGTATTTGAACAAATGTATACCCATATCCACCATTATTTTATCATATAGAGTAGTTTCACTGCCCTGAAAATCCTCTGTGCTCTGCCTGTTCATCCCTCACTTCCCCCTAATCCTTGGTAACCTCTAATCTTTTTACCATCCCCATAGTTTTGCTTTTCCAGAAGGCCATGTGATTGGAATCATAAGTGTATAGCGTTTTCATATTGGCTTTTTTCACTTAGCAATATGCATTTAAGCTTCTTCTACATTTTCTCATAGCTTGAAAGCTCATTTCTTTTTAGTGCTGAATGATATCCTATTGTCTGGATGTACCACAGTTTATCCATTCACCTACGGAAGGACATTTTGGTGCTTCCAAGTTTGGTCAATTATGAATAAAATTATAAACATCCATGTGCAGGTTTTTATGTGGATGTAAGTTTTCAACTCCCTTGGGTAAATACAAAGCAGTGTAATGGCTGGATTGTATGGTAAGAGTACGTTTACTTTTATAACAGACTGCCACACTGTCTTCCAAAGTGGCTGTACTATGTTGCATTCCCACCAGCAATGAATGAGAGTTCCTGTTGCTCCATATCCTCAACAGCATTTGGTGTTGTCAATCTTTTGAGTTTTCGATATTTAAATAGATGTGTGGTGATATCTTATTGTTTTAATTTGTAATTCTCCCATGACATATGATGTTGAGCATCTTTTCATATGCTTATGTACCATCTATGTATCTTCTTTGGTGAGATCTCTTCAGGTGTTTTGCCCTTTTTAAATCGGGTTCATTTTCTTATTGTTGAGTTTTAAGAATTCCTTATTTTGGATAACAATCCTTCTGATTCATCTTTTACAAACATTTCCTCCCTATCTATATCCTGTCTTCTGATTCTTTTGGCAGTGTCTTTCACAGGGCAGAAGTTTCTTGTTTTAATGGAGTCCAGCTTATCGATTTTTGCTTTTATGGATTGTGCCTTTGGCATTGTATCTTAAAAGTCATTGCCATACCCAAGGTCAACTAGATTTTCTCCTATGTTATCTTCTAGGAGTTTTATGGTTTTGCATTTTACATTTAGGTTTATGATCCATTGTGTATTAGTTCTTGTGAAGGGTGTAAGGTCTGTGTCTAGATTTCTTTTTTGTTGTTGTTGTTGTGTGATTGTTCACTTGTTCCAGCACCATTCATTGAAAAGACTAATTTTGCCAAACTAATGTATTGCCTTTGCTCCTTTCTCAGAGATCAGCTGGCTGTATTTATGTGGGTCTATTTCTGGACTCTCCCTTCTGTTACATTGGTCTATTTCTCTGTTGTTTCACCAATACCAGACTGTCTTGATTACTGTCGGTTTATGGTAAGTCTTAAAGTTGTGTGGTATCAGTCTTCTGATTGTGTTATTTCAATATTTTTTTTGGCTGTTCTGGGTCTCTTGCCTCTCCATGTAAACTTTAGTGTCAGTTTGTTGATATCCACAAAATAACTTGCTGGGATTTTGATTGGGACAATGTTGAATCTAGAGATGAGGTTGGAAGAACTGACATCTTGACAGTATTGTGTCTTTCTATCCATGAACATGGAATATCTCTATTTAGTTTTTATTTGATTACTTTGATCAGAGTTTTGTATTTGTTTTCATATACATCTTGTATATATTTTGTTAGATTTATACCTTACTTAGTATTTCACTTTTTGGTGGTACAAATGTAAATGGTATTGTGTTTTTAATTTAATTTCAGATTCCACTTATTCATTTCTAGTATATAGAAAAACAATTAACCTTGTCCCTGCAACCTTGCTGTAATTACTTACTAGTTCCAGGAGTTTTTTTTATTGATTATTTTGGATTTTCTACATCAACAACCATGTCATCTATGAAGAAAGACAGTTCTATTTCTTCCTTCCCAATCAGGGTACCCTTTATTTCTTTTTTAAAAATCTTATTGCATTGGTTAGGACTTCCAGTACAATGTTAAAAAGAAGTGGTGAGAGGCGATTTCCTTGTCTTCTTCCTGACCTTTTTTTTTTGAGACAGAGTCCCGCCATTGCTGTGTCACCCAGGCTGGAGTGTAGTGTAGTGGCATGATCTCAGCTCACTGCAACCTCTGCCTCCTAGGTTCAAGCAATTCTCCTGCCTCAGCCTCCTGAGTAGCTGGGATTACAGATGTGTACCCCCTCGCCTGGCTAATTTGTGTATTTTTAGTAGAGACAGTATATTTAGTATATTTTCCATGTTGGCCAGGCTGGTCCCTAACTCCCTTACTTCAGGTGATCCACCTCCCTTGGCCTCCCAAAGTGCTGGGATTACAGGTGTGAGCCACCTCGCCCAGCCTTCTTCGTAATCTTAATGGGAAAGCTTCTAGTTTTTCACAACTAAGTATGATGTTAATAGTAGGTTTTTTGTAGCTGTTCTTTATCAGGTTGAGGAAATTTCCCTCTTTCTAATCAGCGTTTTCTTCCTTTTTAAGTAATAGGTGGTACGTGTATACCACTTTTTTTTTTAACCCATGCATTCATCAGTGGTCACTTGGGTTGCTTCCATGTTTTGGCTGTTGTGAATAAAGCTGCTATGAACATGGGTGTACAGATGTCTGTTCAAGATCCTACTTTCAGTTTTTTCTGGGTATATATATCCAGAAGTGGAATAACTGGATCATATGGTAGTTCTATTTTTGATTTTTTTTGAGGAACTAATATATAAAATTTTATATACAAGGACAAATTTTATACTGCATTGATGTTTATTTTATAACAGCAAAAACTTGGAAGCATATTTGATGAGCAGGTGACTGGTTATATAAATTATGACACATGGATATAATAAAGTATGCAGCTCTTTGAAAAAGATATGGTAGATCTGTATGTTTTGACATGCAACAATGTCCAGATATATTGTAATATGAAAAAGACAATATGTATAATATGAACCTGTTTTTATTTTAAATCTATGTATGTATGCTCCAAATTTATTTTTCAAAAATAATGAACTTCTGGGGTGGGGAGGAGTGGAGATTATAAGTGTGATAGAAGAGCCAACTTTTAAGTTTACTGCTTTATAAATTACTGTATCATTCTGGGGTTTAAAGGAAGCACAGTTTTTTGTTTTTTTGAGGGGTAGGGGGTTTGTTTGTTTTTGAGACCGAGTCTTGCTCTGTTGCCCAGGCTGGAGTACAATGGCACAACCTTGGCTCACTGCAACCTCTACTTCCCGGGTTCAAGTACTTCTCCTGCCTCAGCCTCCCAAGTAGCTGGGATTACAGGCGCCCGCCACCACGTCCGGCTAATTTTTTTGTATTTTTAATAGAGACAGGGTTTTGCCATGTTGGCCAGGCTGCTCTCAAACTGCTGACCTCAGGTGATCCACCTGCCTGGGCCTCTCAAAGTGCTGGGACTACAGGCACGTGCTGCCATGCCCTCAAGAAGCAGTTTTATAAGGAGAAAGACCAATTTCAATTTTTGGGAAAAAAGTTGACTCTCACTTGTCTTTGACATACAGAGAAAATGTTAAGTATTTCACTTATTTACTAAGTGTTTTTATGTCCACAAGGTCAAATGCTAGTCACTGAGGTATCTTGAGTATCTTTTTATTGTTATATTTGAATGTCTTTTTATTATTAAGGGTATCTGTTGTTTTGTGATCTGAGGTATAAAATTAGTACAGCGAATTTCCATCAAAATGGTGTCACATAAGGAACACCACTCTGTCATTTTTATGTCACACTTGAGTGGTGTTTCCCATTTCCTATGACTTGGTATGGCGTGGTAAGTCGCGAAATTGGAAGTTTGTCAAGGTTCCTCTGATCTTGAAGAAAATATCTCTTAGTTTAAGCATTGTGTTATATTACACACTGAATCCTGTTCTTTTTCTTTTTTGTCTGACAGTAGAACTTCATGGAGGAACACGGAGTGACCCAAACCGAACATATGGCTACCATAGAAGCACATGCGGTGGCCCAGCAAGTGCAGCAGGTCCATGTGGCTACTTACACTGAGCACAGTATGCTGAGTGCTGATGAAGACTCGCCTTCTTCTCCCGAGGACACCTCTTACGATGACTCAGATATACTCAACTCCACAGCAGCTGATGAGGTGACAGCTCATCTGGCTGCTGCAGGTAATGTTGTTTGGATTAGAAGCTCTTCCTTAATTTTTATTTATTTATTTATTTTGGAGACAGTGTCTTGCTCTGTTGCCCAGGCTGGAGTGCAGTGGCACAATCATGATTCACTGCAGCCTTGATATTCCGGGTTCAAGTGACCCTCCCATCGCAGTCAGCGTCCGGAGTCGCTGGGACTGCTGATGCGTACCACCACATCTGGCTCATTTTTGTATATTTTGTAGAGACAGAAATCTCACTGTGTTATGCAGACCGGCCTCAAACTCCTGGGCTCAGGTGATCCTTCTGCCTCGGACTCCTAAATTACTGGGATTACAGGTGTGAGTTACCATGCCTGGCTTTTATCACAACTTTTTTAAGCCTTGCGGTTATAACTTGAGCCTGTGTTGTACTGAGGCTTGAGGTCTAGAATCACTTACTATCAGTGTTATGACTTTGGTTTTATTTTTTCACCTATTCTGCCTGTGTTTTGGCTTTAAACTGAAGCATTTATTCCAATTACGTTAAACAATCACTGACACATATTTAGATTTAAATTTACCTTCTTTTCTATATGCTTTCTCTTTGCCCTACCTGTTCTGTTTACTTTTCTCTTGGCGTTTTCTTTTGTAGTGATTGAAAATTTTCTATTTTTTCATTTCTTTTCTTGTTAGTTTGAAAGTTATAAGCTTTTACTATTATCAATACTTGTAGAAATTATAGCATACATCCTTTATTTATCAATGTCTTACGTTGACTAGGCTCAGTGGCTCACACCTGTAATCCCAGCACTTTGGGAGGCCAAGGTGGGAGGATCACTTTAGCCCAGGAGTTTGAGACCAGCTTGGGCAATGTAGTACGATCCCATCTCTACCAAAAAAAAAAAATTAGCTGGGTGTGGTGATGTGCTCCCTAGTCCCAACTACTTGGGAGGCTGTGGTGGGATGACTGATTGCTTGAGCCCAGGTGTTTGAGGGTGCAGCGAGCTATGATTACACCACTGCACTACAGCCTGAGTAACAGAGTGAGAGCCTTGTGTCCAGTTGAAAAAATAAGGAGGCCGGGCGCGGTGGCTCAAGCCTGTAATCCCAGCACTTTGGGAGGCCGAGACGGGTGGATCACGAGGTCAGAAGATCAAGACCATCCTGGCTAACACGGTGAAACCCCGTCTCTACTAAAAAATACAAAAAACTAGCCGGGTGAGGTGGCGGCGCCTGTAATCCCAGCTACCCGGGAGGCTGAGGCAGGAGAATGGCGTGAACCTGGGAGGCGGAGCTTGCAGTGAGCTGAGATCCGGCCACAGCACTCCAGCCTGGGTGACAGAGCGAGACTCCGTCTCAAAAAAAAAGGAAAAGCAAAAAGTTGTATGTACTTGAAACTTTTAACCTCTCTACAGGGATAATACAAATTTCTTAGAACACTTGCATTTCATGCGCCCATCCTATATGCTGTTATTGTCCTTTGGTATACAGTTGGCTGTCTTTACTGTGGATTCCACATCTGCACATTCAACCAATTTTGAATCAAAAGTATTAGGAAAAAAAATTAAAAGTAACAATCTAACAATTAAAAATAATACAAATAAAAGGCCAATACAACAACTATTTATATAGTATTTACATTGTATTAGGTATTATAATATTAGCATTAGTAACCTAGAGATGATACAGAAGGACATGCATAGGTTATGTGCAAATGCTACACCATTTTATTTCAGGGACTTGAGCATCTGCACATCAAGATGCTGGAACCAATTTCACGAGGGTTTGAAGGGACAACTGTATTTCAAACACCACAAGACAATTTTTTTTTTTTTTTTTTTTTTTGAGATGGAGTCTCACCCTGTCACCCAGGCTGGAGGGCAGTGGCACAATCTTGGCTCACTGCAACCTCTGCCTCCTGGGTTGGAGCAACTCTCCTGTCTCAGCCTCCCAAGTAGCTGGATTACAGGTGTGTGCCACCATGCCCAGCTAATTTTTGTGTTTTTAGTAGAGATGGAGTTTCACCCTGTTGGCCAGGCGGGTCTTGAACTCCTGACCTCAGGTGATCCACCCACCTTGGCCTCCCAGAGTGCTGGGATTATAGGCTTGAGCCACTGCATTCAGCCAACAATTTTTTTTTTTTTTTTTTTTTTGAGGCGGAGTCTAGCTCTGTCGCCCAGGCTGGAGTGCAGTGGCCGGATCTCAGCTCACTGCAAGCTCCGCCTCCCAGGTTTACGCCACTCTCCTGCCTCAGCCTCCCGAGTAGCTGGGACTACAGGCGCCCGCCACCTCGCCCGGCTAGTTGGTTGTATTTTTTAGTAGAGACGGGGTTTCACCGTGTTAGCCAGGATGGTCTCGATCTCCTGACCTCGTGATCCACCCGTCTCGGCCTCCCAAAGTGCTGGGATTACAGGCTTGAGCCACTGCGCCCGGCCAATATTTTTATTTAATAAATAATATTCTTTTTTTTTTTTCCTGCATCTCCAACTGGTGTCCTGAGATGGTTTTTCTTCCGCCTAAAAACACCATTTAGTATTTGCGTTAACATGGGTCTGCTAGTAGCAAGTTCTATTTTTGCTTGTCTATGAATGTTTTTACTTAAACTTCAACCTTGAAGGATGTTTTCACTGAGTATGGAATTCTAGCTTGGTGGTTGTTCTTTCCTCATGTTGAACGGTACTGTTCCACTGTCTTCTGGATTCCATTGTTGCTATTGAGAATTCAGCTATTTCATTCTAACTGCTAGTCTTTCAAAGATTATCTCCCACATAGCCTGCCCCCTCTCCCCACCCAACTGATTTTTCTCTTTAGTTTTTGTGATGTATTTGGCTCTGATTTCTATTTATTTATTCTGTTTAGGATTTTTTTGTACATCTTGACTATGTGGACCAATGTCATCAATTCTGGGACATTTTAGCCACTAGATTTTGCTTCTGCTGAGTTCCATCTCTTTTCATTCCATGGCTCCAGTTACTTATGTTAGTCTTCCTCACTTGTATGTCTCTTACTATCTGTTCTGTATGTATCATCTTTCTGTGTAGTTTCTTCTGTCTTTCAACTTGTGATTTTCTTCTTTAGTTATTGTGTTAGTCCGTTTTCACGCTGCTGATAAGAGATACCCATGACTGGGAAGAAAGAGGTTTTAATGAACTTACAGTTCCACCTGGCTGGGGAGGCCTCACAATCATGGTGGAAGGCAAGGAAGAGCAAGTCACGTCTTGCATGGATGGCAGCAGGCAAAAAGAGAGAGAGCTTGTGCAGGGGAACTCCTCCTTTTAAAACCATCAGATCTTGTGAGACTTATTCACTATCACAAGAACAGCATGGGAAAGATCTGCCCCCATGATTCAATTACCTCCCACTTGGTCCTTCCCACAACATGTGGGAATTATGGGAGTACAATTCAAGATGAGGTTTGAGTGGGGACATAGAGCCAAACCATATCATTCCACCCCTGGCGCCTCCTAAATTTCATGTCCTCACATTTCAAAACCAATCATGCCTTCCCAACAGTCCCCCAAAGTCTTAACTCATTTCAGCATTAACTTAAAAGTCACAGTCAAAGTCTCATCTGAGACAAGGCAAGTCCCTTCTGCCTATGAGCCTGTAAAATCAAAAGCAAGTTAGTTACTTCCTAGATGGCAGTGGGGGTACAGGGATTGGATAAATACAGCCATTCCAAATAGGAGAAATTGGCCAAACAAAAGGGCTACAGGCCCCATGCAAGTCCAGAATCCAGCAGGGCAGTCAAATCTTAAAGCTCCAAAATGATCTCCTTTGATTCCATGTCTCACATCCAGGTCATGCTGATGCAAGAGGTGGGGTCCCATGGTCTTGGACAGCTCTGCCCCCTGTAGCTTTGCAGGGTACAGCCTCCCTCCCAGCTACTTTCATGGGCTGGTGTTGAATGTGTGTGGCTTTTCCAGGCAAACAATGCAAGCTGCCGGTGGATCTACCGTTCTGGGGGCTGGAGGACAGTGGCCCTCTTCTCACAGCTCCACTAGGGACTCTGTGTGGGGTCTCCAATCCAACCCCACATTTCCCTTCCACACTGCCATAGCAGAGGTTCTCCATGAGGGCCCCACCCCTGCAGCAAACTTCTGCCCTGGATATCCAGGCATTTTCATACATCTCTGAAATCCAGGCATAGGTTCCTAAACTCCAGTCCTTGACTTCTGTACACTTGCAGGCTCAACACCTTTGTGGAAGCTGCCAAGACTTGGGGCTTGCAGCCCCTGAAGCCATGGCCCGAGCTCTGTGTTGGCCCCTTTCAGCCACAGCTGAGCAGCTAGGATGCAAGGCACCAAGCCCCTAGGCTGCACGCAGCACAGGGACCCTGGGCCCAGCCCTTGAAACCTCCTAGGTATCCAGGCCTGTGGTGGGAGGGGCTGCCATGAAGACCTCTGACATGCTCTGGAGACATTTTTTCCATTGTCTTGGGGATTAACATTCATCTCCCTGTTACTTATGCAAATTTCTGCAGCCAGCTTGAATTTCTCCTCAGAAAATAGGATTTTCTTTTCTATTGCATTGTCAGGCTGCAAATTTTCTGAACTTTCATGTTTTCCTTCCCTTATAAAACTGAATGCCTTTAACAGCACCCAAGTCACCTCTTGAATGCTTTGCTGCTTAGAAATTTCTTCTGCCAGATACCCTAAATCGTCTCTCTCAAGTTCAAAGTTCCACATATCTCTAGGGCAGGGGCAAAATGCCACCAGTCTCTTTGCTGAAAATAACAAGAGTCACCTTTGTTCCAGTTCCCAACAAGTTTCTCATTTCCACCTGAGACCACATCAACCTGGACTTTATTGTCCATATCACTATCAGCATTTTGGGCAAAGCCATTCAATAAGTCTCTAGGAAGTTCCAAACTTTCCCACATTTTCCTGTCTTATACTGAGCCCTCCAAACTGTTTGAACCCCTGCCTGTTCCAAAGTCGCTTCCACATTTTTAGGTATCTTTTCAGCAGCACCCCATTCCTGGCACCAATTTACTGTATTAGTCCATTTTCACACTGCTGATAAAAACATACTCAAGACGGATGAAAAAGAGGTTTCATTGGACTCACAGATCTATGTGGCTGGGGAGACCTCACAATCATGGCAGAAGGCAAGGAGGAGCAAGTCATGTCTTACATGGATAACAGCAGGCAAAGAGAGAGCTTGTGCAGGGGAATTCCTCTTTTTTAAACCCCTAGATCTCATGAGACTTACTCACTATCACAAGAACAGCACTGGAAAGACTTGCCCTCCTGATTCAGTTACCTCCCACCAGGTTCCTCCCACAACATGTGGGAATTATGAGAGTACAATTCAAGATGAGATTTGGGTGGGGACATGGCCAAACCATATCAGCAGTGTTTAAGGTGCTTTTTTTATGTTCTCTTTTCTTTGTTTTTTCTTTATTTATTAAGGTGCTTTTAAATCTGTTCATTGACTTATTAATTTTGGTAATTGTTAGTAGTTTAACCAAAACTAACCGTTTTTTTCCCTCCAGTTTTAGAATTTCTAGTGTGTGTGTGTGTGTGTGTGTGTGTGTGTGTGTGTGTGTGTTTTTCCTCCCAGATTTTCACTGAACAGTTTCCAATAGTGGAAAAAAATTTCTTTTAAGCAAATAATTTTATAATTTACCTGGTAATTCTCTCTCAAGTCCCAATGAGTCTGTTTCTGTTACATGTTGTTAATGTCATTTCTTGTTCACGTTGGCTGTTTTCTTGGTGTACTGTTATATTTCAATGAATGCTGGATGCTGTGTATGGAAAATTATTTCTAGAAATAATTTGGGGTCTAGTATAATGTTATCTTCCTCTAGAGAGGATTTTTGTTTGCTTCTGCCAGATGCCTGAGGGCACTAGCAATCCTGGATCATCTTAATCCAATTTAAGGTTTTGAGATTTTCTGGGCTACTAAATTACTTAAAGCTGGGCTACATTTTATATCATTCACTTTCCTATTTACATTGAACATTTAGCACCATGGTGAAAAGACTTCATATAAACCATGCCTGAATGGGTATGATATTAAATATTGATCTTAGAAGGTATTTAGAAAAGCTGGACAAGAAATTAATGATGAAGAGTGGCCAAAATACTACATGTTTTGAATATATGCTGTATTTAAGAAGAGGAAGACAGATGCAATGACGAACACCCTTATTACTGTCAGTTACTGTCCACTGTGTATTACTGGAGTGGTGAATTTAAAAATAAGTCTTAGTGGCAAAACACATGAAATGTTTGTAAAATATGTTTTGTGAAATGCTCATGTGTTCCAGCAGAGGGCATCTTAACATCATGAATCCAGGTCCACTGCTTTTCTATGAAGGAAGATGCTTTTGAGACATGGCTTTGCTGTATTACTGCACTGCTTTGTCATAGTGTTAAGACCAGGAAAAGACTTTAATTTGACTCCTTTGTGTGGCACATGCGGAAAGTGAAACACAGCTGGTAGAAATGACTTACCATTTGATCATTTAATTTTCAATTATTGAGGAATTATAATGTATAGTACATATATGTAGCCTATGTAGATGCTATGAACAAGGCAGGCAAGAGTTTGCTTCTTAGGAGTGCAAAAGGCTTATTGGGGGAAGAAAAAGAGTTTGTTTCTGAAGGAGCTTTCATCCAGTGGTGGGAGAGGGCTACCAATAATAAAGTAAAATAGTTTGAGAAAGCATTGGATCTTCTGAATAAAATAATGAGGGAAGGTAATGGAGAGAGAAGGACAGCAGATTGCTGCTAGTTTGGGTGGTCTGGGAAGGCTTCTCTGAGGAGGCAGGTTGTGACTGACAGGCAGTTAGGTGTCAGCAAAGGGAAGTGCATTTCAGACTGAGAAACACTGAAAGCAAGGACTTGCAGATGGGAAATGGGAAGGAGGCCAGTGTGGTTGGAGCCTTGTGAGGCAGGCATGAGTCAGACCACCCAGGGCCTAGGGGCTGTGTGTGGTAAGGAATTTGGAGAGGCAGCAGAGCACAGTGCTTACCTGCCCAGACTCTGGAATCAGGCTTCCTGGGTTGGAATCCCAACTCTACTTAACCAGCTTGGGAATTTTTCTGAGGAGCTAGTCTGTAGCATTCATCATATCTGAAAGGTGACCCAGAAAAGGTAAAATGACCATTTACTATATTGTGTTGCCCCTCAGAAACACTTCTAATTCTCTGCAGCACAGACAGCCCCTGATTATTGTTGATTTTCAAGAAAAAAAAAAAAGTCTATAAGTAGTGCAACTAAATGAAATCTTCAAGTAATAAAACAACAGTATCTCAAGTTGGTTGACCTCTTTTAGTATCAATCACCAGTATGTTGGTTTTTGTTGTTGTTTTTTGAGACAGGGTTTCACTCTGTTGCCCAGACAGGAGTGCAGTGGTACAATCATGACTTACTGCAGCCTCAACCTCCTTGGACTCAGGTGATCCTCTCACCTCAGACTCCTGGACAGGTGCACGCCACCATGCCCAGCTAATTTTTAAATTTTTTGCAGACATGCTGTTTTGCCATGTTGCCCAGGGCTGGTCTTGAACTCCGAGGCTCAAGCGATCCTCCTGCCTTGGCCTCCCAAAGTGTTGGGATTACAGACGTGAGCCACTGGACCTAGCCCTAGAGGACTTCTTTTTAAACAAAATTGGATTTATTATTTCATTTTCTTTGAAGTGATAAGAGATAGGGTAATAAAGAAGTGGAGAAAGATTCACATGGTCTATAGACATAATTAGTATCTTGAGAGTGATAGTTTTGGTAAATTGTCCAGCAAGTAGAAAATACTTGAATATTTGAATCATATAGAGAAGTATCAAGGTCGGCGTAACGAACGCATGTGCACCCACTGCCCAGCTTTTCAGTTATTGCTGCTTTCACATGTTCGCATCAAATGTTTTTTAAGAAATAAAAAGTACAGGCCGGGTGCGATGGCTCATGCCTGTAATCCCAGCACTTTGGGAGGCCGAGGCGGGCGGATCACAAGGTCAGGAGATCGAGACCATCCTGGCTAACACGATGAAACCCCGTCTACTAAAAATACAAAAAAATTAGCCAGGCGTGGTGGCGGGTGCCTGTAGTCCCAGCTATTCAGGAAGCTGAGGCAGGAGAATGGCTTGAACCCGGAAGGCAGAGCTTGCAGTGAGCTGAGATCGCGCCACTGCACTCCAGCCTGGGCGACAGAGCGAGACTCCGTCTCAAAAAAAAAAAAAAAAAAAAGAAAAGAAATAAAAAGTACAGATGTGGTTGAAATTCTCGGTGGAACTCTTTTAAATCCTGCTCCCTTCCCTCCCTCCCTCCACTGGGGTAACCAGTATTCTAGATTTGGTCTTTGTCATTCTCTTGCATTTGTCTATATTTGCTGTTATGTGTCTGTATGATTAAACAATACTTAGCATTGTTTTGCATGTGTTAAATTTTATATTAATGGTATCACTCTGATACTATGTTTCTGTAATATGTTTATCTCATTCAACATTTTTCTGAGATTCACTCATGTTGATAATGTGGCTGTTTTTATTTTAACTGTTATTTGGTGTTCCATTCATTATCTGAATATTTCTTTCTCCGTTGTTGTTGTTTTTTTGAGATGGAGTTTCACTCTGCTGCCCCGGCTAGAGTGCAGTGGCGTGGTCTCGGCTCACTGCAACCTCTGCCTCTTGGGTTCAAGCAATTATCCTGCCTCAACCTGGAGTAGCTGGAACTACAGGCACACACCACCATGCCTGGTTAATTTTTGTATTTTTAGTAGAGATGGGGTTTTACCATGTTGGCCATGCTGGTCTTGAACCTCAAGTGATCCACCCACCCCAGCCTCCCAAAGTGTTGGGATTAACAGGCGTGAGCCACGGCATCCAGCCTGAATATTTCATATATTGGTAGATACTCAGGTTGTTTGTAATTTTTTCTATTTTGACAATGTACCACAGTAATACATTTTACATTGTGACCCAGAATAAATGAATACACATATAGCCAAAACTACAATTTTTAATGAGGTAATACCCCTACTGCAAATTATATACTCTGCGATATGTTCTACTCTGTTCTATTTTATTAGAAAAAAGTGCACTCGACTGGGCACGGTGGCTCATGCTTGTAATCCCAGCACTTTGGGAGGCCGAGGCGGGTGGATCACCTGAGGTTGGGAGTTCGAGACCAGCCTGACCAACATGGAGAAACCCCGCCTCTACTAAAAATACAAAATTAGCTGGGCATGGTGGCACATGCCTATAATCCCAGCTACCAGGGAGGCTGAGGCAGGAGAATTGCTTGAACCTGGGAGGTGGAGGTTGCGTTGAGCCGAGATCGTGCCATTGCATTCCAGCCTGGGCAACAAGAGTGAAACTCTGTCTCAAAAAAAAAAAAAAAAAAAAAAAAAAACACTCATGAGCCACTGAAAAGTCACACTAGCTGTAGCTTGAAAAGTACTACTGGAGGATATACCCAGGAGGGGAATTGGAGAGCCAAAGATGTCCATTTTCAACTTTACTAGATATTGCTAAATGTCTTTCCAAGTCGTGTTCATTTACATCCCCACAAGCAGTGTGCTGTAATGCCTGTTGCTTCTCATTCTCACCATTGGTGTTACCAGTCTTTTTCATTTTTGCCAATCTGGTAGGTATGAAATGGCATCTCAGTGTTGGTTTAATTTGCATTTTTGAGCAAGAGGTTCCAGCCAGTGCAGTAAGACAAAGTAGAGCACCATTTTCGATCTTTATTGACTTCTCAATTTTCTTTATTTGCCTATTTCCTGTTTATACCTTTGCCCATTTTCCAACTCAGTTTTTTGGTCTTTTTTCATATCAATTTGTAAAAATTATTGATATATATTTTGCATTCCTTTCCCAATAATATATAATATGTAATTATTTTAATATTACATGTAATATTACATATTATGTAATCTGGGAGGCGGAGGTTGCAGTATGCATTTTTATGCATACATAAAAATAATATGTAATTATTTTCTCCCAGTTTGTTGTCCACCCCATTTATTTTATGTTTTTGTTCATGAAGGTTCTTATTTATATTATTGTGAAATTTATTAATCTTTTACCTTATGGTTTATCTTTTTGGGATTTTGTTTCAGGAATTCTTCTTAACTCTGACTTTATAAAATATACTAGTTTATTGTAGAAATTATAATTTTTTCAAATTTTCATTTTAAAGGTATTTATTTATTTATTAGAGATAGGGTCTCACTCTGCCCCTCTCTTGCCCTCTCCTACTCCTCTTTCTTTTTTTGATACGGAGTCTCGCTCTTTCACCCAGGCTGGAGTGCAGTGGTGTGATCTCAGCTCTCTGCAACCTCCGCCTCCCAGATTCAAGCGATTTTCCTGCTCCAGCCTCCCGAGTAGCTGGGACTACAGGCATGCGCCACCATGCCCAGCTAATTTTGTATTTTTAGTGGAGATGGGGTTTCATCATGTTGGTCAAGCTGGTCTCAAACTCCTGACCTCAGGTGATCCTCCCGCCTCAGCCTCCCAAAGTGCTGGGATTACAGGCATGAGCCACTGCGCCTGGCCAGAATTTGAGTTTCATGAGTATATACATTTTTAAAATGTATTGAATGTATACTTGGATTTGTACACTTCATTATATGCAAATTTTACCTCAAAAGAAAAAAATTGTAAAATATTGAACTCTAGCTGATGCTGTGCCTGCTGAAGTATTTAGGGGGATCATATTGATATTCGCAGTTTGCTTTGAAACACATTGAAAAACCTCACTGTGAGCTGATGAATGGATAGAAAGATGGATAGATATGTATAATAAGATGTTAAATTCAACTTTGCACATATGTTTTGAAGTTTTTATAATAAAATATTGGACTCCTACAACTCAGCTGCAAGAAACCAAATAACTCAATATAAAAAATGGGCAAGGGACTCGAATAGACATCTCTGTAAAGAAGACATAAAATCACCAACAGGTTAGATGCTCAACTGTCATCAAAAATATAAAAGATAGGCCGGGCGCGGTGGCTCAAGCCTGTAATCCCAGCACTTTGGGAGGCCGAGGCGGGCGGATCACAAGGTCAGGAGATCGAGACCATCCTGGCTAACACGGTGAAACCCCGTCTCTACTAAAAACTACAAAAAACTAGCCGGGCGAGGTGGTGGGCGCCTGTAGTCCCAGCTACTCGGGAGGCTGAGGCAGGAGAATGGCGTGAACCCGGGAGGCGGAGCTTGCAGTGAGCTGAGATCTGGCCAGTGCACTCCAGCTTGGGTGACAGAGCGAGACTCCGTCTCAAAAAAAAAAAAAAAAAAAAAAAAAAATATATATATATATATATATATAAAAGATAACTGGTGGCGGTGAGGTCATAGAGTAACTGGAACCCTTATATACTGTTGGTGGGAATGTACAGTGGTCCAGTTGCTATGGAAAACAGCATGGAGATTCCTCCAAAAAATTAAAACTAGAATTACCATATATGATCCTGGCGTCTCACTTCTGGGTATTTATCCAAGAGAATTGAAATCAGGACCCCAAAGAGATATCTGCACTTCCTTGTTCATTGTTGTGTTATTTACAATAGCAAGATGTGAAAATAGCCTAAATGCCCCATCGGTGGATGAATGGCTAAAGCAATTGTGATCTGCATGTACAATGGAACATTATTCACCCTTAAAAACACAAGGGAATGCTGTCATATGTGACAACGTGGTTCCACCTTGGGGATATTATGATAAGTGAAACAAACCTGTCATAGAAAGACAAACACTGCATGATTGTACTTATAGAAGGTATCTAAAATAGTCATAGAAACAGAGGAGAATGGTGGTTGCCAGGGTCTGGGGTGAGGGACAGATGGGGAGTTGCTCTTCAGTGATGCAAGGGGAATAAGTTCTAGATAGCCGTACGACATTGGGCTTATAGTTAGCAATGATGTATTGTACACTTTACATTTTAAGAGAGTAGATAACATGTTGAGTGTTCTTACCACAATTTTGAAAAATAAATAAAATGTTGGGAAATGCAGCAATAAAATTTTTTCCATAACAGCTATTTATGATGGAAAGAAAGGGAAAAAGCAGTCGTTTATTTTTTATTTGCTTTGAGGTTCTTTAGAGTGGTTTATTTAAGTCAGGCTGATTATACTACTAACAACATGTAGAAAAGTTCATTTAGGTTTACAGGGAGGCTTATTTTATTTGAGCCACTTAGAATATATATGCCAATATACAGATGAGCAATTAAATTTAATTTTTATTTAAGCCTTTTACAGGATTCACAAGTAAAGATAAAGGTAACATGCCTTTTAAAAAAGATTGTCTTTGATATGTTGAGGTCCCAGGAATCAGAGACTTCAGCAGTTCCTTAGAGTCTACCCTCCATCTACCCTTCGAAAGACAAAACAAGGCATTATACATTAGTTTCAGGGCAAGCCAGACTAACTTTTATTAACATTTTCTCAGAGTGGGAAAGTTATCTCTTTTCTGCCAGAATGCCTTCATCAACTTGACCTTGTGTTGAACATCTCCATTTTTGGCACAATTCCCAGATATACAAGAAAATTTTTTCAATTAAGATGGTACTCATTCAGATACTCCTTTAGGTGTTGTTGGAGTTCCAAATGTGAGTGATTATCTCCAACTTCCTTAACTTGGCAGTGTCTTGGAGTAATGGAAACAGGGACACAGGGATAGAAGTAAAATCTGGAAATTTTTTCAATTTTGGCAAGCTTTTCCTCTTAGTGCTGCAATTCTTCCTAGCACCTCTAAGAATATTGCCTTAACAGTATGGGCATGCTGGCAAAACAAAGCAAAACAAAAACAACATTATACAAAATTCAAACTGGTGTGTGGTGGGGAGGTGTAAGTCATTTGCTTTTTTATAAGATTCATTATATGTTTTATTGGTAAATCACAATATGAATCATGTTAAACAATAGTGAAGTATACTGATAATATCAGGACCATTCTATATTTACTGACAACATATTGGGAAAGCAGTGCTACCTTTTTTGTACCTTTTTAATTGTTTCTGTCTTGAACAGTTTACAGGCAGCTGCCTAATCTCAGCACATACGTTATTATTTCAGGTCCTGTGGGAATGGCCGCTGCTGCTGCTGTGGCAACAGGAAAGAAACGGAAACGGCCTCATGTATTTGAGTCTAATCCATCTATCCGGAAGAGGCAACAAACACGTTTGCTTCGGTGAGGGCTCCCTTATCCGTATTATTACTATTCCTCAAATACTTCCTGTGGATGACAGACTTAGAACATATATGATTAGGTTTGTCAAGGATGCTTGGTTTGATTCCTTGATGACAGATGTAGACTTAAAAGTATTCTTACAAAATTAAATACACGAAAACAAAGAAATATGATTTAACAGATATGTAATATCACATTAATCCATTCAGAAAAGTTGTATGCCTGCTATGTGCAAGCCATTGTTGTAGACATTGGGCATAGAAGAGTGAACAAAACAAATTGCTTTAGAGAGCTTGTATCCTGCTAGAAGGGGGAAAAAAAAAACAATGTGCAATATGTCAGGTGATGATAAGTGCAATGGGAAAAAAAATACAGTGGAGTAAGGAAAATAGAAAAGTCAGGAGGTAGGGGGATATAGTCATTTTTCTCTTTTATGAGGATGGTCTGGGAAATGCTTTTTGATAAGGCAGCCTTTGAACAGAGACTTGAAGACGCTGAAAGAGCACATACGTTGATACTGAGGGGAAGAACATCTCAGGCAGGGGGAGTATCAAGAACAAAGACTCCAAAGTGTGAACGTGGTAGTTGTTTTTGAGGAACAACCAGGGAGATATGAGAAGATGTTCGGAGTAGTAGAGAAGAGCCACTCCAGGAGATCTTTTTTTTTTTTGATAGATGTGGTCCTGCTATGTTGTCCAGGCTGGTCTGGGACTCCTGGCCTCAAGCAATCCTTGTGCCTCATACCCAAAATGCTGGGATTACAGGTGTGGGTCACTGCACTTGGCTTAGGAGATCTTATAGTCCAATATCAGGGGCTTGACTCTTACTCTGAGTGAGGTGAGATGTCAGTGTAGGCTTTTGACTAGAGCAATGGTATCATCTTACTTACATTTTTAAAGCATCACTCAGGCTACGGTGTTGAGAATAGAATCTGGGGATGCAAGAATGGAATCAGGGAGACCAATTAGGTGGTGATTATAGTAATCTAGGCCAGAAATGATAAGTGTCTTAAAATCAACATGGCAGCAGCATGGGTAGTAAGAAGTGATCAGGTTCTAGATGTATTTAACAAGTCAACTCATCATGATTCGTTGACGTGGAGTGTGCGAGAAAAGAAGGAGTGCAGGGTGATTTTTGGTCTGATTACTAGAAGGATTGTGATGGCATTTACTGGAGAGGGAGCAAGCATGACAGTGAGGGTGAGACAGAATCAGGAATTTGGTTTTGGACATGGTAAGTTTGTGATGCCTCTAACCATTAAGTGGAGAAACAAAATAAGCAGTTGGATATGTGAGTCTGGAATTCAAATGAGAGGCCTTAGCTGAAGATGATATAAGCATATAAGTAGTATTTAGAACTAGGAGACTGGATGAGGTCACTTAGGCAGGGAGTATGGACTGAGGCCTGAAGCGCTCCACCTTTTGGAGGTTAGAGAGATGAAAGGAGCCAGCAAAAGAGTCTAAGAAGCAACCAGTGAGTCAGGAAACAAACCAAGAGAGTGGTATCCTGGAAACCAGGTACAAAAAGTGTGTCGGGAAGGAGAGCGTGTGGTCAGCTATCAAATGCTTCTGACGGGTTGAAAAAGATGCCAACTGACCATTAGATTTAGTAACATGGAGTTCACAATTGAAGTTGACAAGAGTGTATTCAAAGGAGCGGTAAGGGTGAAAAGATTGGAATAGCTTTAAGGGAGAATGGAGAGAGGAGAATTAGAGACAGTGAATATAAACCATTGTTTCAAGGAATTCCATCAGATTTCTTGTTTGGTAAGTGGTCCTTTGCTCACACATTTCAGAATTCTGAAATGTAGAACTTTGAAATCATCTCCCATGATTTCAGAGGGAAGAGGCTGTGTTTCTGTTTCATCCATTGTTACTATGTTTTAAAAAGCTGTTTTTGGGTTGATGGGTGCAGCAGACCACCATGGCACATGTATACCTTTGTAACAAACCTGCACATTCTCTACATGTATCCCGGAACTTAAAGTAAAATAATTTTTTTAAGCCGTTTTCAGCTGGGCCCGGTGGCTCACACCTATAATCCCAGCACTTTGGGAGGCCAGGGTGGGCAGATCACCTGAGGTCGGGAGTTCAAGACCAGCTCGGCCAACATGGTGAAACCCCATCTCTACTAAAAATACAAAATATTAGCCAGGCATGGTGGCAGGCGCCTATAATCCCAGCTAGTTGGGAGGCTGAGGCGGGAGAATAACTTTAACCCAGGAGGCGGAGGCTGCAGTGAGCCAAGATTGCACCACTGCACTCTAGCCTAGGCGACAGAGTGAGACTCCATCTTAAAAAAAAACTTTTCATTTCATCCTCACTTGTGAAATACTGTAGGACTGAGAATAATTGTTTATATCACAATGAAAATCTGAAGCTACAACGTTTTAAAAGCATAGGTATACCTTGGATATTGCAGGTTTGGTTCCAGACAATAAAGCAAGTATCACGTAAGTCACAGAAATTTTTTGGTTTCTCAATGCATAAAAAAGTTATGTTAACACTATACTCTGTTAAGTGTTGCAATGGTATTATGTCTAAAAAAAAAGCAATGTACATACCATAATTTTAAAATCCTTTTTTTTTTTTGGAGACAAATTCTAGCTCTCTTGTCCAGGCTAGAGTGCAGTGGTGCGATCATGGCTCACTGTAGCCTCCATCTCCTGGGCTCAAGTGATCCTCTCACTTAGCCTCCCAAGTAGCTGGGACAATAGGTGCATGTCACTATACCTGGCAAATTTTTTCTTCTTTTTATGAAGACGGGGTCTTACTATGTTACCCAGACTGGGCTTAACCTCCTGGGCTCAAGCAGTCCTCCCGCCTCAACCTCCCAAAGTGGTGGAATTACAGGCGTGAGCCACTGGGCTTGACCACTAAAACACTTAATCGCTAAAAAGATGCTAATGCTCATCTGAGCCTGCAGTGAGTCATCATCGTATTGCTGGTTGAGGGTCTTACCTCGGAGTTGATGACTGCTGACTGATCGGGGTAATTGTTGCTGACGGTTGGGGTGGCTGTGGCAATTTTTTTTTTTTTTGGAGACGGAGTCTCGCTCTGCGGCCCAGGCTGGAGTGCAGTGGCCAGATCTCAGCTCACTGCAAGCTCCTCCTCCCAGGTTTACACCATTCTCCTGCCTCAGCCTCCGGAGTAGCTGGGACTACAGGCGCCCGCCACCTCGCCCGGCTAGTTTTTTGTATTTTTTAGTAGAGACGGGGTTTCACTGTGTTAGCCAGGATGGTCTCGATCTCCTGACCTCGTGATCCACCCGTCTCGGCCTCCCAAAGTGCTGGGATTACAGGCTTGAGCCACCGCGCCCGGCCTGCTGTGGCAATTTCTTAAAAATAAGACAACAAATTTTGCTGTATCGATTGACTCTTTCTTTCATGAACGATTTCTCTGTAACATGTGATGCTGTTTGATAGCATTTTACCCACAGTAAAACTTTCAAAATTGGAAAATTAATCCCCTCAAACTCTGCTGCTGCTTCATCACGTTTGTGTAATATTGTAAATCTTTTATTGTCATTTCAACAGTATTCATAGCATCTTCATCAGGAGTAGATTTCATCTCAGGAAATTGCTTTCTTTGCTCATCAATAAGAAGCACCTCTCATCCCTTCAAATTTTATCATGATATTGTAGCAATTCAGTCCCATTTTCAGGGTCCACTTTTAATTCTGGTTCTTTTACTTTTTCTACTGCATCTGCAGTTACTTCCTCCACTGAAGTGTTGAACTCCTTAAAGTCATGCATGAGGCTTGGAATCAAATTCTTCCAAACTTCTATTAATGTTGATAGTTTGACCTCCTCCCATGTACTTGTACATGAATTACAAGTACTCTTAATGGCATCTTGAATGGTGAATCCATTCTAGAAGGTTTTCAATTTATTTTACCCAGATCCATCAGAGGACTCATTATAGCAGCTGTATCCTTTCAAAATGCATTTCTTACTTAATAAGACCTGAATGTTGAAATGACTCCTTGATCCATGGGCTGCAGAATGGATGTTGTCTTAGCAGGCATGAAAACAGCGTTAATCTCCTTGTACATCTCCGTTAGAGCTCTTGAGTGACTAGGTGCATTGTCAATGTGCAACAATAGTTTGAAAGGAATTTTTTTTTTTCTGAGCAGTGGGTCTCAACAGTGGGCTTAAAATAGTCCATAAACCATGCTGTAAACAGATGTACTACCATCCAGGTTTTATTACTCTGTTTACAGAGGACAGGCAGAATAGATTTAGCATGATTTTTAAAGGACCTTAAAGTCACTAGCTGCATTAGCCCCTAACAAGAGAGTCAGCCTGTCCTTTGAAGCTTTGAAACCTGGCATCAACTTCTCTCTAGCTAGGAAAGTCCTAGATGGTATCTTCTTCCAATAGAAGGCTATTTTGTCTACATTGAAAATCTGTTGTTTAGTGTAGCCACTTAGCTAGATCATCTGGATAACTTGCTGCAGCTTCTACATCAGCACTTGCAGCTTCACTTTGTACTTTTATGTATTGGAGATGGCTTCTTTCCTTGAACCTCATGAACCAACCTCTGAAAGAGTCAGGGCTTTGCTCTGCATTAGGCTTTGGCCTATGGGATTGTTATGGCTGGTATGATCTTTTATCCAGACCACTAAAACTTTCTCCATATCAGCAATAAAACTGTTTTGCTTTCTTATCATTTGTGTGTTCATTGGAGTAGCACTTGTAATTTCCCTCAAGGACTTTCCTTTGCATTAACAACACGGCCAACTGTTTGGCACAAGCGGCGTTGCTGTCAGCCTGTCTTGGCTTTCGACATGCCTTCCTCACTAAGCTTAGTCATGTCTAGCTTTTGATTAAAAGTGAGAGATGTGCGACTCTTCGTGAAACTTGAACACTTAGAGGCCATTATAGGGTTATCAGTTGGCCTAATTTCAATACTGTGTCTCAGGGAACAGGAAGGCCTGAAGAGAGGGAGAGAGGCAGGAAACAGTTGATCAGTGGGGCATTCAGAACACACACAACATTTATCGGTTAAGTTTGCCGTCTTTTGTGGGCACTGTTTGTGGTGTCCCAAAACAATTAAAATAGTAACATCAAAGATCACTGATCACAGATCACTGTAACAGATTATAATCATAATGAAAAAGTTTGAAATATTACTAGGGTTACCAAAATGTGACACAGAGACATGCAGTGAGCACATGCTGTTAGGAAAATGGCGCTGATGAACTTGCTTGACATAGGGTTGCCACAAACCTTTGTTTTAAAGAAAGATCCCAAACAGTGTCTGTGAAACACAAAGTAACAAAGCACAATAAAACTAGGTATGCTTGTAGTACTTTTGAACAAAATTATCTCAGTGAGATATAAACAATATCAATAAAAGGTGTAAAAGCAAATCATTTGAGCCCCTTTTATTAAGCGTGGAGATGATACAATAAATTTTGTAAGAGCACATCTTGGTTGTAATTTTTTTTTTGAGGCAAAGTCTTGCTCTGTTGCCCAGGCTGGAGTGCAGTGGCACCATCTTGGTTCACTGCAACCTCCACCTCTTGGATTCAAGCAATTCTCATGCCTCAGACTTCCAAGAATCTAGGATTACCGGCATGTGCCACCAAGCCTGGCTAATGTTTTTGTATTTTTAGTAGGGACGGGCTGTACACCATGTTGGCCAGGCTGGTCTCGAACTCCTGGCCTCAAGTGTTCCGCCCGCCTCGACCTCCCAGAGTGCTGGGATTACAACAGAAATGAGCCACCGTGCCTGGACAGTTGTAGTCTTTATAATTTTAAGTAGTAGTAAGTGGTGTTATCAGATCAAGAAGAATGATACCATGTTCAAAATTGTGTCGTGGTTATGTCCCAAGGCAAAGCCTTCAATTGAGCCTTCTATCAGTAGTCTTTAAGAAAAAGGTATGTACATGTTTCTGCTGATCCCCTTTTCACATTTTACGTAAAAGAAAGCATATCTTATCAGAATAAACTGTCTTAAGTCATTTGTGTCTATGTCACTATAATTTCCATCTTTTTAGAACTGTTTTTATTCTTGTTTCCTTTTCTGATTCAGGAAACTTCGAGCCACATTAGATGAATATACTACTCGCGTGGGACAGCAAGCTATTGTCCTCTGTATCTCACCCTCTAAACCTAACCCTGTCTTTAAAGTGTTTGGTGCAGCACCTTTGGAGAATGTGGTAAGTCACAACCAAGCTGTTCTCGCTTGCCCTTTGCTTTCTGTCAGCTGCTTCCATTCTTCTGATCCTCTGTCAAGAATAACAGTTAGCATTTCTGTTACCCCCTAATCCAGGCATGGGAGAGGGGACTAGTTTTCAGATTGCTTTATGCATATCAAAACAAAATGATCATTACTGTTTTTACTTCCTGTGTCAAGGTATTTTACCTGTGTCAAGGTATTTTACCTGCCCAGATGCAATGGGTGGCCAGGGGAAGTGGGGAGGGGAGGGGGAAACAAGGGGTTTTGTTTGTTAGGAAACAATGCAGGATTTTGTAAGAAAATTACTGATTTATATCAGAAACAAAATAGTAGATAATTCCAAGGTGTCGATTTCCTAAGGGAAACCTGGGGGTCATTTTATTGATCAGTTATTTGAGTTACATATTTGAAATCTCTTACATTTATCAAAGAGTTGATTTAATACTCTGCTGCAAATATAGAACTATATTTGAACATTTTGATTGTATAACTATCCAGAGCTAATTTTATAAAAATAGTCTTTTGCCCCTGCATACTTATACAATAGGAACTATTCCTTCTTGGGCCAAATTAACTTTGAATCAGTGGAGTAATGATCTGTCAAGATTTAAATTGCATTTTGTTTTTATTAGGATAAAATTTATTTGCTTAAAATGACATTTATTAGATGTCTCCCATATTGAATAAAGGCATTTTTTGAGTTCAGAATTAGTAATCAATTGATAGAAATTCTGTTTGTTGTATTTTTTTTTTAAACACCATCTTCCCATCCCTGAAATGTTGTGGGTATTTCTTAACATTTTTGAGTTTTATTTTGAGTTTTTCCAAAAATTCCTGAAGCCCTACAGTTAGGATGTGTTAGGACTTTTCCTTAGAAGAATATAGTAGAAGGCTCCTACTTCAAAATGGTATCTGAGAAATAGCCTTTACTGTCACACTGTTGACAAACATGAAATCTGGGCATATCTTCTCTTCTTTAGAACCAAAAATCTTAAACAATACTACTGATAGTAGTAAAGATGATGCAATCTATGAAAAAGATTCATCTAGAAGACTCAGAAAAATACTTTAGAAAATTACTCACTACAAAAACATTTTTTTAAGTTTTGCAAAACTGTTGGAGTCCCTCATAGAATACAAGAAGATATAGACTCTGTTAAACAGGATACACTAGACTGAGATAAAAAACATTTTACCTTTGACTGCCATTGATAAATACAGGTTAGGGACTACAAGTACCAGTAAAATTAGAAGGAGAATATATCTTCCAGAGCACCGAAGAAAAAAAATGAAACCAAGTCTCTGTATAAAAGATAGAAACAAGGAAGGAATTTTTAAAAACTAAAACACATAGTCTAGAACACAATAATACAAGTGAGGCCAGTTAATTCTCCTATAAAACATACATATAAATGGGTTAAACTGCTTTGTTAAGGGCATAGATGTTCTTTCAGGTTGGAACAACAATCCAAATCAAACCTGTGTCTATTCAGTGTATATGTCATACTCACAGCCACTCACAAATGTTAAAAGCAGCTGCAAGTAATAGAATCAAGAAAGTGAAAAGACAACACGCAGAATGGGAGAAATATTTGCAAATCATATGTCTCATAAAAAAAACTTGTGTTGAGCATATACAAGGAATTCTTACAACTCAACAATAAAAAGTGGGCGGATCATGAGGTCAGAAGTTCAAGATCAGCCTGGCCAATATGGTGAAACCCCATCTCTACTAAAAATACAAAAAAAGCCAGGCGTGGTGGCACCTGCCTGTAGTCTCAGCCACACGGGAGGCTGAGGCAGAAGAATCTCTTGAACCCGGGAGGTGGAGGTTGCAGAGAGCCAAGATCGTGCCACTGCACTCCAGCCTGGGCAACAGAGCGAGACTCCATCTCAAAAAAAAAAAAAAAAAAAGACAACCCAATTTAAAAATAGGCAAAAGGGCTGCACACAGTGGCTCACGCCTGTAATCCTAGCACTTTGGGAGGCCAAGGCAGGTAGAACCCTTGAGGTCAAGAGTTCAAGACCAGCCCGGCCAATATGGTGAAACCCCATCTCTACTAAAAATACAAAAATTAGCCAGATATGGTGGTGGGCACCTGTAATGCCATCTACTCAGGAGGCTGAGGCAGGAAAATTTCTTGAACCCAGGAGCCAGAGGTTGCAGTGAGCCGAGATCACGTGCCACTGCACTCCAGCATGGGTAACTGAGCAAGACTCTGTCTCAAAAAATAATGAAAATAAAAATAGGCAAAAGATCTGAATAGATATTTCTTCAAAGAAGATATAGAAATGGTCAAAAAGCACATGAGAACTAATGATAAATAATTATCATTAATCATTATAGTCATTTATCATTAATAATCACATTTTGATTTTCATTTCCCTCATGACTATGATTATTAATCATTAGAAAATAAAAACCACAGTGAGATACCACTTCATAACCACAGGGATGACTATAATCAAAAAGACAGCAATAAGTGTTGGTGAAGATTTGGAGAAAGAAAAGGCAAAATGATATGGCTGCTTTGGAAAACAGTTTGTCAATCTCTCAAAATGTTAAAAGTAGAGTTGCCATGTGACCTAGCAGTTCTATTCCTGAGTTATACCCAAGAGAACTGAAATCATATGTTCACACACAAACTTGTATACAGTGTTTATAGCAGCATTATTTATAATTGTCAAAAAGTGGAAACAACTCAAATGTTCATTGGCTGATGAATGGATAAATAAAATGTGGTATATCCATAGAATGGAATATTATTCAGCAAGAAAAAGGGAAGAAGTACTGATATTATACTGTAGTATGGATGAACCTTTAAAACATTGTTGTAACCAAAAGAACTCAGTCACAAAAGATCACATATTGTATGATTCCATTTATATGCAATGTCCAGGATAGATAAATCTTATTTATAGAGAGAGAGTGGATTAATGGTTGCCAGAGACTGGGGAAGGGGAAGGGAGGAATGGGGAGTGACAGCCAGTGGGCATGGAGTTTCTTTTAGGGGGAATGAAATGCTCTAAAATTAGATTTGAGTGATAATTTTAGGACCCTACGAGTATGAAGTCTTACCCTTTACATGGGTGAATTGTATGGTATGGCAAACTGAATAATGACCCCCCCAGAGATGTACAGGTCCCCATCCCTGGAACCTGTGACTATTACCTTATACAGCAAAAGTGCAGTTGTAATTAAGTTAAGGGTCTTGAGATGGGGAGATTATTCTTGATTATCCAGGTAGGCCCTAAATGTAATCACAAGTATCTTTATACGAGGGAAACGAAGGGAGATTGGCATAGAAGTAGATGTGTTGGTGGAAGCAAGAGGTTGGATGCAAGGAGGGGGTCCAGAGCCAGTGATACAGGCTAGACAGAAGCTAGACAAGATAAAGAAACAATTCTCTCTTGGAGCTGCACCCTTAGAGCCTGCAGAAGGACCCGGCCCTGCCAACACCTTGACTTTTGCCAAGTGAAACCAAGAAAATAGGCCGGGCGCGGTGGCTCAAGCCTGTAATCCCAGCACTTTGGGAGGCCGAGACGGGCGGATCACGAGGTCAGGAGATCGAGACCATCCTGGCTAACACGGTGAAACCCCGTCTCTACTAAAAATACAAAAAATTAGCCGGGCGAGGTGGCGGGCGCCTGTAGTCCCAGCTACTCCGGAGGCTGAGACAGGAGAATGGCGGGAACCCGGGAGGCGGAGCTTGCAGTGAGCTGAGATCCGGCCACTGCACTCCAGCCTGGGCGGCAGAGCAAGACTCCGTCTCAAAAAAAAAAAAAAAGAAACCAAGAAAATAAATTTGTGTGGGTTTAAGCCACCTAGTTTGTGGTGATTTGTGGGAGCCATAGGAAACAAATACATATGGTGTGTGAACTGTGTATTAGTAAAGCTGTTACAAATGTTAAATGTAAAATAACAGGCAAAAGTTTGTCAGAAAAAAATAAATCATGGATCACAGCATTAATATCAGACAAAGCCTAATTGTCAAGGCAAAAAAGTATTAACTGACAACCAGGGGTCATTTAGTATTGATAAGAAGTATTTATTTATTAATTTATTTATTTAGAGACAGGGTCTCACTCTGTTGCCCAGGTTAGAGTGTAGTGGCGCAATCTCAGCTCACTGTAACTGCCACCTCTTGAGTTCAAGTGATCCTCCCACCTCAGCCTCCTGAGTAGCTGGGACTACAGGCAGGTGCCACCACACCCAGCTAAAATAAGAAGTACATATTTATCATGAACCTTTATATTATTCAAGTAACTTTAAAGCAAAACATGGGGCCAGTTGCAGTGGCTTATGCCTGTAATCCCAGCACTTGGAAGGCTGAGGTGGGAGGATTGCTTGAGGCCAGGAGTTCAAGACAAGCCTGGGCAACATAGTGGGACCTCGTCTCTACAAAAAATTAAAAAAAAAAAAAAAAGCCAGGCATACTGGCCCACACTCAGCTACTTGGGAGGCGGAGGCGGAGGCAGGAGGATTGCTTGAGCCCAGGAGATCAAGGCTGCAGTGAGCCATGATGCTACTGCACTCCAGCCTGGGTGACAGAGTGAGACCCTGTCTCTCAATCAGTTAGTCAGTCAGTCCACCAGACATATACATACCACAGCATGTAGATCAAAAAGTTAGAAATGTAAGGAAAAAAGATAGTTAAAACCCACAATGGGGCTGGGCACGGTGGCACATATGTATAATCCCAGCACTTTGGGAACTGAGGTGGGAGGATTGGTTGAGGCCAGGAGTTTGAGACCAGCCCAGGCAACATAGTGAGACCTCATCTCTACAAAAAATTTAAAAATTAGCCAGATGTGGTAGCACATGCTTATAATCTTAGCTTCTTGGGAGGCTGAGATGGGAAGATTGCTTGAGCCCAGAGGTCAAGTCTGCAGTGAGCTGTGATTGCACCACTGCACTCTAGCCTGGATGACAGAACAAGACCCTGTCCAAAAGAAAAACACACACACACACACACACACACACACACAATGGTAGTAAAAGAATTTACTATCCTTGTCAGATCAACAAAGCAAAATATAAACAAGAATATAGAGATCTGAATAACAGATTGAATAAGGTTGACAGTCTAGGCAACATAGCGAGACCCCGTCTCTACAAAAAAAAAAAAAAAAAAAAATTGATTCAGGTGTAGTGGTGTGCACTTTTAGTCCCAGCTATTTGGGATGCTGAGGCAGGAGGATTACTTGAGCCTAGGAGTTCAAGGATGCAGTGAACTATGATTATTCCACTGTGCTCCAGCCTGGGTGACAGAGTGAGACAATGGCTCAAAAAACAAAAGAATAAAGGTGATACAATAGATACAGAAGCATTGACAGCTTTCAAGGGGATAATATACCGTATTTGAAAAATTACATAAATGAGTTATAAGAATTGACCGTTTATTATTACCAGGCCCCAAATAATTTTTTTTTTTAAACAGGATCTTGCTTTGTTGCTCAGGCTGGAGTACAGTGGTGCAGTCTCAGCTCACTGCAACCTCCGCCTCACTAGTTCAAACAGTTCTTCTGCCTCAGCCTCCTGAGTAGCTGGCTAATTTTTATATTTTTAGTAGAGACAGGGTTTTGCCATGTTGGCTGGGGTAGTGTTGAACTCCTGACCTCAAGTAATTCGCCCGCCTTGGCCTCCCAAAGTGTTGGGATTACACGTGTGAGTCACCAGGCCCGGCCCCAAAGAATATTTTCTGATCATACTACAGAAAATTCAGAATTTTAGAATTTCAAAAGACAAGAAAAAAATTTCAATCACCTGGAATGTGTGTATGTGTGTGTGTGTGTGTGTATGTGTGTGTCTTGCTCTATTGCCCAGGCTAGAGTGCAGTGGTGCAATTTCAGCTTACTGCAACCTCTGCCTCCCGGTTTCAAGTGATTCTCCCTACTTCAGCCGTCCAAGTAACTGGGATTACAGGTGCATGCTACCACACCCGGCTAATTTTTATATTTTTAGTAGAGGCCCATGTTCACCATGTTGGTCAGGCTGGTCTCAAACTCCTGACTTCAGATTATCCACCTGCCTCGGCCTCCCAAAGTGCTGGGATTACAGGCATGAGCCACCACAACTGGCCGGAATTTTTTTTTTTTTTTTTTTTTTTTTGAGACGGAGTCTCGCTCTGTCGCCCAGGCTGGAGTGCAGTGGCCGGATCTCAGCTCACTGCAAGCTCCGCCTCCCGGGTTTACGCCATTCTCCTGCCTCAGCCTCCTGAGTAGCTGGGACTACAGGCGCCCGCCACCTCGCCCGGCTAGTTTTTTGTATTTTTTTAGTAGAGACAGGGTTTCACCGTGTTAGCCAGGATGGTCTCGATCTCCTGACCTTGTGATCCGCCCGTCTCGGCCTCCCAAAGTGCTGGGATTACAGGCTTGAGCCACTGCGCCCGGCCTTTTTTTTTTTTTTTTTTTTTAAATTTCAGACGGAGTCTCGCTCTGTCGCCCAGGCTAGAGTGCGGTGGTGCGATCTTGGCTCACTGCCATCTTTTCCTCCCAGGTTCAAGCAATTCTCTGCCTCAGCCTCTCGAGTAGTTGGGATTACAGGCTCCTGCCACCATGCCCGGCTAATTTTTGTGTTTTTACTAGAGAGGGGGCTTCACCATGTTGGCCAGGCTGGTCTTGAACTCCTAACCTCAGGTGATGCTCCTGCCTCAGCCTCCCAAAGTGCTGGGATTACAGGCGTGAGCCACCACGCTTGGCCGGAAATTTTTAAAAGAAAAATCTTAATTTACAGGTTATTTAGAAACAAAAATGATAACCAAAAATAAAAACTTAGAAGTTATTATCTAAACTGGTACTCAAAGGAATATTCATGATCTTATTTAAAAAGAAAAATATATACGAGAAAGTTGGAAAAGAAAGAAACTTCATCTAGCTAAAGTAGGTGGAAAGAGAGTAATAAAATAAGTCTAAGAAAAAATAGAACAAATAAACATGTGAAAAATGAATGAGGGAACAAGAAAAGTAGACTTGTTAAATTCAAGAATTGGTTCTATAAAAAGTCTAATAAAACAGAAAAACTGCTACATGCTAATGAGGAAAAGGGAGAAGAAAACAAATATGTACCTTTAGAAACAAGATATCTATAGTTGCAGACAAGAAGAGATCGAAAATTGGCCGGGCACGGTGGCTCAAACCTGTAATCCCAGCACTTTGGGAGGCCGAGACGGGCGGATCACAAGGTCAGGAGATCGAGACCATCCTGGCTAACACGGTGAAACCCCGTCTCTACTAAAAAATACAAAAAACTAGCCGGGCGAGGTGGTGGGCGCCTGTAGTCCCAGCTACTCGGGAGGCTGAGGCAGGAGAATGGCGTGAACCCGGGAGGTGGAGCTTGCAGTGAGCTGAGATCCGGCCACTGCACTCTAGCCTGGGCGACAGAGCGAGACTCCGTCTCAAAAAAAAAAAGAAGAGATCGAAAATTGTAAGAAAAGGCTATTAATTCTGTTCTTGCAAGTTAAAAACTCAGCCAAGTGGATTAACTTAGTAAGAAAATAAAATAACCAAAACACATCCAAACCTCAGTAGAATAAGCATTAACCGAAAACCTCAATAGAGTAATAAACATATACAAAATTGGAAAAGTGTTAAAGAACTACATCCCTCCAAGAGACCCTAGGCCCCAATTATTTTGGTTGACTTCTGTTAAACATTTAAGGTACAAATAATTCCCTAATCTTATACCTTAGTCTTATTATGGTCATTTATTATTAATCAAATTTTGATTTTCATTTCCCTAATGATTAATGATATATAATCATAGTCTTTAGGGTGATGAACAACCGTGGGAGTTGCATGCAATGTGGAAGATATGTGGAAAGTAGTATAGTGAAAGCCACGTTGCTCATGTATTTACTTAGTCAACATATAACGATTTAACACTATTGGATACAAGGTATGAGATAAGGATTCCATCTGAGTCCTTTGGGGTTTCAGGGTTCAAAACTGGGAATCCCAAAGGACTAAGGGGACATGAGAGCCCTGAACGGAGACAGGAGAAGAAAGGAGGCAGACTCTGGGGCTGAAGAGAAAATAGGATGAAATCAGCGTAACTTCAGGGGCCACAGCCTGCGGCCTGGCTGGAAGCCAGATGTGCTTCACAGTCACAGGTCTGAGGCCAGCTCTTTGTTACATACCTCAGATGACAATATGTTTTTAGTCTCATAGGAGCTTGTAGAAAATTAAAAAAAAAAAAAAATTTATGAGACCTTCCCAAAGACTCTTCCTTTATCCAGTCAAGCTGCAGGAATACAAAAAAATTACGGTATCTTGTCTGGGACTGTTTTTGCAACCCAACCCAGTGACCATATAGCATACATTTTGAAAATTAGCCAAGTGTGGTGGTGCACACCTGTGATCCCAGCTACTTGGGAGGCTGAGGTGGGAGGATCACTGGAGCTTAGGAATTTGAGGCTGCAGTGAACAAACCTGTGTGACAGATCAAGACCCTGTTTCAAAAAACAAAACAAAATAAAACTCTAATGGCTCCTGCAAATACCACAAACACCCTCCATCTCTGGTAATCATAAAATGTTTGTTAATGTGTTACCTGTATTTGTATATTTAAAATATTTTATAATATTTCAGCCTGGACAACATGTAAGAGCCTGTCTCATTTGTGTGTGTGTGTGTGTGTGTGTGTGTGTGTGTGTATAAAATAAGCAAAAGACCTGGCCCTGTGCTCAGCAATGTCATGCACTGGTTGTGTATAGTGTATTCCAGAAATAACAGTATAAATGACACATATTTATTTATGTCAGTAGGAATTTAAAGGAGGAAGAGAATTATAGCAAGAATAATTGGGAAGTTTTTTCAGAGCAAGTGGGAATTGAACTGGTCCTAGAAAAATGGAAAATATTTGGATAAGAAGCAGATTTATGTGGTGGCTCATGTCTGTAATCCGAGCACTTTGGGAGGCCTAGGTGGGCGGATCACTTGAGGTCAGGAGTTCGAGACCAGCCTGGCCAACACATTGAAACCCCATCTCTACTAAAAATATAAAAAAATAGCCAGGCATGGTGGCGGGCACCTGTAATCCCAATTCTCCTGAGGCAGGAGAATTGCTTGAACCCAGGAGATGGAGGTGGCAGTGAGCCGAGATCACGCCACTGCACTCCAGCCTGGGTAACAGAGCGGGACTCCATCTTTAAAAAAAAAAAAAGGTCTCTAGAAGTTTCAAAGAAAAGAACTTGCTAGATGCCAAGGTGAGTGACGAGGCTGGGCAGCTAAAGAAGGAAGAAAGTGAACAAAGTTGCTCAGTATAGGACTCCATGGAGGTTGTATGCTGGGAGCTTAAGAGGTGTCATTCACATAGTCTCCAGGATTAGGCAGGCACAACTGTTTCTGGTGGCTCTGGCAAAGGAGTATTGAAAAAACAAATAATTGGAAAGATTGAAATGCTGGCCAGAGAAACTTGGACTTCATCTTATAAGAAGTGGGGAACTATAGCAGTTTCTTGAGAAAAAAAAAGATAAATGATAGTGATGTGGCTAAACATACCAGCTTTGGAGCTAGATAAAAATTTGTTTGTTTTTTGGCTATACTTCTTACTAGTTAATATGATTTGGGGAAAGTTACTTAAGTTTATTAAGGCTCAGTTTTCTTATTTGCAAAATGAGTATAATAATATTTTCCTTATAGAATTATGGTAAGGATTATTTGAGACAACACTTGTAGTCCTTGGCACAAAGTAAGTGCTCAGTAAACGGTGTTTGATGATAATAAGCGTTTCCAAAATTTCAAACGGCAGTGGTATACAAGATGGGGGGAAGAGAGTGGTAACTGATTTTGATTTTAAGTGGATGTTTACCTTAGTTGTGAAACCAATTGACATATTGGTATGGAGTGACAAAGGCGTAAGCTGTGGTTTTTGCAATAGAAGGCATAAGTTGGAACACAAACCTGTATTTTATCTCATCTGTGACACCATTGATTATAAGATGTGCTGTTATTTGTGTACTATGAAGAAAGAAAAAACACTGATGCGCGTTTACACAGTGCTATCACTTAGAATTTTTATTTTCTACTTATTGAAAGAGCTCTTTCTTAGACATACCTTTTAATCATATATCATTTTTGTGTATATATAAAAAGGAAAATATAAGTGAAATAAGGTATTCCTAAAACTTCTTCACATTCAGAGTCCAACCCTTTTGAATTACTTCTTGTTTCAGTCATCATTAGCTGTGTTTTTTCATGTAATATTGTCCTCTGTGGCATCATGAAAACGGGCAATGCTGTATTTCTTTTAAAAGTGCTCTTTTATTGTCTCTGATTTCCCACCCCCACAAGCAGCAACAGGTTTGATGCAAGTGCATTTTTTTTTTTTTTTTTGAGACGGAGTCTCGCCCTGTCACCCAAACTGGAGTGCAGTGGTATAATCTCAGCTCACTGCAACCTCTCCCTCCCGGGTTCAAGCAATTCTCCTACCTCAGCCTCCCAAGTAGCTGGGATTATAGGCACCGACCACCACACCCAGCTAATTTTTGTATTTTTAGTATAGACAGGGTTTCACCATGTTGGTCAGGCTGGTCTCGAACTCCTGACCTCGGGTGATCTGCCCGCCTCAGCCTCCCAAAGTGTTGGGATTACAGGTGTGAGCCACCACGCCTGGCAGTGCTTCTTGATCTTACCAGAAGTTGTCATTGGGAAGGTTATAGACAACGGTCAAGACTCACATTCTCTTCTCAAATGGTGCTAAATGATTTGTTGAGTAAAAAGGCCAGGGATAGCAAACATGTTCACATGGCTGCAGGCAGTGACAGCTATGCCCTGTTGTTGCCTTGTCCATAGCAATTTTAAGATGTATCCCAATTTCAGAAGACTGATAAATATGAAAGAAAAATGCAACTCAGAATTGATAGATCAGATAGAATTAAAACATGAGGTCAGTAATTCTGAGAAAGTTACTCAACTTTAGTAAGCAAGCTTAGATAGAAATGCTTTGGTTATACCTGAAGTTGTTTTGTTGCAAATTACTTAGGGATGCTCTACCGGCACTAAAAAACAAACAAACAAACAAAAACAAGATATTTTAAAAGAATTATATAGCACTGATAAACTGGCTCATAAAAATGGCTGAAATTGTTTGAAACTGGCTAATAAAGAAGTAATAACCTAATGATTTTCCATTTTCGAATGCCAGGTGTTTCTAAAAGCCAGATGAAGTTTGTTTTTATTTTAAAATTATTACTTATTTATTTTTGAGACAAGGTCTGGCTCTGTCACCCAGGCTGGAGTGGCACGATCTCGGCTCACTGCAACCTCCACTTCCTGGGCTCAAGCCATCCTCCTACCTCAGCCTTCTGAGTAGCTGGGACCACAGACATGCACTACCATGCCTGGCTAATTTTTGTATTTTTAGTGGAGACAGGGTCTCACCATGTTGCCTAGGCTGGTCTTAAACTCCTGGGCTCAAGGGATCTGCCTGCCTCAACCTCCCAATGTGCTGGGATTACAGGTGTGAGCCACCGCACACAGCCTGTTTTTCTAAAGTGATCATTCTTCCTATTGGCTTATACCTAATATAAGGGTTTAACCTTATAAACCTTGAAGTTCTAAGACCAGAAGGTAGGTGTGTTAGTCCGTTTTCACACTGCTATAAAGAACTAACTGTGACTAGATAATTTATAAATAAAAGAAGTTTAATTGACTTATAGTTCCACATGGCTAGGGAGGCTTCAGGAAACTTAATCATGGCAGAAGGGGAAGCAAGACACGTCTTATATGGTGGCAGGAGAGAGAGAGACAGAGAGACAGGTGCAGGGAGGGAATGCCAGGGGAACTGCCAAACACTTTTAAACCATCAGCTCTTGTGAGAACTCACTATCACGAGAACAACATGGGAGAAACTGCCTCCATGATCCAGTCACCTCCCACCAGGTCCCTCCCTCAACATGTAGGGATAACAATCGAGATGAAATTGGGGTGGGGACACAGAGCCAAACCATATCACTAGGCTCGTAAGATTCATTTTTGTGTGTGTGTAAGTAGGCAGCATAAATACTGTCTAGAATACAGAAACATAGCAGAAAATATAATCCTGTAAAGTTGCTGTGGCAACATCAGCTGCTTATGTTGCAATAAATATAATGGCAATACTTTTTGAAACTTTATTTTTTATTAGAGACCAGGATACAACTGCATCTCTGGAAAGATAATGAGTCTGCCAGTTTGTACTATTTTTCTCTGATCCCCTTAGTTATTGACCTACTTGGAGGATTCTTCAGCTGCAGAAGTTGCACTATGTAGCCAATAATAATATTTATTTTTCCAGATGCTTGGGGTAGAGTATGGGAATTTTTCTTTTTTAATCCACATAACAAGATATTTATAAGGAAGTGTGTAGAGTCCAGACCACTCAGCAGACAACCCAGGATTCAAACATTGTTGGAACTTCTAGACAAACCTCATTTTCTCTTCCATTTTCTCCCCTAAAATAGTGCCATTATATTGATAGAGCCCATTATATTGGTGGTTGGAGGACCCAGCGTTTGTCCACCCTTTCTGTTCATGATAGAAAAATGTGTGCATGTCCAGTGTGTTACTGTTAAGTTGAGACATTTCACTGGCAGTGGTGGGAATGCAGACAACAAACAACAATATCTGGTTCCGACCTGGGCTAGAGCTAAAGGTGTCATGGGTTGGAGGTTCACTTCTGTCACCAAGCCCTACCAGAAGCAAGAGAGATTTGACCTAGGGGGCTCCCTCTGGCCCGGGCCTTACCAATAGTGGCACTCAGCCACAACATACACCTATCGGTTTTGTTTTTTTTTTCTCTAATTCTTTTCAGTTCAGTCTCTTGTATGCTTGAATCTCCTGTCTGTTTGGTAGTCTGACTTTGCAGGAATGTAGCAGCAATTTTGAACGAATTGGTTACTTTGAGTTTTAGAAATGTAAGTCCTTAAAGATCTTGAAAATGATTTTGGTGATGAGCTGCCACAGCTAGTTGTTCATCCATTGGCCTGGGAAATGCAGAACCATGAATACCATGCCTGTTAGACCTGGAACAGGCGATGGCACCCTCATTGAGAAAATGTGATTTTAACTGAGAAGCAGTATTTCTGGAAAATTTTTCCACTGGCTCTCTTCTATTGTTGTTACCTGTAATTTCATCATCTTTTCATTTAATTCTGTTCAGTATGTTGTCTTTGGGACCAGTGGGTATTTTTATTTGCTTGTAAAAGTGTTTGTTCTTAGAGCTATGCTATGACTCAGGAAGGCCAGCCCCACCCACTCTCTTGTTGCTTGGCACCAATCCTCCCTGGTTGTTGGGCATCTTGTTTACTTCTGCCCTTAATTCCCTGCAGGTGCGTAAGTACAAGAGCATGATCCTGGAAGACCTGGAGTCTGCTCTGGCAGAACACGCCCCTGCGCCACAGGAGGTTAACTCAGAACTGCCGCCTCTCACCATCGACGGAATTCCAGTCTCTGTGGACAAAATGACCCAGGTAAGGGGTGGGAGGTAAGGAAGAGACTCAGAGGCAAGTGGCACAGGTGTGGGCGGGCCTCTGATCACTTTTCTGCATTTAGTCCTTAATGATCTGACCAGGGAGTGAGATGCAGACTGGAATCTGGTAGTGAAACAGTAGCAGCCTTGGAAAAGACATTGTAGTGCCAGAAGAGTGCTCCCAACCAAGGGCATGGCTGTGGTGTCCTCTTTCTTCTGGCAGTTTTTTTTCCCTTTCACTTGGTCCTTTGGGTTGGATTTAAAAAAAAAAAAAACAAAAAAACTTTTAGCTTGGGGTTGTTCTGAACAAAAGAACATTAGGAGTTTGATGAATCACAATCAAGGTAGCCAAGTAAACGTTTAGCCCTCAGGCTGCTCTGCTCCTCTTTCAATGTAAATGCTGAATACCTCCATAATTATTACTAAGTACAGCTCCCTTCCACAGGGAATAAGAATGTAAAACTCAGAATGACAGTCTTCGGAGTCGTTGATTTCCTCTTTTTAAAATTTTTGTTTAATTTTTTTTAATTTTATGATTTCTAAAGATGAGGGTCTCACTGTGTTGCCCAGGCTGATCTCAATCTCCTAGGCTCGAGCGATCCTCCTGCCTCAGCCTCCCAAAGTACTGGGATTATAGGTGTGAGCTGCTGTGCCAGCCTGATTTCCTCTTCCTTTAAGAAGGGAAGTCAAAATGTACTTAGCCTGATAAATCAGCATACCTCAGTAATTTTTATGAGATTATCCCTTTTATATATTTTTAGTTTAGCTTGATCAAAATCAAACACCTTTTTAACATATTTTCCCATCCTATTTCTTTTTTTTTGAGCCGGAGTCTCGATCTGTAGCCCAGGCTGGAGGGCAGTGGTGCGATCTTGGCTTACACTGCACTTGGCTCACTGCAACCTCCGCCTCCCGGGTTCAAGAGGTTCTCATGCCTCCGAGTAGCTGTGATTACAGGTGTGCGCTACCACACCTGGCTAATTTTTGTTTTTTTAGTAGAGATGGGATTTTGCCATGTTGGCCAGGATGGTCACAAACTCCTGACCTCACGTGATCCCCCTCCTCGGCCTCCCAAAGTGCTGGGATTACAGGCGTGAGCCACCACACCCAGCCTACCCTGTTTCTTTATTAATTTACTTCTCTCTTGCTAAATCCACTTGTCAGGTTTTTTTTCTTATCTTATTCAGTCTTCAGCACCTTTTGACACAGTTGATTACTCCTTAAAGCATCTTCTCTCTGTCTCTTGACCGCACCCTCTTCTGAAGATCCTCATCCCTCACTAGGTGCTCCCCTCATCCCTGCTGGGGCCCCTCTTCCTCTTCTCACCTGATCATCGATATGCTGTTTTCACCCAGCTTATGTTCACTGTTAGATGTCTGGTCCTCACATGCCCCAAACAGAAGCTTTGGTTGTTCCTACTCTGCACGCCACATCTGTTCCTCTCCAAGTGTTCCCCATATCAGTTAATGGAACTGCTGTCCATCTGGTTGCTCAAGTCCCAGCATGGAAGTAATCCTGATTTCCCTGTTTTGCCCTCTCCCTCCACAGTCCCCTGCCACCCTCCACATCTAATTCAGCAGCAGGTCATGTCAGTTCACCTCTGAAATGTACTCTGACTCTGGCCATTCATCTCACTTCCCATCAGCACCCAAGTCCAAGCCTTTAGCATCTCTTGTATAGCCTATCCACTGTGGTCTGCTGCAGTCCATTCTCCACGTAGCCATCCTAGTAGTTTTTTTTTTTTTTTTTTTTGAGGCAGAGTCTCGCTCTGTCGCCCGGACTGGAGTGCAGTGGCCGGATCTCAGCTCACTGCAAGCTCCGCCTCCCGGGTTCACGCCATTCTCCTGCCTCAGTCTCCCGAGTAGCTGGGACTACAGGCGCCCGCCACCTCGCCCGGCTAGTTTTTGTATTTTTAGTAGAGACGGGGTTTCACTGTGTTAGCCAGGATGGTCTCGATCTCCTGACCTCGTGATCCGCCCGTCTCGGCCTCCCAAAGTGCTGGGATTACAGGCTTGAGCCACCGCGCCCGGCCATCCTAGTAGTTTTTTAAAAAACTTACATCATGCAGGGCGTTGTAGCTCACGCCTGTAATCAAGAGGAGGATCCCTTGAGTCCAGGAGTTCGAGATCAGCCTGGGCAGCAGGCTGGAATTTTTTTTCTTTTTTTTTTTTGTCTCTACAAAAAATACAAAAATTAGCCAGGGCATGGTGGTGTGTGCCTGTAGCCTCAAATACTTGGAAGGCTGAGGTGGGAGGATCGTTTGGGCCCGGGAGGTTGAGGCTGCAGTGACCCAAGATTGTGCCACTGCACTCTAGCCTGGGCGACAGGGCGAGATCCTGCCCCAAATAAATGAGTGAATGAATGAGTGAATAAATTTATTTATTTATTTAATTCAGGCCATATCACTTCCTTGTTTAAGCCCTTTAATGGTTTTCCACTATTCCTAGAATCAAATTCAGACTGTGCCGTGGCCTTGAAGGCCCTGTGTAATCTGGCCTCTTCCTGCCTCATCTTCTTCCCCTCAGTCACTGGGCTCCGGCCACTCTAACCCTCTTTTCCTCAAACACCCTGCATCCATTCTTTTGCTTTCGCTATTCCCTTTGCCTGAATATTGTTCTGCCAGATGATTGCATGATGGACTTTATCTTATTCAAAGTCTAGCTCAAATATCACCTCCTGAGACAAGCCTTTCTTGATTATCCCACCTAAATGAAGCTTTCTTCTCCCCATCAAGCCACTAATACATCCTCTGTGTTCTTGTCTGTGTAACACTTGTTACTACCTGAAATAATCTCATTTGTTAACTTGTATACTTATTTGTGGTCTCCCCAGCTAGAATTTGAGGAATTTAGTTTCTGTCGTTTACTTCTGTTCAGTATAGCTGCTCAGCCTTTGAAATAACATGTCATCTAAATAATAGTATCTGTTCAGTAAATGACTTCAGGGTTAGAGCAAAAATGAGTTAAGTGTAATGGTGGGGAACAGGATCGCAAGTCCCCTGGGCAGGTGTTGACTCAGTGCAGACTCTGATGCTGCTGCTCAGGGGTGGCACTTTTATTTTTTATTCCATCTGAACCAGCAACTTGGTCTGAAGTAATACTACATTTTATAAATATAAACCTAAATAGTGATCTTTTGATTGTTGGATTCATAGCCCTTTCTGTGGACACTGGAAGGATCTCTAAATAATGGTTCAGAAAGGAAAGCATTATCTAAACCAAGCTTGCCCAACCCACATCCCGCAAGACGCATGCGACCCAGGATGGCTTTGAATGTGGCCCAACACAAATTTGTAAACTCTGTTAAAACATTATGAGATTTTTTTGGCGATTTTTTTTTCTTTAGCTCATCAGCTGTTATTGTTAGTGTATTTTATGTGTGGCCCCAGATAATTCTTCCTCTAATGTGGCCCAGGGAAGCCAAAAGATTGGACACTTCTGATCTAAACTTTTCTTTACTGTCTTTTAACAGTTTCTGTTATTCTGTTTCTAGAGGCATTCTGACTAGTTCACGTAAAGAAAACATAAAGTGAATTATTTTTATCGGTTGATGTAAAGAATCTACTCTGTCTCAGATGTAAAGTACATCTAAAACTGCCTAAGCCTTTGGTTTCGAATGCTGTGTTAGGTTCACTCCTCTCCTGTGATGGGCATTTGTTATTCTTTGTCACATTTAGTGTGCTAGGGTAAAACAGTCTGAGGTTTTGATTATATTAAATCATCGTGGATACTGGTTTTCATGAAAATTGGCTAGTGGCCGCAGAAGTCAACAAACAGTTTAGTTATTATCATTCTGGAGGTAAGACATTTGAAAGTGTTTTTTTCCATTTTTGTCAAAACCACACTCGGTAAAGCTTGGAGTGCAGGTGAATGAGGAGCTGGATCTCAGTTGTCAAACACATAGATGCTTTGCTGGAGGTGCACATTTTCTCTATCATATGCTCCCTCCTTCCCCTTCTTACCAAAGATGATGACTAAAAAGTCAAACATAACAAATAAAATAAAATAAACAAATGAGGAGGAAGAGGGAGCAGGATGATGAAAAACCCAGCTCCCAACTGAATGGGAATTTCCAAGTATTTGGATCCTGGCATTTTCCCCCCTCAACGTTTTATTGTTGTTTGTTTTCCTCAAATACTTTTTTCTTATTCTGAGCTAAATAGCTAGCTCTCTCTCTGTCTTTTTTTTTTTTTTTCTGAGACGGAGTCTCACTCTGTTGCCCAGGCTGGAGTGCAATGGCATGATCTCAGCTCACTGCAACCTCCGCGTCCCAGGTTGAAGCAATTATCCCACCTCAGCCTCCTGAGTAGCTGGGACTACAGGCGTGCACCACCATGCCTGCCTAATTTTTTTGTATTTTTAGTAGAGATGGGGTTTCACCACGTTGGCCAGACTGCTCTCCAACTCCTGACCTCAAGTGATCTGCCCGTCTTGGCCTCCCAAAGTGCTGGGATTACAGGCATGAGCCACTGTGCCTGGCCAATAGCTCTCCTTTATAATTGATCCTAAAGACTTTCACTATTAATGGGAGTAAAAAAGGAGGGTTTTATTTCCACCCAAACCTAGATAGGCAAGGGTATGGGACTACAAGCAGTCTAATGCACTGTTAGTGGGAATGCAGATTGGTACACTTTCTCTAGAGGGCAGGTTGGCGTTGGCAATGCATATCAAAGTCTAAAAGATGTATATCATGCCCTCCAATTAAACACAGATGTACATTGTTTATTACAGCATGTCTACAATAGGAAAATTGGGAACAATGTGATTGGTTAAATTACGATAGTGTTTAGAATTCATATAGGAAGATGAGCAGCATAGCCGAAAAGAGATGATACAGTGAACTATTAGACACTAAAAATGATGATTTGCTCTTTATTGCAGTAGAATAATATTTGTGGTATGTTAAATTTAAAAAATTGTAAAGTAGCATTTTTTTTTTTTTTGAGACGGAGTCTCGCGCTGTCACCCAGGCTGGAGTGCTGTGGCCGGATCTCAGCTCACTGCAAGCTCCGCCTCCCGGGTTCACGCCATTCTCCTGCCTCAGCCTCCCGAGTAGCTGGGACTACAGGCGCCGCCACCTCGCCCGGCTAGTTTTTTGTAGTTTTTAGTAGAGACGGGGTTTCACCGTGTTAGTCAGGATGGTCTCGATCTCCTGACCTCGTGATCCGCCCGTCTCAGCCTCCCAAAGTGCTAGGATTACAGGCTTGAGCCACCACGCCCGGCCGCATTTTTTTATATACTGTAATTTGAAGAGTTTAGGGCTTTATTTTTCTGTTTCTTTTGGGAGATTTAAAAAAAATTCTGGGAACACAGAATTGAGCTGATTTATCTGATTTTCTGTAACATTAACATAAAATGTGCCCACCTCTGTGTGTGTAGAACTTTGGAGGGATGCACATATTAACACTGGGCATAGTGGCTCACGTCTGTAATCGCAGCACTTTGGGAGGCTGAGGCAGGTGGATCACCTGAGGTCAGGAGAGCAGCCTGGCCAACATGGTGAAACCCTGTCTCTACTAAAAATACAAAAATCAGCCGGGTGTGTTGGCACGCTCCTGTAATCCAGCTACTCGGGAGGCTGAGGCAGGAGAATCGCTTGAACCTGGAGGTGGAGGTTACAGTGAGCCCAGATCATGCCACTGCACTCCAGCCTGGTTGACAGAGCAAGACTCCGTCTCAAAAAAAAAAACTGATTGTAAAGTAGCATTTCTTATATACTGTAATTTGAGGGATTTAGGGCTTTATTTTTCTCTTTCTTTTGGGAGTTTTTTTTTTTTTTTAATTCCGGGAACACAGAATTGAGCTGATTTATCTCATTTTCTAAAACATTAACATAAAATGTACCCACCTCTGTGTGTATAGAACTTGGAGGGATGCACATTAAAATATTAACACTAATTATCTATGCATGGTGGCATTATAGGTGATTTTCATTTTATCTAAATAAGCATGAATTGCTTTTATAATAGAAATACAAAAAACTATTTTCCTATTTTATATTAAACTTGAATTTTTTAAGTGCAAAGTTAGGCCAAGCACAGTGGCTCACACCTGTAATCCCAGCACTTTGGGAGGCTGAGGTGGGTGGATCACCTGAGGTCAGGAGTTCGAGACCAACCTGACCAACATGGAGAAACCCCGTCTCAACTAAAAAAATTAATAAATACAAAATTAGCCAGGCTTAGTGGTGCATGCCTGTAATCCCAGCTACTCGGGAGGCTGAGGCAGGAGAATCACTTGAACCTGGAAGGCGGAGGTTGCGGTGAGCTGAGATCGCACCATTGTACTCCAGCCTAGGGCAACAAGAGCGAAACTCTGTCTCAAAAAAAAATAAAAATAAAAAAATAAATAAAGGGCAAAGTTTGATAATGTTTCTGCTTTGTTTTGCCCAAAGATTACTTTTATTTAATAAGTTAGCATGAAGATGTCAACATCTCTCTTTTCCCCCCCTTATTTTCTTCTTAAATAGATACTTTGTGTTGGAAGGCACACTACTAAGTTCTTTACAGGGACATCTCATTTAATCCACCTTTGTGTGTGTGTGTATGTGTGTCTTAAAAATTCTTATTTTATAGTCAAGGACGCAGAGCTCAGATATGGTTTATAGCCATTAAGAACAAGTACATTTTACTGGACATTAATTCTAGATTTCAGAACATATGAGTAATTTATGACTTCCTTGAAGTGATAAAATTCTAGAACTATCAAACTGGACTGTAATAGAGATAGACTTGGGTTAACCAGACAGCTCTATTATCATCTTATCTGCACTTGATGGTATAGAGATGACTTGATATTGATGACCCTAACTTACAAATCTATATAGGATCCTAAGATACATTCTGAATCGTCTAAAGAGAGTAAATTATATTCAATATTGTTCTAATATTATGCGTTGCATTATTTTGTATCTTTACAAATGAGAAAGTTAGCATGATTTATTGGAAAGAATACTAACTCAGAGTCAGAAGATCTATTTTCTAGTCTCAATTCTACTACATATAACCATGGTTCTCACTTTCATCTGATGAAATACATGCCCTCCTACCTTAAGGAGTCAGAGGAAGAAAAATAAAATTTGGTGTAGGAAAATGTTTTGAAAACTAAAGCATCACACCAAGGTATTATTACTAATTATTAATGGCAATTATATGTATTGCCTATATTCATTTTTGAATAACCTGAACATACCATCTCTCAGCCATGCTTTATTAGAGAAAGTTCATGAGCCAAGAATTTTAATTTTTCTCAGCAGTTAAGTGGGACAATACAGGTGGCTTTTTTTTCTTTTCCCTGGCGTCTACGAAAACAAAGTATTTTTCAGATTGAAAATTTAGGCATAAATAGAAAATGAAATGTATGAAGCAAGCTAGTGACAAATAGAACTTAGGGCTACATTCATATTGCCAGTGCTTTTTAAAAAATCTTTTTTGTATAAAACTGTATTGTGTTCATTATTAAGATTGACTCTTTCAGCCAGTCTGCACTAAACATTTACTTTTTCTTTTTTTCTTTTCTTTTTTTTTTTTTTGAGACAGTCTCACTCTGTTGCCCAGGCTGGAGTGAAATGGTGCGATCTCGGCTCACTGCAGCCTCCACCTCCTGGGTTCAAGTGATTCTCCTGCCTCAGCCTCCCCAGTAGCTTGGATTACAGGCGCGCGCCACCACGCTAGGTTAATTTTTTGTATTTTTAGTAGAGACGGGATTTCACCATGTCAGGCTGGTCTCGAACTCCTGAGCTCAGGCAATCTGCCCGCCTTGGCCTTCCAAAGTTTTAGGATTACAGGTGTGAGCCACCGCACCCAGCCAACATTTACTTTTTAAGAAAAATTTTTACTTGCCCCAAAACTCTCAAAATTGTCTCCTACACAGATAAATATTGCACATAACGATGTCTGAAGTTCTGTGAGAACTAAATGCTCTGTTCTTTTAGGAAGCAGCTCTCATGGTTTTTGGCTTTTGTCTTTTTTGTTTCGTTGAAAGTATGATTCTTTATTAGTAAATAGGACGTTTTACCTGAAAAGTTTCTGTTTTTACTATTATAACTATAGTAAGATTTTTAGTCTCTTGTTTTGGTGCCATGAGTTGGAATAGTCCCTATTTTGGCGGGGGCGGGGTGGGAGGTGGGTGTGCGTGTTAGAATACTACATATCTCTGTAGTATTTTTAGTGATTAAAATGAAAATTTGGATTTCAAGGCACCTTTAAGAATAGTGGCTGGAACTTACTCTATACTTATTCCATATCTGTTTAGAATTGGAGGAGGTTGAGATAAAGCTTAGCAAAAGAGATCCTTAGTTTGGGGTAGGTTCTGCAACCCTAGAATTCATTTACAGTGAAGTCTCCTTTTTCAGATTTTGAAAGTCAGGTTAGCAAATTTGTTTTAGGATACTACAGACCAGGGCCTAGTGGATGGGCTAAGTCATTGCCTCTCAAACTTCAGAGTGTGCAGCAGTCACCTGAGAAGTCGTGTTCAAATGCAGATTAGGAATCGTAGGTCTGGAACGGGCCTGAGGTTCTGCCTTGCTGGTGAGCCCCCAGGTGATGTCAATGCTGCTGTTTCTCAGACTATGTTTTGAGTTCAAGGAATTGCGTAGCTTCTTGCAGAGTCTTTAAGCAATAATTATGATTTTGCTAGTGGAAAATCAATTCTGCTCTTTACCAGACGTGGGTCCTATAGGCTTCCCTTGTTCTTGGGAGGTGGTAAATCTCTTTGGAATCTGTATTGGAAGACATCCAGGCATATATTATAATTCCAGAAGAAGCATCACTGGAAAGACCTGGGCAGTATTATTGATTAAAATCCACTCTTCTTTCCCTTCTCCCTTCCCTCACCTTCCTTGAACTTACTGCCCTCCTCTTACTGTCACTGGGGCAATCTTTATTGCTTTAATATTCCCGTGGCTTGATGATGCAACAGGATAGTAATTTATAGCAGTTTCAGGTAAACCTTCTGAAATGTTAGCACAGTGCTTGCTTCATTAGGAAGGAGTTATTCACAAGGCTTTGGAGATGTTTTACTTAGAAAACAGCCAGTCAGTTATCTGCTTAGGTTTTTCGAGAGTTTTGTTCTGTTTTGAAAAAAAATAGGTCTCACCTCTTCTACCCAAAAAGTAGAAAACATTATGCTAATTGAAATAAGAGGGACACAGAAGGAAAATATTGGGTGATTCTACTTATATGAGGTATCTAGAGTGGGCAAAATGATAAAGATAAAAAATAGAAGTGGCCGGACGCGATGGCTCACGCCTAATACCGACACTTTAGAAGGCCAAGGCAAGTGGATCACTTGAGGTCTGGAGTTCGAGACCAGCCTGGCCAACATGGTGAAACCCTGTCTCTACTAAAAATTTTTTTGTATTGTTTACAAAAAATTAGCTGGGTATGGTGGCAGGTGCCTGCAATCCTAGCTATTGGGAACGCTGAGGCAGGAGAATCGCTTGAACCCGGGAGGTGGAGGTTATAGTGAGCCGAGATTGCGCCACTGCACTCCAGCCTGGGTGACAGAGAGAGACACCATCTCAAAAAAAAAAAAAAAAGAAAGAAAGAGAGGGAGAGAGAGAGAGGAGAGAGAGAGAGAGAGAGAGAGGAGAGGGAGGGAGGGAGAGAGAGAGAGAGAGGGAGGGAGGGAGGAGAGAGAGAGAGAAAGAAAGAGAAAGAAAGGAAGAAAGGAAAGAAAGGAAAGAAAGAAAGAAAGAAGGAGGAAGAAGGAAGGAAGGAAGGAAGAAGAAGAAGAAGAAGTGAGGGAGGGAGAGAAAGAAAATATAAGTTACCAGGGACTATGGGGAGGTAGAAGTCAGGAGTTAATGTTTTAATGGACACAGAATTTGTTTGAGATGATGCTTTAAAAGTTCTAGAAATAGGCCAGGCACGGCGGCTTACACCTGTAATCCCAGCACTTTGGGAGGCCGAGGCAGGCAGATCACGAGGTCTGGAGTTTGAGACCTGCCTGGCCAACATAGTGAAACCCCATCTCGGCCGGGCGCGGTGGCTCAAGCCTGTAATCCCAGCACTTTGGGAGGCTGAGACGGGCGGATCACGAGGTCAGGAGATCGAGACCATCCTGGCTAACACGGTGAAACCCCGTCTCTACTTAAAAATACCAAAAAAAAAAAAAAAAAAAAAACTAGCCGGGCGAGGTGGCGGGCGCCTGTAGTCCCAGCTACTCCGGAGGCTGAGGCAGGAGAATGGCGTGAACCTGGGAGGCGGAGCTTGCAGTGAGCTGAGATCCGGCCACTGCACTCCAGCCCCGGTGACAGAGTGAGACTCCGTCTCAAAAAAAAAAAATTCTAGAAATAATGATGATGGTTATACAACATTGTGAACATATTTAGTACCACTAAATGGTACATGTTAAAATAATAAATGTTATGTGTATTTTGTCATTGTTTAAAAAAAATTTTTTTGAAAAGAAGGACTAGATAAAAAGTATTTTAGTTTGGGTTCTCAAAATTGGCTGCATAATAGAATCACCTAGGGAACTTAAAATCCTAGTGCCCAGGCCACACTCCAGACCAATTAAGTCACAGCCTTCACGGATGGGATCCAGGCATCTGCAGTGTTTAAACTCTCCAAGTGATTCCAGTGTGCAGGCAACTTTGAAAACCACTATGGTGGCTCACAATTCCAAACTGCTTCTCCAGAATTTACTGGCAAAGCAGGCCCTTCTTACTGTCTGAAATTATCATAAAATGTTTACGTATACGATGTCTTGTCATGTTTAGTAGGCATGATGACATTAAGAGAATATATATGGGCCAGATGTGGTGGCTCTTGCTTGTAATCCCAGCACTTTGGGAGGTCGAGGCAGGAGGATGGTTTGAGGCCAGAAGTTTTGAGACCAACCTGGGCAACACAGCAAGACCTCATCTCTACTAAAAATTTAAAAATTAGCTAGGCATGGTGGTGCATCCATAGTCCCACCTACTCAGGAGGCTGAGGTGGGAGGATCACTTGAGCCCAGGAGTTCAGGGCTGCAGTGAGTCATGATCACGCCACTGCACTTCAGCCTGAGCAAAAGAGCAAGACCCTGTCTCAAAAAAGAAAGGAAAAGAAAGAGAGAAGATATACGTAACAAATAAAAACACTGGTTGTGTTCTTAAATGTAACATAGCATATTTCGAGTAAAGAATAAGGGTATATTCAGAAATACTAAAGAGAAGAAACTAGCCATATAAATTATTTACATAGGATACAACTGGACTAAGGAAATATTGCAATTTATATGACAGAATTAATATCCAGAGCAGATTAATATTTTCTTCATATTCATAAGAAAAAGATAATTAGAAAAATAAGCAAACATTATAAGCAGTTCACAGAAAGGAAAAATAACCAGTAAACATATAAAAAGATTGTCAACTCACTAGTAATGGAAATTAAGAAACCATTTCCCCCATGTCAGATGAGCCAAAATAAGAAAACTTGATGGTAAGGCTGGGTGCAGTGGCTCATGCCTGTATCCCAGCACTTTGGGAGGCTGAAGAGGGTGGATCACTTGAGGTCAGGAGTTCAAGACCAGCCTGGCCAACATGGTGAAACTCCATCTCTACTAAAAATACAAAACAATTAGCCAGCCATGGTAGCGCACGCCTGTAGTCCCAAGCTACAGGTTGAGGCAGGAGGTTCACTTGAACCCGGGAGGCGGAGGTTGCAGTGAGCTGAGATCGCACCATTGCACTCCAGCCTGGGTGATGGAGTGAGACTGTCTCAAGAAAAATAAAAAAAGAGAGAGAAAACTTGGTAATAAAATGTGGAAGAGGTAATAAAATGTGGAAGAGCATGAATGGGTATTGTCTAGTACTCTTAGTGACAGTGGAATTGGCAAAGTCTTTCTGGAGGACAATTTGGCAGTGTATTTTCTGAATTCAGAAAAGTGGAATTGCTGGTTAAAGGGTATATGGATTTAACATTTTCTGCTGAGTTTTCTGTGCACAAAGAAGCATGTACAAGCACTGTACAGCAAGAGAAACTGTAAGCAATCTAAATGTTTATCAATAGGGGGATAGCTAAATAAAATGGAAATTCTATACCATGGATACTAGGCAACTGTTTTTAAAAATTATTCTAGTTGCACTACCATGAGAAGATCTCTATGACAAAATGTTGAGTGGAAAAAACAAGTTATAAAATAGTGTACAAACACAAAAATACATTTGTGTTTTTCTTTAATCACATAAAACTGCCTTTCTAGCATGTATTTGTGTAAATGTATAGAATCTGGCCTAGAAGGAAGGCTGTTCATCAAACTCATGCCTCTGGACAGGAGACTGGATTGAGGGAGAATAGATGGCAAAAAGGACTTTGACTTTATCTATATTATTTACATTTTTGTACAGAAGAGTACAACAAGCATAAGGTAACAGAAACTAACCAACCTGTCTCCTTCTAAGAGAAAGTAGGACTTTAAGAGCATTTTGATTAATGAGAGGGAGAAAGTTTGGTAGGTTGAGGGTGCCGAGATACAGAAGCAGAAGTCTTGACTTGAGAGAGGAGTCTAAATGAGTGCCTTTATTGGCTGGCCTTCAAATTCACTAATTCTGAGGTTACGTTGATCTTTTCTCCAAACTTGCTCTTCTTGTGTTTTCTATGGGAATATGTTTTTAGGGGAAATGAGATTAAGAGAAGCCAGTGTTTCTGCTTGGAATAGTGTTTCTGATAATAACCACCGTAGTCATCTCTCTGAATAGAGATCAATAGTACAAATAATTCCAAACATTGGGCAAATGAATCACTTTGCTTTAGCTCTTTAATGCCCTTTAGATATCCATTCAGTTTTGTTTTGTTTTGTTTTGTTTGTTTTTTGAGACAGAGTCTCACTGTCACCCAGGCTAGAGTACAGTGGCATGATCTCGGCTCACTGCAAACTCTGCCTCCCGTGTTCACGCCATTCTGCCTCAGCCTCTCTGAGTAGCTGGGACTACAGGAGCCTGTCACCACACCCAGCTAATTTTTTTTTTTTTTTTTTTGCATTTTCAGTAGAGACAGGGTTTCACTGTGGTCTCGATCTCCTGACCTCGTGATCCACCTGTCTCGGCCTCCCAAAGTGCTGGGATTACAAGCGTGAACCACCGCGCCCAGCCTATCCATTCAAATATAATTGGGTCTGTCAGCCTGGACGGTAATAATTTTAAGTTAAAATAGTGTAGCCACAGTCTGAAAAATCTCCATTTTTCCTTCCCTGCTACATTCCTATTTTCTGTAGGCTATACAAAACATAACCTTTCAGCATGGTTTGCTTTCAACTGCCTTCTCTTAAAATTTATTATGCATTCTCTGACCTCTTCAGTAGAGGTGGAGGTAGCAGATATGTTGGTTTGAAAGACCTGTTCTTGGTAATTGAGCCTAAATGGACATTAGGAGCCTCAAAATCCCTAGACTCAGGTAAATGCAGAGCAAAGATAGAGGAACGAGAGGAGAGGGTATTTGGGGATGTGTAAGGATAATGCATTGTTGGATAGCAAAGAATTAACTTAATTTACAAAGGAAATTTCTAGCATAGCAAGAATTTTTTTTTATTTTGATTGGATTAGACATTTTAGAGTTTTAGAGAACCTTTTATTTTAAACCTATCTGTGGTTTCCACGTAATCTTTACTTTTCACTGACACGGGCATGAATTTGATACCCTTATCTTTGCTGATTGTTCCGGGAAGTGGTAGTATTTTCTATTCTTTGCTGGTTTGGTGTGGCTTTACTGACCAAGCTAGGATACCTTAGGCCCACCTAAAGCCCTAAATCAGAATGAGAGTCCAGGAAAGTTTGTTCCAGCCCAATTAAAGGACAGTCTGAGAGGTTAGGCTTTAGCTTTGCTGATCCTGTTGATTGTGTCCCTGTGGATTAAAGACAAACCTTCCTTAACAAGCACATCAAAAAGCTTTGGTTTCCAAAACTCTCCAGGATCAGTAATTAATTCAACTGGTAATGAGAGCACAGTTCCAAATTCTGGAAAGGAATTATTTAACTCTTCCTGTACTGGACTGCTAGTTTCCCTTTATTAATAGTCGCTTTAGCCTTAGCACTGTTTATTTGGGACAGTGTAAAAATAACCTGTAGGAAGATTGCCTTTTTCAATGAAGTCAAATCATCTCTTAAGCATTTAAAAGTAAAAAATACCCTTCGTTCCCCAAATGTACACACCTAAAAAACAAACTCTTATAGTAGAAAATACCTTTTACTTATTTTGGTATGGGACAAATTTTATATGCTTGATAATTAGCACTTTTAAGAGCTATGATCTGCTCCTGAATTAGAACTTGTATGCCAGCAGCTGATTTCACTCTGGTTCCATTTTTTGACTTGATGGGGCTTCAGTCTGTGGAAGTAACCTTCTTTTTGTACTGTTTCTGTGTCTCCTGCCTCTCATATTAGCCTCTGGGATCATCTTCCTAGGAATTTGAAACATTTCTCATCCAGAGATTTCTAGCACATAAATCATCTTTGAAAAGTTTCCCAGTTCTGTCTTTCCTCTCGTTATGGTTACCCTTTTTTCTGACGATTTCCATTAGTAATCTGCTTGTACATTTCCCCCCACCCCTTTTTTTAATTGAGGGGAGAGAAAGAGTGCATGTGCGAGAGGGAACTGCTTATATTAATACAAATTTTTAATGCTCAGGGACCCAGCAGAACAAGGCACCTAAACTTCCTGTACATTGTGGGTGTGTTAGTAATAGTTTGCTTGCTTCAAAGCAAATAATTCGTCCAAATGGTCAATTTGTTCCTTCTTAGTTCTAGCACCCTTTATTTCTCATCCTCAACCTTGTTTCAGATACATATAAACTCATTCTTCTGCCACCTTCTGCTTTTTTCCACTTTACCCATCATTGAAAAACTAATGATGAATGTCTTTATGTACATTACGGTGTGTTCAGTATTAGTAAACTGTTTCAGAAAGCTGGCTATTTGTTTGCATTGGGAGAATAAATTCCCTATTTTCCCTGATTTAAAAGTAAAACCTTATTTATCTTTTAAATATTTCTTTTTGGGAAATGGTCACATTTAGACTTGATAGAAACTTAATATAGATTGGGTACCCCCTGCCCGAAATGTTTGGGATCAGAAGTACGTCGGATTTCATATATTTTTTGATTTTTTTAACATTCGCATATACCTAGTGAGATATCTTGGAGATGGGACCACGATCTAAACACAAAATTTATTTGTGTGTTATATACACCTTATGCATGAAATAGAGTTTTGACTGTGACCTATCACTTGAGGTCATGGGTGGAATTTTCCACATGTGACTCTTGAAACATTCCAGATTTCAGATCTTCAGATTAGGGATGCTCAACCTGTAGCAGATTAAGGATTAAAACTGTGCTGGATTAAAGCCATGATGTTTCTGAGTCCTTATTTGTTTTACATTTAGAGTAGTTTTATTTAATAGATTGGAAGAGTGGATGCTTAAAGCATCTTTTTTTTTAAAAAAAAGAACAATTTTTTCTTATTATAAAATCAGAATTATCAATCAGTTGCCAAAGAGCTATGATGCACCTAAATTTTATAACAAATTAAACTCTAAATTTTAGAACAAAAGTTGTGAATACTGTAGAAGTTGCTGAAAAAAGGATGGCTTGATGACTAAGGTAATAATAATAAAACTGCTATTAATTAATATACCTGCTATCTCAGCCTCTTAATTGACACTGTATATTTGTTATTATTACTGTTTTACAGATGAGAAAATTAAGATTCAGAGCCAACTCTGAGTCTTTTGTTTTGTTTTGTTTTGTATTTTTGAGATGGAGTCTTGCTCTGTCACCCAGGCTAGAGTGTAGTTGAGCGATCATAGCTCACTGCAACCTCAGCCTCCTGGGTTCAAGCGATTTTCCTGCCTCAGCCTCCCGAGTAGCTGGCAATACAGGTATGTGCCACCATGCCTGGCTAATTTTTGTATTTTTAGTAAAGATGGTGTTTCACCATGTTGGCCAGGTGGGTCTCAAATTCCTGACCTCAGGCAATCCGCTCGCCTTGACCTCCCAAAGTGCTGGGATTACAGGCGTGAGCCATGGCGCCCAGCCCTTGTGTTCTTTTTGGTAGAAAGAGGTAACTTAAGAGAAGTGAAGCTGAGTGCAGTGACTCACATGTGAAATCCCAACACTTTGGGAGGTCGAGGCAGGAGGATTGCTTCAGGCCAGGAGTTTGAGATCAGCCTGGGCAACATTGGGAGACCCCTTCTGTACAAAAAAAAAAAAAAGAAAGAAAAGTAAAGAAAAAGAAATAACTGGGCATGGTGGCACGCACCTTTAGTTCCAACTACTGAAGGCTGAAGCAGGAGGATCCCTTAAGCCCTGGAGGTTGAGGCTGCATTGAGCTGTGTTCATGCCACTGCACTCCAGCCTGGACCACAGAGCAAGATCTGAGAGAGAGAGAGAATGAAAATGGATGAATAGTTAGTATATTAGAGAGAGAGAGACAAAATGAATGAATGAATGAATGGTAGTATATGTTCCACAAAGTATGTAGGACTTTCTGGGCACTCAAGAATGAGTGGTATAGTAGCATGGAAAGTAGTCCAGCAAGGGGACAGAACAAAGGCAGAGAAGTAGGAATGGGCTTAGTAGTTCATAAGACAGTGCAGAGACTTGTCTGATGGAGGACCAAGGCTGAGTGGTGGGAATTAATGGGAACTTACTGTAGTGTGAGGCCAGATTGTAGTGGGTCTGAAAAGCTGGGCAGAAGGATCTAGTTTAGTTGCCGTCGTTAAAAGACATTTGAAGGTGTTTTGAGCATTGGAGCTATGTAGGTAACATTTAGGAAAATCTCTCCGGCAAGGATCTGTGGGAAGAAGGAATAAAGAGAGAACTCGAAGTTCCCCAAGAAAGCCAACTAGAAGGATGCACTAGCCTTGGGCCAGAAAGTTAGAATAAAGGTGGGGCTGAAGAAGAAGGGATAGACACCAGAGACATTTGAAAGAAAACAAAAGAATCGGACTTGCAATGCTAGATAAGTGTTGAAGGAGAAAAGTAAAGATAACTTTGACATTTTTAGTTTGAGTATCTGGGGAAAGGGTGGTTTTTTTTTGTTTTTGTTTTTGTTTTTTTTTGAGAGGGAGCCTCGCTCTGTCGCCCAGGCTGGAGTGCAGTGACCGGATCTCAGCTCACTGCAAGCTCCGCCTCCCGGGTTCATGCCATTCTCCTGCCTCAGCCTCCCGAGTAGCTGGGACTACAGGCGCCCGCCACCTCGCCCGGCTAGTTTTTTTTTTTTGTATATATATTTTTTTTTAGTAGAGACGGGGTTTCACCATGTTAGCCAGGATGGTCTCGATCTCCTGACCTCGTGATCTGCCCATCTCGGCCTCCCAAAGTGCTAGGATTACAGGCTTGAGCCACCGCGCCTGGCCGAAAGGGTGGTTTTCTACTTGCTAAGATAAAAAAGTTGAGAAGACAAGTAGATTGGAGAGAGGGTAGGATGGGGTTTAAGTGAAGAGGCTGATGCTGAGGCCACCTTTCAAGTAACATTGAGTTACTGGAACTCAGTTGGAAGGCCTGGTGGGAGAGCCGAAGCAAGACTTGAGGATGAAAGGTATTCACGTGACCCAGAACTGAGGAGCATAAGGAACTATTGGTGCAAATAGGGTGAGGCGTCAGAAGTGAAGTGATCACCAGAATTAGGGAATATATAGGGTTCCAGGTAGATCTGAGCAGACTCTATCAGTCTAGTATTTTCCACAGTGAATGCTTTCTGACCACTTTAGGATTTTGTTTTGTTTGTTTGGTTTAAGACAGGGTCTTGCTCTGTCACCTGCTTTAGGATTTTTGTTTTGTTTCGAGACAAGACCTCACTCTGTCACCCAGGCTGGAGTGAAGTGGTACCATCATGGCTCACTGCATCCTTAACCTCCTGGGCTCAAGCGATCCCCCTGCCTCAGCCTCTCCAGTAGCTGGGACTATAGGCATGTGCCACTGTAGCTGACTGAGTTTTGTATTTTTGGTAGAGACAGAGTCCCACTGTGTTGCCCAAGCTGGTCTCGAACTCCTGGTCTTAAGCAATCTGCCTCCCTGAGCCTCCCAAGGTGCAGGGATTACAGGCGTGAGCCACTGTACCCAACCCACTTTAGGATTTTGTTAATTTAGAATTATTTAGCCTTCTCATGTCATTTTCTCCAGACTGTCCTAGGTATGAATATAAATAATTCTCCTTTTTGGAAACTGTTAATGATATTCAAAGAAAAGGGAGTTTATGAAAGTCTGTATCAGTTTATTTAATCTACACCTCTGAGAAAGCCTTTTTTTTTTTTTTTGATGTGAAGAAGTATAAAATATTGTGTGTGAAAATTAAGCTCTTTCCTGCTCTGTGTATTTGAGCCTAGAAAAAGTCACACTCCCAAGAAATTAGAATAAAGGGAAAAATGACTTTGAGATGTACTTTCTTAAAATAACTGAAGTAATGACCACATGAGCCAGCTGATGGGTTTTTAAATGGATACGTTTCTATCAGCCTGCTGCTTGATGCCAGAGCCAAATATATATGGAGTATATTATATCATATCCTGTAGGCAGACTGTCGGGGGCATTGGGGGACTTAGAAAGAGAGGTGAAGTGGCAGGCTTGGCACAGGACTTAACAGCATGACTACAGTCAGCCAGAACTTTATTAGGTAAACATTACTGATTGGGTTCCTGGTTCCCTGTTATGTAACAATCTGTATCATCTTTTCGTAAAATAATATCTAATATGTGTTATAAGAATGATAAGAACACCTGATATTTATAGAAATCTTTAATAATAAAGTGTTGCTGTACTCATTCTCTCATTAATACTTAAGTATTCCCATTTCAGTTTTTTTCTTATTTTACTTTGTAACTATAAATCCATGCCCCTGAGTCTGATTCATTGCTAAAAGTGGCCTCTTTTTGGTTTTCAGCTGTAGGGGCGGTATGGATGCATCCTTAGTTGCAGGATGCTACTTATCTCTGGAGTGCTGTAGACCCCCAGGTGAAAGGAAAACAGTCGGTCTGGGAAGGAGGCATAGACCATAACTTGATAAACTGCTTTTCTTGCCAAAAGTCATTATCAGCGATTAAGAATATTCACAAAGTAGACCCTCCCCCAGCACACACAGAGTGTGGTTACTATGCCAGGAAATAAGAATGGCAGTTGTCTTTGTGGTTTAAAACCTGTTTGGTCTGGATTTGATTTGTAAAATAAATCTGAATGAAGTCCATACTGCATTTAAATTCGCACATGCTTTGCTATGTCTATATGTCAGACTCATGGACAGTGGCCTAGCTTACTGGAAAATTTCTAGAAGAGTTTTAGGGTTATTTTCCCTTTTTATTAAGTTAAAGGCCTGTTTATTTTCATATATTTTATAATCAGCCACCTTATTGAATTCTTGTATTGTTTATAGTAGTTTTTCATTTGATCTCTTTGGAATTCTCTAGATATAAGGTTACTTCATCTATAAACAGTAATGATTTTATCAGTTCACTTGTTATTTCTCTCTTATCTAATTGCATTGATTCCTACTTCCAGAACAGTGTTGGAAACACCCTGAGTTTGGCACCTTACATGCATGAAAACTACAGAAGGGAAATAAGCCATAGTACCAGTAATGTCTTGGGAAGCAGAAATTAAATTTAGGGGCAGATATTCTTACTCTTATAGGAAGAAGTCTACAAAATGCAGCCTAAGGTGCACTTTACCAACATATTTATAATTCTCAACCACCCATGGAGATATAGGAACCTATGGTAAACAGTGGGTTTTCATCAGTCACATCTTAGAATTCTCTGGGCCTTCCCAGAAACCTCTCTGTTTTATAAGGTTAGAATTTAAGGGGTCATAAACACACCCCAGATGTCCTTCATGAGTATTGATGACCATACTATTCTCTTCCAGGCCCAGCTTCGGGCATTTATCCCAGAGATGCTCAAGTACTCCACAGGTCGGGGAAAACCAGGCTGGGGGAAAGAAAGCTGCAAGCCCATCTGGTGGCCTGAAGATATCCCCTGGGCAAATGTCCGGAGTGATGTCCGCACAGAAGAGCAAAAGCAGAGGGTGAGAATTCCTCTGACTAAGTTACCTGATTGCTTTTCCATCCTAAATTAACCACTTCAATTTTTGTCATTTCTACATCTTGTGCTAAAAAGTCTTCGTGTAATAGTTAAGCCTGTCCCTCCAAAGACTCATGTTCTTTGATTTATAGCTTTTTCCATTTGTTGCTCCATCACTATACTATAAAGAGAAGACTAGGGTGGATTCATGAATTTAAACTGTGTCTTTGGGGTTGCCTTTTGGAGCAGTTTTAATTTTATGAAGTGCTTGGGAATGTCAGAGAAACTTGAAGTAAAAGTATTAATCACTTGAACACTTAGAAATGCTATTATTTCTGGTTACTAAAAATCATTGTTGAACAATGTAAATATGGAATTAGAAGGATATGAAGTCTGCCAGCTGAGCCTGCTAATACCAAAACTTTTAGAAGACTAAACTACATATCATTCCTTACTCTTTTTTTGCATATTTTTCTTTTCTTTTTCTTTTCTTCTTTTCTTTTCTTTTTTTTTTTTTGAGACAGAATCTCACTCTTGTTGCCCAGGCTGGAGTGCAATGGCACGATCTTGGCTCACTGCAACCTCCGCCTCCCAGGTTCAAGCGATTCTCTTGTCTCAGCCTCCCGAGTAGTTGGGATTACAGGCATGCGCCACCACGCCTGGCTAATTTTGTATTTTTAGTAGAGACAGGGTTTCTCCATGTTGATCAGGCTGGTCTCGAACTCCTGACCTCGGGTCATCCACCCTCATCAGCCTCCCCAAAGTGCTGGGATTACAGGCGTGAGCCACCGCGCCCAGCCATACTTAGCTTCTTTCTACCAGAACCAGTCTGTGGGAAATAATCCTAGGAGAGTTTATAAGAGGTTTGGTTTGGTTTGATTTGATAAAGAAGTAGCTGTTTATTGCATATTGGCACTAAATAACCAAAGTTCTTTGTGGCTTACTGTGCTTTTCCGGTCATTTGGTGACAGGTTTCATGGACCCAGGCACTACGGACCATAGTTAAAAACTGTTATAAACAGCATGGGCGGGAAGACCTTTTGTATGCCTTTGAGGATCAGCAAACGCAAACGCAGGCCACAGCCACACACAGTATAGCTCATCTCGTACCGTCACAGACTGTCGTCCAGACCTTTAGTAACCCTGATGGCACTGTCTCGCTTATCCAGGTGAGTAAACCTGAGGGCTACCAGACTGTGGCTTCTGAGATGGATCAGTGGGCGCCTCACCTCAGACTGGGGAAAGTTTCCTTTGTGCGAACTCTTGTATGAACTTTATATAGCTCCCCAAGATCTTCCTACCTGAAATTGATTCCTGAAGAATAGTTTAAATTCTTTGCATTTGCTAAATACAGAACTATGAGTAGCTTCCTGGACATTTCCAAAACAAAGCACTTTTAAAGGGCTCTTTTTTTTTTTTTTTTGAGACAGGAGCTCTCTCTGTCATCACAGCTCACTGCAGGCTCAACCCCCCAGGCTCAAGTGATTCTCCCACCTCAGCCTCCCAAGTAGCTGGGACTACAGGTGTACGCCACCAGGCCTGGCTGACTTTTTTTTTTTTTGGTAGAGACAAGGCCTTTCCATGTTGCCTAGGCTGGTCTCAAACTCCTGAACTCAAGCGATCCTCTTGCCTCAGCCTCCTAAAATGCTGGGATTACAGATGTGAGCCACCATGCCCGGCCTTAAAATGACTTCTGTTTTACAGTTTCACTGTCAGTGATCAGGGAATATTCCTTCTGAATGACCTCTTCTGAGGTAAAACACAATTTGTTGATTGGGAACCTCTGAAGTTCAAATTGGGGTGAGAATAGAAAGTTGGTTGACGGACACTGGGCATGGATGTGGCAGTGTGATAGCTCTTCTCATATTGACTTATTTGGTTGAAGTAAAATTCTGAAACTCATGATAGTCTCTGAACTATAATTTTAGTGAGCTGTGATTTTAGATTTCACATCATAAGACATATTCATTGTTATCTGTGCTAAATTTGGGATTAAAGGAGTCTTAGCTTCTGAGTAAAGAAGTGGAAGAATCCAGCCACCAACACTTACCACTTTCCATATTTTTTTTAGGTTGGTACAGGGGCAACAGTAGCCACATTGGCTGATGCTTCAGAATTGCCAACCACAGTCACCGTTGCCCAAGTGAATTATTCTGCCGTGGCTGATGGAGAGGTAAGAAAGAGATTCTGTCTGCATCTTCTTAAATAGTTGAATGTATAATGAGGGAGAAGTGAGGGTCCAGAAGATGGAGTAGCCTGCATGTCTGCAGCACTCTTTCATTTAAACCTTTTGAACATGAGCCCATGAAAGTTTTGGAAAGTGTCTTATGCTATGTGTATTAATTGTAACAATTAAGATTCATGGATTAGTATGACTCAAACCCAACTGTCAGGAACTTAGAATTTTACATTTGAATGTATAGCATTTGGTATTATACACAATACAAAGGGATTATCCCGTTAGCATTTTTATGCTGTGAATCCCGAAGAATTTCATCTTTGGTCTTTATGAGAAAAAAAAAGGATGCATTAAAACTGGAACTAAGGGAAGCCTTCTTTGAAGGGATAAATATGTTTGCAAGTCAGGAACATTATTTATTACATTTTAAATACGCCTTTGAAAAGATTTCTTAGGAGAATTCTTCCTTACCAAAATTCAGATAATTATGGGACATTAATCTAAAGACAGCCAACCTTTATTGATCACTTGGTGGGCTAAACACTCGACCCTATGAAGTGTAAGTTCCGTTATCATCTTCACTTCAGAGATGAGAAAACCGAGACATAACAGAGCTTAGATGATTTGCCCAAAGTCCCAGAGCAGTGTTGAAGCTGGTAATGAATTGAGAAAAACATTACCTAGGCTCTGAGACATTGGTGAAGATTCAACAAGTGAAGGAAGGGGTTTGTTACGTCACCCTGAGTGTTTCCCTTGAAGATACTGATGTGGTGTCCTGAAGTTTGAAAAATAGCCAACAGATATCAAAGAGCAGTATCAGAAATAAAGCTAAAAGTGTTATCTCACCCTTGTTGAGAGCCATGGAGCATTTTCTCTTAGAACACCACAAAGTCACTTTCATATGTGCCCCTCAGGAGAGGGGGAGAACTGGCAAAGTCCGCATGGCTGGGAGATGGAGGGAGAGTGCACCACAGGCTTCTTGGCCAGCCTGCATGTGCCAAAACCCTGTATAGCTACAGGTGTGTGGGGTTGATTCACACAGGATCCTTGCCCTCATGGGACTCCAGTCTAGTGGGGAAGAGAGAGAGGCCTATGTGAACGAACTCTAGCCTTGCTGTAAGGGATGCTGCAAAGCGTATGTACCTCCTTCCCACCTAAGGAGCCTGGGAAAGTTTGAGACACTGAAAAACTTGGTTATTGGGTGAGGAAAGGTGAAGGTTGACAGAACACTTACTTTCTAAGTACATAAACATCATTAAAGGATATGGATTAGCAAAGCAAAGAATTTGTCAGGTCCAGAACACTAGAACGAGATGACACTCCTTAAAGTCTGAAAGAGGTGAAAAAGACAGCAAGGGGTAGAGTTAGAAGATGTGTTAGTTTTTGGCTTAGACAAAGTGTTATCAACCCTATCTCTCTACTGAGTGTTTCTTGGTACTATTTAAAGAAAGTAACTTTGTTTCCTTCTCTATAAAAATTTTGTTTCTGACACATAATATTTATAACATATTTATGGAGTTGCGTTTCTTTCTTTCTTTCTTTCTTTCTTTTTTTTTCTGTTTTTTTGAGACGGAATCTCACTCTGTGGCCCAGGCTGGAGTGTAGTGGCATGATCTCACCTCACTGCAACCTTCACCTCCCGGGTTCAAGCGATTCTTCTGCCTCAGCCTCCTGAGTAGCTGGGGCTACAGGCATGCACCACCATGCCCAGCTAATTTTTGTATTTTTAGTAGAGATGGGGTTTCACCATGTTGGCCAGGATGTTCTCAATCTCTTGACCTCGTGATCCGCCTGCCTCAGCCTCCCAAAGTGCTAGGATTACAGGCGTGAGCACCCAGCCAGAGTTGTGCTTCTTAAATACTTCTCTGGGACTAAGTCTATGAAATATACTTTGCTAAATAACATACAAAAGTAATCAACATATTCAAATATTCATAGAAAATATTTTTTAAATCTCAGTTGCATATGTCTGGCTTTTCTGGCACACTAACATCATTGTTAAGCCAGCTATTGTGGAGGTTGCTGAATGACATATATAAAGTTTTTATAGCCTTTTGGTAAATACCTGGATTCAGTCAGATGAAAAAAAATACTCTTAACTCTTCCTACACTTCCAGTGAAATGAAAATGACATAAAGAGAGGAAGCATAGGTTATGTCAGAAAGTGACATGTTTAGATTATATTGTGTTTCCGTTTGCCGTCTGATTTCTCTTAGATGTTGACATAGTTGTTAGTGTCTTAGCTTTGAACCATAAGAACTGTAATGACTCTAATATTTCTCTGAAGTGGGCTATATAAGGCCACATCAATGCCAGTGTAGACACTGTATCAGGTGACTCAGTAGAAACAGCCTTTTTGCTTAGGTCTTTTCTCCCATGGGGCAGAAAGTATAACAACAAGCAGTGCCTATACTTTTAGAAGTTGTGTGGTGATTTTGTTATCCCAGCCTTCCCAGTGAGAGCTCTCACCGTTACCACACTGTCTTCAGCATCCGGTTATTTATGGGAAGGGTCATTTGGGGGCCTGCTGAGCTGAGAATACTCAGTAATCTGAGTAATTACAGAGCAACAAACTCTATAGCCTTAAGCAGTTGAAAGTTAATTAGTGACACAGAACAAGTTACATAGACTTTCTTGTTTGTTTGTTTGTTTCTTGACAGAGTCTCACTGTCTCCCAGGCTGGAGTGCAGTGGTGCGATCTTGGCTCACTGCAAGCTCCCAGGTTCCCGCCATTCTCCTGCCTCAGCCTCCCGAGTAGCTGGGACTACAGGCATCTGCCACCAGGCTGGCTAATTTTTTGTATTTTTAGTAGAAACGGGGTTTCACCGTGTTAGCCAAGATGGTCTTGATCTCCTGACCTCGTGATCCACCCGTCTTGGCTTCCCAAAGTGCTGGGATTATAGGCATGAGCCACCGCGCCCGGCCTACATAGATGTTTATAATTGAACAAGGAAAGAATTTCAAAATAATGTGAAATAAACTATGTTGATTTTAAAATATACGGTTTTTATTTTGATGGCATATTGAAAGACGCAGATGGGTCTGAGAGTCCATTCTGCTGTGTGATAAGACCAGGTATTGGTGGTATCAATTGCATTAGGTGTCAGAAAAGTCTAAATTTGAAATAGAATAGTATCTATTGATAATAGTATATATAATTCTGTTAGAAGAAGAGAAAGCCAAAGTACAAAAACATTAGAGATGTGAATTTTAAACTGAACCATTAATATATATAACAGTTTTGATTTACATAACTCATTTTAGGTGTATTTTTATGAATGTCAATTTACCTTAAATATGGGCAGACTGAATAACAAGTAGGAAAATACCAATAGTATTTTTCCATCCATCCCTTCAGTAAACACTTTTTGAGCCCTGTGCCAGGTACTGTAGAGACTATAGATAAAAGATAATAAAGACTCCCCTTTCCCTTAAGGTGCACATAGGTAGGTGGTAGAGAAAGGCAAAGAACAATTGCAGTGAGATAAGGGTCTAGTAGCAGCAAGCCCAGGGTGCTGTGGAACAGCAGAGGAGAGGCCCTCATCTGGACTTCAGGGGAATGGAATTGTCTCAGGAAACACTTCCCAGAGGAAGTCCCTGAGCTTAGACTAGAGGGGTAACTAGCCAAACAAAGGAGAGGGATAGGAGTTCTACCCTGTCAAAGGGAGCAACACATTCAGTGCATTAACTTGTGAAAGCGTGGAACAGCCACAGTTTGAAGGGCCTTATGGTAGAGGGCCTCTCTCAGAAATGCATAGTAACCAATGAGATAGCTTCTGAATATCTTCCCCTCCCAGGGCTTGTGGCCCTTTCTTTGGGGAAGGAAGTGAAACAAGAGCTTAAGTAAACACAGTTTAAGAAAGCGCTGAGACTCAGGAATAGGAAATTCCGAAGAGATGCTGGCACTTGAACTGATTTCTTGATCACCTGCTGTGTTTCTGATTAGAAATCTCTTCTCTGTTTCTCCTCCTCTTTTCTCTTCACTGTTTACTGTCATTCCATGACACGTAATTTAACTTTCTTAAATTATACTGTATATGGCAGCATTCTAATGGTATTTTCACTACAAGTATAGTTGTAACTAAATGTGTCTGTAGTGACTTGCTGCCTTTGGAGTTTGAGGACTTGAGAGAGCCACACTGGACCAAGCTCAGGTGAGAGCAGCAGCATGGGCCGGACTAAAATAGAGGGGCAGATCAGGAAACAGGAAGACCATTGCCTCGCTGTAGGCAACAGCACTGCCCAGCTTCAGTGGATGTTTTGAGTGGAATCATGAGCCACCTAAGAATTGATAGTGCAGCTTGCCTCTTACACTGGCAGTGTTGGCAGTGATGTTCATTGGAGCAATGAGATCAAAGCAACCAACCTTGGAAAACAAGAGCTTTGGAGTTCCTGAGGGGCAACTTTGCAGCTCTAGGATATCTCTGCCTCAGGAGTGATGGGTTCTGGAGGCTTGTTGGCACAATCCACTGCCCATGAGAACTCAGGGCAAACACGAAGGTAGCTCAAAGGAATGTCTCTTTCTCTGGGAGGCTTTTGGCAAACATTCTGAAAAGCATTATCATAATCTAAGTATGGTGATAGAACTAAAGCAGGAAGCATTTAAAATATCTACCTTCTAAAGCTTGGAGCATTTCCTTTGGGACACAGTAACAAGCAGGCACAAGATAACTACTCACTAGGCCCCAGCAATGTGAAGCAGGAAAAGCAAGAGCTGCAGTAAGCACTGCTAAGGTCTTGAGTCCCAGGAGTCCAAAGACATATACACCTGAGCTGATGGATCACCTGCCGTACTTCGGAATAGAAACTGCTTTTACTGCCCTTGCTACTTTTCAGTTTTGAGGGTGGATAATTAATCAACCAGTATTTATTGAGCAAAACAGACTGAAGTAACTAGATACAGGTATTCAGAACTAAGTCTCTAAACACAAAGAATTGTACTAAAATCAGTGGTTCTGTACCCCAGACCAGAGGGGACATTTGGCAATATCTGGAGACATTTTTTACTGTCCTGACTTGGGAGGGTGCTATTGGCAACTAGTAGGGTAGAAGCCGGGATGCTGCTAACCATCCTGCAACGCACAGGACAGCCCTACAACCAAGGATACCTGGGCCAAATTGTTAGCATGCCAAGACTGAGAGACTCTGTAGAGGCCTAGCAAACCTGGATTCTCATGTACCCTATCACCAGAGAGTATGATTTTTGTTTTTGAGTTTTTTGCTGTGGGCAGTGGGAGAGTCTTCATAACTTCTCCCCTACTGAAAAGAAAGCAGTTTTTGCTACACTTTAAAAAATTAGTTTCTGAGTTTAGCAGTTTCCATCAAAATAAAAATGCAAAGTAAGTTTAATCCATAATTCTACCTCTAGGCATTTACCCTATAAATAGACTCACATGTGATATACAAAGTATAATAGTATATAAGGCTATTCATCACAGCACTGTTTGTTAATAGCAAAAGACTGTAAACCACCTAAATGTACATTAAAAGATGACTTGTTAAATAAATTATGATGTTTCTATATAACTCAATGCTTCCCAACACTTTGGGAGGTGGAGGCAGGTGGATCACCTGAGATCGGGAGTTCAAGATCAGCCTGACTAACATGGAGAAACCCTGTCTCTACTAAAAATACAGAATTAGCTGGGTGTGGTGGTGCATGCCTGTAATCCCAGCTACTCAGGAGGCTGAGGCAGGAGAATCACTTGAACCTGGAAGGCAGAGGTTGTGGTGAGCCGAGATCGCGCCACTGCACTCCAGTCTGGGCAACAAGAGCGAAACTCCGTCCCAAAAAAAAAAAAAAAAAGCGATCCCATGCAGCCATTCTTAAGAATCATGAATCAGTAAAGTAGTTTTATATGTTCCAAAATGGAATCATTTCGGAGATGTACTGTTTGTGAAAAAAGCAAGATACAAAAGATATGTAGAATATGCTGCCATTTTTATTGTAAAGAGGAGGTAGTAGAAAGGGGAAATAGGGTGAATGTGTGTGTGTGTGTCTGTGTAAATATACTTCCATATAGTGGGAATAGCTCTACAAAGATACACAAGAAAATAGGTATATTACATGGAAATATTGTATAATGATAAAAAAAAATAAAAGAGAAAGAAAATAGGCACTGTAGTAGACCCTTTGGACAAAGGGTCTAGAGTACTGGTATCATATTCCCTTTGGTATAGTTTGAATTTTTTTTCCTCTCATGGGCTATTTCTAACAACCCAGCCTATATATTTTTAAACTTTATTATGTATTTATTTAAATTGACAAAAAATTGTATATATTTATTTTGCACAATGTGTTGTTTTGAAGTATGTATACATCGGGAGATAAATTGAGAAACGTATTTAAAAGTGTAGAGTGGGCCAGGCATGGTGACTCATGCCTGTAATCCCAGCACTTTGGGAGACTGAGGCAGGTGGATCACCTAAGGTCAGGAGTTTGAGACCAGCCTGGCCAACATGGTGAAACCCTGTCTCTACTAAAAATACAAAAATTAGCCAGAGGTGGTGGCACACACCTATAGTCCCAGCTACTTGGGAGCCTGAGGCAGGAGAATCGCTCAACCTGGGAGGTGGAGGTTGCAGTGAGCCAAGATTGTGCCATTGCACTCCAGCTTGGGCAACAGAGGGAGACTCCCTCTCAAAAAACCAAAAAGGTACAGTGGAAGGTCTTGCTTTCTGTTTCCCATCCAACTTGTTTCCAGCTCCTCTCAACCCCACACATACAATCCAGAGAATATATTCAGTGGCTTTTGTGTGTCCTTCCAGAATTTCTTTATGGCAAATGCAAGCAAATTCAGGTATATATTCTAATACCCCCTTTTTTACACAAAAGGTAGCATGCTTAAAACTCTGTTCTGTACATTGCAGGTCATGTTAATTTTAAAGAGTATGTGTATTTAGCCAAAAAGTAGCAATTATTAGAAAAATTACTTTTAAAATTATACTTTTGTGGCTTTGATTTTTTACTATCTTGTCCTTTCTGCCTCAGGTGGAACAAAATTGGGCCACGTTACAGGGAGGTGAGATGACCATCCAGACGACGCAAGCATCAGAGGCCACCCAGGCGGTGGCATCATTGGCAGAGGCCGCAGTGGCAGCTTCTCAGGAGATGCAGCAGGGAGCTACAGTCACCATGGCGCTTAACAGGTGGTGGCAAGAGTCCGGGAATAAATGAGGATCACAAATCTGTCCCTGCAGATATGGGTGGAGGCCTCTTAAAGAGAAATGTATCTCAGTTTGCCACAGTTGGCAGTAGGAACTTAACACTTTTGGCCCATATGATATTGTAGTTTGGCCTATAATAGGTCAGCCCTTACCAAGAAAAATTAAGCTTCTTTCCTTCAGGTGTGCTTAGGAAAGGTGATGTGAAATGGAATCCTCCAGTAAAAGGTAGTTTCTAAAACTCAGTGTATTGTTTCCTGCTTAGTTCCTTCTACTGGCTATTGATGGAAAGATCATCTCCGCATCATTCTTTACTCCTGCCGCCACCCAGCCCCAACAACCAGTGCAGCCTTTCTGACTTCCAGCCCAAGACTGCTGGTCAAGCCTTCCCATTTATCCTATTCTGTGTCCATTAAGCAGAAGCAGCAAGGCTTGAGTGCTTCATGTTTTCAAGGGATACAGAACAAATTAAAGGCTTCAGAGTAATTGTCCTTTTGCCCTACAAAAGAAAGTGCATTTTTTGGGGGGTATTAATCCATGTTTAAGCAGCAAGTGGCTGATTTTACTTGCTTTTGAGAAAAATGTGTTGCCCTTGCTTATCAGTGAGCTCAAGATAAATAAGTTTTGGATTATTGGGGGAAATAATGAACTTTTTTCTTCAGGTGTGTTAGGTAGGGTGCTGCCGAATGGGATGCTCCAAGGGGTGGTTTCTGAAACTCGATTGTATTGTTCTCTGCCTGGTTCCTTCTACTGATTGTTGACAGGGAAGATCAGCTTCATATCATTCTCCCTCTTCTTCATTCCTCGTGCAATTTTATTTTTAATGGACTCAGGCATTTAAATGGGAGTGATAACAGTACATTCTTCTAGGGGTGTTATGAGAACTGAGTTACTCCATGTGAAATCCTTAGGTCAGTGTCTTGTACGCAGTAAGGGCTGCTATTCTCATCCATAGCAGCTCTTAGTCCTTGATAGTCACTGAACTCTTGCGGCATGCCAGCTCTACTGGGTAAGGCTGTAAATAGAGAATAGAGTGCTCTAGCATACACTCTGCCCTCAAAGAAATCATACTCTTATTGGGGAGACTGATTTAAGTAACACTTAGCAAACAGTATTACTTAGAGTATAACTCACTATTGAATTGTATGGTAAAGACTATGAACATTGTAGAAATTCAGAGGAGGGGGGATCACCTCCCCTAAATATAAAATCAGTGAAAGTTTAGATTGATTATGATAGATACTAGAGAGCTAAGATGGATTTGTGTATGGTTCACTGTATGAGGTTGTATGGTATGGTGGCTGAGATCAGGGTTCCAACGTCACATATTCGGGTTTGAATCCTGGCTCCACCACACACTAGCCATTTGATCCTGAGAAACATAACCTCTGAGCCTTGTTTTCCCCATTGTTATAATGAGGATAATACTGATCATACAGAATCATGTATATGAGATAATATAGATAAAATTCTCATCGCAGTGTCCAACCCAGAGTTAGCATTTCAAGAATTATTATCATTTAAGTTATATTTTAAGAACTGGCCGGGCGCGGTGGCTCAAGCCTGTAATCCCAGCACTTTGGGAGGCCGAGACGGGCGGATCACGAGGTCAGGAGATCGAGACCATCCTGGCTAACACGGCGAAACCCCGTCTCTACTAAAAAATACAAAAAACTAGCCGGGCGACGTGGCGGCGCCTGTAGTCCCAGCTACCCGAGAGGCTGAGACAGGAGAATGGCGTGAACCCGGGAGGCGGAGCTTGCAGTGAGCTGAGATCCGGCCACAGCACTCCAGCCTGGGTGACAGAGCGAGACTCCGTCTCAAAAAAAAAAAAAAAAAAAAAAGAACTGTCTATTCTGATTTGATTATAGTGAGAGGAGATTAGAAGATCAGTTAGGAAGAGGCACTCCAGCACACCTTGTTAAGGTCTTGGAAAGTAAAGTCGTAAGAATGGAGGTAAAGTGATTCTTTTTTTTTTTTTTTTTGAAACAGAGTTTTGCTCTTGTTGCCCAGGGTGCAATGGCATGATCTCGGCTCACCACAACCTCTGCCTCCCAGGTTCAAGCGATTCTCCTGCCTCAGCTTCCCAAGTAGCCAGAATTACAGGCGTCTGCCACCACGCGCAGCTAATTTTGTACTTTTAGTACAGACAGGGTTTCTCCATGTTGGTCAGGCTGGTCTCGAACTCCTGACCTCAGGTGATCCACCCACCTCAGCCTCCCAAAGTGCCGGGATTACAGGCATGAGCCACCACGCCCAGCCTAAGTGATTCATTTTAAAGAAGTATGGCCAGAGATTAGTGATTGATTAGGAATAGGAAACTGAAACACACAGACACACAGACACACACACACACACACACACACACACACAACACGTCTTCTCAGAGTTACCCAGTTAGTCCCTAGTGATCAGAACATTTTTTTCAGCCTATTGAGCCATGTTGCTCGTGTTGCTCTTCATTTCTTTTTTCCCCCACTCACGTGTATACCCACCATGTTGCTTTTCAGTAACATGAAAGTCTTATTTGGTTCCTTACACTTGGCTCATTTCTACCCCTGTCTTTGAGAGAAACACCCAGATAAACTTCCTGAAAGGCATGGCCAAGTGACCCTCCCTTTAGTCCAGTAACAGCCCCCATCCCCCACCCGACTGTAGCTTGGGGCCTAACAGGCCCTCATTAAAGACCAGCAAAACTTGATTTCATTGAGACTTGCAGCCAACACCTTGGATATTCCAGTGAAGTGTGTGTGTCCTGGGAACTCTGTACATAGTGGAAAATATGAGGCACATTTGGGCTCCCTTTGTTGTAAGGACCAGGGCTTATTTCTAAAGGCAAGAGGGTATGGTATCCCCTGAGGGCTTGTTAACAAATTCAGATGCAGCTGAGGTGGCTACAGTGTTTACTCCAAAGGAAGGAGAATGTGTTCACTGTGGCATAGAGGAGGAATAAAGAGATGTTGACATATCTTTGCAATCAGGTAGTTTGCTGCCCCAATGAGTGTTAGGGGTTGGTGTATTACAGCTTCTGCTGGGGATGATGAAACCAAGCCTGGCAGCAGAGACTAGACTATAGCAGACTATTAGGGGAACATCAGGGCTTTCTGAACCCAAGAGAGGTAACCCATGGTCTAATGTCTTAGTCAGGAGGGTTGGATATAAGACACAAGCCCTTAACATTCACTTCCTTGTGGACGAGATGCAGTAGAATCATTTAGTCCCTACACTCTGAGCCTCTCCACATAATTTGCTGTTGGAAGTCATCTCAGTGAGAAATACACAGAGAAATCTGGTCTTTGTTCCTAGGATGACAAAGCAGTTTCATAATCTGCCCTCTTGCAGCTTGTCTGTGTTTCGGGTGCAGATAAAACAAGCATGGTTCTCTTATAACCAGCTGCACCTCTGCTGCAATGTAAACAGCAGATGTGGGCGCAGGGTGAGAAGGGAGAGGAAGCTATGTGCAATGGCAGGTTGGGCAATAAGGAGGCAGAGGGGCTCCTTCATCTTCTACAGGGTACAATGGAATCAGGACAGTTGCAGGACGGACTTGTTTCTCAACCATGCTGTTGAGAGAATTTCATACTGCAAGTCACAAGGGCCCAGGGCTCCACAGCCTTTAGCCCACCCTGGCTTTCTAACAACCCAAAGTGGGTGTGGAGAAATTGTCCTTTAAAAACTATGTTAATTTTCATTTTCAAAATAAAGAATAAATCAGCACTTTTGGAAAGGAGGTGGGAAGGGAATCAAAGTGAACAAATGAGCAGAACATCACAGCTTTAAAACAATGTGTGTGTGTGTATGTGTGTGTATATACATACATATATAATAGCATTATATATATGATAGCTTATATATATAAGCTATTTAGCCTGAACAACCAGAGAGGAAAGGAAGTGGTATAACCATTTACTTGTGATGCAGTGATTAATTTGAATTTTCAGTTCTTTGGTTAAGCTGTCCTGGACTTGTAGTTCCTCTTAAACATGTCCTTCTACAAACCCATTTCCTGAATATGGCCAGTATAGTCCTTGCATGTAGGATGATGATTTGGCTTTGTAGACTTACTCTACGTTTCTAAAGTAGTGGAAACTTACTTGATAGTATATTGTCAACCCTGAGACAGTATTTATTGTGTGTCTACTGTGTGCAGGGCTGTGACTCAGTGCTATTGGGAAATACTTAGATTAATTCCTCTTCTCAAGGAATTTTAGAATTTGTCCTTCTTTTGTTGAGAAGATTTTGCTTTTTAAAAGTCATATTTTGAAAGAAAAATTTGATCTTAGTCTTTAAGATGAAAATATTATTGACTTAAAATTAGACATATTATTAAAATAAAATGGGGCTTTAATATGTGGAGTGATATTTGTCCAATAAAATGGGATAGAAAACTTAGATCAGAAATCTTCTCTGGAACAGAGGTCAGCGATGGTACAACTGCTTTTCTTTCCTATAGGTAAAGATTAGACACTTACAGATAAAAGGTTGATAGAAACCTCTTATTTGTAGCTTTGGTTTTGAAATGACTTTTGTCTAAAAATTGTAAAGTGGTCTTTTTATAAATTTTTTTACAAATTTTTGTAAAATTACAAAATTTTTGTCTAAAAATTTGTAAAGAGTCTTTTTAATCCCTATTCACCTTTTTAGGTGAACATAATCTTTTTCTAGGCTGGGTGTGGTGGCTCATGCCTGTAATCCCAGCACCTTGGGAGGCCGAGGCAGGTGAATCACCTGAGGTCAGGAGTTTGAGACCAGCCTCAACATGGAGAAACCCCATCTCTACTAAAAGTACAAAATTCGGCGGGCGTGGTGGTGCACGCCTGTAATCCCAGCTACTCAGGAGGCTGAGTCAGGAGAATTGCTTGAACCCAGGAAGCGGAGGTTGCAGTGAGCCGAGATCATGCCATTGCACTCCAGCCTGGGCAACAAGAGTGAAACTCTGTCTCAAAAAAAAAAAGTCTTTCTAGCAGTTTAGTTGGGTCGTTTCCCATAAAGTTGAGTGTAAAAGGTTAGAGTCGCTCTGGAAATGATAGCCCTGCTTACCACAGGCATCATTGTTGTCTTCATGCCCCATGTAAAGACCCTAACTGGGGGTTGAATAATTAATCGTACTGACCTGTCAACCTGTCACCCCCATTGCATTGGACTCCTCATCCCTGGCATTCCAGATTATTTTAGGTTGTTGCTGGTTTTCAGCTTTTCTTCTACCATACCATATTTTAGAAAGAAGTTAAAGAAAATAACTTCAAGTTTTTAGGGCTTCAAGTCAAATGAAATGAGTGTGATCAGTTGCAGGTACACTTTAATGTCAACGCTTGGAGAGCTGCCCTCTCCTTTTGCTGTCCATGAAACTCATTCTGCCAGAGTGTGTTCAGGATGTACAGGAGTGGCAGGATGTCATCTTTGATGGTCATAAAGATGAGATCATTGTAAACTGTAGGAAGAATTATAGGAAATAAGCAGTCACTGAGGTGGCCTATAAACAAAGATCCTAATTCCATATAAACAATTCTTATTTACAGTTTTCTTCTTCAGACTCTCACACAGCTTTTTCCAAAGAATATACTTTCCTACTTTCCATAAAGTCTCAGGTCACAGTGTAAATATTTGTATCATTAATCATTGACAGGTGGATGCTGTAAAATTGGCTGATCATATATTTATTTATTCTTTTTACTTTTTTTCTCCAATATAGGTAATTAATAAAATTTCCTGGCTGGGTACGGTGGCTCATGCCTGTAATCCCAGCACTTTGGGAGGCCGAGGCGGGCGGATCACCTGAGGTCGGGAGTTCAAGACCAGCCCGGCCAACATGGAGAAACCCCATCTCTACTAAAAATACAAAATTAGCTGGGCATGGTGGCGGGTGCCTGTAATCCCAGCTACTTGGGAGGCTGAGGCAGGAGAATCGCTTGAACCTGGGAGGCAGAGGTGGTGGTGAGCCAAGATTGCGCCACTGCACTCCAGCCTGGGCAACAAGAGCGAAACTCCATCTCAAAAAAAAAAAAAAAATTCCCAGTGGTTGGTAGTAGTGTTTATTAACATAAATTTCTTAACAAAATATTAAAAATTAAGGGCCTAGGTACTAAAATTTATGAAAGTCTCTCTAATAAATACTTAAAAGCACTTTAAAATTAAATTCTACCATGAAAAATGTAAAGAACAGCCTTAGTAGTAATTCCAGATCAAGGGTCCCCTGCTGAAAAGAGTCCTTTCCCTATTGAATGGTGTTGGCACCCTTGTCAGAAACCATGTGACCATATAGGTGAAGGTTTATTTCTAAGCTCTCAATTCTATTCCACTGGTCTATATGTTTGTCTTTATGCCAGTACCATACTGTTTTGATTACTACAGCTTTGTGTTAAGTTTTGAAATCAGAAGTGTGAGTGGTGGTGCTAGGAAAACTGGATATCTGCATACAAAAGAATGAAGTTAAGCCGGGCGCGGTGGCTCAAGCCTGTAATCCCAGCACTTTGGGAGGCCGAGACGGGCGGATCACGAGGTCAGGAGATCGAGACCATCCTGGCTAACACGGTGAAACCCCGTCTCTACTAAAAACTACAAAAAACTAGCCGGGCGAGGTGGCGGCGCCTGTAGTCCCAGCTACCTGGGAGGCTGAGGCAGGAGAATGGCGTGAACCCGGGAGGCGGAGCTTGCAGGGAGCTGAGATCCGGCCACAGCACTCCAGCCTGGGTGACAGAGCGAGACTCCGTCTCAAAAAAAAAAAAAAAAGAATGAAGTTGGACCTTTACCTAAACCCCGTGTATAAAAATTAACTCAAAGTGGTTCCATGACCTACAACTATAAAACTCTTTGAAGAAAACATGGGGCAAAACTTCATGACATTGGATTTGCCAGTAATTTCTTGGATATCACAAAGGAAAAATAGACAAATTGGACTTTACAAAAATGTTTTAAATTTGTGCATCAAACGACTATCAATAGAGCAAAAAGGCAAGCCACAGAATGGAAGAAAATATTTGCAAATCATATCTGATAAGGGATTGATATCCAGAATATATAGGGAATATCTAAAACTCAACAACAACAAAAACTCTATTCAAAAATGGGCAAAGGTCTCGAATAGACATTTCTCCTAAGAAGATAAGCAGATGGCCAATAAGCACAGGAAAAGATATGCAACATCACTAATCAAAACTACAGTGAGATACCACCTTATACCCATTAAGATGGTCACGATCCAAAAAACAGAAAATAACAAGTGTCGGTGAGGATTTGGAGAAATTGGAACCCTTGTGCACTATTGGTAGGAATGTAAAATGATATAGCCACTGTGGGAAGCAGTATGATAATTCCTCAAAAAATTAAAAATGGGACTACCATATGTTGCAGCAAATCCACTTCTGGGTATATATCCCAAAGAATTGAAAGCAGGATCTCAGAGAAATATTTGTATGCCCATGTTCACGGCAGCATTATTCACAATAGCTGAAACATGGGAGCAACCCAGGTGATCATCAACAGATGAATGGATACACAAAATGTGGTATATACACACAATGGAATATTATTCGGCCTTTAAAAGGAAGGAAATTCTGACAAATGCTATGACATGGATGAACCTTGAGAACATTCTGCCAAGTGAAATAAGCTAGACACAAAAGGACAATACTGTGTGGTTGTATTTATGTGAGATAGAGTAGTAAAAATCATAGAGACAAAAAACTCAAAAGTGGATCTAATACCTAAAACTATCAAACTCTTAGAAGAAAACATGGGGCAAAACGTAATGACATTGGATTTGCCAATGATTTCTTAGATATGACAACAAAGGCACACACACCTATAGTTCCAGCTGTTTACGTCAGGAGGCTAAAGCAGGATTGCTTGAGCCGGGGAATTCGAGACCAGCCTGGGCAGCATAGCGAGACCCCGTCTCTAAAAAATAAAAACAAAAATGAAAAAATAATTGAGGCAGAAAGTAGAATGGTGGTTGCCAGGGGCTGGGGAGATGGTAGAATAGGAAGTTTAATGGTCCAGAGTTCCAGTTTTACAAGATGAAGAGAGTTGTGGAGATGAATTATGGTGATGGCTGCACAGCATTTTGAGTGTATTTAACTCCCTGAATGGCACACTTTAGTGTTAAGAATGTAAATTTTATGTTATGTAAATTTTACCACAACAAAATAGTTTTTAAAACTGTACAGTACAATCCTAATTATTATCTTATCTTTTTTTTTTTTTTGAGACAGAGTTTCACTCTTGTTGACCAGGCTAGAGTGCAGTGGTGCGATATCGGCTCACTTCAGTCTCCGCCTCCTAGGTTCAAGCGATTCTCCTGCCTCAGCCTCCCGAGTAGCTGGGATTATAGGCATGCGCTACCACGCCTGGCTAGTTTTGTATTTTTAGTAGGGACAGGGTTTCTCCATGTTGGCCAGGCTGGTCTCGAACTCCTGACTTCAGGTGATCCGCCCGCCTCGGCCTCCCAAAGAGCTGGGATTACAGGCGTGAGCCACTGCGCCTGGCCTTATCTTATCTTTTTAAAGTTGCATTTAAGATTAGTAGGAAATAATTATGATATTTAAAATTTTCTTTTATACTTAATAGAGTTTGCTCAAACTTTCTATAAAAGCAAGTATATTGCTTTTATTATCAGCAAAAGATAACTGTTTAAAACAGTCATAAAAATTAAAAAGCAAGACAAATTAGTAAGAAGAGGAAATTTTTCTATTTAATGAGACTTTTCTGGCCATTCGGTTTCTTTTCCTGCTTCCTAAAATCCTTACAGTGACCAAGAAGTCTTCTGCAGGCGAATTACTATATCTGTTGTCTTACTTGTGTGCTGACTGTCTTAGGTAAAGGAGACAGTATTGAGTTTGGTACATGTTGCTTTGCCCAGGGTCCTAACATGTTTACCCCAATTAGTCCCTGTCCCCTCATCCACCTCCATTTACGGCTTGTGGTTACAAGACCACTGCCATGTTACAGCAAAGCCTGCAGTTTCAGAGCAAAGCTGACTCAACTGGCTTATTTGTCCACTTCTGCTAAACTAAATGGCACCACCATCTCTATTCTATGCCCACTGGAATTCAATAGTCCCTCAGTAACTGCAAATTGACACCTGATACTTTACCAGAAGGGATAATGAATTTGCCTGTTTTTTCACATTTTTACCTCTCTGAAATTTGGATGGCAAATTATAATCTTACAATTGTCAGGAATTTTTCTTCCTTACTGGCCCATAAAATAATAGTATGTCTTACAGTTTGTAGCATCATAGAATCAAGAAAAATGGGTATTTATGCACATAGTAAAAACATGTAGTAAGAAAAAGAAAGAAAAATGACACACTGCTAAAATAGTACTTGCTATATACAAATGATTAATGTCTTCCTATTCTACAGAGCATTTGTGCAATATAGGGAGGTTTATTATTTTGTTGTATTTATAGAGGCAAACTATGTATACAGTTTGGACTTGTAGTGATAGTTTTAAATTTTAAGTCTTTGTTTTAGCCGTGCCTGCATATACAGTGAGTCAAAGGGTAGAGTTGGACTCTTTAGGATATTAAATCAGCCATTACTTTGTATTTGAAAAGCATGACTATAAATCAAATTATTATTTAATATTAATTGAAGAGTGAGTCCAGGTTGCTGCTGACTCCTCATATTATCATTCATCCCTGGCTATAAAAGGACAGTCTCAGATGGTCTGCCTTGTGTTACTGTAAGGAGAAAAGAGAAAAGGAAAACCTTGTGATTGACAACCAAAATGGCTTTTGCATTGTGAGTATGGATCAGAGCTTCCACTATGGCTTGCAAGCACTCAACTGATATTGATAAGGAAGAAACTGATAATGAGTGCCTTCTGTCCTCAAACACTGAGGTTCAAAGAAACTCTCACCATTAGCTTTATAGCTATGTAAGACTTCAGATTTCTCTAGCCATTAATATTATTTCAGAATTACTCCTGGCTTTATCTGTTAGCACTGTTAACACGTATTTGCTGTTAGGATCACAACCATGGAGTCAGTAGAGAGACCCAAGGAAAGTGTTGAAAGGATGGTTTGTCTTGGCTGCAGTGCTGTTCCTCTATTCATCTTACACATCCCCCTCTCTCCTGTTCCTGTGCCCGCAGCGAAGCTGCCGCCCATGCTGTCGCCACCCTGGCTGAGGCCACCTTACAAGGTGGGGGACAGATCGTCTTGTCTGGGGAAACCGCAGCAGCCGTCGGAGCACTTACTGGAGTCCAAGATGCTAATGGTAAGAGAGCATAAATATTTTATTAAATTTCTTCCCTGTTTCCACTTAAACCTTCCTGACATGCCTGGCAACAAACCCTTCAGAAAGAGTTTGAGCTTCGATTTTTTTTCTTCATTGGTAGGCATTTCATGCCTAGGAATATTCTAGGAGCTTGTGATTCCTTTCACTAGCAGGAGACATAGGGGTTCCTGAAGGAAAATGCCATGATAATTGCTACCTAATTGAATTGTTACTTAAAAAATAATTATCTTGTTGTGACAAGACTTGCTGAGAGGCATCTTAAAATTTGCTGTGAGCCCCATTTTGTCTTTTACTCTCTCATCGGATAGGGTAGATCAGTGTCCTTTACTGTAGCAGAGACTCTCATGGGCAGGACCATCATGGAAAGTTCTGACTACATCAAGAAAGGTGCCATCGTCTCACCTGTGCTCAGAGTCAGGCAGCAGGCTGTGATGCCGGTGCCTCTCTGGTTGGCACTGTGTTTCTGCTTCCTGTTATATGTAGCCTCACCAAGGACCTCTGGATTTAGCCAATTACATGCCCCTACCCTGCGCTTCTTCCCCAGCTCTTTGACTTCCTGGACATTGGTGAATATCTTGAATAAACAAAAGGGATAAAATTCATAGAAATATGGTGGCAAAAATATACAACTTCAGCCCAGCTCTTTGGGTCCACATTGGTAAGGTCAGTTGGCAAGACTTAAGCTGCCCAAGAAAGTGCCTCAGAAGTCTGAGTCAAAGAGGAGGGCCAGATCTGTTCTGTGAGACCCTATGTGATGGTTACATTTTTAAATAATATATAATTAAGTAGGACAAATTAAATACCCCATGGCTTTGGGGAAATTCTTGCTTTAAAGTCCTGGAATGGGGCTGGGCACAGTGGCTCATGCCTACTAATCCCAGCACTTTGGAAAGCCAAAGTGGGTGGATCACCTGAGGTCAGGAGTTCAAGACCGGCCTGGCCAACATGGCAAAACCCTGTCCGTGGTGGTGTGTGCGAGGCTGAGGCAAGAAAATTGCTTGAACCCTAGAGGCAGAGCTTGCAGTGACCTGAGATTGCACCACTGCACTCCAGCCTGGGTGGCAGAATGAGACTCCATCTCAGAAAAAAGAAACAACAAATCCTGGAATGAGGATAAAGAACATACTTTCATCATGTAGGCAGAAGGTTCCTTGATGTCATTAGTGGCAGAAAGAAAAGTTCCTGGCACTTTGTTTATGGTAGGTCCCGAAGAACTGAATTATCTGTTAGTTGGAAAAGTCTCTGAAGAAAGACATAGTGCTGTGTCCTCCTTTGGAATAGGAAGAAACAAAGTACCTTTGTCCCCCCAGAGAAGAATAACATAGGAAATGCAAAGAGCCATCGTGGCTTCTGATAATAATTTTCCAAAGATGCCAAACAAATTCAATTCTAAAACTATAGCCTACTTTTTCTGTAGGGCAAGAGGCTTTCATGAACTTACCTAAATCTAGACAGAGTTGATCTCAGCCAGAATGCTGCAGGACAAAGGACATCTTACAGCCACACATGTTCAGGATGAAATGGACCATGGTTGGAATTAAGGAAAACCTCTGTTTCTAGCTAGAACCCTACTTCTATTTTTTTTACCTTTTTCTATTCCTCATCAGAGTTCTAAGCCACCCTGAGCAAAGGGTAGGATATCTGGCTATGTGGTATTCATGTGAAGTGTGATTGATTGCTCTTATTCACTATGGAATTGCTAAAAAGAACTTCCCATGTGGGTTCGGTAGGAAACTTTATTATCCATTCTAATCGACTTGACCTGTCTGGGAGAGAACAGACTGCTTTATAGTTCTGGCTCCTCCCCAGCATCACCTTTTCAGATGGATGAGTTTATAGGTAAGTCCAAGGACCCTCTGGCTCTTGGCCAAGTAGAACCGTTCAGCCATACGATAAAGCTGGACCGCACCTGCTACTATTGATTACTGGAAGCTGCCTCTTTTCAGTAGCATTGGGTTGTGTGAATCATTTGGTGTGATTTCATGTTGTTGGCTACATTTGTGATCTGGGAAAATTCTGGTTCACGTCCTAAAAGCCACTAGTTCCCCCAAAGCAGGCATCCTCACTCTGTGACTGCCAGTACTTGCTGAACTCAGGCCTTGAGAGTTGGAAGTTATCTCTTTCTCAATGCAGCATTTCTGTATCAAATCAGACTCTTGAGTTGTGCTGTATCCCAGCAGTTTTAGGCAAAGGTCAATCATTTCATCTGCCCTTGGGAATCCAAAGAATGAATCTTATATTGGATATGATCCAAGAAACTTTGATAATCCTCCTATCTTCTAACATTTTTGTCCACAGTGCTATAGTATTTACTTTGGGATTGGAACCAGATTTTTCCCTCTTAATCAGCAATTTTGATATCTGGCTAGACTTTTAGAGGTTCTCTTTTTCATCATTCTTTTGGATTGTGTCCTGTTGCCAGAGTTTGTCGAGTTTGTCGCTTTTTTTTTTTTTGAGACAGAGTCTTGCTCTGTCACCTGGGCTGGAGTGCAGTGGCACAATCTCAGCTCACTGCAACTTCCGCTTCCCGGAAGTTCCAACGATTCTCGTGCCTCAGCCTCCTGAGTAGCTGTGATTACAGACGTGCCACACCACGCCCAGATAATTTTTGTTTTTAATAGAGATGGGCCATGACTGGTCTTGAACTCTGGCCTCAGGTGATCCACCCACCTCAGCCTCCCCAAGTACTGGGAATACAGGCGTGAGCCACTGTGCCCAGCCTATGTTTGTCACTTCTGGGCAGACAAGCTTATAGTATCTGCCAGTAGATCACTTTTTTTTTTTTAATCTTTTTTCTTTTTTTAATGTAAATGGAGCCTCTCCATATTGCTCTGGCTGGTCTCGAACTCTTAGGCTCGAGCAGTCCTCCCGCTTCGGCCTCCCAAAGTGCCGAGATTACAGGTATGAGCCACCACACCCCGGCCAAGCCAAGTTTTTTAATCAGAAAGAGTTTATTATCAGGAAGAACCAGATGATGGCAGAACAAGGTACTGTTTGTTGACATAGAACTAACTTGGAAACAGATACTACTTAGGGGAAAACATGTATCCCATATTTCAGAGTATGGTTTAAATCAAAATTGGAATAGCAGATGACTCTTCTGAGAGCAGTTTGGATATCGTTCAGTCCTGAAGTAGAAAGAGTTCGTGGGATGGAACTAGCAGGGATAGAGGACCACCGCATGTGGAGTCTGATGAAGTCCACAACGAATGAGAAGTGGCGGGGGCGGGTGAGGTTATGAAGCAATATCCTAGGGGATGGTGTTTTTCAAGTTAGAGACAATGACCCATAGGCCAGCCACAGTAGCTCACGCCTGGTAATCCTGGCGCTTTGGGAGGCCGAGGTGGGAGGATTACTTGAGTCCAGGAGTCCAACACCAGCCTGAGCAACATAGTAAGACCCCATCTCTACAAAAAAATTTTAAAAATTAGCCAGGAGTGGTGGTGCACACCTGTAGTCCCAGCTACTTGGGGGCCTTGAGTCCCAGCTACTTGAGGTGGGAGGATTGCTAGGGCCCAGGAAGTCAAAGCTGCAGTGAGCCATGATCATACCACTGCACTCCAGTCTGGGTGAGAGATCGAGACCCTGTCTCAAAATAAATAAATAAATAAATAAAAGAAAGAGCCAGGCTCAGTGGCTTACACCTGTAATCTCACTACTTTGGGAGGCCAAAGTGGGTGGATGACCTGAGATCAGGAGTTTGAGACCAGCCTGACCAACATGGTGAAACCCCGTTTCTACTAAAATACGAAAAATTAGACAGGCGTGGTGGCAACACCTGTAATCCCAGTTACTCGGGAGGCTGAGGCACGAGATTCGCTTGAACCCAGGAGGTAGAGGTTGCAATGAGCCAAGATTATGCCACTGCACTCCAGCCTGGGCAACAGAGCAAGATTCCATCTAAAAAAAAAAAAAAAAAAAAAAAGGATAATGATCCATGCATGCATGCCAGAGGTTTAAATTATGGATCACCAAAGCAGACTTGATGAAGACATTGCACCCAGCACCCCAAAGACTTCTTTTTTCTGAACATCTACCCCACACTACCCCAACACTAAAGGAACTACCCAAGCACTCACATTATTTCTATGTTCTCTGTCTTTTTCAATAGAGTCTTTGGTCTCTCAGGATGGAGTTTCATGGTTTGGTTCAATATAAAGATTTTCACAGGTGCCTTTTCATTTAGATGTAGGTAGAATTGTCTAAAGCTGGTGAAGGCTACCAGATGAATTCCTTGCTTTACTTCTTTTTTTGTTTTGTTTTGTTTTGTTTTTTGCTTTTTGAGACAGAGTCTTGCTCTGTGCCTAGGCTGGTTCACTGCAGCCTTGACCTCGGGCTAAAGCTATCCTTCCACCTCAGCCTGCTGAGATGCTGGTACCACAGGTGCGCACTGCCACACCAGGCTAATTTTTTAATTATATTTTTTGTAGAGATGGGATCTCCCTTTGTTACTCAGGCTGATCTCAAACTCCTGGGCTCAAAAGGATCCTCCCGCCTTAGTCTCCCAAAGTGTTAGGATTATAGGCATGAGCCACTACACCCAGCCCTTTACTTCTTTTTTTGAACACAGTTATCTCAGTACTCTTTTCATCTTACACACCTTAATGTCAGAAGTCATACAGTTCAGCCCATTTGTTTTTCTTCACTCTCCCTTCCTCTCTGCTGGTCCCCAGAACCCCCTGTGTTCCAGGACTCCTGACCTCCAAGATCAACAGATACAGACATTCACTCAGGCTTGAGGAGCTCTTTGCTGAGTGCCTCTCACCTCTCATCCAGACCTTAACACCCATCGTTGGCAAGCCTCAGAAAACCAGGCCTACAGACCTTTCTCTTCCTTCCTATTACAGCAAACATAATGAAAGAGAAGGATTATATTGGCACTTGGCCACCTCAGAAACACTCTGCTGTCTGAGATCTTATCGCAGATTCAGACAGCTGTCTTTCATTCCTGAAAAGTAGATGGGGGAAAACAAAACAGATGAACAAGTTCATAACTATAGGTTGGTACAAAAGTAATTGTGGGTTTTTTTGCCATTCGAAGTAATGGCAAATTTGAAGTTGGTGCAGTTACTTTCACACCAACCTAATAAGACTCTTACCAGAGCTGCTAAGAAAGCATCAACATTTTTTAATATAGCTGACACTTTTCCTAATGATGCCACAGGAAAAAAGAGAGGATGTAGTATTTGCTGGTTTTGGGTGGGGTTTTTTGGGGTTTTGTCCTTTGGGGTTTTTTTTGGTTTGTTTGTTTGTTTGTTTTGAGACGGAGTTTTGCTCTTGTTTTCCAGGCTGTAGTGCAGTGGCTCGGTCTCAGCTCACCGCAATCTCTGCCTCCCAGGTTCAAGTGATCCTCCTGCCTCAGCCTCCCGAGTAGCTGGGATTATAGGCATGCGCCACCACACCCGACTAATTTTGTATTTTCAGTAGAGACAGGGTTTCTCCATGTTGGTCAGGCTGGTCTCGAACACCTGACCTCAGGTGATCTGCTCATCTCAACCTCCCAAAGTTCCAGACCACCCTGGGCAACATGGTGAAACCCCATCTCTACTAAAAATACAAAAATTAGCTGGGCGTGGTGGTGGGCACCTGTAATCCCAGCTACTCAGGAGGTGGAGGCAGGAGAATTGCTTGAACCCAGGAGGCAGAGGTTGCAGTGAGCTGAGATCGCGCCACTGCACTCCAGCCTGGGCGACAAAGTGAGACTGTCTCAAATGAACAAAAGGTTCATCTTTTAAATTTGAAAAAACTTTCATTCAAAATTCCAAAGAGTGTTTTGGGAGTATGAACTTTATGCTGATTTTAAAGTTCGTTTGAAAGAGTAAAACCTTATCTTAGCCATTTTTTATCCTACCAAGCCTTTCAACAGAACCACTAACAAACTGTAAAATTGACTCAAGTCCTCTTCTGCTTCTACCTGAGCTTTCCCCAGGTTCAGGTTTATAGGGAGTTTTCATCACAGAGATGGACCGGGTAAAGAAAGCAAGTGTTCTTGCACTTTGAAATTTCACTTTCTCCTTTATTTTCTTTTGATTTTTTTCAATTTCATTTTTTGTAATAAAGATGTTAGTGGAGACCAGACATAGCAGTTCACACCTATAATCCTGACACTTTGAAAGGTTGAGGTAGGTGGATTGCTTGAGCTCAGGAGTTCAAGACCAGCCTGGGCAACATGGTGAAACCCTGTTTCTACAAAAAATATAAAAATTAGCCCAGCACGGTGGCTCATGCCTATAGTCACAGCTAGTCGGGAGGCTAAGGCGAGAGGATTCCTTGACCCCAGGAGGTCGAGGCTGCAGTGAGCCAAGATCACGCCACTGCACTCCAGACGGGATGACAGAGTGAGACCCCATTTCAAAAAAAAAAAAAAAAAGATGTTAGGAGGGCATTCCCCACTTATGGAGTTCTCTGACCTGAGACATCAGCATACTTCTTACCTGTTGACCTTGCATTCTGTCTCTCAATCTTGTTGTTTCATTAATTTTATTCATTTAACACAATCTATATAATGCTTATTATGTACAAGCATTCTAAGTGTTTTACATGCATTATATTTAAAACGCATAATAACTTTATGAGGTAAACACTGTTAAACTGATTTAACACACAGGGAAGCTGAGACACAAAAAGTTTCAGTAACTTAACCAAGTTCACATAGAGAGTGGCAGACATGGAATTTGAATTCAGGCAATTTGTTTCCAAACCAGTGTACTACACTGTCTCCCTTTGATATGAGCTCTAGGTTCCTGCCTAGACCCCACAAATACAAGGTGATAACCATTGTTGAACAAATACATTTGGAAATGTCAAACCTTTCCCCACCCCTGCCAGAGGCTGCTTGCCTTAGTCTAGTGTAGCCACAGTGCCCATCTGCCCAGCTGTTGTGAGGGCTGTAGGAGTGTTCTGGAGGTTCATGCTGCCGAGTGCCCCTGGCTCAGCAGCCCTCCCTCTGCACACACACGGGCCTGCCTTTGCTGGCCAGAGGAGCTGACAGGTCTGTATGCTTCTCCGGTTGCAGAACTCGTCATTGGCTGGCTGTCAGCCTCAGACATTTTCGGTGAGCAGAGTACTTTGCAATTAGTGAATGTGTCATCTTGATTAGAGTTGGGTGGTGGGCTGCGGGTGCTATTTAGAGCCAGGGAAACTAAGGGGAAGTAGGTGATGTTCAGAAGGAAGGAACCCCAGCAGACGAGTTGTTTCCTCAGCTCCTAGAAGCCTCTGCTCGAGCCTTCCTGCTGCCCTTCAGTTTAGGCCAGGACTCTTTCAGCCTTCCCACCTGTCTCTAGCAAAGTTGAGACCAAGGTGGTAGGACTGTGGAGCCTGGGGAAAGGGTCAAGGGCGTGTTCGTTTTTGCCTGGAGCAAGTTTACTGGCTTATTTGTTTCCCCAGTTCCTCACCAGGTCTTCCACTTGGCTCTGCCTACAGCCCTTGCTTGGGGTCCCCCAGAGATTTTGAAGAGCACATCTCTCTCCGCCGGTCAGCACTGAAGACTCAGAAACCACCCACTACCTATGCTGCCCTAGTTAAGACTAGGGGTCTCAACCTTCCCTCCTCATGTTCTGAATGAAGAGAAATGGACTGGAGGGCTGTTTAAAAATTAAAGCTGCCGGGCGCGGTGGCTCACGCCTGTAATCCCAGCACTTTGGGATGCCGAGGTGGGCGGATCACAAGGTCCAGAGTTCGAGACCAGCCTGGCCAATCTACTAAAAATACAAAATTTAGCCAGGCGTGGTGGCATGCACCTATAGTCCCGGCTACTCAGGAGGTTGAGGCAGGAGAATCGCTTGAACCCGGGAGGCAGAGGTCGCAGTGAGCCAAGATTGCGCCACTGCACTCCAGCCAGGCTGACAGAGTGAGACTCCCTAGTAAATAATAAAATAAATAAATAAATAATAAAAATTAAATTAAAATTAAAATAAGCTAATGACAAGGCATTGTCATTACACTTAGAGAAGAAGCAGCCCTTCGCATTATCTTCAGGGTAGCATGTCCCACGTTCTGCGCTGGTCCTGGCAACAGTCTTGCTGCTGAGGTTCCACCTTAAGACTTCAGCATAACATTATCTGAAACTATAAGACTGCCGGGCACGGTGGCTCACGCCTGTAATCCCAGCACTTTGGGAGGCGGAGGCAGGCGGATCATGAGGTCAGGCTCATGATCCGTGTTAGGCTGGCTAACACGGCGAAACCCCGTCTCTACTTAAAAATACAAAAAATTAGCCGGTTGTGGTGGCGGGCGCCTACAGTCCCAGCTACTCGGGAGGCTGAGGCAGGAGAATGGCGTGAACCCGGGAGGCGGAGCTTGCAGTGAGCCGAGATTGCGCCACTGCACTCCAGCCTGGGTGACAGAGTGAGAATCCATCTCAAAAAATAACAATAATAATAATAAAATAAAATAAGTAAATAATAAAACTATAAGACCCCACTCTGCCTTACTGTGCTACTGTAAAACAAACGTACATTTTATTATGCATTCTAACTACCAAGTTAAGTCAGTGTAGAAGTTTCTTTAGGGAAAAACATTCTATCTTCTCTTTGCACTAAACAATCTTCACCTTTTCACATCCCTGTTTTCTTTGACCTTATGAAAAACTTCTGAAAATACATATGTTTTCCCAGCAGAATTTAATCTCAACTATGCTCATTAGAATACTTTCTTAAAAGTTAAATCTTTTTAGCAAGAGGGGTAAGAGAGAAGATGGGTGAGGACCAACAAGAAGTTCAGACAAGAAAGCAGGATTCTTGGGTGAGGTCCTTGCATGAGAGAACACACATTTCTATTCTGCAAGGCCTCCCAAGTGAGACAGGATGGCTGTAAAGCCTGTTCTGTACTGATTATAAAAGTGGTAAACCCAGCTAGAGCAAACCCAGCTAGAGCCAAAGGAGGCAACACATGTTTTAATTTCCCATGAAAACCAACTTTATGTGTATTATAAGAACCATAGGATTTTTTTTCCCACTGTCTCATCATGTGACTATTTGAATTTCAATGCAATTAAAATGAAATAAAATGTTAAAGGTAGTTATTAGTCACAATCATATTTCAAGTGCTGAATAGCCACATACGCCCTGAGATACTGAATTTTTAATTTAATTATAATTTATTCACATTTAAATGTAAACAGGCACAGGTACCTAGTAGCCACATTAATGGACTGTGCAGATACAGAACATGTCCTCCTGAGAGGCATGCACCACCACACCCAGCTAATTTTTTGTATTTTTGGTAGAGACAGGGTTTCACCATGTTGGCCAGGCTGGTCTTGAACTCCTGACCTCAAATGATCTGGGCTCCCAAAGTGCTGGGATTTCAGGCATGAGCCACCACACCCAGCCCAATAAGATATTCTTAACCTGGGGTCTATGGACCCTGAGAAATTCTATACAAAGGTATTTTTTTTTTTTTTTTTGGTATCACCTTTTTTTTTCTTTACCTCTGCTAGCAGCAGGGAGGGTATCTATAGCTTTGATTGAATGTGTAACTAGACCAGAGGCATTCCCACTCCCGCCCCCACCCCTGTTCATCTCCAGCCCACAGAAAAAGGTTAAGAACCTCTACTACAGAAGGTGGTGGTGAGGATCATTTAACTTTGAAGATACCTGGTATAGCACTGAGAATAAAAGGAGGAGCAAGGGAGAGGGGAGGTCCCACAGAGCTGGATACCCTAAAAGCTGAACCTGTAACAAGCTCTGTAATCTTAGGCAAGCAAATTAACCTCTCTAAGCCTTAGCTATAAAAATTAGGATAATGATAGTTCTGTACTCAGAAGGAAGTTGTGAGCATTAAACAAGATGATTCCTGTTCTTAGCATAGTGCCTGGCACAGGGATGCATCATAAATATAAAATTCTTTAGCTGTCGGCATCAATTTCTTCTCCATCGTTCCTCACATATGTTAGAGTGCACAGTACTATGTAGACGCTGCTTTCCTGTCTTTAAGACAGACCTGAATGCTTGCCTTACGCAGTTGAAGATGTATGTTGCAGAGGTGGATCTTGTAAAAATGGGAATAGAGCAGAAGCCCTTTCTATAATCTTGACTGAAGAAAATACAAGGTGACATTGTTTAAAGGCTCTATCATGTGCCTTCGTCTGGGGCTGCTCTTCTCTTCTGTACATAGTTTGCAGTCATGAGTGTGGCCTTTTTACTCCTAAAACGGCACAATCTGTCTTCAAATCTCAACAGCTGCATTGTATTTCACCTCCATCACAAAAGGTAGCTTTTGCCATTTTTTCCTCTTTGTCACCACCATCATCCATTTTTACTTACTGCATGTCCCTCTGTTCCAGCTCTTTACAAGTGAGAGGGACAGTGCCAATCCTCCGCATGTTGGGCTGTAAAACGCGTCTCTCCTTCCACCTTTTTCTGTGCTTCTCGTTCCCTGGACACATCAGCATACGGGCTTGTTCTCACAAGAGTCCATTGAGATGTAAATGTTAAATTAATTTAGGAACTGTATTGTTTTTCCCCAAAAAGGTTGCTGATGTGCCATTCCAGTGTGTACTAAATCACTTTTTGCCTCATTATTTTAATTAAAGTTTAAATAAATGTGTTAAATAGTCCCAGTGTAAGAGTGCATTTTCAGTCACCATAGCATAATAGCCTTAAAAGTACTGTTGTGTTCTATGACATTGTGATACCATTTGTAGCTTTCATCCAAAGATGGCAAGCTCAGTGCCTTAGGACTTGTAGCAGGCAACCCCTAAGCAACTGTTTTTTGTGTGAGCTGTGAGTCCCAGCATACAAGCCTCTCATCTTCAAGGTCCCCAAAGAGCAGCACAGCTGGTAGCTATGGATTTTTAGGCTGCCCTCCTGTAACGTCAATGGTCCTTTCCTCCCACCCCCTTGTTGACAGAGTGACTTGAGAGAAAATGAAGACACTAGGGTGCTGGTCTCAGACCGCGCTGAGGCATCGTCTGTCCTGTAAGAAAAAGCAAATGAAGATTCCTGTGTATTACAACTGTTTCTCCTTTGGAATCATAGGTCTTTTTTAAATAGACCTGAAAAGATTCCTTCTTATAAGGAGAGCTGTGAGCTGTGGATCAAAATGAAGAGGAGTGAGGGCAGTATGCGAGCATGGCCTGCGGCTCCAGCTGAGCTGGGAGCTGGCGGCTGTGCCTGGGAACTGAACAGTGTGTGTGGTGCAGCACCCTGGGACAGCAGTGTCTCTTAGGGTCTTCCACACGCCCCCCTGGGAAATAGTCTTTCTTTGCAGACAGGGACTTTTCCCGTTTAACTCAGCTAACTTTTCTCTAAGATGAATCGTTTTCATTCTGGGAAACATGTTGGTAGATGTCATACCAGGAAAATAACCATTTCAGTTGGTTCTAATTTTGCCTTTTGGCTATATGCATTGAGCGTAATTATTTAGGGTCTTTCATTGTCCATTCTTTCATTTTGTTGTTTTACTACTACTACAACCACCACCACTGCCACCATCATCTCCTTGCAAATGGCTAAGCAATGTCTGCATTATTCTACCTTCGCCCAGTAAACTGAGTAGAACAGATCTTCCAAGCCCTGTTCAGGGGCAGCTAAAGCCAGGACTTGCCCAGGATCTGTCAGCTATTAAACAGTAAGACTGGAAATCATACCAGATCTCCAGTACTCTTTGTACTGCCCAACAAAACTCCCTTCTTCCCTTTTACTCCCTCTTGCCAGCTTATCCAGCCTAGAAAGTAAAGAAGGCATAATACAAATGAAAATCATGGTCTTCATTATTCATCTAGTTATGCTAGTACTTGGTGTGGTGACTCCTTTGCAGGATTGTTTTAAGGAATGGTGGCAGGTATGTTTTACTGACTTCAGAAGTCAAAGAGTCATGGTAAATCTTAGCAGAGGCAAATAAAAACATGATACCAAAACCTAACATCTAAATCTGTACTGTCCAGTAGGATAGCTATTAGCTACATGTTAATTTCAATGCAAGTTAATTAAAATGAAATAAAATGTTGAAGGTAGTTATTAGTCACAATCTATTTCAAGTGCTGAATAGCCACATACGCCCTGAGATACTGAATTTTTAATTTAATTATAATTTATTCACATTTAAATGTAAACAGGCACATGTACCTAGTAGCCACATTAATGGACTGTGCAGATACAGAACATGTCCATCACTGAAGACAGTTCTACTGGGTAGTGCTGATCTAAGGGCTGTATCAATAACACTGCGCTCTTCTGGCAAGTTGTGCCCCCTCTGCACAGGGGAGGACACCACCAATACTTGATGAGCCTTGTCTTCCAGTGACCTCCTCAGCTCATAAACAGCATGGCTTTGCTTTAAAAAAAAAAAAAAAAAATCTACCCATGTGACTGCAGTAATCCACAGCCAGTAAACAGCAGGGTAGGAGGGTTGCAAGGAGAACTAATCTATTTTTAAGCACTGCAGAGTCCAAGCAGGAAAACCTGAGACCGGAGACAGTGGCGACACTGAGACTCACTTCCTAGTGAGTTTATTCATGACTCAGGCCACGTGCATATTTCCACTTGGATTCCTCACAAGTGCAAGTTTCTCTTCTAGGCTACAGGTATCTGCAGCCAGGTGCTCTAATGGATTTACAGTAGCCCGCCAAAAGATTAAATATCCAAAGCCTGATGGTCACAAGGCTGACAGGAGCCATGACTATTGGATGAATTCCAGATTTCACAGTGAAACAGAGCTGCTGCTGAGAAATGGGAGCACAGAGATGTTCACTGGGGCTCTTGATTCTAGACACTCAAAGAGGGGTACAGTTCTCTGCCCCATGTGTGTTTCTCACCCAACCTTTTCATGGTGTTGAGGAGGGGAAGGGACAGCTCAGTGGTGATTCTTCACTTCTAAAATGTGTCCTCCCTCCCTGTCTTCATAATGACCTCCTGAAGTCCAATGTGCCTTCCAAAATAGCTCTCGGGAAGAGGTAGCAGTTTTCCTGACTCCCCAGTCTCCCCCATCCTGGGAGATGTATTGATGGCACTAATTTGAGGGGTAGCAGAGACTATAATCCTACTGTCTTTACCAGCTGGGGCATCCGAGGCACGCAGTAACTGTTGACTACCACTGCTGCAACTGCTGTTACGATGATTACCATTATAATGATTAATCACTCACACTGAATGGGAAGGGAAGTAACCTTCGGAGGTTCATTCTTAGTACTTCTGACACACATGCTTAGGGCCGGGGCCAGTGAGTCTTCATTTGCAGAGAGGTGGTAGTGAATCTCCCACAAGGATCCCTACTTCAGGAATCCTGTGTTCCTGGTGGAAGTCCATCGTATCCTTCAGGCATACTGAGATTCTGTCTTCTAGAATTACTAGGGCTTTCCTGTCGCTCCTCAGGCATACCCCCCATAGCTGGAGGGATTTCCAGTTGCCAGGGTTCTTTGGTGCTTTTCTTTGCCTCCTGCAGAGATGCTGAGCTGTGGACACCTCCAGAAAGACCAGCACTGCCTCATGAGAGTATCTCCTGTTCCTCTTTGCAGGTTTAGGTTCCTTGTGTAGTCTGCACATCCAGAGGGGATGTGTCATTCTCTCTCTACCATTATAAACTGGGGTAGCCTCGGGCATTCATCATTTGTATGCCAGGAACTGCTAACCTAGGCTCTACTATTTGAAGGCTTAAAGACTGCAGATCAAAAGTGGACATAGAGGGCCTTTACAATGAGATGATAGGCCACTAGCTGGCAGTCTCTATTCTTAGTGTTCATCTAAGCCATGACCATGTCCTTCAGATACAGCTTTTAGATACCTTTCATGTGAAAGACTGGGTGCCTCCAGTCAACGTGTCAGGGCCCCACAGGGAATTAGCACATGTTGTCAAGCCCCATTGGCATACCTTCATGTACTCTGCTTTTCTGTACTTCAGTTCCGTAATTCATGTACTCTTTGGTCTGCCTGTCTTGGGTATTCTCAGCTTGGGGAACTCGATGAGCCAGCACACCATCCTATGAACAGAACACCAATCTGAGCCAGGGACATTCCGAGCAGACAACTCAGGTCAGGGCTCCCGGACAGATTCCCAAGAAGGTCCCTGCCATCTGGCAGATGGATGCCACTGACTGTGGTCTCCTCTCCATCCGCGGTGTCCTCAAGGCCAAGTTACATGCTTCTTTGTCTCATTCTCCTTCCCTTTAGGTCCGCAGATCTTTCCGAGTCTTTGTATGTAAAGGCAGATTTTGGTCTTAGATTATTCCAGCTCCTTATAAACCAAGACTGAATCTTGTGCCTATCATTGTGAGCACTATTCTGTAAAGGATTTTTTTTTTTTTCTGGCATACCAAATCCAGAGCCGTAATCGGACAAGTTTAATTGGAGTCATTTCAATTGAGCATGTAAAAAGGGCATTAATCACCGTTCACACAGGAATCAGAATATCAGAACAGGAAAAATTCTTATAGAATAAAGTTTTTCAGGTTATTGGGTAAAGAGGACTTTCCTCTTTTTATTTATACTTCCATTAGGATTTTGAAGGAATGTCAGTATCCTGTTATTAACTCTAATAGCTTGTCCCTCGCAGCCAGGATGGTTTGGGGCCCTCTGGCTCTCAGGTTACCTGTGTAAATACAGGGATTCACTTGCCAGCACCCAGCTCTAACATTTGCTTAATAAAGAGCAAATGTGCAGAACCCAGCAGCAGCAGCAGCCTGGCAGAAGCAGTAATCTGAACAGGACAAACGTGCTTCCTCTTTGGGCGATGCTCTTTCTCCATCCTCCTGCCAAGAGCAGGATATCAAATGAAGGGGAGGTTGTGGTTGGAGTCAGTGAAGTGAATGTCTAAGTGGCACCTGCTTCATTCAACAGATCTGCTTTCCTGGGGCCTCCCAGTACACATCTGCTCCTGACAAAGCCTCTTTTCTCCTCCTGTTGGTCAGACTGAGAGCAAAGGCCTGGCAAGGAGACATACTGGTTTTGCTTTGTCAGCACAATTGCCTGTGACATTATAATTACACCAAATCTTCATTATTAGAAAGGCCCCAATTTAGAGATTTTCAGAGCCTAAATGGGATTTTCGAAGTGAAATTGATTAAAAAAAAAAAAAACTTTGCCATCATAAAGCCTAGCAATTGAATCTGAGAATCATTGAAGGAGTCTAAATATGGAAACTGAGACATTGCTGTGAGGGAGACTACAAAGACCATGCTATCAGATTGGCTTGCTAGAGAGGCGTCCAGCAGTCTTCTGACTCCGCCCAGCCCAGCCTCTCCGTATTCCTGCAGCACTGTAACGTGCATCTACACTGCATTGCTTTCACATGCTGATAGTTTCTCATGCAGAGTCCTAGGGGGCTGGAGGGTGTTAAAATAAGTTGATGAGGTATGACAGTAAAGGAAAGAACCTGTGATTTAAATAAGGGAAATGCCAGAAAACTATATTTTAGGTAAATACAAAGCATCCAATTTAGATTGAGTTTCCATTTCAACAAAGGCAACCCTTAGAGTGTTACACAGTGTGAGTGTATGTGTCTGTCGGAGGCACGTTTATGATATGGAGTTGGCACACTGGAAGCTCTGGAAAGGTTTTAGAGCTGTACTCTGGCTATTTAAACTGTTTAAAACAGAATAAAATTTTAAAATAAGTTCCTCAGTCATGCTGGCCACATTTCAAGCGCTCTAGCCACCGTGTTGGACAGCACTCAGACAGAACGTGCCCATCATCACAGGAAGCTCTAGTGGACTGCACTGTTTGAGGTTGGTCTGAACCTCTTGAAATGCCTCGACTGCTTTTAAGGAAGCCTGGGAGTTTCTAGTGCAGTCTTGTTGGAAAGGAAAAATGAAATTTGCCTGAATGTTTCTGGAACAACCCCTTCCAGCCATGTTACCTAGACTGTGTTCTTGTTCAGCTTTTTGTAATTTTTCCTCCAAGGATTTCATGTCCTTTTCCCACCCCTACCCCTTGTTTTTTTTAAAAAAAAAAAAAAAAACCTGAATCATAAAAATGAGAAGGGAATTTAATTTTAGAAATGTCCACTTTCAGCTGACCTTCTCCTTGGCCTTCTCCTAATTAAGCTTTCACAGCCCTGCTGTTGGACCAGACAGTCCTTTTCTCATTAAACGGAGCATCTTATTAAAACAAGAGGGCATGTGAACACTTGAGCCAAGAGTGTGCAAACGAATTGTGCATTGTGTGGACAATGCTGCTGGGCGTGGAACGCTGGGCTGCCAACACTTTCCATTTCCAGCAACTCCTGGGACCAAGGACAGGGCCTTTAATCTTGCTTCTTCCATTTGTCTGTGTCTAGTAGCTACTGCACAGTTGCTTTGACTCCTGGAGAAAGCCCACGTAAAATAACAACACTACTTCAAATTTAGACCGTGTCTTTTTTCTCAAGAACTTAAGTCATGTAAGCATGATGTTATTTATCCTCATAGTGGTCCTAAGATACAGAAGTGGCCTGTTGGTTTTGCAAATGTGAATATAGTCAACTCTTACTTGTTACCTACAGATTATCTGTCATGCAGATTACTCGTGACACATTTTAAATCCTTGGGCAGTTTCTCTGAGCGAGCCAGTATAAGCCTGGACCATCTCCTCCGCCCCCGACCCAGCTGCTGGGTACTTAGGGAATACAAATTAGTTTTCATATTAGCTTAAAGAAGACATAATTAGGAAGGTAAGTGCTACAAGAAAATTACATCACAAATTCCAATGGCGAGGGGGAAATATGAGGGAAATGACCCCCTCTCCCTTCAACTGAACTAAAATCTGGTGGTCTAAGTGCACATTAGCACTTGGTGCTGGCATGCTTGCCGAAGGCTTTCCTCACGGGTGGAAGGAGCGAGGCTGTGCACCCTGCACCGGATGTGCATGGGAAGCTGCAGCGCCGCAGCGGGGCTGGTGGCCCATCTTGCCCGGTGCTTTTTTTTTTTTTTTAACAGTTCTGTGTTATTGTCAGGCCTCTTTATGGCAGATCGTGCAGGTCGCAAGTGGATCCTGACTGACAAAGCCACAGGTGGGTTCATCTTTGGGGAAAGAAGGAAGCAGCTAGAGGATAGATTCACTGTGAGGCTGTCATTCCAGGCGCTGCTTCCTACATGGATGGTGGGATTCCTCTTCTGTGCAGTCCCCCTCACTCGGTCACCTGATCGTTTTAGTAACCATTGATTATCGGATTTTTCTAGTGTTAAATGTTTCCTTTGCATTGATTAGCTGGAATTCTTTTTTTTTTTTTTAAGAGACAGGGTCTTACTACATTGCCCAGACTGGAGTGCAGTGGCTGTTCCCAGACACGATGATGGCGCACTACAGCTTCGAACTCCTGGCCTCAAGTGATCCTCCCACCTCTAGTTGGGATTCTTTATTTATAAAGAACTTGTCCCCATTAACAATTTGGCTATGCTAAGTACAGTTCAGACAGGAAAAGCAGGAGAGAAATTTGATGAAGTTTATTGGGATAGATTTCTCTCCATCTGACTCTAAAGCCCCATTACTGTCTATTTCCACTTACTGATCTGCTTTTTTCAGGTGTCTCACTGCCCAGAGCAAATTTAATTCTGCCCTTTATGTGCTCTTAAAAAGTTTTAGTTTTTCTGTGGCTTTTTCCTAAATGGTGCTCTACAGATTATGCTGAGTGAGGGGATGAAAAGTCACGAGTAAAAAAAAAAAGAAAAAAGAAAAAGAAAAGAAAAGAAATACAAGAGAAAAGTCACGAGTACATCTTTGGAAGCTTCGTTGCCTCAGTGTATCCCTGCTCGGATAGAAGAGGCAGGGGCTGGATGACAGGCACACGGGAGTTCGCTGTATTCCTCCCTCTCCTGGTACCTATTTGACATTTTCCATCATAAAAAGTTTAAAAAAAAAAGAAAAAGTTTGAAAATAATAATAACAGAAAAATAAACAAATCTCCCTTCCTAACTCTGAGTAACTCCTGATTGGACCTGCTGTTCATTTCTGCACCTGACTGTTGCAGGCTCCTGGTGACCTTCTTCTTCTTCTCTTTGTCATCTGGGTTCCACTTTCCATTTTAAAATATTGGTGCACTCTGCATGTCTATCCTCTGGCACACACACCTCAACCTGAGTGTTGTTCCCACCCTTCTTCCTAGTGATTTCTTCTGGGAATTTACTGGGTACCCCTTGCCCTTCTCTGTAGTCAGATCAGATGTCTTCCAGAGCAGGGGTCCCCAACCCCTGGCACCACAGGAAGTGGGTGGCAGGTGAGCGAGCATCACCACCTGAGCTCCACCTGTCAGATCGGCAGCGGCATCAGATCCTCATAGGAGCACGAACCCTATTGTGAACTGATGATCTGAGGTGAAACAGTTTCATCCCCAAACCATCTCCTTCAAACCCCCCATCCATGGAAATACTGTCTTCCACGAAACTACTCCGTGGTGCCAAAAATGCTCAGGACCGCTGCTCCAGAGCACATGCATATTCCACAAGCTCTAGCAGAATGCTTTCTCTCCTGCCGTCTTCAGTTTAAAGCCTTCTTGGCAGGGTCAACAGGCCTTGCAGTTAGCTTGTTCATCCCCACATTGGGAGCTCAATTTTCAAGATAATAAACCATGGTGGTTCTGAATACTGAAACACAGAACCCTGATTTCATAATGCTCCTGGGCATCTCTAGTAATTTCAAAAGGCAATCATGATATTATATCTCCAAAATAGGTTTTCAGATATATTTACTAATAAAGTAAAAATGAATTCAGTTTTAATATTTGACCTGTGGGATGCGGGGCATGAAAAGCTTCCTGGTGGTCTGCAAAATCAGGCAAAAGATAGAGTGACCCAGTCTCAACCAGAGTCACTCCTTTGAATGTTATTCCAGAAAGCAGTTTCTCTGAGTCTTGAGATGGTCCAGCAAGACAGAAGAAAACACTGGGTGCTGAAAAGCACCCTGTGCACCAAGGCACCTGTGAGGCTGCTCTTGGCTTCATGAGAATATTCCTTATTTGCCAGATGTAAGACATATTTTAATCCATAAATCCTCCAAATGTACCCAAAAGCCTTGGACTTAGGAAACGCGGAAAAGGGAGATTAAATGTCCCAGAAGGAGCTAATAGAACAGAAACAGAACCACTGGGAAAGAAATGCTTTTTCTCTTCCGCGCTTGCCCTACTATCATGAGGTTACTTGGACCTCCATTTTGTTTGATATTGACGTTCTCTTCATGACCTTCCTCTTCTTGCCCTACATATGTCCTCTTTCCTTCTAGTCCTTGGTATTCTCAGCCTAACTGATGTCTGCCTGCTAGACGAGCTTCTTGACTGATTTCCTGTTATCTTCTTCCACTTCTATACTGGCACATACCATGCCTGTTTTTCTTCATATAGTGGCTTTCTTAGACGTCAGCCACTGATGTAAGTATTTTTCCAGGCCTGTAAATGGAAGATTTTTAAAGGACTTCCTTCCTGCCTGTCACCCCTAGAAACACCTATAGATACCCTTGCTGGCTCCTTAAAAACTCAAGCAATATAATCTGTAATTTCATTTCTTACTCATGTATTCCCTCCTTTCTAATCATGGTCCCGGTTCCCATTTGGGCCAGTATTTCCTTGATGTACATAGTTAGCATTCATGTTCATAAACTAAAGAAGGCATTACATAATGTAAATTTTCCTTTGGGTTTTAAGAATTACTTCTCTTCCACCAACTGTCATGTTTATTATTTGTTTAGCTCTCTCTTTTTCTCTGAACAGCCATCAATATTTTTCTACCAACTAAAGATATTTCCATGACCAACTTGGAAGGCCTTCGGGCTGAAAGATTCAGTTACAGCAAACAACAATTCCCAAAGGTTTCCCAGACTGTGAGGGCAAATGAAAGGCCCATTCTTCCTCAGGCTGTCTGTCCTGCTCTATCTTGTCGCAGGGTGAGGGGAGGAGGGCCTGCTATGGTGCTGGATAATTTCGACAGCCCTGCAGTCCTGTGCTCTGCTAGGCTAAAGCCTGTTAGTTTCTAGAGGACTTCAGAAACGTATCAGGGTGATGACATCACATCATACTGCCCTGATCGTATTTTTCACATTCTTAATATTGAGGAGTGGTTTCGCCTGGTTGCTTATTGACAAATGCACTCGATTAGCAACTGCTTCATCTACGTCATGTGCAGTGCCAGTTCTGACTATTGCTGTGTTTCAGAAGGGAAGCCGCCTGCCAGTCCATCTGCCCTGATTTCATGGCTTTTATCTTTAATCTTTACATCTTTGAAGGCCTTTGGCGAATGATGTGCTTCCTGGCAGGAGAAAATCACTGCTGAAAGGAGACCTGTGTTGTCTCTGCTTTTCTTTCTGTTTCCCGAGAGCTTTAGTCTAACATCTGTGACCCCAGCCAGACTTCATCAAACTTCGTACTCAGAGTCATCTTTCAAAAGCAGTGGCGTTTATTATATACCTACTATGTGCCAAGCACTGTAATAGATTTTAATGTGTCATCCCATCTAGTTCAGCAGCCCTGTAAGATGAGTGATCACCATTTTACATATGAGGAAACAGGCTCATAAGCCATTGAACAGCAGAACCAAGATTCAGATATAGGTCTTTCTGACTGTGAAGCCTTTAATGGAAACAAACAGCCTACTTTTTCTCACATAAAATGCACCTGATCTACAGCACCATGAGAATGTGGTTGTGGAGAAAATTCGACTTCATTCTGGATCACAGTAAAAGGTGTTAAAGCTGTTCAGTCTGTGGAGGGTTCTGAAAATCATGAAGAGTATGATCAATGATTCATTTTTATATCATATTCAATTATTAAGCACCTACTGTGTTCAAGTTGCTCAGCATTAAAAGACAGTCCTCGGCTGGGCACGGTGGCTCACGCCTATAATCCCAGCACTTTGGGAGGCCGAGGCAGGTGAATCACCAGGTCAGGAGTTCGAGACCAGCCTGACCAACATGGTGAAACCCCACCTCTACTAAAAATACAAAAATTAGCCAGGCATGGTGGTACGCACCTGTAATCCCAGCTACTCAGGAGGCTGAGGCAGGAGAATCTCTTGAACCTGGGAGGCAGAGGTTGCAGTGAGTTGAGATCATGCCACTGCACTCCAGCCTGGGCAACAGAGCAAGACTCCGTCTCAAAAAAAAAAAAAAAAACAGTCTTGCCAACAATGCAAGCATGCAGATTTATAAAAAGAAAAGCAGCAACTCCTTGGGAACAGGTCAGCACATACCTGGGCCAAATGAATAGTGGCGGCAATAAAGTCACAGGAGGGAGAAACCAAGTAGGCTGTCCCCTCAGAGGCAATCCCATGAACCATGTGGAAACTGCCAGAAGAACTGGCCTGAGACTGTCAGGGCCTAATTCCAGACAGAGGGACCTGCCTGAGGAAGTTCACATGGCATCCAGGGGACACGTGATTGTAATGAGGGGGTAGAGTACGGTGCTTGCGGGAAAGGCTACGTAATCTCCTTCAACTATTAGCTATTTGGACTTTATTTTCCTGATCGGAGAAAGCAAAGTAATCTTTTTATGGGATTGCTTTTGCCAAACAATATTTTAAGATGTTAACCATGATATATATACTTATTCATCCAATAATACTGAATACTGAAAGAAGTTAGCCTTGGGAAAAATAAATTCCCTCAAATAAAATAAATTCCAGTTCCACATATACATGCACATATGTGTGTGTGTGTAAATTCCATTACAAATAGCCAAGTGATGAAACTCATTGCCCCAGGAGAGTGCTGGAAGAGAGTAGATTGGCTCATGAATGATAAATCCAGAGTGTGCAAGGCTGTGACCCTAACCTTTAAAGCAACTCTCATTGGCGCCCATGGTCTACCACAGTGCTCCCCTGGTGCCACCATCAGAGACAGACCCCTGTAAAACCTCATGGCCCCTTGTTTTGCAGCGTGCAAGGCCAGGCTTATGAGTAGATGTCATAATCTGCCACCCATGTAATGTGATTTCAGAGGCATCACTTTGTATGGAAGTTTTAAAAGATCCCTCTGGCAAGTGCTAAAGTAGGGTGATTACAAAGGAAGGCAAGAGATGGTAGTGTTTATCCAGGGAGGCAGGAGGAAAAGTGTTGAATTTGGGGTCTGTATTTGAAGGGAGAGAATCAGCTGGTGGGTTGATGTGAATGTGAAGTCAAGGATGACTTCAGAGCTTTTGGCCTGAGCAACTAGAAGAATGTTATTGCCATTTATTTGGGAAGAGTGGAGACTTGGGAAAAGCATGTTTCCCCATTTTGGCTCAAGAATGATACTCATTTAAAAAAAAAAAAAAAATAGAGCCATGTCAGGCCTCATTGTCCTTGACAGGGATATGTGGTCCTGCAGCCAGTTCTTCCAGAGATTTGGGTTTGACTGCTGCTTGATGAGGAAATCTTTGTGTTGGCACCTGAACTTTCCGAGTCATCTTTGACCTTTTTTTCCATTTTGACCAATTCTATAAACTTTACTATGAAGCTTGAGAAGAAAAACAGCAGGGGGCCCAAAGAGGACAGTCCTCTCCCTTCTGGGTCCTTCCTGGCCCTGGTGTTAAGTGTTAAGGACATTCTAATATATGGAAAAACTCCCAAATCAAAGGCCTGGGCCCCTGACTTTACCATCAACTCAGTCATTTGGGGAACAAAATCAGCCCTCCTTTGATCTGTGTTGAGGGTTTTTTTTTTTTTTTTTTTTTTTTTTTTTTGAGACGGAGTCTCGCTCTGTCACCCAGGCTGGAGTGCAGTGGCGTGATCTCGGCTCACTGCAAGCTCTGCCCCCCGGGTTCCCACCATTCTCCTGCCTCAGCCTCCCGAGTAGCCGGGGCTACAGGCGCCCGACACCACGCCCGGCTAGTTTTTCTTTTGTATTTTTTAGTAGAGACAGGGTTTCACCGTGTTAGCCAGGATGGTCTCGATCTCCTGACCTCATGATCCGCCCGTCTCGGCCTCCCAAAGTGCTGGGATTATAGGCTTGAGCCACTGCGCCCGGCCGAGGGTTTTTTTTTTTTTAATAAAATTTTTATGTTTACTTTTGAGTTCAAAAAAAAAAGACGGGTTGTATTTACTAAACTGAGTGAACTCTAAGGTTGTCTGTAGCTCTGAAATACTAAAATCTTCAGGATGTTAGAAGTATGTGCCTTTATGATGAGCCCCGTGGTTCTGGCTCTGACTCGTGAAAGGGAAGGAGCCCTGCCCTGTGACTTCTCGAGGGTCTCAGCAGAAGTCAAGTGACATGCAGCGGGGGTGAGAGGGCTCGGAAAGGGGCTGTACTGAGGCCAAGGGTCCCATTACCAGGACTCTACAGGGGCCCTGTGAGAAAGAAAAAGGAGTGCTTCCACCCCTTAAAGTAGAACACGAAGGGCTTCCTGTCGCTTAATCAATCGAAATGACCCAGAATACAAGCTTGGATTAACATGCGCCTCTAGATTAGGGCTAATCAGGGGCAGGCTGAGCAGATGCTGGGACAGTCCCAGCCTGATTACTGTACCTCAGCATTTAATCATCTCTCTTCCAAGGGCAGCTGCCCGACTTAGTGCACGCTGGGCTTCCAGGCCTCCAGCCCCTCCCCCTTTCCCTTGCCAGGGACATGAAGGCTGCTAGGTCAGAGACACTGAGGCGATTTAATCTAATCCCATGTCAAAATGGCTGTGTGAGAGAGAGAGAGGTCTTAAAATCCCTACAGTGGGATGGTCATGCATTTATTTAAGGTGGCAGTAGAGAGAAACTATGTAGAAAATAGCAGAATTGGGGTTCCAAGGCATGCAAGTTTATGAAATGACTCCCATTATGGCCTCCCTCTCCTGGGCTTCTAAGGTGTGTGGCTGTCCTCACCAGTTACTCATCCCTGGGAGCTTTGGGTAGGGACCATTTCCTCACCCAGGTGTGGCCAAATGTGCTTCTTCCCTGTCTGGGGTGGAGTACAGAAGATGGAATCTTTTTTTTTTTTTTTTTGAGACGGAGTCTGGCTCTGTCTCCCAGGCTGGAGTGCAGTGGCCGGATCTCAGCTCACTGCAAGCTCCGCCTCCCGGGTTCACGCCATTCTCCTGCCTCAGCCTCCTGAGTAGCTGGGACTACAGGCACCCGCCACCTCGCCCGGCTAGTTTTTTGTATTTTTTAGTGGAGACCGGGTTTCACCGTATTAGCCAGGATGGTCTCGATCTTCTGACCTCGTGATCCGCCCGTCTCGGCCTCCCAAAGTGCTGGGATTATAGGCTTGAGCCACCGCGCCCGGCCGAATGTAGTATTTTTTAAGTTGCTTTTTTTCTTGGCTGGAAGCTCTTGTTCCAAAACAGCCTCATCACCCTAAGGCTCACCCACCTTAATCACGCAGTCCCTAGAAGGGACACATGTTAAATCTTAGAAGGCAGGTTTCATTCATGGTAGTAGAAAACATTCCAGCACCTGCTGACTGCTGGCCACTCAAAGATGGAGACTTAATTCCTCCCTTAAGGAATCTACAGTCTCCTTGGGGACAAGACATGCAAGCAGTGAGGATGAATGAGGCCACTGCCTCCAAGGAGCCTGTACAGAGAGCCCAGGAGGAGCATCGGAGAAGAGGACTCAAGATGGGGAGGAGAGAGGCTGGGGCTAGCTCTCGGAGGAAGGGGAGGAGCCCCCTCCAGGCAGAAGGCATGGAGGTGTGTGCTTGGAGAACCTCAATCAAGTAGTTCATCTGGCTGGCGTGTGAAGTGAGTGGGGATTAGTGGATAACTAGGCTTAACTGAACAACAGTGGCCGACGTGAAGAGTTTAAGTACCTGCAAAGGGGTTTGGACTTGATATCCCGTGAGCCACCAGAAACCACTGAAGCATTGTGAAGGAGAACAGCAAGATCAGGTCAGATATTCAGAAGATCATTCTGATGATGGCAGTATCAGCCAATAGATACATTTTTGCATTAGAACCTTGCTTCATTTTATTCTGGGGACAATCTTCCGTGATACTATAAAAACTATTTTACCAACTGGGCATGGACCCACATCACAGGAAACCCAAACACATCACAGCCAGGGTGAAAGAAATTCAACTTTGACAATTCTTTTAGTTTCTGTTCACACCAGCCCTAACCCAGATGGTTGCTCAGTTAGAAAAGATCTCCCTGCACACTGTAGTCACTGTGTTTGCACAGCAGGGGACTGGTTCCCCAAGCCTGGAGCTTTTGGAACTGAATGGAGCCCAGAGGCAAGAGCAGTGAAATGAAGCTGACCTTTGCTTCTGGTTTTGCTTGCTACTTGCCAGCACGTGGGTTCCCTGGAGGAGTACACAGGTGTCTTGGCTTTGCCACTGGGCATTTTGGGTGATTTCGTTAACTTTGCCTGTTTGACCAGAGGAGAGCATGATCATGATACACTGGGAGGAGGCAGGGGACTAACGAGGTTGTATGGTCTTCACATATATATACTCAGGCCCATGCCTTGAATCTAGACGCTGGGGAGAGGGCCCAGCTGCACACTGGTTGAGGCCAGCAGTACATGGCCCTTGAGGCTATGCTGATAGCAACTTGTGGCGCACTTTATACTTCATACTGTGAGGAACGTGAAATAAGACAGAGCCAGGCCTGATCTTGAAAGCACCCTCTGTCAAGTGGGAAGGCCTGTTGCAGACATGCATCAACTGGCCCAGCTGGCTTATCCATGGCTGTCCCTGGGCCTCCTGAGAATCCAGAGGAGGCTGCTCCAGCATTGAAGAGGCTGGGATGGGGCAGGTTCCACAAGGAGGGAAAACTGACCCCAGTGTAAAGGGAAGAAGTGTGGGATAAGTCTATCTCATGAATAACCTGAGCAAAGGCCCAAAAGAGTGTGGCTGATAGATTGGGGGAACTGAGAGTAGTCTGGGGGTGGGGGGCACCTAGAGCACAGGGCACCTGTGAGAGAGTGAGGGAGATGAGACTGGAAAGATGGACCAGGGCAAATCATGAGAGGCCTTGAAGACCATGCTAAATCATTTGAGCTTTATTATAAGCTTTGGAAACCTTTTTAAAACCATGGAATTTAAATGTTTGAGATGAGGGGAGTAACACATTATGGAAAGATAATTTGGCTGGGTGTGGTGGCTCATGCCTGCAATCCTAGCACTTTGGAAAGCTGAGGCAGGAGGATCACTTGAGCTCAGGAGTTCGAGACCAACCTGGGCAACATAGTGAGACCTTGTCACTATTTTAAAAAAAATTTTTAAATAATAATAAAGATAATTTGAGTGACTGGGAAGGGGTGAACTGAAAGAGGGACTGATTAAAGATAGTTAAGAGCCATTTGCAAAGGTTTAATTGAAAGAAATTGAAGCCCACAGTTTTGTAGGCCAAGGCCTGGCCCTTCAGCCTGCTTTCCCCCATGCCCATGTGCACATGGAGGCTGGCCTCTCTCCTCCTCTCAGGCCTGCATTGCAAGTGTGGGGGCGACTGGCCACGTCTTCCATTTGTGTGAGGGCACACCAGAGGAGCCAGGGTTTCTAGTGATCTGTCACCCGAACAGCAAGTCTCACTTCATGAAGTCTCATTGCATCGTTGAATGCTTACCCCGTATCCCTAAACTGGCAGAACTTGCTCCTAGAAAACAGTTACATACAATTTAACATTGGAAAAGAAAATCTTATATTTGATTTTTTGCATTAGAAAATATTTTGACAAGCCTTTTTTAAATTAATTTTTATCTCCATCAAAGTAGCCTATGATTTAAATGTCAAAAAGAACTAAAAGGGGCCTCTCTGGGTCAGTTTTTCAATACAGTGGGTGAACCTCAGAGGCCCCACTGAGCAAAGGTCTTTAGGTCTAGATGTTGGGGTTGGTCTAATCAATTAAATTCAAACTTCCCACTCATTCTCAGTTTTGGCCTCATCTCTTTCTGCAGTAGCTAGGCCTCTATGTCCTGAGCCCTGTGGAAGCATAGGAGTTGCCCCTTCCACTTCTCTGATAAATTAGAACCATTTCACACTTGCTTTGCATCTTCTAAAAAATGCTGACATCCCTCATTTATATCCTTTTTTCCTCATTCCCTGTAATTGTAGTTTCAGAAGAAAGAGAGATTGATGTATAGATTAGTTACTGCTTTACTTACTGGGAATCCTTTTTTTTAATATATTAAGTTATCAGCTTTCCCGGGGCCGGGCGCGGTGGCTCAAGCCTGTAATCCCAGCACTTTGGGAGGCCGAGACGGGCGGATCACGAGGTCAGGAGATCGAGACCATCCTGGCTAATACGGTGAAACCCCGTTTCTACTAAAAAAATACAAAAAACTAGCCGGGCGACGAGGCGGGCGCCTGTAGTCCCAGCTACTCGGGAGGCTGAGACAGGAGAATGGCGTGAACCCGGGAGGCGGAGCTTGCAGTGAGCTGAGAGCCGGCCACTGCACTCCAGCCTGGGCGGCAGAGCAAGACTCCGTCTCAAAAAAAAAAAAAAAAAAAAAAAAAAAGTTATCAGCTTTCCCTTTTTAGGCCGGACTACCTTTATGGAGGTTATGTGCTGCTTCCTTTAAGCCATCCTTTCTACTGTGAAATAATAGTGACATTAGGGAGTAGATGGGGTCTTTTTTTTTTTTTTAAGTTGACACCAAAATGTGTTTTGGCATTTTACTGGTGTGTGAAATCTAACACTCAGGAAACAAGTGACCTAGGCTTTAAAAATAATAAATTAATAAATACGCTTGACTATGAAGGAAGGCACATAGATGAAGCAGTGGCCAGAAGATAGGATAGGAGAGGGACAAGTTTTTTTCTTTTCAGGCTGAGAGAGACTTGAGCATAGGCAGAAAGAGGGTTGAAAAAGGCAGTGTAGCCAAATATCAAAGGAAAGTAATGGTGGCCTTTTCTGAGAGGGAGAAGACAGGCTGGGGACATTTCACACCTGCCAGGCCTGTGCTTCCTAGCTGCGGAGGCAGGCAGGGCCCTCTCACGGCAAGCTGGGGAGGCCCTACCCTAAGGCATGTTTCCACAATTCCTCCAAACTTTTCTTTCCTGATAGTCTGTTTTTAAAAAATTAAAATGGCCAGGCTTGGTGGTTCGCGCCTATAATCCCAGCTATTCAGGAGGCCAAGATGGGAGGATCGCTTGAGGCCACGAGTTCAAGACCAGCCTGGGCAACACAGCAAGACTCCATCTCAAAAAAAAAAAAATTATATTAGCCAGGCATGGTGGCACATGCCTGTGGTTCCAGCTACTCAGGAGACCGAGGTGAGAGGATCACTTGAATCCAGGAGTTCGAGGCTGCAGTGACCTGTGGTCATGCCACTGTCCTCCAGCCGAGGCTACAGAGCCAGACCCTGTCTCTTTAAAAAATAAAAATAAAAAATAAAAGTTAAAATGGAAAAAAGTTGATTTCATAGAAGTAGAGAGTAGAATAATAGTTACCAGAGTCTGGGGAATGGTTGGGGACGGGGGCAGGAGAGGTTGGCCAGCAGGTGCAAAGGAAGAATAACAGTTCTGGTGTTCAGTTACACAGTAGGGTGACTGTAGTGAGTAACAATGAGGTCTATATTTCAAGACAGCTAGATTTTGAATGTTGTCACCACAATGAAAGATAAATCTTTAAAGAGATTAATATGGTAATTATCTCGATTTGATTATTCTACAATGTCTACATGCATTGAAACATCACATTGTACCCCATAAACATGAGTAGTTATTATATATCAATTATAAATCTTAAAAAATTAATGAAAAACATTTTCATGGGTGGGAAAGAGATGTCTTTGTGCCTGGGCCATGGGTATGTGATCACTTGGGGTTGGCGACCACAATACCTCAAATGCTGGGTGCCCCCGTTGAGCCAGCATCCGGGAACTTGAGCCTGAGCCCCACTAATGGTCTTCTCTTTGTCTCTCCAGGCCTGGTCCAGATCCCTGTGAGCATGTACCAGACTGTGGTGACCAGCCTCGCCCAGGGCAACGGACCAGTGCAGGTGGCCATGGCTCCTGTGACCACCAGGATATCAGACAGCACAGTCACCATGGACGGCCAAGCTGTGGAGGTGGTGACATTGGAACAGTGACATACAGCCATATTATGGCATCGTTTTCTAGTCTACTTCAAAATTTTTTACACGTTTGCAGAGGTGCAATCAAATGGAATTAAGTCTCTCGACTTTGGAAGAAAAGTTTTGTTAACCTTTTTTTTTTAAAAGGAAGAAAGGCAGCGGATTTTGGAATTGCATTTTTTAAAGCACCACTCTTGATTTTCTGGGATTGGTGGAGTAAGAAACTGCGTTGTCAATTTCACTGTCCCAAAAAAGCCAAATTGTGGCAGGACTTCTTTCTGCGGAAATGTGTGTGTATACTTATGTGTGTGTATGTGTGAGTGTGAATATATGTATATGTGTACATATGGACATACACATTTACATAAAGTATATATATACATATATATATATGTATGAAACCCGCATGGAATTATCTGTATGAAATCAAGGTGAGCTGTGGAAACAATAATTCACCCAGTTTAGTGGGTGGTAGGGTACGTGGCCAGACACAGTCACCCAGTTTTTTGTTCATACCAGGGTCATGCGTTGAGCTACTGACAAACTCAGGCGGAGGTGACCATGCCCTTCACCAAAGCTGCCTCCCAGTGGCCACACAGAACTCTCCCTGCTGGACTCACCTGAGGAAAGAGGCTCCAGCATGGGGTGGGTCAGAGATGTGTTTGCAAGGTCCAGGGGCTGCATGGTCTGCCAGCTGAGACGCTCCTCGGGCTGGCCCAGGTGCTGACCTTGCCACAGGCAGATGAATGTCTCGAAAGCTCCCGGGCCTCAGCCTCCCATCTCCTCTCCTTCCCAGGAATCCTTCTTGATCTCATGACTATTAAAATGTTGCTCTGGTTTTAAGGTCAGTCCTGAATTGCTCGTATATATGAACTGAAGGTAACAGAAGTATTAGGGGTTTGAGGAGTGCGTGCGTGTAAGTGTGCTTGTGTGTGTGCGTGCATGGTAGGGGAGAGGATGGGAAGGGGGCTGGAGGGGTTGGAAGGGAAAGGAAGGAAAGGAAAATCTTCCTAGACCAGGATACACCTGTGGGAGCAATTTTCTCTAGCTGTCTGTAGCTTCACAGAGGCGGCGCTGGAACGAACAGGAAGGGGACACCTGGTCTGTGGCCACAGCACCCTGAACGTCCACGATCTCGTGTGATCTTGGAAGCTAAGCTTGGTTGGGCCTGGTCAGTACACGGAAGGGAAGAAGGGACACCTGACCACAGACAACGGCTGAGGGTGTTTGCTGTGTTCCTGGATCAGGCCCTGCTTCAGAAGGGCCTCCTGGAGGCCCGTGTTCCTGGATGCAGCCTGGTGGCCCAGGCTGGGAGCAGCTTGCCTCTTCGGAGGTGTTGACTGACTGGGTGTTCTTGATAACCGTTAACTCTGTCTTTCTCAGCTGCAAGCCCTGAGTCTCCCGTGGCTGAATTCACCTGACTTTTCGACAGGTCAAAGCTCTGCTCCTTGAGTACAGGAACAGCTCCTCCTCCCTCCTCCCAGCTCTCCCCATGTGTGTGATAGTGTATTTAATGTGTTTTTTTAATGCGACATTAAAAGATTCTCCACATCTTGCTCAACCTTTGAGAGAAGTTTCAGATTCTTGTATTTGCTTGTTTTATATAAAACTATCTAATGTTCTTTATATGTTCTTTTCTGTACGTAATGGGGGGCGGGGAGGGAAATTTACATATAAATAATCCTAGTTCTACAATTTGTTATTTTTTTAATTATTATTTTTTATCGTCATTGTGAAGTTATCCAGGGACTTTAAAGTCCATGTTCCTTTGTGGTGAAATAACCTCCAAATAGTTTGAGAAGTTGCCAAGACGAAGAAAAAAGCAAAACCCCAGTAGCAGAGCATGGATTCTGTGTTGTTTCCCCTTCTGTCTTTGACTGCCTCATTCAATAAATAGTTCAAAATGTGGCAACAGGAAGTGGAATTGTTCATCTCTATAGGAGCACTTGGCTTCTTAGGCAAAAGGAACTCCATCTCGGGGCAGCTTGTTCTGCTTTCTAAAATGTAGTCCTACTTGAGATCAGTGGTCTCCGACCTGTGCCGCTCCGACGCTGGGGACCTCCGTAAAGAAGACACTGAAGATTGCCCAGAGCCCCTGCGAGCCTCATCACCAGACCAGCTCTAGTTCATACATTTCATGTATAACTTGTTTTCTTACACTGATGTTCTGGGAGAAAAATCTAATTTAAAAAATCCTAGGCTAGGCGTGGTGGCTCACACCTGTAATCCCAGCACTTTGTGAGGTTAAGGTGAGTGGATCACTTAAGGTTGGGAGTTCCAGACCAGCCTGGCCAACATGGTGAAACCCCGTCTCTACTAAAAATACAAAAATTAGCTGGGCATGGTGGCGGGCGCCTGTAATCCAAGCTACTCAGGAGGCTGAGGCAGGAGAATCGCTTGAACCCAGGAGGCGGAGGTTGCAGTGAGCCGAGATTGCACCACTGCACTCCAGCCTGGGCAACAGAGCGAGATTCCATCTCAAAACAAAAGAAAAAAAAAATGAGGGTAAGTGATGGTGCCTCTCCATCTTGGGAATCACTATTAAAGTGAATTGTCTTTCTCCAAGCACAAGCCTCAAGCCATGAATTGTTCCCCTGCATCCTCACTCCCTGGTTTCTCACACAGCTTACTCTCTTAACGTGGCATCTGTCACCTCTCCAGCTGTCCTCCTGCCCCATCCTTAGGACCTTCCTAGACCCCAGTGGCCTGCACCTCCACCCTTGTGCATACCCTAGCCTCAGCCTGGAATGACCTGCTGCCACCCCCACCACCCCTTTCTTTATATTGTTGGGTGTCTTGGCCGCTTTCCTGGTGATCATGATTAGAATGCTTGGATGGGAAGGCCAAGAAGCCTTTTCCTTGATGTCTGATAATGGTTCCGTGAAGCCAACTGCCTACCTTTCCCCCTTCTTCTTGCACAAATGGCATACCCTCGCCTGTTTTTCACCAGAGAGAATGGACTAGAAAAAGGATTGAATGCAGCCTAATCAACCACACATCCATGCTGTTGACTACCATGAACTAGCTGGGTTGTCTAGAATCCCTGCTGACCAAGGGCCTCTCCAGAGGTGCCTTCTAGCTGCTGTTTGCCTGGCAAGCCTCAGATGCTGCCTTTGCCACAGGCATGTATTGACAACTGGTTTTGGTGGGGCCGATGGAGACCTTCCCTTCCATTCCTGCCTAAGTCACCAACAGGAGCTGCTAACTCCACTGTCTACAGGGACCAGGGAGGTCAAATCAATGAGGGAAGCCGAGGCAATTCCCGGGGGAGAGGAGGGAGTGATGGGGACAGGCAGAGTGGACAGCATCTATCTAAATGGGGCAGCCTGTCCTAGGTGCTGAAGATGGACCCTAATGCCCCATCTTCAAAATTGTCCAGAGAATCTGGGGAATCCAGATTTTTGTATGAAATGTGATTGCAACAAATAAAAAATGTACATACTCAGCAGGCAAAATAAAACACATGTGTAGACCAGACCTGACCTGAGGGTCAGTTGCATTTAACTCTGTGAATGCCTATCATGTGCCAGGTGAATGAAGCGTGGTAGTGGCCTGTGAGACACAAGGAGAGAGGAGGAGACCTCTACATAAACCAAGCGCTGCAGTCCAAGGTGATGAGGCGCCATCTGGACAGAGCACTAGTGCAGAATGAGCTCTGTTACCACGTTTGAGCCCCTTAAAGGTCCTCTGTTAAGTAGTTTATCATCTAGGCTCCACATGAGGATCTGGTGCTCACAAAAACCAGGAGACTGGTCTAAGAATTACTGGCTTTAAGTCTTGCATCTGAGAAGGCCCACTGGTGATACAGGTGACCACTTGGCATTATGCGAACTTGAACAAATTAGCTGAGGAGAATCGGAAGGGCAGAGCAGAGGAGGGGTTCCTTGCCCTGGGCCTCACTCAGGCCCAAGCAAGGCTCTCTCCCACTCTCAGTAATGCCTCCGAAGCTTGAGCTCTGGGCATGGCAGGGTCGTACCAGGTTCATGGTGTTTCCTTTTGGTGTCAGCACCAAAACTCATCAGGGAGGAAACTGGAGCTTCATTATTTGGAGCAGAAGCTACGTGGTGTGAGGGAGTAGAGCCCATGTTTTCCCTCTCACTCCACCTCAGCGGGCTGGCGGCACCTAGGTCATCACCACTGGGGCTTCAGATGCCCCATCCCTGACTCCCACCCGGTCTCTGCTGTTTACTCCCGGAGGCAGCTCTTGGAGATCACTCAGGATGCCGGCGGCAGCATGGAGGAAGAAGTACAATAGAGAGGGGAGGCGGGGCTCCGCGACTGGGCTCCGGCTGAAAGCACTTCAGCGTGGGTTTCCTCTTAGTCCCCAAGCCCCTCTGAATTTGAATTTCTCCCTCCTGAAAACCACTGGGCTGCTACCAAACATTTGTTGAGTATTGGTGGCCTGGAGTGGATAGCGGGGAAAGGAGGAAGAAGGGATAACAGTCATCTGCAGAGGGGAACCAAGGTCCCCTGAGAACCTAGAGCCTCCTTGGGAGGCAGGAATAGGCCTGGGCCCTGAGCCCTGTCAGGGCTCAAGCTTTGCTAGCTTGCTTCTGAGAACTATGGTCTGTCTACACAGTGTATGGTAGCAGTGATAACAGTGAACACTTAGCCCTTACAATATGCCTTGTACTGTATTAAAAGATTTACCTATATATTAACTTATTTAACCTTTACAAAATACTATTATCCCCGTTTTATAGATGAGCAAACTGAAATTCAGAGAGGTTAAGTTAAACAACTTGAGCCCAGTTCACACTGCTGGTACGAGGCAGAGCTAAGATACAAACTTGGGCGGGCAGGCTGGCTGGTGCCAGAATCTGCCTAGAAAAACATGACTTGATGATACGCTTTTTTTTTTTTTTTGAGATGGAGCCTCATCACTCTGTCACCCAGGCTGGATCTCGGCTCACTGCAACCTCTGCCTCCCGAGTTCAAGCAATTCTCCTGCCTCAGCCTCCCTAGTAGCTGGGATTACAGGCACCCACCACACCCAGCTAATTTTTTTGTATTTATAATAGAGATGGGGTTTCACCCTGTTGGCCAGGCTGGTCTTGAACTCCTAACCTCAAGTGATCCACCCGCCCCAGCCTCCCAAAGTGGCTGGGATTACAGGCGTGAGCCACCGCACCCGGCCCGGATGAAATACTTTTCTTGTGACCTGGAATGGATGAAAGTGGAGGGTATAAGAGCATTCAGTTATTTTTTAAGTAGCTTAATTAATATTTGGGAAGTTCCCCCCAAATTTAATGCACTTGGCAAATAAAATTGTTAGTGAAATTTAAGTTTACTGGGTCTCAACTGAAACTTCTGAATTTATCTACCCTTTAAGAAACTTAATACACTTTAGGAGGCCAAGGCAGGTGGATCGCTTGAATCCAGAAGTTTGAGACCAGCCTGGGCAACATGGTGAATGAAACCCCACCTCTACAAAAAATATAAAAATCAGCCTGATTTGGTGGTCCATGCGTATAGTCCCAGCTACTCAGGAGGCTGAGGTGGGAGGTTCACTGGCCCCTAAGAGGTTGAGAGTGCCATGATCATGCCACTGCACTCCAGCCTGGGTTACAGGGCAAGACTCTGTCTCCAAAAAATAGTAAGTTACCGCTATCAATTACTAAATGGCTACTAGCATTTTACTGTGCACAACACCTTACACCCTTATTTCTAATCCTCTTCACAATCCGGTAAGGAGAGACTCCATTTTATGGGGGTGGAAACTGAGACTCGGCATCTTCCCCAAGAACTAAAACTGGAGGGCTGGAATCAAGCCCTGATGTGTCTGTCTGTTCCAGCTCTGCTCTCTGTGCCAACCACTCAGATGACAAAACTACACATCAGGATTATAAAGTAACCTCCACGTGTGTCCTGAGCTTGTTAGACCTGAACAGCCTCCCGTGGCTGGACCTTTTTACCACACACACACAATGCGCGCTTACATGCAGCAGGGCCTCAATACATCTCATAGGATGAGTGAACCTAGTTTTCCAGTGGTTGTTTAATCAGAAAATTCAGAGAACCCAAAACATCTATTCCCACACATTTTCATTGCTCAAAAAAGTCTGGCCAGCACAGTGGCTCACGCCTGTAATCCCAGGACTTTGGGAGACCAGGGCAGGAGGATAGCTTTAGGGCCAGGAGTTCAAGACTAGCCTGGGTGACACAGTGACACCAGTCTCTACAAAAAATAATAATAATAATAATAATAATACATATATATATTAATTTCTGCAAAAATCCAACGTTAAATAATTTTATGTAAAAATAACATTGATTCTATTCTTAAGAAAAATCTGGTTATGTGATACCCTGCCAGGGGTGAAGGATAGTGAAATGTTGATGCTGAACATATTCTTGGTCACTAACAGTTGCATCGTGTTGTCTTCTTTAAAGACCCCAGGGCCCAATGAGAGTGGGAGAACTCAAAAACCCCTGGGTGATCAGGAAACCAAGCCAAAGCTTGGTCCTCCCATAATGGACTTCAATCTGCAAGGGAAGTTAGTCACTCCACATTTGGGCTATGAAAGTTGAAACCCCGGGCTACATGGCTGGCTCATCCCCCAAATGCACTCTGCTCCCTTTCCTACTCAGCAGCTCCTGCCCGGGTTTACCATCCAGATTCTCAAAACCTGAAATTTTAAATTTAGAATTTAGGTATTTTCTTTACCAGGGCTATTTTTATACAGAGCAAGAGCAACGTTTACACCAAATAAATTAACGTATAATTCTGGTATTTACCAAATTAGTTGCAGAAAACAACCATGAAGATACACCCTTCTTCTTTTCTTTTCTTTTTTTTTTTAAAGAAACTAGTGTTTTTTAAGTTAGCCAAAGTTCGGGGTAACTCATCACATAATAGGATTCTCTACCCTGGGCCTCTGGGTACTCATCTGTCCAAAACAGCGGTCAAACGACAAGAACGATGAACACTTCGCGGGCCTGGCTGAGGTCCTTGGGTGCAGGGCGTTCGCGCGGGGCTATGGGGCACGGCCAAGCTGAGAGTCCCTGGCCCGTGGTCTTCCCGTCCATGCCGACGCCCACTCCTCCCGCAGGACTCAGCCAATGCGGGCCACTGGGACTCTGCCCGGTCCTCCAGGCCAGCCTGAACGCCTCGATGCAGGGAAGCGCCTGGGGCCTACCGGGGCTCAACACCTGCCCGACTGTGAGCGCGGAAGCCCGCAGTTGGCCGGGGCGAAGGCGGGCCCTGGTGCACGCGAGCGCAGCGCGAGGTCTCTCAGAGCCAGCGCGCATCCGGAACCCAGAGCCGCCGTCAGGGAACGCACCCGATTGGCCGGCTGAGACCACGTGTCCGCCTGCAGCCCAATCAGCGATAGGAGGACATCCGGACTGCCAGGTCCAGACCGCAGGCGGGGGCCCCTCTCGGGGAAGCGGGCTGGGAAGTGCGACCCCCAAGTGCCAGTGGCCGCCTTTATGGCCCAGGGTGCTGCAGCCGGGTAATGACGGCGCGGGCATCCTCGGCTTCCCACGGGCCGCACTGCCTGTCTAGGTCTGTGGAGGCCTGCCTTAGTAAATTAGGAGTCATTTGGGTAGCTGTGTGCCGTCCCCACCTCCCACCATCCCCAGTAGCCTCAAGAATTTTTTAAATCGTTTTATTGAGATAATTTACATGCCATTAAGTCCATCCGTTTAAAGTGTACCATTGAACGATTTTAGTATATTTACAAAGTTGGACAACCATCACCATAATCTAACTTTGAAATATTTTCATGATTCCAAAAAGCAGGGGTTTTTTACACATTTCCCTACAAAATAACTTGAAGTAAGTTACATAAAAGATATATTCAATAAGGCCGGGCGCGGTGGCTCACGCCTGTAATCCCAGCACTTTGAGAGGCCGAGGCGGGCAGATCACGAGGTCAGAAGATCGAGACCATCCTGGCTAACAGGGTGAAACCCCATCTCTACTAAAAATACAAAAAAATTAGCCGGGCGTGGTGGCGGGCGCCTGTAGTCCCAGCTATTTGGGAGGCTGAGGCAGGAGAATGGCGTGAACTCGGGAGGCAGAGCTTGCAGTGAGCCGAGATCACTCCACTGTACTCCAGCCTGGGTGACAAAGCCAGACTCCGTCTCAAAAAAAAAAAAGATATATACAATAAAGTTGAAAAGCAAATAGAAATGAGGATTCAAAGAGCAACGGGAGCAGGTGACATCTGTCCGCCTGGGGTCAACGTCAGTGGTGCGATGAAGGTGCCCATTTAGCTCTGGTCTTGGCTAAGAGGTTCGAATTACTAGAAGAGGAACAAGACACAATTACTCGAAGGAACAAAGCACTAAGTACTCTTTTTTTAAGTTTTTAAGGGAACGCCAAGTTATTTTATATTCAGCATCTTTCACAACATTTTTATAGCCAAAGAAATAGCTTTATTTTCTTAGACCTTAACACCTCAATTTCAATTTTGAAAGTTTTCTGAGAGGGGCCAAACTCATGTGGCATTTCAGTATTTACAGAGCATTAAGGAAAGGATGGAGGGGAGACGGGTATGGTGAACTGGCCATCTGAAATGGCTGCTTGAGCAAGGAATGGTGTGCAACTTTTTCCATTTCCTGGGATGGGTGATCGGAGCCACAACTGTGGACAGAGTTATCCCCCATATTGGAACTCCACATTCTCAAGAGAACCGCCAACCAAAGGAGCACAAGGATACAACGTGCCCAGCTACCCCTGGCCACCACCCCAATGGTCCCCACAACGGGCGGTCTGAGATCTGCAGAGATGGGTGGAGCTATTAGGGTCACGGGTCTGGGGAAAGTACTTAAGGATTTCTGCCTTCCCTTTCCCATCCTCCCTTCTTGCCAACCCCTCTACCCCCCGCCACACACACACACCCACGCCCTGCTTCTGGAGGATCTGGACCATGAACAGAGAAGGGAAGTGTCCACAGGCACACCACATACCCAACACCCAGCTCCTGCCTCCCCTCAGGAAAAGGGCAGCAAATGTACTTGAACTCAAGTTTGAGACTGAAGCTTGAAAGTGATGGGCTGAATGATGCTTACAGAGATACAGAATTCACCCAAAATGTCATTAAGGAGCTAGAAGGGGCCGGGCACAGTGGCTGACGCCTGTAATCCTAGCACTTTGGGAGACCAAGGCAGGCGGATCACTACTCAGGAAGCTGAGACAGGAGAATCATTTGAACCTGGGAGGCAGAGGTTGTAGTGAGTTGAGATCATGCCACTGCACTCCAGCCTGGGCGACAGAGTGAGACTCCATCTCAAAAAACAAAAAAAAAAGGAGCTAGAAGGGAAAGTCAACAGAACAAGGTCAAACAAGGTCAAGGCAGTGACCACAGAAAATAAAACCATGTTGTGTCCAGATCCACCAAATCAAGATACCTGATGCCTTTGGTTCCATGAACAGAAGACACCTCAGTCAGTCGGTGACAATGGAAGGTTCCATTTCCACCCAACCCTAAGAGACACAAATCCGTTTTCATAAAAGTATGAGCCCCACCCTGCCCCAAGGATATGGGGGATGGGCACCTCTGCCTGTGGCTCACCTCCCCTGACAAGCTCCAGTGGGCGCTGTGCTTCCTCTTCAATGGGAGGCTTGTTCAGGAAATCCAGTTCACTCCATTATTGCAAACAACTCATCCATCTCCAGGAAAAGTTGAAACTGGCGGTTTTAGCATCTTATGATGGAGCCTTCTCTGCCACTCCAAGGCCTGCTGCCTCCTTTTCCAGTAGGCTTCTCACCCCAGGAAACCCCAGTGAAGCCAGTGCAATGAGAGGCCTCAATCCCTAGAAGGTTGGGGTCATGCCTGGGCCAACACGTGTAGCAGAGCTTGGAGAATCCTCTCTGCAGGACTTGCCCACCTCCCACTACAGGGACTGACTTTTCAGCTTCTGCTCTCTGAGAAAAGACACGTCCACTGTGAATGCAAAACTCTTCATGTTCAGTTTTCTCATCACAGCATTTATACTTTTTTGTTGTTGTTGTTGTTGTTGAGACGGAGTCTTGCTCTGTCTCCCAGGCTGGAGTGCAGTGGCTGGATCTCAGCTCACTGCAAGCTCCGCCTCCCGGGTTTACGCCATTCTCCTGCCTCAGCCTCCCAAGTAGCTGGGACTACAGGCACCCACCACCTCGCCCGGCTAGTTTTTTGTATTTTTTTAGTAGAGACGGGATTTCACTGTGTTAGCCAGGATGGTCTCCATTTCCTGACCTCGTGATCCGCCCGTCTCGGCCTCCCAAAGTGCTGGGATTACAGGCTTGAGCCACCGCACTTTTTTTTTCTTTTAAGATGAAGTCTCGCTTTATTGCCCAGGCTGGAGTGCAGCATGTGATCTCGGCTCACTCCAAGCTCCACCTCACGGGTTCCAGTGATTCTTCTGCCTCAGCCCCTGAGTAGCTGGGAGTGCAGGCATGCGCCACCATGCCCAGCTAATTTTTGTATTTTTAGTAGAGATGGGGTTTCACCATATTGGCCAGGCTGGTCTCGAACTCCTGACTTTGTGATCCACCCGCCTCAGCCTCCCAACTGTATACATTTTTAAATGCCTAGATTATGGCTGGGAAATTTAGGGAGTTGTGAGAGGCCCCAACTTGGGTGAGGAACCAGCCTCGACATAAACAGGATTGTCATGCTGACAGGGCATCTGATCTGATCTGGTCCCCACCTGAGGCTGGCATCCCACCCTAGCACCTTTGCTTGGCCATCTCCAGAGATGGAGGGTTCAGACCCGAGGCCCTCAGTGGCGCAGGCGGAAGCTGTGTGTGATGTACAGAACGTGCCTGTCTGGGGTCTGCCACTGCCCCTGCTTCTGCTCTCTTAAGTCACCAAGAACTAGAATTCCATCAACTACTTGAAAATAGCCTCACATTCCCACCCAAATCTTTCATAGCTAAAATCTCCAGTTTCCATTTTGCTGGAGATGGGTGAGTTGTTTCCAGAAATGGAATGAACTGGATTTCCTGAGTGGCCCCCAGTGAAAACCAAAAATCCTGGGTCTTACGTGTTTTGAAATGTCTTCCAGTGCACAGCAATACAGCGAGTAAGCCACAGAATGGCCCTGGGTAGCCAGACCGCCCCGGTCTGGTCCAGCTCACACCACAGCACCGGTGCCCTCCAAACTGAGCCCAGACTGAGGGGCAACGTCAAGGCCTTCACAACCTTCATCTCTCATGATTCTCCTCTGGGAATCTGCTGCCGTAACTTGGCTGCAGCCTGTCCTTCCAGGCACCATGCTTTGCCCCATACTCCTCCCCCTGGGGCCTGCTGTTTCCCCCTTCTCTCTCCACTCAGGCTCAATGTAGGTGCTCCCTCCACTCAGAGCCCATGCACCACCCCAGCCCTGGAGGCCACGCCTTTCCCCAGCCCCAGCACCTCTTCCTGTCTGTACCACGCACACCCGCCCTATCCACACTGCCCAGTGGGGCTTGTAACTGTGCCCGGCCCAGCACCCTCGTTGAGCTGTGTGTACCAGGAGGACAGGCCCATCAACATTGGGTGCCATGCCTCCTGTAGGAAGCCCGGCCCTTTGCTGTTAGTGTTTAACAAGAATATTGGTGGGGGCCAGGCACAGTGACTCACACCTGTAACGCAAGCACTTTGGGAGGCCAAGGCGGGAGGATTATTTGAGGCCATGAATTCGAGACTAGCCTGGCCAACCTGGCAAAATCCCATCTCTACTAAAAATACAAAACTTAACCAGGCCTGGTGGCAGGCGCCTATAATCCCAGCTACTTGGGAGGCTAAGGCAGGAGAATGGGAGGCTTGAACCCAGGAGGTAGAGTTTGCAGTGAGTCAAGGTCAAGCCACCACACTCCAGCCTGGGCAAAAGAGCAACATTCTGTCTCAGAAAGAAAACGAAAAAGGAAAAAAAGATCAGATGAGTTCAGCCCTAACAGCCTGCCTCTTCCCCTGTAGGAATGTTGGACGCTGCTAAAAAATATATATATATATGTAGTCTTAATGCAGCCATTTTCTTTCTGCTGGAAAGCTGGTCTTTGTGGGAGACTCTCACGTGTGGTTTTGATGGTACTTTGCGCACACTTACTCTGTGCTCCAAAAGGTGCCCAGGCTCCAGCTGCCTGACCTGGAAGAGCTGCCTTGTGGAGCCATCTGTGCGCCCTGGTCAGAGCCAGGCAGCCTTTCCTATGACCTCAGGGGGCCCATGGGCTACCCATGCACGAGCGTCCCTTCCACTGCGGGAACTGAGACTCTGGGGGGCGACCAGACTTTCGGAGGTGCTTGAGGTCAGAGGTTACGCAGAGTGTGGAAGTCAGAATGCATCACCCAGGTCTGTGGAATTCCACTGCCTCTCTGCCATACCAGGCCGGCACCATACCAGGCCGAGGCCAGCCCTGGGCATGAAAGTGTGAGTGAGATGCAGCCTGGCCTCAAAGAGCTTCCAGTTGATGGGTGAAGCTGGCCCACTAACATCAACCCTCACCCCTAGCCCTGTGGTTTTGGCACCGGCAGCCTGGGAAGGTGTGAACAGGGCATTTGAGAGATGCTGCCTGACCAGCTTCAAAGGGAGGAGGAGCTGGCAGGGAGGGCAGGCTGCATGAGGAAGGTGAAATAATTTCTTCCTGGCGAGCAGGAAGACAGGTGTCGGGGGGGAGCGGGAGGGTAGTTTGCATGGCAAGGCTGGGTCATACCAGGCCCCATAAACCAGGTAAGGCGCTTGGGCTTATCCCAAGAGGGTGGGGATACTGTGGTCAGATTAGCTCAGAGGACGGTCAGTGGAGCAGGGCAGGACAGAGATGGGGAGGCGGCAGTGGTGATGGCAGCTGGGACATTCCATTCCGTGGGGGCCATCCCACTGGTCAGTCCTGCCTTCCCACGACCCTGCTTCTAGCTCTGCCACCCCCAGCAACCATGTCTCCTAGGGAAAGGCAGAAGTCTCTGCAGGGGCTAAAGGTACACCAAGGAGAAGGTCAGGGTCCACTGGCCACAGTGCAGCCCCTCCCCTGGCTGTGTGGCATGGGGCCTGCAGCCTCTGGGAGCAGCTGCCAGGGCCCGAGTTCCCTGCTCCACCAGTCACCTTGGCTGAAGACTTCGTTGTCCTGATCCTGTTTGCTCATCTGTGCTCTGCCTGTGGTTGTGAGGATTCACTGAAATCATGAAAATGTAGCACAGTCCGTGCTCAAAGATCAGTAGCTTTACTATGACTCAATTTGCCCAAAGCCCCCGATTTCTTCTTCAGCGCCCACCCTGCTGAGGCCACATAATAATTCTATTCCTGTCAGCATGGAGCACCAGCAGCTGCACCAGCCGAATGAGGCTATGTGGGTGGGGGGACAACGATGACAGACTCCTCCACGCCGGCTTGGACTGTAAAACACATTCTAATCACTACCTTTCCTCCATGCTTAGCACTTATCAGTAGCACTTGGGCACTGCGATTACACTGCTGTTGTTGATCACTACACTAAGCCGTTCAGCCCACATCTCCTGGTTTTGTTATTTACAAGCTTAAGAACAGAGAGCAGAGCCATTTTGGGCCCTGGACTCCAGCAGACCCCCACTCACCTTCCTGGCCATGTATCCAAGGTCCTTCTCCCATGGCGCCTGCTGCCTCTGCCATCGCGGACCTAATGGCGGAGTCCAACCCCTCCTTTCATGCTGCACACAGCCGCAAGAGCCATCCTGCCAGAACACACATCTGATCACACCCCCTCTGCCTGTGTGGCTCCCGGGGTCCGTAGGTTCGGGAACAAATGCAGCCTTAAGAGGGCCAGCCTTTCAGCCCAGCATGGACCCCGGGAAATCTGTGTGCTCTCCAACAGGAGTCTCCTCCTCTCCCTGAGGGTCACTCATCTTCCAGGACTCCCCACCCCTCCCTGTGTCCCAGCAGGTGCCATGTGGCCCTGGCTCAGGGCAGCCTTCTTCATGCCCTGCACAGCCAGCCTGTTTACACAGCGTCCACGCGTGCCCACAGCATATAACATGCATGGTGCAGCCTGTGGGAGGACAGTTCCCTTCTCTTTCTGTCTCAACAGCTGCGGGCTCAGACCTTCCCTACTAGGCCTGTGTCTTCCCAAAAGAGCGCAGTGAGCGTGTTGAGCTGGTCAAGCCTGGAGCCACCAGACGGACGTCTGCCCGCCCTGTCCCGTCACAGGGGCTGGTGGGTCATGGAACCACACATGACCCTCTGAGGGCAGGTGAAGGGAAAGGAGGGCTGATGGGGGCTGATAAGAGGGGTTTGGGGGATGGGGAGCACCAGAGAAGGAAGGCTGGCAGACCGAGGGCTGGGGAGCAGGGGACAGGCCTTCACATTTGCGTTGGCACCATTCACCGCAGGTCAGGTCACACTCACACACACACTTACACCTGCACCCACACCCTCTCAACCACACGTGCAGCTCCCACGCTGGCTCCTGAGCCACCTGCAGACACAGGAAAGGCTCCAGGGCCGGGCTTCCCCAGCAATTCTGCCCACCAAGCCCAACTCTCTGGGAACTGCCACTCATTCCGGTCCCATCACCTCGTGGCCGGGCTCAGGGGAGCTCCCACTGCAAACACAGGCTCTGGGAAGGTGAGTGGAGGCTTTGTCACAGGCTCTGAGGCATCAGGAGCCCATCCATGAAGTGGAGAGCTGGAGGCACAGAGGTCCAGCCCATGGGCCACCTGCACCCCAGGGGGCCAGTCCTGCATTTACTCAAGTGACTTGTACACTCTCCTCCCGCACATCTCTGGAGGCTCATCCCATCTGGCCCTCCATGGCCTCAGAAGGATCGCCGGATGTCCGTGATGCACGGCGTGCCCTCCCTGCCCTCATCCTTCCAGTCAGCAGCCCAGGAAGGAAGCACTCTTGGTGATCTGTGGAAGGTTAGGAGACCCTCCCTCAGGGCCCCAGAGCCCACCCTGAACAAGGCCTTTCAGGGGAGGAGGTGAGAAGGTTTACCACCCAGAGGAGCCAGGTCAGAGCCCTGAAACCAAACATCCCCCAGCTCCCTCACTCCCCAATTCAGACTCAAGGGCCATAGCCTGGAGCAGAGCTGGACCCCAGCTCCTCTTGGCAGCACCACCTGAGGGCCAGAGAACAGCTTCCCAGCTGACTTGAGGACCTGTGACCTCAGGGGGATGCAGGGAAACACCAAGTGCCACTTCCAGCTGCACCTGCCCTCTGCCACTACCCAGCAGTCCTGGGACCCGAGTCCCCTCCTTCCTCGCAGAGCAGCAGGTCCAGCATGGCCGGCCCTTCCCTAGGCAGCTGTTCACAGGGTGCCGGCTGAGCCCTCGCCCCGTAGTTGGCAAGTCTAGAACCACCGGATCCCATTACCTCACCAGTGTGAGTTCTACCATTGCCAAAAACAGGGGGAGGCAAGCAGCTGTGGGACCAGGGAGCTGGGGAGGCCTCGGTCTGTGCTGAGGAAAAGACAGAGACAGTTAGGATGGCCCAGGCAGGGCCAGGGCAGAGCACCCATCCCCACAGCTGTGACAAGGTCCTTCCTGCAGGGTCGCCTTGCTGTGGAGGCCAAACCCCACAGTCCCCCTGCCTGCTGGTCCCGGTCCCTCCTCAGCCCCCTCTTCTCCCTTCCCCTCATGTTTGTAACCTGCAGTCCCTGTGAGCAGGCATGGCCAGACATCATCCCTACAGCAGCAACCAGGATCCAACCCAGGCCCCAGCTGTGGTCACCACTCCCAGGGGAACCCGAGGGCACCTCCACTCCCAGCACCTGACTGCAGGGACTCTGGGAACCAGCACAAGCCAGGCCAGAGAGCCCTGCCCCCGGACACTGGGGAAGAGACGGCTAATGTGGGCTGGGTTTTGCTATTTACTAAGCCCATGTAACCGCCCCAATTAATCCCAGGAGATGCTCCCAAGCCATTCCCCAGAGCCTAAAGCTCACAGGCTGCCCACCCCAAAGGGAGAGAGGGGAGGTGCTGCACAAAACATTCCTCCTCCCTATCAAGTCCAAGGGAGGAAGAGCATTCCATTGCCAAGGCCTCCTCTCTAAAAGCAGTGGACAAACAATGGGGCCTGGACCTTCTACCCAGGAATGGGCCAAGCTAAAACCAACCAAATACCTCCCCATCCAGAGGGCAGTCTCCTGACCACAAAACCCACTGCACACAGCCAGCTGCCCATGCACACCCAGACCCTTTGAGGGCTGGCTGTGATCTGATTCTTGGAGTGGCATTTCCCCAGACCACCAGTCGCTTACCCAAGGACAGCACACTTCTGTGTTCCCACTTCCCCTGATGAGGCCAGGTCCTTTCCCAAGGGGTGCTGAAGCCCCCTGAAGTCATCTCAAGTCTTTAGTAAGGGTGCAGGCTGCCTGCCCCCACCCTGCACCCCCATGCCTCCCCTGCAACCTGGAAGGAACTCTTTGCCCTCAAGCCTCCTGGGCAGTATGAGCCCACCATAAGCAGGCTCATTCCCAAATAAGCCCCAGCTGGGGGAGCAGCTGACTTGGCAGTACCACCGAGATGCTGGCGCCGTCCTTTGCATCCTCCCTGCCCTTTAGGGTGGAGTGAGATGGGATGATGGCTTAAGATGCAAACAGATTCAGGCCATCCCCAGGGCCAAGTCCAGGACCTCAGTGGCACCCAAACCGACCAGCAGCCTAGACTTGGGTGTTGGGGAGGACACCTGTGTCCCGAAAGGAGAGGCCTGGTGGGGAAGGTTTGGCCTCTGAGCAGAGGCACGACCCTGGAAGCCTCTCTGAGGGTGGGAAGGCCTGCTTTGGGACATCAGCAGCACTGGACTCTCTTGATCTCATGGAGCCCCAAGCCTGGGACTTGGTGAGGAGGCCACTCCCACCCTCCTCCAGTGTTGTGTGTGGGGGGTCCTGTCCTCCTCCCCACCCGGCTGTGGCCGCACCAGTCGGGCTCCATCGGCAGCCTGGGGCTGCGGGCGATCAATGGGGCCGGATCACATTTCGACCCGCCTGAGGCCAGGCAGAGACTGGGATAATGGCCTGGATTGAATAAGCAAATGGAGTGGTGGGGGAGGGCTGGGAGTCTGGAAAACCCACTCACTTAGCCTTTCAGGGAGCCGCCCCTCCTGCGGCTCCACACACTCAGACCAAGCAAGATGCTCAACATGGGGGACGCCCTAAACCCGGGCACCTGGGAGCTGATGCTTTTGACAAACAGAAAAACAAAGCAAAAAGTGCTTCTCAGTGACCTTCCCACTCCGGCAAGAAAGGCTTTCGCTGCAGCAGGACAGCGTTCCTGACTGACACTGGACACCATTGGACAGATCATGGACAGAACCTTTTGCCAATCTCACAGACCTTCTGGAAACCACACAAGGGAGCATCCAGGACCTGTTCTGCAGGGTGGGGAGATGAAGAGGGGCCTCTCCTATCCTAAGTGCCCCCAGCATGGGTGGTGGGAAATTGGATCTTTGGGGAGGAGGGCCAGCTGCGGTGGCCCCCACTCTCTGGGATAGTCACTGTTTTGGGTGAACTCACCACCCAGGCCTGGCCCGGATCTAGGTAAATTAGGAGAACTAGAAATTAGCTTTGGCTGAGGTCCTCCTGGAGCAGGAACCCCAGAGCAGCCGGGCCTGACTCCCGGCAGAGGCATGCCCCCACACCAGTGCCTGCACTCCGAGCTCAGCAAAGGTGCCCACCTGGGCAGGTGTGAGGGGGTAGAGCCCAGCTGCAGGCCACCCAGGGGCTGAGGGCAGCTTCTGTCATCTGGCCTTCCCTGCTAGGCAGGAAGGAGCAGAACCCTGGCCAGACACTTCAGAGGCTCCAGGGACAAGCTCTAGAACCGGTCACTGCCAGGGGCCTTCCAACCCCACTTGCTGGATCTCTGTGCCCACCCCACCTCCAGGGCTCATTCTCCCTCAGGCCAGGAACTCCCTTCTTTCCTATCCCATGGGACCTGTAGCAGGGCGCCCTAAGGAAGCCCCCGGGGTAGAGAGCTGGAGCAGAGACAGGGTGGGGCACAGGTCAGCCAGGTTCTGAGGGGCAGAGGGAGAGCTAGGGCCATCAGAAGGGAGACCCAGCTATAGGGACACCGCACCAGGACAGAAGTCCCCTTCTATCCTGAAATAAACAAGCCCCTCCTTTTTTCTGCAGGGGCTTGGAAAGCTTCTACAGAGAAACCAGGGACCACACCCCAGAGGGAATTTATTGGGGGCTCCTCCCTGTTTGGTGATAGCAAACTGGCAAGAAAAAAAAAATGGCCCAACCCACCCAAGGCAGTCCCCAGGGCACCCAGGCAGGCAGCATTGGTCTCCATGTTCCTGCTGCTCAGTCAATTGGACCCGTCATCCTCCAGCTGCCAGCTTCAACCGCACACATCCCCCACCCTGGCACTCCCTGGCTCAGACACCTAAAATGACTCTCACTGATCTGGGCTAAGTCCACCAGCCCTTGCCTGAGGTTCCCTGGGGAGAAGCAGCCCCATCAGGGGCTGGCCCAGTGACCTAGGGAAGGACAGCTCCCAGCTGGTCAGTATCCCAAGTCGGCCACTGGCCTCCTGCTTGATAGCTGACCACCAGGTTTTACATGAGGTGAGCCTGGCTGGCCGGGCTCTCCCCAGCTTTGACAGACTAGGTCCAGGCCTCCCAGCCTCAGTCTCTGCCATCTGGGGCATCCTTGGGAGCCCAGGCCCGAGGATTCAGAGCTGAGACAACTCCAGGCCCTGGGTGCCTCCATGGAAGGTGTGGCTGGTGGCAGAAGAGCCACAGTGACCCAGCTCTACCACTCACCAACCTCTTCAGCCTCTCCTCTCCTCTCAAAGCCTCAGGTTCCCCATATATGAGATAACTATTTTAAAAAATTACAAGCCCCACAGGGCTGAGGTGGAAACTGTTGGGATTACATATGTAATGTCACCTGACACCCAGATGGACAGCATAGGCCAGTTAGTCATAGCCCAGATCCAGGGACCCAGGAAACTACATTACCAGGGTGTGGTGTGTGAAGGGGAACATTGGCCTCTGCTTCAGAACCTTCCAGGGGCAGGTCTGAAACATGCCCTCCGACTCCGAGCCCCACTAAGTGTCCTCCTCCTCTTGGAGCTGTTCAGAGATGACCCACTCCACAGCAGGCTCCAGCTCCAGGGATGGTAGCCCCCCCACCCCCGCCGGAAACACCCAGGCTGACCTCAAGGGCACCCCACCTGCCTGGAGGTGGCCCCCTTCAGAACCTGTAGCGGAAGGCCAGGCCCTGTGCTGCCAGCCAAGGTCTCACCCCAAGTATGCACTGTGAGCCTGGCTGGGCCTTTCCAACCCAAAGCACCATTCAGGATGGCCCTACAGATGGTTTCAGACTCCCCCACCTCTGCCCTGGGCGGCCCCATCTGCTGGCCCAGCTCAGGTTGCTGGGCTCCCAGCTCCACTGTGGCCCCAGGCAGTGTAAGGCGATCTGGCTGCCCACCAGCGCTGGGCCCTCACACAGCAGTTGAGCCAGATGGGCTGGGGAGGCGGTGAGGAGGCCTTGAGGAGGAGCAGACTGGGGCCCCGACACAAGGATGGAGGGGAGGCGGACACAGCTGCAGGTCCTGCTTTTCCCATATTGGCACTGCACATGATTGCTCAGAGCGGAGAGACACAAGCAAAAATGTGCTAGTGCCAAAATCGGCCAAGCAGATGGCACTGGTGTGGGCTCTCTGGGGACACACTGGACGAGGGGCCTGCACCCTTGGAAGCAGCCTGTTTCTGATGTCTAGGAGCACTCAAGGCAGAAGTGGGTAAGGTGCTCCAGAGGCCCTCGTGGATCTGTCTCTGCTCTGTTTATGGCCCTTCGGTAATTCACTGACCGAGACTGTTCACAGTGAATTCTACCAGTGCCATACACAGAACAGGAGTCACGTTCTGCGGCCTGCCGACCCTGCGGAGACACCAGTGGCCCACAATGTCCGTTCCCTGCTCCCAGCCTGCCCACCCCCTTGGGGGTTCCCCAGCAGGCCCTCAGCAGCAGCTGCTACGGTCTCCACCCCCCACCCCGCCCACCTTTTCACAAGCTCCACATGCCCCATCAGCCCAAGATGACCTTCAAGGACACAGGGACAGTAGGGGAGAGGCGCTGACCTTCTGGCCTTGCAGAGGGTAGAGGGAGAAGACCACACCAAGGTGTCTCCTGTCTCCATCTGAAGGCCTACATCCCTCCACATCATCCAGGCTACCCCTCCAGGCTGGGAGGGAGTGGGTCAGGACCATCCATCTCCTTGCCAGAGTAACTCTGGCTCAGAGAGGCAAGCAGCTGGCCAGAGCCTCCTCTCTACCCAACCAGCCCAGGGGCAGTGACCAGCAGGACATCCAAGATGCCTCTCGTAGCCTCTGAGCCCAGACACCAGCAGCCCAGGCTCCTAGGCGCTTTGGTCTCCATTATCCCCCACCCTCCAGCCTGCCCTGTGGCAGAAACAGAGCCCTGGGGAACAAACCAAATCTGCTGCTCACCCCCACTCCCGTCCCAAACCAGACCAGACTGGGCCAGACCGTGAACCGCCCAGGCTGCGCATCTCTGCTGCTGGCCTAGGATCAAGGCAGGAAAAGGCCAGGAAAGGAGAGCAGAAGGGAAGTCCTGCATCCACAGAGGTGGCTCAGAGGGAGCCGGAGGCACGGATGCACTCTAGCAAGGGAGTGGCTCCTGGCTGGCTCTGGAGTGACTGCAGAGGAAAGTGGAGGCTCAGGAGCAAGGGAGGGGCTGGGAAGGTTGCATCAGTGGTTGCCAGAGCAGCTGCCTAGAGAGAAGTCGCTGTGGAGGCCCTGCCTCTGGTGCCACAGGCCCTGGGGAAGGACGAGAAGAAGGGAGAGGGTGGAAGGGAGGGTCTCCAGGGAGCTAGCACCCAGGGGAGGCAGGCTAGGGCCTCCGCAGAGTGGTCACTAGAATCTCAGCCTACTCCAGGTCAGCTGTTGCCCAGAAGGCAGGGTGGCTAGAAAACATCCTGGAAGGGTCAGAGCAAGTGCCCTGGCCCAGAAACTATGCAGCCCTCTTGGCGCTGCTACCCTCAGGAACCACCTCCTGCAGAACTCAGAGCTCTATCTGGGTACCTTGGCCAAAGCCATCCGCTCTCCTCTAGACACTGCTTAATGCCCCACCCTTCCTGTTCCCAAGGACTCTTTGTCCTGTTTCCACACACCCCCACTACAGGGCTCTGCTCTTCTAGCCGGTCCACCTCCCCAGAGGACAATACAGCTTGATGAGGTCGTGATCTCGGGAAGTCACTCCTCAGCCTTCTGCCTCAGTCTCCCCCAGTCTCCCCTACTACAGTTTTCTGAACTCTATAAGGAAGACAGACCAGACTTCCCAGCCTTGGGGTGGGGAGGGGAATGGGGTGATGGCAGGGGGTTACCAAAGGGTATGAGGTGGGTAGTTATCAACATTGCTTAGGGTGTAGCCATAGGCATCACCCAAGGAGCCTGTTGAAATGTAGATTCTTGAGCCTACCTGGAAATCTGCATTTTAATAGCACCCTGACAGTTCAGCATGGGATGGGGGTAGGAAGGATCTACTGAGAAATCTTTTCCAAGAAGTCTCACCCCAGGATAATTAAACAGAATGCAGAATTCTTCTTTCTTCTGGCTGGGCGCGGTGGCTCACACCTGTAATCCCAGGGCACTTTGGGAGATGGGTTGATCGCCTGAGGTTGGAAGTTTGAGACCAGCCTGGCCAGCAGGATGAAACCCCGTCTCTACTAAAAATACAAAAATTAGCCAGGTGTGGTGGCAAGCGCTGGAAGCTGAGGCAGGAGAATCACTTGAACCCAGAGGTGGAGGTTGCAGTGAGCCGAGATTGCGCCATTGCACTCCAGCCTGGGCAACAACAGAGCAAGATTCTGTCTCAAAAAAAAAAAAAGAATTCTTTATTCTTCTTTTGGGGGCAGCCAGGGATGGAGAGAGGCAGGTGTTAGGGAAGGGGAACACGCAGCACCTTGCAACCAAGGAGCCACAGAGGCCTCAGAGCTGGAGAAGAGAGGATGGAGCCAGGGATTCTGCTCTCCCCAGCCCAGGAAGGAATAAAAGGAACCCTAGGTAGAGGAGAGAGCCCTGTAACAAAGCAGCAAAACACTACGCTCCTTCTAATTGTGGCATCTCTGTGGAACTCTTTGGTCCGTTTTCCTCATCTTTGTAACTAACATAGGATGGAATACAGGGAGCAGCTCACAAAGCCAAATCCCCTTCCAGCTGACAGTTCTAGTCCGCTGGGTCAGGCTCCTCCCCTGCGCCTGCCTCGCCCCTCCTAACCCAAATGCGACAGGAAGCCCAAGTGCCGCAGTGCCTGGGGGATGCCACGCCTGCTGGGGCCTCTCTATCCCAGTGGAGGCAGGCTGGGGCTTGGGCCCTAGGAAAGCAAGATCTCCCAGATCTCATGAAAAGGGGGTGAAAGGAGCTCTCCGACATCAGCAGCAGAATCCCCACTCGGAATCTCAAAAGGGAAAACAGAGGCCTATGGTTTGGGGCAAGTCAGCATAGCTGCCTCTTCTGCCCTCCCTGCAGGACACAGCCCTGACCTTGAGATCAAACGCACAGAAATCTGCTTCTGGAATGGGAAGATGAAGACAGGGTCTCCCACACCCGCTGGGCATCAGTGCCTGGCAATGGAAGAGGACCAAAAGAGAGGCAACCTGCAGGCCAGGCTGGGCAGCCAGGGACTCACAGGGTGTGGGGGTCCTACAAATCCTAGGAGGTCTCTGCTAAGCGCCCCCTCCCACCTTCGGTTGCTCTCAGCCTCACTCTCCGGAACTCTACCTGGGCCTTCTTAAAACTCTTTCCCCTAGGGGTGTCCCTCCCTGGGCACTGGTGCCCAATGCAAAGGGCAGGCCCCCAATCCCTTCCATTTTTAGAGGTGAGTGTTGCAGGACTCTGGGCTGTGGGTACTCCGGGGTCCTTTGACATCTCATAGCCCACCCCTCGACCCCCGCTCTCCTCTCGACCTCTACACAACGAATCTGGAGTCCAGGGTCCCAGCCGCGTCACCCACAACCGGCCTGGTCCTGATCCCTCCAGTCTCTATCAAATGCCCCTGAGGTCCCAGGGGCTAGGGGCTGCTGGGGCCCTTGAACGGGCATACCCTGGACGCTGCGCCTGCCGCCCTGTGTCCCCATGGGTGCCAGGAGAGGGGCCCAGAGCTGCTTTCCCCGAAGCCCAGGCCTCCACAGACCCATTAAACACTCAGGGGTCTGGGGTGCGGGGCTCACTCCAAGAGCCACTGGGCCTCGGTAGGAGAAAACGAATAAACGAAATCCTCACAAGTGAGGCCGGCATCCTGGAATTTTCTCTTCTTTGCGTAAGGCCGACTCCAGAGGTCCCGCTAACTCCCCCGCAGGAGCATGAAGGGGCGACCGTGAGCGGTAAAGAAATGAGCAGTGGTGGAGGTTGCTGCGCCGCTCCAAGCCCAGGTCCGAACCGAGAGCCGCGCAGGAAATGTGGGGGTCGAGGCTGAGAGCTGGGCTTGGGGCAGGTTCCTTTGCGTTGGCTCGGGCCACGATGAGGCCACCAGGACAGATTTCTCCGAAGGCTCGGCCTCGGATCAGAGATCCGCCGACTCGGTGCCCATCGGTCGGGCTCACTGGGTGACAGGCGGAGGGTGATGCGCACCGGTAGAGCTGAGTGACCCGGCCCGAGAATCCGCCACCTGGCTCGCAGGATTTTCGCCCTCAGAAGCTTTGTGAAGACGGGCGCAAACCTGGGAGGTGCCGCCGCATCTCGCCTGTGGGGGTGGGGAGGTCGATTAGGGCACCGCCCGCCCTCGGCCCTAATCGCTCTGAGCCGGCCTCAGTGCCCCTGCCCCCAGCGGGTATACACGGTGTCAGGGAGCCGGGGCTGGAAGAGCAAACGAATGGCTCAGCCTGCAGGGCTCCGCGGAATCGGGCGACCCCTGACCCCGAGTGACACCCTCACTGCCCATAGTCCTAGGACGCGCTGACCGGTGAGGCGCCTGACGCACGCCGTCCAGCCGCCGATCTTGGGGAAGGGGTGGGAGCCCAGGTGCCGCTAGCACTATTAACAGGAATAGGGCAGGCACGGGCGGGGACGGTGTCTTATTCGCGTGCGTCCGGGTTCCCGGGATGAGTGGCCGTGAAGTGGAGGCGCGCGGGAGGTCTGAAAGCCGCTTTCCCCCAGAGACTGGGCGGGGCGGCTCTGGGCCACGGAAGCAGCCTCGAACCTGCCGCGCAGCCCTGACAAGGCGCTGGTGGAGCCAGCTCCGGGGCCCCGACGCTCTCCGCAGCCCCTTCCCAGCCTGGCACTTCCGCCTGGGCCCACTAGAGAGGCGAAACGCCGGCCCGACCCCAGCCAAACTCCTCGTGGGGAGGCGCTCGGGTAGGAACCTCGCAAACACCCGCCGCACTGGGATCGCGACCGCCCCCGCGCCCGCCCTCGCCCCCGCCCGGGAACAGCGCTGGGCGCTGGGCAGACGCCACTGAGAGACCCGGGACCCAGACGCCCCGTGGGCGCCTCCACCTGAAGGCGCGGGAGAGCGAGTCGGCACTGCCGCGTAGTCCCCGAAGGCCAGCCGCTCCGGGACGCCCGCCCTGCACCCGGGTTCTAGTGCGGCCGGCCCCGGGCGCCCGCCTCCGCCTCCTCTCCTGAGCCCCGCTCTGGCTCCGCCCGGCCCCCCCCCCCACCGCCCCAGACACTCACCTGCGCCGGCTCCAGGCTGGGCGTACCGTCGCCTCCCAGCTCCGCGCGGAGTCCACACCAGAGAAGTCAGGCAAAAAGGGCCCGGGTTCGGAAAGGGCCGCATGGACCGAACCTGAAGCGCGCCCGGCCCGGGCCAAAACCTCCGCTGCCCCGCAAGAGGGGGCGGCGCCCGAGCGCGGAGCCCAGCGGGGGAACAAAGGGGAGCCGGGACCCGGCCGCGCGCTTCCTGGGTGTCGGGTGACAGGTCTGCAGGGGAAGGCCCCAGCCGGGCCACCTGAAGAGGAGCCGACTCCGCGCGGCAGGAGGGGTTGGGCCAGAGGGGTACCGGGGCCCCAGGGCCGGAAGAACAGGGGGCGCGGGCCGCCTGGGACCGCGCGGCTGGAGGGAGGCCCTGCGGCTCCGGCACAGCGGCGCGGGGGCTCGACGGAGTGAGGAGAGAATGACTCCAGGAGGGTTTTACCGCCCCCACCGGGCCCCGCCCGCCCCTCGCGCAGCGCCATTGGCTCAGGTGCCGCGAGGCGGGGAGGGGAAAGGGGCGGGCCAGGGATGATTCACCTTGAATGTGGCTCCGGTTGGTGCGCGGCGCAGGGCACGCCCGTCCCGGACTGCGGAGAGGCCTGGAGCCCCGCCTGCTTGCCCAACCCGGCCAGGTCTGGCCCCAAGGGGTCCCGCCGCCCGCCTTCTACACCCACCTCCTGCCCTCGGGCTAGGGTGCAGCTAGCCGAGGGGCGCCCGGACGCTTTGCCACCCCAGCGCCCTCTGAGGCCGGAGCTAGCCGAGGTGTGTGTGGCGTGGCGTGCTTGGAAATCCGACTCTGGGAGGGGGGGAGGGGAGGTGCGTTGGGAGCTGGGACGCACCGTGGGGCCACTGGACGGATCTCCGCAGTCTCCCCGCAGAAAGGTGCTCAAGGCTGACCTGTTTCAGGGGGCGCACCCAGACCCAGGGGCGCAGGGCTGGAATGGGGACAAGGGGCCTCCAAGTCCTCACACGCCCACCCTCGGCCAGTTCTGCGGCCTCACAGGTGTCTGGCCACCGGGGCCGCTGCCGCTGGGAACAAAGGCTGTCTGTCCCGAGAGGGGGGGCAGGGGAGCCGCCCCCAGACCCGTTCTCATCTCCCCCTCCCCCCACTGCGACAGTGGCTCCCTCGGGAGGGGGCGGGACCGGCCGGGGCTGTGGCGCGGACGCGGGTTAGATCCTTCTCAACCGTCCTTTGATCGGACACCACCCGGAGCATTCAGAGGGGGCCGGGGGGCAGAGGCTAGGGTCCTCCAAGCTGTCAGCGTTCGGGTGGCCTCTTCCTTCTTCCCCAGCATCCTGAGCACCGGAGTGCCCCCTCCCTCCCTGCTGCTTTGGCTGCCCTTGCCGGTCCCAGCTCCGCCCCGCCCGGCCGCCCCAGACGGCAACGGCAGCTCAAAACCAGATTAAAATAAAACGTTAATCCGCCCTTCTCCTTTTTAGCTCCTAGTTATTCCCAATCGACCTCCGCAGATCTGACACCCTGGAAGCCCCTATAAAATGGGGGTGGTGCTTAGCCGATGCTCCCACCAAATCTAACCCTTGCACTTGAAGACCGTTAGCACCTTGTCTTGGGCTCGAGCAAAAGAAGGGGGTGAGGCAGTGGAAGCGGGGCCCGGGGAATCTATAGTTTCCCCACCCCCCGCTCCTGCAGAGTCGGGAGGGGCGACTGCAAGGATACGAACCCTTCAATATGCCCGACTCCCCGGGCAGGGTCTGCTGAAGCTGTAGATGTCGCAGCCAGATGGATCGGGAAGCAAGATTCCCACCCCATTGTGGACGAGTCTCAGGGCCTCGGGGCCCCTCTCCCCATGCAGCCAGGGATGGGCACGGTGAGTGAGAACCCGGACAGCGGAGATAATGAGCACGTCACAGCGCCCAACGGGCCACAAGGGTGTGATAGCTCCACATTAACCCCTCCGCGTCCTACTAGCATTCCCCCGCCCATCTAGGTCGCCCTGAGCCTCCCTGGCCGTCTCTGCACCCGCGCCCTACCTGGTCCTCGGACCCATGGGATGCTGGGCAGACTGGGCCGGGTGTGCCCAGGACCGCAAAGCAGGAAGCGCAGGCCTTGCGGACTGCGAGTGGCCCCCGCGGCCTGCTGCTCCCCTTTATAGCGCGCGCCCCGCCCCCCGCGCTCCGCGCGCCCCGCCCCGGCCCATTCACCTGCTGTCGAGAACCAGACACCGCGCAGCAGAAAGCTAGCCGCTGGGCCGCGCGGTCCGGCCGTCGGAGCGGGCGGGGCTGGGGCGCAGCCGAGACAGATCCGATTTCCACCTTTTCTTAAATGCGCTGCTGAAAGTCGAGAAGGCCCCGGCCCGGGAGCTCGCGTCGCTTCCTCCCCCCGCAGCTCCGCTCGCACCCCGAGTCCCCCAGCCCCACTCCGGGAGGGGCCGCGAAACTTCACCCGTAAGGGCCTCATACATATTTTAAGGAGCAGGCCCGGCAGGTAACTGAAGCTGGACTCTGACGGTGAGGGGGCGGCCCCCGGGGACCTGATACCCTGGATCCCTTACGGCTCAGGGCTCAGGCGAGGGACGAGGTGGCTCGGGCCGACCTCGGGTCCTCACTTTGCTGGCCTGTCCAGCGCACCCTAAGCCCGCGTGTATCCTACCCTTCTTCTGCATATCCGACGCCCGTCTGGCAGTTGCCACATTCCCTTCCATTGGAGAGATCCCTTCCCCTCTCGCCGCCCGCGTCCCGCGCTGCCCGGAGTCGTGCGCCCCGGAACGAGGGGTTTTGGGTTCCTCGACGCTTGGCCAGGTTTAGGAAAGACCCGCCGTCTTCCTTGCTACCCCCACCTAGGAGACTCGGTGCCTTGCGCTCCGTCCTTTTTTCTGGTGTCGCGGCTTGTCCCTCTGGCTTGCTCCCTCCTAGTCCCTACCCCACACGGCTCCCTTCACCAGCTCCATGACAATCCCACTCGTGCTGAAGATCTTGGGCGAAGAAGTAACCATCGGTCTTCCCCTCCCTTCCCGTTCGTCTGGCGACAGGGCTTGGGGGAAGGGTGCCCGGGATACAAGCCCCTCACGCAGGCCCACTGATGCGACGGTGGTTCTGCCATTGGCCCCTCTCGGAATGGTGAGGTTCTCCTACTAAGCCTGGCCCCATGGCATAACTAGTATAACCCCAGTGAAAGGAACCCAGAGTTCCAGTCTTCCCCTGATCCAGTTCCTCTATGTGTGATCTCGATCTCGATTCACTTCACCTCTCTAAGCCTCAGTTTCCTATTTGCAAAATGGGCAGAATGACTCTCAACTCTGGGGATCAAGAAAATGCACGTGTGAGCACGCGGGTACTTGGCGACCCGGAGATCTCTGCAAACTGTAGGCCCAGGGAGATGGCCCCAGCACGACCTGCACCCTTGCCCGCGCGACTGTCACCGGCTGCCGGCCCCAGCCGCTGTGTCCCTGGTGCTTCCTCTGCCAGGGCCACGTGCCGAGGAAGCCAAAGCGGGAGTCTTTCCATCTTGGCCCAGCCCTTAGTCCTCCCTCCTTTGCTCTAGCATCTAGATTCTCGTGGGTCAACAAAGTCACTGGAAAACCAACGAACTTCCCGACATTTTTCGAACAATCGAGTATGCGTGTGCTTCTGTGCCTTTTTCCTCCGATCGAGGCAGGGCCCTGTAGGGTTCTGTTTGGACGGGAGGCTGGAGTGGTTCCGCCCCGGCTGCGGGGGCGGAGGGTGCAGTGGGAGATTCGAAAAACGGAGAAACACGGACTGTCAAATGAAAGGAGATCCTGTCTTAGGAATCGATCCAGCTCTTTAAAAGAATGAGGAAAACATGGGGTCGTTATATATCTTGGAAAGTCGCCTAGGCGTTCAGTGAAAACCGTAAAGGGCACGAGGATTCCTGTTTGTGTAAAAAATATAAATGGAGCAGGGGTTTAAACATCAGGTTTCTTTTCTGCACGAAAGGTCTCCGCGAAGAGGGTTGGAGATTTTTCTTTTCATTGTATGTCTTTCGGGACTGCTCGAAGCCAATATGTGTTGCTTACCATATTCTTGCATTGAATTTTCAATTTAAAAAAAGAAACTGCAGGAATTTTTTGTTTGTTTGTTTATTTGTTTCTTTGTTTCGAGAGGGAGTCTCGCTCTGTCGCCCAGACTGGAATGCAGTGGCGCGATTTAGGCTCACTGCAACCTCCGCCTCCCGGGCTCAAGCCTCATCCCCCGAGTAGCTAGACTACAGGCGCGTGCCACCACGCCCGGCAATTTTTTTTTCCTTTTTTTTTTTTTAGTAGAGACAGGGTTTCATCGTGTTAGTCAGGATGGTCTCCATCTCCTGACCTCGTGATCCTCCCGCCTCGGCCTCCCAAAGTGTTGGGGTTACAGGCGTGAGCCACCGCGACCGGCCAAGGAATTGATTTTTTAAAAAGCAACCTGGGCCGGGCGCAGTGGCTCACGCCTGTAATCCCAGCACTTTGGGAGGCCGAGGTGGGTGGATCACCTGAGGTCGGGAGTTCAAGACCAACCATCCTGACCAACATGGAGAAAGTCCATCTCTACTAAAAATACAAAATTAGCCGGGTGTGGTGGCACTCGCCCGTAATCCCAGCTACTCGGGAGGCTGAGACAGGAGAATCGCTTGAACGCGGAAGGTGGAGGTTGCGGTGAGCCGAGATCACGCCATTGCACTCCAGCCTGGGCAACAAGAACGAAACTCTGTCTCAATAAATAAAATAATAAAATAAAATAAAAAGCATTCGACGTCTGGCGGAGTTGAATCAGAGGGCGAGCTGCAGAGCGGAGGCACTGGGGAAGCGGGACTTGCCAGGGCTCTTGGCGCCCATGAATCCTCGATGAGTCCAGAATCCTCGCTCAGAGCGAAGAAGAGGGGAGAGGGAAGCGCGCGGGCGCGGCCCTTGCTTTTTACACACGGGTCGAGTTTGAACCCCGCGCAGGTGAAACATGAGCCTCCACTCCAGAGGTCACCCCTACCCAAGTCAGCGGAGAAGGTGGCCTGCCAGGTTAGAGGACAGAGTTCAGCCTCGGTTTCCTCATCTGTAAAACAAACTGAGAACATCCGCGCCTCTTTCTGGAGAAGGCTGGGAGGATAACAGAGAGGAACTGCGCGCGGGCCCTGGCGAGGAGCCCCTCCAGTCCCTGCGGAACTCTGCACGGGCTGGGTCCCTCCAGGGTTACAAACCCAGCTTCCCCACCACCACCCAGCAGGGAGCCGCGCTGCACCCCCTTAACGCTCCCCCAACCCTCTGCACCCAGACCCAAGAGCCGGCCTTCGACGCACCACCTGCGTGGAGCCCCGGGTCCCAGCCCTAAGGACCAGGTTTCGGGGCTCAGAAGACTCCAGCGAGATTCGCTCGCAGACTGTGTCTGTGGTCGTTGGGGGAGGGGCCCCTCAGCCTTCAGCAGATTATCCAAAGGTCAGTGACCCAGATATGGTTTTGGCCACGGGCCGCGTTTTACTTCCTGTGCCCCAAGCAGAATTTAGCTGAATAATTCAGACCTCAAACCAAGCAAAACGTTCTTATTTCCGTTTGGGGATTCTTCAGAGACTTGGGATTTTTCTGTCTCAAGTTAGAATAATCTGCATTATTAACCACTTAACATTTATTTATTGACCTTTCTGAGCCTCAGTTTCTTCGTCTGTAAATTGGTAGCTTGCCAAGTTCGGAGGACTGTTGGAATTGGAAATATTCGAATAAGGAAATGTTTTTGTAAGCGCTTTGTAAGCAGCAAAGCGCTACTTCAGGGGTCCATTTTTTTTAGCCCTGCAGTCACCACCCAAATTCGGGAGATAGTTGGATCCTTATCCGTTCTTGGATGAGGATGCCCGGCTCCAGCGCGGGGATGGGAGAGTCTTTTCCTTGCTGGGAGTCCGCTGTGGAGGGGGCGATGCGCTCTGTCCAGGGCCTAGGAGAGTCCCTTTCTCCCCTCCACCCTCGGCTCTCAGTGGGCAGCTCCCCTGACGCGCACCGCCTCTTTGCCCCCAGCCTGCAGTGCGCTCTTCTCCAGGACGCCTCACCTGTTCTCTGCACGCCGCCGGCCCTCCTGGGGTTGCTTTCTGCCGCGGCGTCTTCGCGAATATCCGTTCTTGCTGTCTGCCTTGGCGTCGCTCCGGGTTACCCCACACCACCTCCGACCCTCCCAGGGCTCCGCGCGGGAGGAGGGGCAGGGCATCCGCGTTCGTGTCTGGGCCCTGGTCGGGAGTCGCGTGGTCCAACCCTCGTTTTTCAGAGGAGGGATCTGAAGCCCAGCTAGGCTCCTAATTCCAGACAGAGCCCCCACGGAGCCCAGTTCTCTGGATGCTTTCCTGGGGCTTTTTTCATTGGGCCAGGTTGGGTGGGTCTGGAGAGAACTCCCGCAGCCGGAAGATAAAGAAATACAGAGAGAAGGCCGGGCGCGGTGGCTCAAGCCTGTAATCCCAGCACTTTGGGAGGCCGAGACGGGTGGATCACGAGGTCAGGAGATCGAGACCATCCTGGCTAACACGGTGAAACCCCGTCTCTACTGAAAAAATATAAAAATCTAGCCGGGCGAGGTGGCGGGCGCCTGTAGTCCCAGCTACTTGGGAGGCTGAGGCAGGAGAATGGCGTAAACCCGGGAGGCGGAGCTTGCAGTGAGCTGAGATCCGGCCACTGCACTCCAGCCTGGGCGACAGAGCGAGACTCCGTCTCAAAAAAAAAAAAAAGAAATACAGAGAGAAGCTCTGGGGGGTGGGGCCACCCTGGTTCCCTGGGCAGGCTCCAGTCTCTGGACCAGTGGGGCAGCAGAGGCCTCGGAAGCTGCAGAGATTATCCTGCGGACACTCCTGAGGGGTAGGTGCGAAGCTCCTGGTGGGATGCCTCGAAAGAGGGTTATCATGGGGTCCCTGGCTACAGGCTGACAGCCACTCCTGCTTGGAGAAAAGGCAGGGCAGAGGGTAGGGAATGCACGGGTGTGGGAAAAGGGGAAGGAGGAGAAAGGCCACAGGCGGTTTGGGTTGTTGGGAGGGAAGGTGGTGTGTGGGTTGGGGGGCGCTGATCAAGAATGATCAAGAATCAAGAATCCTGGAAGCGCTTTGGTCTTCCTTTGATCTGCTCTTTTTTTTTTCTTTGCTGTTTGTTTGTTTATTTGTTTGTTTTTTGAGACGGAGTTTCACTCTTGTGCTCAGGCTGGAGTGCAGTGGCACAATCTCAGCTCATCACAACCTCCGCCTCCCGGGTTCAAGAGATTCTCCTGTCTCAGCCTCCTGAGTAGCTGGGATTACAGACATGAGTCACCATGCCTAGTTAATTTTGTATTTTTAGTAGAGACTGGGTTTCTCTATGTTGGTTAGGCTGGTATTGAACAAGTGGTCCGCCTGCCTCGGCCTCTCAAAGTGCTGGGATTACCGGCGTGAGCCACTGTGCCCAGCCCTTTGATCTGCTCTTTAGGAACCTCCCCCAATAACCAAAATCCAGCAGTCTCTCCGCAGTACCTGCTGTGGGAACATGCTGGGCCCCCAGTGGAGGGGAGGGTCTGGCCAAGGCAGCAGGGATGGAGCTCCCATAGCAATAGCAGGCCCTGCCCTAAGGGAAGCAGCCTGTGGCCTGCGTCAAGGACTTGGAGCTGCTGTGAGCTCCCTGCAGATGCTGGGTCAGAACCTGGCCTCAGCCTCCAGATGGGCTAGCTTGGGGGAATTCCTGCCCAGCCTTTAGCATGAGTCCCTCTTAATGGAAAATGCAAGTCCCACTAGGGCAAGGGCCACATATGCCTTGTACACTGCGGTATCCCCTGCCTGACTTTCTCGGAAGGTACTCCATGAATATGTGTTTGAATTAATGAGCAAGGGCTGTACAGGGTGCAGTCACAACCAGGGGCCAGCGGGATTCTCCCTGCAGGACAGTGAGAGGAGAAACTAAGGCTCAGGCAGGCCAGGCAGCACATGCTGGCCTGGACCTCTTTCTGTCCATCACAACCACCTGCTCTGTGCTACTCCTTTTAGTTAGCAATGGCCATGCCTGAGCTTCCTCTTGGGAGGTCATTTCAAGGGAGGCAGAAACTCCTCAGTATGATTTCAGGGGTACTCTCCTCTTCCCTTTTTCCTGTCTCATAGATATTGGTCTTTGGGTGAGCCAGTTCAGCCTCTAGGCTTCAGTTTCCTCATTTGTAAAGTGAGGGCTGGAAGGAAAAGCCTTTCCTGCCTTCCTTCATCCCTTTATTTTTCTTTTCTAAGACACGTTGAGGCAGAAACAGAGGCAGACAAGCTCTTGGACCAGCGGAGCCCACTGCTAGATATGCACTGGACAACAAACGTCCCAGGCTGCTTCTGGATGTCATGTGCTCTTCTAACTGGTTAAACTAGTATATGCTATGCCAAGAACTGAATCATCAAGTCCCACAGGTCTGGATTTTTTTTTTTTTTTTGGAGAAGGGGTCTTACTCTGTCGCCCAGGCTGGAGTGCAGTGGTGGGATCTCAGCTCACTGCAAACTCCGCCTCCTGGGTTCACGCCATTCTCCTGCCTCAGCCTACTGACTAGGTGGGACCACAGGTGCCTGCCACAACGCCCGGCTAATTTTTTTGTATTTTTAGTAGAGACAGGGTTTCACCGTGTTAGCCAGGATGGTCTCGATCTCCTGACCTCGTGATCCGCCCGCCTTGGCCTCCCAAAGTGCTGGGATTACAGGTGTGAGCCACCACATCCAGCCTTTTTTTTTTAGACAGTCTTCTCTGTGTCACCCAAGCTGGAGTACAATGGCATGATCTCGGCTCACTGCAACCTCCGTTCAAGTGATTTTCATGCCTCAGCCTCCAAAGTAGCTGGGATTACAGGCACATGTGATCACACCCCAGCTAGTTTTTATATTTTTAGTAGAGACAGGGTTTTGCCACGTTGGCCAGGCTAGTCTTGAACTCCTGGCCTCAAGTGAGCTGCCCGCCTCAGCCTCCCAAAGTGCTGGGATTACAGGCCTGAGTCACTGCACCCGGCTAGTCTGGATCTTAAAGCAAACACCATGTGGGCCTTTGAGGAGCTCACATTCTCCTTGAGATGAAAAGGAAGCATGCTGGATAATGCTTCCAGCCTCCGCTGCAGAGAAACCAAAGCTGGCCTGCTCCCCTGCCAGCAGAGACTGAGTGGGGTGGTCCGAGATTGAGGAGCCTACAGACTCAGCAAACACATGCTGACAATCCTCCTCATTCGGTCTTATTCACCAGCAGAGCCCCCATAGGTATAAGTCCAGCCATCAGGTGATGGGAGAAGCAGCTGGGCCAGGGCTGGATTCTGGGAACACTGCTCTTCCTCTTCCTCCCACCTCCCCAAGCTGGGGTGTCAGGAATCTATCCTAACCTTGGGCCTAGCCTTGGGCTCCCTTCCATCCTTGGTTTTGGAGTTAGGGAGCTGCCCCCCTCCAACCCTACTTCACTGGGTCCCCAACACAAACCCAAGCCTCAGCCTTAGGCCACCTGCCAGTTGATGGGGTCTCTTTAAGGAATTGATTTCCACAAGTCCCTAAAGTGTTTCTTCGGCAGTAAATCTCCTGCCACCCAGGCTCTCTGGCCCATGAATGATTTAGCGCCTCAGAGGAGTTGGAACCGTCTTCCTGTGCAGTGGAGGCCTGCAGTGGTGACATCACAGCTGCAATGGTGATGGATGGACTCTTCTGCCCTAATGGGGAGGAGAATGAACAGGCCGTCTGGGAGGGGTCAGGCCATGAAAGTAAGTACCCATCTGGCTCCACAGATTTCTGGTTTGGGGGTCTTACTGATGGACCAGCTAGCTAATTGCCCTCAGAGGTACCTAAAGAAAGGGCCCAAGTCCATCTCTCTGTCCCCAGCTCAGAGGGACCCAGGCTCATGTCACTTTGAGGTTTGTCTTTCCAATTCCTAAAGTGCTCTGGAGAATTACACTGAGTGCCATCTTCCCTTGCTCCAGTGATAGCACACACCACCCCCCCAACACACACGTGCACCTGCATGGACGTGCACATACACATCCACTGTTCTCAAATACCATCTCAGAAAGTTCATCATTATGGCCCACCTAAATGTTTCTTGCTACTGGGGAAGCCCGTTTTTCCCTGATTCCATCTGGAATTGACAGAGAACAGCTGGTCATTGTTAGCCATATGCTCCCGCTCCAAGCACACATGGTGAATGGCAGCGTGCTCTTGGTCCCTCCTGCACTCAGAGCCCCCTCGCCCATCATCTTTCCTCTAGGCGTCAATGACCCTAGTTATCTCTGTCCCAGCAGCCTTTGGGGGAAATGACAAGGCTTTAGTCAGTCAGCATCGATAGGGTGCCAACTTCTTCAAGGGAGGGTAGCAAGTGGAGAGGGTGCTCTCTGAGGTGGGCAGTAGCCTCTGCCCACTCTTGCCATCCCTGACACCAGCTGGCCCTGGCCTGTCTTGGAGTAACTGTAACTTCTTGCTTCAAAATAGCTTCCCCCCATTGCCTAGCCTATAGAGACAACCGTTGGGTTGATTTTTCTCTAAGATTGGAACTGGGGTGTGCACTATGCAAATTCACTGCTATGGTGTACATCCTGGATTGGTACTGGGGTGTGCACCATGCAAATTCACTGCTATGGTGTACATCCTGGATTGGAACTGGGGTGTGCACCATGCAAATTCACTGCTATGGTGTACATCCTGGATTGGTACTGGGGTGTGCACCATGCAAATTCACTGCTATGGTGTACATCCTGGATTGAAACTGGGGCGTGCACCATGTGAATTCACTGGTATCACATACATGTTAGCATGTCTTAGTTTGGGCATTCCAGTGCGAGTGTAGTAATCTCATCATGGTTTTAATTTGCATGTCCTTGATGACAAATAATGTGAGCATCTTCTCATGGGCTTACGTGCCTGTGTGACTGAGGGTGAGGGAGACAGAAGAAAGGCCTGGCTCTGGAGTGTTAGGGGAATGTTGCAGAGTGAGGCGCCACAATGAAGGGCTCCAGGCATGTTGGAGCCACTATGGAAACTGGGCACAGGTGGACCAAGAGCGGGCCAAGGAAGCAAGCAACCTCGACTGAGGCCAGATGGGTCACAGTTCACAAAATTCTTCCCTGAACACTTTTTTTTTTTTTTTTTTGAGATGTTTGTTGCCCAGGCTGGAGTGCAGGGGGTTGATCTCAGCTCACCGCAACCTCCGCCTCCTGAGTTCAAGCGATTCTGCTATCTCAGCCTCCTGAGTAGCTGGGATTACAGGCACCTGCCACTGCCTGGGCTAATTTTTGTATTTTGGTAGAGACAGAGTTTCACCATGTTGGCCAGGCTGGTCTTGAACTCCTGAGCTCAAGTGCTCTGCCCACCTCAGCCTCCTAAAGTGCTAGGATTACAGGCATGAGCCACTGTGTCTGGCCCCAAACACTTTTTTATTTTTCCCCTCAATCTCTGAAGGGCGGGAAGATCTAAGGCTTCCTGGGAGTATGCATTTTCCAAGTTCACTCAGAGGGCACTTGGCAGATGAAGGCTCAGACCCAAGCGTTCTCGCTCCTGGCCTCCACAGTGCCACTTTGCTGTTTACAAAGCCCATGAGTTGACAGTACCTGTCTGACACATAGTAGGCATTCATTAAATGTTTGTTGAATGAATGAATGATGGAATTTGTTAACAAACACAGCTTCCTTATCCTGAACTGTGATTAATTTTAAAACCCAAGAGGATGGAAGTGGTCTTATTGGGTAGGTCTTTCCACTCCTCACCTCTGCCGTATGAGGTTAGCATTATTATGCCATTTTATGCATGAGAAAATGGAAGCTAAGGCTGGGTATGGTGGCTCACGCCTGTAATCCCAGCACTTTGGGAAGTTGAGGCAGGCAAATTACCTGAGCTCAGGAGTTCAAGACCAGCCAGGCCAACATGGCAAAACCCTGTCTCTACTAAAATACAAAAAAATTAGCCAGATGTGGTGGCACACACCTGTAATCCCAGCTACTTGGGAGGCTGAGGCAGGAGAATCGCTTGAACCCAGGAGGCGGAGGTTGCAGTGAGCTATCACATCACTGCACTCCAGCCTGGGTGAGAAAGCAAGACTCCATCTCAAAAAAAAAAAAAAAGAAAGAAAATGGAAGCTTGAGGTGGTTCAATAATTTGGTTAATCAGCTAGGATGGGGTGGAGCCAGGATTTGAATGCCACACTGACCCTCTGTCCACTGTATGTGAGGAGAGAAAGTCTGGGTGTCCCTGGATAAGCCCAGTGGCTTCCAGTGGACAGGGAACCAGCCTGAGATCCTGGGCTCTAGAGACACCTTGGCCTTGTTGGGCTATGTCAGTCACAGATTCTGGTCACAAACTATGAATTTCAAACTTCACTCTAGAGCTATGTTCCAATCCAGCATCAGTCGAACAACAGAGAAAGCCGCTCTGCTCCAAAGTAGCAGTCTCTAGTCCAGGGGACTTTCCAACCATTTTGAAATCAGCAGTCCAGCCCCTGCCATCCCAGCCTGTGCCTGTCTCAGGCCACACTCAGCAGCCATTTGCAGCCTGTGGTTGCTCCTGGCCAAGGTCACCAGAGGCCCAGATACCAGCACGATGGTTCCCAGCCACCCCCAGGGAGGAGGAGAGGGGGTCATTGTGGAGATGACAATGCTGCTCCATGAATGTCCAACTTCCTGAAAACCACCAGGACACATTTCGTTTCTGTACTTGTTTATCTCAGGCCTGCTTCCAGAAGGGCTCTGAGGAGCAGACGATGAAAGACCACCGGCAGCATTGCTGTTCATGGGCCAGGCGCAGCAGCTCACGCCTGTAATCCCAGCACTTTGGGAGGCCAGGCGGGTAGATCACCTGTGGTCGGGAGTTTGAGACCAGCCTGGCCAACATGGTGAAAACCAGCCTCTACTAAAAACACAAAAAGAATACGAATCACTTGAACCCGGGAGGTGGAGCTTGCAGTAAGCAGACATTGCACCACTGTATTCTAGCCTGGGCAACAGAGTGAGACTCCGTCTCAAAAACAAACAAACAAAAAACAAATACAAAAAAAAATTAGCCAGGCATGGTGGCAGGCACCTGTAATCCCAGCTACTTGGGAGGCCGAGGCAGGAGAATCGCTTGAACCTGGGAGGCAGAGGTTGTAGTAGGCCAAGATCGTGCCGTTGCACACTCCAGCCTGGGTGACAGAGCAAGATTCCATCTCAAAAAAAAAATGATGAAGAAACTGGGTCTCAAAAAAAAGAAAAAACAATTGTTCATGGAAAAAGAATAGCAAAAGCCCATAGAAGGAGGGGACAGAGTTACACGGAACCTCAAGCGAATGGTGGTGATTAAATGCTCACCTACACAGGTGCTGACCCAGCAGCCCCTGCAATACACGTGGCAAGGAATAGTCTTCAGGTGGCCTTTGTAGCAGCGTGGCTGCTTCCCCTGGGTTGACTCACACTTTTCCTCCACTGTTAGTTCAGGGGACATGAGGGGACTAGGTCTTGGCCAGATGCCAGATCTGAGCACGTTTCACTCAGGATTCTCTCGCATGGAGAGACACAGGCTCTGGCAACGATGCCCAGGGTAAGTGGAATTTGGGAGCACTGGCCAGATAGTTGGTACCCAAGCATTTCCCTGTGTCCTACAGGCACCCTGTCCTCTGACCTGCAGCCCTTTTGCCAGGGCCACCATGGCCCTTCCCACAGAGACCAGCTCCCAGAGTGGGCAGGAGCAGGGCATGATCAGGGCCCAGCCTGGAAGCCCTTGCCCAGCTGGAAAGCCTCAGTAGGAATGCGTAGCCGCAGCGACACTTCCGGGGCTCCAGGAGGAGCTTATCGCCTTTCTGTCTCTTTCCCTCACAGCCCATTCCGTAGGGGCTTGAGCAGGGGGCAGGGAAGCCGGTGAAAGGCCACCCGAGCCTGCTTTTCAACAAAACTATCTGTGTGCAGGATAGAATGACTTGTATCAAGGACACCAATACTTTTAATCCATTTTGTAATCAAACAGGGCATCTCTCTGGGCCCCTACAAGCCTGAGATGACAGCGTGGTTCCACCCACTTCACAGGTGGGAAAACTGAGGTGAGGGAGAGGTTCAGAATTAATCCATTTCAGCTCAGCAGGCACTGGGAAATTCTGAGCTCTGGGCTCCCAGGCCACCCTTGACTGGCTGAAGAATGAGCAACACGTCGCCCTGGGTTCCTCCTTCTGCCCCCAGCCAAGAGGGGTTCTGCTTCTGGTTGGAGCTCTTCCACCATCTCTCTGTACAACTTTGGGCTAGATGTGTGTGCCTCGCTTTCCAGCTGTACATCACGGCAGTGCTGGCCGGTTCATCTGTTGTCTGGAGTGGCTATGCACCTCAAATGGGACAGAGGAGGGGAGAGAACTTTGCTAAGTAGAAAATGCTAGATCTGGCCAGGTGCGGTGGCTCACACCCTGTAATCCCAGCACTTTGGGAAGCCGAGGCAGGTGGATCACGAGGTCAGGAGTTCAACACCAACCTGGCCAAGATGGTGAAACCCCGTCTCTACTAAAAATACAAAAATTAGCCAGGTGTAGTGGTGGGTGCCTGTAATCCCAGTTACTCAGGAGGCTGAGGCAGAGAACTGCTCGAACCCTGGAGGCAGAGGTTGCAGTGAGCCGAGATCATGGCACTGCACTCCAGCCTGGGCGACAGAGCAAGACTCCGTCTCAAAAAAAGAAAGAAAATGCTAGACCCCCACGAGGGGCAGTCACGTCATGGCCAGAGGCCACCGAGGTAAGGGAGCCCACCACACCACAAGCAGAGAGCACTGCCCCTAGGGCCCCAGGGCCTGGACTCTAGACCCTAAGCGGCCTCTGGAGGCCTTCGGATGCTCATCTATGAAAGCACAGAGCCGGAATTCCCTTCCAGCCGGGCACTCTGTGCTGTTCCAGGCCGCCTATGGGTGGTAGGGTGGTGGTATTTCCCTGATCGCTCCTCAACGGGCCTGGGCCCCTGGACACCCTTAGCAGAGGCTGCGTCTCCTCTGAGCACTTCTCCCACCCCTTGAGGAACCCACAGGCGTAGTCCCTCAGCACATCCAAACTCCTTGACACATTTCCAGGACCATAGGACAGTGCGGCACAGGTCGTGTAGAGTGGCTTCTAGGTCTGAGCTGGCACTTGAGGGCGGAGTCCTGGTGGAGGAAATGGGGCTCAGCATTTCCCCACACTGGGGCAAGGCCTGGCCTCCACTGTGCGTGCACAGGACTGGAGGCCTCTTCCCAGCCACATGGAGATGGATGTCCCTGGCCCAAAGGAGCAATGAGACGCCCTCCAAGTGCCCTCTGCAGCTGAAGAAAAAGGCTCTGGGTCTTGGGTGCCGAGTTCAACACAGGACACCATTCAGATTGGCACTTCAGATAAACAATGAATAACTTTTTAGTATAAGTATGTCCCAAATGTTGCACAGAATATACTTTTTTTTTTTTTTTTTTTTTGAGACGGAGTCTCGCTCTGTCGCCCAGGCTGGAGTGCAGTGGCCGGATCTCAGCTCACTGCAGGCTCCGCCTCCCAGGTTCACGCCATTCTCCTGCCTCAGCCTCCCGAGCAGCTGGGACTACAGGCGCCCGCCACCTCGCCCGGCTAATTTTTTTGCATTTTTTAGTAGAAACGGGGTTTCACCGTGTTAGCCAGGATGGGTCTCGATCTCCTGACCTTGTGATCCGCCCGTCTCGGCCTCCCAATGTGCTGGGATTACAGGCTTGAGCCACCGCGCCCGGCCGCACAGAATATACTTATACTGGAAGTATTGGTTGTTTGTCTGAAGTTCAGATTTGACTGGGAATCTTGCACTTTTATTTCTTTTTCTTGGTTTGTTTTTGAGACGGAGTCTCTCTCTGTTGCCCACACTGGGAGTACAGTGGTGCGATCTCGGCTCACTGCAACCTCCACCTCCCGGGTTCAAGCGAGTCTCCTGCCTCAGCCTCTCAAGTGTCCAGGATTACAGGCACGCACCACCATGCTCGGCTAATTTTTGTATTTTTAGTAGAGATGGGGTTTCGCCATGATGGCCAGGTCGGCCTTGAACTCCTGACCTCAAGAGACCTGCCCACCTCAACCTCCCAGAGTGCTGGGATTACAGGCATGAGCCGTGGCATCTGGCCTTGCATTTTTATTTCCAAGTCTGGTGACTCTACCTTGGTCCTACCCCCTGGCTCACCCCTCAGTCCCTGCTGCTAAAATGTCCCACAGAGGCTGCTGGTGCCCAGTGGGCGCCCTCCCAAGCTTTGAGTGTCTCTGTGAATCTCTGTGCGGGATCTGTTTCTCTCACTTCTGTCTGCTTGAGTCTCGCCCTCCTGTCCCCTACTGTCTACCTCAGACAGTCCCTCCTCAGCCTCCCGCTGTGTTCCCTGCTGTCTTGCAAGGTGACGCTGAGCAGCGTGACTAGCACACCTGGTGCTGAGGACTCAGACCCCCGAACGGGCCAGCCTGCACAGCCAAAGAGGGTCCCCTGGGGGTGAGAGGAGTGTGGGGGATTGGTCCCTGCTCCCCTGGATATGGGGAAAACCCAGGATTCCAAGCTCCAGCCCCTCCCACTCCAGCCTCTTGGGAGAGCCCGGTTCACCTGGGAACAGGTTCTTTCATCCACAGGGCAATCAGGCACGTGCCCTAAAGGGGTAAGCCCTGTCTCTTCTGTCCTGGGAGAAGGGCAGGCAACAGGAACAGCCCGTCCATAGGTGGGCTCCCAGATCCCACCCGCCTATGGCAGGGCTGACGAGGGCTGGGAACAGAGGGCTTCACCAGACCTGTCCCACCCATGGCCCTCAGCTAAGCAACAGAAGTGACGTCCCTCTTCCCTGATGACCCAGGAAAGGGGCTAGGACCTGGCACCACTTGAAACAAACCTGGGAGACCAGCACTGTGCTGGCTTCCTGGCTCGTGTGGCTTTATTTTTATTTTATTTTATTTTATTATTATTTTTTTGAGATGGAGTCTTGCTCTGTGACCCAGGCTAGAGTGCAGTGGTGTGATCTCGGCTCACTGCAACCTCTGCCTCCCGGATTCAAGGGATTCTCCTGCCTCAGCCTCCACAGTAGCTGGGATTACAGGTGCGTGCCACCGTGCCCAGCTAGTTTTTTGGATTTTTAGTACAGATGGGGTTTCACCATGTTGGCCAGGCTGGTCTTGAACTCCTGACTTCAGGCGATTTGCGGGCCTCAGCCTCCCAAAGTGCTGGGATTACAGGCATGAGCCACTATGCCTGGCCTCGTGTGACTTTATTTTTTTTTTTTTTTTTTTTTTTTTTTTTTTTTTTTTTTTTTGAGGCGGAGTCTCGCTCTGTCGCCCAGGCTGGAGTGCAGTGGCCGGATCTCAGCTCACTGCAAGCTCCACCTCCCGGGTTTACGCCATTCTCCTGCCTCAGCCTCCCGAGTAGCTGGGACTACAGGCGCCCGCCACGTCGCCCGGCTAGTTTTTGTATTTTTAGTAGAGACGGGGTTTCACAGTGTTCGCCAGGATGGTCTCGATCTCCTGACCTCGTGATCCGCCCGTCTCGGCCTCCCAAAGTGCTGGGATTACAGGCTTGAGCCACCGCGCCCGGCCTTCATGTGACTTTAAACAAGTTACCAAAGCTCTGTGAGCCTCAGTTTCCTCACCTGCAAGATGGGGCTAGAAACATACCTACCTCATGAGAATGTTGGGCTTCAATTCAATCACCTAGGTCAAGCTCTTAGCACAGTGCACAGAAATGGGACACCCTTGAGGCATATTTCTTCTCTTTGTCTCTGCTGGCCAGGAGCCAACTCCGTATCTTATTACACAATAATTAACCAGTGGGGAGGCAGGGAGCGCCCCCCACCCAATCTCAGAGGGTCCTGCAGACCCACTATAACTCTTGGAAGTACCGTGTGTGGGAAGCAGAGACAATTTTGCTCTCAGACGAGGCCTGAGGAGGCCTTTCCCTTTCTGGGCCTGAGCCCAGGAAACAGGCTGGCCTTACGGAGAGGAGTCTGGGGAAGGAGACCTTCCCCGGGGGGATCACATTACCTGAGTGAGGGAAGCTCGAGAACAAGCTGGGGGCAGGGTGGGAGGGTGTTGGGGGTGGTGCCAGGCCATGCATGCCTGTGTGCCTTGGGTGTGTGACCCAGCAGAATTTGTTGGATGCTTTGGGACTTTATTTTTCTTTTTTCTCTAATTTCCTTTGGAAATGTATGTTTGGCCTCCATCACAGAAGTCCTGCCTATCGCAGAGAAGCCCATGGCAGACAACACAAGCCCCAGAAAAGCACTAGCTGCCGTTGGCTGCAGGTTCCTGCATCTTTTTTCCAACGTGCACTACGTTTGAATAAAAATGAGACCATTTTGTATACACTGTTTTTGTGTCTTCCTTTTCTCACTGCGTAACCTTTTCCCATTTGGGAAAATTCTATTCTATGACAACGACCAGCTGCACAGTGTTTCATCTTCTGGCTTTGGCTGATTGATTCAAAGCCCGTCCTAAGGACAGCTGAGCAGTTTCCAATTTCTGGCTGTTGCAAAAGAGAGAATTTCTTTAGGATACATTCTGATGAGTGGTGTCTTCGGGTCAAAGGTGTGCGAATTGAAAACATTTATTGGTTCCTATTACAGAAGCCACGTGTGTGTGTGCACACACACACACACACACAACACACTGGGTCATAATTCCAGCAGGCGCTGGGCCATGGATGCAGGCGGAGACTCGAGGAGGGCTGACGGGCTAGGCTGGTCTGGGCCTGCTGCCTAGGGAGCCTAGAAGATTCTTCATGGGGAGGAGAGGTGGGATCTGTCCTGCTTGTCTGTCCTCAGGTTTGAGGTTGGCCGTCCCCCCACCTCAGGCTGCAGGGCTCCCGCACCCACAGAAACATGGACGATTCAATATTGATATCTAGGGACCTGGGGCCAACTGGGCTGGGTGGCAGAAGAGAGCCAGCCTTCCTACCTCAGCTTTGCCCGGACCCACCCGACCCACCCCCAGCCCACCTTCAGGCCCATCTGAAAAGCTGCTTCTCACTGAAAACTTCCCTGACCCTCAGCTAGAAGTGCTTCTTCCCTCCTGCAGTACCTGGGACAGACCCCCCACTGAGGATGGGGGAGACCCCTCCCTCCTGGGGGATGGGCCGGGGGCTTGAAGTGGGAGAGGAGCGGCCTGGGTTGGTGAGCCCCTTCCTTCTCTGGGCAGGAGGCCCAGGAAGTCACATTAAGGTGGATCTTGGAGGGTAAGAACTTTCCACGTGATCCTGTAGGCGGTGGGGGACGGCAGTGACAGGCAGTGAGAATGGACAGAAGCCGAGGGCAGGAGGGGAGGAGAGAGCTGGGAATCCCAGAGAGGATGCTGGGTGTGAGCACGGGAGTCCCAGAGAGGATGCTGGGTGTGAGCACGGGAGTCCCAGAGAGGATGCTGGGTGTGAGCACGGGAGTCCCAGAGAGGATGCTGGGTGTGAGCACGGGAGTCCCAGAGAGGATGCTGGGTGTGAGCACGGGAGAGAGAGTGTGTGGGGCTTCCTAGAGGCGGCTTCCGGAATTGACTGTTTTGCTGACTGTGGGGTCAGGGCTGAGAGAAGCATCAGAAGCCCAGTGTCCAGGTGTCCCTAGCTGGAGATGTGGGGTTCAAATCAACCTCCTTCAGGTCCATGCAGCGGGGCACCGTGGTGGCTGCCATGCCCTGGCTGGCTGACCTTGTGCAAGGCACCGCATTTCCTGACCTACGCACAGGGCATAACAAGCGTACCCACCTCAAGGGGCTGCATGGGGTCAAACGCGATGGGTGGAAAATTCAGGGAACCCCTCAGTGTCCTGGGCTCGCCCCACCAGTGTCTGAGTCTATTTCCTTACCTGGAGTAGATGAGGCTAACGTGCCCGCCTTGCAGGCCCAGGTATGGAAAGCATTCAGCACATTTGGGTTAAGAGTTCAAAAGCCTGGTAATTAGGGGGCTTACACCCATGGGAACTGCTGCGGGGTCCTCGTGGTCAGCCTGGGGTTGACATCTGGGATGTTGCAGGGGCGCCTTCTGAGGGGCTGTGCACTGTCAGCCAGGGAGGGCCTGCCGAGTTACGATGATGTCCTGCCCTCAGAGACATGGGTGGAGAGGAGGCTGGGAGGGGAGGGACCCCGCCTCTAGCAGCCTCAGGAGACTGAACACAGGCCCAGGTGCCCACCCAGCTGACAGCTGCCCCCAGCTTCCAGCCCTGGGTTCAGCAGGATGCAGAAGCAGCCCCTGCCTAGTGGATGGGGGGCAAGTGGTAGGGGTGCCCAGGTGTCCCTGTGCCCTTCTGTCAGCCAGGCCTGGAGGCCCCAGGAGTTACAAGACAGTTGCAACAATTGCAGTGGCACAGGACTCCCTGCTTGTGGGACACTGAGATGCTGAAGCAGGTAGGGGGCTGGGAGGGTAGCAGGAAGGTTCCGCAGGCAGAGCTGCTTGTCCCACCAGCCGGGGTGGCAGGATCCTCATCCTGGAACCCTGCACTCCCACCCAGACCTAGTCCTGGCGTCCAGGAAAGGCTCTGAGGCCTTTTGCTCAAATGAGCCCATCATCTAATGAGGGAGAAGGGAGTGTGGGTGGCGAGCTCTGCGGGCTGCCTGGAACTGACTGTTTAGAGTTCAGGTTATCTTTGTTTACCGCTGAGAAAACACAAAGCTGAACACAGGTATTAACTGTGCCCACCTGCTCTTGCCATTGATTCGCTTATCCAGAGTTGCAGCCCATGGCGCCAGCAATAAAGGAAATTGCTTTTGAAGTTCACAGAGGCTGGGAATGAAGCTCCAAGACCGACTGGCCCGTCTCTTCCAGGCGGCAGCTGGGTCCCTCCCCACCCACCTGTCCCCCAAAGCCAAAGACATGTAGTTGTCACCAGGGAGCTGGGCAGCAGCCGCCAATCCTGACGTGCGTTTTTTTCCAAAAGACCCTCTGCTGCCCAGGTGCAGTGGCTCACACCTATAATCCCAGCACTTTGGGAGGTCGAGGCAGGAGGATCATTCGAACCCAGGAATTCAAGGCCAGCCTGGGCAACACAGGGAGGCCCCCCATCTCCACAGAAAATAAAAAATTAGCCAGGCATGGTGACATACATCTGTGGTCCCAGCTACTCGGGAGACTGAGGTGGGAGGATCGCTTGAGCCAAGGTCGAGGCTGCAGTGAGCTGAGATTGCACCATTGCACTACAGCCTGGGTGACAGAGCAAGACCCTGTCCCCAAAATAATAAAACAAAAGACCTTCTGCCTATGTCTCCCAGCCCAACACAGGGCCATCTGCCAGGGCTGCAGCATGAGGGCATGAGCAGAGATGCTAAGCAGGAGTTCCTGATGACTGGCATCTGCAGCATGAGGCGGGGTGTGCACTCTCTTCCTGACAGTTCACTGGGAAAGCAGTGTCAGGCCTGGGGAATCAGAACTGGACAAGGGGGCCTTCCTGCCCCAGGCATGTGCTCATCTGCACGCCCTCCAATGACCTGAGTAGGGGAACCCACTCAGATGTTCCTCCATCAAGGGGCTTCTCTGCTTTCAGCACCCAGACTTCCATTTCCCCAGGTCGAGCGACCTCAGAGAGGCAGATCATTATCCCAATGCCTCCCAGCTCTGTCTCCCACACCCTTGCCTTCATCACACCAGGCCACAGTGTCCCTGTCCCTGCACAGTCTTTCCCTACTGGGAAGCCAGGGACTTTGCCTGGGTTCTTCTTCTTCAACGTTGGTGTAGTGGAGAGAATGGTGTCCCCCAAAAGACACATCCACATCTGGATCCCCAGAATCTGTGAATGGGACCTTATTTGGAAAAAGGGCCTTTTGCAGATGTAATTAAATTAAGGATTTTGAGATGAGAAGGTCACCCTGGATTATCAGGTGGCCCCTAAGTGCAATGACAAGTGTCCTTAGAAGAGACATGTGGGGAGGTGGACACAGTAGAGCAGGAGGCAAGTGATGGTGCAGGTAGAGCCTGGAGTGACGCGTCTGCCAGGAGCGCCAGGGAGTGCCACAGCTCCTACCAACCAGGAGAGACCCCTGGAACAGATGCTCTCAGTGGGTGGGGGAGGCCCTGCCCATGCCTCGATTTTGAACTTCTGGCCTCCAGAACTGTGAGAACGAATTTCTGTTGTTTGAAGCCCCTCAGTGTGGTCACATGTCATAGTAGCCTTGGGAAACAAATGTACTGGTGTTCTGGGATGTCACCCACACCCCCAACATCCACGACCGCCATAAACTGTTGATGGCAAGTCTGTCCCTCCAGGATGGTGTCCCTCCAGGATGGTGTCCATCCACATTTCAGTTCTCTATTCCCAGTCACCCCGTGGGCAGTGTGGTATAATATGGAAAATATCTGATCTTTGTCCCTGGGTCCTGGCACAGAGTTCCCAAACCCTTGGAATTTTCTGAGTGATGGAAGCCTCTTTTGTTATTGATAAAAAGCCCTTTCCATACGACTTGAGTTTATGCTACTGAGGTGACTTATGGTCAGAGGCAGCACTCCTATGGATGCTCCCTTTAAGTATATGCAAATTAAGGGGCAGATTATGCAGACATTTTCAGAAAAGCGGTGGTAACTTCCAGGTCATCAGGTCATTGCCATGGGAAGGGGTAGTAACGGGGATCTCGCCATGAAAGGGGTGGTAACTTCCGGCTGTTACCATGGCAACAGTAAACTGCCATGGCATCTGTGGGTGTGTCATATGAGGAGGTGCTTTCGCCCCATTTCTATTGTAGCTAGAGTCATCAAGTCAATTCCATGTGGTGTCCCAGCCTGGCCTCTGGAATCAAGTTTCACTTCCTGAGTGGAGTCCTGCCTCCTACCTCAAGTGGATTGAGCCCAGGTGTTCGAGACCAGCCTGGACAAAACAGCCAGACCTCATTATGAATTAGAGTAGGCTCCACCATCTAGGTTTGCGTAAGGACACCCTGTGATGTTCACACAACGATGAAATCACCTAACGACGCATTTCTCGTCATTACATGAACATCATGTTAATGATATTCGGGTTGTCAGGTCTATTTCTGAAGCACCTGGAAACAGTCAATTCTGGCATTTTAGAGAGGTTCTGTATCTGCAGCCTTGTTCTGTGCAAGCCTACTGGGTGTCTCTTTCAGAAGATGCCCTGGTTTCAGAACGTGCCCCTATTGGCCAGGCACGGCGGCTCACGTCTGTAATCCCAGCACTTTGGGAGACTGAGGCAGGTGGGTCACTTGAGGTCAGGAGTTTGAGACCAGCCTGGTTAATGTGGTGAAACCCTGTCCTTACCAAACAAATACAAAAATTAGTTGGGCATGGTGGTACATGCCTGTAGTCCCAGCTACTTGGGAGGCTGAGGTGGGAGGATCCCTTGAATCTGGGAGGCGAAGGTTGCAGTGAGCCAAGATCACACTTCACTACAGCCTGGGTGACGAGCGAGTTCCTTTCTCAAAAACAAACAAACAAAAAAGTTAAAAAAAATAGCGGAGTGTGGTGGTGTGTGCCTGTAGTCCCAGCTACATGGGAGGCTGACTTAGGAGGATGGCCTGAATCCAGGGCTTCAAGGTTGTAGCGTGCCAAGGTTGCACCACTGTACTCTAGCATGCGCAACAGAGAGAGACTGTGTGTCTTAAAAAAAAAAAAAAAAGAAAAGAAAAATAACAATAGTAAAACCATTACATGTTAACAAAAATAACACTTTATGAAAATAACTATTTTTAAAAACAAAGATTTTTATTTAACAAGAAGAGTGACATTGTCTTATACTTTTGCAGGTCTCTTTAATGTCTGGATTCTTTTTTTTTGTTTTTGAGATGAAGTTTTGCTCTGTCACATAGGCTGGAGTGCAGTGGCATGAACTCGGCTCACTGCAACCTCCACCTCCCAGACTCAAACGGTTCTCCTGCTTCAGCCTCTGGAGAAGCTGGAATTACAGTTGCGCTCCACCATGCCCAGCTAATTTTTGTGTTTTTAGTAGAGATGGGGTTTCACCATGTTGACCAGGTTGGTCTTGAACTCCTGACCTCAGGTGATCTGCCTACCTCAGCTTTCCGAAGTGTTGGGATTACAGGAGTGAGCCATTAATGTAATGTCTGGATTCTTTTTTTTTTTTTTTTTTTGAGACAAAGTCTTGCTCTGTCACCCAGCCTGAAGTGCAGTGGCATGATATCGGCTCACTGCAACCTCTGCCTCCCCCGTTCAATTGATTCTCCTACCTCAGCCTCCCGAGCAGCTGGGATTACAGGCACACGCCACCACACCCAGCTAATTTTTTTGTATTTTTAGTAAAGACGGGGTTTCACCATGTTGGCCAGGCTGGTCTCGAACTCCTGACCTCAGGTGATCTGCCCGCCTTGGCCTCCCAAAGTACCAGGATCACAGGCATGAGCCACCGCACCTGGCCCACCTTTTCCAGAATGTCATATATTGGAATCATCCAGTATGTAGCCTTTTCAAATTAGCTTCTTTCACTTAGTACTATTCATTTAAAGTTCTTCCATGCCTTTTCATGCTTGATAGCTCATTTCTTTTTAGCACTGAATAATATTGCATTGTCTGGATTATCAAAGGTTATTTATCCACTCACCTACTGAAGGACATCTTGCATGCTTTCAAGTTTTGGCAATTATGAATAAAGCTGCTATAAACACCCATGTGCCAGTTTTTTGTGTGGACGTAACATTTCAGTTTCTTTGGATAGATACCAAGGAGCATGACTGCTGGATCATATGGTAGGAGTAAGTTCAGTCATGTGAGAAACTTCCAAACTGTCTTCCAAAGCAGCTGTGCCGTTTAGCATTCCCACCAGCAATGCATGAGAGAGTTCCTGTAGCTCCACATCCTCACCAGCAATTGATGTTGTCAGTGTTTTCTTTTTCTTTGTCATTTCTAAAAAAATCCTCATTCTTTCTTATAGCTTCATAATATTTTTTCTTTCTTTTTTTTTTTTTTCTGAGATGGTGTCTTGTTCTGTCCAGGCTGGAGTGCAGTGGCACGATCTTGCCTCACTGCAACCTTCACCTCTCAGGCTAATTAATATATATATTTTTTGCAGAAATGGGGTTTTGCCATGTTGTCCAGGTTGGTCTCAAACTCCTGGATTCAAGTGATCCACCTGCCTTGGCACCCCAAAGTGCTGAGATTACAAGTGTGAGCCACTGAGCCCAGCCCCATAGTAATCGTTCTACAAATGTGTAAGTTATTTAACCAGTTCATTGCTGACAGTCGTTTTGGTTGTTTCATATAGTTTACTATTATAAATATTTTACCTTTTTTTTTTTGAGAAAGAGAGAGTCTCACTCTGTTGCCCAGGCTGGAGTACAGTGGTGTGATCTAGGCTCTCTGCAACCCCCACTTCCTGGGTTCAAGCGATTCTCCTGCCTCCACCCCCCGAGTAACTGGGACTACCGGCATGTACCACCGCGCCCAGCTAATTTTTGTATTTTTAGTACCAATGGGATTTCACCATGTTGGCCAGGCTGGTCTCGAATTCCTGATCTCAAGTGATCCTCCCACCTCAGCCTCCCAAAGTGCTGGGATTACAGGCATGAGCCACCTTGCCCGGCCTCTTCACTTCTACTGGGTTTCAGAATCCATTTGATTCTTCCCTCCTATGTGGGCACCTTCCTCACTCTGTCCTCTGACACTACATGCTGAGTGGGCCTCGCTTAGGGATGCCCTTCTCATCCTGTTTGGACTCTGGCACCTGTAGTGGGTGGCAGGACTGGCTAGTGATGCCTTCCTTACCTGCTCCAACTCTGAACCCCAGGTCAACCCTCCTTCACCACTGCCTTCTTACCTGGCTCAGGCCCCCATCTTCGCCACAGCATGGATAGCTGCCTTGTTCAGCCTACTTCATGGCTTATGGAATGAACTGTTCAGAAAGGGAAGGGATGAGAAAGAAGAGAAAATAAAGTGCTCTACCTATTGATTAGCTTTATTTAGTGTATCTGGGAAGTCACTCCTTAGAAGTAAATAGCCTGATTCCTCTTTCCATTTTCTTCTTCTTTTTCTTTCTTTCTTTTTTTTTTTGAGACAGAGTCTCGCTCTGTCGCCCAGGCTGGAGTGCAGTGGTGTGATCTCGGCTCACTGCAAGCTCCACCTCCCGGATTCACGCCATTCTCCTGCCTCAGCCTCCCGAGTAGCTGGGACTACAGGCCACCACCACACCCAGCTAATTGTTTATATTTTTAGTCCAGATGGGGTTTCACCGTGTTAGCCAGGATGGTCTTGATGTCCTGACCTCGTGATCCGCCCACCTCGGCCTCCCAAAGTGCTGGGATTACAGGTGTGAGCCACCGCGCCCGGCCTCCTCATTCCATTTCCTAAAACCAGCTGGCATAGTATTGCATTATGTAAATACATTCACGTACTGCAAAACAATGTTTTAGTCAATGATGGACTGCGTATGTGATGGTGGTCCCATAAGATTGTATTAATAACACCATATTTTATTGTACTTTTTCTATGTTTAGATACACAACTACTTACCATGATGTTATACTTGTCTACGGTATTTGGTGCCGTGCTGTGCAGGATTGTAGCAGCCTAGGTGTGTAGTAGGCTCCACCATCTAGGTTTGTGTAAGGATACCCTATGATGTTCACACAATGACAAAATCACCTAAGCATGCACTTCTCAAGGAGTATCCCTGTGACTACTCCCTTTTGGTGGACATTCGGGTTGTCAGGTCTATTTCTGAAGCACCTGGAAACAGTGAATTCTGGCATTTTAGAGAGGTTCGGTACCTGCAGGCTTGTTCTGTGCAAGCCTCCTGGGTGTCTCTTTCAGAACATGCCCCGATTTCAGAGAAATTCCCCCACCATCCTGTGGGGGCACCAAGAACTGATGCTTGAGCCAGACATTCAACCACAAACTGCACTTCAGGGAGGCCCACAGCCTTTGAGGAGGTTTGGAGTCCTGCTGCCTAATTAGGGCTCTTGATCTTGGAAGGTGACACATGAGGCAGTCTGAGCCTGGGATTTAGGAAGTGTGACTCTGTTAGCATACACAGAGGAAGCTCATAAGTGCTCTGCAGGAGCCCAAATCATGCTCAGGTCTGTTCCACACAAAGAGTCTCAGAGGCCAGGATTCAGCTGAGGAGACAGATTCCTGTCCTTGGGTCTCCGTGCCACAACTCTGGAATGCAACCTTGAACCCAGTGGATATGATTCTTGTAGGATATTAAATACGTAGCTTCTCAGTCATGCTATTTATTTACTCAACACTTTTTTTTTCTTTTTTTTAGATGGAGTATCGTTCTGCAGCCCAGGCTGAAGGGCAGTGGTGCAATCTTGGTTTACTGCAACCTCCGCCTCCCGTTTCAAGCAATTATCATGCCTCAGCCTCCCGAGTAGCTGGGATTACAGGCCTCTGCCACCTTGCTCACATAATTTTTTGTATTTTTAGTAGAGACGGGGTTTCACCCTCTTGGCCAGGCTGGTCTCGAACTCCTGACTTCAGGTGAGGATCTGCCTGCCTCAGGCTTGCAAAGTGCTGGGATTTCAGGTGTGAGCCACTGCACCCAGCTTTTTTTTTTTTTTTTTTTGCATAGTGGGTGCAAAGGTACATTTCCTCCTGCTTTTGTTATCACAAATGTCAAATTATGAATTAAAGATGTTTTACTGTAGCTGCTCTTGCAATGTGAATGTGTGTGTGTGTGTGTGTGGGTGTGTGAATGTCTCATATTTGCATTTAAGCCGGACCTGAATGAATGACTTTAGAATGAGACTCTAATGACGATGACACAGGCAGCTTTCGAGGGATGAGACCTCCCTGGAGAAGGACAGAGACATTATTTGGCTGTCTTCTTTCCGGAGGGTAAGGATTTGGCTAAGAATTTTAAACACTCAGGTCCTCCAGCTCACAGGAGAGGTTAGAGAGCAGCTAGAAGGAGTGCAGAGAGGCTGGTGTCGATGTTCCAGAAAAGTGAGAAGAGGGGTGTGGTCGATGACTGCCCTGCCAGCCAGGTGCAAATAATTCATGGGAAGGTATACAAGTCTGGTGGAAAGAACCCTGGGCTGGCGATAAGGAGATCGGCCTGTGACCTTGGGTGAGTTCTGTTTGGCTTTGAGCAAGTCGCTTAAGCTCTCTGTGCCGAAGCACGTGACCTCACATGGAAAACAGGCCAGAGATCGGCCTCTGTACCTCACGAGACTGAGTGGGTTGCAAGGTACAAAATGCCTGAAGTCCTTTCCACAGCAAGGCAGGGCATAGACAGACCTATCAATAAAACTGAAGGCATCAGGAATCCTGGTGGGAAACTGAGGCCCAGCCCGGGAAAGCCCTGTGCCCAAGGATCTGGGGATTGTCTCCATCCTGCCTCTATGGAAAAGCAAGCTACTCATCTAGGGTCTGCGTAGAGCAGCCTGGGAAGAGCAAGGAGACATCCCAGGTGGAGGCCCTGCCAGGAACACAGGACATTTCCCTTGCAAAGATGAAATTCAAATCTGAGGTGGCATCAGTGCCAGGGGAGGCAGCTGGGCACAGATGTGTCTTGGGAGGATCTGGGGGCAGCAGATCACATCACATGAGAGCACCAGACCAGAATTTGGCCTGACCCCTCCCTCCTGTGACTCTGAGCCCTCAGGCTTCAGGGACTGACTGTCCTCCCCACCAGGTCATTTTCAGTATTGCCCCAGGGCCAGGGCTGGCATAAAGGGGGTCCTGGGCTGACCCCAGGCCCTAAGGCCTCCAGGCCCCTCCCGGCGGCCCAGCTGGGGAGGCTGAGATGGCCGCTCGGCCCCAGCCAGCATATGCATTAGTAATGGCCACCGATCCTGCTGGCCCTGCGCCCTGTTTCCAGAGTGGGGCGGTAATCTGAGCCTGGGTGCCCACTGCCCCCCAGGCTCCACCCTGTGTTGCTGGGGCCATTGAACACCTCTACTTTTCCTTGTTCTCAGCTCTGCATCGAAATGAAGAGAAACACAAACCAGTGATGTCTCCTCAACGTCCTGGGCACTAGCTGTTCCCACTGTCACTTCATAGAGAGGTTTCTGGATGGGAAGCGTTAGGAAAGATGCAGGGAGGCCTCTGAGAACACCTTGCACAGATGTGAGGCCATCCTTGGCTGGGCCTCAGTTTCCTCACTGGGCGTGGTCAGGTCTGTTCTGAGGCCATCACTGGCACTGATGTTCAGGGGCTCTGATGTTCTTGCCCTAATGCAGGGGGTCATCCTGTTGGAGGGGACCTGGTCAGACCATAGCAAGCTAGACCATGTGTGGTGACAGCAACACGGCCCAGTGGCAGAGGCTCCTGGGGGTGGGGGCATTCAGGATGAAGCAGGCATGGAGGATGGCTGGATGTAGAGAGAACTGGCAAGTTGCGGGGGCCTCAGCTCAGGGGGCAGGCCTGTGGGATGCAGGGAGCCCTGGGACATTTGTCTGGCCTGGGACTGGAGGCAGTTATTCTTCCTTTCCTGGGAAGGACCTTCAGCCCTGCCTCTCCCCCTGCACCCACCTGACAGGTCTTTCACTCCCAGCAGCTCTGGGGTTTCCCTCGAGGGACCCAGGCTCTGTCCTGGGCCTGTATCCTGTCTCCGGCAGCTGCCCTTGGGTGGGAAGGTCCTGGCTGGCCCCAGATGTTTTTCCTAAGAGCCTGTAATTCTCCCCGGAGAGATAAGACATGGTTACATGAACTCATATCACACTTGCAGAGAAAGCGCCTCCAGGAATTAGGCCACCAGCCAGGGGATGGGCAGGCCTGTGTAGGAAGGGCAGCCTCTCAGTTGGAGGAAGTGGGGGTGTGGGGCAGCCGAGGGCACTGAGAAAGTGGGGAAGACCAAGTCTTCATGGGAGGGTGGGACCAGCCCAGGCTGTGGGGGTGGCCTGCTGTGTGACCTCAGAGAGGCCACGATCCCCGGGAGGGGGGACAGCACAAGCCACTTCCTGCTCACCCACCTGTGACCTGAGTGTGGCCCAAGATGACTCTGAACAGGGCTGCCTCCCCCTGTGGGCGTGGAGTTTGTAGGAGGACAGTGACGGGTGGTGGCCAGGAGGCAGAGCCAGTGTCTGAGGGGCAGGGGGACCCGAATGGTCTTCTCCGGCTGAAGTTTTCACAAGGGCCTTGAGTTTTGATGGACTGCCTGATGCCAGGTCCCCAGGTGTGACCTGCTGCACCTGGCAGCCTTGCCCCCAGTGCCCCACCCTGTCAAGTCCCTGGAGTTGCCTAGCATCACATCTGACCCTTGGGACAGTGGTGGCAGGACTGGGACTCAGATGGGCAGATGGAGGGTGGGAGCTGAGCCCTGGACCAGAGTGAGGGCACAACCTGCCCTCAGAGCTTTGGAAGTGGGCATGAGGGGAGGGTGTTGAGGAGGGCATGGTGCATCTCAGCCTAGCTCGGAGGCCCTGCGGGAGGCCACAGGTGACTCTCCATGGAGGCTTGGGGCCCCCTGTCTTCTGCATCCCTGGCAGCCAGCAAGAGCAGCTCAACTCCCCAGCACCTGCCCAATGGCAGTCACGGCTGAGAGGCAGTGGCTGGATAATTCAGAAGGGCTGAGTCGTTTCACTTCTCGTGGGAGGCCCACTGGCAGCCTGTAGCCTCCACCTGGGCAGTGAGGTAGATCTCCAGCCTCCCCCAAGTTGTCATACCCCACAGGCTCCACCTCGGACCACGTCCAAATCTGCTCCCCCGACCTCTGCATTCCCTGCAGTTAAGACGCTGCCACCATTGTCGTCTGCCTCTCCCGCTCCTGACTGCTAGGCCTTTCTAGTTCCACCAATATACCCTTTGATCCTCTACACCTCTCCATCCTGGCCTATACCTTGGTCCAAGCCTAAAATCTCCTCTCCTGGACCGTAAGACAGCCCCAGCTGGACTCCCTGCCTGCAGAGTCGCCCACCATCTGCTCTGCACATGATGACTTAGGACCTGGTCTGGCCATCTCCTTCCTGCCTCAGGCCCATTCCTGGCTCCCAGACCTCAGGATTCATTCCTCACTTCCCACCCTGGCTCTGCAGCCCCTACCTGGCACCTGGCCCTGCCTGTCCTTCACCACCTTTTTTTTTTTAATTTAAATAATTAATTTATTATTATTTTTTGAGGTGGACTCTTGCTCTGTTTCCCAGGCTGGAATGCAGTGGTGTGATCTTGGTTTACTGCAACCTCTGCCTCCTGGGTTCAAGCAATTGTCATGCCTCAGCCTCCTGAGTAGCTGGGACTGCAGGTGTGCACCACCATGCCTGGCTAATTTTTGTATTTTTAGTTGAGATGGGGTTTTGCCACGTTGACCAGGCTGGTCTCAAACTCCTAACCTCAGGTGATCCACTCATCTTGGCCTCCCAAAGTGCTGGGATTACAAGTGTGAGCCACCATACCTGGCCCCTCCACCTCCTTTTACTGCCTCCCACCGCAGGAGCTGGGAACAACTCCCTGTTCCCTGGATCTCCTGGGATAATTCGCCTGCCACTCCCCCAACCCTTGCTCTCTGCCTGCCCAACTGCTGCTTCTCAGTTAAGGTCTCCCTCCTTCAAGGAGCCCTCCCGGGGCGCCAGCGCTCCCCCTGCCCTACTCACAACTCTATTCCAGCCCTTCCCTAGCCCACTGGTGTTTATAAATGTCCGGTATCTGTCTTGCCCACCAGGGTATGTGCTTTTTATTTTATTTTATTTTTTAACTTTTCAAACTTATTCTTATATTGAGTTTATCAGATGTTCTACCTTTTTTTACGTTTATAATTTTTTTGGTAAAATACACATAACAAAAAATAAACCATTTTCATGATTTTTAAGTGTACAATTCATTGGCATAAAGTACATTTGCTCTATTCGCAACCATCACCACATCCATTTCCAGAGTTTATCATCCCACACAGAAATGCTTTACCCATTAGCTTTACCCATAACTCCCCATTCTCCCTCCCTCAGCCCCTGGTAACGACTATTCTACTTTCTGTCCCTATGAATTTGCCTATCTAAGTACCTCATATAAGTGGAATCAGGCCATATTCGTCTTTTTGTGTACGGCTGTTTCACTTTGCATAATGATTTCAAGGCTCATCCATGTTGCAGCAGGTATCAGAATTTTATTCCTTTTCTTTTCTTTTTTTTTTTTGAGACAGAGTCTCTCTCTGTCGCCAGGCTGGAGTGCAGTGGCACTATCTCGGCTCACTGCAACCTCCACCTCCGGGGTCAAGCGATTCTCCTGCCTCAGTCTCCTGAGTACCTGGGATTACAAGTGCCTGCCACCAGGCCCAGCTAATTTTTGGATTTTTAGTAGAGACGGGGTTTCACCATGTTGTCCAGGCTTGTCTCGAACTCCTGACCTCAGGTGATCCACCCACCTTGGCCTCCCAAAGAGATGGGATTACAGGTGTGAGCTACCGTGCTGGGCCCCATTCCTTTTTTTTTTGGCTGGAGTGCAGTGGGGCGATCTCGGCTCACTGCAACCTCCACCTCCCAGGTTCAAGCGATTCTCTTGCCTCAGCCTCCCCAGTAGCTGGGATTACAAGCATGTGCCACCACGCCCAGCTAATTATTAAATTTTTGGTAGAGATGGGGTTTCACCATGTTGGCTAGGCTGATCTCAAACTCCTGACCTCAGGTGATCCGCCTGCCTCAGCCTCCCAAAGTACTGGGATTATAGGTGTAAGCCACTGTGCCCAGCCTCATCCTTTTTTAAGGTTAAATATTAACTGTGTATGTATATTTATCACATTGCATGTATATATATATTCTGTTTATCCATTCATCTGTTGATGGACACTTCGGTCGTTTCTACCTTTTGGCTCTTGTGAATAAGGCTGCTATGTAAATTGGCGTACAATATTTGAGTCCACAGAAGATTGGTTAGTCTTAATATGGTGCATCAAGACAGTAAAGAGTTAGTTAAATATACCTAACACAATGGAAATTATACAGCTGTTAAAAAGAACAAGGCAGCTCTACATGTGCTGATATAAAAGTATTACTATGTAAAACAAAGCAAGATGCAACGCAGTATGTGTGATTTGTTTTCATTTGCACATAAAGAATCTGTTACTGGCTGGGTGCAGTGGTTCACACCTGTAATCCCAGCACTTTGGGAGGCTGAGGTGGGCAGATCGCCTTAAGTCAGGAATTCAAGACCAGCCTGGCCAGCATCATGAAATGCCATCTCTACTAAAAATACAAAAATTACCAGGACATGATGATAGGCACCTGTAATCCCAGCTACTTGGGAAGTTGAGGCAGGAGAATCGCTTGAACCTGGGAGGCGGAGGTTGCAGTGAGCCGAGATTGCACCATTGCACTCCAGCCTGGGTGACAGAGCGAGATTCTGTCTCAAAAAAAAAAAAAAAAATCTGTTACTATATGCTTGTATACACAAGGCTCATCTGTAGGAGGATATCTATGAAGCCAAAAATACTAGCTGCCTCTAGGAAAGGAATTTGAGCATGAAGGAGTAGTGGGGACAGGGAGATTTGCTTTTCACTGTAGAATGTTTTGCAACTTTTTGAAAAAAGTACATTTTTTTTTAAGGGTCTTGCTCTGTTACCCAGGCTGGGGTGCAGTGTCATGATCTCATTTCACGGCAACCTCCACCTCCTGGGTTCAAGCAATTCTCCTGCCTCAGCCTTCCAAGTAGCTGGGATAACAGGCGCGCACCATCACGCCCAGCTAATTTTTTTTTTTTTTTTTTTTTTGAGACAGAGTCTTGCTCTGTCACCCAGGCTGGAGTGCAGTGGCACCGTCTCAGCTCACTGCAACCTCGCCCTCCCAGGCTCAAGTGATTCACCTGTCTCAGCCTCCCGAGTAGCTGGGATTACAGGTGCGTGCCACCACACCCAGCTAATTTTTGTATTTTTAGTAGAAACGGGGTTTCGTCATATTAGCCAGGCTGGTCTTGAACTCCCGGCCTCAAGTGATTCTCCCACCTCAGCCTCCCAAAGTGCTGAGATTACAGGTGTGAGCCACCGAAACTGGCCAGCTGATTTTTGTTGTTGTTGTTGTTGTTGTTGTTGTAGTATTTGTTTTCTAGAGTTGGGGTCTCCCTATGTTGCCCATGCTGGTCTTGAACTCCTGGGCTAAGCAATCCACCCACCTCAGCCTCCCAAAGTGCTGAGATTATAGGCACAAGCCACTGAGCCTGACCTCGCTGTGAAATTTTGTACTGTGTTTATGTATTACCTATTTAAAAATAGTATTTACAAATAATGGCTGGGTGGGGTGGCTCATGCCTGTGATCCAAGTGCTTTGGGATGCCAAGGTGGAAGAATCACTTGAGCCCAGGAGTTCAAGAACAGCCTGGGTAACAAAACTAGACTAATCTTTTCAAAAAATGTAAAAACTAGCAGGGCACGGTGGCACATGCTTGAGGTCCCAGCTACTCAGGAGGCTGAGGTAGGAGGATTGCTTGAGCCCAGGAGGTCGAGGCTGCAGTGAGCTGAGATCCTGCCAGTGTACTCCAGCCTGGGCGACAGAGTGAGGCCCTGTCTCAACAACAACAACAACAACAACAACACAACAACAACAAAAGAAATCTAACCAGGCAGTCATTTCAGATATCATGACAAAATGGTATCTAGGCACACACCATCAGGATGTACCATCAGGATGTATGAGAAAGCAACAGTATTCATCTTAGTCTATATTGTAAGAGAATACCTGAGACCAGGTAATTTATAAAGAACAGAGAGTCATATCTTTCTTTCTTTCTTTTTTTTTTTCTTTTTTTTTTTTTTTTTTTTTTTTTTGAGACAGAGTCTCACTCTGTCGCCCAGGCTGGAGTGCAGTGGCACAATCTCAGCTCATTGCAACCTCTGCTTCCCAGGTTTAAGCAATTCTCCTGCCTCAGCCTCCCAAGTAGCTGGGATCACAGGTGCCCGCCACCACACCCAGCTAATGTTTTGTATTTTTAGCAGAGATGGGGTTTCACCATGTTGGCCAGGCTAGTATCGAACTCCTAACCTCAGGTGGGCCGGCCCCCTCCACTGGCCCACTCTTTCCCAGGCCACCACTTCTCCAGCCTGGATTGTGACACTGCCCTCTGGCTTCCATGTATGCCCTCGATCCTCTCCTCCCCTCCCCTCCCCTCCCCTCCCACCCGCCTTGGCCTCCCAAAGTGCTAGGATTACAGGTGTGAGCCACCACGCCCAGCTAGGAACAGAGATTCATTTCTTACATTTCTGGAGGCTGGAAAATCCAAGGCTGAGAGGCCTGCATCTGGGCTTCTTGCTGTGTCTGTCATCCCATAACAAGAGGTGGAAGGGCAAAAAAGCACGAGAGAGAGAGAGAGAGAATGCAAGAGAGTACCAAACTTGCTTTCATAATAAACCCACTCCGCTGATAAGGACATTAATCCACACACAAAGTCAGAGCCCTCGCAAAAGGTCCCACTCTCAACATTGCTGCACTGGGGATTAAGTTTCTGACACATGATCATTGAGGGACACATTCAAACCATAGCAGTATTTTAAACAATATGGTGCCCAGCAAAATAAAAGCTTCAATAATTGAAACAAAATGCAGAGTTTGGAAGTAGAGCTAATGAACATAAATATTTGATGTGAGAGAAAGCACGTTTGAAAGCAGGGAGGTAGGAAAAGTGAATCTCTATCCATCTCTCTCCCTAGGTCCCTCGGTAACCTCATTCAATTGCAGAGGCTTTCAGCATTATCTGTGTGCGAGTGACTCCCAAACTGGATATATCCATAAGGCCTTGCCCTGAACACAGGACTCATTTCTCTAATTTCCTGCCTGACATTTTCACCTGCTGAGTGATCCTCTTAAACTCTCCATATCCTTCCCTCCCCAAATTCCTCCTCTGCCTCCTTTCTCATCTCAGTTGGTGGAATTCTCACCACCTGGTTACTCAAACAGAAGTCCAGGCTTCATCATCAATTCTTCTTTCTCTCCCCAGCGCATCCACTCCAAAGCAAGCCGGCCCCCTCCGTTGGCCCACCCTTGGCCAGGCCACCACCTCTCCAGCCTGGATTGTGACACCGCTCTCTGGCTTCCATGCATGCCCTCAATCCTCTCCTCCTCTCCTCTCCTCTCCTCTCCTCTCCTCTCTCCTCTCCTCTCCTCTCCTCTCCCCTCCCTCCCTCCCTCCCCTTCCCCTCCCTCCCCCTCCCCTCCCCTCCCCTCCCCTTATAGGGTCACTGCAGTCTCCACTTCCCATTTTCAAGCGATTCTCCTGCCTCAGCCTCCCAAGTAGCTGGGATTACAGGCCCATGCCACCACACCTGGCTAATTTTTGTATTTTTAGTAGAGATGGGGTTTTGCCATGTTGGCCAGGCTGATCTCGAACTCCTGACCTCAGGTGATTCACCTGTCTCGGCCTCCCAAAGTGCTGGGATTACAAGCATGAGCCACCGCACCCAGCCAATACATATTCCATATGGCAGCTGGAGATAACATTAAAATATTTTCAGTCAGGCAAGGTACCTCATGCCTGTAATCCCAGCACTTTGGGAAGCCAAGGCGGGAGGATCCCTTGAGCCCAGACATTCAAGAGCAGCCTGGACAACATAGAGAGATCCTGTCTCTATTAAAACAAACAAACTAGCCAGCTGCAGTGGTGCGTGCCTGTAGTTCCAGCTATCAGGGAGGCTGAGGTAGGAGGATTGCTTGGGCCCAGGAGGTTGAGGCTGCAGTGAGCCATGATCACACCACTGCACTCCAGCCTGGATGACAGAGCGAGACACTGTCTCAAAATAAATTTTAAAAATAAAATAAAATATTTTCACATCCACTTTCACCTGGCCTGCCTCCCTGCGGAACCCCGCTCCCATCTATGGCATTCTGGAGGTTCATTGCCTCTGGGTACAAAAACCTTCAGAGATGCAGACAAACTCATAATTTGAAAATCTGCTTTGGGGATGCCTCCCAAAAGCTTAATCAGGCCAAATAAGTCTCTGGGTTCTGGGCCTTTCCTTGTCATTTCTGTGTATCTGTTAAGGGTGAAGCAGGGGTTAAAAACTATACTTTTGGCAGGGCGCACTGGCTCACGCCTGTAATCCCAGCACTTTGGGAGGCCAAGGCAGGAGGATCACTTGAGGTCAGGAGTTCAAGACCAGCCTGGCCAACATGATGAAACCCCGTCTCAACTAAAAATACAAAAATCAGCCAGGCATGGTGGCGGTGCCTGTAATCCCAGCTACCTGGGGGGCTGAGGCACAAGAATCGCTTGAACCCGGGAGGCGGGGGCTGCAGTGAGCCAAGATAATGCTACTGTACTCCAGCCTGAGCAACAGAGTGAGACTGTCTCAAAAACAAAAAACAACACCATCAAAAACCTGTAGTTTGTGGCTCACGCCTGTAATCCTAACACTTTGAGAGGCTGAGAGGGAAGGATGGCTTGAGCCCAGGAGTTTGAGACCAGGCTGAGCAACATAGCAAGACCCCGTCTCTAAAAAAGAACCTGCTCTTTGGTCCTTGTTGGGGTTTCAGAATTCAGGTACGTTGTAGAATGGGGGTGGGAGGTGTGGGGATGATGACATTTCGCCTCTTTCATACTCTAGTGTTACTGCTTTTGAAAAAAAGTCCGGCTGGGCGCAGTGGCTCATGCCTGTAATCCCAACACTTTGGGAGGCTGAGGCGGGCAGATTACGAGGTCCTGGCCAAAATAAGTGAAACCCCGTCTCTACTAAAAATACAAAAATTACCTGGGCATGGTGGTGGGCGCCTGTAGTCCCAGCTACTCAGGAGGTTGAGGCAGGAGAATTGCTTGAACCCAGGAGGTGGAGGTTGCAGTGAGCTGAGATCACGCCACTGCATTCCAGCCTGGTGACAGAGTGAGACCCCATCTCAAAACAAAACAAAACAAAACAAAACAAAACAAAACAAAACAAAAAAAGCAAAAGTCCTGTAGGGCCAGGGCAAAGCTGGCATCAGTAACAAAGACTGAATATTAAAAACAGCTTCCCCTCCACACCACCCCACCCCACTGCCCAGCCATGTTTAAATGTAAGAAATTCTTTTTAGGCTCGTCTCAGTATCCATTCTTAACATAGACCATTGCCTGAGAAGAAAATTTTCCTAAAATAATTGGAACAATATACGTTAGAGACACTTATTTTTCTAAATGTAATTGCAATGTTTTGGGAGACGAGCACATTTTTTCAAGATAGATTGGCCAAAACCCAGTTTTGTAAATTCTGTATGATTGGGTTTTCTTTCCTTCTTTTTTTTTTTTTCTTTTTTGAAATGGAATCTCACTCTGTTACCCAGGCTGGAGTGCAGTGGCATAATCTCAGCTCACTGCAACCTCCACCTTCTGGGTTCAAGCGATTCTCCTACCTCAGCCTCCTGTGTAGCTGGGATTACAGGTGCCCACCACCATGCCCAGCTAATTTTTGTATTTTTAGTTGAGACGGGGTTTCACCATGTCGGTCAGGCTGGTCTTGAACTCCTGACCTCATAATCTGCCCGCCTGGGCCTCCTGAAGTGCTGGGATTACAGGCGTGAGCCACCGTGTCCAGCTGGGTTTTCTTTTTTAAATGAACATGTGCTTTGATAAGTGACATATTTTAAAACCTGTCTTCTCATGTCATAAAATATGACTTGAAAATACTGTTCCAATTATACTTAACCTTCATTTTATTTTGTCTAATAAAGTGTTTAATATTTTCTCCCATCAGGAAAAATAAAATTATCTGCCAGTTGACTATTAGTTCTTATGCTTTTCCTTTTTATTAAAGTTATTGTAAAAGTTAGATCATGATGTCTAACAAAATTAATGGCATTATTTCTGACTTTCTTTTTCTTTTTTTTTTTTTTTTTGAGACAGGGTCTTGCTCTGTTGCCCAGGCTGGAGTGCAGTGGCGTGATCTCAGCTCACTGCAACCTCTGCCTCCTGGGTTCAAGCAATTCTCCCACCTCAGCCTCCCAAGTCGCTGGGACTACAGAAGTGCACCACCATGCCCGTCTAATTTTTTTTTGTATTTTTAGTAGAGATGGAGTTTCACCACATTGCCCAGGCTGGCCTGTCTCGAACTCTTGGAATCTAGTGATCCTCCCATCTCGGCCTCCCAAAGTTCTGGGATTACAGGCATGAGCCACCAAACCTGGTCTTGTTTTTTGAGATAGGCTCATGCTCCCAGGCTGGAGTGCAGTGGCACAATCACGGCTCACTGCAGCCTCGACCTCCCTGGCTCAAGCTATCCTCCCTCCGCAGCCCCTTGACCACAGGTGCACCACACCTAGCTAATTTTTAATTTTTTGTAGAGTTGGGAGTCTTACTAGGTTGCCCACAGTAGTCTCAAACTCATGGGCTGAAGTGATCCTCCTGCCTCAGCCTCCCAAACTGTTGGGATTACAGGTGTGAGCCACCAGCCTGGCCCCCTGATTTTCTAATACAAGATTCTTGTTAATTATTCCCCAAAGGGAAATGCTGGAGTATGAAACACACCGGAGCACACATTTATTGAAGGAATTTTATACCTTCTTCCCATAACCTTCAAGTCATGAATTATTTATCATCTTAGTAACACATTAAATTACAGGGATACACAATAAATAATGAGTGTAAGGACAAATTATCCAAAACATGGAAATAAGGCAATAGCATGGCTGTGTGTCTTTTCACCCCTGCCACCTTGAAACAAAATTTTCAATAGAAATGGGATCCCACTTTATTGCCCAGACTGGTCTGAAACTCCTGGGCTCAAGCAATCCTCCCACCTCAGCCTCCCAAAGTGCTGGGATTGCAGGTGTGAGCCACTGTGTCCGCCGTGGGATTACTCAGTTCTCTAGGAGAAGGTATCTGTGTTTGACTGCTTGACTGTTGCTTAAGGACCACACTCTGTGAAGGTACTTGTGAACTTGCATATGTTTGCTCAGGAGAGATGCAAATTATTTCTGTTGTGTAGAGAAGGTAACCTCAAAGATTACAGTTGTGTTTGTGTGTGTGTGTGTGTGTGTGTGCGTGTGTGTGTGTGTGTGTTTGAAATGGAGTCTCACTGCACTCAGGCTGGAGTACAGTGGCACGATCTCCACTCACTGCAACCTCCGCCTCCCAGGCTCAAGCAATTCTCCTGTCTCAGGCTCCCGAGTAGCTGAGACTACAGGTGAGCACCACCACACCCGGCTAATTTTTGTATTTTTAGTAGAGACGAGGTTTCACCATGTTGGCCAGGCTGGCCTCAAACTCCTGACTTCAAGTGATCCACCTGCCTCAGCCTTCCAAAGTGCTGGGATTACAGGTGTGAGTCACCTCGCATACCTTAGTTTCCTAACCCTTTGGAATATTCTAGGTTAAGCAAGATTCCTGTAAGTGAAAAAATAACATGTATAATTTACAGCTACTTGATAAGTCTTAGTTAAGCTTTCTTGGTATACTTGCCAGAAATTGATGAAGGGAATTAACTTTAGTGATTGAGTAAAAAAAAAAAAAAAAAAAAAAAAAATGGTTTTGCAAGTCAGGTGAGTTCTACTTCTTAGCTTTCAGCAAATTAGAAGAGAACTGAATAGATTTGTCAGCAGGTAGATCATTAAAAATAGTTTGTGCTGATAGATTATGCTATGATTTTGGCTATAATTCAGAAAAAATTCAGGGAATTGAATGAAATTGCTGTATTCAAGTGCTTTCCATTCCCATCTCCTTATTTATGTGAACAAAGTTTCTCAATGCACACATTTTTAAAACTAAAAAAATAGGCCAGGCGCGGCAGCTCATGCCTGTAATCCCAGTCCTTTGGGAGGCTGAGGGAGGCAGATCACGAGGTGAGGAGATTGAGACTATCCTGGCTAACACGGTGAAACCCTGTCTCTACAAAAATACAAAAAATTAGCCGGGCATGGTGACAGGTGCCTGTAGTCCCAGCTACTTGGGAGGCTGAGGCTGGAGAATCGCTGGAACCCGGGAGGCAGAGATTGCAATGAGCCGAGATCACGCCACTGCACTCCAGCCTGGGTGACTGAGCAAGACTCCTTCTCAAAAAAACAAACAAACAAACAATAAATAAATAATAAATAAGATTAAAATTATTCCTGAATTTTGTCCTATTAAACCATGGATATAAAAACTAATAATAAAACAAACAAGCAAACAAACAAAACGAACACCCCAATCCTTTCATTAAGAGAGACGTTTCTGTTTTTGTTTTTGTTTTTTTGAGACAGGGTCTCACTCTCTGTCCCAGGCTGGAGTGCAGTGGCATGATCTCGGCTTGCTACAACCTCTGCCTCCTGGCTCAAGCAATCCTCCCACCTCAGCCTCCTAAGTAGCTGGGACTACAGGCACGTGCCACTACACCTGGCTAATTTTTTGTATTTTAGTAGAGATGGGGTTTCTCCATGTTGGCCACGTGGGTCTCAAACTCCTAACCTCAAATGATCCGCACACCTCGGCCTCCCAAAGTGCTGGGATTACAGGTGTGAGCCACCATGCCTGGCACAGAAACATTTCTAATAACATTTTATAACAGATTTATTGAGTTATAATTCACATTCCACAACATCCACTCTTTTGAAGCAAACAATTTAGTGATTTTTCGTATACTGTACTCACAAAGTCATACAACTGTGACCACTATCTAATATTAGAATATTTTCATCACCTCAAAAAGAAACCTGTTACCCATTGGCCATCATTTCTCATTCTCCCCTCGGCCCAGTTCCTGGCAACCACTCATCTACTTTCTCTCTATGGATTTGCCTGTTCTGGACACTTCATATAAATGAAATCATACGAACATGTGGGCTTCTGTGTCTGAATCTTTCACTTAGCATAATGTTTTCAAGGTCCACCCATGTTGTAGCATGTAGCACTATTTCTTATTCCCTTTAATGGCTGAATAATATTTCATCGTATGGACAAATTTTATTTTATTTATCCATTCACCAGTTGACATTTGGGTTTTTTAATGAGCTATTATGAGTACTACTGCTACGAACACTCATCTACAAGCTTGTGTGTGGACGCATGTTTTCAGTTCACCTGGGCATATACATAGGAGTGAAGTTTCTGGGCCTCATGGTAACTCTGTTCAACCTTCTGAGAAATTGCCAGACTGCTGTTTGCCAAGGTGACTGCAACATTGTACATTCCCACCAGCAGTGTATGAGGATTCCAGTTTCTTCACATCTCTATCAACACTTGCTATTGTCCATCTTTTTTATTATAGCCATTCTAGTGAATCTTTTTTTTTTTTTTTTTTGAGACGGAGTCTCGCTCTGTCACCCAGGCTGGAGTGCAGTGGCCGGATCTCAGCTCACTGCAAGCTCCGCCTCCCGGGTTTACGCCATTCTCCTGCCTCAGCCTCCCGAGTAGCCGGGACTACAGGCGCCCGCCACATCGCCTGGCTAGTTTTTTTGTATTTTTTAGTAGAGACGGGGTTTCACCGTGTTAGCCAGGATGGTCTCGATCTCCTGACCTCGTGATCCGCCCGTCTCGGCCTCCCAAAGTGCTGGGATTACAGGCTTGAGCCACTGCGCCCGGCCTCTTTTTTTTTTTTTTTTTTTTTTTTTAGACGGAGCTTCACTCTTGTTGCCCAGGCTGGAGTGCAATGGCAAGATTTTGGCTCACTGCAACCTCGGCCTCTGGGATTCAAGCAATTTTCCTGTTTCAGCCTCCCAAGTAACTGGGATTACAGGCATCTGCCACCACACCTGGCTAACGTTTTGTATTTTTAGTAGAGGTAGGGTTTCACCATGCTGGCCAGACTGGTCTCGAACTCCTGACCTCAGATGATCCACCTGCCTTGGCCTCCCAAAGTGCTGGGATTACAGGTGTGAACCACTCTGCCAGCCCATTCTCATAGATATTTAATCAATCTATTCCTTAGGACTTTTTGTATACAAAACTGTGATCTGCAAATACAGACAATTTTATTTATTCCTTTCCAATTTGAATGCTTTTTATTTAATTATCTTGCTTAACCTCCCTGGCTAGAACCTCTAGCACAATGTTAGATAGAAGTGATAAGAGCAGCTAGGCGTGGTGGCTCATTTGGGAGGCCGAGGCGGGTGGATCACCTGAGGTCAGGAGTTCGAGACCAGCCTGGCCAACATGGTGAAAACTCATCTCTGCTAAAAATACAAAAAATTAGCCGGGTGTGGTGGTGAGCACCTGTGATTCCAGCTACTAGGGAGGCTGAGGCAGGAGAATCACTTGAACCCAGGAGGCAGAGGTTGCAGTGAGCCGAGATCACACCATTGTACACCATCCTGGGCAATAAGAGCAAAACTCCATCTCAATAAAATAAAATAAAAAAGGAAGCGGTAAGAGCAGACATCCTTGTCTTGTTCCTGATGTAGGGGAGAGATTGCAGTCTTTCACCAGTAAGCATGATGCTAGTTGTATCCTGCAACTTTGCTAAACTTCTTCATTCATTCTAACAGAATTTTTTTTCTGTTTTTTTTTCTGCTACAAAAAAAAAAACTACATCTACAAAAGATGGTCTTTGTAGATGCTCTTTACAGGTTGAGAAATTTCCCTTCTAGTCCTAGTTTGTCAGGTGTTTTTATCATTAAAGGGTGTTGAATTTTGTCAAACGCTTTTGCTGCATCTATTGAGATGATTATGTGGGTTTTGTCCTTTATTCTAGTAATACATGTATTAAATTAATTGATTTTCCCATGTTAAGCCAACCTTGCATACCTGGGATAAATCCTGCTTGGTCATGGTGTATAATACATTTCATATGCTAGTGGTTTTGGTTTGCCAGTATCTCACTGAGGATTCTTCAATCTGTATTCATAGGAGATATTGGTCTGTGGTTCTCTTTTCCTATGATATCTTTGTCTGATTTTGGTATTACAATACTATTAGCCTCATAAAATGAATTGAAAAGTGCTCCTTTCTCTTCTACTTTTTGGTAAGAGTGTCAAAACTTGGTATTATTTCCTTTGTAAATTTTGGGTAGAGTTCACCAGTGAAACTGGTTTGGCCTAAGCTTTTCTTTGTAGACAGTTTTCAAACTACTAAGTCAAGCTTTTTGTTATAGGTCTATCCAGATATTTTATTTCTTCTTGAGTTGTTAGTTTGTGCCTTTCCAGTAAATTCTCAAGTTCATCTAAGTTGTCTAATTTGTTGTCATACAGTTGTTCATAGTATTCCCTTTTCATTTTTTCTTTTTATTTTAGAGACAGCGTGTCACTGTGTTGCCCAGGCTAGTCTCAGACTCCTGGCCTCAAGCTATCCTCCTGCCTCAGCCTCCTGAGTAGCTGGGTTACAGGCATGTGCCACTGCACTGAGCTCCATCCTTTTTTTTTTTTTTTTTTAATTATACTTTAAGTTCTAGGGTACGTGTGCACAACGTGCAGGTTTGTTACATATGTATACATGTGCCATGTTGGTGTGCTGCACCCATCAACTCGTCATTTACATTAGGTATATCTCCTAATGCTATCCCTCCCCCTTCCCCCCTCCCCACAATAGGACCCGGTGTGTGATGCTCCCCTTCCTGTGTCCAAGTGATCTCATTGTTCAATTCCCACCTATGAGTGAGAATATGTGGTATTTGGTTTCCTGTTCTTGCGATAGTTTGCTGAGCATGATGGTTTCCAGCTGCATCCATGTCCCTACAAAGGACACGAACTCATCCTTTTTTATGGCTGCATAGTATTCCATGGTGTATATGTGCCACATTTTCTTAATCCAGTCTGTCACTGATGGACATTTGGGTTGATTCCAAGTCTTTGCTATTGTGAATAGTGCCGCAATAAACATACGTGTGCATGTGTCTTTATAGCAGCATGACTTATAATCCTTTGGGTATATCCCCAGTAATGGGATGGCTGGGTCAAATGGTATTTCTAGTTCTAGATCCTTGAGGAATCGCCACACTGTTTTCCACAATGATTGAACTAGTTTACAGTCCCACCAACAGTGTAAGTGTTCCTATTTCTCCACATCCTCTCCAGCACCTGTTGTTTCCTGATTTTTTTAATGATTGCCATTCTAACTGGTGTGAGATGGTATCTTATTGTGGTTTTGATTTGCAGTTGTCTGATGGAGAGTGATGATGAGCATTTTTTCATGTGTCTGTTGGCTGTATGAATGTCTTCTTTTGAGAAGTGTCTGTTTACATCCTTTGCCCACTTTTTGATGGAGTTGTTTGTTTTTTTCTTGTAAATTTGATTGAGTTCTTTATAGGTCATCCTTTTTATTACTGTGAGGTTGTAATGTCCCCCTTCTCATTCCTGATTTTCATAATTTTTTTCTTTTCTCTTTTTCCCCCCCTTTAGTTAGTTGTTTGTATTTTGCTTGGTCAGTCTAGCTAAAGGTTTGTCAAGTTTGTTGATCTTTTCAAATAATCAGCTTTTGGTGTGGTTAATTTCCTCTATTTTTTTTAATTCTCTATTTCATTAATTTATGCTCTAATCCTTATTATTTCCTTTCTTTTGTTTGCTGGGGGCTTAGTTTCTTCTTCTTTTTCCAGTGTCTTAAGGCAGAAACTTAAGAGTATTGATTTGTGGTTGTTCTTCCTTTTAAATATAGACAGGTACAACTATAATTTTCCCTACAAATACTGTTTTAGTTGCATCCCATACATTTTGGCATGTTGAGTTTTTATGTTCATCCATCTCAAAGTATTTTCTAATTTCTCTTGTGGTCTATTTTTTGACCCATTGATTACTTATGAGTATATGTTTAATTTCCACATATTTTTGAATTTTCCTAATTTCTTTGTGTTATTAATTTCAAACTTCACTCCACTATGAACAGAAAACATCCTTGGTGCAACTTCATTCCTTGTCAACATATTGATGCTTGTTTTGTGGCCTAGCGCATAATCTGTCCTAGAGAATGTTCCATGTGCATTTGAGAAGAATGTGTATTCTCTTGTTGTTGGGCGGAGTGTTCTACAGATGTCAGTTAGCTCTAGTTGGTTTATAGTGTTGTTCAAGGCTTCTGCTTCCATATGGATCTTCTGCCTATCTACCTGTTTAGCTCTATCTATTATTAAAAGTGGGATATTAAAGTCTCCGACTATATTGTGAATTGTCTATTTTTCCCTTGAATTCCATCTGTTTTCTGCTTTATATATTCTGTGGCTCTGTTTTTAGGTACATGTTTTTAATTGTCATATTTTTCTGATGGATTGACCTTTTTATCATTATACAATGTCCCTGATTACTTCTAGTGACATATTTTCTTTGTTTTGAGATGGAGTCTTGCTCGTCACTCGGGCTGCAGTGCAGTGGTGGAATCTCGGCTCACTGAAACCCTGCCTCCCAGGTTCAAGTGATTCTCCTTCCTCAGTCTCCTGAGTAGCTGGGATTACAGGCGCCTGCCACCATGCCTGGCTAATTTTTATATTTTTAGTAGAGACGGGGTTTCATCATGTTGGCCAGGCTGGTCTCAAACTCCTGGCCTCAAGTGATCTGCCAGCCTTGGTCTCCCAAAGTGTTGGGATTACAGGCATGAGCCACTGCGCCCAGCCATATTTTGTTTTAAAGTCTATTTTGTCTGATATTAGTATAGTCACTGCAGCTTTCTTATGGTTACTGTGTGTATCATTTTCCATTAAAAATTTTCCAACCTATTTGTATGCTTAAATCTAAAATATGTCTCCTATAAATAGCATATAATTGAATCTTGCTTTATTAATATTTTTTTAAAGCTGATTAAGGCTGGGTGTGATTGCTTACACCTGTAATCCCAGCACTTTGGGAGGCCGAGGCAGGTGGATCACCTGAGGAATTCGAGACCAGTCTGGCCAACAAGGTAAAACCCCGTCTCTACTAAAAATACAAAAGTTAGCCGGGCGTGGTGGTGTGCAGCCTGTAATCTCAGCTACTCGGGTGGCTGAGGCAGGAGAATCTCTTGAACCTGGGAGACAGAGGTTGCAGTGAGCTGAGATCATGCCACTGCACTCCAGGCTGGGCAACAAGATCAAAACTCTGTCTCAAAAAAAATTAAGTAAGTAAAAAAATAAGGCCAGGCATGGTGGCTCACACCTGTAATCCCAGCACTTTAGGAGGCCGAGGTGGGTGGATCACAAGGTCAGGAGATTGAAACCACCCTGGCTAACACGGTGAAACCCTGTCTCTACTAAAAATACAAAAAATTAGCCGGGCGTGGTGGCGGGTGCCTATAGTCCCAGCTACTTGGGAGGCTGAGGCAGGAGAGTGGTGTGAACCCAGGAGGCAGAGCTTGCAGTGAGCCGAGATTGTACCACTGCACTCCAGCCTGGACAACAGAGCGAGACTCTGTCTCAAAATATAATAATAATAAATAAAATCAATCAATAAAATAAAAATAAAGCTGATTAGAAGCTGCATGCACGGGTGAGCTTGTCAACCGATGACCTTCACCAGTTGTAATCTGATTGGGCCATTTCACTGGGAAACTCCTAATGTTAGTACCTTTGGGTCCTTCCTCTTGAGTTGGTCTGAGTACTTACAGAGGAGCCCTTCCATGAGTACTTACAGAGGAGCCCTTCCATTTCCCGCCTGAATGGAATAAGCCTGGCTGCCAGGCTTGTGGGAGCTGAGTCAGGGAGGGAGACTGTGATACCATTCCTCACGTTAACTTTCACTTGAAACCTAGATTTTTGGTATGGTAATTTCCCCTCAGTTGTATTCATATCCCCTCCTAGCAGAATCCTCTAGTCTTCTGCTCAGCTGGGAACGGGTCAGTAGCCTGGGTATACAGCGGTGGGGAGGAGCTCTAGATCCCCAAAATGTCTTAAGCTTTCTTTCTTTTCTTTTCTTTTTTTTTTTGAGGCTGGGTCTCACTCTGTCACCCAGGCTGGTATGCAGTGGCTTCATCACAGCTCACTGCAGCCTTGACCTCCCCGGGCTCAGGTGATTCTCCCAACTCAGGCTCCCAAGGAGCTAGGACTACAGGCCTTACGCCACCACACCTGGCTAATTTTTTTGTAGAGACAGGGTTTTGCCATGTTGCCCAGGCTGGTCTCCAACTCCTAGCCTCAAGTGATCTGCCCATCTCAGCCTCCTAAAGTACTAGGACGACAGTCATGAGCCACCGCACCCACTGTCTTAAGCTTTCAACCCGACCTGTTACAGTCCTTCATTTACCCCTCACTGATCAGAGGAACCTGGAACCACTCATCTTTGGGGTGGGGGTTTGCAGCGTTTTGCTTTTAATCTATTAAGTTAGTTACTACAAGTACACCTGTTTTCCAGTTTTCAATTTGTTTGTTTGTTTTAGAGACAAGGTCTCACTGTCCGCTAGGCTGGAGTGCAGTGGCGCAATCATAGCTCACGGTGACCTGGAACTCCTCGGCTCAAACAACAAGAATCTTTTTGTTGTTGTGTTTTGTTGGTTTGCCGATGTCTACTCTTCCTTACTTTGTGTGTCTGTGGGTTATGTGCCTTGCCTGCTTTTGTAACCCTCTACTGTCATTTTAATGGAGTTTTGGTGTCGGAGGAGTGAGATTAACCTGTATGGTCAATTGGCCATCTTTTTTTTTTTGAGACACAGTTTTACTCTGTCACCAGGCTGGAGTGTAGAGGCATGATCTTGACTCACTGCGGCCTCACCTCCTGGGTTCAAGTGATTCTCCTGTCTCAGCCTCCTGAGTAGCTGGGATTACAGGTGAATGCCACCATGCCCGGCTAATTTGTGTATTATTAGTAGAGACAGGGTTTTGCCATGTTGGCCAGACTGGTCTCAAACTCCTGGCCTCAAGTGATCTGCTTCTCCTGGCCTTCCAAAGTGCTGGGATTACAGGCATAAGCCACCATACCTGACCATCTTTAATTGAAGTAGTTCCACCTTCTTCTATTTAAAGCTTTGGTTCAGATTAATTCCTTTTTTTTTTTTTTTTTTTTTTTGGAGACGGAGTCTTGCTCTGTCGCCCAGGCTGGAGTGCAGTGGCACGATCTCGGCTCACTGCAAGCTCCACCTCCTGGGTTCACGCCATTCTCCTGCCTCAGGCTCCTGAGTAGCTGGGACTACAGGTGCCCACCACTGCACCCGGCTAATTTTTTGTATTTTTAGTAGAGATGGGGTTTCACCGTGTTAGCCAGGATGGTCTCGATCTCCTGACTTCGTGATCCACCCACCTTGGCCTCCCAAAGTGCTGGGATTACAGGCGTGAGCCACCGCGCCCGGCCTAGATTAATTCTTTTATCTATACTTTTGGAACTCTCTTCCTAAGGCTCAAGATACGGCCTTTCCCATTTTGGCTATTGCAGACTCTAAGAGGACATGATAACCTTGGGCTTGTAACTGCACCTGAATACCAAAGATGTGTATTACTCAGGATTATTGATTGCAAATGACAGGAAGGAGCTTGATGTTTTCCCCTAAAGGAGAAGTCTAGGGAGGTTCTCAGGCAGGCCCTCCACAACCTGGCTCTAGTCTCAGCAGCTCAGAGCTTTGCAGCCCCAGAGGGAAAAGGCTCTTCTCTTTCCCAGTGGTTTCAACAGAAGCCCCAGTCCCGTGCTCCTCTCTGAACTGAGTAGGGGGTCTGACTGGCTGGCTGGGTCAGAGGACGAGGTGAGGGAGGCAGGGTTGTTCCCTCAAATAGCATTGCAGTACTGATACCAGAAGAAGGCGGAACAGATGCTGGGTAGGCAGAAATAACAGGTGTCCACTGCAGGGCGATCATACCAGCCTCATGGCCTTGCTGTAAGTTAAACCCTTAGCTGGGTGCCTGAAACATTAAAAACACTAGTTGCTGTTGCTGTTGTTACGACTGTCACTGTCAACAGGGAGACGTTGTGGCTCGCCTTTTTATCTTGAACAACACATTCCTTTTTTTTTTTTTTTTTTTTTGTATTTTTAGTAGAGACGGGGTTTCACCGTATTAGCCAGGATGGTCTCGATCTCCTGACCTCGTGATCCGCCCGTCTCGGCCTCCCAAAGTGCTGGGATTACAGGCTTGAGCCACCGCGCCCGGCCGAACAACACATTCCTTTGCTAGGGCCAGAAACAGGCACAGAGCCTGTTTCCCTCAGCCCCCTGGCCATGCAGTTGGCAGCGAGGCTCAGCAAAGCCTCCTGATCCCATGCTCTTCTTTCCGATGGGTCTCCTCTCCTTATCACTCTCCAGTTCATCCCTGCCTGCTCCTCCAGGTGTCACACCTTGGCCTCACCCTTCTCATTGAAAGAGCACACATGTACTTTGCCACGTACTTAGCTGCTATCTTGGAGTGATTACTTGGAGTGTGGGTGTTGTTGCTTTGTGATGGTTGCTCAAATAAATTATAAACTGCTTGGGACTGGGGCCAGGGTCTCATATGCCTCCAGCTAAACCCCTTTCTCCAAGGCCTGGAATGCAAATCTGGCCACACACAGGATCCAATAAGTCCCAGGCAATCGAGGGGTCTAGCTGGTGGCAAAGCCTGGAGGGAGGACATCAGATCAAGGGGCATTTGGCCCATTTCTGCCAGTTAAGGACTGGGGTCCACTGCTAGTCACTGTGACAGAGCCTGTTCTATATGTTGGCAAAGCCAACCTTTCCTATTCCTTAGTAACATTAATAGAATCCTGATTTTTTAGAATTGTAAAATTTCAAATATAGACCTTAAGACTTTTACTTAAAAACAGACTAAAGGCTGGGTGCAGTGGCTCATGCCTATAATCTCAGCACTTTGGGAAGCTGAGGCGGGTAGATCACTTGAGGTCAGGAGTTCAAGACCAGCCTGGCCAACATGGTGAAACTAAAAATACAAAAACTAGCTGGATGTGGTGGTGGGAGCCTGTAATCCCAGCTATTTGGGAGGCCGGGGCAGGAGAATGGCTTGAGCTCAGGAGTTTGAGACCAGCTTGGGCAACAGAGTGAGATCTCACATCTAAAAAAAATCCCAAATAATTACCTGAGGATGGTGGCGTGCACCTGTGGCCCCAGTTACTTGGGAGGCTGACGTGGGAGGATCCCTTGAGCCCCGGAGATCGAGGCTACGGTGAGCTATGATTGTGCCACTGGACTCCAGCCTGGGCAACGGAGTGAGATCCTTTCTAAAAATAATAATAATTTATTCATATCATAACATACTACTTGCTGTTTAAATTTCCCCAATTGTCTCACAATTTTTTAAAAAGCTGACTTGTTCCAATAGGTTCCAAAGATGCAAGGTCCACATTACACTAGAACCCCAATTTTATTCAAGGGGGCGATGTGCCCAGGTGAAGAAGTATATTTCCCAACATTCCCGAAGCAGGGTGTGGGCCTGTGGCTCAGTTTGGCCCAAGAGGTTTAAGTGGAAGCGTGAGCGAGGCTTCCAAGACTCCTTAAAAGGAGCTGTCAGGCCAGGTGCCATGGCTCATCCCTGTAATCCCAGCACTTTGGGAGGTGGAGGTGGGTGGATCACTTGAGATCAGGAATTCAAGACCAGCCTGGTCAACATGGTGAAACCCCGTCTCTACTAAAAATGCAAAAATTAACTGAGTGTGGTGGTGGGTGCCTATAATCCCAGCTAGTCGGGAGGCTGAGGCTGGAGAATCGCACGAACCTGGGAGGTGAAGGTTACAGTGAACCGGGATTGCACCACTGCACTCCAGCCTGGATGACAGAGTGAGACCCTGTCTCAAAAAAAAAAAAAAAAAAAAAAAAAAGGAACTGTCAGCTGAGAAGAGCACTTTTTCTCTGGAGCCCCAGCAGCTATATTGAACCAGGAGGTGGCTTTGCAAATGGAAGTCAAAGCTAGAATGACAGACAGAAAGAACAGGAAATGAATTTCCCATTCTTTATTTCCAGTCTTTATTATAGAATCATTTAAGATTAGGTTTAGTTGTAATAAGTAGAAAACTAAAAAATTTATAGCAGTGCCTTAAATATGCTACAAATTATTATTCTTTTTTTGAGACAGGGTCATGTTCTGCAGCCCAGGCTGGAGTGTAATATCACGATCTTGGCTCACCGCAGCCTCAACCTCCTGGGCTCAAGTGATCCTCACACCTTAGCCTCCCTTGTGGTTGGGACCACAGGCGTGTGCCATCACGCTGGGCTAATTTTTTAATTTTTTGTAGAGATGGGTCTCCCTATGTTGCTCAGGCTGGTGTGGAACTCCTGGGCTCAAGTGATCCTCCTGCCTTGGCCTCCTAAATTGTTGGGATTACAGGTGTGAGCCACCGTGCCTGGCCTATTTATCTATCTCACATAAACCTAGTTAAGAGATAAGCAGTATGGGGAAAATACAGTGGTTCCGAAAAACCACAGACTATTAGGTATCTATTGCTGCATAATGGATTACACCCAAAACTTAGAAGCTTAAAGCAGCAAACCCGCATTCCCATCTTTTTCCCAGTTTCCGAGGGTCAGGAGTCCGGGAAGCTGCTCCCAGGCTGCTGCGGCTCAGGATCGCTGATGCGGCCTGCTGCAGCCATTCCTAGCTGCACCGGGTCCGGGCATCCACAGTCGGCTTACGCGCTGGTTGTCGCCAGGCCTCAACTCTTGCTGGCTGTTGGTTTAGGGCTTCGGTTCCCAGCCAGGTGGGGCACTCCAAAGGAGAGGGCAGCTCAAAACAATCCGCTGCCTTCCCCCAGAGCAATGACAGGAGACAGAAAGAGGGAGCTAGAGAGAGCCCTGAAGGTGGACGCCGCAGTCTTCACTCAATCTCCGCAGGGAACGCCCTGCAGGCCCAGGTATCCTTCCCGTCCCTTCCACCTGCCCCTGTGCTCCAGGTCCCCCAGGCTCCAGCCCTGCAGCCCGAGCCCCACCCACTGTCCTCGCCTCCCGCCCTCCCGCTTCAGGTCTCTGCCTCTCCCTTTCTCTCTTTCTGTATCCTTTGCTTTGTGCCTCTGATGCCTGACCTGGCCCCAAGCCAATACTCCACCATCCCACCCCTTTCCCACCGTGCCCCCCGGTCACGTTCCCCCGGGCCAGCCAGAACGCTGACCCCTCCCCAAGTCCACTCCCCGCTCTCCGCACAGCACGGGCCACGCCCTACCCGGGTGCCCTCCCTTTAACCAGCTCCTTCCCATCTTGCCGGGTCCTGATCCAGCCCCCTGCTCCAGGATGCCCCCTCCTAGCGATGTGTGAGGCTTTCATGATCCTTCCTCCTCCTTTCCCGACAGATCGGCGGGGGAGGTGGGCTGAACCGCCCCTCTCGTCGTCACCCCTGCCTTGAACGCCCCGCCCTGCTGGGAGGGTTTGGTGGCCGTGGCTGGCACTGCGGCAGTGTCCATGTCAGCTCTGACGCCTCTACCGAACTCTCTGTTTTGGGGGCTCTTTCCCTACAATGGTCACGTCGATGAGGAATCTACCTCCCTCCCTGCCCGGTTCCCACCTCTCAGGTGGGGCAGATGCCAGAGGCCTCCGGGGTCCACGCCCGCGGGCTCCTTGGACCGCCCCGCCCGACCCCGCCCCACCCAGACATCCGCTCGCGAGCCGGTGCCGAAGCACGAGGCACGTACGCCCCCTGGTGGCCGAGGCGGGGACGGCCGCGTGGGCTCCGCAGCCTCGCCCCACCCCGCCTGCCCCGCCCAATCCCACCCACCCAATCCGCCTCCTCGCCCCGCCCTGCTCACCTGCTGGGCTGCGCTGTCCACGCCTCGAGCCCGGGACAGCTCGAATTCCCCGGAGGACAGGTGTAACCCACAGAGTGATTCCCTTACCGGGGGCTGCTAGACTCCGGCCCATGAGGCAGGGCTGGCGGCGTTCTCACGTCCTGGAAGTCACGGCCCTTAGGGGACCGAGGCGCTGCCCAGACGCCCCTGACTGCCAGCTCCGGCCCTGCTACCCAGTCCACCCCCAGGGACCGGACTGGGTGCGCCGTCCACCATTCCAGTCCCTGGAACATTATCTGCGGATTGGGAGGTTCTGGGTTCTGCCCTAGATTCCCAAGCAAAGTTGCTCCTTTGCTCTTGTGACTCGCCTGCTTTGTAGTTTGTTTTGTTTTGAGACGGAGTCTCGCTTTGTTGCCCAACCTGGAGTGCAGTGGCACGATGTCGGCTCACTGCAACCTCCACCTCCCAAGGTTCAGTCGATTCTCCTGACTCAGCCTCCCGAGTAGCTGGGATTACAGATGTGTGCAACCACGCCCGGCTAATTTTTGTATTTTTAGTAGAGAAGGGGTTTCACCATGTTGGCCAGGCTGGTCTCTAACTCCTGACCTCAAGTGATCCACCCACCTCGGCCTCTCAAAGTGCTGTGATTACAGGCGTGAGCCACTGCGCCAGGCCTGCTTCTCTAAAGATCTCTGCTGCACGGAGAGGCTGCTAGGCCCCCACTTCTGGATAGGTAGCCAGCTGTGGCTATTATCACATTTTTCGTGGTATATAATTTTAATTAATTTTTAATTTTAAAACGAGTGTAAATTGTTCTGCAAAACAACTTTGTTTTGTAGGACCACGTGTCACTTTAAATGTTGAAAGTGTAGCGTCCAAATTGAGATGTGCTTTGTGAAATACCCCCTGGATTTCAGAGTTAGCACAAAAATAAGAATCCAAACTATCTCATTCTTTTACTGTGAATTACATGCTGAATTTTTGTTGTTTTTTGAGACAGAGTCTCACTCTGTTGCCCAGGCTGGAGTACAGTGGCGTCATCTCGGCTCACTGCAACTTCTGCCTCCCAGGTTCAACTGGTTCTCCTGCCTCAGCCCCCCAAGTAACTGGAATTACAGGTGCCTGCCACCATGCCCGGCTAATTTTTGTATTTTTAGTAGAGCCAGGGTTTCACCATGTTGGCCAGGATGGTCTCGATCTCCTGACCTCAGGTGATCCGCTTGCCTCGACCTCCTGAAGTGCTGGGATTACAGGCGTGAGCCACAGCGCCCGACCTCATGCTGAAATATTTTTGATATATTGAGTTCAATGAAACATTTAACCTTTTTTAAAAAAGGTTTGAATGTTTTTACTAGATTTACTAGAATCTAAAAACTAGATTTACTAGAACTAAAAACATTTACTAGAATGTTTTTAATGATAAATGTAGATCACATTCTATTTCTCTATTTCTGCACTAGGAAGTGGGTTTGAGGTAATCTGGAGTTTTATTTTCTGGCCCTACTGCAGGCACCGGAGGCTGGGGACACCATTGTCAGTGAAAATGGGGATGTGTACAGGGAAAGGCCCTGATCCTCAGAGACCATGACCATAGAGTGAGCCCTGGGCAGGAGGTCAGCCAGGGAGCATCTCACAGGGCCCAGGTGGCATGAGGGTCACACAGACACAGGTGCCCACAGCCCCAGCGGGCATTGGGGGCAGGCACTCAGCTTGGCACAGCATGATTCTTGGAGGGAACACATATGGATGGCCTGAGGACCCAGGTTCTAGCCCGGTTATGCCACTGCCTATGTGACTAAGCCACCTGGCACAGCATAAGCAGTTAATGTCCTGATCTACTTACCGAAGGGCTCACTGCAGTGAGTGAGGCTCGCGAGGGGAAGCCGTCTTCAGCCCTGCCCATGGTGGTCCCCTCTGGAGGAAGGCATGTTTCTGGAATCCTGATTTGTTACCAGCACATAATTTTCAAATTGGCAGAAATGCATCGTTTAGACAGGTGCAGTGGCTCATTACAGCATTCTTACTTTTGTGCTAACCCTGAAATCCAGGGGGTATTTCACAAAGCACATCTCAATTTGGACGCTACATTTTCAACACTTAAAGTGACACGTAGTCCTACAAAAAAAGTTGTTTTTCAGAACAATTTACACTCGTTTTAAAATTTAATCCCAGTACTTTGGGAGGCCAAGGTGGGCAGATCGCTTGAGCCTAGAAGTTCAAGACTAGCCACGGGCAACATGGCACAACCCCATCTGTATAAAAAATACAAACATTAGCCGGACATGGAGGCATGTGACTGTAGTCCCAGCTACTCAGGAGGCTGAAGCGGGAGGATCAGTTGAGGCTGCAGTGAACCATGATTATGCCACTGCACTCCAGCTGGGGCAACAGAGTGGGATCGTGTTTCCAAAAAAAATAATAATAAAAAGAAAAAAACGCATCTTTAAAAGCCCTGTCCTGTGCGTGTGAACACACACGAGTGGAGTGCAGGTCCTGAAGCGCTGCTTATAGAACTGAGGAAAGCGGAGGCGAGGCTGCCCACAAGGAGGCTGAAGCTTCTCCAAGGAGCGTCTTGCTGCGCGCTGGCCAGCCTTGGTGGCCAGGACCCCAGGAGAGGAAGCTGAGGGAGGCCTGAATGCCAGCTGCACCTGGCGTCCAGCACCCCATTCTAGGTGCACTGTCAACTACAGGCACAGCCAGAAGGGTGCAGTTTTCTCTTAGGGAGTCCAAGTCCATTGTTGCCACCTCTGACCCCTTGACACCAGGTCCTGGGAGTCAAGTCCTGAGCCCCAAAGAGCTCTGAGGAGCTCAGGTCTACAGAAGTGCCCTTTCCGAAAATAAACACCCTTCACTATGTAGATGCACACACACGCGCACAGGCACACGCGTGCCACACACACAGAGGGAAATGCTCCTATCTTTTATCTTCTAACATTAAATCCCTGGTCGGGATAACTCTTCAGTTCCAAGAAGTTGGGGGCACACACACAGTACAGCCTGAGGCCCAAGACAGCAGGCTTGGGCCCAAGCTGCACTGTCCAGGGCTCAGCGGGGTGTGAGTCCCTGAGATGCCACTTACAAATAGGGCTGCTTCAGCCTGCCAGGAGGCTGCAAGGCCTCTGCAGCTCCAGGGATTGTGGGAGTCAGAAAAATCCTTTGTCTTGGTTCTGGGTGGGGAGCAGGACACCCCCAGATCCAGTGTCACAGCCACTCATTCCCAGGGGGACAGAGCAGCCTTCAGAGCCAGCAAGAAAGTTTTGAGGCTCAGAGCCCACCAGCTTTCTTTTCCAGGACAATGTGCCTCAGAAACCCCGGTCCCCTTCCCAGGAAAGGAACGACTCAGGCAGGTAGTGACAAGCCATCTTCCACTTGGGAAGCAGCTAGACTGAGGCTGAGAGGGTGAGTGGTGCTGGGTGAGATTACCAGGGTTGGTGGAGGGGGGCGGTTGGGAGACCCAAGTGCCAGCGACTGCACTGAGACTTCTCCTTGGTGGGGGGCGGGGGGGTGTTAAAAGCAGCTGCCTTATGTGAGATCAATGCAATGACTGTTCACGTGGCCTAGGTACCTCTTAAGTCCCCTTTAGGCTGGAAAGTGCTCTACACCCCCAAAGCTCTTTGGCCTAAAAACTCTAAACCTGTGTTCAAACCTTGGTGTTTCGTGGTTAGTATCTAGCATCCTCTCTGTTACTCTCTCCTGTGACAGGGAACTGTTTCGCGGCCTGGGTGGAGTTGAGTCACAGGGTGGCAGAGTCAGAACCTATTAGTCTAGGGATGTCGCTTTACAGCTCAGTACCCAAGGTCCATGAAAGCCCAGTGAGGGGCCTGAAGTTGCACAGCTGGCTAATGGAAGGGCTGGGACTCGAACTTATAGCTCTGTGGTTCAGTCTGTTGGCTAAAGGGTCCATGAGTGCCACCCACAAAGAGTGTCTTAAACATTTTGCTTCTGGGCTCTGGAGGCATCCAGGGTAGCTGGGGGGGTTCCCTGCCAGTGGGGAGGGAGCAGGCACTGGCACACCATTCCTCAGCAGTCCCACCTCATTCAATCTGGCAGGTAGGTATGAAGCCGGGCCAACTGGGGAAAATGCATCAGGATGTAGGGAAGGAGAAAAAGGAGTTTAGGGGAATGAACAAGGAGAAAACAGTGGAAAAGAGATGGAATGAGAACACACGAACAAAGCAAAACTATTTCCTTTGTCTTAAGGTCCTGCTAACAAAACCGTCTCCATTAGACTGAGCAGTATCGCCATCTGGTGGTAACCGAGAGCAAACGCTTTAGAAAGCAATCGAAATGCTGGTCTAATCCAGCTAGCGTTTTCCCATGCAAAATCCACCGTTCCTCATCTCCCAGGAGGCTTAGCACTTGGCAGAGGACCACCTGTTTAGGCAGATCGGCCCCGGCAGGAAGCTGCACTGTCCGTGAACTCCAGGCCTCGGAGTATCCTCACTGGGTGTGTGTTGACAGGGCTTAGAAGGTTTAGGCATGGGGGTAGATTGGGACCTTCGGGCTTTACAAGGCTCTAGTGGAGGAGCCTCACAGGCCCGTTCATAGCCAGCAGTCTTGCATCTGAGTTCCAGGTTCAAGGACAGGCCTCTGGGCAGAGCCTCTAGGTTATCACTGCCTAAGGGTGCCACTCCCTTCCCAAACTAATTTAGTCATCTGCATTCCAAGAGCTGCTCAGCCAGAAGCCAGCGTCTGCTGCTCAAAGGAGCCAGAACAGAGAGGGTGTTTTAGAAAACCAGCTGAGAGTAATCATGAGGGCTATTATCTTATTGATCAAGGTCCAGCCATTTGCCAAGGTATATACACGTTTATTTAAAAAAGTTTACAGTTTTCATTATACACAACTATTAAGAGGTTATAGTCAGAGGAGGCATGTGTCCTGTTGACAGACGTGCCTACTAGATCATCACAATGCAAGAAGAAAGGTGGAAGGGAGGAGACAGGGCAAGGAAAAATAAGCGATAAAAAGCTTCAGATTTCAGTTACGGGCTGGCAGTCCCTTTTATCTTTTCAAGTATCACACAATATGTACCAAATACAATCCATAAATAATGGCCATTTCTTCCCAAGCCCACAGCCAAGATGAGTGTTTGGCTAAGTTCAGAGCCCTGGCCCTTCCTCAGATGAGTGGAAAACCTGCGCACCAGAGGGCCGATTCCCCCTTCTCAAAGGGCTTCCTCCCACTTACCCATCCCTAACGGAATCGCCGAGGTGTTAAGGGGCCAGAGAAAGCACAAACATGGATTCAGAAGTCCAAAGAAATGCAGTTCGTTGCTCCCAATCAGAAATATTTGATTTCATTCAACAAGGCTGGGAGCCCAGGTGGGAAGTCGATAAAAAATCTTGCCAACTTTTGTAAGTGGCTTTTACTTTTCTAAGTCACTGAAACAAGGAAGGGCCACATGCCATTTAAAATCAAACACTAGTTCCCAGAGACTTGGTGTCTAGAAACTTGACCCACTGAGGCTAGTGGAGGATCTGTCTTTCATGATTCTCAGCCATCCCAACGGGAGGCCTAATATAAAGCACGTGCCAGGCCAATGCCAACTAGGACTTCAGGGGGCCTTTGGAGGGAAAAATTCCTTTGAGAGGAGACATTCCTCAGGAGCTCAGATCAGCCAGCTGGCAGTCAGAACAGCTTTTAAAGAGGATGAGAAATGTTAGGTACTGGAGAGATGATATGGCAACTCCTGATAATGACCTCACTAAGTATAAAATGCTGGTTGAAACTGCACAGTAACCTCAAGGAGGGTGATGAGATTGAAGACAAAGCCAAATGCCAGTGTCCAGGATGGCTACCACTGACCCTGTGCCCATAAGCCCCCGGTGCTGGGGCTTCCAGAGGGAGCCTAAGGGGGGTGGATTCAATGTTGCCAGGTTGCAACCATCTTGCTTGTTGGTGTTTGGCAAGAGCTTGAGCTTAGTTATGCGAACAGGGGCAAAGAATGGCTTGCGCTGGTAAAACATGAGGATCCAAAAACTATGGGCACTAAAGCACTAAAAAGGGGAGGGAAACCACCAGAAGTGGCTCTGACCTGCTGCCACTGCCACCACCTCTAAAGCCAAGAATGTACAGCCTCTGCCCAGGGATCTGGATGCTTTTCTGAGTGTTGGAAGGGCAGCCTGGAAAGGCATCTGGTGGTGAAACACCCCTGCTCCAGACTTACGCTACCATCTATTGTAGGGGGCCCAGAGTCCTCAGATTCACTGCCAGGCCTTCTTCCAGATCTTTCTGTACCTGTATTGTATGTTTTGGGTTCCTACTCACACCTCTCCCAGGCGCAGGGAAGGGACAAAAAGCATAGGAAGAGACTCTGTTCAACCCAGCAAAAGTCAGTTATCCAGCGGACAGGCGAAGCCCCACCCAGAATGTAAACATGCACGGGACCAAGGTTAGTGCCCAGACAGGACAGACTTGCACAGAGCAAGAGGGCATAGTGGGATCTATGCGGCAATTACAGGAGCTTCCAGCGCTAACAGAGGAGCCTTATCCCACCTTCATCATACAGACTTAGATGGAAACATAGTCTCTCGCTCACACTCTTCGCACGTGTGCACACACACACACACACACACACACACACACTCTGCAGCCACACTCAAATCTGCTTAACTCCTACAACCTCCCCCAGCAGGTCACTGGACAATTCTGCACCTTCCGCTCTCTGGTGCTGGGGCTCTGGTCAGAGGCGAGCCAATGTCTTATCATTAGAGAGATGTGGGATTAGGTAAGGGGCAGAGCTATGACACTGCTCACACACCTTCTCGAAACTGGGGTCTACTCGGTTTTTTGACAAGATCAAAAGCAATTCTTAACTGGTCTTTTTTTTTTTTAAGGTAATTAGAACACTATTGTTTATACAATATTGAAAAAATACAATTTTTTATTGTTTGAACTCAAATCACCACCCAGCACTTTAAGCCTACCCTAAATAGCACCTACAATAAATGTCATAGCACAAGCAAACTGCAAAGTCAGCAGGTAAGCAAGTTAGACAGTGCCAGCAGAGACCCTCCCTCCCCCAAAGCAATGAGAAGACAGCGTGCTAGGTAAGAGTGAAGTACATCATTACATGTTAAATAGTTAATACTACCCTTCCAGCAAGCCACAGATGCTAGATGGATAACTCAGTACGGTTAACTAACCACAGCCCTACATCACTGCACTGTTTTTTTTTTTTTTTTTAAAGAAAACCTTTTGCTTCATGCCCGTAATTAACATAAAGTAAATTCTTTGTCTTTTTATTTAGGAAAATAATCATGCTAAAAGCAAGTTGTACTTTATATAGATTTTCAAAGAAAAGATTGATTGTGCTTTTTGAATAAAAAAAGAGAGGGTATCTTCCAACCTTACTGACTTAAACCTTGTGGAATACAGCACTTCTAAACTAAAAACACACGTCAAAAAGAAAAATCAAATAATCCCAGTGGGATGCTCAAAAATCGTCTTTAGAAGGTTTTAGGATTGGCTAATTCTGCTATTATCTTATTGGCTGCGGCAAAAAAATACAGAGCTGCTGTCTAAAATTTCTCCAAACTCCCCTCCAAGTTCAGCAGGCAACACTGAGATCTGAAAGAAACTCTGCAGCAACCTGGACATATGGTTAGCTGAGTCGACATTTGATTAGCAGGCATTTTAAACTGATTTCCTCTTAACATACACAGGAGAGAAAACATTTTCTTCCTGCAGGGCATGTTCTACTACATCGTATTTCTGAATCCCTTCTTCCTATTCGGTCACTCTCTGAAAAAAGTTGGTTTGTTTTTCACATGTAGAATCACTCTGGGTACAAAAACCTTTATTTATTCCAATTATTATTCATTTTAAATTTAGAACCTGTGTTGGGTCTAAAATACCCATTTCCCACTCCCACAAGCAGATGATGACCGGGCTGCTGCCAAGAGCAGCAGAAAAAGGGAAAACCAAACCAAAACACCCAAGTACCCAGGGCTTTGCATTACCACATGGGTCTTCTCCTCAAGTCTAATGGTCCATGACCGGCTTGTCCAAGGAGGCAGCTGCCTCTTGGTAGGTGAAGATGAAATCTGCAACCTTTCTAAGCACAATACACACACACACACCAGAAAAAAATAACCCCCCGAAAACACAACTCTCTTATTTAAAGCTCGTAAGTTCAGGGTAGCGGTCTCAAACTGCCAAACACTAGGACGAGGACGTGACTCTGCATGTGTTTTGGATGAGAGGAAGCATCGTCCCAGTCACTTTTCTCCTCCTGTGCTATCCTTTCAAAAACAGTCTGGATTACAAGTTCTACCCCAAGAAAAAGAACCGGTTCAGAAAATACTTCTCCAAGTTTCTCCAACAGAACACTGTGGCTGCAGGACCTGGTAGTGTGAAGGGCAGGAACTGACATATGAAAATGTACTTAAAATCAGAGTCAAAAAAATGGTTTTACGTTTTAATACTCTAATTAGCTCCCTGGTTTATACTGTAACTCCACAGAGGACATAGGGCCACCTAGGATTCACAGGAAGGAGCGGCTCTGATTCTTATGTGGCTGGCTCTAATGCCCCCACAGCAGGCCTCTTCCTCCCCAAGTTTTTCCTTTCCATTTTGAAAAAGCACTATTTTATCTTCACATCCAAGAGCTGGTTGGTTTGGTTTGTTTCTTTGGAACCATCAATAAAAGAAGCGATTTTTTCCTGTTCTTTTTACTCATGTCTACCTATCAGAGCGGCTATTTCCTTTGACAGTTCAGTAGCACACAGGCTGACTTGGCCACATGGACTCATGAATGCATGCATTCGGACCGCATATTGCTACCAAATGGAATGTGGGAATATGCTATGCACCTCAGGTTGAGAAATGACCAAGAAATCAAGATCTAAAGGGTGATATATAATATATATATATCAATGCTATTATTCATAAAAACCTTGTTTAGTAATAAAAAAAATTGCTTTGTTTAAATATGAATATTATAGTCTGCTTCTCATGGTTAGGAAATAATAGTCTTTCTGAAAAGCAGGTGCTTTTTCTACTACAACTCCATATCCTGGGCCTCATCTTCGGAAAAGTCAGACATCGAGCTCTCCGACGAGCTGTCCCCGGTGCCCTCTTCCTGTTCTTTCAGCGCCTCCTCCGTGGCGTATTTCTGGATGTACTCTGCACCAGGTGGGAGAGACAACAAGGGCAGTGAGTGGGCAGGCATGCGCTTGGCGACCCCAAAAAGCTGGCAAGGCTGGGGAGGTTCAAACTTACCTTAAATACCAGGGGGGACAAAGACGACAGTCATCATGGTCACTACAGCTAAGGGGAATCCCACAGGGAGACTTCTCTGGGACAGGGTTTCTGCATTTTGCCCCCTGAGGGAAGGGGTATTGGGAAGAGCAACACAGCAGGCTCAGCTTGCAGGGGAATATGTGCGCTGCAGCACCCCAATAACTCTTCAGGGACGGGGGAAATGGGAGCCCCATGCTTTCTTTTTACTTTCACCTCCCAGATAGTACAGACAGGACTAGTCATGATTCCATAGTAATTTTATAAGGAAATCCCCCATCATTTTTAGTCCTGCAGTTACATCATTACAGTCAGCCCAGGTCTATTATTTTAGGAATCGATTTTAGTCTAAACAGATCCTGCCTGTCAGGTTTTTGAAGCAGCTGGCAAAACCATCGCTCAATCTGCTCAGGACTAAGCTGCTATATGGAGACATCACTTGGCTCTGGGTGGCTTTTCCATGTATAATTTACCTGAAGGTAGATTTCCACTGCTACGGCCTTGGTGGAACCCTAGGCTGAATAAGACTGCTGAAACTGCTTTTAAGAACTGCTGAATAAACAAACTTGTTCCTAAAAACTCTGTTTTCAAGTGAATAGCCTACACATAATAGGAAAAGACAAGACAGAAACCTATTCAAAATGCAAGCCACACAAAAACACACCCTTGTGGCTTTGTTTTTCCTCCTATAGAGTTGCAGGGACTCACTGCAATAGGAAGATAAGCTGAGTGGCCAAATGGGCCTACCGGATTTAAATAACTAGCACAGGGCCTAGCTAAGAATGTTTTTATATTTTAAAGATTGTCTTAAAAACATAAACAGAATGTGTGATAAAGGCCACATCTGGTCAATGTGGTCCTTTACAGAAAAGGTTTGCAGACTTGAGACTTAGAGCCCTTCAAATTCATTATAACAAAACTTTATGCTAATGATTTTGATGATATTAAAGTAGCCCATGATTAGGTAGGAATTTACCTTAATTTACATTTTAGAGTGAAATAAATGTTTATTCAAACTTTAACAATTTTATTTTTAACCTCTAATGGGTTGGCTATTTTGCATCTTCCTTTGTAGAAGCTACACATTGACATTGTTTTTTTGACACTAGAATTTGATACTATCAGCCCTCTTTAATGTATTCAAGGAAACAAATGTGTATTAAGTACTTAGGACAAGGCCTTTGGGATAGGGAAAGGAAGAGCAAGGTCACCAATGAGGAGGAGGAAACAGAGGAAGATAAAAGGAAGGAGCTGCTGAGTGTCACCAGAGGGAAGCAGTTACAGAAGAAAAACGGCTGAGGCAGTCCCAGCCACACTGACCCCCAAGTCCTGCCAGCTATGACATAGGAGAGGTCACTCCAGGGAAATGCTTTGCTTTGTTGAAAGTAAGTGGCTGGGATGCTTAAACACAACCTTAAGAGAGAACTATGGCCAGGCGCAGCGGCTCAAGCCTGTAAACCCAGCACTTTGGGAGGCCAAGGTGGGTATATCACCTGAGGTTAGGAGTTCGAGACTAGCCTGGCCAACATGGTGAAACCCATCTCTACAAAAATACAAAAAACTAGCCAGACGTGGTGGCACACGCCTGTAATCCCAGCTACTGGGGAGGCTAACGGAGAATCACTTGAACCTGGGAGGCAGAGGCTACAGTGGGCTGAGATCGCACCATTGCACTCCAGCCTAGGCAACAGGGCAAGACTCCATCTCGGAAAAAAAAAAAAAAGAGAGAGAGAGAGAGAACTATATTTGAGACCTTGTCTCAAAAAAAAAAAAAAAAAAAAAGGAGTAAAGGCAAAGAGGTAGATTCCACTCAGTATCAGTATCAGAGAGCCCTGAATGACAGGCAAAGATGTCACCCAGCAAAGGGTTCTGAGCAGGGAAGTGACAGCTTTAGACAGTTCCAATGGTGCCCAGTGCTATGCGCTATCCAATATTTAAACACGTTTACAAACATGCACTATAAGACAGTGCCAACTAAATATGAACGCTGACTGTGTTAGGTGTGTTGAGTTGGTGGTGACTGCCACACAAATGGAAATGTCCAGCAGCAGCTTGGGAGAGAGGCCAGGCCTAGACACACACATTGAGAAATCATCTCCCTGGAGGGGACTGACTGAAGCTGTGAGAGGTGAAGCAGCTCCCCAGGGGTGAGAGGAAGAGATGGAGCCCAGGGACCAAGTCCTAAGTGAATGACTACATTTAGGAAACGGAATGAGAATTTTCCAGAAAGGTGAGGGTAAAATATAACACTTGCAGAGAGGTCCAGCAAAATGGAACCTGAGAAGAATCCAAAGGATTGGGAAGAAATGAGGGCACAGATTAAGCAGAGGAGGGGAAAAAAATGAGAGTTTATGGTGAGGATGCAAGTTTGAAAATGGAAGGGAATAAACAGCACGACTCCTAAGGGAGCCCACAGGAGCAGATCACTGCTTCTGAAACAGGGAGACCTCTGGCGGGTGCAGGAGGAAGACTGCATTGGGAGGGGCGGGGGGTTGGGAAAACAAGATCACAGGTTGGTGGTCGGAGTGAGTTTGAGAAATGAGGAAGGGTGTCTCTTATTTCCCACAGGAACAAAGAAAAGATGTAGGGGGGAGGGGAGAAGACATCAAGGTACAGCAGGAACTGGGGGTGAGCTCAAGTCTGATGGCCATGATTTTCTCAGATTTCTAAGAAAGACAAAATGATAGCCAACGTGAACATTTCCTAAGGCTGGGGGTCCGTACACTGGAGTGAGCCATTCTAAGATAAATGCAGGCTCGGTTCTTTTTGTAAATGAGACTATAGCAGATATGTACTGAAACAGGGCTACTGCTAAATTGTTGAGACGGAACGCATATGTGAACTAGAGAAATATACTCTGCTCCAAGATATCTGTGGTTTGCAGACATTGCTAAGTGATTCCTATTTCAAAGTTTTAATATAGTCTCATAACAGCACTTTATCTGGCTGAAACTGCCTTTTTCTTCAAATACATGTTTGCTCAGCTATATATTTTGCTACATAAATATTAATTTGCAAAGCACTTGAGATCTACTTAATTATAGTAAATTTATTTCTGCTTTATCTCAACAAAAGCTCCAAACAATACCCTATAAAGACCTTGGAAGAAGAATTAGAAAACAAACAGAAGAAAAGCTACTGTTTCATGAATAGTCCCTGTTTGCCTCATACCTGCACATTTCAGAGTGAAGACCTGCACATTCAAGCTCTGGTAAATTACTTCTACTGCCACCTCTTGCAAATGTACCTCAGATAGGCCACACATTTTGAGGAAGCCAACATTCTGGACTGCTATGCAGACGGGCCCATCATGTGAAAAACGGGTTAGATACTAATGCCTGCCATTGGTTAAAAACAGCAGGTATATTACACACTTTGAATTCCTTTGCTTCTTGGTGGAGCTTCATGTATCTAGACTTTTCACTATGAAAAGTAACAGAGGTAAAATGGACAATCCAGTGAACTCAGGTGGAGCTTTAGATTTTTTTTTTTCTTTTTTAAAGACAGAATCTTGCTGTCACCCAGGCTGGAGTACAATGGTACAGTCTAGGCTCACTGCAACCTCTGCCTTCCGGTTCAAGCAATTCTCCTGCCTCAGCCTCCCGAGTAGCTGGGACTACAGGCACCCACCACCTCGCCCGGCTAATTTTCATACTTTTAGTAGAGATGGGGTTTCACCATGTTGGCCAGGCTGGTCTCGGCCTCCTGACCTTGTGATCTGCCCGCCTCGGCCTCCCAAAGTGCTGGGATTACAGGCGTGAGCCACCATGGCCAGCTGGATGTTCTTTCGCAAACTTATCTTCATTTAAATCAAACTCACATCCCATCAGCATGTAAACTGTTTCAAGAATGGGAAAATAGGATTCTAAATCCTAAAGGATGAGCAAACTGGTGCTACTACCACCCGAGGTTGGTGAGTGCTACTTCAGCCCACAGCTGTCTCTTTTTAGGCCTGAGAAAAAGTATTAGGAACTAAGTAATTTAAGAAGGACTTTTAATGACTGAAGCCCAATAGATTTAAGTTCTTCTGTCTCCAGGTAAACTACGCACCCTCTTACCTTTAATTTTCTGCTTGTATTCTTCTGGTCGGTGGAGGTACATGGCTGCAGCATCACCATTGAGAGGATCTATGGGGTTAGGATAGGCCAACAACTGGGGCAGGAAGGACTCAAATATATTGGTAAGATCTGAAAAACCAAACAGAAACATGTCATGCACAGGAAATACAAGTTCACCTAAAGTTCACCTGCATTCAGTAGTCAAGCTGCTTACCTTCTTAGATATTTAACTACATGGGGATGATTCTCCATACAAGTGTGCTCTAGTACATGTGACCTAATATTACACATTCATTTCAATACCAATTAAAATTTTTAATTTTAATTTTAATTTGAAGAATGAGATAAAGATATACCTGATACTCACTTTGAAAGACAATTTTCCCAATTCTATTTCACTCTGTTTCTATGGCTATTTCACACAGCCATTTTCTACAGCTTACAAAACTCCCCACTGTGAAAGGTATTCAAATGCTGGGTCTTAAAAGAATTGAAGATAGTTTTTTTTGTTTGGTTTGGTTTGGTTTTTCCGCTCTGTTGCCCAGGCTAGAGTGCAGTGGTGCAATCCCAGCTCACTACAACCTCTGCCTCCAGGTTCAAGCGATTCTCCTGCCTCAGCCTTCCAAGTAGCTGGCACTACAGGCGCCTGCCACCATGCCTGGCTAATTTTTGTATTTTTATTAGAGATGGGGTTTCACCATGTTGGCCAGGATGGTCTCAAACTCCTGACTGACCTCAAGTGATCTGCCAGCCTCGGCCTTCCAAAGTGCTGGGATTACAGGTGTGAGCCACTGTGCTCAGCCTTGAACACAATTTTATAGGACTTGACATTTAATTCAATTCTTGCAACTTCTAACGGAGGTAAATACAACCAATTTTTCAACTATTCTGGGTAATGAGGATAGGAATTATATGGACCACATAAAACCACAAATATTCATAAGACAGATAAGCACCAATCTACTACATTTATTTATTTTAAAAAGTTTCTTTTGAGAGAGGATCTCACTCTGTTGCCCATGTTGGAATGCACAGGTGTGATCATACCTCACTGCAACTTCAAACTCTTGGGCTCAAGCCAACCTCCCAGCCTCAGTCTTCCAAGGAAATTGGACTATAGGCATGTGCCACCATGCCCAGCTAAAAATTTTTTTTTTTTCTTAATAGAGACAGGGTCTCCCTATGCTGCCCAGGTTGCTCTTGAACTCCTGGACTCAAGTGATCCTTCCATCTTAGCCTCCCCAAGTGCTGGGATTACAGACGTGACATTTATTAATTCCTTTCTTGTCAGGCATACACAGATGATATCTATACACAGTTAGCAAACGACAAACACCCGCAGTTACCCAGCGTTTTAGAAAAGCAGGCCCTGAGAACCTGGATATAACACAACCCACGTGCCCCACAGCTCAGAGATGCTGTAACTTCCACTCTCTGCTCCTCAGTGAACTGTGGCACCCCTGAGAAATAGAACGAGATGAGAATGCTTCCATGACTCTGCCCCACTCCAGCGACTTTGTCATGTTTTATATCAAACATTCCTGTTTCTGGAGACAATGCTGAAGTATACTAAGTAGCATAAAAAAACTATTAGTTAATTTAGTCAACTCTTTCAACGAATTTTTCTTTTAACAATGGGCGCTCCTCTGCAGTATTACAGAATGCTTCGCCAAGCCACACTGCTTGAGATCTGTGGTTCTCAGGCAGGGGTGATTTTGCTCCCCATGGAATTTGGCAATGTCTAGAGACATTTTTGGTTGTCATATCTAAGGGGTGCTACTGGCATCTGGTGGGTGAAGGCCAGGGAAGCTGCTAAACACCTACAATGCACAGGACAGTCCCACAACAAACGATTATCTAGACCAAAATGTCATCAGTTCTGAGATCTAGATAAAAGGGGTAGGCAAACCTTTTTGTAAAGGGTCAAATACTTTTAGGGCTTTGCAGGCCACATATGGTCTCTGTCGTATCTATTCAAAACTCAGCTCTGCCACTGTTAACACAAAAGCTGCCAGAGTATAGGTCAACAAATCAGTGTAGCTGTATTCCTATAAAACTACATATACAAAAACAAGTACCCAAGGTCTGCCCAACTTTGCTCTAGAAAATCTTACCTATAAGAGATGGCTCTTATCACCGTAAGGTTAAGAAGCTGAGCAGTTAGAGAATAATCTAGAGCTGTGTTACTCAACCGAACTTTCCGCAGTGATAAAAACGTTTTATATGTGCCCCATCTAAATCAATAGCCACTAGCCACAAGTGGCTACTGAGCACTCAAAATATGGCCAGTGTGAATAAGGAAATTAATTTTCAGTTTATTTAATTCTAATTAAATTTAAATAACCACACATGGCTAGTAGATCCGTATTGGACAGTGCAGGTCTAGAGAATGATGGGCTAGAGGGCCCCATGACAGCTACCACGTCCTGTTCTCACACACCAGGTATTGACACAGAGCAGCTCTGCCTTATAACAAAAGCCACAGACTTGGGGTGATTTCATCAGGGTTTATTTCACCTTTATAAGGCTGACTTCAGAACAGTCTTAAGAGCCACTTTATAGTAAGGTTCTCACGTACCACGAAAGAAATGCTGACACTCTTAATCAAAAAAGCAAAACAAAAATCACCTTCCCAGATAACCCCCAAACTATCTGCAGTAAGATTTTCACCGATGTTTTCTTTTCTTTTTTTTTAAAAAGGGAAACAATTATTATGGTACAAAACCATTGAAAACTACTTGTTTTAAATGGAAAAAAATGCTTATACTTGAATGCTGGGTAGAGAAAGGCCATAAAATGGTATGTTTTCTAGAATTACAACTATGTACAGTGTGTATGCATAAGACGAACATTTTAAAAAGCTATGTCAAGGCAATAGGTGTGTAACTTCTACTTTTCACATTTCAAATGACATTTCTTTTGCCTTTAAAAATCAACATTTTTGGCTCACGCCTGCAATCCCAGAACTTTGGGAGGCCAAGGTGGGTGGATCACATAAGGCCAGGAGTTCGAGACCAGCCTGGCCAACATGGTAAAACCCCGTACCTACCAAAAAACACAAAAATTAGCTGGGCGTGATGGCGCGCGCCTGTAGTCCCAGCTACTTGGGAGGCTGAGGCAGAAGAACTGCTTGAACCTGGGGAGGTGGAGGTTGCAGTGAGCCGAGATTGCACCACAGTACTCCAGCCTGGGTGAGTGAGTGAAACCCTGTCTCAAATAAATAAATAAAATAAAAATAACATTTTCCTGTAAATATGTCCTTTCTATTTTGGTGTATGTTTGAAATATCCAATGAAACATGAAAAGTCTGAATATGTTTTTATTTTCTTATCTTTATCCTTGGGTGGGTGAGTTATTAAGGCAGTGGTAGAAAATGCCAAAAGGTAAGCAAATTAAGTTTTATAGGCCAGACACAGTGGCTCACAACTGTAATCCCGACACTTTGGGAAGCTGAGATGGGTGGATCACCTGAGGTCAGGAGTTTGAGACCAGCCTGGTCAACATGGTGAAATCTCGTTTCTACTAAAAATACAAAAATTAGCTGGGTGTGGTGGCGGGTGCCTGTAATCCCAGCTACTTGGGAGGCTGAGCCAGGAGAATTTCTTGAACCCAGTGAGCCGAGATATGTGCCACTGCACTCCAGCCTGGGCAACAAGAGCAAAACTCCATCTCAAAAAAACAAACACAAAAACAAAAAGCAGTAGCTTTACAATTGAATGTGATCCCAGAACAGGGAAGAGTCAAACAATAGTTATATGAAAAGTAATTTTTTTTTTTTTTTTTGAGACGGAGTCTTGCTGTCACCCAGGCTGGAGTGCAGTGGTGAGATCTCCACTCATTGGAAGCCCCGCCTCCCGGGTTCACGCCATTCTCCTGCCTCAATCTTCCCAGCAGCTAGGACTACAGGCGCACGTCGCCACACCCGGCTAATTTTTTTGTATTTTTAGTAGACATGGGGTTTCATCATGTTAGCCAGGATGGTCTCAATCTCCTGACCTCGTGATCTGCCCACCTCGGCCTCTCAAAGTGCTGGAATTACAGGCGTGAGCCACCGCGCCCGGCCCATGAACAGTAATGGCAGGTTAATGCTTACATAGTGCTTACTACAAGCAAGGCACTCTTCCAAGCTCTGCATATACACTCTTAATTTCACTACAGTCAATGAGGTAGGTACCATTTTACAGATGGAGAAACTGAGGCACACAGAGCTTAAGTATGGATCTGGAACTCAAACCTGAGCTTATCCATTATGCTGCCTCTGCTAATGGATAAAACACACACTGCCCCAACTTTTACGAAGGCACAAGCTCCCCGTGTCTCTGGGTCAAAAATTGCACACCATCGTTGGCAGGGAAGCTAAATCCATGGATCAGAGATGATCACATCCTCCCCAAAGAATCCCTCACAAGTGCAAAGAAGGATGCTAAGCAAAGGACGTTCAGGTGTTTCTGTGGCTATTCACAGAAGCGGTGCGCTTGTTTCCACACTGCTTCACCGCAGGAGGCAACCCGCAGACACCCGCACACCGTGACACCGTGAACAGAAGGCTCCTCCTGCCATATTATTATTACACGTGCTGCTCAAAAGGATTAGCAGCTGGATGCTATTACATAACAACAAAAACCTTTAAAAACAAAGCATAGGTTTTATGTTCTGAAGTAATGTTCAGAAGTGCTTCAGGGCTAGAGAAATATTACAGATAACATGTTACAAAACTAGGAGCTTCGCGTGTCCCAGAAAGAGATTTTATACCCTTTCCTACTACTTTTAAGTTTCCTCAAGCTACCAGTAAAAGGCTTTGCCTATGAATTTGTTCCAAACAAATAAAAGAACCCTTAATTATTGGTTCTTCCTTCTTGTATCTACCGTCTTCCTGCGTTAAAACATTTTTGATCCATTTTACAGATGTGCTGAGTCACACCTGTAAAACAGAAGAGCAGAAAAGGAAACACGTGAGGCCTAGTTTTGGGTGAGGATGACAACTTCAGGAGGCCAGGATGTGATGGCTCTGGCCATCTTTTTTTTTTTTTTTTTTTTTTTTTTTTTTTTTTTATGAGACGGAGTCTTGCTCTGCCGCCCAGGCTGGAGTGCAGTGGCCGGCTCTCAGCTCACTGCAAGCTCCGCCTCCCGGGTTCACGCCATTCTCCTGTCTCAGCCTCCCGAGTAGCTGGGACTACAGGCGCCCGCCTTGTCGCCCGGCTAGTTTTTTGTATTTTTTAGTAGAGACGGGGTTTCACCGTATTAGCCAGGATGGTCTCGATCTCCTGACCTCGTGATCCGCCCGTCTCGGCCTCCCAAAGTGCTGGGATTACAGGCTTGAGCCACCGCGCCCGGCTGGCTCTGGCCATCTTAAAGCAATGAGGCTTTCCTGCTAGTGGCTAGTACAGTGATTACTCCTGAGGGTGCTTCTGAAAGGAGCATCTCTCAAATGTGCAGATAGTCTTCTTTCAAGATAAATACACTGGCAGAGAAGACTAAAACTATAAATCAATAATAAAATAAAGATACTCATCTGTAGAAAAATAAAGAACATTTTCTCCCTAGATTTTTGTTAGATAAAACGATAAAAATGTGTCGATAATAGTGATAATAAAAATGTGTCAGTTCAAAGGTCTTTATCTAAAAACATTAACCTTCAACTTCCTTTAAAAAGGAAGAGAGCCCAGTACAGTTGACCTAAACCTGTAGAGTACAGTCAGCTGACCCCATTTCCGGCTATCTTAACTTCTAAAGCAAGTCCCAAGATCCCTGAGTAAACGGTTTATGATGAGCAAACAGCCCTTACTTTTGCCTTAAACTCAATTAGAACCAAAATGTGGCTCATTAGCACTGACTCTTCAGTCTGATCTTATATTAATGTTAAAATTATAACACTCATATCTCAGTTTAGGCATATAATTTATATTCATATTTAATATTTAAAAACAGGCTTGGCACAGTGGCTCAAGCCTGTAATCCTAGCACTTTGGGAGGCCGAGGCAGGTGGACTGCCTGAGCTCAGGAGTTTGAGACCAGCCTGGCCAACATGGTGAAACCCTGTCTCTACTAAAAATACAAAAAATTAGCCAAATGTGGTGGTGGGCACCTGTAATCCCAGCTACTCGGGAGGCTGAGGCAGGAGAATCACTTGAACCTGGGAGGCAGAGGTTGTAGTGAGCTGAGATTACACCACTGCACTCCAGCCTGGGCAATGGAATAAGACTCTCAAATCATAACAACTTATCATCAAAAGCAGCATCACTTACTCTAGAGCAGTGGTTCTGGGCTAAGTCTAGGTCCTGCTTGTCTATCACAATTACCTGTGGAGTTTTTCCAAAAACTTGCTTAGCATCCTAGGGTTGCAGCTTCACACCTACCCCAGGGCTTCTGGTTTAGGATTGGATGGGATCTGTACGCGTGTGATACAGACATCTGTGTGCAAATGCACAGTCAGGAAATACAACCTGGCCCATGATCCCCTATCCCCAAATAGATGGGAAGGAAAGGGCCATTTGCTTGTAGGTTCTTTTGTGCAAGAAAATGTTCGCATTTAACAGCTCGACTCTGGTTTAGTGATCTTCCCTGACCCTTCCCTCTTTTCTGCACACTGCTGTTACCACTGTTACCTCTAGGCAGAGGTGTGCCAAACCACAGGCAGTCAAAAGCAGATCTGTTCTGGAGGGGGACTAAAGGGCCACTTTGGAGGAGAATGGGTGTTAGGGGATGGTTAGAATCATCACCTAACATACTGTGGACATCCGGCAGAGCAAATTTCATTAGGCTGAACTGTCTCCAGCAAATAGAAAGCTGGCTCCTCAGTGGTGAACAACAGATGAAAAATCTAAAAGACCACAAGTCTAATTTCAGGCTTTCCACTGACTTGCTCTTAGACCTTGGGCAGGTCTCTTCCTTTCTACATCTCAACTTCTTCACTGCAAAAGGAGAAGTATAACATTGCTATTCCTTACAGGGAAGTAACATACATTACTAAAAGCGACTATAAGATATACTTCAAATTGCAACAGAGAAGTAAACTATTAATACAAATATGACATCCTCAAAGGGTAGACATTTCAGCTACCTATATCCCTTAAAGAATATGTATTAATTAAAAAGAGTTACACTGAAAAAACGTACCAACTCTTAAAGTAAAATCGCCCTACTCCAGGTGACTCACAATGAGATGGTGCAGGGCTTGAAGGAGAAAACACAAGAGGGGATGAATCACACATCTCATGTTTTATTATTGGCTATTTATGAACCAGTGACCACAAGTTATTTCTTTTTCCTCTATTTCCTTTGAAATAAATGGAAAATTTCAAGCTGGGCATGGTGGTTCATGTCTGTAATCCTAGCACTTTTGAAGGCCAAGGCAGGAAGACTGCCTGAGCCCAGGAGTTCAAGAATAGCCTGGGCAACATAGGGATATCCAGTTTCTACAAAAAATAAAATAAAATAAATAGTAACAATAATTGGGCATGGTGGCATGTGCCTGTGGTTCCAACTACTCAGGAGAGTAGGTGCTCAGTAGTTGCTGAGGTGAGAGGATTGCTCAAGTCAGTGGCGGGTGGGTGGGTCGAGGCTGCAGTATTTTGTGATGCCACTGCATACCAGCCTGGGTGACAAAACAAGACCCTCTCTCTACACCCAACACCCCCCAAAAAATTGTAGCATACACTGCTTTCTTCAGGTTAAAATCCTGTGGACACCCAAACCTTGACATGTTCTGCCTCACTGGGAACCACAATTAGCACACAGGCAGTCATTTTGGAGACTTTTACCTAAATATTCTTCATTTGTTTTTAGGACTCAATACTGAAAAATAAATGCTGTAACTCAAAAATCACCAAGTGGTGCCACGTGCCAAGAACCATCAAAGCCATTCTTCTGTTCTCAAACCGACCTACCCCATCCCCTTTCTACTTCTACTATCTGTCCCCCAGAAGCCCAATATCCTGTTTGTTAAAAACACATAATAAAAAACTTATCTGGAAAGACATCAGCATCCTGCACAGCAGCTCAAATTCTGTGGTATTTGCATTTTAAGAATTAGCCTTGTACACTCTTACCCCGGGAAGCCCATCATCCTATAATTTTTTTTTTTTTTTGAGACGAGTCTCTCTCTATTGCCCCAGGCTGGAGTGTAGTGGTGCAATCTAAGTTCACTGGAACCTCTGCCTTTTGGGTTCAAGCAATTCTCCCGCCTCAGCCTCCCGAGTAGCTGGGATTACAGGTGCATGCCACCACGTCCGGCTAACTTTTTGTATTTTTAGTAAAGACAGGGTTTTGCCATGTTGGCTAGGCTGGTCTCGAACTCCTGATCTCAGGGTGATCCATCCGCCTCAGACTCCCAAAGTGCTAGGATTACAGGCGTGAGCCACTGTGCCCGGCAATCCTACAATTTTAAAGAAGTAAGTCTACTGGGTGTGGTGGCTTGCAGCTGTAATCCCAGTTACTCAGAAGGCTAAGGAGGGAGGATCACTAGAGCCCAGGAGTTTGAAGTTATAGTGAGCTATGATCACAACCACTGCACTCCAGCCTGGATGACACAGTAAGACCCAGTCTCCCTCTCTCTCTTTTTTTATTTTTTCGCAGAGACAAGTTCTATGTTGCCCAAGCTAGTCCCAAACTCTGAGGCTCAAGTGATCCTCTTAGCCTTGGCCTCCCAGTGCTGGGATTACACGTGTGAGCTACCATGCCCAGTTGAGGCCCAGTCTCTTTAAATAAAGAAGAAAGAAAGAAAAATAAGAAGTCTATGTTGGTAACTACCAAATCCATAAAACTGGTCCTTCATAAGTCTTATAGTCTTATCAAACTTTACATGTCTAAGATTATTTTCCTGAAAACCCATTCCCTTCACCTTATGAAGGGAGTAGGTTGACTCTAACGCCCTTGCTCTCAGGCTCCAAGCCTCTGGAAGGAATCTGGCTAGATGTTCTTCATTTCTTCCGTGTGTTCAGTTTCCCAGGAATGTCTCTACTTTTTCTTCTATTTCCCCTGGCATGTAACTATGTCAAGCCCAATATATCATTCCAGCCCTGGATCAGGGCAGTCATCTACTAAATGGCCTTCAAGGTTCTGTACTCTCGCCTTTGTAATCAGAGAAAGTTTCCTTAAAACAATCATGTAGGTCATTTCCCACAAACAATAAGTTCCTCTTGCCCTCGATCAAAATTCTGCATCCTGGAGAGCTGCTTGAACCCGGGAGGTGGAGGCTGCGGTGAGCCAAGATCACGCTGCTACACCCCAGCCTGGGCGACAGAGCGAGACTCTGTCTCAAACAAAAACAAAAACAAAACACAAACAAACAAAAACAAAAAACATATCACTATACACCCCATGAATATGTACAATGATTATTTGTCAATCAAAATTCTGCACTCTCCAGAAGCATGCTATCCAAACTTCTTTCACCATCCCTCTCCCCTCTGGGGGAGGACTCCTGGCTTTCCAAGCTGAAAATCACAGGGATAGTCACTATTGTCTAAGGTATTTATCTGTTCTGTAATTCTTTAAGGAACAGGGCTGAAAGGAAAGGAAGAAAAATCCTGTTCACACCTAGAGGAAAAGATGGACAAAAATCATAAGTTGATTATTGTCTAGAACTGATGATTCTCTCTGTGACTTACACAGATCTCCTTCCCTGCACTTTTGGTCATTACAGTTGAAACTCCTGGGAATTTCGATCATGTTATTCACGTCCTTGACTACTAGAGAAAAGCAGCTGTTGACCTTTCAAAATCCCATCGGTTGACTTTAGGAACTGTATTGAATTCGTCATGAACTGCCACACAAGTCATGAATTTTACAATATGTGCTCAAAATAAAGCCAACCATAAAATTTCATCATGTTCATTCAACAACTATTTTTGGTGGTGGTGGTGGGTATCTACTATTATGTACAAAAACTAGGTAGTTTTTTTGTTGTTGTTGTTAAGGCCTGAAATAGGGCAAATAAATTAAGATCTCCAGATTTCTTTAGGTACTTAATAATTTGGGGTTAACAGATTTTCCTCAACGGTGTATTAGACACCATAACTAATAGATCTTTACCTTCCACTCCTTTACCAGCTCCTACGAAGCAGCAATATTAATAATGGTTGAATTTTAAAATTTTATCCTGCTTACAGTCTGTAAACATTAAAAGACAGTGAAATTGGCCGGGCGCGGTGGCTCAAGCCTGTAATCCCAGCACTTCGGGAGGCCGAGACGGGCGGATCACGAGGTCAGGAGATCGAGACCACCCTAGCTAACACGGTGAAACCCTGTCTCTACTAAAAAAATACAAAAATCTAGCCGGGCAAGGTGGCGGGCGCCTGTAGTCCCAGCTACTCCGGAGGCTGAGGCAGGAGAATGGCGGGAACCCGGGAGGCAGAGCTTGCAGTGAGCTGAGATCCGGCCACTGCACTCTAGCCCCAGCGATAGAGCGAGACTCTGTCTCAAAAAAAAAAAAAAAAAAAAAAGACAGTGAAATTCTACAAGAAAGGAAGAGTAGTCAAAAACCTATAAAGAGTCCTACACTGCACACAACCAAGCAGTTGTTATCTTTGAAAAAAACTTGCAAACAGAGGGCCCTAAAAGACAGACAGCCCCTCAAGGAAAACTTCAATAAAACCAATCAGATAGGCAGGCAGATTTCAAAGAAACAGTTTTGAGATTAAAAGTAATATTCTCTAAAATAACTAATTTGAGCCGGGCGCAGTGGCTCCCACCTGTAATCCCAGCACTGTGGAAGGCTGAAGCAGGTGGATCACTTGAAGTCAGGAGTTCAAGACCAACCTGGTCAACATGGTGAAATCCTGTCTCTACTAAACATACAAAAATTAGTTGGGCTTGGTGGTGGGCGCCTGTATAATCCCAGATACTTGGGAGGTTGAGGCAGGAAAATTGCTTGAATCCAGGAGGCAGAGGTTGCAGTGAGCCAAGACTGCACCACTGCACTCCAGCCTGAGCGACAGAGCAAGACTCCATCTCAAATAAAACAAAATAAAATAAAATAATAAAATAATTAATTTGAACTCAGCCTCAGTGACAAAAAGCCCATTTCTCCAGCTGCTTTGAGGGTACACAGGTGGTGAGCTGAAGCAACCCACCAGACTTCCTGCAGTGTTGTGGCTCAGGCCCAGCTGGCTACAGGGCTCACCATGCTGCACTTAGTTTACTGAAGGCTAACTAGCTGCAAATAAGATAATATAACCCGCTGCCAAATACTAAAAGGTATATTAAAGAATTCATACAATTACTTAACTGAGAGGGTCTCATGTGTGGATAAAATATATAAAAAGTCTAAGCTCAGCAGATTCCCATATCTTCTCATATTAGTCCATAGGGATCTTTTAAAGATAAAGTCTTAATGAAGAGGGCCATGCAGGCAACAAAACAAAACAAAATAAAAAACAAAAACAGACGAAAACACCTCCCTTATCCGAAAAGAAGTGGGATGCTTTAAAAAACACACCAAACACCTCCCTCCTACCTCTCAAAAATGGTGGCTGGGTGCAGTGGCCCATGACTTTAAGTAATCCTAGCACTTTGGGAGGCCAAGGTGGGCAGATCACTTGAGCCCAGGGGTTCAAGACCAGCCTGGACAACATAGTGACACCCCCATCTGTAGTATAAACGAAAAATTAGCTTGGTGTGGTGGTGCATGCCTGTAGTCTCTGCTATTTGAGAGGCTGAGACAGGAGGATCACTTGAGCCCAGGAGGTTGAGGCTGCAGTGAGCCACACTGCACTCCAGCCTGGGTGACAGGGCAAGACCTTGTCTCAAAAAAAAAAAAAAAAAAAAAAAGAAAAAAAGAAAAAAAGAACAATTAGTAGGAATTCAAACAATCAAAGAATATTTGCAACATACATGGTAAAAACATTTAAATCTCAGCCGGGCGTGGTGGCTCAAGCCTGTAATCCCAGCACTTTGGGAGGCCGAGACGGATGGGTCACGAGGTCAGGAGATCGAGACCATCCTGGCTAACACAGTGAAACCCCGTCTCTATTAAAAAATAAAATAAAAAAAAAACTAGCCGGGCGAGGTGGCTGACGCCTGTAGTCCCAGCTACTTGGGAGGCTGAGGCAGGAGAACGGTGTAAACCCGGGAGGCGGAGCTTGCAGTGAGCTGAGATCCGGCCACTGCACTCCAGCCTGGGCGACAGAGTGAGACTCTGTCTCAAAAAAAAAAAAAAAAAAAAAAAAAATTAAATCTCACTTAGTAGTAACATTTTGGTTTTTAAGTATTCTAAGCTAGAAACAGGTGTTCCTGTGCTGTGTGGGAAAGGGAAATATGAAAGACGCAGGGCACCGGCCTGGCACGGTGGCGCACGCCTGTAATCCCAGTACTTTGAGAGGCTGAGGCAGGTGGATCATGAGGTCAGGAGTTCAAGACCAGCCTGGCCAAGGTGGTGAAATGCCATCTCTACTAAAACTATAAAAATTAGCCAGGTGCAGTGGCAGGTGCCTATAATCCCAGCTATTTGGGAGGCTGAGGCAGGAGAATTGCTTGAACCTGGGTGGCAGAGGTTGCAGTGAGCCAAGATTGCACTACTGCACTCCAGCTTGGGCGACAAAGTGAGACTCTGTCTCAAAAAAGAAAGAAAGAAAGAAAGAGAAAGAGGTGGGGTGGGGAGAGAGAGAGAGAGAGAAAGATAAATAGAAAGAGAGAGAAAGAAAGAAAAGAGAAGAGAAAAAAGAAAAGAAAAGAAAAGAAAAGGATAGATGGATAGATGAATACAGGGTGCTGAAACCGGGAAAACCAGCCACATTCTGCTCAGGGCCAGGCTACCAGGTCACCAATCTGAGGTGTGTAGTTACAGGACATGGACTGGTTTTAAAGCATTCCAAACCTGCTTAAAAGGTAATTTCCCATTCATTGCCTAATTGTAGCCCCTTTCCCCCCAACATATTTAAACTTCAGAGAGCTGCAGAAGAAAATAAATGCTACTGCATAGATCACAATGAAGAAAACAAGCTCTTGTTCATCAAAAACACTGCTCTTGCTGCATTGTTAATCTCAAAACAATTCTCATCTTACTTGGGTGTTTTTTAGAGGTCATTCATCCTAGTTCAAACCTGTTATGACCCTGCTTACTTTAAGAGCTTGTAAGCTAAAACATGGTAATGGGATTTGTTATTAGCCTTCCAGAAATGAGGGCAGTTAATGTGTAATTAGCTAGCTGGCTAGTCTTGCTGGCATACTAAAACTCGCTATTCAAGCTTGTAATTACTAGACGATAATTTAGTTGTTGTTAATATCAGAAAAGAATAACGAGAGATAACTTCCTGCAATTACAAGCCAAGTGTCCATACACTGGGAAGACTTTATTAACTCAGTAATCACAAGTGAATGAAGATAAAACAAATCAAGGTTGCATTTACATATAATCAAGAATGAAACAAGCCCTGAAATCAGAGCCCCTACGAAAGCAGAATATAGCTGTGGCTGTCTTTCAGAGCCATACCCTGGCTGGCTCATGTCCCACGATCCAAAAAGCCCGGACCACTCCATGGTTTTAAAGCTGACCACCAGTGAGTGTGATTTTTTTTTTTTTTTTTTTTTTTGAGGCGGAGTCTCGCTCTGTAGCCCAGGCTGGAGTGCAGTGGCCGGATCTCAGCTCCGCCTCCCGGGTTTACACCACTCTCTTGCCTCAGCCTCCCGAGTAGTTGGGACTACAGGCGCCCGCCACCTTGCCCGGCTAGTTTTTTGTATTTTTTAGTAGAGACGGGGTTTCACTGTGTTAGCCAGGATGGTCTCAATCTCCTGACCTCGTGATCCGTCCGTCTCGGTCTCTCAAAGTGCTGGGATTACAGGCTTGAGCCACCGCGCCCGGCCGCGTGTGATATTTTTAATGAATTTCCACTAAGTTGTTCAAAGCAAGCAAGACTCCATTTTTATGTATATAACTAGTTAGACTCCTGAGCCACATACACCACATCTGAAGATTTCCAAGCAGACAGATAAAGAAGGTTGGTCACAGAGCTAGCTAAGTACTGTTGAAGCGTAAATCCACAACTGAGCATATTTCTTTATTATGTATAACAGGTGACATTATCCCAATAGTACTGGACAGAATTGCTCTACTTGGCCTCTATCTAGAAATAATGACATCCAGCTGTTCCAAAGGCAGGATGATGTTTGTGATTCAACATGGACAGACCAATACCGAAGTTCTCAAGCTGTTCAAATAGTAATTGGCCAATCATCCATGCACACACATGTATTTCTTACCTGTGTAATTACACTAAAATGTTTAGAAACAGCATGCACTAATCCAGCATAAAGCATTATTTTAAGATACACCTTCTTCCAAAATCTGAATTATTTGGGAAGATTCACAGACTATCTGACTGAAAAGGGGATGGGATAAGTGTTAAATTTGTATTTTAAATTTCTAAATGCCCGGTAAAAGAAATTTTAGGCGCCTGTAGTCCCAGCTATTCGGGAGGCTGAGGCAGGAGAACGGCGTGAACCCAGGAGGCGGAGCTCACAGTGAGCTGAGATCGCGCCATTACACTCCAGCCTGGACAACAGAGTGCGACTCCGTCTTAAAAAAAAAAAAAAGAAAAGTAAGAAAAAAGAAAGAAAGAAATTTTATATCTCTTGCCTAATCTCAACGTCCTTGAAGTATTCCCTTCTGTTATAGTCAATTTAATTTGCCTGTTACTAACTCCCCAGATAACTCTAGGGGAAGACTTCTCCCAAATGTTGATTTTTCTGCCTGGCAAAATAAGAGTACAAGTATCCAGTCCACTGGCTAGCAACCCTAAGGGTGAAACCCTAACAGTGAAAATGTAAACTGCCCAATTTCATAAGACAACTGTCTTCCACCTCACTTCTCCACAACTTTTTTTTTTGTATTTTTGAGATGGAGTTTCGCTCGTATTGCCCAGGCTGGAGTGAAATGGTGCAATCTGGGCTCACAGCAACCTCCGCCTCACAGGTTCAACTGATTCTCCTGCCTCAGCCTCCCGACTAGCTGGGACTACAGGCATGCACCACCAAGCCCGGCTAATTTTGTATTTTTAGTAGAGATGGGGTTTCTCCATGTTGGTCATAGCTGGTCTCTAACTCCCAACCTAAGGTGATCCGCCCGCCTTGGCCTCCCAAAGTGCTGGGATTACAGGTGTGAGCCCCTGTGCCCAGCCTACAACTTAATCCATCATATACATAATTTACCAAGTAAAAGAACGAATAAAACGAAAGTTGGAGAGAGAAACACATTTGCAGGGATCAAGCATGCCTCATCCAGAAGGGTGGGATGAGAGAGAGATTAAAGCTGTATTGCAGTGAAGGCACCTGAGCCCCCAGGAGTGCAGGGTGATAAGCCAACTACGGATAAAATATATTTTGAAGAAAAAAAGGAAAACTGGAAAGTAGAAGAGTGCTTAAAAAGCTACCTGTGGCTTAATGAACTCTCCTGTCAGTCCTTAAAATTAATTTGTTTTGAAATGGAAATCCAGATCCCCTTGGCTACATTTTATGTTTCTCAGAGCTTCTGTCACTGCTGTCTGGAAGAGCAGGAAGGGATGCAAAAAAAAGATGCTATCCTGCAGGAAGCCAAAATCAATCAATTTGGTCATCTGCTACTTTCTGTTTAATGTCATAAGAATAACAATAGATAACTTCAGACTTGATAACTTCATACTGATGGCAAGCATCTTTACAAAATTAATCCGATTCCTCACTATAATTAGCTCTCTTGTAAGGTTAAATAATATAAAATTAAAAATTACTGGGTGAGTAAACCACAATTATACCAATTTTGAACTCTGAATAAACAAATTGCACATACACTTGGCAAAGAGAAAACAGGGTAAGAACAGAAGCAATGAGTCAACTGGCTTACCAGAAATCAACGACGGGGAGGGGTGTGAGGGGACAGAGGACTACATTTACTGCTAACATGAATGCTGTTTAATATCAGGCTATGATTAACATAAACCTGAAATTTCAACTGTGAATTGCTGTTATGCTACAAATATGTATAACCCACAGCACAGTACATGCCCTGGGGCAAGGTAAAGGGCAGGAAATTTCACAATCCACTCCCTGCTCCCTCATCGAATCTACAGCAGAGGAAAGTGTTGAAACAAGTTTTAGGTGCCAGGCTCAGCCTTTCGCTTTTCAGTTGAATATTTCTGTTGACATGCCAACTTTCTCCTATTAGTTATGTAGTGTTAGATTTTTTTTTTGGCGGGGCGGGGGTTGGTGGGGGCGGTCCTTTGAACTCAGATTCTCTCAGGAACCACTGCAGGAAATGAAGTGATTCAGAACTCACCAATTATGAACTAACCTTCAATGCCAGAGGCTTTAACAGTTTCTAATAAAAATTCAGTTCAGATCTCAAGATCAGATAAGTCTGAAAAAATACTTCAAGGTCATCCGAACGAACATATTCTACCGGTACTTTATATAATTGTATTTACCTGTTCCTAAAACTTTCCATGAAAAAAATATTGAATTTTCTTGAGAAATAGTTTTGAGCAAAATGTCAAAACAATTCTCCCATGCTCAGTATACTTTTGACTATACTCTGAAAATATTTCTTCTTGTTTTCCTGTACTTACCTGTTAGTGTGCCCACACTCCTGTATTATGGAACATTTTCAATAACTCACACACATGTAACACAGAAGTCTGCTTTCAGTTCACTTGGACCAACGTGGTTTAACTCTTGCTGCTTATTAAATGCTTTGCAAGTTAATATAAGAACATACGCTAACATTTTATAAATGTGATGAAGTCTTACTCATGTTGGCCACTTTAGAAAGTAGTCTATCAGTCCTCAAATAGTTACACATATTATCCAGCAATTTCACTCCTATATACCCAAGAGAAATGCAAACATATCTACATAAAAACTTGTCCACAAATATTTATAATACTCGTAATAGCCAAAAGACAGAAACAACCCAAATGTCTATTATCTGACAAATAATGTGGTTTATCTACACAATGAAATATTATTCAGCCTTAAGAAATTCTGATACATGCAACACGGATCATCCTTGAAAACATTATGCAAAGTGAAAAAAACCAGTCACAAAAGACCACATATTATATAATTACATTCTTTTTTTTTTTTTTTTTTTTTTTGAGAGGGAGTCTTGCTGTGTCGCCCAGGCTGGAGTGCAGTGGCGCGATCTCGGCTCACTGCAAGCTCCGCCTCCCGTGTTCACGCCATTCTCCTGCCTCAGCCTCCTGAGTAGCTGGGACTACAGGCGCCCACCACCGCGCCCGGCTAGTTTTTTGTATTTTTAGTAGAGACGGGGTTTCACCATGGTCTCGATCTCCTGACCTTGTGATCCGCCCGCCTCAGCCTCCCAAAGTGCTGGGATTACAGGCTGAGCCACCGCGCCCGGCTATAATTACATTTCTAAGAAGTGTCCAGAACAGGCAAATCCACAGAAACAAAAAGCAGATTTGTGGTCGCCTAGGGCTGAGGGGTAGGTAGGGAATAGTTAAAGGGTACACGTTTATTTTTAGGTGATGAAAATGTTCTAAAATTGACTGTGGTGATGGCTGCATATAATTGAATATATTAAAAACTACTGAATTACACACTTTAAATGGGTGAGTTGCATGTCTATGAATTCAGTGAAACTGTTTTTTTTTTTTTTTTAAATCTGTTCTGAGACATGAGGCACTTGACAGTCAGCAAACATCTTCCACAAAGCTTTTCTGGTCAATGCTAAAAGCTTTAGCAAAACTAAACATCAATTTATCTCATTGTAATTGGAACCAGCTTGCAGTATTTTGATATGTACATTTCTAAAATGTGAATGTAGTTTAAGAAAACACATCATTACATCAGATATTCCAGGCAGCCTGCCATGAGACATTTTTACCAAAAAAACCATCTTAAAATGAATCCATTTAGTCAAGCTCAGAGTGTATGTTCTTTCTTGTTGCCTCAACTAGATGCCACCATCTCCTAAAACTCTCTTGTTAAACAGTACTGGACATGATTAATTCACTCATTAAGACAACAAATAGTCGAATCCTTATTGTGCACCAAGCACTGTTATAGTCGCATGTGGGTGGAGACAGAGAGAGAGAGAAAGACAAGAACAAGACAAAGTCCCTACTCATCGTGCTTACAATCCAAGGGGATAAGATAAATAATAAACAAATACCAGTTTCAGAAGCTTACTGAAAATGGGGCACTAGCCAGGCCTGGTAGTATGCTCCTATAGTCCCAGCTACTGGGGAGGCTGAGGTGGGAGGATCACTCGAGCCCAGGAGCTCAAGGCTGCAGTGAGCTATTATCACACCACTGCATTCCAGCCTGGGCAACAGAGTGCAACTCTGTTTCTATGCATTAAAAAACAATTTTAAAATTAAAAAAATATACACAACAGGGTGCTGTGCTATGGAGGGGTGTCATTTCAGATGGAGTGGCTGGGAAAGGAAACTGCTCTGAGGAAGTGATATGTGAGATGAGTGAAGAAAGTGCCAACCACACAAAGATCAGGGGAGAACATTCCAGGTAGAGAAAATAATTTTTGAATGGCACAATCAGGTGGAGGCAGGGATTAACTGTGTTCTGCTGCTGACCAACCTTTCTCTGTGATTCTCATTTACCAACCTAGTTCAAGGATATCTGGCAAAGGTAACTTGCAAATTGTGGCTGGACTAAGAAGTCTTATCTACCTCAGACTATTAAAAGGTCACACAAGTCTTCAACAAGAAGCAGCCATCCCTGGTTAAGCTCAGCCTCAACTGAGCTTTCCCTTCTTTTCTTGTGCCTCTCAGCAACTGTTACCTGTACCATTCATTCTTTCAACCCATATTGGTGAAGGGCACTGTGATAAGAATCCTGGGCCTTCCAGATGAATCAGACATACACCTGATAGCCCTTAAGATAGGAAATAATCTAGTAGCACAAAAAAATAAGCATAAACAACAAATACACAGTAGAAAGTGAAAGTGGGCCATAAAAAAAGGAGCTATAAAATGTAATGGTATCCAGAGATTACTTCCAGCTGGAGAATCAGCAGAAGTATATGGGGTAGGAGCACTGGAGTAGGGAGACTCTACAAAGCCTGAGATTTGGACAAGTGGAGGGAAAAATAGATTTATTTGTTGTATCCCTAATTAACTTCAAATATACAACTGACCCTTGAACAACATGGGTCCATGCACAGTTTGAACTGCATGGGTCCACTCACATATGGTTTTCAATAAATACAGCTAGCCCTCCATGTCAGCGGGTTTTGCAGGGATGACTGTGGGACTTGAGTAGGCACGAATTTTGGTATCTGCTGGTGGTCTGGGAACTGATCCCCTGCAGATACCAAGGGATGACTGTATTTTAAAATATTTTCAGCTCCCCAACCAGGTGATAAGGAAGAAAGGCCTGATGCTCTTTATAACTCTCTGTGATATTCAGCATAGTACTTTGCAGAGCTGGGCAATTCATTTGTTGTTTCCCTGTAAGAGATGGGGTGTCAATTTCAGCACTGAAGGTAAGGCTAAATTACTCTTCCTTCATAAGGAAGTTTTGGCCTTTGAAAAGATGATCCCCTAAAACCTCTTACTATATCATTTCTCTCTCATTTCAGAGGGACATTCCTAAGTAGTTTTAGTTTTTTCTAAAACTAAAATATATATATATTACGTGCTTCTAATACATACATATGTTTGCACATGTATTCGTGTGTGTGCACCTGTATCACTATACCTTAAGTTTGGAATCTCACAAAATCATTTTAAATTTCCACAGCTAAACTGATATAGTTGTACTTATGAGAAAATATTTTTTCCACTGATGAAACTTTCCCAGTTGGTCCCTCAAAAATCCCTTCCCATTACCAACAAAGCATCTTAAACCAGAAAAGAAAAGCCAAATAACATTTTTTTAGGCAATGTCTCAACATCTCCAAAAAATATTCCATGGCCAAACTCACCATAGAGAGCTGTCCAAGTTTGATTAATTACATCTAGACACACAGTTCCTGACCTGAAACAGATGGAAAGAATGGCATGTTTTTAAAAATTAGAAAGTTAGTTGCATGTATCTGGCAACTAATTTTACTTATCAAGAAAAATACTTTTAATAGATCTGTGAAAAAAAGAATCCCAATTGGGGAAAACTATGATGAGAAACAGAGTAGTACAAAGTCTTAAAGTGTCACCTTACAGACTGAAAGGGGAAAATAGTAACTATACAATGGAGAAACCAGACAACACCTGAACCAGGTGCTGAGAACACAAGGGGCAGACAGACCTTGTATGTCTCTGAATGTGATACCCCAAGAAAGATACAATCTTACTTTGTAGTTTTCTGGCCTTAAGTGTGTTCATGCTGTGAATCTAATGAACAGGAAACATCAGACAAAACCAAATTGAGGAACAATCTATAAAATAATGGGTCTATATTATTTTAAAATGTGAATTTTATAAAAGAAAAAGGCAGGCTGAGGAACTAATCCTGATTAAAGTAGTTTAAAGAAACCTGACAACTAAATGTAATGTGTGATTCTAGACTGGATCCTTTACTGAAAGAAAAAAGTGCTAAAAAGTAAGTTACTGGAATATAGCAGTAGATTAAATAAAAAGTATTGCATTAATGTTAAATTCCTGAATCTGACAACCATATACTGTGGACAGATAAGAGAATATCCTTGTTAGGATAACTGATACAACAAAGTATTAATATTAAAGGACTAAGGGGCATGATGTGTGTGTGTATATATATATATATATATATATATATATATATACAACCTACCCACACAGAGTTCAGAAAAACCTGTTAGGTATGCTTGTGAGAAACAGCAAAACTTAGTGCCATTACAAATTAAAACCGCGTCCCAAATAATAATATATTCTAAACAGCACTAGAAGTATGAAACAGGATATGCTGGAATATTTTAAAGTATCATTAATAAAATATTAGAATGAAAGAAAGGGATAAATAAGATTCATTAACTGAATCTATAGTCATTTTGCCTTACTCTCAAGAATCGAGAAAATACTATAAGGTCTGAAAACAGTCAATCTGTAGACTGAAAACACATATCTGAATTGTGTCTACACAAAGAGAAGAGAGATGTGGAATATTACTACTGTTTGCTGGATAACAAGAAAAATGAAGGACCCAGTCACGACAATGGAAAAAACTAAGTGGTACAATAGCAGAATGTGAACTAAGTGATTGAGAACCTCATATCCTTTGGATTCTATCATTTACATGACCATTCATACAGTCCTAACTCCTGATAAGGTCCAAAACGATAACTGAGGCTTTTTATAACAGAGAGAGAAACGCTAATCAAGAGCAGTTGCTGCTAAAATTTAAACATTTTAAAATAGTTACTTACGCTTCATCAATGTTGGGATGGAAAATTTTATTCATGAATCCTGTAAAAAGAGATGTTAATTAGCAGCAAAAAGTATCCAGAGAACAATTCGTTTTTTAAAGTATTTCAGTACTGGAAACAATTTCAGTATTGGGAAAAGGTGATAATACTTATAAATCACTACTTTCAACCGTAGATCTTTGGTTACTGATAAACATTATATTCTCCTGACAGTTCCAATTACTTAGAATACATCAGCGTTCTATTAACAAAAGAGCAAACTGGGAGAAATGCAGCTTCTTATACAAAATAATCATTAAAGCAACTGTTTTCTGAGCTATGAAGATACTGCCCAAAGATAAATTCTACTACTAATGGTTCATAACCAGTGTCATGATAAAAGTCTGACTCTCCCTCCCAGAAGTTTTATTGTTCAAGCTCTAAATCTGGAGGTTCTGCATTTGAACTTCTCCTTCTGAAGCTCACTTACTGGTATCACTTGGCTACACTATGCACAGAACATGAATGAAACTGTTGAAATGCTAAAGGAATACCACTTCAAACCACAAAGGATTTCATAAGAACAGTGACCAAAATATTTCCTTTAACATTAGTCTACTCATTCAGGGAAACCCAGTGTTGATTAAAATTGGGGCAACCAAGAAATGAAGCAACGAGTTTAAAAAAACAAAACACCTCTAAGTTGGCTATATCTGTTGGAGGTTTAAGTTTTTAAAACTTTTCCTAGCAAACCAAGTACACACTTTAATAGTTATACGGCCATTTAAACTTCAAGGAGAAATTAATAAAACCAGTGATTCAATCAGTCAGTATATATGCAAATGGCAACATTCTAAAGCAGAGATCCATTGTCAAAGGTGTCATTTTGTCATCCTTATCACTTCATTTCCTTTTAGGACTCTCATTCTGTTCCACACTTTCAATATCTGAAGCAGGCATTGTGCTTGGATAGGGTACAAAAATAAGACAGTTCACTATTCTTGAGGAGGTCACTGTGGCAGTGGCACGAGAGACACCAATAAGTAACTGCAATCTGAATAAAGTGTTGACACAGCAGGGGGAGTAAAATAGGAAGTCAGGAAAGATGCAGAGAAATGGCACTGGAGGAGCCTCAAGTGAGGTGCTACAGAGATTGTCTCCAAAAACCTGAGAAACTTCCCCTGAGTTAGAAAACAGGAGATAAGAATACTAAGTCCAAGTAGTCCAGTCTTAGACCACTCTAGTCACTCATACTTTTAAGGTTTTGTTTTTAAATGCTGTGTTGAAACAGCATAATGTTCTATCTGCCACAATCAAGAGGGCCCATGTGATGTTTAAGTTACTCTGATGAAAAAAAAGCTGTGTCCAATATTAATTTTTCATTAAGGCGTTTCAAAGTCTAGATGTAAGAAGCATGTGGTTTAAGAAGACATTTTAATAATGGGAAATGTTCATGTCTTGGTATTAAGAGGAGAAAAATTAGGGTAAAAAAATTCTATATAACTTTAGAAAAATACTAATACACATGTCCCAGATGACCCATGAGAGTATTTGTTGCAATATTATTTATAAAAGCCAAGAGCCAAATTCAACCCTGTCAATGGATAGGGTTGGATAAAGGGGAGTACATCCATCTACTTGAGTCCTACATAGCCAAGGGTAACGAAGTAGAGCAATGTGTATCAACTTGTATACATCTAAAGCTAAGGTTGGTTGGTTTATTTGTGTTTTTAAGTTGCAGGATGTTATATTTACAGCCTGAGGTTATTTAATAAACTAAAACAAAGCAATACTACCTATTCTCCATGGTAACAAGTATAGGAAAACTGTACTGAACCAACATGTACCAAATTTGCAAAAGTAATTGTTTCAGTTAGGGCACCAGGGCTGGGGTCATGATGGGAATAGGGAACAGAACAGGAAAGAGTGGTTAAAAATGACTTCATCTGGCCGGGCACGGTGGCTCAGGCATGTAATCCCAGCACTTTGGGAGGCCAAGGTGGGTGGATCACCTGAGGTCAGGAGTTCAAAATCGGCTTAGCCAACACGGTGAAACCCCATCTCTAGTAAAAAGAAAACAAAAATTAGCCGGGGGTGGTGGCATGTGCCTGTAGTCCCAGCTACTCAGGAGGCTGAGGCAGGAGAATCACTTGAACCCAGGAGGCGGAGGTTTCAGCGAGCCGAGATGGTGCCACTGCATTCCAGCCTGGGCGACAGAGTGAGGCTGTCTTAAAAAAAAAAAAAAAAAAAAAAGACTTTATGTAACACTATTAATATATTCCTTTTAAAAAGGGACAATGTGCTTGTATATATTTTTTTACACTATTAATATATTCCTTTTAAAAAGGGACAATGTGCTTGTATATTATTTGCTCTGTTTAAAACATATGCACATAAATAAGAAACTGAAAATAAGCACAAAAGTTAACAGTGCAGAATTCTTAGTGGTGGTAGGATTTTCTCCACTGCACTGTTCAAATCTCATCACACCTGAACAGAACTAGGACCACAGCAATGGGAAAAGGCTAGAAAACAGGTGTCAATGGCTGTCATATTTGAGAGATTCTCCCATTATTTCTACTTGCACTTTTGGCTCTCTGACACTTCTACAATGTGTAATTTTAATAGTTGAGAGTAAAAAAACTTTCAAATAAAAGGTTATACATAGTATCAGCTGGGCACAGTGGCTCTCGCCTGAAATCCCAACACTTTGGAATCCTAAAACAGGTGGATTACTTGACGTCAGGAGTTTGAGACCAGCCTGGCCAACATGGTGAAACCCCATCTGTATGGAAAATACAAAAATTAGCCGGACATGCAGTGGCACACCTATAGTCCCAGCTACTCAGGAGGCTGAGGCAGGAGAATTGTTTGAACCTGGCAGGTGGAGGCTGCAGTGAGCCTCTGCAGATCATGCCACTGCACTCCAGCCTGGAAGCCAGAGCTAGACTCCATTTCCAAAAAAAAGGTTATACATAGAATCAAATATTCTAAAATAGACTTAATTATACAAACATTAACTAGTGCTGAACTATTTTAAGAAAAAGTCAGTAAAACCAACCATTTTATTTGAAATCTCGTATCTTAACACTCTTGTTCAAATAATACAAATTCATTATCCTCCCTCTAAGACCAGAGGAACCTCAGGTTATAAGGTGCATGGTCCTCAGGATCAGTTATATATATAGGAACATGCTGCTATCACTACTGCAGGGAAGCTTTCTGATGAGTAGGGAACAATGCTGAGCCACTATGTGGTTTAAGGCAAGAGAATGGTCCTACTATATGAAAAACATTGCTTGAAGCTACTATTAAGAATTAAAAATATGTTCTTGATACTTAAATTCTGCCTCTGTGAGAACTCTCAAAACTAACACCTAATGAAGCAACGTCTATGGCAAAAGTTCCCAATGCTGGCTACAGATGAGAAGCACTGGGAAGTTTTCATTTAAATAAACTAAAACCAATACTCAAAGAACTCTGAGAACATAGGACTTAAGGGGAAATACCTGTAAGGAGAGGTCTTTAGAAAAAATAAGTCCTACATTAGAAGGTCACCAGCATTATGGAGAAAAACACAGCAAAGGAGGGGAACAGAAATGGAAAGGTTGGGGCGGGGTGGCAGTTTTAAATAAGGCCAGTAAGGGACTTGCTGAGAAGGTGAGTTGCTTTGAAGGAGGTGAAAGAGGAGCCACCTGGTACCAAGAGGAGAGGAGAAGGTCTCTATAGCAGGAACAGCCAAGTGCAAAGTACATTAGGAGCTTGCCTGATGCTCTGAAGTTTTTTCCTGAAACTGAAGGGATTTGAGAAAGGGGCAGAAAATGAGAAGTGATGTCACAGAGGTGATCAGTATTCGGGGCCCTTTTAGGGACGTTGGCTGTTATTGAGGGAGATGGGGGGCCACTGAGACTAGTGCCTGAACAGTGACATATTCACATACTTGGCTTGTTTAACAAACAGCTTGTGTCCTAAAATAGGTTAGTTGGAGAACAGCTCAATCAGCTCACCTGAGTGCTGGGGAATGGCAGATCTCAATCTAAATGAAATGGGAATCCTACAGGGCATTACGCTTCAACAATCGGATGCCACGGGGCATTTAAAGGTGTTAAGTCAAAAAAATAACTATGGTAAGCTTTAAATGTTTATCAAAATGGTCTCTGAAAGACTAAGGTGCCTCCCTCATTGGACATGGCCTGAAGAGCACACCTGGAATTAACACTGTCTATACAGTTTTCAATTAAATCTAGATTTGGCTTAGTTGAGTACAGGAATAAATAACAGAACCAAAAAGGACTTGGTAAACATATGCTTTAGTAATAAATGGTTTGGAGCGCAGCCTCCAGTGCCCCTGCTAAGTATAGAACACCATCTGAGCACTAGGACAGAGGGCAGAATCACACCACGAAGAGCAAAGTACTCAACAGGGACATGGGTTCTAGCCCCAACTCATCAACTGCAGGCCCTGGGCACTGCACCTTGTGGGGTCTGTTTCCTTACCTACGAAGACAAACAGCTGAACTACATGATCTCCAAACTCTCCACTCTTACTGTTTCTAAAGGTCCTATCAGCTCTAAAAATCTAGCATTTAATAACAACGGCAAGCACTCTGAGAACAGAGGAATTAAGGGGAAATATCCAAGAGTTAAGTCCTTAAAGGAAATTAATTCTGTAAGGCAGCATTTTTAAGTACAGGAATTTTCTAGAGAATACAAAACCACCACCATGATAAAATACCATAAAGAGCCACAAAACAAACCCTTTGACTCTTCCAAAGTAGGCAGAAACAGTTTATAATCTTGCCTTTGAGGAATGAACACAACCAGACCAACTCAATCAAGAAACTTTCTACTTTCTAAACTAAAATGATCTCTTCCAATACCAGGTGTTTTGTTTGTTTTTTTGTTTTTTGAGACAAGGTCACTTTGTCACCCAGGCAGGAGTGCAGTGGTGCACTATCAGCTCACTGCAACCTCCGCCTCCCAGGTTCAAGAGATTCTCCTGCCTCAGCCTCCCAAGTAGCTGGGATTACCACAACCAGCTAATTTTTGTATTTCTTGGTAGAGATGGGGTTTTCACCATGTTGGCCACGCTGGTCTTGAACTCCTGACCTTAAGTGATCCACCCACCTCAGCCTCCAAAAGTGTGGGGAATTACAAGTGTGAGCCACTGCACCTGGCCCTTGGGCTTTTTTAATTGTTAGAAAAATATCCAAAGCAAATACATGGAAAAGAGCATATCTCCTTGACATTTGTTCTTAGACAAGCTGTGGGCAGTGTTTCTGGCAAAGCCATTTACATTCTGGATAATGATGCCAACAATGGAGCTCCTGGACAAGGAGAAGGGAGACAGAGAAAGAACGGGCCAGAAATTTAGAGAAGGAATGTTCTCAGGACTGTGTGTGTTGGCCCTGGCATGTTCTCCTTCCTTTTGGCAATGCTATCATCACACTAATGAATATGTCTGCAACAGGAGAATTTTCCCAACACTTGTTTCCATTAGACCAGGAACTATTTTCAAGATATTTTAAGAGAACATATTTTGAAAACTGCTTTTATGGCAACATAAGTAGAAGTAGCAGGTTATTTTTAATCTACATGATTTAAGATTTTATTCACTACCAGGCATTTTCTTTTCCTTTTTTTTTTTTTGAGATAGAATCTCACTCTGTCACTCAGGCTGGAGTGCAGTGGTGCGATCTGGGCTCACTGCAGCCTTCACCTCATGGGTTCAAGCGATTCTCCTGCCTCAGCCTCCCAAGTAGCTGGGACTATAGGCGCCCGCCACCACACCCAGCTAATTTTTTTGTATTTTTAGTAGAGATGGAGTTTCACCGTGTTAGCCAGGATTGTCTCGATCTCCTGACCTCGTGATCCACCCACCTCAGCCTCCCAAAGTGCTGGGATTACAAGCGTGAGCCACCGTGCCCGGCCACTACCAGACCTTTTCTAATGACATATTTCAGTGATTTGACCAGATAAAAATCAGAACTCCTTTAAGTTTTTTGGACAGTTATTCTCTGGCGTAGTTCTAGCACTCGTTAAAGGGGGTGAGGAGGATTGTACAACAGGAATAAATGTCCAGCTAAAAAGATTACCCTCTCTGTCCTGCATCTTTTAGCAGAAGGGAATTAGGTAATTTATAATTCTGGAGAACGAATCCAGATCACACTTAGTTGATGTAAAACTATTATCATATACCTTAAAAAATAAAAAACACAGATTACAACAGAAAAACATGCTTTGCTTTTGCTTGTTCCACTCCAATACTCAACTGCTCTAGAATAACAAATCTCATGACCCATAGGCTAACAGGCAGCGAACATAAGTAACACTGTGCTAAGTCATGCTGAAAACTGGTTTTTATTTCAGCCTCTGTGTCCAGTTCCAGGAAGGGGTCTATACAGAGTTATACACACTTCTGAGTAACTTCTGACATTGGGGTCAATATGTAAATAAATGAGGCCAAGCTTCACCTATTTTCCATCTTTGTTCCCTTTATTTGAGAGGATAATGATCAAATTTGTGGGTAGATGAAATACTTTGGGCCAATCACCAGAAATTTCACCTGGAATTATCTTGACAAAATGAGAGGTTAGACAAATGACTTGTGAATCAAGGTAAATCCACCCTATGATAAACAGGTGAAGAGTACCAAAGGCCAAAACAGCAGCTACATCCCAGGGATAAAATGAGCCTAGACTAAGGTGGCTCAGACAGCTGCGGCTGATGCAATTTAATTATAAGTTTATGAATTCCTGCGAGAAAACAGTTAAGTGAATACATTAAGTTATTCTGATTGTCTATCTTCACAACAACTGCCCACATAAAGTAGAATATTCACAACCAAAGTGATTAATTCTATTTTTTGAGTAAGCATAATTGTTTAAAATATTATTATTAAAGATTGAATCTCATCTTCCCTTGCAGTATCTCAGACTACAAATTATTTAAGGGTAATAACTTGGATCTCTGCTCCTAGCACACAGGATGACCAGAGTTGGGGTGTTCCAATTGAGTAAGGGGGGGGTGCTGCCAGCTCCCCTAGTGACAGCCATTGGTCAGCTGTGTGCAAGACTGCACAATCTGATAGATTTTCATCTTACCTCAGACAGCCAGGCCCTGCCCAAGGCAGCCTGTGCCCAGGTAGAAATCTCTTCAGAAAGCTGAGCCTTTCCTACTCAGGAGAGATGGACCTGAGCCGGTCTCTTCTTGGGTGAGGAACCAGGCAAGGAGCTCACTCTCAATGCCCTGTGTCATGGGAACTTCTGAACTCATCCTGTGTGTGTTCAGGAGATCTAAACTCAAAAAGGGGTCCACTTTTCTGTTTCTTCCTTTCTCTCTGATAATATGGAGTCTGAGGAATGGGCTAGATGGATAAGAAAAGTTCATTTACAGCTAAGAAAACGTACAGTGTTATTATCCTTCAATAGCATAACCTTTCTACCAACCTAGTGGATTACAAAAACCTTTGGCCTATTTTCCTGTGGTTTCATTTTTGGGAGACTAACTTCTGCCTTGTTTCCATAGTTTATCTTTCGATCACTTGGTTGTTCATATAACCACACTGTTGGGATCAGGCAGTATTTATTTTCATGGTCAGAGACAATACAGTACAGAACACATTGGACTTGAACTCACAAGACGCAACTACAATTCTCTACCACTCTTTTAGAGCTGAAGATAAATGTTTGAGGTGACAGATATCCCAATTACCCTGATTTGATCGTTATGTATTGCATACATGTTCCAAGATAGCACATGTACCCCAAAAATGTGTGTAACTGATATAACAATACATTTTTTAAAAGGACCAGGCTCCAGTCAGAATGCCTACATGCCACTGTGTGAGCCTCTGGAGCAATCTACTTCATCTCTTTGCCTTTCTGTTCCCTTATTCCTAAAACTAGGTTAAATAATGGCATCCACACATCATTAATTGTGAAGATTAAATGAGTTAATATATGTAAAGCATCTGAACAGTAACTGGCATACAGTAACCATGCAGTAATGTTAGAATTAGCTTAATAGGCCGGGCGCGGTGGCTCAAGCCTGTAATCCCAGCACTTTGGGAGGCCGAGACGGGCGGATCACGAGGTCAGGAGATCGAGACCATCCTGGCTAACACAGTGAAACCCTGTCTCTACTAAAAAATACAAAAAACTAGCCGGGCGTGGTGGTGGGCGCCTGTAGTCCCAGCTGCTCGGGAGGCTGAGGCAGGAGAATGGCGTGAACCCGGGAGGCGGAGCTTGCAGTGAGCTGAGATCCGGCCACTGCACTCCAGCCTGGGCGACAGAGCGAGACTCCGTCTCAAAAAAAAAAAAAGAATTAGCTTAATAAGTTTAATGAACAAGTAATTTCATCTTGCTGTCCTCATCCTAAAACTGATTAATATTTACCCTATGTGTCCATCTCTTAATGCTCTTACAAGTGTCAAGAACATGAGAGGGTATTATGATTTAGAGATATGTTTCCCGTAACTCTGTCACCCTGGAAATGGAAAATACAATTATAATTTTTATTTTTAATATTTATTATTTCTATGACACAGCCCCAGGAGGTCCTGAGAACATGTGCCCCATATTTATTAAAAAGACCATCCTTTCTTGATGTGCAAGCAAAAATTAGATTAAAAAAAAAAAATCCTGACTGCATTTGGTATAGTTAAAAAACGAGCACACACACACACTAACCTGGAAGTCAGAAGACGGACTCTGCAACTAGTTAGTAGTCACACATCTCAGCCTCATTCTTTTCCATCCTTAAAATCAGGCAAATTGGATGTCATAATCTCTAAACTTCCACTTAACAACACAGTTTTCACCAACACCAGGAATATAAGCAAATCTCAAACTGTGAACAGGTTTTTAGAAAGAACTAAGACATTGCTTTTGTTGTTTCCAAAAGAATTTCAGTTTAAAGAAAAAGGAAGCCAAAAATACTTGTTTTCATTATGACACCAAATCCTAAAGGGAAAGAAATAGATTTAATGCCAAAAAGATGGCAGAATAACCAGCTCAAAAGCTAGAGGTCATCCAATACAGAGTAGGAACTAACCTAGGCAGCAAGTTTGATGGAAGTGTTAAATAGCAAATGAAAAGATTACATAATAATGAGCCATCAAAGGCAGAATTAAAACCGGCATAAGTCAACTTCAAGAAAGAAATGGACAAGTCCTCTGATAGTAACAAGCACATGCAAAAGCAGGGTTATCCTTAGAGGGGGCAGCCTGGGGGGGAAGGGAGTGGGAAAGCTACTGTACTATTTTTACTCTGGCTAATAGCAAGATGCAGGTAAATGAATTTAGACATTACAGCCTGCTCACAGCAGGTTTCACATTAAAAGGGCCCATTTGACCACTGGCTTCTCTCACTGAGAACTTCAGCACCTGGCTTGATCCCCAAGTTGCTCTCTGCCCCAACTCCTGTCATTTTTGGTGACAATACAGACCATACTCCTGACACCTAGATCTCTCTTTTTTTGGGGGGTTGGGGGGAGACAGAGTTTTGCTCTTGTTGCCCAGGCTGGAGTGCAATGGCGTGATCTCGGCTCACTGCAACCTCTGCCTCCCGGGTTCAAGCGATTCTCCTGCCTCAGTCTCCCGAGTAGCTGGGATTACAGGCATGTGCCACCATGCCCAGCTAATTTTGTATTTTTAGTACAGACGGGGTTTCTCCATGTTGGTCAGGCTGGTCTTGAACTCCCAACCTCAGGTGATCCTGTCTGCCTCGGCCTCCCAAAGTGCTGGGATTACAGACGTGAGCCACTGTGCCTGACCTGTTTCTTAAGCTTCTCAATGACCTTTCTTCTATTCCATTCCACTTCATGCTCCCAAGGACATACCCTGACCTTTGTTATTCTGTAGCCAGCATCTCTGGCTACAAAACATTCCCAATCACAAATTCAGACATCTCCTATCCTACCAATCAATCTCCTATCCTTGCCAAAAGCTTCCCACCCCAGGAATCACTAATTCTTTTCATCTGTTAAATGTAATCCACAGATCCTCCCATTTTCTTCCCACCTACCAGCCCTCTTATCTTCACTGGCTTCTTACTCAGCTTAAGATTTAAGAGCCATCACCATCCTCACTCTCAAGCAATCCTCTGCAAATCTCCTGTCCTCTCACCTCCAAAATGCCAAAATGCAAATCTGCCACCGGAAGCATCATTCACATTTGTTCAACTTGGACTTGAGGGTACCACTAGGTAGGCATTCATTCACTCACACAAATATTCTTCTGCAGAACGGGCAATGTATCAGGCCCTGAGTAGTGAGTATTTGGGAGGACAGAGGTGGTGGTAGTAAAACAGACCCAGGGACTGTCTTCATGGAGTTCACATCTACTGAGCTGGCAGGGAGAAGAGACATAAGTAAACAAATATATACTAATTTATCTAAACATGCTCAACAGCCTTTCATGGAATCAAAATCACCTAAATCTTCCCTTCTCCTTTCTCTAGTGGCTTGCTCCCCCAGTCTCCCATGACTGTTACATTTTACCACGACCCTGCAAATCTACTTTCTTTCTCTCCCTTTGTTCCCCTAACCCTCTCCACCAGTTCTTTCACTAAATAGCCACGTCCCTTTTCTTTGAGAAGATCAAAGTCAGTTGGCAGGATCCCTCATTTTCCATAAAAATTTCTGAACTCCTCCCTGCACACACACTCTTTCTCCCTGCCTCAACAGCTTGCACAAATGTTCCCCTCCTCTGAAACACCAGGCCTCTGAGTTCCCATCCTGCTCTCTCCTTCCTTCTCAATGGTGGTGCTCCTGCAATTCTCTTCCCAACTCCAGCATCACCAAGCTCTCCCTTTTCTAACATCTCTCTACAATAAGCACTTTAAAATCCTTCAGAATCTTCCATTTAAAAATTAAAAACAGGCCAGGCACGGTGGCTCACACCTGCTGTCCCAGCACATTGGGAGGCCAAGGCGGGCAAATCGCTTGAGTCCAGCAGTTCAAGACCAGGCTGAGCAACATGGTGAAACCCATGTCTACAAAAAATGCAAAAAAATTAGCCAGACCTGGTGGCCTACGCCTGGAGTCCAGAGGTCCAGGCTGCAGTGAGCCCAGATTACGCCATTGCAGGTCAGCCTGGACAACAGAATGAGACCCTGCCTTAAAAAACAAACAACAGACCATCCCTTTATCTTCCACTCCCATTTGGATGATTTCCTTAATGGAGCCACATTTCTTCAGAGCAGCGTATGTCTAGAACAAAGTTTCTTGACCTTGGCAGCCTTGTCCAAGCCACCAGCTTCTCTGGCTACAAAAGCTTTTATAACTGTGCTTCTATCCTGTCACTGTTTCTTGCCCCACAGCAGTAGAATGATCATTAAAACACAAAATCAGACCTTTCCCTCCCCTGCTGAAGACTATGTAATCTTTCTATTACATTTAAAATGAAAGTTGAGTCTTTAACCTGGCCTACAAAGCGGTCTGTGAACTCGACCCTGCCTGCCGCTTGGCCCGTGTCACACACCTCACATTTTACACAGTTTTCCGTGCTCGGGCCTTTGTAGTCAAAATTTCTTCTGCCTGGAAAGCTCTTACCCCTGATTTTGGAGGATCATGGCTGGCTTAATTTTTTTTTTTAAATCTTTTTAAGTCTCAGCTTAAATTTACTTTGTCAGACCCTTCCTGAATATCTGATCCAAGGTACCTATTCTATCCATTAATTATCTGCATAAAGCTATCAAAAGTTTTGTTTTTTGTTTTTTTTTTTGAGACAGAGTCTTGCTCTGTCACCCAGGCTGGAGTGCAGTGGCGCGATCTCAGCTCACTGCAAGCTCCGCCTCCCAGGTTCACGCCATTTTCTTGCCTCAGCCTCCCGAGAAGCTGGGACTACAGGCGCCCACCACCATGCCCGGCTAATTTTTTGTATTTTTAGGAGAGACGGGGTTTCACCGTGTTAGCCAGGATGGTCTCGATCTCCTGACCTCGTGATCCGCCCGCCTCAGCCTCCCAAAGTGCTGGGATTACAGGCGTGAGCCACCATGCCCGGCTGCTATCAGAAGTTTTAAATTTTGCTTTATCTTCTCACTCCAAAAGAACATAGAGTATTTTTTTTTTTTTCCTATTTTTTTTTGAGACGGAGTCTCGCTCTGTCACCCAGGCTGGAGTGCTGTGGCCAGATCTCAGCTCACTGCAAGCTCCGCCTCCTGGGTTCACGCCATTCTCCTGTCTCAGCCTCCCGGGTAGCTGGGACTACAGGCGCCGCCACGTCGCCCGGCTAGTTTTTTGTAGTTTTTAGTAGAGACGGGGTTTCACCGTGTTAGCCAGGATGGTCTCGATCTCCTGACCTCGTGATCCGCCCGTCTCGGCCTCCCAAAGTGCTGGGATTACAGGCTTGAGCCACCGCGCCCGGCCAAGAACATAGAGTATTAAGAGAGCAATTTGTTCACTTCTGCATCCACAGCACCCAGAATAACACCCAGCTCGCAGTAGGTATCCACTAAATTTCATAGAGTATTAAGAGAGCAATTTGTTCACTTCTGCATCCACAGCACCCAGAATAACACCCAGCTCGCAGTAGGTATCCACTAAATTTGTGAAACTGATTAGAAGAAATGATGTAGGCCATAGGCAAAGCCTCAGCTGACAGACATAATTTTTTTTAAAATGTGTCCTGAAAAATGTCATTTTCAGAACACCAGTAAAAGAACTTTTAACAGTGGCTTATATTCTCATAGCATTCTATTTATTTTTTTAAAAAACCTTCCTTACTAGAAACTTGTTTCTCTCTACTGGAATTCGAAAGATACTTATCATTGGCTGGGTACATTGGCTCACGCCTATAATCCCAGCACTTTGGGAGGCCAAGGCAAGCAGGCAGATCACCTGAGGTCAGGAGTTCCACATCAGCCTGGGCAACACTATAAAACCCCATCTCTCCTACAATACAAAAATTAGCTGGGCTTGGTGGTGCATGCCTGTAATCCCAGCTACTCGGGAGACTGAGGCAGGAGAATCACTTGAACCCAGGGGCAGAGGTTATGGTAAACTGAGATTATGCCACTGCACTCCAGCCTGGGCGACAGAGCAAGACTCCATATCAGAAAAAAAAAGACACAGATCACTACAGAGTAGCAATTATGTAACTGTTTGGGACAGGTCAAAATTCATAACCACGGTTATTAGAGAAGTACATAGGTGATCTTAATGGAATTTTGCCTCCCCAGCCCCAAAATTCATTTTATTTGAGACGGAGTCTCACTCTTGTCACTCAGGCTGGAGTGTAGTGGCGCCATCTCAGCTCACTGCAACCTCTGCCTCCCAGGGTCAAGCAATTCTTCTGCCTCAGTCTCTCAAGTAGCCGGGATTACAGGCACATGCCACCATGCCCAGCTTACTTATATATATATGTATTTTTTAGCAGAGACGAGGTTTCACTATGTTGGTGAGGCTCGTCTCGAACTCCTGGCCTCAAGTGATCCTCCTGCCTCGGCCTCCCAATGTGCTAGTATTACAGGCGTTAGTCACCGTGCCCAGTCCCAGAATTCATTTTATTTGCAAAAAGACAGTGGTACAAGTAGGCCTTTGTTAAATGACTAACCTGAAACCTCTTGTGAATGACACACTCTTCTCTACTCCAAATACTGGACCACCCCTGCTTAAATACTGCTCAGTGAAGTTACTCATGCTAGTTCTTGAGGGAGTAATTATAGAATGATTCCATCTAGGAAGATATAAAATAAAATGGTAGTCTAAGTTCTATAGTTAGTTTAGTCATGCCATATTATAAACCTCCACTCCAAAAATAGTGTGAGGTCATTTCTGGCCAGAGTGAAATAAAAAATGTATAATGCCAGAACAGTCTATTATTCTGACAATGAAAAAGATTAACGCAGTTCCCTTTATCACTTGCATGAGTTAAAAAAAAAAAAAAATTATCAGCTGGGTGCGGTGGCTCACGCCTGTAATCTCAGCATTGTGGGAGGCCAAGGTGGGTGGATCACCTAAGACCAGGCATTTAAGACCAGCCTGGCCAACATGGTGAAACCCCGTATCTACTAAAAAACAGAAAAATTAGCAGGGCATGGTGGCACATGTCTGTAATCCCACCTACTCAGGAGGCTGAGGCAGGAGAATTACTTGAATCCGGGAGGCGGAGGTTGTAGTTAGCTGCAATGGTACCATTGCACTCTGGCCTGGGTGACAGAGCAAGACTCTATCTCAAAAAAAAAAAAATTATGGCACTCTGATTATCAGAGTATCTTTCAACTAAGAACCTATGGCAGACTGGGAAATTCAAGAGGAACTCTAACAGGCTGTCTAGTCTAGTGGAACAGGGCAACCTGAACCATCCTGATAGTTTGACCCAATTTTAAAGGCCATTAGTATAGCTTGGAGTATTTTCTTTTTTTTTTTTTTCGAGACACAGTCTCGCTCTGTTGCCTGGGCTGGAGTGCAGTGGCGCGATCTTGGCTCACTGCAAGCTCCACCTCCCGGGTTCACATCATTCTCCTGCCTCAGCCTCCTGAGTAGCTGGGACTACAGGCGCCCGCCACCACGCCCGGCTAATATTTCGTATTTTTTAGTAGAGACGGGGTTTCACCGTATTAGTCAGGATGGTCTTGATCTCCTGCCCTCATGATCTGCCCACCTCGGCCTCCCAAACTGCTGGGATTACAGGCTTGAGCCACCGCGCCCGGCCAGCTCAGAGTATTTTAACTATTGTATTGCCGTGACTTTTTCATTTTGTCTCCATTTATTTACTCAAATGGGTTTAGCAAGTTCTTGCTTCATGCCACTGACATCAAATACTCTTTTTTTTTTTTTAATTTTTTTTATTTCTTGAGACCAGTTTCACTGTCGTCCAGGCTGGAGTGCAATGATGCTATCTCAACTCACTGCAACCTCTGCCTCCTGGGTTCAAGTGATTCTTCCACCTCAGCCTCCCAAGTAGCTGGAACGAAAGGTATATACCACCATGCCCGGCTAATTTTTTAATCTTTTTTTAGAGATGGGGTTTCTCCATATTGCTCAGGCTGGTCTCGAGCCCCTTGGCTCCAGTGATGTGCCCGCTTCAGCCTCCCCAAAGTGCTGGGATTACAGCATGAACCACTGTGCCTGGCCTCACATCAAGTTCTACGGCAGCACGAGCTTGCTGCTTTTGTACCTGGCCATTCTACCAACGCTCAGCAAACCATTCAGCAGTTCCTCCAGAATCCTGTTCTCAACTCATTTCTCTTACCTTCCCAACCTTGGTATCATCAAATTGCAACCCAGATGCAATGCATACAGCCTGCTCCTAGTAGAGGGTCCTCCTCACTGAAAATACGTAGATACAGATTGGTAGCATTTCACAAATTGGTTTCTAAACTTGTTACCTGGATCTTATAACACAGTTTTCTATTTTTTAAGAAGTATAAATGATGACAGGGTTCCTAGGCTGCTCTTAAAGTTATTTACAAAGGATTCTAAAATATTCTATAGTTCTAGCTGAAATTAGGATACAATTCTGTTAATAGTAGCCAATAATCATTTAAATGTAAGATAAAATGACAACGTCTTAATTTTATCTGGAATGCTAGTGTTTAAGTAAAGTAGGTATGATATGAAGGAGAATATAATAGATCCAGAAGAGAACTTCTGGATGTTGCAAGATGTTTAGCAGCTAGAAGCCCTGAATTTAATTATATATATATACACACACATACAATTTATACATACACACACATATATACACATAGTGTACATATACGTGTATATATATGTGTGTGTGTATATGTATGTATATATATACACACACACACACACACATTTTTTTTTTTTTTTTTTGAGACAGAGTCTCGCTCTGTTGCCCAGGCTGGAGTGCAGTAGCGTGATCTTGGTTCACTGCAGGCTTCGCCTCCCGGGTTCACGCCATTCTCCTGCCTCAGCCTCCTGAGCAGCTGGGACTACAGGCAAACCGCCACCACACCTGGCTAATTTTTTGAATTTTTAGTAGAGACGGGGTTTCACTGTGTTAGCTAGGATGGTCTCAATCTCCTGACATCATGATCCACCCGCCTTGGCCTCCCAAAGTGTTGGGATTACAGGCGTGAGCCACCACACCCGGCCCTGTATCTTTTATTAGAAGACTTTTATATTTTTTCTCCTTCGCTTAGGCTTGTCAAAAGTATCCCCATTATGATTTATACGTTCTAAAGAGGGGCCTATTTCGGTTTATATGAAGAGATAAATGGAACGAGGGAAGGGGGAAGTGGAAGAGTCAGGCAGGAAAGAAAAAGGTGAGAAGTACTTGAGGTAACCACCCAAGAGAAGAGGAAAAGGGGAAAGAAGTGAAGAAAGTTGTGTGTAAAGACAGTATCTGAGATGGACTAAACTCTAAACTTTAAGCAGAAAACAAAGGAAGGAAAACTGTGTGTGCACTTACACACATACACATAATTAAAATTTAAACGAAAAAAGAAGGGAGGCTGCTGGGAAACACGTGGGTCAGGCAGGTCCTAAGCAAGCTACCGGGGGGAATTCTGGCTGAGCCTGATGGCTTTCTAAAGCAAAAGACAGCAAAGTGTAGACTCAGACAATGATGCAGACAGGACAGTCAAAAGACATTTGCAATATATTTAAAAATACTTTTATAATAAAAGCAAACATTGTAGACTATTTGGAAATTACAGAATAGTATGTTTTTAGTTTCCTTTAACTGAACAGCTATGGATAACATCAATAGTTTGGCATTCAAATGTGAAATGCATGGGAAAATATTAGAGTTGTACTATATAAAAAAAATTTTCCTGTGCATCCCTTTGAAGAGGGTGTTAAAACATGAGTAATGGCCATAAAACATTTTATTCACTAAGATGTACTATCACTTAGCTACTTTATCACAGACTGGGTCATTTAGGTTGCTTCTGACTTTTAGGTATTATAACACTAAAATTCCCGTATTCTTTTGACAGTGCACATTTCTACATTTTTTAAAGATAATTTTAAATTTTTTAAATAAAAATATTTGAAGGATATAAAATATTTACCAAGCAATACATAGTGGTAGACTGGTTATATCATAATATCTTTGCCAATACTGTTTTATCTGCCAGTTTGACAAATCATATACTGTACTATCGTTTTAATTTGCATTCTTTTGGATTAGACATAAAACCATTTTGTATCCTCTGCTTATTTTATTAAAAATTACACTATATTACCCTCTTCTATGAGATCATTCATCTTCATTTCACTTCACTTAATAGCTGAGCGCAAGTATCAAAGGCTAAAAACTGTGAACCTGGAGAAATGTGAGCTATGGCAGTCTCTGCAGCAACTTCTTTGCATAAAACAAAATCTTCATGAACTGGGGATTACTTGGGGTTCTGAATGAGTATCTCTAAAGTCCTCATGCACACCTCAACAACTCTGAAGCTTTTGTGAAGACAATCTTTCTTGTAGAAATTTATTTCTTCCTTACACTCTATCTTCTAAATTGAGGTACTGACTCACACCTCTCCTAAAAAACAATGGAACCATGCCATTAAAGTACACGTAGTATTTTATTTATGTTCCTCTTCTCTCCTAACCAGTAAAGATCTTCTACAGCCTTCCTCATGTCCAGCAGGATGCCAGGTACTCCGAGTTTTAATATACTGGTCATATCAAACATGCAGAATCCATTTAATTCTAGTATCTCATTTTCTAGAAGAGAAAACAATGGTTCAGCTGAATATCTCTCTCATGGTCAAGGAGAACCAGGGCCAGAACTTCTGTCCTGATAACCAGTCCACTGACCAATCACACTCTCCTAACTCCTATACAGTAACACCCAGCAGCATTGCTAAGCACTCTAAGAACTAATGTTTCTGAATGAAAAATATAAAAGTCTGAATTTTCAAGTAAATCAGAAAAAGATTAAAATATGATTCATTTCAAAGCAGTCTCTCTGGAAAACTATGCAAATATTCAGCGATGTTATAGTTGATTAAAGGAGTTTTATAATTACTCTTTCAAAGTGCCTAGAGGGCCAGTTTTATACCCCAATTGGTATTACTCGTTTTTCCATTCACCTTATTCTTTGGGCTTAAATGACTGTTAGTCATTTCAAAAATTCATATCCAGCTTCAAAGCATCAATATTTGCCATCATTTATGATATTCAAACAGAAGTAAAATTCCAAAAAAAGAGTTCAAAGTGTTTGAAACAATAATGGCATTGTAAGAGTAAGTTCATAACCTCCTAAGGTGTCTATTTATATCCCTTTTCTTTCCAAAAAGTAGCTATGCCACTATTTATTTAGAATACCCAACTCATTTGCAGATGCAAATTGTTTTAAAGGGACATCTCATGCAATCATGGAACTACTGAGAGCCTTCTAAAACTATATTTGGAGAGTGTCCCAAAGATAAGCATATCACATTATACTGAATGTATATTTAAATATTCAGAGAGAAATGTCTTAAAGAGCATATGCCAGAATGTAAATAATGACACCTTAAACTTTAAGGGATAAGATTATGAGACATTTTGATTTTTCTTTACTTTGGCTTACAGATTTTCTTACATTACTCTAATGGATATGGGTCATTTACACAATTAAAATATACATCCATACGCAAACACACAAAATAGAACAAAGTACACAGACACTGCAAAATTCCAAGATCCAAGCATTAAAGATGTTTGATCTAAATTTGCACAGTTGATTGTTTAAAAGTTCAAAATTTGGCTCAGGAAGAACAGTACACCTACCCAGATACAACAGGTGCAAGATTTAAAAAGAATGTTGAGATTGGGTTTATCTTACCTCCTCGCCCTTCTGTATAATTTTACACCTATCTATGCAACTCAAAAAGGAATCCTTGCCTTTTCTAAGTGAGCCACAATCTTTCCGAATGCTTAAAGCACATCTCAACAGTAATTACATTGTTGATGACCTGAAAATGGGTCACCCTCACAACTGACTGAAACTCTCTTATGCAACCTTCCTCTGGAGGAAACAAGAACAGCTTGTACAAATATTTCAGCTAAATCTACTTCCCTAAGAGAAGACGATACACATTTATAGGCATTATCAAGTCTTGAAAGCACACAGAAAGGCAAAAGAAAAAATTATGAAGAAGTTAAATTAGCTGAGTCATTTGTCCAAACCAAATTTCATATTGCATCATTAATTTAAGAAAGCATGCAGGCTTTTTGTGTCATTAGTTAATAAATAAGCAACACCTAAAGTTTAGACATTATTAACTAGAAAGTTATGATGAGATAATCATATTACCTAGAAAAATACATTAAGATAGGTCTGAGAAATAACTACATTTCTACAGGATGTGAAATTGCATCTCTATAAGTTCACTGTTAGTTTCAACAAGCTCTACTGTTTCCTTTCTGACTAGGAATGTGCGGTTAACAAAACCAGACTTAGCATGCCAGTTTTTAGCCTTTAGGTAAGTAGGTATTTATGAAATATATCTGAATGAACTTGCATGGTTTGGACTTCTATAAAGGCTTTAAATTCATATCACTAAACAGCATAAGAGTTTTAAATGGCTGAATAGACAGAAACACCCTAAAGTTAGAAGATGAATAAACTGGGGACAGGGAACCACCAACACAACAGAAAAGTCCTCTCAAAAGGAGAGGGTGTAAAGGCGTATACATTTCTACACCTATACAGGTGCTAAGTCAGATGTGCTCGGGGGTTTTCTCAAAGGCTCAACACCTCACAGCTCCAGTCCCACTTTACCATTCACAATGCTGAAACTTAGAGGCCCCTGTAGCAAGAAATAAATTTCTGATTCAATTGGTTAGGAGTAGGGGTGTAGTGGGGGGGTGGTCTAGACTCCCAGAGATCGGGCATTACTTCTTAAGACAGCCCACAGCAGCTGGGCGCAGTGGCTCACACCTGTAATCCCTGCACTTTGGGAGGCTGAGGTGGGCGGATCACGAGGTCAGGAGATCAAGACCATGCTGGCTAACACGGTGAAACCCCGTCTCTACTAAAAATACAAAAAATTAGCTGGGTGTGGTGGGGGGTACCTGTAGTCCCAGCTACTCGGGAGGCTGAAGCAGGAGAATGGTGTGAACCCGGGAGGCAGAACTTGCAGTGAGCTGAGGTCGTGCCACTCACTCCAGCCCGGGCGACAGAGCAAGACTGTCTCAAAAAAAAAAAAAAAAGAAAAAAAAAAGACAGCCTACAGCAGTAGCAAAATGTTTGAACTCTGGCAATTCTGAACATGAGGCTTAGTCTGTCAGAGAATGCTCAATATATTACAATTTTATTGTTCTTACTTAAAATCGGTCAATATTTTATAATACTTTAAAGACATGTATAAAGTAAAGCAAAAAAAGAAAAGTTGGTTTAAATTAACTAAATCACTACCATTCTACAGTCTCCAAATATTTAAAGGTGTCAACCTTCAATCAGATAGATCTGTCACTGAATGCCTCAATGGGGGTGACAGGTAAATAACATCACCCATTAAGGTAAAGGGAGATGAAGGTGAGGAGAAAGTACCTCTTTGTACAACTCCACTGAGGTTTCTATTCTTTCTTCTGCTGTTTAGGGGGCTGAAAACACTGGAGGTGGGAAGACTACAAAGGGTCATTTAATTGTAAGGTACCCAGAGTTGGACTGAACAAAAAAGCAAAGTAGGATCTAGGGAGGATTTCTGAAAATGATAGGATTAAAACACATACTATATAACATTCATTCTTGCAATCTGGCATTCAAAATTAGACTTAGGATATGTTTATTATTTTCCTGCTAACAGCTTAAAGGACAGTGGGGCCTGAAAGCTGGTTTAATCTGACATTGAAAGACAAAAATCTAAAGTAATGATCATTATAATTATGCAAAGGGTATATTTAAATGTCTTCTAACACACTATAGAAGTTCCCTCCAGAAGTCACTGATTAATTAACCAAAGCCAAAAAAGGAAAAATTCAATTAGATAGCCATTTCTGGAATTATCTCCCCTGAAATGCAGGATTTTTTTCCCCTTAGATTTCAAAACTCTCTAAGGAGAAAAACCAAGTAGTCACATACCTATAGATGGAGATTTGAAAGGGTATTTATCAGGTAGGTCCACTCTAACTTTCCATACTCCGCCTTCATATGGTGCTGAAATAAAAGTAAAAATGTTCATCAGAACTGCGTCTCCAAATTAGAAAATAAATCTGAGTGTAAATTAAACATTACCCCCTAATCTTCTGAAAACCTTCCAAATTAATTCCTTCAAGAGTCAGGGATCTATTACAATCAGTAGGTGCATCATGTTCAGATTAAGATACTTTTCTTGGGAAGATCCAGAGTTAAAAAATAAACAGATTCATTCTCTCCTGCAGTTTACTTGATTCTTCAAAAGTACTAAACACTATTCAATTATTTGGTAAGTAATAGCCATGTTACTTTCCCTCGTATCTCAATAAACCCCATATTCATCCCCCCTCCAAGGACAAAAAGAAGAAAACAAAAAACATTTCCTGGAAACCATCCACGTGGCCATCCATAACAAAACCCAGAATTTACAACTCATGTCTAGTACTGTCACACAGAGATAAAGAGAAAACTACAGTCGGCCCTCTATATCTGCAGGTTCCACACTCCTGGATTCAACCGATCACAGATAAAAAATATTCAAGAGAAAAATCCAAACAATAATAAAAAACAATACAATTAAAAATAACACACACACACAAAAAAAATACAAAAAAGGCCAAGTGTGCTGGCTCACACCTTAATCCCAGCACTTTGGGAGGCCGAGGTGGGTGGATCACCTGAGGTTAGGAGTTCAAGACCAGCCTGGCCAACATGGTGAAACCCTGTCTGTACTAAAATACAAAAATGAGCTGGGCACCTGTAGTACCAGCTACTTGGGAGGCTGAGGCAGGAGAACTGCTTGAACCCAGGAAGTGGAGGTTGTAGTGAGCCACGATCGTGCCACTGCACTCCAGTCTCAGTGACAGAGTACGACTCCTTCACTTAAAAAATAAATAAAATATAGTATAACAACTATTTACGTAACATTTGTATTGTGTTAGGTATTACAAGTAATCTAGAGATAATTTAAAGGACATGGGAGGATGTGTGTAGGTTACATGCAAATTCTATGTCATCTTATATAGGAACTTGAGCATCTGTGAATTTTGGTATGAGGTGGTCCTGGAACCAATCCCCTGCAGATATCAAGGGACGACTATATATAAAGTAATTGTGATAAGAGAAATATTTCCTCACTGGTTCCAGAGTCCAACTAAACTTGCTTTTCAGAAACTATGCATGCTACCATCTGTCTCTGATATTCTATTAAGAAATAGAGTAAAAGACTGTAATAGAAGAACACATACCAACACATGTACTTACTTCCTTGTGGTCCATAAAACTTCACTACAAATTCATTGAGTCCTCCCAGGATTGTAACCTCATGTTTACTCTCAATGCTAAGGTGGATGGTAAAGGAAATTACACAGGCTTTACAGTACCTGGCAGAATTACCAATAACACTCCCAGGATATGCCACTTAAAGTGTTACCAAAATTTGGCAGGACATTGATAAAATATACATAATAATTCTGGTAGTTTAGGAGGCTATATACTCTTGTGAGAAGAATACACATGAGCTTTGGATTCAGAGACAGCTGTTCAAATCCCAGGACTGCCATTTACTGAGTTTTTGAGCCTAGCCAAAATAATGTCAATTTATTCCCCGAGTCTTTGTTTTCTCTTTGCAAATTGGGAAAACAGCATTTCATAGGATTTCTGTGAGGATTAGACAGGTTAAACATGTAAAATGTTTAAGACTGCATTTTGCCTACATACATAAAAAACTGGCCAGACGCAGCAGCTCATGCCTGTAATCTCAACACTTTAGGAGGCAGAGGCAGGTGGATCACCTGAGATCAGGAGTTCGAGACGATCCTGGCCAATATGGCGAAACCCCATCTCTACTAAAAAATACAAAAATTATCCAGGCATGGTGGTGCGTGCCTGTAGTCCCAGCTACTCGGGAAGCTGTGGCAGGAGGACTGCTTGAACTTGGGAGGCGGAGGTTGCAGTGAGCCAAGATCGCACCACTGCACTACAGCCTGGGTGATAGGGTAAGACTCAGTCTCAAAAATAAAATAAAAAATATACAAGAAAAATACGTGCTTAATTTTAGCTTTTCTCTAAAAGCTAAAATTTCTTACCCTCTCCTCCTCAATCTATCCCTAATGAGTCTGTCATATAAACCCAGTATTCCCTTCAGTCAAATTCAAATGTTCACCAAAATACAAATTCCCCTACACTGGAAATGCTATGCTCCTAAAACAAGGGATTTACTAAAGAGAGATCCTACAATTGTCTCCTTGGCTTATGGAATAATCAACACAGTTAATGATACAACCTTGCCACAAGCAGTACTGCCAAATGCAAAAGACCAACAAAACAAAAAAAATTTTTTTCAGATCTCATCCAGAGCATTTGTTTTCACCGCCCCCCAAACTCCACCTTCTTCAGACTTGCCTCAAGGTTTGGTATGCTTCAGGGCTCTAATCACAGAGGGGTAACATGGCTGTACTCCCTTCCTCTAAAACTTACCTACCCCTGAGATCCTTGCCCCTTTAAGGTGCTAAGATTCAATTCTAGAAACCAAATTAATCCATATTAGAAGAGAGGACTACTGGTTTAAAATCTGTTCTATGTATCTGCTTTGTGGTAAAATCCAAAAATGATTCTCTCAGTAGGAATTTTAGGTGACAGAGGCTTTGGGAAGCTCTCAAATCCCACTGTAACATTAAAAAGGAAAACATGATAGACCGGTCTCATATTTTTCCATCAGCAGTGCGAATTATATACTGTTACACAAAATAGAAACATTTAAAAAGTTTTAATAATCTCATAAATATTTTTAAAGATCCGAAATTAAATATTTGGCACTCCAAGACTGTGTCCAATGGGACACAGAACTGACTGCAAGAGGCCAGGTGTAATTCTGGTAAAGTCCTTGCTCAAGAGCCCTGAATAGTATCCACAAGAGGTATGTAAATAAGATAGTTCAGTCTAGGCTAATTTGATCTAATTCTTTTCTAAATGATAACTAACTACCTTTGAAACATGCACACTGAAAGGATTCAATACTGTCCATATAGGAAAATTGGCTTATTTCTTGCTTGGTCAAATGACACATGCATGCCTACTCTGACCAGTCACCCTGTGACATCCTGCAAAATATTCCAAAGTTAAAGTTAATGTAATAAGTAAAAGTACAACATGTTTAAAATTTTTAAAGTTTTTTTAAAAAGCATCCTTGTGTCAGGTTAAAAAAAAAAAAAGCAAATCCAGTTAAAATAAAATTAAATATCAATAATACAGTCCTTAAAGAAAACAGACATGGAAAACACTTCTATACTGTAAAAGACAAAGGACAAACTAGGAAGACAAAAACGTGGATTTTTAAAATAAGTTACTACAAAGCAGTAAGAAAAAAATACAAATACCCCAACAAAGAAAAGGCCAGAACATCCAAGTCAAGAAAACTGAAATGGGTAAAACTGAAGTATAAAAAAGTCCAACTCATTAAAGAAGTTTAAAAAGATACTTTTTCATTATAAACAATGAAAACAACAGAAGAGCTGAATAAAATCCAGTGTTCAGTGGACTATGAATTAGTACTTCTGAGGACAAATCCAGCACTATATTCCAAAACTTAAAATGAATTTACTCTTCTGTTCAAATTTCATTTATATGAAGTTATTTTTTGAAAATAGTCAGACACTGCTGGTGGGAGTGTGATGTGGTTTCACCCACTTTGAAAAACTGTTGGCAGTACTAAACCTGCACATATGCATACCCTATGCCTGTCAGTGCTACTCCTGGAGATACGCCCAATACATATGGATAGTTACATTCACCGAAACCCATGTTTAAGAATGTTCACAGGACTATTTGTAACATCCAAAAATTGGAGACAATCCAAATGTTCATCAATGGCAAAAAGAATAAGCTGTAGTATGTCACCCAAAAGAAAATTACAAAGCATTAAAAAAGAAAAATAGACTGGGCACAGTGGCTCACACCTGTACTCCCAGCAGTTTGCGGGGCCAAGGCAGGCGGATCACTTGAGATCAGGAGTTTGAGACCAGCCTGGCCAACACTGGTGAAACCTTGTCTCTACCAAAAATATAAAAATTAGCTGGGCATGGTGGCGGGTGCCTGTAGTCCCAGCTATTCAGGAGGCTGAAACAGGAGAATCACTGGAATCCGGAAGGCAGAAGTTGCAGTGAGCTGAGATTCCACCACTGTACTCCAGCCTGGGCAATACAGTGAGACTCCGTCTCAAAAAAAGTAACTAAAAAAAAAAAAAAAGAAAAAAGAATGAATTTGATACACATAAATGTATGGGTTTTACAGATTTCATCAATGAATTACAGAAATAATTTCTCTACAAAAATTAGCCAGGTGTGGTGGTGTGCACCTATAATCCCAGCAACTCGGGAGGCTGAAGCAGGAGAATCGCTTGAACCCAGGAGGCAGAGGTTGCAGTGAGCCGAAATTGCACCACTGCAGTCCAGCCTGGGTGACAGAGTGTGACTTTGTCTTGAAAAAATAAATTAAAAAAAAGAATAAAAATTTCTGTACTTTTTGTATATATGTTATTCTTTAATAAAAAGTTTACAGAAATACATGTTTCTGATAAATCTGCGTATATGTTTACTGGAATATTTGAAGTTTAAAAATGGAAACAGTCTAAACATTTATTAATAAGAAACTGGTTCAATGAATTAGTTACTTTTTTTTTTTTTTTTGAGCTAGAGTCTCACTCTGTCATTCAAGTTGGAGTGCAGTAGCATGATCATGGCTCACTGCAGTCTCTACCTCCCAGTGATCCTCCCACCTCTACTTCCCCCTAGCTGGGACTACAGCGGGCACCATCACACCAAGCTAATTTTTTTTAGTTTTTTGTAGAGACAGGGTCTCTCTCTTTGCCCACGCTGGTCTTGAACTCCTGGGCTCAAGTGATCCTCCCACCTCGGCTTCCCAGAGTGTTGGGATTATAGGCATGAGCCACCATGCCTAGCCAGGTGAAATGACTTATAAGCCATTTACACAATAGATGGCTGGCTGCACTGGCTCATACCTATAATTCCAGCACTTTGGAAGGCCTAAGGCAGGAGGATTGTTTGAGCCTAGGAGTTTGAGGCTGCAATAAGTTATGATTGTACCACTCTACTCCAGCCTGAAAGACAGAGTGAGAACTTCTCTTAAAAAAAAAAAAAGCCAAAAAACACAAACTATATGCAGTAGGCTACTAGTAATGTCTACTAGGGCCCTTTCCAACCAGAGCTCCACTAATGTATGTGGTGTCTGTTCAACTTGGGTATCCAGAAGAAGTCAACTGAATTTAGTTGTACAAAGATATTCCAGCCCTTAAAACTGACAAGGATAATGAAAGAACAGAGTAGTGCAGAAGATTAAACGACTTTAACAAAAGAAGTCTTAAACTAATTTTATAACATAAAAACCCACAGATGCAGCATTCTCCATCGATAAGAACTAATTTGCTATGAATGACACTGATCTACAGCAATTACTTTTAATCATTTAAAATCACGAATTGTCCTCATGGATGTCACTTCTGGGAAAACTGAAGATACCTTTTCTATCCTTTACCTGGATGTGATAAAACGAGGTTCCTTCCATTTTGTGGTTTGTTTGGAATTTAGTCCAAACTTACATCTATTTTATAAAGAAGATTCTCTAAGCCTTCTCTTTCCCATGATCCCCAGTACAGCCCACATGCCAGATACAATGGGATTGTTTTTATATATCACATCATAAAGAGTTCTCATAGTCTACCTCACATGAAAACCCAAAAGCAAACTGAACTAAATCTTTAAAACTTTTACCAAACTGGTAAAATGAGAAGCTATGCTAACTTTATGCTGCCTTGGAATGGTACAGACACTAAATGAGATAGAAAAAAGAATTTAGGTTTAGTCTAAAGAAAAACACTGCATTAAAAATAAGCCATTCCATCACCACTGAATGAATGACTTGCCACAAAAAATATAATAATTACTTCTCTGTTGTTACCACGTGTATTTATGGGAGAGACCACGAGTTTCTTTCTCCTCTCTGCTGCAAAGTCAAGGGCAAGGAAGGCAGTAAGAAGGCAGGTTAAAATGACAAAAATAATGATCTATTTCTGGACGTGCTGGTCAGGCTGGGAGACTGGTGGGACTCAACTAGAAGATGCCTCATTACTTTCTCTGTTTCACAGTTTAAAAATATAAAATATCCTTCATACACTATTCTGGTAAAAACTCATTAAATAAACCCATAAATCACATTTTATACTCACCTTTTTTGATCTTATTCACAAATACTGCTTTATACCCACTTAGCATTTAACTATTAAGGTGTATCAACATTTTGTGTAGAATAATGATTAACATTCCCAAGAACCCAAGTCCATTTCACTTTTTGAAGTGCCACCACTCACATTATTTTCCCTGAATGCCATTATGATTACACAATCTAATATTTAAAGGCAAATGCCAAACTGTCAAGAGATAAATGACATTCTTGGCAAAATATGTCTATCAGAGTTTTACAAGTTATTTTTATACAGTTCTGAAACTTTCCACAAAGGAAGCCAAAGGCGAAGTCTGGGCCTTAGGATTAACAATAACAGGTCAAGGACCAAGGATTCAGGGACCATTCAGAGACCTAAACTTACTGATAAAACATAAAATAAAATAAAAGGGTGCCCTCCCTGATCTGTGTGGAAGGGAACGAGGCCCTGGCATAAAGAACTGCTTCTGTGCAGAGGGTAGAAGCAAGCCATGTGGATTTCTGTGTTCAGACCTACCTGTTTCCCACTCTCCTAGAGAAGAATCACAGGAAAGCTGAAGAAACTTGGCAACTTTCACTACCTGGTTTGGTTTTTTTTTCCTTTTTCCTTTTTTTTGGTAAAAAAAAGATATGTCTGTTAATCCATTAATATGTAAGTATCACAAAAATAGTGCTTTGGGGGAAATGTTTACAAGGAATCCTTCTCTTTTAGAGACATAAATGGAAATATTTACTAATAAAAATGTATCTAGGATTTGCTAGTGTGAGTAGGAGAGGTATAGAAAAACAGTAGTGGGCTGGCAGTGTTAATGATCGAATCCCACGTTAATGATCGAGTCCCAGTGGCACATGGTAATCTGTTACACTGTTCTTGCTATTTTTAAGTTTTCCATAATACAGTAAAAGTTCTTTAAAAACCTAATAACATAGTTATCATCAAAAGTTTAGCTTTGTAGAGACATAAAGCTTAGCTACTAGAGCTAAGAACAAGAACTAGAACTAGAATTTAGCTACTAGAGCTCTCTTGAACTTTTTTTTTTTTTTGAGACGGAGTCTTGCTCTGTCACCCAGGCTGGAGAGCAGTGGCGCGATCTCAGCTCACCATAATCTCTGCCTCGCAGGTTCAAGTGATTCTCCTGCTTCAGTCTCCCGCGTAGCTGGGATTACAGGTGCGCACCATCATGCCTGGCTAATTTTTGTATTTTTAGTACAGACAGGGTTTCACCATGTTGGTCAGGCTGGTCTTGAACTCCTGACCTCGTGATCCACCTGCCTCGGCCTCCCAAAGTGTTGGGATTACAGGCATGAGCCACCACGCCCAGCCAAAGGTGATACTATTAATGAAGCCCGTGCCCGGCCTCTCTTGAACATTTATGAAAGAATCTAAGTTTTCCTGAAATGTAACAGTCTGAAGAAGACAAAAAATAGCAAGTGATCCAGTATTTAAGAAAGCAAAGACTGGCTGGGCATGGTGGCTCACGCCTGTAATCCCAGCACTCTGGGAGGCCGAAGCTGGTGGATCACCTGAGGTCGGGAGTTTGAGACCAGCCTGACTAGCACGGAGAAACCTCGTCTCTACTAAAAATACAAAATTAGCCAGGCATTGTGGCACATGCCTGTAACCCCAGCTACTCGGGAGGCGGAGGTTATGGTGAGTCGAGACCACGCCATTGCATTCCAGCCTGGGCAACAAGAGTGAAACTCCATCTCAAAAAACAAACAAAACCAAAAACCAAAAAAACAAAGACTTTACATTGAAAGAGAAGCATCCTCTGCCAAGACAGTAAATCAACAGCTAACATTCTGAAGGAAACAAGTTCAAGTGGCTTCATAAGGATGTCTATGAAAAATTCAATCACATAGAAGAAAGACAAGCATGTGTCTGTATATCCATGACAAACAGCCTCTGGGCAACATCCTAACCAAAGATATGCTCTTAAACTACAAGGAAAAATGGTCATGTCCAATAGAAAGGCTCCTGACTGAAATAAGAAGCTGAAAAAATTTTAAGTGTTTTTAATGTTCTTCAAATGAAGAGGGGGAAGCCTTTTATTCAAAAGAGAAATTGGCAGAAATAAAAGCTATTCAGAAAATGAGCACATCTTGGGAAAGGTTTGCTAAGTAAAGAGAAAAAAAAAGTAGCATAGAGAAAAGACAATGGGAAGTGGCTTCTATCAATGATGAAATCCATAGGTATAAAGAATTAGGGACCATTGCATTGGCTCACACCTGCCATCCTCGCACTTTAGGAGGGATTGTTTGTGGGAGGATCGTTTGAGCCCAGGAGTTAGAGACCAGCCTGGGCAACACAGCAAGACCCTGTCTTTTTTTTTTTTTTTTTTTTTTTTATAAGACGGAGTCTGGCTCTGTCACCCAGGCTGGAGTACAGTGGCCAGATCTTGGCTCACTGCAACCTCCGCCTCCCAGGTTCAAGCCATTCTCCTGCCTCAGCCTCCCGAGTAGCTGGGATTACAGCAGCGTGCCACCATGCTTGGCTAATTTTTGTATTTTTAGTAGAGATGGAGTTTCACCACACTGGCCAGGCTGGTCTTGAACTCCTGACCTCAAATGATCCACTCACGTCAGCCTCCCAAAGTGCTAGGATTATAGGCTTGAGCCACCATGCCCAGCCACAAAAACTACTCTTACACAGAGACTGCCTTCCGGAAGTTTGAAGTCTAGCAAGCGAACATGAGATCTGTTCATTAACAAGTACAGAAAGAGTTTGCATAAAGTACTACTATAGCTTAGAGTAGGAGAGATTTCTTCCAGCCTGGAGGGAGGGATAGGGATGGTCTGCTTTGGAAGGCAAGGATTTACAAAATGTCCTAAACAGAGTGTGATTTGGACACGTCGAGGTGGGAGAAGGAATTTAATGCAAAGATTTAGTATAGGACTGATTCGGGAAAATGAGAACAATACATTTTTATTTTGATGACTGGACCCCAGGGAATACTAGAAAGTAGGCCAAGACCAGATTACGGAGGGCTCCGAAGTGTGTATTTTATCTGGCAAACAGGGAAACAGTATTCCATGCACAGTGCATCTACCTATGCTTTACAAAGATAACCCAACTGTGGTGTGTAGGTGTGGCTGAAGGTGGGAATAAACAAAGTTAAAGCAAAAGAGTAGAAAAGAAATATTCAAGGCCTCAACTAAGGTAGCAGCCACAGGAATTATGGGACATTAAACAGAGCCCTCACAGGCCTTCACAGCTGAATAGACCTGGCAGAGCCAGTAGAAAGCTCCAACGTTGCTACAGTGTCTAATTTTCACGAGAAATCAAAAACTTGGATCTCCAAATCAATCTTCTAATTTCTAAATCAAGCTCTAAATTTCTAAGTGTAAACAAAGCATATGTGCTCCAATGTCTCCCTCTCAATGAGGCCTTCTGGGATATCCTATTTACAACCACATACTCCTAACATTCCCACCATGCAATATACTATATATTTCACTTATATCTCCTACTACAGTACAAGCTCCATAAGAGCAGGAATTGTTTATTTTGTTCACAGAAGAGTACCCAGCAAATAGTAGACTATAAATGAACATGAGACCAGGTGTAGTGGCTCACACCTATAATCCCAGCACTTTGGGAAGCAAGGGAAGAAAGATCGCTTGAGGCCAGGAGTCTGAGACCAGCCTGGGCAACAATAACAAAACCCAGTCTCTACAAAAATAAAATTTTTAAACATTAGCCAGGCACGGTGGTACGTGCTTATAGCCCTAGCTAGTCGGGAGGCTGACAGGGGAGGACCACATGAGCCCAGGAGTCAAGTTAGAGACCAGCGTGGGCAACATAGTGAGACCCCCATCTCTACAAAAAATACCAAAAAATTAGCTGGGCAGGGTGGTACAAGCCTGTAGTCCCAGCTACTCTGGAGGCTGAGGCAGGAGGATTGCTGGAGCCCAAGAGTTTGAGGCCGTAGATGATGACACTACTGAACTCCAGCCTGGGTGACAAAGATAGACTCTGTCGCTTAAAAATAAATAAATTTAAAAATAAGATGAACACATGAATGAAGTTGTCAGTCTGAGACCTTAATACAATTTTACCCTCTCAGACAGATGATTATATATATATATATTATATATATATATATATTTTTTAAAGACGGAGTTTCGTTCTTGTTGCCCAGGCTAGAGTGCAATGGTGTAGTCTCGGCTCACTGCAACCTCCATCTCCCAGGTTCAAGCGATTCTCCTGCCTCAGCCTCCCAAGTAGCAGGGATTACAGGCACCTGCCACCACACATGGCTAATTTTTGTATTTTTGTATTTCATCATGTTGGCCAGGCTGGTCTTGAACTCCTGACCTCAGGTGATCCGCCCGCCTCGGCCTTCCAAAATACTGCAATTACACAACCTCCACCTCTCAGGTTCAAGTGATTCTCCTGCCTCAGCCTCCTGAGTAGCTGGGATTACAGGCACACACCACCATGCCCAGCTAATTTTTTTGTATTTTTAGTAGAGATGGGGTTTCACCATGTTGGATAGGCTGGTCTTGAACTCCTGAGCTCAGGTGATCCACCGACCTCAGCCTTCCAAAGTGCTGGGATTACAGGCCTGAGCCACCGTGCCTGGCCCATCCCCATCATTTTTTTAACTTCTTTTCTCAAAGCACATCCTACTTCTATGGAAAGATTGACACTCACTGTCAAATAACTATCAGTTAGTCAAGCATTCAGTTTAAAATCTGCAAACTTGGATTGAACTGCAGAGAATAAAGTCCTACAAGGTTCTCAAGACATGAGACGCTTCAGAGACATTAACAGGTCCACAATGAAATTCCAAATCTAGAAAAATTGTTTTGAAGACTTTTTTTTTTTTTTTTTGAGACTGAGTCAAGCTCTCTCTCCCAGGCTGGAGTGCAGTGGCCGGATCTCAGCTCACTATAAGCTCCGACTCCCAGGTTTACGCCGTTCTCCTGCCTCAGCCTCCCGAGTAGCTGGGACTATAGGCGCCTGCCACGTCGCCCGGCTAGTTTTTTGTATTTTTTTAGTAGAGACGGGGTTTCACCGTGTTAGCCAGGATGGTCTCGATCTCCGGACCTCGTGATCCACCCGTCTCGGCCTCCCAAAGTGCTGGGATTACAGGCTTGAGCCACCGCGCCCGGCCAGTTTTGAAGATTTTTTGGAAAACTTTTAGAAGGTAGGACCTTAAAAGACATCTGGTACTTAATCAAAATCCACTTTTTCTGCTCTCAGGAAATTATAAAATAATTAGACAACAAAAATCTTTCCTGGTTAACTGTAGGCCTGGAGGCAAACAATGAGCTGTGCATCTGACATGCTGTGCAGAAGTCCCAAGTGGCATTTAGTTATGGCTGTCACAGTCTCTAGCACCTGTCACATGGGGGCTATGACATGAAGAGAAGCACAGGTGGAAGACCTAGACCTGCAAATTCTAAGGGTGAAGGGGAAACAAAACCATTGTGCACATGAGAAAAACATGCAGGAAGAACTTTGTCATTCCAAAGGCAGAACCTACCTAATCACAGGAGGCTGGCAAGACAAGGAAAACAAATCACAAGCTTAAAAATGACAAGAGCAACTCACTTTGAAAACTTCCAAGTCATAGGCAACATATAATTTCCCCATAAATGATACAAAGACATACAAATCATCAGGTGGCCCTCTGCAAAATCCTAATGAAAACATCTATTTATCTTCCCCCCAATTCCCCCTCCCCAAAATATCTATTTAAAAACATCCTACTAGGCCGGACACAGTGGCTCACGCCTGTAATCCCAGCACTTTGGGAGGCCGAGGCAGGTGGATCATGAGGTCAGGAGATCGAGACCATCCTGGCTAACACGGTGAAACTCCATCTCTACTAAAAATACAAAAAAATTAGCTGGGCGCCTGTAGTCCCAGCTACTCAGGAGGCTGAGCCAGGAGAATGGCGTGAACCTGGGAGGTGGAGCTTGCAGTGAGGCGAGATCGCACCACTGCACTCCAGCCTGGGCGACAAAGCGAGACTCTGTCTCAAAAACAACAACAAAAAAATCCTACTTCCCCTTTTGGGCTGTATGTGTCTTTGCTATACCACCCAGAGTGCTCAACACAAAGCAACTTCTCAATAAAAAGCTAAATTTAATATGACTTTATGGAGTATCTATGTAGTGCCTTTGGTATTCAAGTTCCCAGTGTTCCTTGAAAAATCTTGGCCGGGCGTTGTGGCTCATGCCTGTAATTCCAGCACTCTGGGAGTCGAGGCAGGTGGATCACCTGAGGTTAGGAGTTCAAGACCAGCCTCCAACGTGGCAAAACCCTGTCTCTACTAAAAAATACAAAAAATTAGCTGGATGTGGTGGCGGGGCACCTGTAATCCCGGCTACTCCGGAGGCTGAGGCAGGAGAATCACTCGAATCTAAGAGGCAGACGTTGCAGTGAGCCGAGATCACACTACTGCACTCCAGGCTGGGTGACAGAGTGAGACTCCGTCTCAAAAAAAAAAAAAAAAAAACCACTTTAAGAACACTGCTTCCATTTTTCATTTTATTTTCATTGTATTTATTTATTTACTGATTGACTGAAACAGCGTCTCACTCTGTTGCCCAAGCTGGAGTCCAGTGGTGAGATCTTGATTCAGCTCACTGCAGCCTCGACCCTCCCAGGTTCAAATGATCCTCTCACCTCAGCCACCCCAGTAGCTGGGATTACAGGCACACATCAGCGCACCCAGCTCATTTTTTAGTTTTTGTATAGATGAGGTCTCCTTATGTTGCCCAGACTAGTCTCAAACTACTGGTCTCAAGTGATCCTTCTACCTCAGGCTCCCAAAGTGCTGGGATTATAGGTGTGAGTCACCTTGGCTGGCCCTTTTTTTTTTCCATTTTAAATATAGTTTTTACTCTAACTTGACATATAGACTGCAATGCTACTCAATGAAGATAGCATTTAGCTAAGTCCATGCATAAAAATCTCTACTCACAGACATTTTATTCAGGCATAAATGAATCATTCACAGTAAGCAGTTAAATTTTACGAGGAAATTTTTTTTGGCATTCTTCATAGTAACAAATAGTTACCTTGTAGAGTGGTAGGTGATAATTAATAAATACCAAGCTGTGGTACCCATTCAGCAGATAAAGATGATCAAAGTGTGAATAATGGATCATAAAAAATAAGCAGGAAGAGATGCTAGACATGCCATCACCCTCTTCTTCTTACATTGTATTCAGCACACTCCAAAGTTATGGAGCCACTTACTCGAAGACCCAGTCCACAAACCAGACCATGCCTCATCTTCCTTTCCTTCCCTACACTGGCTAATTACCAGTTAATGTCTCTAGAGATTGATTCCCTATCTTAATGACTTCTATAATATAATATCAAGAAAATTATTAAAATTCAAATATAAATACCTATGAATCCATAGGAAAAAGGAAAAGGTAACACATATGCATATATAAACAATAAGTTTGCTCTTATAAACAGGTTAGAACCCCCTAGTCTAAAGCTCTAATCATAGCCCGCTCGATCTCTAGTTATCTTGCATAACATGAGTGGCTGACCCCTGCTGCTCCCTTTACTACTTCAAGTTCATTAGGCATAACAGGCGTCAAATATTAAGTGGCACTAATATCAATTTAACCTTGATTTCATAAAACTTAAAAAGGGGAAGAGAACATTAGAGTTTGGACTTTTTTAGTAGAGACAGGGTTTCACCATGTTAGCCAGGATGGTCTTGATCTCCCGACCTCATGATCCGCCCATCTCAGCCTCCCAAAGTGCTGGGATTACAGGCTTGAGCCACTGCGCCCGGCCTAGAGTTCGGACTTTTTAAAGCAATACATGCAAAAAGAAAGTAACAGGTTCAAAATTACCGTCAAGGTTTTATTCTGAAAAAAGCAAAACTACATATGGATACACTAGACAGAATGCTAAATGCAATCTACACGCTGAGAACTCTGCGTTCCAAAACAAATGAATATGCCTTTATTCAACTGGGCCCAGCTTCCATTGTCCCTCTGGAAGATTTATGAGAGGCAGTACCCATTATCTGTTGGAAGTTTGATAAAAACTTGTATAAACAGTGTTTTAAAAAATCAAAAAGTAATCTAAAGAGATATGGAAAAATAGCAGTGTCTTCTTGATTGAAATTCTGCTTAAAAACTATACAGAAGTGTAGTTAATAGAAAAATGCCTTATTTGATAATATGTTCAAATAGCTATTATAAGCTGTCTGTATTTATTATCTTTATTAACATTTAGGATGGAAGAAATGGGATTAAAAACTTTCAACAGAAACCGGAATGCTGCTTTTTTAAAAAGTCCATAGTGAAAAGCAAAAGAAATGAATTATTTTACGGAAAAAAACTGCTTTAAAGAAACACCCTACTATAAGAAAATCACATCAATATGAGTAAATAAGCAAGAAAACCCTGGAAAGTCAAGGGAGGTGAAAGTAGACTGTATCTAGGTGTGCAATGTTACAAGAGTGGTAGAGTTTCAGCATCATACTGCTAACAGGTGATCTCAGAGAAAAAGCCACCCTGCCATGTTAGCAAAACTGCTAGCTCAAGACCAACAGAAATGATTAACACACAGTTAAGAAATGATCTGTCAGGTACAATTAGGACATATGGAAGTGATAAATAAACAGTATGGAAACCAACCTAATCACTTAAGTAGAAGTCTGAGATTTAAATATGCATCAACAATAAGAATAAAGGCTGTATTGTTACGAAGTATGAGAAGGAAATTAAAAATCAAGTTTCTCACAAGAAGTAGTACTTCCTAAATAATTGAATAATATGAAAAAAATCAAGCTATTTAGCAAAACAACAGAAAACAAACCTAGACACATACACAACAGTGGATGTATGTACAGTAAGAAAACTTGACATTGAAAAGGTGACAAAACTATTGAGTTTCCTCCTCTCGTGTTTGCACCACGGAGACAAGTAGAACTGATAGGCTCAGGTGCCACCATGTGAGATGTGCTAGTGCTGCAATCAGAAGGCACAGTGCAGAGGAGAGTCCCTCCTGAAAGACATGAGAGCACCTTCAATACAACCAAATAACCTCATCAGATCAAGTGTTGGCCCGTTTTTCTTCTTGTCTTTTAGGTCAGGCCTGTTTTTCTTTTTTTTTTTTTTTGAGGTGGAGTCTTGCTCTGTCGCCCAGGCTGGAGTGCAGTGGCCGGATCTCAGCTCACTGCAAGCTCCGTCTCCCGGGTTCCCGCCATTCTCCTGCCTCAGCCTCCCAAGTAGCTGGGACTACAGGCGCCCGCCACCTCGCCCGGCTAGTTTTTTGTATATTTAGTAGAGACGGGGTTTCACTGTGTTCGCCAGGATGGTCTCGATCTCCTGACCTTGTGATCCGCCCGTCTCGGCCTCCCAAAGTGCTGGGATTACAGGCTTGAGCCACCACGCCCGGCCTGTTTTTCTTCTTGTCTTTCAGATCAGGCCCGTTTTTCTTCTTGTCTTTCAGCTCAGGCCCGTTTTTCTTCTTGTCTTTTAAAAACATGACTGGGGCTTAAAATAGCCTTTCCACCCTGCAACTTCTAGTCCCACTGCCTAGATACTACCACTGCCTATGCACTTTCCATAGAAATGTTTATATACACACACATCCATGTCATCACATACACAAAGACATGTAGGTACAAACTGTTCTGCAAATACCTCTGCCCATGCATCCATGGAGGATATGTTTGATGACATACAGATTTAAACTCCTTCTTTTAGTGCTTGCATAATGTCCATATACCATAATTTACCTATCCATAATTTCATATCCATTAGTGAATAGGAAAGCTGTTGTCTGTTTTTTTTTGTTGTTGTTTTTTGCTATTAGTTACAATAAACATCCCAGTAATTGTCTGTTGGTATATTTTTTCAAGTATCTGTTTGCAATTTCTAGAAGTGGAACTTCTATTCAAAGGGCTGTATCCCTAATTTTGATACATAATGCCTAAACATCCTTCAGAAAGGTTGCACCCAGTTACTTTCTAACTACCATCACATGAGCAGACCTGTTTCCCCCATGCTCTCACCAATACTGGTATTAAAGCTTTTATAGTAAAACAAAGTTCACCTTTAAACGCCACCTCAATTGCCAAATGCAGCTCAAACTGCCCAGTGCTTTTTTTCTCTCAGGCTGTTCACCAATCCAACAGAGCCCTGGCTAGGTGACCCACCGGGAAAAGCATGCTTTTCACAAGGATTCACTCTACTGACCTCCCTTCTTGCTTCTCTAACACAACACGTGCATGTGCTCAGGATTCACAAACAAAAACTTACTAAGATATGAAGCACCTTTCATCAACTGTCTCAAAGAGAAGGCTCATCAATTAAATCTCACTTAACCTGTGAGACAGGTTAACTCCAGAACGTGATCAGAAAAATACTAAAAATAAGGACAGAGTTTACTCTGATACAGCATCTCTTAATCAAATAACAAGGAGTAGTATTTTACCTACACCTCAAACACTTAAAAAGTATTTGTACTTCTAAATCTATGCCCCAATAGGGCTGGATGCCATGGCTCACGCCTGTAATTCCAACACTTTGGGAGGCCAAGGCAGGTGGATTACTTGAGGTGAGGAGTACGAGACCAGCCTAGCCAACATGGCAAAACCCCATCTCTACTAAAAATACAAAAACTAGCCAGGTGTGGTGGCACACAACTGTAATCCCAGCTACTTGGGAGGCTGAGGCAGGAGAATCGCTTGAAAATGGGAAGTGGAGACTGCAGTGACCCGAGATCACATCACTGCACTCCAGGCTGGGCGACAAAGTGATTTTAGATTTAAATCACTTTTAATTTTGGCCGGGCGCGGTGGCTCAAGCCTGTAATCCCAGCACTTTGGGAGGCCGAGACGGGCGGATCACGAGGTCAGGAGATCGAGACCATCCTGGCTAACAGGGTGAAACCCCGTCTCTACTAAAAAAATACAAAAAAAAAAAAAAAAAAAAAAAAAATTTTAATTTAAAAAATTAAAATAATAAAATAAATCTATGCCCAAAATAGGATATGAAGTTATATTTTTAATTTCTTAGGTGGAACTGATATGTCAAATAGCTCCTTATTCCAAACTACTGTGCTATTACAGCACACAAAATAATGTGTTCTCACAAAATAATGACATGGATTTAATGACCTCAATATTCAACATTAATGTAACACACATGTTACTCTCCAATTTGCTAAAAGTCATAGAGTTTACCCTTGACTACTTAAATGTGAGATCCCATAGAAGATAATTCAAACACATGGAAGATAATTCTCTATATCTATATAACTTTGTATATACTATTTGATTTTATAGTTTCAAATATTATCAAATTACAGTTTCAAACTTTCTCACATTGGAGTATCAGGATTTTCAACTCAACTCCATGTTTCTTCTCCCTCTCCATGGAATACAATCACATCACCATTGTTGGTCAAATCAATATTTAGAGATTATATTATGACCGTGTAAATATTCACTTCTGAGCCACATAGTATTATATGATTAAGTTTTCTTTTCTTTTCCTTTTTTTTGAGACAGAGTCTCGCTCTGACACCCAGGCTGGAGAGCAGTAGCGCGATCTCCACTCACTGCAAGCTCTGCCTCCTGGTCTCACGCCATTCTCCTGCCTCAATCTCTTGAGTAGCTGGGACTACAGGTGCCCGCCACCACACCCAGCTAATTTTTTGTATTTTTAGTAGAGACGGGGTTTCATCATGTTAGCCAGGATGGTCTCGATCTCCTGACCTCGTGATCTGCCCACCTTGGCCTCCCAAAGTGTTGGGATTACAGGCATGAGCCGGCGTTTTCTTTTTCTTTATAGTATTTTTCCTCAAGGCAATAAGCACTGTCTTAAACACGAGATTAATAAGAAACCAATGTATCTATCCTTAATTTGTTCCTCAACTCAGACAGAACTGTCTCAACATGTTTAAACACATCAAGATGAGTATTTGTATTTAAATGTTTTCCCCAGCAAATGTACCTTTCTCACTATTTGTGGCTGGTGAGTTGTGGAGGGAGGACAGGAGCCCAGGCAGTTTAGTTCAAGTCTGTTCTTTGAACCACCTGATTTGCCTCTATCAAGACCACAGGGTTTCTGGAGAGGAGTGTGGCACACTCAGGTTTGTTCTGATTAGGAAGGTGATCAACAGTGAGACTGCACAGCGCCATGGGGAGACGCTGGTAGGAGAGATGTCGGTGGGGGCTAATGCACAGACAGGTAAGCTCTGACAGGCAGCAGACTGGCTGGAGGGGAAGCCACATTTCAACAAGATTTTGAAGAACTAAAAGAACTGGATGACTAATTGTATATGAGGGAGAAGAAAGACTCAATATCATCTGATATTTCCAATCTAGTAGATGATGATACTGTTTTTTTTTTTTTTTTGAGACGGACTTTCGCTCTTGTTGCCCAGGCTGGAGTGCAGTGTGCGATCTCAGCTCACTGCAACCTCTGCCTCCCAAGTTCAAGCGATTCTCCTGCCTCGGCCTCCTGAATAGCTGGGATTACAGGTGCCCGTCACCACATCTAGCTAATTTTTTGTATTTTTAGTTGAGATGAGGTTTCACCATGTTGGCCAGGCTGGTCTCAAACTCTTGACCTCAAGTAATCCACCCACCTCAGCCTCCCAAAGAGCCGGCGTTACAGGTGAGTCACCGCACCCGACCAATGACACTGCTCTAACAAAAACAAAAGATGGGCAGAAGTAGCAGGAGCAAGTTTGGTGGTGGTGGGTGGGGTGTGGGGCAGAGAAGAAAAATGTGGCATATTTAACACAATGAGACAACAAGTAATTGTCCAACAGACAACATTAAGAAGTATTAACCCGTTTTCACCTAGTCCTACTTCTTTCAAAGTAAATCTTTAAAAAGGGAACTCAGCATACAAAGAGTTCTAAGTAAAGGCTGAGCAAATGAATAAAAAAATGTAACTTCAGATCTTAGTAGTCTCAGGAGTGATTAAATACAAGCCTCTTAACAAAACCCATTACATGGCCGGGCACAGTGGCTCACAGCTGTAATCTCAGCACTTTGGGAGGCCAAGGCAGGCAGATCACCTGAGGTCACAAGTTCAAGACCAGCCTGGCTAACATGGCAAAACCCCGTCTCTACTAAAAATACAAAAAATTAGCTGGGCACGGTGGCAGGTACCTGCAATCCTAGCTACTTGGGAGGCTGAGGCAGGAGAATTGCTTGGACCTGGGAGGCGGAGGTTTCAGTGAGCCGAGATCGTGCCATTGCACTCCAGCCTGGGCAACAGAGTGAGACTCCATCTCAAACAAAAAGCCCATTGCACAAGTGAGAATAAGGGAGGCTCCATGGGACGGGGGAAGGCTTTGGAGTAGAGCAAACCTGGGTTTGAGGCCCATCTGCCCCATTTCCTAGGTTAAGTAGCCTAGGGCCTACCTACTTAAGGTGGAGGAGCTTGTTAGAAATTAATACACTGCACCCCAGTTTCAGACTAACCGAATCAAAATCTGCATTTTAACAAGAGTCCCCAGTGACTGAGAAGCACCAGCCTAAGGCAAGTGAAATGTTCTCTAAGCCTTGCCTCCTGCTACCATTTACAAAAGTGGGGATAAACATATTCACCCTATGGGGAAACTGAGGATTAACAGGTGCCAAACACTTACCAAGCCTCTATCAAGAGGTGTTAGTGTCTTACATATGTTATATCATCTAATCCTCTCAACAATCCTATCATGCAAGTATTGTTTCCATTATAAAAAATGAATACATTGTCGGGCTACAACCCTGTCCAAGGTCAGACTGCTATTGAGTCGTAGAGCTGCTACTCACTGTGGCTCCCTGCTCTGCATTTGGCTTCCCATTAACCTCAATAATGCATATGCAACCCAGTGCAGCCAAGGGGACAGAATGTGTGAGAGCAGGGGAGGAAAGAAGCCTCGCACCTACAGAGAATCTAAACACTAGTTTAAAGCACTATCCACGAAGTTCAAAAACTGTACTCATACAAGCTTAAATGACTCAGCTGTGCTTATCCTTGAACTGATTTTCAGATAAGGATGTGGCATTAAATGAATAGTATTTATTTCAACAGTTGTGCTAAAATTAAAATAGATCAACCAGCAGAATGCAACAACTGTTAATAAGACCACGTGAAAATTCCCAATATGACACAGAAAACTCTCAATATAGCTTTATTCCAGGCTCCTGAGGGATAAAAATTCAGACAAGAAAAGGACCATCTTAAGAGTGTCTCTAACTGTAGGATATATTTCACATAAAGACTGAAATTCTCAGCCAGGCATAGTGGCTTCTGCCTGTAATCCCAACACTTTAGGAGACCCAGGTCCGGGGACCACTTGAGGCCAGGAGTTTGAGACCAGCCTGGGCAACACAGCAAGATGCCATACCTACAAAAATTTTAAAACTATGGCTGCGTGTGGTGGCTCACGTCTGTAATCCCAGCACTTTGGGAGGCCAAGGCAGGAGGATTGCTTGAGCCCAGGAATTCGAGACTAGCCTAGACAACAAAGCAAGACCCCATCTCTATTATTTAAAAAACAAAACAAAACTAGCTGAGCACAGTGTTACACACCTGTTATCCAAGCTACTGAGGAGATTGAAATGGGAGGATCCCTTGAGCCCAGGAGTTCAAGGCTACAGGTAGCTATGCTGGCATCTCTACTCCAGCCTCGGCAACAGAGTGACACTCTGTCTCTTAAAAAATAATAAATTATAAGTTATCTTTCAATCATTATTTTTGAGTATTAACAGTCCAGAAAAGAATGTGCAAAATTAACATTTAGAATCCCAAGTTATAATAGTGCTAGGTCCAAATGAATCTAAAGTATGTGAATCACTCACTGTATCGACAGCTGTCTAATTTCACTCATCCAAGCCCACAATACGCCTGAAACGGTCTCAGTCTGCCACGTTCTTCTCTCTACCTTTCTAGACACACTGGTCTTCTTTCATTTCCTCAAACACAATAAGCTCTCTTCCTCGACAGGGCCTTTGCAATGGCTGTTTCTTCTGCCCAGCCCTTATTTCCCTGTTTCGACAGATAGCTTGCTGATTCTTATACTTTATGGTGTGTCTTTTTTTTTTTTTTTAATAGAGACGGGGATCTCGCTATGTTGGCCAGGCTGTTCTCAAACTCCTGACCTTAAGGGATCCTCCGGCCTTGGCTTTCCAAAGTGCTGGAATTAACAGTGTAAGCCACTGCACCAGGCCTTTATGGTGTGTCTAAACGGCACTTTCTTAGAGACCTTCCCGTCACCTGAAGTACATGCCCAACGGACCATTCCAATTATTCTCTACCTCACTCTACTGTCTATTTCCTTGTAGGTTTTATCATCAGTACTATTTTGTCTTCTTACATCCTCCCTCACCTTAAACGAAATTTGAGTTCCAAGAGGGCAAGAACCTTATTTGCCTTTATTCCTGACATTTAGCTGAGTGCCTAGCCTCAGCTAAGTGTCAGTGGATGCTCAACAGAAACTGGTTAAATGAATAGTGTGAGTACGTTCCAGGCACTATGCTAGACAGTAGGATCTGGAAATAAGAGGGCATCTGCCCTCTGAAAGCTCCAAGTTTAGTGGGGAAATGAACAATCAATAAATTACCAAAAAGGAAGATGAGAGTGATATGAGGGTTACCCAGCAGTGCTGAGGAGGTACACGGAAGGTGCTCCTGTCCGAATCCAAGAGGTGGGGAAGCCAAAGGTGTTTTCAAGAGTGGTGATGCTGGCTAAATGCAATGGAAGATCAGCATTTTGCTCTTACATGGCAGCTACAGTGAAGTGTTTTCCAAGGACATGAAGTAAGATGGCCCCTCAGAGTTCAACTGGAGATCAACACACGATGACTTAGGGGAGTACAAGCCATTTGAAAGAGAAAATCTGGGCCGGGCGCGGTGGCTCAAGCCTGTAATCCCAGCACTTTGGGAGGCCGAGACGGGCGGATCACGAGGTCAGGAGATCGAGACCATCCTGGCTAACACAGTGAAACCCCGTCTCTACTAAAAATACAAAAACTAGCCGGGCGAGGTGGCGGGCGCCTGTAGTCCCAGCTACTCGGGAGGCTGAGGCAGGAGAATGGCGTAAACCCGGGAGGCGGAGCTTGCAGTGAGCTGAGATCCGGCCACTGCACTCCAGTCCGGGCGACAGAGCGAGACTCCGCCTCAAAAAAAAAAAAAAAAAAAATGAAAGAGAAAATCTGGTTTCCCACATAGCAAGATTCAAGTACAGCCAGAATCAATGTATTCAGACATGCAAACAATCCAGGTATCTCATAAAAGGGTCACCCCTGCAAGCACAGAAGAAGAATGAAAAAGAGAAAGATGGCCGGGCGCAGTGGCTCACGCCTGTAATCCCAGCACTTTGGGAGGCCGAGGCAGGTGGATCACGAGGTCAGGAGATTGAGACCATCCTGGCTAACACGGTGAAACCCCATCTCTACTAAAAATACAAAAAATTAGCCGGGCGTGGTGGTGGGCACCTGTAGTCTCAGCTATTTGGGAGGCTGATTCAGGAGAATGGCGTGAACCTGGGAGGCGGAGCTTGCAGTGAGCCAAGACTGTGCCACTGCACTCCAGCCTGGGCAACAGAGCAAGACTCCATCTCAAAAAAAAAAAAAAAGAAAAAGAAAAAGAGAAAGACTGGCAGGGGCCACTGAGACAACTGGATAGGGGAGAAAAAGTAGTCTTTGTTCATAGACATGAGTTTTCTGGTCACAAAAGATCTACGATGAGATGGTGGCATCATCAGATTGTGTCAGACCATTATAAATTTGATTTATCTCATTGTTTTTGTTCTAATTCCTTCTCAAATAACCTTCTTTCCAGTGATAGTATGGGATTCCAACTATGTTTTCCTACAGGGAGCAGAGAGACACTGGTACACAATGAAAATTATATGCTGGTTTTCCAGTTGTACCTTTCAGACTTACGAGCTTGGTTTATCTGATGCCACGGAAGTAGATCTGCTCGTAGTTCACAAATTAGATGCTTTGAAGGCAGGGGAGTCCCCTTCCCAACAAAGGATAAGGTTGGCCAGAACTCAAAACAGAGGAGGAAAAGAATTTTTTTAAGAAATGTTGAAGCCGGGCGCGGTGGCTCAAGCCTGTAATCCCAGCACTTTGGGAGGCTGAGACGGGCGGATCACGAGGTCAGGAGATCGAGACCATCCTGGCTAACACGGTGAAACCCCGTCTCTACTAAAAATACAAAAAACTAGCCAGGCGAGGTGGCGGACGCCTGTAGTCCCAGCTACTCCGGAGGCTGAGGCAGGAGAATGGCGTGAACCCAGGAGGCGGAGCTTGCAGTGAGCTGAGATCCGGCCACTGCACTTCAGCCCGGGCGACAGAGCAAGACTCCGTCTCAACGAAAAAAAAAAAGAAATGTTGGCCGGGCGCGGTGGCTCAAGCCTGTAATCCCAGCACTTTGGGAGGCCGAGACGGGCGGATCACGAGGTCAAGAGATCGAGACCATCCTGGCGAACACGGTGAAACCCCATCTCTACTAAAAAATACAAAAAAACTAGCCGGGCGAGGTGGCGGGTTCCTGTAGTCCCAGCTACTCAGGAGGCTGAGGCAGGAGAATGGCGTAAACCCGGGAGGCGGAGCTTGCAGTGAGCTGAGATCCGGCCACTGCACTCCGGCCTGGGCGACAGAGCGAGACTCCGTCTCAAAAAAAAAAAAGAAACGTTTGAGGTGGACCTGACAGATACAGAAAGAGAAGGAAGAGGGACAAACCAAGGATGATTTCAAGGTTTCTGGCTTGAGTTATCTCAAGTTGAGTTATCTTGAGTTAACTTGGATTGCTGATGGTAATACAATTCAGCAATCGAGGAATAAGAGGGGGCCTAAGACTTACAGAGAGGCCAGGCACAGTGGCTCATGCCTGTAGTCCCAGCTACTCAGAAAGCCAAAGCAGGAGGATGGTTTGAGCCCAGATGTTAAAGGTTACAATGAGTTACGATAGTGCCACTGTATTCCAGCTGGGGCCACTAAGCAAGACACTATCTCCAAAAAAAAAAAAAAAAAAAAAAGATATAGAGATGTTCCATTTAGGGCATGCTGAATCTGGAGTCTCTGAAAAGCAGCAAAGAGAAGATGTCCAGTAGGCATTTGGCCATCTGAGACCAGAGCTCAAGAGATACGCAATTTTTATTCTAAAAACACATTCAGGCAATAATAGACTAAATCACTCAAGAATGGGGTACTACCTACGAAGAGATAAGGATGAACTGTGAAACCCCGAGTAAAGCCAATTTTTTTTTTTTAAGACGGAGTCTTGCTGTGTCACCCAGGCTACAGTGCAATGGTGCCATCTTGGCTCACTGCAACCTCCGCCTCCCGGTTCAAGTGATTCTTGTGCCTCAGCCTCCTGAGTAGCTGGGATTACAGGTGTGTACCACCACATGCGGCTAATTTCTGTATTTTTAGTATAGACAGGGTTTCACCATGTTGGCCAGGCTGGTCTCGAACTCCTGGCCTCATGTGATCCACCCAAAACAGCCTCCCAAAGTGCTGGGATTACAGGTGTGAGCCATGGGCCCAGCCCTGAGTAAAGCCAATTTTAAGAGAATAAAAGGAACCTACAAGTATTTGTTAGGTTATCATTTAATGTCTGCTTTCAACAAGTATGCAATGTCTTACAGAAAAAACACAAGTTTTAAAAAGAAAGAAAAAAACAATTCGCTTATAGTAAAGTTACTGAAAAAGACAAAAGTTCTTTCAGAATACCATAATATGGCTTCCTGGGACAGTAAAGAAACCAATGAGATACACCCCCCTGACCTCTTACCAGTACTTCAGAAAGTGCAATAAAGCTGGTTGAGAGAAACAAAGAAGTTTCTTTTGAGACCTACTTTAAACACTTAATCCTTGCCAAAAGTCCAAAGTCCATGATGCTAACTACCTTTGGATGAATTTTCAAGGCAGAGATAAAATCTCCAATGTGCATTTTAATGACTAATACTAGTTTTGAGAGACATTACTATACATTTATGCTCTGAGACAGACCAAACCTTCAGTCTCTATGTCAATGGTATAGCAGAGTACTATTCTCCCCAGCAGTGTTACTAAATTTGTGACTCACTGAGTTGGAAGAGCTGCTTACAGGTTTATCATCATCAAAAGGCATTTATTAGGGTTGTTTTTTTTTTCTCTTGAGCAAGGTGCTAAAAACTCCATTGTACGTTTCCTACCCCATTATAGTTTACAACTTTGTTGGGTAAGATCAAATGACTCCAAAAAACATATCTGGAATTTCAACACAAGTTGTGATAGTTAAGTGCCAAAACAAATGGTATAATAGCAGTTGGAATGCAGGAGTAATCAGTAAAGCCTGGATCGTATAAGAAAATGGGGCTTGAGCCAGACTTTAAGGCCAAGCAGTCAAGAAGGAATATGAGGTCCAAGGAATATCATAGGCAGGGTACAGCTGAGAGCAAAGGCACAGATGCAGGAACTGTGCCTAGAACCAGCTGATCAGTTTTATTGGAATAAGAGGTCCATGTAGCCAGGTTGTGGTAGACAAAGGCAGATAAGTAGACAAAAAGCAAGATGGTAAGAGAGCCAGACCACAGAATTTTGTACTTTATCCTATGAACACTACATAGCCAGGGAAGGTTTTATGCCTAGGTAGATGACAGATGCAAAGCACGATTTTAGGAAAATTAATCTGGCAACTGTGTATAGAAAGGGTAATGGAATATCATGATTGTGGTGAGGTATACATGTATAAAAACTCATCAAATGTATACACTTAAAACTGCTGAATCTTACTGCGTATAAATTATACCTCAGTAAGACCAATTTTTTAAAAACAAAGGACAAAGGTAAAGACAAGAATAAGCTGATTATTAAAATACCGGCTGGAAAAAAAATCAGGCTGTAAAATCCTGAACATTTGATAGCTGAGATTAATTCAAGCCAGCTGATTATACGCATTTTTCCCAACTTCAGCAACTTCACACTAGTAGCCTGAAACCAGCCATGATAAGAGTATTTATACCTCAGAAATCAGCAAACATTACAAATCAGGGCTTTATCCTCCTCCCCAGGGTGGTGGTTTAATATTCACCAGCACACCGTGTCATTTCTATACAAGGTTTGGCTTGGGTATGATGCTAAATGAAGAGTTTCTCGGCGTTTCTTCTAACTCAAAATAATGATATAATTCCGACGCACCATGTCTTAATCTTACCAGTAGATGGTTATCAAAAAAGCGTAAGATTTAAAAGTCTAACATTTTACTAATTTCAAGAATTAAAGCATGCCCATGAATAAGAAACCTTTGTTTGTGTCTCTCAATCAAGGTTTCTAGCTATTATGTAGTTTGGGACTAACATCAATTGATGACAATGCACAAAAAATTCTAGCATTCATTCCATTATACTAAAGGCTAATTGCATGGGCCTATTACTGGAATATGCTTTCCTAGTTCAACTAGCTGCATTTCAATAGAGTAAAGAGGGTTTTCTGAGAAACCCTAATGTGAAAAGATGAACTTTGTCTTAACAACTTTAGTTTCAAAAACTATTCATTTATAGATGCCTATTTCACATCTCTGAAGCAAAATGGTTCATTTGTTATGTAGATTACTAAGCAGTCAGTCACTCAAGAATAAAAAGGTTCTTTACAGCTCCAGCTAACTATCTGCATAGGCTCAACCTAAAAACCAGCAAAGCATACTACTAAATATGATAGCAAATAATTGTTTAAACACAAAGGAGCACTACCTTCAAATTTTCCAACCCACTTTCCAGGGGCCAATCTACAGTTATCCCCAAGAAAGACTGCCTGCTCCTGGGTTTCTTACCAGTGAAGGGAAGAAATGGGGGGTCACAAGAGGGGGATACAGCAGGAGGTATAGAATGATGTTCTCTACTGCAGATCTGACTCCATGAGTCCTTAACAGCTTTAAGTTTTGTTTCAAAAGTTCTTAAGTCCGTTCCTTAGAGCTCGGAATGTAACTTCCTAGATACAAAAGCCAATTAAACTCAATTGCATCTGAAGTACACTAACTCTGGAATAGTAGCCATCATCTATACCAATGCTTTTACTAAAAAAGTGCATTCAGAGCTTTAATTGAGACACTAAAACCATCATTTGAACCTCACTGCAACTGGAGTCCCCTCTCTCAGAGAAGGAATACAAAACACAGGAGAAAGACCATAAAGAACTATGTAATATAAGGAGCAGGGAGAAAATGTCAGGTGGGAAAAATGACTGGAAATGGGAAGAAGAAACATGTACAAGAATCACCAGGAGAGTGACATTCCCCACCCCACTGATACCTAGAGAGGGACAGCAGGGGGTAGGTATTCATCAGACATGTACACTTTGATGAAGCACCCCATGAATTTCTGACCTACACCTCAAAGAACCACTGCTCCAAGGAGTCAGCTGCAAGGCTGTGAAAAACATACAAGGGGACAGTTCAGAGGCCCAGGTCTGCTCACTGAGCATTCTTTCCACCAAACTCCAGTCCAAGGGTCTTTTCCTTTTGATTCTAATTGCCCTGGAAGAGTAGAAATAAAAACCCTTCAAAAACAGAAAAATGGGCCAGGAGTGGTGGCTCATGCCTGTAATCTCAGCACTTTGGGAGGCTGAGGTGGGAGGATCACCTGACCCTAGGAGTTCAAGACCTGCCTGGGCAACATAGTGAGACCCTGTCTATATTAAAAAATATATAAATGTACATGTGGCCCCACATCTTTAGTAATAAATATTTACCATTTTTCACCCATTCTTCACAAAGCTTAAGCCCAGATGCAATACAAACAGTTCTAGGATCTAGGCACAAAGAGATAAGACACAGAATCTATCCTCTAAGGAGCAGCTTGAAAGAGGTGGGAGTTGGAGCCACAAGCAAACAGCTGATTATATAAAGTGGTTAACTGTTTATCTGAGGGGAAAACAAAGGGTTCAATTAAAGCATACAGAAGACAGGAAAAGGGTCTAAGACAAATATGGGGGCCGGGGGCGGTTCAAGGAAGGCTTTGAGGAAGATGCAAGGCTTGAAGTGAATACTGAATAAAGTTGCCGGGCACGGTGGCTCACGCCTATAATCCTAGCACTTTGGGAGGCCGAAGCGGGCAGATCACCTGAGGTTGGGAGTTTCCGAGACCAGCCTGGCCAACATGGCGAAACCCCATCTCTACTAAACATACAAAAATTAACCAGGTGTGGTGGCAGGCACCTGTAATCCCAGCTACTCAAGAGGCTGAGGCAGGAGAGTCACTTGAACCCGGGAGGTGGAAGCTGCAGTGAACTGACATTGCGCCACTGCACTCCAGCCTGGACGACAGAGCAAGACTCTATTTCAAAAAAAAAAGCCAAAAGAGAAAGGGACTCTGTTGAAGAGTTAGGAAGTGTCCCTTAAGAAGACTAGGGGAGGGGAGAGGCATACAGCACAACACTGTATCTTAGACCAATGGTAGGAAGGCACTACCTCTCTATCACACTGACTTTTATACCAAGACTGACCTCTCTATCAGCCTCTCCATCAAACTGATTTTTATACCAAGGTTAGGCTTTAAACCATGGGCACTAAAGAGCAACCAAGGAGTTTTAGGCAGGAAGTAGTATAATCAGATATACTAAAAACAGGATCACACCTGTAATCCCAGCACTTTGGGAGGCCAAAGAGGGCTGATTGCCTGAGGTCTGGAGTTCAAGACCAGTCTGGATGACACGGTGAAACCCCGTCTCTACTAAAAATACAAAAATTAGCCAGGTGTGGTGGTGAGCACCTGTAATCCCAGCTACTCGGAAGGCTGAGGCAGGAGAATCATTTGAACCCAGGAAGCGGAGGTTGCATTGAGCAGAGATCGCGCCACCGTCCTCCAGCCTGGGTGACAGAGTAAGATTCTGTCTCAAAAAAAAAAACAAAAACAAACAAACAAAGAAAACAGGATCACTCTGGCAGCCAAGATGAAAGGCAGACTGGAAGGAGATAGACTAGATGCAGGGAGCCCTGAAGTTGTGAGATTATCTCCAACAGTCCAGGTGAAGTCCTGAGGCCCTGAATCCAATAGTGGTGGTTGTGATGGAGGGCAGGGTGGGGGGAGAGAATAAAGAGGACAGAACAGGCCAGGCGTGGTGACTCATGCCTGTAATCCCAGCACTCTGGGAGGCCAAGGCAGGCGGATCACGAGGTCAGGAGACTGAAACCATCCTGGCTAACACGGTGACACCCCATCTCTACTAAAAATACAAAAAAAAAAAAAAAAAAAAAAATTAGCGGGCATGCTGGCAGGCACTTGTAGTCCCAGCTACTCAGGAGGCTGAGGCAGGAGAACTGCTCGAACCCGGGAGGTGGAGGTTCCAGTGAGCTGAGATCGCACCACTGCACCACTCCAGCATGGGTGACAGAGCGAGACTCCGTCTCAAAAAAAAAAAAAAAAAGAACAAACAGGATGAGGGAGGTTGTTACTTGGGCAATAGATCAGTAAACAAAGACTGCAGTGAGAGTTTGGAGGAAATAGTACTGAAATCAGTATTGGACATGCAAAGTTTTAGGGGCCTGCTGAGATCGTCTTGAAAAGATATTTAGAAGGCAGGAACCCACACTAACCTAGAGTTTAGGAAACAACAACTAAAAATGCACATATATGGTTTTTTAAAATTATTATTTTTCAGAGACAGGATCTCACTCTGTTGCCCAGGCTGGAAGGCAGTCGCATCATCATAGCTCACTGTAACCTTGAACTCCTGGATTCAAGCGATCCTCTTGCCTCAGCCTCCAGAGTAGCTGTGGGACTATAGGTGTGTGCCAACATGCCTGGTTAATTCTTAAATTTTTCTTTGTAGGGATGACGTCTATGTTGCCCAGGCTAGTCTCAAACTCCTGGCCTCAATCAGTTCTTCTGCCTCGGCTTCCCAAAGTGCTGGGATTACAGACACGAGCTGCCATACCTGGTCTATGAATCATTTTATAGCAAAGGATGTGTTACGTGAAAAGACTGAGAATGAAGCCTATGGGAAAAACAACCTTTCATACATGTACACAGACAGATGCAGGACCAAGGTAGGCCTTTATTATGAGATAGAATTTAAAATGTTCCCTCAGTTTAGGGGTCCGCAAACTAGGGCCCACCACCTGTTTTTGTAAATAAAGTTTTACTGGAACACGCCATGCCCATCCATTTATGTATGATCAATGGCTGCTTCTGTGCTGCAACAGCAGAGTTCAATAGTTGCAAAAAAGACCATACAGCCCACAAAGCCTGAAATATTTACTACAGGTTGAGCAGTCTTTATCTGAAATGCCTGGGACCAGAAATGCTTGGATTTTGGTTTGGGAATATTTGCATATACATAATGAGATATCTTGGGGATGAGACCCAAGTTTAAACATGCAATTCATTGGCTGGGCGCGGTGGCTCAAGCCTGTAATCCCAGCACTTTGGGAGGCCGAGACGGGCGGATCACGAGGTCAGGAGATCGAGACCATCCTGGCTAACACGGTGAAACCCTGTCTCTACTAAAAAAATACAAAAAACTAACCGGGCGACGTGGCGGGCACCTGTAGCCCCAGCTACTGGGGAGGCTGAGGCAGAAAAATGGCGTAAACCCAGGAGGTGGAGCTTGCAGTGAGCTGAGATCCGGCCACTGCACTTCAGCCTGGGCGGCAGAGCGAGACCCAGTCTCAAAAAAAAAAAAAAAAAAGAAATTTATTTATATTTCTTTCTTTTTTAAAGAGATGGGGTCTCATAATGTTGCCCAGGCTGGCCTTGAACTCCTGGGCTTGGCAATCCTCCCACCTCAGCCTCCCAAAGTGCTGGGATTACATCATGAGCCACTGCACTGGGCTTATTTATGTTTCATATACATATACACATAGTCTGAAGTTAATTTTATACAGTATTTTAAATAATTCTGTACATGAAACAAAGTTTGTGTTAAGTACTTACGTGAGGAATTTTCCACTTGTGTTAGGTAGGTGCTCAAAAAGTTTTGAATTTTGGAGCATTTTAGATTTTGGATTTTCAGATGAGGGATGCACAACCTGTTTTTGGCCCTTATAAAGCCTGCTCACTCGTGCTTTACTCAATAGCCTTTAGGCGAAGCCTATCCCTACTTACCACCTCAGTTTCTCCATTTGAGAAATGAAACGTACATTATGTTCAAGTTCAACAAGAACTTAAAAGGCTCATTTTTAACTATCAAAGTTAATCATTAAAAATTTTTCTCAAATATTTTGTTCAACACAACCAAGTGCATTTCCAATAAAAGTCAAGGTTTTAAACAATATATAAAAATGTACAACATTGGGCCGGGCATGGTGGCTCACGCCTGTTATCCCAGCACTTCGGAGGCCAAGGCAAGTGGGTCGCCTGAGGTCAGGAGTTCGAGACCAGCCTGGCCAACATAGTGAAACCTCGTCTCTACTAAAAATACAAAAAATTGGCTGGGCGTGGTGGCAGGCACCTGTAATCCCAGCTACTCAGGAGGCTGAGGCAGGAGAATGGCTTGAACCCAGGAGGCAGAGGCTGCAGTGAGCCGAGAGGCATGAGCCCACTGCATGCCAACCTGGGCAACAAGAGTGAAACTCTGTCTCAAAAAAAAAGAAAAAAAGTACAGCATAGAATTTGACAATATAATATTTAAATTACAAGGCAATTTATTGACTTACATGTGCCTACAAAATAAAGGGAATCCCCAATTTTACTTTATATCCAATTCAGAGCATTAACACAACAGTCTACTCCAGAAAGCATTCACCTTGACCTGTTACAAAAGGTCCTGGTCTTTTGTAACAGATGAGAAGGGCCACACAGCAGAGAAGTTGTTGCTATCTCCACCACCACTGCCATCATTTTGTGAACACCCACCGTGTCTAGATGCCATTCCAAGCATCTAAGGCCTGTTTGTTTCATTCGAGCCCCTCAATCACCCATGAGGACATCCATTTTACAGATGAGGAAACTGAGCCTTAGAAAGGTTAAGAGCCTTTAACCGGGTGCAGTGGCATGCATCTGTAGTCCCAGTTACTCCAGAGGCTGAGGCACAAGGATTATTTGAGCCTTGAAATTGGAGGCTGCCGTGAGCTACGATTACGCCACTGCACTCCAGCCTGAGCAAGAGCCAGACCCTGTCTCTCAAGGGGAAAAAATGGTTAAGAGCCTTGCCTCGGCCGGGCGCGGTGGCTCAAGCCTGTAATCCCAGCACTTTGGGAGGCCAAGGCGGGCGGATCACGAGGTCAGGAGATCTAGACCATCCTGGCTAACACTGTGAAACCTCGTCTCTACTAAAAAATACAAAAAACTAGCCGGGCGAGATGGCGGGCGCCTGTAGTCCCAGCTACTCGGGAGGCTGAGGCAGGAGAATGGTGGTAAACCCGGGAGGCGGAGCTTGCAGTGAGCTGAGATCCGGCCACTGCACTCCAGCCCGGGCGACAGAGCGAGACTCCGTCTCAAAAAAAAAAAAAAAAAGAGCCTTGCCTCAAGTCACCTAGTAGGGAGTGGGTGAGAGAACCAAGTCTGACCTCAGAGGCTTTAATCACGACCCCATACTCTGTAGTTTGTGACCGACATGGAGGGAGATAACTACTTGAAACTCAATGCAAATCTTGGAAGCCAGGTTGGTGTCAGCAGCTTAAGGAGGTAACACGTATTGATGTACCAATGGGCTCTGGCCAGTCTCGGAACCACAACCAGGTGCAACATAGCTGCCAGCAGACAACATATCAAGTTCCCAACAGCCACCTCAAAAATCAATTTTTTTTTTTTTGGGACAGAGTCTTACTCTGTTGCCCAGGCTGGAGTGCAGAGGTGCAATTTCGGCTCACTGTAACCTCCGCCTCCCAGGTTCAAGCGATTCTCCTGCCTTAGCCTCCCCAGTGGCTGGGACTACAGGAACGCCTCACCATGCCCAGCTAACTTTTGTATTTTTAGTAAAGATGGGGTTTTGCCATGTTGGCCAGGGTGGTCTCGAACTCCTGACCTCAAGTGATCCCCCCCCCTCGGCCTCCCAAAGTGCTGGGATTACAGGCATGAGCCACCATGCCTGACCAAAAATAAACTTTTTAAACAGCTTCCCTCCAGAAACAGAGGGCAGCCGACACAAGAAATAAAAAGATCTTTGTAAATCAGATATTACAGTAATGTACTCTAAGAGGTCATATGATATACTCAGTGGCAAGAACATAAGCTTTCACTTCAAACTGACCCAGGTTTGAGTTCTGGTTTCAACACAAGGCTTATGACAGTAAATTACTTATCTTCTTTGAGCCCACTCCCTTGATGAAATAAGACCACCCTTTCTGCCAGACAGTCCAGGGAATTATCAGTACCGTAATACAGAATTTAGTGATTCAGAGTCAAAGCTCCAGAGTTAGACAGACTGAGTTTATCTCTCAGCTCTGCAACTTACTTGTCAAGAGATTAAGGCCTAAGGTTTCATCTTCAAAACAGAAAAAAAAAAAAAATAGTACCCACCTCTTGGAGTTATTCTGAGGACTGAGGAAGATATTTAAAGTGCTGGCTGGGCGCAGTGGCTCACGCCTATAATCCTGGCACTTTGGGAGGCCGAGGCAGGTGGATCATGAGGTCAGGAGTTCAAGAACAGCCTGGCCAAGATGGTGAAATCCTGTCCCTACTAAAAATACAAAAAGTAATCGGGCATTGTGGCGGGTGCCTGTAATCCCAGCTACTCGGGAGGCTGAGGCAGAAAATTGCTTGAATCCAGGAGGCGGAGGTTGCAGTGAACTGAGATTGCGCCACTGCACTCTAGCCTGGGCGACAGAGCGAGACTCTGTCTCAAAAAAAAAAAAAAAAAAAAAAAAACAAGTTATTTCAAGTGCTAAAAAGCACAGTGCCCGGCCCAGGATGCGCTCAAATGTCAGCTGTTACTACTGTGATTAATGTGTCTGGCACACAGTAAGCACTCCAAGAGGCTTTTCATTAGCGTTAAGTTCTAGACCAAATGACAACTTCCAACTTTAAGAACTGATCTTTAGGGGAAAGGACGTATTTCCCCCAGGCTGTGAAATTAACTTTCATAGCTTTAAAGGAGTGGTAGAAGCATATTTCCTGAGACAAAAACCGCGGGCTTGGCTCCCTTTTGTTAAATGGTAGGAAGGTTTCTTCATCTGCTTCTTCACACTTTATACTAAATACTGGTGCTTTCAGGCAGGCAACACCCTTAACCTCTAAACAGAACAGACTACTTTCCCCACATATGGTTTTCAGAGCACCAGGAAGAAACATTGAAACAGAAAGGCATCTGTTTAGAAGCAGAACTTTAACTCTTTGTAAAACAGCACGCCTGTACCTGTGACCAAAGAAAAGCAAACAGGCTAAGTGGCCCAGACCTTGCCTGTCTTTCAAGAGAACTCCTACTATCCCCAGCATGCAGTTACCTTTGAGCTCCCTTTGTATCTCAAAATTCGTAAAAATGTTGAGTTCCACAGGTCGTTCTTTCAATCATCAGTTCGGAATACAGAAACAGACCAAAGGTAATGCAAAGACAATCTATAATTTAAAAATTCTTTACCTCTATCAGCCTTGTAAGTCCATCCAGCTAAAATGTACATTTCATATCAAGTTCAATTATTTAAAAGACAGAAAAAAATCCATAAAACCCTGTGAATCTCAGAAAGCTCTCTCAGATGCATTTTATTTTCAAATGGCTCATATGCCTGCACTTGTTAATTTTTCGTCAAATGACTTCAGCTTTTTAATATAGGCAGGTAATTATATTCATTCCAGGACTCTAATATCTTAAACACAAAGTTTAACGGGCATTATAACCAGCTTAATAGAGAAATCCTCTTCCATTAAACAGATACGATTCAAGGGGTATCTAAGAAAAATAGGAAAACAGTTTCCAGATACAGCATCGGCTTTTATCCACCACAGAAATCAACACACTCAGCTTCTATAAACTTTAACAAATATGCTTTAAATTTCTAAGCCATTTGAAATAGAATATGCACAAGTGGTTAATGATCTTGTATTTTCTTCCCACTTTCAAAAAAAAAAAAAAAGTCATTTATCACACTCGAGTCCTAACAACTCAAAAAAAAAAAAAAGCCTCACCAAAAAAAAATCAAATCCCAAACTACAGCCATCCTCTCCAGCACTTTGCAACAGTCTAGTTCACATCTACAAGCCTTACTTTTGTTTGGAAAGCTAGGAGGAAGGAAAGCAGCCTATCTGTTTTAGATTTCATTTCTAGGGAAATGGAAATAGATGCAAAGCCTCAAGGTTACACAGTACACACAGAGCATCCTGTCCAAGCCTAAACACACTCTGAGCATGCACACGGCTAATGGCCAAACCACCTGCAAAACTTCCATTTGCAGCTGGAAGTGGTGGCTCACACCCGTAACCCCAGCACTCTGGGAGGCCGAGAAGGGGGATCACGAAGTCAAGAGATCGAGACCATCCTGGCTAACACGGTGAAACCCTCTCTCTACTAAAAATACAAAAAATTAGCCGGGCATGGTGGCGGACGCCTGTAGTCCCTGCTACTCCGGAGGCTGAGGCGGCAGAATGGCATAAACCCGGGAGGTGGAGCTTACAGTGAGCCAAAATTGTGCCACTGCACTCCAGCCTGGGCGACAGAGCAAGACTCCGTCTGAAAAACAAAAAAAAAAATTAGCTGGGCATGGTGGTGGGCACCTGTAGTCCCAGAATTGCTTGAACCCGGGAGGTGGAGGTTGCAGTGAGCCAAGATCATGCCACTGCACTCCGGCCTGGCGATAGAGCGAGACTCCGTCACAAACAAACAAACAACAAAAAGTTCCATTTGCTGGGTCTCACATGTTGCCTACAAATTCGAGATTATGCTGTTTCATTTTGTTTATTTTAGAACAGTCACCTTGTATCCAATTGATCCAGCCCACTTTTACTGCCAAGGTGTTAATATGTATTACATTTGCTGAAGACAGAAAGAAAATGAAATAGTCCCAGCCCCTACCCTGAGGACATACCGCCAGCTAAACTGTGTGTGTGTGCACATGTGTGTATGCCCACGTGTGTGTGTGCCTGCTGGAGTCTGGGGTGCAGGGAGGTTGGTGGTAACAGGAGACCATGAGGCTGAGACAATCAACTAGCCAGGGTTTTCTGAGAAGAAAGGGCACAGGCAGGGACACTGGGCAACACATGCTTCTATCTAGTTCTTTTCATCTCAAGCATGGTTCACACAGTAAAAGCTCTCCCTGGACTAAATCCTGAACTAATAAACAGACTTTATTTTAGAGATAGCAGGGAAGTATGTAATTGTTAAATATCAAGTAGCTAGGAAACACAATTAAAACTGAACTAGGAGGTGAAAAGGAGGGGTAAAAAAAACAACTTTGAACTGTAAAGTTTAAAAAAGTTAACCTACCTGCATAGGATTCTCCTAAATTCAAAATAGGATCTATGCAATGCTCCGTGTTGCCCCTGCATCTCAATGAACATACCAACACACCTTTGAATACACTCCTTAATACTAGCACAAGTGTGAGACTTCTCACCAAAAGCTAGTATCAAGTATGCACACGAGAATAAGTGCTTACTATTCCATGCTTTGGTTCACATTTATTATTTTAAGGCACTGAGAATTTCAAAACACGACTCTATAATTTGCTCTCCGAAAACTGCTTCTATTAAATTAGACACTGGCAGGCCTCAAACTTTCATGTCTTTTTTTTTTTTTTTTTTTTTTGAGACGGAGTCTCGCTCTGTCGCCCAAGCTGGAGCGCAGTGGCCGGATCTCAGCTCACTGCAAGCTCCGCCTCCCGGGTTCCCGCCATTCTCCTGCCTCAGCTCCCGAGTAGCTGGGACTACAGGCGCCTGCCACTGCGCCGGCTAGTTTTTGTATTTTTAGTAGAGACGGGGTTTCACCATGTTAGCCAGGATGGTCTCGATCTCCTGACCTAGTGATCCGCCCGTCTCGGCCTCCCAGAGTGCTGGGATTACAGGCTTGAGCCACCGCGCCCGGCCACTTTCATGTCTTAAAGCAAGACAAATGCTCCTATTAAAAAAGGACTGGCAGCCCAGGAATGCCAAAAGCTGCAAGAAGCCCAAAGCAATCTCTCATATCATCACCTCTATATATACATACACGCACATACAGTTTATTAACAGGAGGCACTCCAGCTTTCTAAAGGAAGTTCTTTTAACTGTATCCATACTTGCTACATAGAATGTAGCAAGAGTAAGAGATAAAGACTGAAAGTATCCTCAGGAAAGACATTGTCCAAAAAATCCAAATTCTTTTTTTTTTTGAGATAATCTTGCTCTGTCACCCAGGATGGAGTGCAGTAGCATAATCAAGACTCACTGCAACCTCTGCCTCCTGGGTTCAAATGATTCTCATGCTCAGCCTCCCAAGTAGCTAGGATTACAGGCATGTGCCACCACACCCAGCTAATTTTTGTATTTTTATTAATACAGGGACAGGGTTTTGCCATGTTGGCCAGGCTCAAGTGCCCAGTCCCAAATTCCAAATTCTTAAAATTACCAACCTGTACAAAGCCATACCTATTCATATTTGAGAATAAAAAAAACCTGTGAAGGCCATTTGTTGTCCCACTTAAAACTAAGGAGCATGGGCTGGACGCTTGAGGCCAGGAGCTCACAACCAGCCTGGGCAATGTAGACCCTTTCTCTATGTATATGTTTAACATGTAAGAAAGAAAAGAAAGAGGGCTGTGCACTGTGGTTCTTGCCTGTAATCCCAGCACTTTGGGAGGCTGAGGCAGGTAGATCACTTGAGCCCAGGAGTTCAAAAACAACCTGGGCAACATGGTGTAACCCCATCTCTAGGCCGGGCGCGGTGGCTCAAGCCTGTAATCCCAGCACTTTGGGAGGCCGAGACGGGCGGATCACGAGGTCAGGAGATCGAGACCATCCTGGCTAACACAGTGAAACCCTGTCTCTACTAAAAAAAATACAAAAAACCAGCCGGGCGAGGTGGCGGGCGCCTGTAGTCCCAGCTACTTGGAGGCTGAGGCAGGAGAATGGTGGGAACCCGGGAGGCGGAGCTTGAGCTTGCAGTGAGCTGAGATCCGGCCACTGCACTCCAGCCTGGGTGACAGAGCAAGACTCCGTCTCAAAAACAAAAAACAAAACAAAAAAAAAACCCATCTCTACAAAAAAATACAAAATTTAGCCAGGTGTGGAGGTACACGCCTATAGTCCCAGCTACCGGGGAGGCTGGGGTAGAAGGACCACTTGAGCCTGAGAGGTCGAAGCTGCAGTGAGCTATGATTGTGTCACTGCACTCAAGCCTGGGTGACTGAGCAAGACCTTGTCTCAAAAACGAAAACAAAGAAAAAAAAAAACCCCACCAAAAGCAAGGCACATGGATGAAAGGAAATGTGTCATATGCTAGGAAAGAACACAAAATGACTAACTCTAGTTCAAAGGAAGTATAATAATTTCTATTATCTACCTGTTTCAAAAAGACAATAGTAAACAGCCAAGCTAATGAGTCTGAAACTGAAATTAAGACAAAAACTTGATTGACCATCAAGTTTGTTTTAATACCAGAATCCATTCCTAGACTTGTAAAAACAAAACTAAACAAAACTCCTGTTAACACCCTACTTAAAACCTTCAATGAGTCTGGGTGCAGGCAGCATACAACTCCACCTGCCTCCATGTCTGCAGGCGCTCCTCTGCTTATCCCTTGGCCTCATCAATCCTGACTCTACACAGTCATGAGCACTCATTAAGTTCCTTGAATAATGTGGTCTTACGGCTCTATGCCTTTGCCTCCCCCCACCTGGAATGCCCCTCAACTCCACAGCTCTCTGAAAACGCCCACTCATCTTTCAAGACCAAGGTCAAATTTCATCTCTTGTAACAGCCCCATTTCCCCAGGCAGGCTGCACATTGCACCCCGTTGTGTGTCCCTTTGTCACTCACTGGGAGACAAAGTTCATCTCTCTCCTAGAATGCAAGCTCCCTAGAATAGGAAAGCCATGTCTCACCTCTCTTGTTAGCATCTTTACTGCTTCGCAAAGACCAGAAACAGTGACACAGTCTAGTAGAAAATAATAGTACCTGCTGCAAAGGGTCATTGTTACCAAGTAAGTGAAACTGTGTAGTAGCGGTTAGCACAGTATCTAACACATAAGTACTTCAGTGTTAGCTTTAAAAAAAAATCAGACAGAAAGAAGGCACTAAAAATACGTGACTAGAAAACAGACTGAGAAAACATTGGGATACCATTTCACATCCATCACATAGGCAAAATATTAGAAAGCTGGACAAATGTTAAATAAACAGGAACTCTCACATGTTCCTGATGGGAATGTGAGTTTGGTAAAACCACTTTGAAGAGAGATTTTTTTCATCTCTCGCCAAGCTGAAAATGAGCACCATCAAGATCAGCAATTCTGCTTCAGGTTACATACATTAGACTATTATTTGTGAAATATTGCCCTGATCAGCATATTTATAATGAAGGGATATTTATTCATATCTCAAGGATGCATCTCTAACATTATAAGGGTAAATATTTTTTCAGGGTAAATATTTTATGAAACTATAAATTTCCATTACACGTATTTATGCATATATAGAAGCATTATGCAAATATACACATACATACATATGTTGGGTCTCAATGTAAAGTACATTTCTTACTGTTTCTAGTGAACAAAAAGGCTTGAAAAACACTATCCCAGAAAAACACATATGTGCTCAAAAAGACACTCATAAATGTTAATTATGACACTGTATATAATGGTAAAAAACTGGAAATAACCTAAATGTACATTAACAAAATGGAAAAAATATGGTACACACATATAACTCAATATAAATGAACTGGAAACAAATGAAGTAGAGCTACTAGAATACTTCTAATAATATCAATAAATCTTAATAGTAATATTGAATCAAAATGTATGAGTATATTTATATAAACATGCAAAATACTACATACATACATATATGAGAAAATAAAAAAACATGAATGGAAAGATGATAATTCATGAAGACAGGGAGGGAAGCGGAATCAGGAAAGACATCACAGGAGGCTTTGGTGTGACTTCAGGTGTTATTTCCTTAAAAAAAATTCTGAAGACAATGTTAAAATCTGACAACTGGGAAATGGATGTTGTTCATTATTTTATTCCACATATTTGTTGTGGTGCTTACAATATTTTGTCATTGAAAAAAAATGTAGTGAACAAACGACTAGAAGATGTCAAAAAAAAAAAAAGCAACCTTTAAAATGTCCTGGTGTTGGTCGGGAGAAGTGACTCACTGTTTAGGAGGTCAAGGTGGGAGGATCACTTGAGGCCCAGGAGTTTGAGAACAGCCTGGACAACTATCAAGACTCTCTGCCTCTTAAAAAAAACAACAAAAAAAAGTCCTGGTGTTTATAGTTCCAAATCAATACATATTCCACATGTGATTTTTTTTTTTTAAAGCTAACACTGGAGTACTTATGTGTTAGATACTGTGCTAACCACTACTACACAATTTCACGTACTTGGTAACAATGACCCTTTGCAGCAGGTACTATTATTTTCTACTAGACTGTGTCACTGTCTGGTCTTTACTCTTGAGGGTCCAATTGTATTCACCATTCTACATTTTCTAAGGGCAGAAAAACTGACTCTTCTATTTTAGAAAGTTTTTGTTTTTTCCAGAGAGAGGGTCTCACTCTGTCGCCTAGGCTGGAGTGCATTGGCGCAACCATAGCTCACTGCAACATCAACCTGTTGGGCTCAAGCAAACTTTTAAAAATATGCAGCTACAAAAGCAAACTTAGACACTAATTTAAAAGCTGACTTCATAAATTATTAGAATGCATGAGAACATTTTGCCCAGTAACATTGCATGGGTTTCAGAGCAATCTTTTTGGCACTAATTTTGTTTGATTAATGTTGTTTAAAATGTAAAAATACAGGCTTTCTTTCTTTGAAAGTGGCTAGATGAAACATCTCACCATTTCAATATTTCCTGTATGGCTATTACATGATATAATTGAAGTTACTATTAATATCCTCTAGTGTGATAATGGTACTGTGTTTATGTAAGAAAAATCCTTATACTTTTTAAATTTTTTTCTGAGACAGAGTCTCATTCTGTCACCCAGGCTGGAGTGCAGTGGCGCGATCTTGGCTCACTGCAACCTCTGCCTCCTGGGTTGGAGCAATTCTCCTGCCTCAGCCTCCTAAGTAGCTGAGATTACAGGTGTGCGCCAGCCACCATGCCCGGCTAATTTTTGTATTTTTAGTAGAGACAGGTTTTCACCATGTTGGCCAAGCTGGTCTTGAACTCCTGACCTCAGGTGATCCACCCACCTCAGCCTCTCAGAGTGCTAGGATTACAGGAGTGAGCCACTGTGCTTGTCCTTTTAATTTTTATTTTGAGACGGAGTCTTGCTCTGGCACCCAGGCTGGAATGCAATGGCATGATCTCGGCTCACTGCAACCTCTGCCTCCCAGGCTCAAGTGATTCTCCAGCCTCAACCTTCTGAGTAGCTGGGATTACAGGCACACGTCATCACGCCTGGCTAATTTTTGTAGAGACGGGATTTCAACATGTTGGCCATGCTGGTCTCGAACTCCTGACCTCAAGTGATCTACCCACCTTGGCTTCTCAAAGTCCTGAGGTTATAGGCATGACCTACCGTGCCCAGAAGAAAAGTCCTTATTCTTTGAAGATGCATGTTAAAGTATTTATGCTGAAGTCTCATGGTATTTGCAAATTATAAATGGCTCAACCAAAAATATGATAGCAAATATAGCAAAATATTGAGTCCATATAGTAGGATGGCATATAGGTATTTATTTATACTATTCTAATTATATGTATCTGAGTTGTTCTGTTTTAGAGATGGGGATCTTGCTATATTGCCCAGACTGACTTGAATTCCTGGGCTTAAACAATCCTCCAGCCTCAGCCTCCCAAGTAGCTGGGACTACAAGTGCACACACAGTGCCTGGCTTGTATCTGAGATTTTTCTTTTTTTTTTTTGAGAAGAAGTCTTGCTCTGTCGCCCAGGCTGGAGTACAGTGGCGCGATCTTGGCTCACTGCAAGCTCCGCCTGCTGGGTTCATGCCATTCTCCTGCCTCAGCCTCCCAAGTAGCTGGGATTACAGGCGCCTGCCACCATGCCTGGCTAATTTTTTGTGTTCTTAGTAGAGACAGGGTTCCACCGTGTTAGCCAGGAAGGTCTCAATCTCCTGACCTTGTGATCCACCCGCCTCGGCCTCCCAAAGTGCTGAAAGAAAACTTTCCAGTCCATATCTGTTAAACAAGAAACTTAATATTGCCATTATTATGCAATTCAATCTGAATTACCCTTGTCAACTTTAACTTCCAAAATAAAGTTTTACCTGCTTTTTCTAAGTTTGGTTTTATTCACAAATATGTGGCAGGTGAAAATAAGGACATACAGTCATATCCATGTTAAAGGTCTACTACTATATTTTAACCAATAAATATTACTACCAACCCAGAATTTGTTCTGCAGTATCATTAATCGCAATTTGAAGCAGCCCTCTCTTCCTACTGGACTTAGACACTTTTTGTGTGACTAGAAGTTATATAGTAATTTAGAAAATCATAAAACTAATTACCAATTTCCTCAATAACATTTCCAAGTAACAAGCCAATTTTAGGTTAAAGAATCTATAACACCTTGGCTGGATGTGGTGGCTCACACCTGTAATCTCAGCACGTTGGGAGGCCAAGGCGGGCGAATCACAAGGTCAAGAGATCGAGAACATCCTGGCTAATATGGTGAAACCCAGTCTCTACGAAAAATACAAAAATTAGCTGGGTGTGGTGGCGGGTGCCTGTAATCCCAGCTACTCGGGAGGCTGAGGCAGGAGAATCACTTGAACCTGGGAGGTGGAGACTGCAGTGAGCTGAGATCGAGCCATTGCACTCCAAAGAATCGGTAATACCTTGCTCTTACCTAATAATTAAATATTCCAATTACAAATTACAAACATCTGAGGTGATTACTGTTAGGTAGGAGAGGTTCTAAAACATGCAAGCTTTCTAAAACCTACTGTTCATAACGCCAGGGATCAGGAACGCTGATGGAGAAATTTACTGGGTTGAAATTACAAAATCATTTGAAATAATTCTCACAAGGGCCTGTCCCATCCACTAAACCATACTGTCTCTCTAGATGTATTCCACATGAAAAACAAAACTGAAACAAGACACAAGGGAACTGTAAGTTTCCATCAAGTGAACAAATAGATACTCTCACTCCACAGGATAGAATCAGAAGACATTAACTAGCTCCCCATATTGGACAAGGGCCATTAACATCTTGACTCAATTCTACCATCTGTAACAAAAGCAAAAACTGATTCACTCACAGAGTAGGCCAAAGTCTGACCTAAGCAGGGCAAACAAAGCATTTGAATTCTTGGGTAAGCAGATTATGAACATCAGGTAGCATTTTAATAATTACACCTTCAGGATGGGCATGGTGGTTCACACTTGTAATCCTAGCACTTCAGAAGGTCAAAGTGATAGGTTCACTTGAACCTGGGAGTTCGAGACCAGCCTGGGCAATACAGTGAGACTCTGTCTCTACAAAAACATTTTTTTTTAATATTATACTTTCATAATACTCCATCTAATTCCAGGGATCCATTTCTAGAAACGAAAGGATAACAAACACATCATGACTAATGGCATAAGACTGAGACTTTTCCTAGTCAACATTAACACAGGTTTCTAAACGTGAAATATTTCACTGCCACATTTTAAAATCCAAAATGAAGATGTTAAAGGTTTTCTACTTTGAACTTCTAAAAAAGCCCTAGTAAAAATTCATACCAAGAAGGTAATAAATTGCAGAATTTACCTAGTTTTTACTGTGCATATTTATCTGCAAAGAGACTAAGATTCAAAATGAGATTTTAACTTTATGTCATAACTCTATCTTCAATTCTGTATTCCCTAGAAGGCAATACCAGGTATACATATGGCTGTGAAGGCCTTTTACATTCACACACACACACACACACACACACACAAAATAAGAGTTGCATATATAATGTCTACATATAACATCAGAATATTCAAGTTGGAAAGACTTAAAATCATCTAAACCAACTACTTATTTGATAGATAAGGACACAGATAACCCAAGAAGGAACCGAAAGCCCCAAGGCCTCCGAGTAGCACAGAGCCAAGGACAAAAGCCCTGAACGGTCCTCCAGGCAGTCTCCTTTCCTAGTAACACTCTGCCTCTCCTCTACCAACCTTCAACCACCGCCAAACTACCAAATCAGGTCCTCTGAGTTAAAGGTTGAGGGTAAGCTAAACTATGAATGAAAAAAAAAAAAAAGTTTAACTTTTTGTTTTCCTTTAACGGTCAAGTAAGTAATTTTATCACATAAACCCAGTCCCCCAGCAAAGCAGAACCCGAAAGATGTAAATAATCATAAACGGCTGGGCACAGTGGTTTACGCCTATAATCCCAGCACTTTGGGAGGCCGAGGAGGGTGGATCGCGAGGTCAGGAGTTCCAAGACCAGCCTGGCCAAGATGGTGAAACCCCGTCTCTACTAAAAATAAAAAATTAGCCAGGCGTGGTGGCGGGCACCTGTAATCCCAGCTACTCGGGAGGCTGAAGCAGAGGTTGCACTGATCCAAGATCACGCACTGCACTCCAGCCTGGGAGACAGAGCGAGACTCAGGCTCAAAAAAAAAAAAGAAAGAAAGAAAGAAAAAAAGATATTCATAAACAAAAATTCACGGTGTTCTCCAGGTGGAAAAAAACAAGAAAAAAATAAAATCCACAGTGTGAGACAGTTCATAGGAGCTAGGCCTATACAATAATACTCCCAAATACATAAATGAAAGAAAAAAGTGAAACAACATTTGCTGTGAAAGACACTGTACGTCATCCAACCCGATACCTATTATCTCCTTCTTACTATCAAAACCCCGACTTTATTCCAGGAGGTCAAACAGCCTTGTTTCCCAGCCTTTCTTGCAACGAGACACTTATCGCCCAGGATGATCAGGGCAACGTGTAGGGAGGGACACTCAGAAAAGTTCCTTTGGTTGTTGGAGAAGGGGAATAGTTTTAGCCAGCTCTTAGCCTTCTGCCAACTCACCCCTTTCTTCCTCCCACTGCATGAAACTGAGGTGACTGCAGAAGCGATTCCTTTAAGATTAAGTAATGCACTGAAGAGGGCTGGGAATACACACTGCAGCAATCTGGATTCCCTGATGACATGAAGCCCGCCCTTATCTGCCTACCTAACTTACCGTCACAACTACATTATTCCAGAACTGTTACTAGCAGCCAACTACAATTCCTAACTGATCTGTCCAGTAAGCAATTACATGCTAAATACATTCACATACATTTCATATAAAATAACCTCAAAACAAGTTACAAGTATTTCCTTCCTTTTTCGGTTGAGGAAACCAAGGCAAAGAGATACAAATCCAATCTGTGGCTGAAGCCTATAGTTATTCCACTGTATTTTATTTCTTCAAATGTCACACATCTGAAAAAGTCTATGATTTTTTCTTTTTAAGATAAAGGGTCTCGCTCTGTTGCCTAGGCTGTAATGAAACTCTTGGCCTCGGCCTGGCACAGCGGCTCACGCCTGTAATCCCAGCACTTTGGGAGGCCGAGGCAGGTGGATCACCTGAGGTCTGGAGTCGAGACCAGCCTGGCCAAGATCATGAAACCCGGTCTCTACTAAAAATACAAAACTTAGCCTGGCATGGTGGCACATGCCTGTAATCCCAGCTACTCGGGAGGCTGAGGCAGAGAATTGCTTGAACCCGGGAGGCAGAGGTTGCAGGGAGACAAGATTGCATCACTGCACTCCAGCCTGGGTGACAGAGCGAGACTCTTGTCTCAAAAAAAAAAAAAAAAAGTGGGCAACAAATAAATGGATAAAGAAAATGTGGTATGTAATATACTATATATGAGTACTATTCAGCCATAAAAAAAAATAAAAAGCCCCATCTTACTCGCAGCATCATGACTGAGTTTAGGGGACATTATGTTAAGTAAAATAAAGCAGGCACACAAAGACATGTACCGCATATTCTCACTCATATGTGTGAGCTAAAAAAGTTAATTTCATAGAAATGGAGCAGAATAGTGGTTACTAGAGTCTGGTGGGGAGGTAGCCAGAGATTGATTAACAAATACAAAATTACAGGTAGATAAGAGAAATAAGTCTTAGTGTGCACTGGAAGGTGACTGTAATTAACAATTTATTGTAGCTGAGCGCAGTGGCTCACACCTGTAATCCCAGCACTCTGGGAGGCCAAAGGCAGGTGGATCAGTTGAGCCCAGGAGTTTAAAACCAGCCTGGGCAACATGGCGAGATACCATCTCAAAATTTAAAAAAATAAATAAAATAAAATTTGGCCAGGCACAGGGGCTCACGCCTTTAATCCCAGTACTTTGGGAGGCTGAGACAGGTGGATCGTGAGGTCTGGGGTTCAAGACCATCCTGGCCAACATGGTAAAACCCCGTCTCTACTAAAAATACAAAAAAGAGCCGGGCATGGTGGTGCACACCTGTAGTCCACTCGGGAGGTTGAGGCAGAATTGCTTGAACTCCAGCCTGGCAACAGAGCGAGAGTCTGTCTCGGAAAAAAAAAAAAAAAAAAAAAACCACGATTTATGGCTGGGTGCCGTGGCTCATGCCTGTAATCCCAGCACTTTGGGAGGCCAAGGCGGGTGGATCATTTGAGGTCAGGAGTTCAAGACCAGCCTGGCCAACATGGTGAAACCCCGTCTCTACTAAAAATACAAAAATTAGCCGGGCGTGGTGGTACATGCCTGTAATCCCAGCTACTCAGGAGCGTGAGGCAGGAGAATTGCTTGAACTCGGGAGGCAGAGGTTGCAGTGAGCCGAGATCGCACCAATGCACTCCAGCCTGGGTGACAAAGTGAGACTCCGTCTCAAAAATAAATAAATAAAAATTATTTTGTCTTTTCAAATAACTAGAAGAGCGGATTTGGGATGTTCCCAACACAAAGCAGTGCTACATAAGGTGACAGATATGCCTAATTTGATCACTACACATTGTATACATCTATAGAAGTACCACTGTATGCCATAAATATGTCAATTAAAAACGAACAAATATATATATATATATAAAGATGAGAAAAATCAACAATATGGTTACACAGAAAAAAGGCTCTGCATATTAAAAAAGATACACAAATATGAGTTTTATATTTTATTTTAAAGACTTGAATTCTAGCATTGAAATCTAGTTTTCTGGCTTGAAATAAAGATAATTGCTTTATGAATAGAATACATACAATGAGCCCAGAGTCAATTAAGTGCCTGATAAGAGTAACACTCAGGGGCCGGGTGTGGTGACTCACGCCTGTAATCCCAGCACTTTGGGAGGCCAAGGGCAGGCGGATCACCTGAGGTCGGGAGTTTGAGACCAGCCTGACCAACATGGAGAAACTCCGTCTCTATTAAAAATACAAAAATTGGCTGGTCGCGGTGGCTCAAGCCTGTAATCCCAGCACTTTGGGAGGCCGAGACGGGCGGATCACGAGGTCAGGAGATCGAGACCCATCCTGGCTAACATGGTGAAACCCCGTCTCTACTAAAAAATACAAAAAACTAGCAGGGCGAGGTGGCGGGCACCTGTAGTCCCAGCTACTCGGGAGGCTGAGGCAGGAGAATGGCGTAAAACCCGGGAGGCGGAGCTTGCAGTGAGCTGAGATCCGGCCACTGCACTCCAGCCTGGGCAACAAGAGCAAAACTCCGTCTCAAAAAAAAAAAAAAAAAAAAAGAGAGTAATATTTAATGCACCATATCCTGCAGCTCAAGAATTGAAGTGCTGGCCGGGCGCGGTGGCTCAAGCCTGTAATCCCAGCACTTTGGGAGGCCGAGACGGGCGGATCACGAGGTCAGGAGATCGAGACCATCCTGGCTGACACGGTGAAACCTCGTCTCTACTAAAAAAATACAAAAAAACTAGCCAGGCGAGGTGGCGGGCGCCTGTAGTCCCAGCTACTCGGGAGGCTGAGGCAGGAGAATGGCGTAAACCCGGGAGGTGGAGCTTGCAGTGAGCTGAGATCCGGCCACTGCACTCCAGCCCGGGCGACAGAGCGAGACTCCGCCTCAAAAAAAAAAAAAAAAAAAAAAGAATTGAAGTGCTATCCAGTATGTTTCCTTCTCCTCTCCACACAAAAAGAGACACTAGCACATTTCATCACATCTATGACACACCATTATTTTATGACACACCAAGAAAGAAAAAAGCTGCCCATTAGACTATGACTTATCACCATTTTAAGACATCTCAATTTCAAAGATGTTAAGATACGGAAAAAAAGGTCTTAGAATCCATAAAATACAAGATAAACCAGACACTGTTTACTAACATAAAAACACCATCTTCACACACCACCAATTTTCCTTCTTGGCTACATGTGTATTGACATGGTTTACTTAATAATTCAATCCAGGCCGGGCGCGGTGGCTCAAGCCTGTAATCCTAGCACTTTGGGAGGCCGAGACGGGCGGATCACGAGGTCAGGAGATCGAGACCATCCTGGCTAACACAGTGAAACCCCGTCTCTACTAAAAAAAAAATAGAAAAAACTAGCCGGGCGAGGTGGCGGGCGCCTGTAGTCCCAGCTACTCGGGAGGCTGAGGCAGGAGAATGGCGTGAACCCAGGAGGCGGAGCTTGCAGTGAGCTGAGATTGTGCCACTGCACTCCAGCCTGGGCGACAGAGCGAGACTCCGTCTCAAAAAAAAAATAAAAATAAAATAAAAAAATAAAAAAATAAAAAAAAAATTCAATCCAGTCTGGTTCAAATTTCATATTAACACATTGCCAGGCACAGTGGCTGACACCTGTAATCACAGCACTTTGGGAGGCAAAGGTGGGCAGATCACTTGAGGTCAGGCATTCGAAACCAGCCTGGCCAACATGGGGAAACTCTGTCTCTACTAAAACAACAAAATTAGCCAGGTGTGGTGGCAGGCCCCTTGTAATCCCAGCTACTTGAGAGGCTGAGGCAGAAGAATCACTTGAACCCAGGAGGTGGAGGTTACAGCGAGCCGAGATTGCACCACTGTACTACAGGCTGGGCAACAGTGACTCCGTCTCAAAAAAAAAAAAACCTGATATACCAGAAACTGTGCTAGGTTACAATTAAAGCACATCCTAGACTTTATCATAATATGACTTCTCTTCCGACATATATTTGCTAGAGTAGTAGCTCTCAAACACTGTGGTCTCAGCACACTTTACACTCCTCATATTTTTTTTTTTTTCAAGATGGTGTTTCACTCTTGTTGACCACGCTGCAGTGTAATGGCGTGATCTCGGCTCACCACAGCCTCTGCCTCCCCTGCCTCCCGGGTTCAAGTAATTCTCCTGCCTCATCCTCCGGAGTAGCTGGGATTACAGACATGCACCACCATGACCAGCTAATTTTGTATTTTCAGTAGAGATGAGATTCTCCATGTTGCTCAAGCTGTTTCAAAGTCCCGATGACCTCAGGTAACCTGCCCACCTTGGCCTCCCAAAATGTTAGCATTACAGGCGTAAGCCACCGCACCTGGCCTACACTCTTAAAAATTAAAGACCTCGGCTGGATGTGGTGGCTTACGCCTGTAATCCCAGTACGTTGGGAGGCCAAGGTGGGTGGATCACGAGGTCAGGATTCGAGACCAGCTTGGCCAACATGGTGAAACCCCATCTCTACTAAAAATTAAAAAATTAACAGCTGGGTGCAGTGACTCACACCTGTAATCCCAGCACTTCGGGAGGCCAAGGCGGGCGGATCACGAGGTCAGGAGATCGAGACCATCTAGGCTAACACAGTAAAACCCCATCTCTACTAAAAATACAAAAAATTAGCCGGGCATGGTGGCATGCGCCTATAGTCCCAGCTACTCAGGAGGCTGAGGTAGGAAAATTGCATAAAGCCAGGAGTCAGGGGTTGCAGTGAGCTGAGATTGCCCCACTGCACTCCAGCCTGGGTGAGAGCGTGAGACTCCATCTCAAAAAAAAATTAAATTTAATTAAAAAAAAAAACGCAGGGCACGGTGGCTCACACCTGTAATCCCAGCATTTTGGAAGGCTGAGGCAGGTGGATCACCTGGGGTCAGGAGTTCAAGACCAGCCTGACCAACATGGTGAAACCCCATCTCTACTAAATACAAAATATTAGCTGGGGGTGGTGGTGCATGCCAGTAGTCCCAGCTACTTGGGAGGCTGAGGCAGGAGAATCGCCTGAACCCAGGAGGCAGAGGTTGCAGTGAGCTGAGATTGTGCCACTGCACTCCAGCCTGGGCAACAAGAGCAAAAACCTGTCTCAAAAAAAAAAAAAATTAGCCAGGCGTGGTGGTGTGTGCCTATAATCCCAGCTACTGGGGAGGCTGAGGCAGGAGAATTGCCTGAACCCGGGAGGCGAAGGTTGCAGTGAGCAGAGATCACGCCATGGCACTCCAGCCTGGGCAACAGAGTAGACTCTGTCTTGGCGAAAGAAAAAAAAAAAAAAAACTGAAGACCTCAAAGAGCTTTTCTATGTGTGTTACTTACCATTTTAGAGACACAAAATATTAATTCCTTTAAAAGTAAATCTTATGCATGTATACATCATTCATGAAAAAATTAATTTCCAAAACAAAGAATAATATAATAACGGCTTTTAATGATTTTGCAACTCTCTTTAATGTGCAGCTTAAGAAAAGAAAGCTGGATTTTCATATGTGCTTCTGTATTGAATCTGGTACGTTTTGAATGTAATTAGAAAAGAGTCCTTTAATAGACTTTTCGGGTAATTCTGGACATTTTTTGTTGATACTATGCCAAAATTGACAGACAAGCGGTTGTCTCCTAAAGGGTAACTGCAATGTGGAATCTTAATTTGTACCAATGAACTTTTCATATTCTTATATTAAAATCCACTGTTCTACTTTACTTTTTTTTTGAGACGGAGTCTAGCTCTGTCACCCAGGCTGGAGTACAGTGGCACAATCTCAGCTCACTGCAACCTCCGCCTCCCAGGTTTAAGCGATTCCACTGCCTCAGCCTCCACAGTAACAGGGATTACAGGCGCCAAACACCACACCCAGCTAATTTTTGTACTTTTAGTAGAGACGGAGTTTCACTGTGAACTCTTGACCACGTGATCTGCCTGCCTCGGCCTCCCAAAGTGCTGGGATTACAAGTGTGAGCCACTGCACCCAGCCCACTTTGCTTTTTTTTTTTTGGAGACGGAGTCTCCGCCCATGCTGGAGTGCAGTGGCATGATCTTGGCTCACTGCAAGCTCTGCCTCCTGGGTTCACACCATTCCCCTGCCTCAGTCTCCCGAGTAGCGAGTAGCTGGGACTACAGGTGCCCGCCACCACGCCCTGCTAATTTTTTGTATTTTTAGTAGACACGGGGTTTCACTGTGTTCGCCAGGATGGTCTCAATCTCCTGACCTTGTGATCCACCCGCCTTGGCCTCCCAAAGTGCTGGGATTACAGGCGTGAGGCACCACACCCGGTCTACTTTGCATTTTTAATGGATCTTTTAACCAGGCATAATTTTTCTGTCATGCACTGGCCATTTGGAAAATAGTTTTCACTGACTTCCACAGATCTTCCAAATGTTGACATCATTTCATCATACATCAAAAATCCTGTCAGAAATGTCTGTATCAGAAGACTGTTGGCCAGACAAAAAAGGCACATAATGAATGAACATTACTATGAAACAAGTTCTGACTTCACAGTCCCCTTGAAAGTATCTTGGGGATCCCTAGGGGGCTCTAGACATCACCTGTGCTGGAACCTCCGGTACTTACCAAAAACTTAAAGAGTAAAATTCTGTTCCTCTTTCACCAAGCACATGCCCACACACAAAGAAAAACAAAAGCTATACTTACGTGTATACACATTTAAATATAACACTAAACTTCAGGTTTTGCATCTGTAAAATGAGATTTTTAAAAGTCTGGTTTAAGTATTTTTCCTATTATTCTGAATAACTAAGAAAAGGCCACATTATTTTTATGGAAGGTGTGAGCTGCTGAAGTAGTTCTTAAGTCCTCTTCTGTCACAGAATACAGATGAAAGGTAAACACAAAATAAGGTCCTTAATGAAGTCCTGAGCAAACTAAGAAGTGACAGTATCAAATATTAAGGAAAGCCCCTTTTAGAACTTCTAAATTTGTAAGGAGGAACTTGACACACTTTGCAACGTATAAAACACAGTAGTAAAAAGCTCCACAATTTGGATGGGTTTAAGGTATTCTATTTTACAAATGAAGTAAAGTTTCAGCTGTTTCTTTCCCCAACGCACAACCTTAATTTCTTTTTATCTTAAACACCAGGAATCAAACAATCTTAACCATCTGAAAATGGCATTGAATAACCTATAAGGTATTAGCATTTAGGACCATTTCAGAAAACAAATGCACGTTACATGTGGGAAAATGAACACTACATAAAAAGGCAAATGACATCCACGCAGAAAAGAACTGAAGTCCCCATCACTGGAAGAAGATTCCACACTTTCCTGCAAGATTTCCATATCGCTTCAATTGCAGGTGCCAAAGTTTAGTCTAAAAATGACCTAAGGACTTGGTGAAAACCCAGTAGTATATAATTCATTCTAATCCATTTAACAGGGGTTTGCTGAGCATCTACTACACAGGCAAAACTATAAGGGACAAAAGCTTACGAAACCATAGTCAGCCCCAGATCCATTGTGGTAAGGACTGACTCTGATCTCAGCACCTTCAACCTTCAACTGACCTGTGTGGTCCAGATTTTCAATCCACAAAAAGTGGGCCATTAACATCTCAAAGCAAAAACGCTGCAAGTTTTGATAAACGTGAAATGTATTAGAATGAAAAGTACATTACTGAGCAATGACAGGCCGAGCACAGTCACTCATGCGTGTAATCCCAGCACTTTGTGAGGTCAAGGTGGGCAGATCACTTGAGCTCAGGAGTTTGAGACCACCCTGGGCAACATGGCGAAATTCCATCTCTACTAAAATTACAAAAATTAGCTGGGCATTAAAATGTAGCACACGACTGTAGCCCTAGCTACTCAGGAGGCTGAGGCAGGAGGACCACTTGAGCCTGGGAGGTGGAGGTTGCAGTGAGCCGAAAAAGCACCACTGCACTCCAGCCTAGGCAACAGAGACAGACCTTGCTTTAAAAACAAAAAAGAACAACAAAAACATGAGCTGAGGCCAGGAGTGGTGGCTCACAACTATAATCCCAGCACTTTGGGAGGCCAAGGCAGGTGGATCACCCGAGGTCAGGAGTTCAAGACCACCCTAGCCAATATGGTGAAACCCCATCTCTACTAAAACTGCAAAAATTAGTTGGCCATGGTGGTGGGCACCTGTAATCCCAGCTACTCAGGAGGCTGAGGCAGGAGAATCGCTTGAACCCGGGAGGCGGAGGCTGCAATGAGCCAAGATCATGCCACTGCACTCTAGCCTGGGAAACAGTAAGAGTTTGTCTCAAAAAAAAAGAAAAAAGAGCTGAAATAAAAATACATACACCAGCTGGGCACGGTGGCTCACACCTGTAATCCCAGCACTTTGGGAGGCCGAGGCAGGCGGCAGATCACGAGGTCAGGAGATTGAGACCATCCTGGCCAACACAGTGAAACCCCATCTCTACTAAAAATACAAAAAATTAGCCAGGTGTGGTGGCGGGCGCCTGTGGTCCCAGCCACTCGGGAAGCTGAGGCAGGAGAATGGCATGAACCCGGGGGGCGGAGCTTGCAGTGAGCCGAGATCGCGCCACTGCACTCCAGCCTGGGCAACACAGCGAGACTCCGTCTCAAAAGAAAAAAAAAATAAAAAACATAAAATAAAAATTTTAAAAAACAGGCGTGGTGGCTCACCCTGTAATCCCAGCACTTTGGGAGGCCAAGGTAGCCAGATCACTTGAGGCCAGGAGTTCAAGGACAGGACAAGACCCCATTTCTACAAAAAATATATATGTGTGTGTGTGTGTATATATATATACGTGCCACAGAATAGAGGTGAAAGGTAAAAATAAACATATATATAGAGGTATACATAAAAGCATAAACATATATAAATGCATATATAACTTCTAAAAATAAATTTAAGGCCGGGCGCGGTGGCTCAAGCCTGTAATCCCAGCACTTTGGGAGGCCGAGACGGGCGGATCACGAGGTCAGGAGATCGAGACCATCCTGGCTAACACGGTGAAACCCCGTCTCTACTAAAAATATAAAAAACTAGCCGGGCGAGGTGGCGGTGCCTGTAGTCCCACCTACTTGGGAGGCTGAGGCAGGAGAATGGCGTGAACCCGGGAGGCGGAGCTTGCAGTGAGCTGAGATCTGGCCACTGCACTCCAGCCTGGGTGACAGAGCGAGACTCCGTCTCAAAAAATAAATAAATAAATAAATAAATAAATAAATTTAAGGCTGGGCATGGTGGTTCACGTCTGTAATGCTAGCATTTCGGGAGGCTGAGGTGGGCAGACCACGAGGTCAGGAGTTCGAGACCAACATGCTGAAACCCTGTATCTACTAAAAATACAAAAATTTGCTGGGTGTGGTAGTGCGTGCCTGAATCCCAGCTACTCAGGAGGCTGAGGTAGGAGAATCGCTTGAATCCAAGGGGTGGTTATAGTCAGCCAACAGCGTGCCATTGCACTCCAGCCTGGGCGACAGAGCAAGTTACTCGGTCAAAAAAAAAAAAAAACGGAAAAGAAAAAAGAAAGAAAATATAATTCAGGTAATTAAATACATAAAACTTTGAAAGGAAACAGCATGCTGCCATTTTATCCTGACAAAAGCTTCCATAAATCAGGCACTTTTACAGGATTTACGTTATTCTTTAAATTAACAGGGTAACGCCGGGCGCGGTGGCTCAAGCCTGTAATCCCAGCACTTTGGGAGGCCGAGACGGGTGGATCACGAGGTCAGGAGATCGAGACCATCCTGGCTAACATGGTGAAACCCCGTCTCTACTAAAAAATACAAAAAGAATTAGCCGGGCGTAGTGGTGGGCGCCTGTAGTCCCAGCTACTCAGGAGGCTGAGCCAGGAGAATGGCGTGAACCTGGGAGGCGGAGCTCGCAGTGAGCTGAGATCTGGCCACTGCACTCCAGCCCGGGCGACAGAGCGAGACTCTGTCTCAAAAAAAAAATAAAAATAAAAAATAAATTAACAGGGTAAATACAATTCTGACACCTTAAGAAAAGATGCAGTGCCAGAGGTACCAGGACACTAATTAAAACCTACTAGGTCATTTTTATTTTTCTTTACGAGATCTTATATTCATAAGCAGGATTAACAGACATTACTAGGCTGTTGTTTTAATTCTATTTTTCACACAACAAATATGACTACTAGTAAAACTGGTGTTAATCACAGTTGAAAAGTAGTATCCTCTCAACCTTCACCTCTATTTTTTTCTATCAATAATAACAAAGTTACCAGAGTTTCCTTTCCTAATCTGAAGCATTACAGTCAAGCATTAATACTTCTTAAGCTACTACTTAAGGCCACAAATGCTATTGCCTAGAGAGAATATGATTATTAATTTCCACACTAAGAGCTCTTATATTCAGAAAGCCACCATTGCTTTTTAATACCAGTATTTGCAGTCCAGGTTTTCTCCAAGTATAAAAACATGCTAAAATCTATGACTCTAATACCTATTAAAATTTTTTTTTTTTTTTTTTTGAGATGGAGTCTCGCTCTGTCACCCAGGCTGGAGTGCAGTGGCCGGATTTCAGCTCACTGCAAGCTCCGCCTCCCGGGTTTACACCATTCTCCTGCCTCAGCCTCCTGAGTAGCTGGGACTACAGGCGCCCGCCACCTCGCCCGGCTAGTTTTTTGTAATTTTAGTAGAGACGGGGTTTCACCGTGTTAGCTAGGAGGGTCTCGATCTCCTGACCTCGTGACCCGCCCGTCTCGGCCTCCCAAAGTGCTGGGATTACAGGCTTGAGCCACCGCGCCCGGCCAAAATTTAAATTTAAATAATAAGATGCCATCAGAACTTCATCAGAGCTGACAAAACACTTTAAGAACGACATTTAAGAAATAAAACTGCCAGAAATGGCAGACTAAAACCATCATGTTTTATCCAATTCATTCAAGTGAGTAATATGCCTAATTTAAAAGCACACAAGCCACAAACTAATTTCTGATTCTATTAAAAATAGAATCCCAAATTCTCATGAAGCAAATAAAAAGATACATATGTCCATTAAAATAATCCAGTTCAGGCCAGGCGAAGTGGCTGACGCCTGTAATCCCAGCACTTTGGGAGGCCGAGGCGGGTGGGTCACCTGATGTCAGGAGTTCGAGACCAACCTAGAGCCTGGCCAACGTGGTGAAACCCCATCTCTACTGAAAAATACAAAAAAAAAAAAAAGTTAGCCAGGCGTGTTGGCAGGTGCCTGTAATCCCAGCTACTGGGGAGGCTGAGGCAGGAGAATTGCTTGAACTGGGGAGGCGGAGGTTGCATTGAGCCGAGATTGTGCCACTGCACTCCAGCCTAGGCTACAAGTGCAAGGCTCCATATCAAAAAAACAAACAAACAACAAAAAAAAAACCAAACATATAGATTTGAAAACATACAATTTATGAAAATGAAATGAAATTACAGTCTTTATGAACCACAAATACAGTCTTTCTGATATATCATGGTTTATATGTTACATATAAAACTCGTAGCTAAATCTCAAACAAGGGAAAAGTCACATTAATTACTCCAAGAGAAAGAACTGGTTACTAACTACTCTAATGCAAGAGCTCGTGGATAAAAAAGATGAAAGCAAGCGAGTATTCACAACGGCACGACAGACAACACAGGTATATTCACATATATGGCATTTGATAATCAGAGAAAGCACTTTAGCTACCTTTCTTCACTGCCTAAAGAAATGAGCAGCAATCAAGACATTCAAAGGTCTACCTCCTTTCCTTCTTCCAACCATAAAACCAACCTAACTCAAAAGAAAGGTATTTTAAATCTTTATAGATAAAAATGAATAGAGTGACAAAATACACGATTTGTTTTCTCTTTATTCATTATCACGATGGTGGCTGCCGAAAATTAAATGAGTCAGGTTTGTAAAGTTAATAGATGCTAATAATGTCATATTGCGATACAAAGATGAGTGCTTTTATCCTCAGTTCCCTTGATAATTGTGTTATTAAACACATCTTGTGTTCAATGTTTTAGTGTGCTTAAGTACACTTAAGAGCAACATTAATATCAGTCACCAGGATAAAGGGCTAAAACTCCTGTCAAAACTACTACACATACTGAAAATTCTTTTCCCTCCTGTTTTCATCTATTTGAATATAATTTGTAATAAAAATCCATGGCCAGGTACAATGGTTCACACCTGTAATCCCAACACTTTGGAAGGCCAAGGCAAGAGGATCACTTGAACTCAGGAGTTCAAGATCAGCCTGGGCAACATGGCAAAATCCTGTCTCTACAAAAATATAGAAAAATTAGCAGGGCATGGTGGCGTGTGACTATAGTTCCAGCTACTCAGGGGGATGAGGCAGGAGGACTGCTTTGCACCCAGGAGGTCAAGGCTTCAGTGAACCATGATGGTACCACTGCGCTCCAGTGTGGGCAAAAGAGAGACTGTCTCATCAAAAAAAAAAAAAAAGGCTGGGTGCGGTGGCTCACACCTACAATCCCAGCACTTTAAAAGGCCAAGGCCGGCGGATTACCTGAGGCCAGGAGTTCAAGACCACCCTGACCAACATGGAGAAACCAGTCTCTACTAAAAATACAAAATTAGCTGGGCATGGTGGCACATGCCTGTAATCCCAGCTACCGGAGAGGCTGAGGCAGGAGAATCGCTTGAACCTGGGCAGAGGTTGCGGTGAGCCGAGATTATACCATTGCACTCCAGCCTGGGCACCAAAAGCGAAACTTTGTCTCAAAAAAAAAAAAAAGCAAAAAAAAAAAGTTGACCGGGCGCGGTGGCTCAGCCTGTAATCACAGCACTTTGGGAGGCCGAGGTGGGCAGATCACCTGAGGTTGGGAGTTTCAGACCAGCCTGACCAATATGGAGAAACTCTGTTTCTATTAAAAATACAAAATTAGCAGGGCATGGTGGCGCATGCCTGTAATCCCAGCTACTCGGTAGGCTGAGGCAGGAGAATTGCTTGAACCCAGGAGGCGGAGGTTGTGGTGAGCGAAGATTATGCCATTGCACTCCAGCCTGGGCAACAGGAGCGAAACTCCATCTCAAAAAAAAAAAAAAGCCACCTCAAACTGTCCCAGATTCCCCTCACAGGATTATGTACTTGTAGGCTCTCCTAGTTTGAATTTTTTTTTTTTTTTGAGACAGAGTCTCAGTCTATCACCAGGTTGAAGCACAGTGATGCGATCTCGGCTCCCTGTAACCTCCACCTCCTGGGTTCAAGCAATTCTCCTGTCTCAGCCTCCTGAGTAGCTTTGATTACGGGCACCTGCCACCACACCCAACTAATTTTTGTATTTTTAGTAGAGATGGGGCGTCACCATGTTGGCCAGGCTGGTCTCAAACTCCTGACCTCAGGTGATCCATCTGCCTTGGCTTCCCAAAGAGCTGCAATTACAGGCGTGAGCCACCGTGCCCGGCCTCTAGTTTGAATTAATGATCTGATCAAGTACAATTCACAGCTGTGAGAACGAAAGGCCATATAAAAGTGACTGTTTTTATTTTTTTATTTTTAGAGACAGGGTGTCACTATAGTGCTCAGGTGGGAGAATGCAGTGGCTATTCAGAGGTGCAATCATTGTACACTACAGCCTTGGACTCAAGCAATCCTCCTGCTTTAGCCATCCCAGTAGCTGGGACTACAGGAGTGAGCCACTGCAACCAGTGAAAGTGAGCATTTGTTACCCAGTTTCTTTTGGGATAAAATTAAAAGAGTTATGTAGTTCCAAGCTTTGCTGCCAAGGAGAATCACTAATTTATTTACAGGTTTAGATTCAAAGAATAGCAAAAGGGTAGTAAACATCCAGCAGTAAGACCATGAAAACATTATATCCAACTATATTACACTTGGGTGATCTCTTATTGATATGACTCTAACCAATCAACCTTCTACATACAAATGCTGCGATGGAAATGCCCAACCAAATTTTGAATTTTTAAATTAATCAACTTTCCAGAAACTGTCTATACAATATAATCATCAAATTGAAAAGCAAAATCCAGGCCAGGCACGGTGGCTCAGGCCTCTAATCCCAGCACTTTGGGAGGCCAAGGCAGGTGGATCACGAGGTCAGGAGTGTGAGACCAGTCTCGCCGACACGGTGAAACCCCGTCTCTACTAAAGACACAAAAAAATTAGCCAGGTATGGTGGCGTGTGCCTGCAATCCCAGCTACTCGGGAGGCTGAGGCAGGAGAATCGCTTGAACCCAGGAGGCGGAGACTGCAGTGAGCTGAAATCAAGCCACTGCATTCCAGCCTGGGTGACAATGTAAGACTCTGCCTCAAAAAAAACAAAAAAAAAAAGAAAGAAAGAAAAGCAAAATCTAGATCACCAAAGTTATACTGGCACCCTTTGGATAAAACAACTAAATTTACTTTTTGCTAGGCTAAGTGGCAGCCTAACTGCTTCTGAGGTAACACGAACCAGGCATGTATTCTGTATCTAGTTTTCTATTTATATTATATCAACCAAGATTTCATAATCCAAAAAACCTTGAAAAGTGTACATGATAAAAACTTGATATATGAAAAAAATGTGCCTAATATTAAAAAGAAAATGCATAATTCACAACATTAGCAACATGATTTTGTATGCAGGGAGTATCTCCCACCTTCACACATAATGCTTCCCTAAAAATGGTTTAAAAGTTAGAAACCAGGAGATTGAACCAAAGACAAAGATTCCATTCCCAATTAATTGATATGCTAAATATGGATCCTCCAAGTGCTACCACTGACAGACCCGCCAACCATGCCTGTCTTCCAGAGAATGACAAAGTCCAGCCAAACCTCTCTCTCCACAAGGGCTACCTAGTCCTCCCTGACTTCTCTGCAGGAACAGGTCAGAAGATCAGCAGCAACTATTCACACTGCCTACCTAACGTCCTAGATACCTACAAAGCAGGGAGAGGCAAAAAGGATCCTTCTTCCCTCATAAGCATATGGCTGCCATGTGGGGCTTCCCTGGGCCCTTGAGGATTTGGGTTCTGCTGGGCATGGGCAGATACCCCCACGAGCACCAGCCTATAAACAACCAGACACCTTCCCCAAGCATCTGGTGAGGTACACAGAAGAAATTACAATAACCATAGTACCTGGGCCCCCAAAAACTTAATTCTTCTCAAATGTGATACCCAATTGAGAACCACCAATGCAACAACAGCCTCAACAGACTACTGTGTTTTCAAAAGTTTCTACAATGCACTTGAATTACACTTCGGCAATTAGAAAATAACAAACTGGAATCTTTTTTTTTGAGACGGAGTCACACTCTGTTGCCCAGGCTGAAGTACAACGGCACGATCTCAGTTCACTGCAACCTCTGCCTCCCAGGTTCAAGCAATTCTCCTGCCTCAGTCTCCTGAGCAGCTGGGACTACAGGTGCCCACCACCACGCCCAGCTAATTTTTTGTATTTTAGTAGAGACAGGGTTTCACATTGCCCAGGCTGGTCTCGAACTCCTGAGCTCAAGCAATCAGCCCGCCTCAGCCTCCCAAAGTGCTAGGATTACAGGCATGAGCCACTGCGCCTAGCCAACACACTGGAATTTATATGCTCGGGGCACCATCCCTGTGTCTGAATACCAAAACAGTCTACTCACCAAACACACTATCATTGCTCCAAACTAAAAACAGGTACAAGCCAGATGACCTTTTTGTTAGCCAAACTAAAAGTTCCAGCTGTCAGTAATATTAATTTTTTTGAGACAGGATCTCACTGTTGTCCAGGCTGGAGTGCAGTGGCATAATCATGGCCCGCTGCACCCTCAATCTCCTGAGCTCAAGCACTCCTCCTAAAGTGGTGAGATTACAGGCATGGGCCACTGAACCCACATTTAATTTTTTTTTTTTTTTTTTTTAGCAACACACATGTAAACATCCATAAGATAAATTGTTTATAATTTATCAGAAAGAATGTAATAACAACTATTACAAATCAACGTCTAATTTTACTATGGTAGTGTCCAATAACCTATCAAATAACTCTTAAGATGCCACAAAAAACTTTAAGCATCATTTCATTAAAAATTAACTTAAGGCCAGGCGCAGTGGCTCACACCTGTAATCCTTGCACTTTGGGAGGCCCAAGGCAGCCAGATCACTTGAGCCCAGGAGTTGGAGACTAGCCTGGGCAACATGGCACGACCCCATCTCTACGAAAAATACAAAAATAAGCCAGGTGTGGTGACACACGCCTATAGTCCCAGCTACTTGGGAGGTTGAAGCAGGAGGATTGAGTTCAGAATCTGAAAGTTCGAGGCCGCAGTGAGCTGTGATCACACCACTGCACTCCAGCATAGGTGACAGTGTGACACCCTGTTTCAAAAAAAAAAATAAATCTTCAAAAAACTCCAGGTTGGGCGCGGTGGCTCACGCCTGTAATCCCAACACTTTGGGAGGCTGAGGCAGGGGGATCACCTCTCTATTAAAAATAAAAAATTAGCCAGGCGTGGTGGCACATGCATGCAATCCCAGCTACTCAGGAGGCTGAGGCAGGAGAATCACTTGAACCTGGGAGGCAGAGGTTGCAGTGAGTTGAGATCATGCCATTGCACTCCAGCCTGGGTAAAAAGAGTGAAACTCCGTCTCACACACACACAAAAAAATTCCAGGAAAGCATGATATCAAAGGATACCCTAACTCTTACAGTCTGTTTCCCCTTCTGTCACTGAGTTGCTGCTATTAGTTCATTTCACGTAAGTTTATTCCATGTGAAAATTGAAGGTATTATTCAGACTTTAACAGAGTGCTCCAGAAATATTTATCAACTGCTATAAATTTCACTAGAAATGCTAAAGAAATGTTTTAAAAAAATCTTATCAATACTTTACAAAGAGAATATCATCAACAAAAAGTGTGCTAGAGTCCTACAAGCAAATATAAAAATAAAATAGTTGTTTGTGACTATGATCCTAAAGTGTAATATGGTTTTTGTTTTTTTGAGATGGAGTCTTGCTCTGTCCCCCAGGGTGGAGTGCAGTTGCACAATCTTGGGTCACTGCAACCTCTGCCTCCCAGGTTCAAGCAACTGTCCTGCCTCAGCCTCCCGAGTATCTGGGATTACAGGCGTGCACCACCACACCCAGCTAGTTTTTGTATTTTTAGTAGAGATGGGGTTTCGCCATATTGGCCAGGTTGGTCTTGAACTCTTGACAGGTGATCTGCCCACCTCAGCCTCCCAAGGTGCAAGGATTACAGGCCTGAGCCACCATGCTGGGTCAGATTCCTAAAGTGTAATTACAAAGGGCCACAAAACATTTTTTTTTGAGACAGGGCCTTGTCCTGTCACCCAGGCTGCAGTGTAGTGGCATGATCTCAACTCACCACAACCTCTGCCTCCTGGGCTCAAGCGATCTTTCTGCCTCAGCCCCCAGAGTAGCTGGGATTACAGGTGCATACCACCATACCTGGTTAATTTTTTATCTTTTTTGGTAGAAATAGGCTTTTGCCATGTTGCTCAGGCTAACAGAAATATTTCACAGTAAAAATTTAATTCACTAATTTCAAATGGGGGTGGTGAGAGAAGAGCAGCCGTGACCAAATTCAGCTAGAAATCAATGCTTTAGGCCAGGTGTCGGGAGGCAGAAGTTGCAGTGAGTTGAAATCACACCACTGCACTCTACTCTAGCCTGGGCAACAGAGCCAGACTCCATTAAAAAAAAAAAAAAAAAAAACAGATTGGCCAGGTGTCGTGGTTCACACCTGTAATCCCAGCACTTGGGAGGCAGAGACAGGTGGATTACCTGAGGTCAAGAGTTCAAGACCAACCTGGCCAACATGGCAAAACCCTGTCTCTAATGAAAAATATAAAAATTAGCCAGGTGTGGTGGCAGGCCCCTGTAATCCCAGCTACTCAGGAGGCTGAGGCAGGAGAATTGCTGGAACTCAGGAGGCAGAGGTTGCAGAGAGCCAAGATCGTGCCACTGCACTCTAGTCTGGGCAATAAAGCGAGACTGACTCTGTCTTTAAAAATAAAAAACGGAAGATAAAGTGTTTAAATCATTATTCAAGCGAAAGGTATCACAATCATTGTGGTAAGATAAAATCCGTTTTATTGATTAAAAAAATAACAAAATTCATATACTATAAAATAAGGTTAATAATTTTTTAAAAAATCGGTGCTTTAAGAGCATGTAATTTAACATGATTCCTTAAAAATACACAAGTGAGGCCAGGCGCTGTGGCTCACGCCTGTAATCCCATAAGTTTGGGAGGCCAAGGCGGGTGGATCACGAGGTCAGAAGATGGAGACCATCCTGGCTAACATGATGAAACTCCGTAGCTACTAAAAAAATACAAAAAATTAGCCGGGCTTGGTGGCAGGTGCCTGTAGTCCCAGCTACTCGTGAGGCTGAGGCAAGAGAATGGCGTGAACCCAGGAGGCGGAGCTTGCAGTGAGTTGAGATCGCGCCACTGCACTCCAGTCTGGGCAACAAAACAAGACTCCATCACAAAAAAAAAAACCAAAAAACACTCAAATGAAACAACAGTTGTCACAATTTTATTGGGGTTGAAATATGGATCATCATCAGTAAACATTCAACTCAAACTACCTGTTAAACATGGCTGGGCACAGCAACTTACATCTGTAATCCCAGCACTTTGGGAGGCTGAGGCCAGAGGATCACTTAAGCCCAGGAATTTGAGACCAGCCTGGCCAACAGTAAGACCTCCTCTCTACAAAAAAAAATAAACTAGCCAGGCAAGTGGCCAAGGCTGCAGTGAGCTGAGATCACACCATGAAATCCTGGGCAATAAAGTGAAATCCTATCTCAAAACACACATGCACACGCGCACGCACACACATGCAAACCCTGCCACAAGATCTATCTAGCTTAGCCAAGAGAAAAAAAAGCTCATGTCCACACAATGTTCATAGCAACTTTACTTGCAATAGCCCAAAACTGGAAATAACCCAAATGCCACCGAGCATAAGAGGTGAATGCATAAACAAATTGTGGTATATCCATACAATAGAATACTACTCAGCAATTTAAAAAAAAAATGAACTAAATAACATGGGTGAATCTCAGAATAAGTGAAAGAACTCACACAAAAAGAGTCCATACTAAATGATTCCACTTATATATGCAATTCTAGAAAATGTAAAATAATCTACAGTGACAGAAATGAGATCAATGGTTGGAGGGGAGGGAGAGAAAGATTACAAAGGGGCACAAGAAACTTTGGGGGAAGATAAATATGTCTCCTATCTTGATAAGGATAAGCTTCATGGGTGATACATAACATTAAAACTTATCAAACATATCACTTTAAATATGTACAATTAACTGTATGTCAATTATACCTCAATAAACAAAAGGAAAAAGAATCCAAGATGCCAAAACTAATTCTACAGCTCCTGTTAGTCAGATGTATCTGCTCACAAATATATTTAACCTATCGACTTGCAGTATGCACTCTGAGAATACAAAAGTATGCCTAAATTGAGGATCACCATTATTAGAAAAAACATCAAAGTTTAAACAAAGAGGAAATTAGAATTCATCTTTACTCACTATGCCAGGCTATTTCGGTGCCAAAACGATACCAACTAAAACACAACAAAACAAAACAAGAGCCCGCTGAGTGTAGGGCTCTGATTTTTTTTTTTTTTTTTTGAGACGGAGTCTTGCTCTGTGGCCCAGGCTGGAGTGCAGTGGCCAGATCTCAGCTCACTGCAAGCTCCGCCTCCCAGGTTTACGCCATTCTCCTGCCTCAGCCTCCCGAGTAGCTGGGACTACAGGCGCCCGCCACCTCGCCCGGCTAGTTTTTTGTATTTTTTAGTAGAGACGGGGTTTCACCGTGTTAGCCAGGATGGTCTCGATCTCCTGACCTCGTGATCCGCCCGTCTCGGCCTCCCAAAGTGCTGGGATTACAGGCTTGAGCCACCGCACCCGGCCGAGATTTTTAATTAAATATTTTAATTCAAATGTTTACCTTCTTTGATCTAGAATTCCATTTCGTGAAAACAGAAATAACCCAAAGAAAAGCCTATGTACAAAGATGTTAATTTCAATCTTATTCATCAGAGAAAAATGGCAAGAATTATATCGATGGCACAGTCATGGGATGGCATATTACATGAGCTATTCTTTTTTTTTTTGAGATGGAGTTTTGCTCTTGTTGCCCAGGCTGGAGTGCAATGGCATGATCTCATCTCACCGCAGCCTCCGCCTTCCAGGTTCAAACGAATTGATTCTCCTGCCTCAACCTCCCGAGTAGCTGGGATTAGAGGCATGTGCCACCACGCCCGACTAATTTTGTATTTTTTAGTAGAGACGGGGTTTCTCCATGTTAGGCTAGTCTCAAATTCCCGACCTCAGGTGATCTGCCTGCCTGGGCCTCCCAAAGTGCTGGAAGTACAGGCATGAGCTACCGTGCCCAGCCTAGTCATTATTTTTTTTTTTTGAGACTGAGTCTGGCTCTGTGGCCCAGGCTGGAGTGCAGTGGCGTGATCTAGGCTCACTGCAAGCTCCACCTCCCGCGTTCACTCCATTCTCCTGCCTCAGCCTCCTGAGTATCTGGGACTACAGGTGCCTACCATACCATGCTGGGCTAATTTTTTTTTTTTTTTGCATTTTTTAATAGAGATGGGGTTTCACTATTTTAGCCAGGATGGTCTCGATCTCCTGACCTTGTGATCTGCCTGCCTCAGCCTCTCAAAGTGCTGGGATTACAGGCATAAGCCACCACACTCGGCCCCTAGTCATTTTTAACTGGAAAAAACAACTGCAAAAATATTAAGCAAAAACAGGGCATACGCATACAGTATGATCAACAGGTTGAAAACAATATATCCCGGGGAGAATAAAAGACATAGGAAAAAAGTCATAAGGTTAACATTTAAGGCTAATAGTTCTTAAACAGTGGTCCTGGACCAGGAGCATCATCTGGGAACTTCTTAGACCCCACCCTAGACCCAATGAATTAGAAAACTCCAGGAATGGGATGCAGTAACCCGTTTTAACAAACTCTCCAGGTGATTATTAAAGTTTGAGAACTACTGTTTAAAGGGTAGGATTACAGGTGACTAGTTTTCCTTCTTGTAACCCTATGTTTTCCTCAATTATCTTCTTACTTTTGAAATCCAACTAAGTTCTTTTAAGTATTTTACTAACAGGTACACTCCGTAGGTCTACAGGTAAAAAGTTGTTACACTGCAAACATTATAACATAATGTATAGGTCTGGATTACATGCCCAAAAATCCAATGATTCTTGGAACCATCAAATCTGTTAAGGCTGAAAAGAATACCAAATTTTAAATATATCTATAAAATGCAGGTCAAAGGGCTAAGAAAATTGCAACACTAAAAAACCCAACAAATCTAGGTTGTTCTAACACACATACACAAATACAGGAGGGACTTTTATGGGTCACATCTGCAGAATATTTTTTTTTTCCAAAAAGCTGAATTTTTATGCTTGCGTGTAATTTACTAGAACTGCACTGCAGGAATCAGGTTCTGAAGCTGTGAATGCTTACTCATGTAGGTTCCTGCCTAACCAAAATAAGTACCAATATGTTATATTTGTCACCAAAATCTAGGCAGGGAAGACAAATTCAGAACACTGAGAGTTGCCAAATCTTTAACTTTTAGCTTGAAGACCATAAAGCTGTGCCAACTTACATCTCATCATCTCACTAAAACAGAGGCCACAGGAAATAAAGAGGCAAACCACAGGTTCCCAATTGACACTGGAACTAGTTAAAAGATTACGGAATTGTCTACACTCTGAACACAAATTAAAGAGTAACAAAGACTACTAACTTAGGGATAGAATAACTACTGATTAACAGCAAAATGCCAAAGTTAAGTCAAAGACAAATGGCTACATATTTTAGTATTTTAGTTTTGTAATTTTTTTAAACAGGTGTACAGATCCCCATATACATCCTAGCACACAAAATTCACTTTTTGATCTTTCTATTCCTTGAAAAGTCCACTCTAAGAGTAAATGCAAGTTAACTCAGAAAGGCACTACACACACCAATGACCTAACCACAGCCTGTCCTTTCTAACTAAAAAAAGTTTTAACTAATTGCATAAGGACCATGATCACCCATGCTGAATTTTTCACTACTAAACTCCCAGCACCATACTGGCACAAAGTAGGTACCCAAACATATGAGGATTTTTTTTTTTTTTTTTTTTTGTGAGATAAGAGTCTTGTTCTGTCGTCCAGGCTGGAGTGCAGTGGTGCAATTTCGGCTCACCACAACCTCCGCCTCCTGGGTTCAAGTGAGTCTCGTGACTCAGCCTCCCAAGTAGCTGGGACTACAAGCCGGCACCATCACACCTGGCTGATTTTTTATATTTTTGGTACAAGTACATACAGGGTTTCGCTGTGTTGGCCAGGCTTGTCTTGAACTCCTGACCTTAGCTGATCTACCTGCCTTGGCCTCCCAAAGTGCTGTGATTACAGGCATGAGCCACCGTGCCAGCTTTTTTTTTTTAATTGAGAGAGTCTTGCTCTGTTGCCCAGGCATGAGTGCAGTGGCATGATCTTAGCTCACTGGACCCTCAAACTCCTACACTTAGGTGATCCTCCTGCCTCAGCCTCCCAAAATGCTGGGATTACAGGTGTGAGCCATCACACTCGGCAACATCTGAGGTTTTGAATTTGTTACAGAAAGCCTCTGAAACCCTAAAGCAGACACCAGCGATTCTGTAAAATTAACTCAGGCTGCTAATGGATTTAGTGTAAGACACTGTCCCTTTCTATCACTCTTGATGCTTTAAGGGAAGCTGACATTTCTGCCATACTTTGGAATCCCTGTAAATGAGTCAGTTAAGTGCATTTAAAGTGGCATGCCCTGGGCCAGGTGCACTGGGCTCACACCTGTAATTCCAGCACTCTGGGAGGCCAAGGCAGGAGGAAGATTTGAGGCCAGGAGTTGGGAGGCCAGCCTGGCAACCTAGTCAGACCTCAGTCTCTACAAAATTAAAAATAAATAAAGGGGTGTTTCCTACTTTATTACTGCACTCCCTCTGAAAAGAAGAATCATTGAAAACTCTTGGGGGTGTTACAAAATTGTACATATGGTGTATGCTGGTCCCCATTATTATCTACTTTTCTGATTTAGCCTTAATTTTTCTAAACGTTTCTTGTACTCTAACAGGTCAGGTTTTCCTCTCCTCTTTTTACCCCTCGAAAACACACTTGTCTTGTTCCTGTAACACCACTCAGAGGGCCTCCCCAGCCCCCACCTCTTTTGTATATAAACACACTCTCTTGTCACACTCCATCAGCTGTTTGGTAGCTCCTCCCCTCCTCCTTTTCCGGGTAGTAACAGGGCAGCCAATGAGCGCTGAGGAGCGGTGCCTGCGGCCTTTTGCCTGCATACGCTTTTCCAAAACAAGCAGTTCTAGCCTTCAGCAGGGGCCACTGGTTCACAGATGAAAGGATCACTAGGGCTGTGCAACAGGGTGAGACGAGTAACCCCCACCAACAAGGAAACCCGTGTAATCTGAGCTGTTTGTTCTTCCACCAGGGAGAACTTAAACCGATATTCCTTTAGGGCAAATCACACTTTAAGGTCACCAGAGCCCCAGCTCTCAGACAATCTAAATAATCAGCTGGTTGGAGGTGGAAACCTCAAAGGTTGCCAGGCTCTGGGCAGCACAGATCACCAATCTACCTGACTTTGCAAACAAATGGCTGCACTATTCGAGACCATTCCATAGGATCTGGGGTAACTGCACGGTTTTTTCATTGGGACACATTCCTAAAGGATCCAAAAGTCATGTAAATCAGTTTCTAGGCTCCTGGGGAGGTTTGCACAACCCTGAGCAAAGGATCAGAAGAGAAACAATGAATGAGTCAGAGTTTCAGAACATAATCACCCAGCAGATTATTAAGTGCATTGGTGCAAAACACTCACTCCCTGCATAACTTGGGAGTCAGCTCTCCTCCTACCAACCCGTCACAAAAGAAATATCACTGACTCCAAACAACAACCAGAGACTGTGTCTCCAAAAGAACCAAGCGAGGTGGTGGAAGGCAGCGGCCAATTAGTTACACATCCTCTTCTCTCCCTACCCCCACACTGCTACTTTCCTACTATATAGGTTCCCTGCCAGGCTGTAAATTGTGGTGGTATAATTACGCTAGGAGACATCCAAAAATGGGCTGAAACAGGAGACTGCAAGGAAACCAGCTATCACTCCCCACACCAAAGAAATCATCAAGGGGCACTGGGGGGCAAGAAGTGCATTCCTTCAGACCTTTTCTTCCTACTTCCTCTCCACCATCTTTCTCAACCCCCAGCCTTTTCACACAATTGTACTCATTTTAGTAGAGAGGGTTGGGGAATTTTTCCTTAAATTTTCTGCTAAATATACCTTACTCAAAAATTGTTGGCTCCATTTGGGCCTACTGATCTGTGAATTCAACAGAGAAAGGAGGACACAAAATCTCTCACCTACACAACACACACAAAAGGAAATCCGAAACATTTTAACTTCCAAACTTCGTTATACCAGAAAATAAACACGAAACAAAGATAACCTCTGGCTTTTAAATCTTGAAACTGTTATCCTCCTATCTCAGATGTACAATTTTAAAGCGCCTCTGCTTTCTTTTGTCAGAAAGGAAGGAAGGTGGGGAAAGAACAGAAGGCCAATGCATCTTTGCCTTTCTTCATCTTCTACTAAAAATAAGCTATGAAATAAGCCACTTAGGGGGAGAAAAAAAAAGACACCCTGCTGTTCTTTGTCTGTTTTCCTCTCCCTCTCCACCCCCCACACCCCGACTCCTAAATGCGGTAATCATTCTAGATGCCACAACTACTAAATGAACAAAAGGCACTGTATGGAAAAGGCATCAGGTCAAGTTAGGCCCCCCTCTTTATCCTCAATCTTTTAAAAATATGTCTATGTACATAATTTGAGACTCTGACAACGATCACAAACAGCTGGAATTCTATCTCCCCACTCCATCCCAATTAAACATTAGGTAGAAATTCGCATTAGGTGTGACAGTAACTCTCAATTCAAGATAAAAATAAATCAGATTCTGCCACCATGTCATTTCCTAGTTTCTAAACAAAAATAAAACCTGAAACTGCTTTGTCTAAAATGTACACACAGTCAGTTACAAGTTTTCCTGCAGCCTTATGAAAAGCCAACATTACTGGTATCATTCACACATTTACAAAACAATCACAGCCACAAACAGCTCATAAAGAGTTGATTTCACTTGTGCCTGAATATATATTAGGTACACTACATTAGTTGCTCCGCTCTAATCTCCCACCCCCAAAAAATTCTAAACTCCAAACCACAAACTTAGAAGTCTATCTACTGCTCCTAATTTCTAGCCAAGTTTTCCCTGAGCAAGGAGAAAAACACCTTATTTCTGAAAAGATTTTTTAAAAAAAATATCTTGCCCAGACAACTTCCCTCCCATCCCCCATTGCCAAACCATATGCAAAAACTACTTTTTTAAAACTTCAGCAAATTCCCTAACGGAATTTTTTGACAATAATCACTGACCTCTACAAAGAGGTAAAACAATCAAAAACAGCAACAAATAAAAGGAAGAAAAAAGGAATTCACCTGAAGAATTTAGCCAAACAACTTGAGTTATATAAACAAAACCCTGCAACAGGGGGAAACGATGGGGGGATGGGGAGAAGGGAGAGAAACAGGAGACAGGACTTTTAAACTGTGTTCCACACTACCACCCCCTAAGCCCCCACTTTCCCCCCTCCCCAAGGACTAGCTGTTCAGAACTCTGGCCTCCCCACACCCTCTAAATTACCCTTCAAAAAACAAATTCTTGATTTGTCACAGGAACCTTCGCGAATTTCTCTAGCTGGTCCTTAAATAATCAGTCTGGACTTCAACCAAAACCACTGCCTGAAGGGCTCTTATCAGTTACGGCTTTCCCACTGCAGCCTCCAGAGTGCATAAAGTTGGGGGGAGGGGGCAGAAAATAAAGGGTGTCACTTGGCGACATCAGGGCAAGTATTCCCCCAAGAACCTGACCCTCACAGAGGAAGTTTTGCCCAAGTGGCCAGTCCAGGGACTATTTTGTCCAGGAGCTCCTCTTTCCCCGGCTGTCATACCCACAACATGGAGGGTGGCTTGCTGGAGGGCCTAGGGGTCTTCATCACATACAACTATGGGTGGGACAGGCTTTGTCAGTGGAAAGGAAAACAGTAGGGTTCTCCCGGGGACCAGAAAGCTTAACAGGAGGGACTGATTGAAAACACACAGAGCTCTTTCTTAGAAGAGGGGGCCATGAGCAGGCGACTCTCTTCCTAATATAGAAAGGAATTAGGGATAAAAGAGGTCGCTTGAATGACCCCAGTTCAAGCAGCATTGTGGTTGGAGGAAATGGGGGCATCTCAAGAAAGGGAGAAAGGCTTCCCTCTCGGGAATTTCTGCCTTGAGTCCCTAAATCCAGAGCGAGCAAACAGGAGAGAGAAACCCTGAAGATGGGCTCGGTGGTAGTGAGGCGACTGGTCCTGCAAAAAGAAATAAGGTCGTCTGGGAGTCCAAACGTCGCGAAGGAAAGTCACGGGCTGTGGGGATACAGGAAGAGCGAGTAGCAACGCGTATTTCGGGGTGCTGCGGGAAAAAGGCGAGCTGAAAAGGCTCTCGGCCCCTGGGAGGTGCCAAGGAGCCGCCGTAGGCACTGGGGGAGGAGGGGAGTCTCGGACAGTGGCCTGGAGTGCCCCAGGGCCTTTGCGGTGGTTTCGGGGGTGCCCTGGGCATCCCCACACCGCCCCCCACACACATCCCGAATTCCCCTCCACGAAGGATACAGCTTGACCACGTCCGTGTCCATCCGCCTCTTGCCCGGACTGGGAGATGACATGGTGTCGCCGCCGACTCCCCGCCGCCGCCTCTCTCCCTTCCTCGGCCCGTCTGTCACGGGCCCCGGGCCCCGGCTCTGAGGAGCCCGCGGCCGCGCCGGCTCCTCGGTGGAGGTGGCAACACCCCCACGGTCCCGTCGGTCCCGTCAGCCGCCGCCGCCGCCCCCCGCACGGGGGAACACCGGGCACTGTCCGGCTGGGTGGGGGTGGGGACCCCGCAGCGCCCGGCTCCGGCAGCCCCTCTCTGGCTGTGGTTCCGCCGCGGCCCGGCCCCGGCGCTCCTCTGCGCCGCGCGACGCTCCCTCCTGCCTGCTCTGGCTCGCTCGCCTGTTCCCCACTCACCCTCTGACCGGCTCCTAGCAGCCTCCACTACAAGCGGACGACTCCTGCTCAATCGGCCTCCCTACCCCAGCCTCGCTCTGGGCGCCGTGACGTCACAGAGGTGACGTCATCGGAGGGGGCGGGCCTGGACGCCGAGAGGGGTGGGGCGCCGCTGCGCCGTGGGCTTTCCCGGTGGATTCTGGGAGTTGTAGTTCCTCTTTCTCCGGCTGTCTCACACCCTCTGTCCCCTCCCCCAGCTTCCCCACCTACTTCATCGCTCAACTGCCAATGTCGTTATCATCATCTTAAACGATAATAGTAAATAATGGCAATATTATTAAATGCGTGGATTTTAGGGTAATGAACCTCCACACACACTCTGTTTAACAAGCTGTTAATTTCTTTGATTTGGAGGAGGCTAAGATAGCAATTACTCAGGCACCAAAATCTGGAAATTCCCACACCAGCAGGTTACTTGCACTCCACTCCCTCCTTGGCTGGAGAGAATTTGTTTCCAAGGGTTGTAGACCACAGCAAGGCTTCCTCAGGCTTGCATAACAGGGTTCATCACAATCCACGTGTCTACGGCCACTATTTCAAAGATTAGAGTTTACACAGCAAGGTGGTAAGATCAGAAATAATTTAGTACTAATATCCTTATTCTACAGAGCATGAGGCAACTTCGCAAAGTGTGTGAACCTCCTACACCAACCTTAAATACTTCATTCATTCAATAAATATTTCTTAAGCACCTCCTATGTGCTAATCACCTTGCTGGACGTGAGGATATAATGGTGAACTAAGAAAGACTAAATTTAGCTGGGCGCAGTGACTCATGCCTGTAATCCCAGCACTTTGGGTTGCTGAGGCAGGAGGATCACCTGAGATCGGGAGTTCAAGACCAGCCTGGCCAACATGGTGAAACCCTATTTCTACTAAAAATATAAAAATTAGCCGGGTGTAGTGGCGGGCACCTGTAGTCCCAACTACTAGAGAGGCTGAGGCAGGAGAATCTCTTGAACCCAGGAGGCAGAGGTTACAGTGAGCCGAGATCGTGCCACTGCACTCCAGCCTGGGCCACAGAGTAAGACTCTGTCTCCAAAAAAAAAAAAAAAAGGAAAAGGAAGACTAAATTTACACAACCCGCCAGTATAGTCTGTTGTCTATAGTGTCAGCATCACCTGGGAACTTGTTAGAAATGTCGCTAGAGCTTCACTTCAGATCTACTGAATGAGAATTTGCAGTTTTAACAAGGTCCCCAGGTGATTCTTACGCACAGTGAAGTTTGAAAGATGCTGCCCCATAAGGTCCTCCAAAAGAAGTGTTATGGAACCCAGGAGTCAACCAGGCAAAAGGGCCAGTGAAGAGTGTTCCAGGCATCGCCTATATTTATGTCAGATTTTCACTACAATTTCAAAAGTTTTATCTTTTCCCTTGTTCCCATGAATATACACTTGTACTTTGTCAGATCATGTGTTGTGAGTTGAGCCTCCCTTACATAATCTCCTATGCACACACACCTGGGGCAGCAGCAATGCGCTAAGATTGAACATCTTTTGCAGCTATCATTTCATGCCTCAAAAAACCTAGGCTTTTTTAAATTGTAAAACATACGTAACATAAAATTTAACATTTTAACCATATTTAAAGGTATAATTCAATAGGATTAAATACATTCACAATGTCATGCAACCATCGTACTACCCATTTCCAGAACGTGTTCACCATCCCAAACATTAAGCAATAACCCCTTCCCCCCAGCCCTTGATAACCTCTTTATGTTCTGAAAAAGATGGGCTATTTTAGCTGTTTCTGAAAGGAGTGCATTGTTCTTTCAAATTGTACATTGCTGCTGGTCCGGGTGCAGTGGTGTTTAAAACTAATTGATCACAACCAGTTACAGATTTCTTTGTTCCTTCTACACGCCCACTGCTTCACTTGACTAGCCTTAAAAAAAATAAAAATAAATTGCACGGCCGGGTGCAGTGGCTTACACCTGTAATCCCAGGCCTTTGGGAGGCTGAGGCGGGGCGGATCACGAGGTCAGGAGTTTGAGACCAGCCTGGCCAGCATAGTGAAACACCATCTCTACTAAAAATACAAAAATTAGCCAGCTGTGGTGGCACGCACCTGCAGTCTCAGCTACTCAGGAGGCTGAGGCGGAAGAATCATTTGAACTCAGGGGGCGGAGGCAGCAGTAAGCCAAGACCACAACATTGCACTCTAGCCTGGATGACAGAGTGAGACTCCATCTCAAAATAAATAAATAAATACATTGCACATAGAAAACCACACAGAGAAGGAGGACACGTCTGAACGAAGAGATTTCTTTTTCTTTTTTCAGACGAAGTCTCACTCTTGTCCCCCAGGCTAGAATGCAATGGCCTGGTCTCAATTCTCTGCAACCTCCACCTCCCAGGTTCAAGCAATTCTCCTGTCTCAGCCTCCCAAGTAGCTGGGATTACAGGCGTCCCCCACCACACTCAGCTAATTTTTGTATTTTAAGTAGAGACGGGGTTTCACCATGTTGGCCAGGCTGGTCTCAAACTCCTGACCTCAGGTGAGCCACCCTCGTTGGCATCCCAAAGTGCTAGGATTACAGGCGTGAGCCACCACACGCGGCCTGAACGAAGAGATTTCCTATAACCTCCTTTATTTGACCACTTTGTTCAAGAGAGATAAAGACAGCAGAGATTTATCTTCCTGACTCTATCTCCTCTTGGGCTCTCTGCACTTCTGTTGCTGCTACCTTCTCTCCTAAAATGACTCCCCACTGTCTTTCACCTGATTAAGACAATGCTAACACTGGGTCTCAAGCTTTGGTGTTCATCAGAGTCACCTGGGGAGCTTGTTAAGCTCACAAATGTCCAGGCCCCACCCCTGGGAATTCTGACTCAGAAGGTCTGGGGTGGGGCTTGGACATCCAAGTCATTAACAAGCTCCCCAGATGATTCTGATCAGGCCAAAGTTTGAGAACCACTGCCCTTAAGATTCCAGCAGGCATCACCACTTTCGAAATACATGTTTGACTACTCCAGGTGAGTTAACTGCTCCCATAATGTGCTATGCAAATAAGGGAAGGTCTGAGTGCCCCCCACAGTTTCCCCCAACCTGAGAGCAACAGTGGTAAGCTTAGAGGACCCAAAGATGTTGTTTCTGGAATCCAGAGTGTGTAGTCCAGAAACAGGTTAGGTTATGACAGAACAGGTTAAGGAAGGGACACTTCAGAAACAAGGACATGGAGTAGAGCCTAGAAATTTTTCCTGGTGCTTTACTCTTCAACAATGCTTACCAGGCAAAAAATAATCAAAGAGGTGTTCAGAGAAATTAGTTGCAGATGATACTGGAGAAGGTGGGCTGCTCTACTTAAAAATGCAATGGAGATTTAGCCCTCTGAGCAGTCACTGAAAAAGAATCTGGCTGGGCATCTTGCTCATGTCTGTAATCCCAGCGCTTTGGGAGGCCAAGATGGGAGGATCTCTTGTAAGCCAGGAGTTTGAGACCAGCCTGGGCAACATAGCAAGATCCCTACCACTACAAAAAAAATTTTTTTTAATAAAGGAATCATCCTAAAGATGGGTTTTTTTTTAGGCCAGGCACGGTGGCTCACGCCTGTAATCCCAGCACTTTGGAAGGCCAAGGCAAGCAGATCATGAGGTCAGGAGATCGAGACCATCCTGCCTAACACGGTGAAACCCCATCTCTACTAAAAATACAAAACAAAAATTAGCTGGGCATGATGGCGAGCACCTGTAGTCCCAGCTACTCCGGAGGCTGAGGCAGGAGAATGGCGTGAACCCGGGAGGCGGAGCTTGCAGTGAGCTGAGATTGCCCCACTGCACTCTAGCCTGGGTGACAGAGCAAGACTCTGTCTCAAAAAAAAAAAAAAAAGAAGGGTTATTTTTGGCCGGATATGGTGGCTCATGCCTGTAATCTCAGCACTTTGGGAGGCCGAGGTGGGTATATCAGCTGAGGTCAGGAGTTCGAGACCAGCATGGCCAACATGGTGAAACCCTGTCTCTACTAAAAATACAAAAATTAGCTGGGCATGGTGATGTACTCCTATAATCCAGCTACTCTGGAGGCTGAGGGGGGAGAATTGCTTGAACCTGGGAGGTGCAGGTTGCAGATCAGCACTCCACCCTGGATGATAGAGCAAGAATCTGTCTAAAAAAAAAAAAAAAAATTGTGTCTTTGTTTTATTTATTTGTTTATTTTTGAGACAGAGTCTCACTCTGTCACTCAGGCTGGAGTGCAGTGGCACGATCTCGGCTCACTGCAACCTTCACCTCCTGGGTTCAAGCGCTTCTCCTGCCTCAGCTTCCCTAGTAGCTGGGACTACAGGCACACACCACCACACCTGGCTAATTTTTGTATTTTTAGTAGAAATAGGGTTTCACCATGTTGACCAGGCTGATCTCAAACTCCTCACCCCAAATAATCCTGCTGCCTCAGCCTCCCAAAGTGCTGGGATTACAGGCATAAGCCACCATGCCCAGCCAAGTTATTGTGTCTTTAGTAAGTATCTAGGTCTGGGTTACTTAAGACAAACCTGCCCCTTCCCAGCTTTTAAATCTCAGTTAATTTCATGTATCCTCCTTGAGCCTCAATTTTCTCATCTGTAAAATGTAGCTCACAATATCTTACCCACTCAAATGTGTTGATGCAGTAAATGGAAAAGATGAATGTAAAAACCCCTTGTAAACTATAAATGGCTTTCATAAAGGTAATGTGAAGTGTTGATTACAAGGTATAATGCGATGGTGGTATTACCATTAATTATTAATATCAATCTTCCATTTGCCCCATTTTTTACTCATGTAAATTATTTAAGGAGTAGCCACTCTTGTTTTTTTTTTGGTCTCAAGATCTGTCTGTTCATTTTGGGGGGGATTTTTTTTTTCTTTTTTCTTTTTTTGAGATGAAGGTTCGCTGTTGTTGCCCAGGCTGGAGTGCAATGGCATGATCTCGGCTCACTGCAATCTCCGCCTCCTGGATTCAAGCGATTCTCCAGCCTCAGCCTCCCAAGTAGCTGGGATTACAGGCACGCCACCACCACGCCTGGCTAATTTTTGTATTTTTAGTAGAGACAGGGTTTCACCATGTTGGCCAGGCTGCTCTCAAACTCCTGACATCAGGTGATCCGCCTGCCTCAGCCTCCCAAAGTGCTGGGATTACAGGCGTGAGCCACCGCACCCGGCCTCTCTCGTCTTCTTTTTTTTTTTTTTTTCTTTTGAGACAAGGTCTCACTCTGTTGCCCAGGCTGGAATGCAGTAGTGCAATCATAGCTCGCTGCAGCCTCAACCTCCCAGACTCAAGTGATCCTCCTGTTCCAGCCTCTATACATAGCTGGTACTACATGTGCTATGCCACCACACCTGGCTGCTTTTTTATTTTTAATTTTTTGTAGAGACAGAGTCTCACTGTGTTGCCCAGACTGCTCTTAAATTCCTGGGCTTAAGCAAGTGATCCTCCCACCTCTGCCTCCCAAAATGTTGGGATTATTGGCATGAGCCACTGTGCTGGCCATTTTTCCTGTTTTTGAAGAGGCCATGGCACTGATTCCCTCCCTCTCTTTGGTATGTTCACGTTTTTATGAGACACTCTTTCTCTCTGGGCATTTTGCCATTTGTTCCTTCATAAACCCACCTCCCCTCTTCTGACCTCCTCCTCATCCCTCCACTTTAATCCTTCCTTTTCCTTTCCAGAGCTGAGCCCACCCTTGACCAGGTAGGTTCAAAAAGCAGTCCCAAAGCAGAGCCAAATGATAGCCCTGGTTTTACTTATTTTGGCTTATGAAACTGGAGCCCTCCTTGAGCAGAGATGAGTTTGCTAAGCTCACCAATATTTTCTGCCATTCAGAATGTCTGTCGTTTCCTCTAAGACAACACTGCGGCTGGGAGTGTCTGTTTATATGTGGTGCACACACAGCCACCCTGTGCTGGAATGAGCGACGGTCTTCCTTATCAGGTACAGCCAGGGGGTGCCTGTGAGGAACAGCTGTCCGACCCTGGCTGACTCACCAGTGTTGCAATCTGGGAAATGTATTCAGGGCCTGTTTATCTCTGCCCAGGGCAGGGCCAAGCTTGAGCCACGAAGCCTCCGATCTCAGGAGCAGCTTCTCCAGGGCAAGAAAACAAGTTTGGAGAGAATCTAATGCTTTCAGCAAGACACTCAGACAGAGTAAGATGAAACCGGTTATTTGGTGGAATGAGTAGCAGAGCCCAGGCCAGAAGCTGCTCTGTCTCTGAAGTTACCTGTTAACTCCAACAGCTCTGGAACCAAAGTGAATTGATCCCTGTCCCCACCAAGTGTGAAAATCCCTGTAGAAAGCGCCCCAGTTCCATTTCACTGCTTCTCAGTGGGAAAGTCGTTCATTTTGAGCTGGCATTCTTGGCGTTTGGGATCATAGGTCCAGGCCCTTCTAGAAGGTAATCGGGTCAGTAGTTTCTTTGCTGCTGTGGAAATGAAAGCTTAAAACCCATTTCAAGTTATCTGCATGTAAGTTTGTAACAGTTTGTCCCCAGAGAAGTAGTCAAGAGTTCAGGAGCATGCAGCACGATTCAGTTAGCCCACGGAACTTAGAGACAGAAGACCCCTTCCAGCTTAGGATTTACCTGTTACTGATATATAACTTAGGCAAGTAACTGAACCTTTATAACTCAGTTTCCTCATCTATAAAACAGGATGAGGCTGGGCACGGTGGCTCAAGCCTGTAATCCCAGCACTTTGGGAGGCCAAGACGGGCGGATCACGAGGTCAGGAGATCGAGACCATCCTGGCTAACACAGTGAAACCCCGTCTCTACTAAAAAATACAAAAAAAACTAGCCGGGCGAGGTTGCGGGCGCCTGTAGTCCCAGCTACTTGGGAGGTTGAGGCAGGAGAATGGCGTGAACCTGGAAGGCGGAGCTTGCAGTGAGCTGAGATCCGGCCACTGCACTCCAGCTTGGGCGACAGAGCGAGACTCCGTCTCAAAAAAAAAAAAAAAAAACAAAACAGGATGATAGCAACTGTACTTCCTTTGCCTAGGTCAAATAGGATCAAATAGGAGATGATGCAACCTCTGATGTGCTAGTCATCTATGAAGTATTATCCGGTCCCCTGTACACATACACACACTCCCCAATGCCAAGCTTCAAGGAGGAAGCAAGGCTGAAAATTATTCATACCTACATTGAAAGAGCTCTCATTTGGGCCAGCTCCTCTGTTCAGAGCCCATATGTTGTCAGTTGCAGCCTCCTGTCTTTCCTTCACTGCTTTCTCGTCTCATTGATCTGGAAATGGTGGAAGCCCCAGACTCAATTCTCAGGTCTCTATCTACTCTTCTTTATCTACAGGTAATACTCTAAGTGACTTTACCCAACTTCAAAGCTTTAAATGCCATCCATACTTTGATTCCCTAATGTATATTCCTGATTTGGGCCTTTGCCCCATATTATTGTTTGAATGTCCCCTCCAAAACTCATGTTGAAATTTGCCAATGTGATGATATTTAGAGGTGGAACATTGGCTGGGTGAAGTGGCTCATGCGTGTAATCCCAATGCTTTGAGAGGCCAAGCAGAAGGATCGTTTGAGTCCAGACTGGGCAACATAGTGAGACTCTTGTCTCTATAAAAATGTTTTAAAAATTTGCCAGGCATGGTGGTGCATGCCAGTAGTCTCAGCTATTCGGTAGGCTGAGGTGGGAGGATCACCTGAGCCCAGGAATTGGAGGCTGCAGCGAGCTATGATCGAGCGAGTCACTGCACTCTAGCCTGGGTGACAGAGTGACATCCGGAATCTTAAAGGTTTCACCTCTTTTATTCTTTTTTTTTTTTTTTTGAGAGGGAGTTTAGCTCTTGTTGCCCAAGCTGGAGTGCAATGGCGCCATCTCGGCTCACTGCAACCTCCACCTCCCAGATTAAAGTGATTCTCCTGCCTCAACCTCCCGAGTAGCTAGGATTACAGACACTCGCCACCATATCTGGCTAATTTTTTTGTGTGTATTTTTAGTAGAGACGAGGTTTTACCATGTTGGCCAGGCTGGTCTGAAACTCCTGACCTCAGGTGATGCACCCACCTTGGCCTCCTAAAGTGCTGGGATTGCAGGCGTGAACCACCGTGCCTGGCTTCCCTCCCTCCCTCCTTCCTTCCTTTCTTTCTTTCTTTCTTTCTTTCTTTCTTTCTTTCTTTCTTTCTTTCTTTCTTTCTTTTCTTTTCTTTCTTTCTTCTTTCTTTCTTTCTTTCTTTCTTTCTTTCTTTCTTTCTTTCTTTCTTTCTTTTCTTTCTTTCCTTCCTTCCTTCCTTCTTCTTTCTTTCTTTCTTTCTTTCTTTCTTCTTTCTTTCTTTCTTTCTTTCTTTCTTTCTTTCTTTCTTTCCTTCCTTCCTTCCTTCCTTCCTTCCTTCCTTCCTTCCTTCCTTCCTTCCTTTCTTTTTGAGACAGATTTTCACTTTTGTTGCCCAGGCTAGAGTGCAATGGTGCAATCTCGGCTCACCGCAACCTCTGCTTCCCAGGTTCAAGCGATTCTCCTGCCTCAGCCTCCCGAGTAGCTGGGATTATAGGAATGTGCCACCACACCCGGCTAATTTTGTATTTTTAGTAGAGATGGGTTTTTTCCATGTTGGTCAGGCTGGTCTCGAACTCCCGACCTCAGGGGATCCACCTGCCTCAGCCTCCCAAACTGCTGGGATTACAGGCGTGAACCACCACACCCGGCAACTATTTATTTATTTATTGGGACAGAATTTTGCTTTTATTGCCCAGGCTGGAATGCAGTGACACGATCTCAATCTCAGATCACAGAAACCTCTGCCTCCTGAGTTCAAGCAATTCTCCTGCCTCAGCCTCCCGAATAGCTGAGATGACAGGCATACGCCACCATGCCCAGCTAATTCTGTATTTTTAGTAGAGGCAGGGTTTCTCCATGTTGGTCAGACTGGTCTCAAACTCCCCACCTGAGGTGATCCACCTGCCTCAGCCTCCCAGAGTGGTGGGATTACAGACGTGAGCCACCGCACCCAGCTCTCTTTTCTTTTTTAAGAGGTGATTAGGTTGTGAGTGCTCTGTGTTATTCTGTTATAGCAACAGAAAAAAGACTAAGACACCCCTGAACTCAGAGGCATATACATAGCTGCCTGTGCGACATCTCATGTCCAAAAATAAATTTCTGATACCACCTCCTCACCTCTTCCTCACTTACTTTTCCCCATCTCAGTCAATGAAAACTATCAAGTTGAAATATATGAAATTGCTTTTTAAGGTTAAGAACTATCAAATATTGGTAATTTCATTTGGTTCAACCTAATACATTCTTCTAGCTGCTCAGGCCAAGGACCTTGAATTATAGTCCCCAACCCTTCTCATTCTCTAGCCCCTTCATCCAGTTATCAGGAAATCCTGTTGGCCCTACCATCAAAATATATCCAGAATCTTTTCCTCGCCTTCTCTATCAAACTATCATCTCTTACACAGATTGCTATAATCACTTCCCAGTTGGCCTCACTTCATCAACCCCTGTACTCAACTCAGAAGCCAGTGAGCCTGACTATAAAGCAAATCTTGTCTCCCTACTGTTCAAAACCCTCCAAGTGCTTCCCAGTTCACATGACGTAAAAGCCAAAGCCATCACAGGATTCAAGGCCCTACAGGAGGGTCCTGTCCGATTCTGTACGATTCTGTCACTCTCACTCCTTTCTACCCACACTGGTCTTTTTCTTTTTCTCTTTCTTCACATGTATGTATATTTATTTATTTTATTTATTATTATTATTATATTTATTTTTTTTTTTTTGAGACGGAGTCTGGCTCTGTCGCCCAGGCTGGAGTGCAGGGACCAGATCTCAGCTCACTGCAAGCTCCGCCTCCTGGGCTTTCGCCATTCTCCTGCCTCAGCCTCCCGAGTAGCTGGGACTACAGGCGCCAGCCACCTCGCCCAGCTGATTTTTTGTATTTTTTAGTAGAGAAGGGGTTTCACTGTGTTAGCCAGGATGGTCTCGATCTCCTGACCTCATGATCCACCCATCTCGGCCTCCCAAAGTGCTGGGATTACAGGCTTGAGCCACCGCGCCCGGCCTATTATTATTATTTTTGAGATGGAGTCTCGCTCTGTCGCCCAGATTGGAGTGCAGTGGTGCAGTCTCGGCTCACTGCGAGTTCCGCCTTCTGGGTTCATGCCATTCTCCTGCCTCAGCCTCCTAAGTAGCTGGGACTACAGGTGCCCACCACCACACCTGGCTAATTTTTTTGTATTTTTTAGTGGAGATGGGGTTTCACTGTGTTAGCCAGGATGGTCTCGATCTCCTGACCTCGTGATCCACCTACCTCGGCCTCCCAGAGTGCCAGGATTACAGGTGTGAGCCACTGTGCCCAGCCTTCACATGTATATGTATTTTAAGACTAGTCAAGTGAAGCAGTGGGGGTGGAGAAGCAACAGAGAAATCTATAATCAATAGTGGTAAACACTGCACTCAGACCAGCCCACACTGGGTTTCTTGCTGTTCCTCAGATACACCAAGCATGCCCCGGCCTCAGGGCCTTTGCACTTTTCTACTTTCTCAGCCTAAAATATTCTTCCCCCAGATGAGCATATGGCCTACTCCCTAATGTCCTTTGGGTCTTTGCTGAAATGTCACCTTCTCAGTAGAGCCTTCCCTGAGCACCTTAGTTTTTAATTATTTAGAGATAGAGCCTTGCTCTGTCGTCCAGGCTGGAGTGCTATGGTGTGATTATGCCTCAGCCAGTCTCAACCTCCCAGGCTCAAGTGATCGTCCCACCTCAGGCCCCCAAGTAGCTGGGACTACAGATGTGTGCCACCATACCTGGCTGACTTTTTTTTTTTTTTTTTGGTAGACATAGGGTCTCGCTATATTGCCCAGGCTGGTCTTGAACTCCTTGGCTCAGGTGATCCTCCTACCTCAGACTCCCAAAGTGCTGGAATTATAGACATGAGCCGTTGCACCCAACTTATTTATTTACTTATTTTTGAGACAGAGTCTCACATTGTCAACCAGGATGGAGTGCAGTGGCACAATCTTGACTCACTGCAACCTCAGTCTCCCAGGTTCAAGTGATTCTCATGTCTCACCCTTCTGAATAGCTGGGATTACAGGCACCTGCCACCATGCCTGGCTAATTTTTGTATTTTCAGTAGAGACGGGGTTTTATCATGTTGGCCAGGCTGGTCTATGAACTCCTGACCTCAGGTGATCCATTCGCCTTGGCCTCCCAAAGTGCTGGGATTACAGGCGCGAGCCACTTCGACCAGCCTATTTACTTATTAATTTTATTATTATTATTTTTTTTTGAGATGGAGTCTCGCCCTGTTGCCCAGGCTGAAGTGTAGTGACGTGATTGCCGCTCACTGCAACCCCCACCTCCCGGGTTCAAGTGATTCTTCTGCCTTAGCTTCCCGAGTAGCTGGGACTACAGGCTCATGCCACCACGCCCGGCTAATTTTTGTAGTTTTTAGTAGAGGCGGGGTTTCACCATATTGGCCAGGCTGGTATTGAACTACTGACCTCAGGCCGCCTACCTTGGCCTCCCAAAGTGCTAGGATTGCAGCCGTGAGCCACCACGCCCAGCCATTTATTTATTTTTTAGAGACAGGTTCTCACTATTTTGCCCAGGCTGGCCTCAGATTCCTGAGCTCAAGCGATCCTCCCGTCTCACCCTCCTGAGTATCTGGAATAATAGGCACAAACCACTGCGCCCAGTTTAAATTGCAGTACCAATTCTATCCCAGTACATCCTCTTCCTTTTTCTTTTGTTTTTCCTTACTACCATCTCATATACTGTATTTTACTCAAATAATGTATTTAATTCAGGATGTAAGCTGCATGAAGAGAGGGACCTTTGTCTAATTCACTGTTATATATCCAATGTCTAGAGTAGTATGTGGTACATAGTAAGTGTTCAAATAGTGAATGAATGAAATGAAGAAGGAAGACCAGCTGAAAAGGTAACACAGAATTAACAGCTGAAAGCAGCTCCTTAGAAGCTCACAAAGTTAATTCTTCCTAACGGTCTGTATAGAGTGGCAGGAAACCTCACATCCTGAGCACCTACTCTGAACCAGGAACTGTAGCAAGGTGCATTACTTACAACCAAACAACCTGGCAGGACAGGTGTTATTCTGCTCATTGCACAGCTGAAGAACCTTCGGTTCAAAGAAGTCATGTAAGCTGCCCAAGGTCACAGAGTCAGTAAATGGAAGCATCAGGATTCAAATCCAAGTCCCCAGTGTCAAAGCACATGCCACTTGCAATCTGCCGTGCCCCTTGTTAATTCAGTCAGTGTAATTTGTAGGTGTTGGGAAACTTAATTTTACTTCCTTCATGACCAGAAGTCAACTAGGCCACTCATTTTTTTTTTTTTTAACTTTTATTTTAGTTGCAGAGATACAGGTATAGGTTTGTTATATAGGCAAACTGCATGTCACAGAGGGTGTAGTATACAGATAATTTCATTGCTCAGGATCTAGGCCATTCTAAACCACATTAATGTTCCTCTGAAAAGAAATGGTCTGGCCGGGCGCGGTGGCTCAAGCCTGTAATCCCAGCACTTTGGGAGGCCGAGACGGGCGGATCACGAGGTCAGGAGATCGAGACCATCCTGGCTAACATGGTGAAACCCCGTCTCTACTAAAAAATACAAAAAAACTAGCCGGGCGAGGTGGCGGGCGCCTGTAGTCCCAGCTACTCCGGAGGCTGAGGCAGGAGAATGGCGTGAACCTGGGAGGCGGAGCTTGCAGTGAGCTGAGATCCGGCCACTGCACTCCAGCCTGCAAATGACACCATCATTCAATCAGCTGCCCAGACTAAGCCCTTGGAGTCTCCCTTGACTGTTTTCTTTTTTTTTTCTTTTTTCTTTTTTTAGACAGAGTCTTGCTCTGTCACCCAGGCTGGAGTGCAGAGGCATGATCTTGGCTCACTGCAACCTCTGCCCCCCACCCCGGGCTCAAGCGATTCTCCTGCCTCAGCCTCCCGAGTAGCTGGGATTACAGGTGCCTGCCACTGTGCCTGGCTAATTTTTGTATTTTTAGTAGAGACATGGTTTCACCATGTTAGCCAGGCTGGTCTTGAACTCCTGACCTCGTGATTCACCTGCCTCGGCTTCCCAAAGTGCTGGGATTACAGGTGTGAGCCACCGCACCCGGCCTACTGTTTTTTTCTTTATCATCCCCATACCCAGTCTATCAGCAAATTCCACAAGATCCCCCCCCGAACATATTTGCCAAACCTGAGCCCTTCTCCCTGTGTCCCACACCTAAAGTGAGACACCATCCTCTGTGCGATCCATTCTAACTGGCCTCTCTGCTCCTGCTGTTTACCTATAGTGACTTCTCCCCTCACCCTACAGTCTATTCCTCACCCAGGAGCCACCGAGACGTTTCTTTTTCTTTTCTTTTCTTTTCTTTTTTTTTTTGAGACAGAGTTTCACTGTTGTTGTCCAGACTGGAGTGCAGTGATGCGATCTCAGCTCACCGAAACCTCCGCCTCCCAGGTTCAAGCAATTCTCCTGCCTCAGCCTCCCAATAGCTGGGATTACAGATGCTTGGCACCATGCCCATCTAATTTTTGTTTTTTTGGTAGAGACAGGGTTTCACCATGTTGGCCAAGCTGGCCTTGAGCTCCTGACCTCAGGTAATCCACCTGTCTTGGCCTCCCGAAGTGCTGGGATTATAGGCGTGAGCCACCACACCCGGCCTTTTTATCTATCTCTATCTATCTATCTATCTATCTATTTATTTTTGAGACAGAGTTTTGCTCTTGTTGCCCTGGCTGCCAGGCTGGAGTGCAGTGGCGTGATCTCGGCTCACTGCAACATCTGTGCCCCGGGTTCAAGCGATTCTCCTGCCTCAGCCTCCAGAGTAGCTGGGATTACAGGCATGTGCTACCATGCCCGGCTAATGTTGTGTTTTTAGTAGAGACAGGGTTTCTCCATGTTGGTCAGGCTGGTCTCGAACTCCAGACCTCAGGTGATCCACTGGCCTCAGCCTCCCAAAGTGCTGAGATTACAGGCATGAGCCACCGTGCCTGGCCTAAGATGTTTTAAGTTTGAATATGTATTTATTTAAAACACAAGTAAATTTCAGTATTTATATGTATCTATGTGTATGTATATGCATATACATGTATGTACACACGGTAATAATATATATGGTTCTGCTATTAGCTATTTCTTTTTATTAAGGTATAATTGACAAATAAAAATTGTGTGTGGGCCGGGCGCGGTGGCTCAAGCCTGTAATCCCAGCACTTTGGGAGGCGGAGACGGGCAGATCACGAGGTCAGGAGATGGAGGCCATCCTGGCTAACACGGTGAAACCCCGTCTCTACCAAAAACTACAAAAAACTAGCCGGGTGACGTGGCGGTGCCTGTAGTCCCAGCCACCCGGGAGGCTGAGGCAGGAGAATGGTGTGAACCCGGGAGGCGGAGCTTGCAGTGAGCTGAGATCTGGCCACAGCACTCCAGCCTGGGTGACAGAGCGAGACTCCGTCTCAAAAAAAAAAAAAAAAAATTGTGTGTGTGTGCTGTTTTTTTTTTTTTGAGACGGGGTCTCGCTCTGTCAGCCTCCCGCCTCAGCCTCCCAAAGTGTTGAGATTACAGGTGTGAGCCACCGCGCCAGGCCAAAATTGTGTATTGTATGGTATAATATTATAACATAATATTTGACATATGTATACATGATGAAACGGTTAAATCTAGCTACTTAACATACTCATCACCTCACATGTTCATCATTTTTTGTTATGAGACAGAGATGTTTAAACACTGTCTCTACTAAAAATACAAATATTAGCCAGGCATGGTGGTGGGCACCTGTAATCCCAGCACTTTGGGAGGCCGAGGCAGGTGGATCACTTGAGGTCAGGAGTTCGAGACCAGCCTGGCCAACAAGGTGAAACCCTGTCTCTGCTAAAATACAAAAATTAGCCGGGCATGGTGGTGGCGCCTGTAATCCTAGCTACTCAGGAGGCTGAGGCAGGAGAGTCGCTTAAACCTGGGAGGCAAACATTGCAGTGAGCTGAGATTATGGCACAGCACTAAGGCATGGGCGACAGAGCAAGATTCTGTCTCCAAAAAAAAAAAAAAAAGGTTAAGTATGGCCTGGCATGGTAGCTCATGCCTGTAGTCCTAGCACTTTGGGAAGCCAGGGTGAAAGCATGACTTAAGCCCAGGAGTTCAAGAGCAGCCTGGGCAACAAGGAGACCCCATTTCTACAAAAAGAATCTTTAAATTAGCTGAACACGGTAGCATGTGCCTGTGGTGCCAGCTACTCAGGAGGCTGAGGTGGGAGGATCGCTTGAGCATGGCTGGTTGAGGCTTCAGTGAGCTATGTTCACGCCACTATATTCTAGCCTGGGTGACAGAGTGAGACCCTGTCTCAAAAAAAAAGAAAAAGTTAAGTCTGGCAAAACTTAACCAAATTTGTTTTGTTTTGTTTTGTTTTGTTTCGTGTGATCTCAGCTCACTTCAACTTCTACCTCCTGGGTTCAAGCGTTTCTCCTGCCTCAGCCTCCTTAGTAGCTGGGACTACAGGCGTGTGCCACCACACCTGGCTAATTTTTGTATTTTTGGTAGAGATGGGGTTTCACCATGTTGGCCGGGCTGGTCTTGAACTCCTGGCCTCTGGTGATCTGCCCACCTTGGCCTCCCAGAGTGCTGGGATTACAGGAGTGAGCCACCGCACCCTGCCTCCAAAGTTTTCTTATTCCCAACAATGCAAGCCAGGACTCCTCTGCTAATTTTGCTGGAGAAGTGAGGTTGCATTAGAGGAAAGTGAGATGTATAAATTTGCTTAGGTTGGGCCGGGCGCAGTGGCTCAAGCCTGTAATCCCAGCACTTTGGGAGGCCGAGACGGGCGGATCACAAGGTCAGGAGATCGAGACCATCCTGGCTAACCCGGTGAAACCCCATCTCTACTAAAAAATACAAAAAACTAGCCGGGTGAGGTGGCAGGCGCCTATAGTCCCAGCTACTTGGGAGGCTGAGGCAGGAGAATGGCGTGAATCCGAAAGGCAGAGCTTGCAGTGAGCTGAGATCCAGCCACTGCACTCTAGTTTGGGCGACAGAGTGAGACTCCGTCGCAAAAAAAAAAAAAAAAAAGATAAATTTGCTTAGTTGACTAAAGGAAAAGAAAGCTAAAGTGGGAAAGTAGGACTCTGATTTCTTTCCCTCCCTCAGTTTCTCTCATTCTTACTTTCTCCTGCTGTTTCTTTTTCTTTTATTTTTTTTTTTTGAGGCGGAGTCTCGCTCTGTCGCCGGGACTGGAGTGCAGTGGCCAGATCTCAGCTCACTGCAAGCTCCGCCTCCCGGGTTTACGCCATTCTCCTGCCTCAGCCTCCCAAGTAGCTGGGACTACAGGCGCCCGCCATCTCGCCCGGCTAGTTTTTGTATTTTTAGTAGAGACGGGGTTTCACCGTGTTAGCCAGGATGGTCTCGATCTCCTGATCTTGTGATCCGCCCGTCTCGGCCTCCCAAAGTGCTGGGATTACAGGCTTGAGCCACCGCGCCCGGCCTCTCCTGCTGTTTCTAAAGCCTCTTTAGTTTCTCCAGGGTGCTCTGGTTGCTTGGCCTGTAAATGCCTTTGGCCTTCCTCCAGAGGTCACACGGCAAAGGATCCATCATGCCTTCAGCTGACAGCTCTGTATCGTCAAGCAGGGGAAGGGGTGAAGGATAATTTTTACCAAACTGTATGATGTTTGGCTTGATTCCTATCACATTCTGTTTGGCTAAAAATGAAGCTGTTCTAGGCCGGGCACGGTGGCTCACGCCTATAATCCCAGCACTTTGTGAGACCAAGGCGAGTGGATCATGAGGTCAGGAGTTCGAGACCAGCCTGGCCAATATGGTGAAACCCTGTCTCTACTAAAAATGCAAAAATTAGCTGGGCGTGGTGGTGTGTGCCTATAGTACCAGCTACTTGGGAGGCTGAGGCAGGAGAATCGCTTGAACTCGGGAGGCAGAGGTTGCAGTGAACCGAGATCATGCCTTTGCACTCCAGCCTGGCGACAGGGTGAGACTCTGTCTCAAAAAAAAAACAGATGCTGTTCCAGGCCGGGCACATTGGCTCATGCCTGCAATCCCGGCACTTTGGGAGGCCGAGGTAGGTGGATCACCTGAGGTCAGGAGTTTGAGACCAGGCTGACCAACATGGAGAAACCCCATCTCTGTGAAAAATACAAAATTAGCAATTAGCTGGGTGTGGTGGTGCGTGCCTGTAATCCCAGCTATCGGGAGGCTGAGGCAGGAGAATCGCTTGAACCTGGGAGGCAGAGGTTGCAGTGAGCTGAGATTGCACCATTGCACTCTAGCCTGGGCAATAAGAGTGAAACTCTGTCTCAAAAAAATAATAATAATAGTAAATGAAGCTGTTCCAATACCATATTTTTGGTTACCTGGACAGTGGTTGGGCCAGTGATCTAGGCCTTCTGCATAGTTTCAAGCCCAGCGCAAATTTGGAAGGTCTCTAGGCCTTGCAGACACTTACTTCGTTTTTTTTGTTGTTGTTGTTTTTCGTTGTTTTCTTTTAAGACGAAGTCTCGCTCTGTCGCCCAGGCTGGAGTGTAATGGTGCGATCTTGGCTCACTGCAACCTCTGCCTCCTGGGTTCAAGTCATTCTCCTGCCTCAGCCTCCCAAGTAGCTGGGACTACAGGCATGCACCACCACACCCAGCTAATTTTTGTGTTTTTAGTAGAGATGGGTTTTACCATGTTGGCCAGGCTGGTCGCAAACTCCTGACCTCAAGTGATCCATCTGCCTCGTCCTCCCAAAGTGCTGGGATTACAGGTGTGAGCCACCACGCCAGGACAAAATAGTTGCATCATTTTGTCATGAGGAGAGAGCACAAGAAATCTTTCAATTCACATGCTTTTTAAATGAAAACCAGTGCTTACAGAAGTTGCAGTCACAATACATCTGGCTGCTCAGAACATCAAATTTAGAATCCAAACAGTTTTTCCCTAAGTCAATGTTCTGGACCCAGTTTATATACCTCCTTAGATTTGCTAAGCCCCACTCCTTCCCAGGCCTTGGTCCTGCCTGGGTCTCTCAGTCTTGCTGTGCTTCCGGTGTAGCAGGAGCAGTGCCTGCTGCATCCTTCTGTGGCCCTCCAGGCACAGCTGTCACTGCCATGGCCTCTTTCCTCACGCAGCCACTGCCTCAACCTCCCCTAGGAGTGAGGGCCAAGGTGCAGCAGCTCCAGCACTGAACTGGAGTCCAGGACCTTCTGGCTCCCCAGTAGTTGCTGAGAGGGGCCCAGTAACACAATCCGCACATGAAGGGGAGTTAACACCTTGGGGTGGACTTTGACCGAAAAGAAAGAGGAGGCTGGAAGGAGCCCGCAGTGGCTCATTCTGCTGCTGCTTTGTCCGCATGTGATTCTTCCAACACTTGGAGGCCCCCAATGAATGAAAACACGACGACCTCTCATCCATAACGAGAACACATTCCTTCCTCCACTGCCTAGCTTCCCCTCTTCCTCACTCTCGCTGCCCTGGGCTTGCAGCCCTCCCCAGTGAAACATTAACCTTCCGGGCCGGGCGCGGTGGCTCAAGCCTGTAATCCCAGCACTTTGGGAGGCCGAGACGGGTGGATCACGAGGTCAGGAGATCGAGACCATCCTGGCTAACACGGTGAAAACCCGTCTCTACTAAAAAATACAAAAAAACTAGCCGGGCGAGGTGGTGGGCGCCTGTAGTCCCAGCTACTTGGGAGGCTGAGGCAGGAGAATGGTGTGAACCCGGGAGGCGGAGCTTGCAGTGAGCTGAGATCCGGCCACTGCACTCCAGCCTGGGCGACAGAGCGAGACTCCGTCTCAAAAAACAAAACAAAACAAAACAAAAAAAACATTAACCTTCGGGCTTTGCCTCCAACTCTGTTTTCTAGGAAGTCACGTCAGGACAGGCAAACTATGCATTTACTTGAGGGCAGGAGCTTTACAAACCCTCCTGCTTTTCTACTTTGCACCCTTGAGTAGAAACTTCTCTCCTCTCTGGGAGAGAATGGTACTAGAAAAATAACTCTATCCCTTCTTCCAACCTCCAGTACTCCAAGGGGTGAGCACCAGCCCTTGGCAGGAAGAAAGGGGGTGACTGTCCTGCATGTAGCCAGTAGTGTTGTCTAAGACTGGGGTTGGGGGAAAGTAAGTTGAATTCTGTGAGGGAAAGATAGGAAGCCCATTTTGATGTAGACACCAAACAATTTTTTTTTTTTTTTCAGACAGAGTTTCACTCTTGTCACACAGGCTGGAGTGCAGTGATGCGATCTCAGCTCACTGCAACCTCTGCCTCCCGGGTTCAAGTCATTCTCCTGCCTCAGCCTCCCAATAGCTGCGATTACAGGCACCCACCACCACGCCCAGCTAATTTTTGTATTTTTAGTAGAGACGGGGTTTCTCCATGTTGGTCAGGCTGGTCTCGAACTCCTGACCTTAGGTGATCTGCCCGCCTCGGCCTCTCAAAGTGCTGGGATTACAGATGTGAGCCACGGAGCTTGGCCATTACCTGTATCTTCTTGCCTCAGAAGGAACGTTTGTGCAGACACTGCTTTTCCTAAAGTCAGTGTTATGACTTTCTGGTCCCCTGAGGCTATTTTCCTTCTCTCCCCACCCCCACCCCTAAACAGCTATTCCTTGTTTTCTTGCAGAAGGCCCCACCCAGGCCTCACCTTCCCCTCCTCCCCTCCATGGTGGCTTTTAGTGCTTGTGTGATTCACACGCGTGTGTGTGTCTTTGTTTGCGGCTCTGTTCACCTCTCTGATGCCTGAAGTTTGAACTCCCGAAAAGGAAACTTTCTGGTATTCACTGGCATTGAATAAAGACAGGAAATAAGTGTCTCAGCACAGAAGAATTTCAGTGTATGCTACATTATCTAAGCTACCTCCTTGCCTGGGATTTTTAACCAGTGCACAAAGAAGGGGTAAACCTCCCACATTCTTTATCTGAGAGCTTCTGAAGCACACTCAGGGTATCAGAACCACTGGCCTGGCCTCTTGGTTACTCACAAGGCTGGTCCCGGCCACCAGCAATAACCAGCTAGCTTCCCTGCTTCCATTCAGCCAAGACCTAGCCAGGACTTGTCTGTCATGCCTGGTATTTTCTCTTGTTAAACTCCTGACTTCTGGGTTATCCTCAATCTTTTTTTTTTTTTTTTTGAAATGGAGTTTCACTCTGCCGCCCAGGCTGGAGTGCAGTGGCGCGATCTTGGCTCACTGCAAGCTCCACCTCCTGGATTCACGCCATGCTGGGCGTGGTGGCGGGTGCCTGTAATCCCACCTACTCGGGAGGCTGAGGCAGGAGAATGACTTGAACCTGGGAGGCAGAGGTTGCAGTGAACCGAGATCGCACCACTGCACTCCAGCCTGTGTGACAAGAGCGAAACTCCGTCTCAAAAAAAAAAAATTTTGGTTGGTGTCTTCATCAAAATGGGCTTCCTGTCTTTTCCTCACAAAAAAAAAAAGCTAATTTTTGTATTTTTAGTAGAGATGGAGTTTCACCGTATTAGCCAGGATGGTCTCGATTTCCTGACCTCATGATCCTCCCACCTCGACCTCCCAAAGTGCTGGGATTACAGGCATGAGCCACCATGCCTGGCCAGGGTTACCCTCAATTCTCAAATCTCTCTCCCCAACCCTGAAGGGGAGAAGAAGGGGTGCAGTAGCTTTGGGAAATGCTTGTCTTTAGGGCAGGGAAGGTGTAAGAGAGTCCCTGGAGTCCTCTCTGCAGTGAGTTCCCTGTCTCGGTTTCCCTCCCCCACTGGCAACTGGGCTCAGAGCTGCTGGCTTCCTCCAGAAGCCAATGGAATGGAAGGCCCTCTGCCCGGACACTGCGGAGTGTGAAGTTCACCTGCATGCAGGCCACTCCCTCGAAGGGCAGCCAAGGCTGGGGAGGTTTGGGAGGAAACTCTCAGAGAGGTGCCAGGATGCTTCTCCACACTTACAAATCCAACTGCTCACCCCTACCTTACAAGCCATTAGTTCCTCAAAAGGAAACAAAGAGTAAGACGGGCAGGAAAACTGAGGGAACATTTAGAATTCAAATAGAATAACCACAGCGGCTTGTAGACCTGAAAGTATTTTTCACTTTTAGTATCCTTCCTGATTTAATTTTTAAAAAATTTTGTTTTTGAAACAAAGTGTCACTCTGTTGCCCACGCTAGAGTACAGTGGCGCTATCTCGGCTCACTGCAACCTCCGCCTCCTGAGTTCAAGTGATTCTCCTACCTCAGCCTCCTGAGCAGCTGGGATTACAGGTGCCCACCACCACAACCAGTTAATTTTTATATTTTTGGTAGAGACGGGGTTTCACCATGTTGGTCAGGCTGGTCCTGAACTGCTGACCTCAGGTGATCCACCCAAAGTGCTGGGATTACAGGCGTGAGCTCCCGCGCCCAGCCTCCTTTCTGATTTGAAAACTAATTTGTTCCTGGCTCCCAGCACTTTGGGAGGCCAAGGTGGGTGGATCACTTGAGGTCAGGAGTTCGAGACCAGCCTGGGCCACATGGTGAAACCCCCTCTCTACTAAAACTACAAAAATTAGCTGGGCATGGTGGTGCACTCCTGTCATCCCAGTTATTTGGGAGGCTGAGGCAGGAGAATTGCTTGAACCCGGGAGGCAGAGGTTACAGTGACCCGAGATCATGCCACTGTGCTCCAGCCTAGGCAACAGAACAAGACTCCATCTCAAAAAAAAAAAAAAAAAAGTAATATGTTCCTAGTGGAGAAAACTTGGAACATGTAAAGAAAATAATGGTCTTGAGGCCGGGCGCGGGTGGCTCACACCTATAATCCCGACACTTTGGGAGGCTGAGGCGGGTGGATCACTAGGTCAGGAGATGGAGACCATCCTGGCTAACACGGTGAAACCTCTACTCCACTAAAAATATAATAAATTAGCCGGTCATGGTGGCAGGGTGCCTGTAGTCCCAGCTACTCGGGAGGTTGAGGCAGGAGAACGGGGTGAACCCAGGAGGCAGAGCTTGCAGTGAGCCTAGATCGCGCCACTCCACTCCAGCCTGGGCGACAGAGCGAGACTCCATCTCAAAAAGAAAAAGAAAAGAACAGTCTTGGAGCTTCATCAGTGACAAGTTAAGAAAAAAAAAAAAAAGGAAAAAGAAAATAAAATAACAGCTATCTGTAATCCCACCTCCCAATTAACTGGGTGTGGTGGTGCAAGTCTGTGGTCCCAGCTACTAGGAGGCTGAGGCAGAAGAATGACTTGAGTCCAGGACGTCGAGGCTGCAGTGACCTATGATTGTACCTCATGACACTCCAGCCTAGGAGAGCAAGATCCTGTTTCTTAAAAATGAAAGAAAAAAAGGTTGGGCATGGTGGCTCACACCTCTAATCTCAGCACTTTGGGAGGCCGAGGTGGGCAGATCACGAGGTCAGGAGTTTGAGACCAGCTTGGCCAACATGACAAAACCCTGCCTCCACTAAAAATACAAAAATTAGCCAGGTGTGGTGGCACACGCCTGTAATCCCAGGTACCCAGGAGTCCGAGGCATGAGGATCACTTGAATCTGCGTGGTGGAGGTTGCAGTAAGCCAAGATTGCACCATTGCACTCCAGCCTGGGCAACAGAAACAACTCTGTCTCAAAAAAAAAAGGACAAAAGAAAGAAAAATAAAAGAAAAAAAAATCATAATCCCACCTCCCAGAGAAAACTTCCCTAATATTTGGCATATGTTTATTTTTATGTTCACATATTTTAGCAGAGTTGAATTATGTTGCATATATATGTTTGTATCACCTTTTTTCACTTACTATATCATTAGCACCTGCCCCTACCCCATCATTGTTTTAGCTGTTGCAAAGTATTCCATCATATGGAGGTACCATGATGTATTTAATTGTTGGTCAATTGATGGAAACTTTTTGCATCTCTTTTCTTTCTTTCTTTCTCTCTTTCTTTCTTTTTTTTTTTTTTTTTTGAGATGGAGTCTTACTCTGTCACCCAGGCTGGAGTGCAGTGGTGTGATCTCAGCTCATTGCAACCTTCACCTCCCGGGTTCAAGCAATCCTCCTGCCTCAGTCTCCCAAGAAGCTGGGGCTACAGGTACATGCCACCATGCCTGCCTAATTTTTGTATTTTTAGTAGAGATGGAGTTTCACCATGTTGGCCAGGCTGGTTTCGAACTCCTGACCTCAGGTGATCTGCCCATGTCGGCCTCCCAAGTGCTGGGATTATAGGCGTGAGCCACCGCGCCCTGCCTCCGAAGACATTTTGAAATAGATAATTGACCCACCCACACCTAAAAAAAAATTAGCTTAATTTTGTTCATTAGCAAAAGATTGTCTTACTGGGCTATTAAGAGAGGAAAGGAAAAATCTCCTGATGTGTCCATAATGTTGTGTTAGGGCAAAATCTATCTTTGGCTGCAGCTAGAGCACAATCAGAGTGTGGCCAAGGCAAAGCGCTGGCCAAAGCCAGGAGACTAGAATATTTGTGGAATGTTAGGCTGGGCATGGTGGCTCATGCCTGTAATCCCAGCACTTTGGTAGACCAAGGTGGGAGGATGGCTTGAGCCCAGGAGTTCAAGACCAGCATGGGCAACATAGCGAAACCCTGTCTTATAAAAAATGAAAAATTAGTGGGGCGTGGTGGTGCACACCTGTAGTTTCAGATACTTGGGAGGCTGAGGTCGGAGGATGGCTTGAGCTTAGGAGTTTGAGGCTGCAGTGAGCTATGGTCACACCACTGCCACCCAGCGTGAGTGACAGAGTGAGACCCTGTCTCTTTTTTTTTTGAGACGGAGTCTCACTCTGTTGCCAGGCCGGAGTGCAGCGGCACTATCTCAGGCTCACTGCCACCACTCCCAGCCGCGACCCTGTCTCTTGAAAAAAAAAAAAAAAAAAAAAAACGAGTGTTAAAGTTCACTGTTATCTTTGTGTAATTAGTTGATTAATGTCTCTGATGGTACTGGGAGCTCCACAAGTGTGAAAACCAGATCTCTCTTACGATGTATTCCTAAGGCCCAGCAGAGTTACTGGAGTGTACAGTCAAGTGCTCAGTAAAGATGTAATCAGTACTTAGATAGGGTGCCTCACCTGCTTTTCTATTGTTTCATTTTTGCTTTTGAGACAGAGTCACACTCTGTACCCCAGGCTGGAGTGCAGTGATGCAATCTCGGCTCACTATAACCTCCACCTCCCAGGTTCAAGCGATTCTCCTGCCTGAGTCTCCCAAATAGCTGGGACTACAGGCGCCTGCCACCATGTCCAGCTAATTTTTTGTATTTTTAGTAGAGACAGGGTTTCACAGTGTTAGCCAGGATGGTCTCCATCTCCTGACCTCGTGATCCACCTGCTTCAGCTTCCAAAGTGCTGGAATTACAGCATGAGCCACCATGCCTGGCCGGAATTTTTTTTTTTTTTTTTTTTTGAGACGGAGTCTCACTCTGTGGCCCAGGCTGGAGCGCAGTGGCCGGATCTCAGCTCACTGCAAGCTCCGCCTCCCGGGTTTACGCCATTCTCCTGCCTCAGCCTCCGGAGTAGCTGGGACTACAGGCGCCCGCCACCTCGCCTGGCTAGTTTTTTGTATTTTTTTTAGTAGAGACGGGGTTTCACCGTGTTAGCCAGGATGGTCTCGATCTCCTGACCTCGTGATCCACCCGTCTCGGCCTCCCAAAGTGCTGGGATTACAGGCTTGAGCCACCGTGCCCGGCCCGGAATATTTTTTATTATAGTCCAAGGGTTTGCTTCCCACTGCATTCCAGCTACTTACAAGATCAGTAATTAAATAGAGAAAAAAAATCTATAAATTTGTGTGGTACACCTTGTTTTCTAGAAATGAGTGTTGGTTGTTAGATCTTTTTCTTAAACCCTTCGGGGTTTTGATTGGTGTCTCTTGAGCTCACACACAAATCACTGGAATTAAATTTTCTCACTGAGGGATAGCAATTTGTTTGTTACTGAGATAACTGAGCATGTTTCCAAGCTACTTCTCTTTCTGGATAAAGAGGAGATCTTGAGTCACAAGGGCTAAGAAGATTGTGCTAAGGAGACCTCCTTGGCCCTGTGCCCTGGAATGGAATAACCCCAGTTGCAGTGTGCTCAGTTGTGCTAACAATGTTTATTTTCAGCACAGGTGGAAACATTTCATCTCATGGCACCTCTGTCTCAAGATCAGTGTTGATTCAGCTGCTTATTATTTGGTCGATTTTAACATCCTGAAGCCAGGGTTTTGATGGAGCAAACCACAAAACAAAGCAAAACAAAAACAATCCCTCTACCCCAACACACACAAACAAGTAAATGAACAAACAAAAAACCTACCCTCTGTAGTGCAGTGGCTCATGCCTGGAATCCTAGCACTGTGGGAGGCCGAGGTGGGCGGATCACCTGAGGTCAGGAGTTCGAGACCAGCCTGGCCAACATGGTGAAACCCTGTCTCTACTAAAAATACAAAAATTAGCTGAGCATTGTAGCGGGCACCTGTAATCCCAGCTACTCAGGAGGCTGAGGCAGGAGAATTGCTTGAACCCAAGAGGCAGACGTTGCAGTGAGCCGAGATCACAGCACTGCTTGAGCCTAGGGGTTTGAGACCAACCTGGGCAACATGGTGAAACCCTATCTTTACAAAAAATACAAAAATTAGCTGGACATGGTGGTGCTACTCAGGAGGCTGAGGTGGGAGGATTGCTTGAGCCTGGGAGGTTGAGGCTGCAGTGAGCTGTGATCATGCCACTGTGCTCCAGCCTGGGCAACAGAGTAAGACCCTATTAAAAAAAAAAAAATTCTCAGCTAAGTCTGCATTTGCTAAATAATTGACACTGTGGCTATTAACTTTCTGGAATCAGGAACGTCAAGTCTATTGACTAATCATGGAACTGATCTTTACAAGTAGTAGAGATTTGGACGCATACGATAGAAAATTCCAGTACAAACATTCACCTGATGCAAACTTGCCCTATGTCTAGGAGGATGAGCTGCTATCATGCTCTGACAATCAGCAGTTCTCTGTTGGTAATAGAACACCAGTCATTGGCAGTTAAGCCTCCTAAAGTGGCCAGTAAATACACTATTGTACTGAGGGTTCTAAATTAGACAGGCAATTCATTCATTCATCCAATATTTATTAAGTACCCACCTTGAGAATACAAAGATTGGTAATATGGAGTACCTGTCCTTAAATTCTTTCTTTTTTTTTTTTTTTTAGAGGGAGTCTCACTCTGTCGTCCAGGTTGGAGTGCAGTGGTGTGATCTTGGCTCACTGCAACCTCTGCCTCCCAGGTTCAAGCAATTCGCCTCCTTCAGCCTCCTGAGTAGCTGGAATTATAGGCGCCCCCCACCACGCCCAGCTAATTTTTGTATTTCAGTAGAGACAGGGTTTCACCATGTTAGCCAGGCTGGTCTTGAACTCCTGACTTCAGGTGATCTGCCTGCCTCAACCTCCCAAAGTGCTGGGATTACAGGCATGAGCCACCGCACCTGGCCCCTTAAATTATTTCTAAGGCTATCAGGAAGACTGAAACATGCATAATTACAGCACAGGTGAAACCTCTCTTTCATTTCTTTTTTGTTTGTTAGGATGAGATGTAAATGCATACATGATATATGTAGCAGAATAATCTACTGAGAATCAGCTCGTGTTTGTTTTTGCTGCTGTGGATGCCTTAGGAGGAATGAAAGGTATTTTTCCCCTCCCAGTGTGGTACACAGGGCTTTATTCTGATTTCTGGGAAACCTTTTCCTCTAGAAGGTGATCATAGGAGGTGAGGAGTCATTTGTATAATCTACCAGCAAGATTAGCTTTTATCGTCTCAGACAGCTGTAGGATGTTCAGGGGTTGGAAATGAGAAAGCAGCCAGACCCTAGGAGCGTCTCAAGGACGGGGAAGAAGAACTAGGTTGGTAAAGGCCTTGGGGCCTAGGGGAGGGGTGGAGACACTGAAGTGGAAGAAATCCTTACGCTCTGAGCAGGGAGCTGGGCTAGGAGGCTGCAGGATCCTCTGGAACATCCATGGCCAGAGAGATGGTGGGGACCAGCATTTGAAGCAGCAGCTCTGGTTGGCAGAACAGCCACAGGAGAGCCAACCAGGGCCTCTAAGTGCTGAAAGACTGGGAGTCCATGGGATCCTGTCTAGGCGCCCAGGGTTAGTGATGATCCAAGGGAGTGGAACCCATCCTTGGAATAGTTGATATTGGGCCTCCCTCCAATCCAGGTGAGTAGGCTTGAGGTGGTTCTAATTACAGCCAAGAACATTATTGTTGTTATTATTATTATTATTATTCTGAGATGGCTCACTGCAAGCTCTGCCTCCTGGGTTCATGCTATTTTCCTGTCTCAGCCTCCCCAGCAGCTGGGACTACAGGCGCATGCTGCCACACCCGGCTAATTTTTGAATTTTCAGTAGAGACGGGGTTTCACCGTGTTAGCCAGGATGGTCTCCATCTCCTGACCTCGTGATCCACCTGCCTCAGACTCCCAAAGCGCTGGGATTACAGGCATGAGCCACTGCGCCTGGCCGATTTCTCTACTCTTAAAAACAGACACTGGTGAGGGAATACTGGCTCACATCAGTATTCCCAGCACTTTGGGCAGATTGCCTGAGCTGAGGAGTTTGAGACCAGCTTGGCCAACATGGCGAGACCCTATCTCTGTTAAAAATATAAAATTAGCTAGGGCTGGATGCAGTGGCTCAAGCCTGTAATCCCAGCACTTTTGGAGGCTGAGGCGGGCAGATCACTTGAGGTCGGGAGTTCAAGACTAGCCTGGCCAACATGGTGAAACGCTGTCTCTACTAAAATACAAAAGGTAGCTGGGCATGGTGGCGTATACCTGTAATCCCAGCTATTCAAGAGGCTGAGGCACGAGAATCGCTTGAACCAGGGAGGAGGTTGCAGTGAGCCGAGATTGTGCCACGGCACTCCAGCCTAGGCAACACAGCAAGACTCCATCTCAAAAGAATAAAAATAAATAAATAAATAGAAATAAAAATTAGCTGGGCGTGGTGGTGCATACCTGTAGTCCCTGCTACTGCGGAGACTGAGGCCAGAGGATTGCTTGAGCCCAGGAGGTGGAGGCTGCAGTGAGCGCTGCACTTACACCACTGCACTCCAACTTGGGCAACAGAGCGAGACTATGTCTTAAAACAAAACAAAACAAAACAAGCAAACAAACAAAAAACACAAGAAAATAGACGCATTGAAAGAAATAGTGCCTCTTGCTCTTCGAAATGTTTTTGAGTCTGCATGTGACTCTAGAACTAGGTCAACCACCATAGGGGCCACTTGGGAAAGAAACCAGCGGAGGGAGGAGTTTCCCTCAGCTCAACTGACGGTGAGGATGGCCGAGAGTCCTTCTGTCTCTCCCCCAGAGTAAGGAAGTTCATGACCTCTGAGACCTTCCACTCTATATTCTTTTTTTTTTTTAATTTTAATTTTTAAGATCAGTGACTGTCTAGGGTTGGGAAAGGGAAAGATACATAGGTGGTGCACAGGGGACTTTTTTTTTTTTTTTTTGAGACGGAGTCTTGCTCTGTTGCCCAGGCTGGACTGCAGTGGTCTGATCTTGGCTCACTGCAACCTTCACCTCCTGGGTTCAAGCGATTCTCCTGCCTCAGCCTCCTGAAGAGCTAGGATTACAGGTGCCCACCACCGTACCCTACTGATTTTTGTATTTTTAGCAGAGATGGGGTTTCACCATGTTGGCCAGGCTGGTCTCCAACTCCTGACCTCAAGTGATCCGCCCGCCTTGGCCTCCCAGAGTGCTGGGATTACAGGTGTGGGCCACCATGCCCAACTCTTCCTGACTTTCTTTTTTTTTTTAAACTTTGTTTTGTTTGTTTTTTGAGACAGAGTTTTGCTCTTGTTGCCCAGGCTGGAGTGCAATAGTACGATCTCGGCTCACTGCAACCTCTGCCTCCTGGGTTCAGGAAATTCTCCTGCCTCAGCCTCCAGAGTAGCTGGGATCACAGGCATGTGCCACCACGCCCGGCTAATTTTTTGTATTTTTAGTAGAGACAGGGTTTCTCCATGTTGGTCAGGCTGGTCTCAAACTCCTGACCTCAAGTGATCTGCCCACCTCAGCCTCCCAAAGTGCTGGGATTACAGAAGTGAGCCACTGCACCTGGCCCTGACTCTTTTTTTTTTTTTTTTTGAGACGGAGTCTCGCTCTGTTGCCCGGGCTGGAGTGCAGTGGCCGGATCTCAGCTCACTGCAAGCTCTGCCTCCCGGGTTCACGCCATTCTCCTGCCTCAGCCTCCCCAGTAGCTGGGACTACAGGCGCCTGCCACCTCGCCCGGCTAGTTTTTTGTATTTTTTTAGTAGAGACGGGGTTTCACCGTATTAGCCAGGATGGTCTCGATCTCCTGACCTCGTGATCTGCCTGTCTCGGCCTCCCAAAGTGCTGGGATTACGGGCTTGAGCCACCGCGCCCGGCCTTTCCCATGCATTTCTAATGAGTATTTTTTTTTTTTTTTGAGACAGTCTCGCTCTGTCGCCCAGGCTGGAGTGCAGTGGCGCCATCTTGGCTCACTGCAAGCTCCATCTCCTGGGTTCACGCCACTCTCCTGTCTTGGCCTCCCGAGTAGCTGGGACTACAGGAGCCCGCCACCACACCCGGCCAATTTTTTGTATTTTTAGTAGAGACAGGGTTTCACCATGTTAGCCAGGATGGTCTCAATCTCCTGACCTCGTGATCCACCCGCCTCGGCCTCCCAAAGTGCTGGGATTACAGGTATAAGCCACCGCACCCGGCTGCAATGAGTATTTCAAACTTAACTGTGGTCAAATTAAAACTGTAGACACCCCCTCAAATATGCTCCTCTCTCATCTTCCTTCTCTCCTTTCTCCATGGGCTCAGACCAAACCCCTGACAGTCATACAAGTCCTCTGACACCCACCCTGCAAAATCCCAATCCTAAAACCAAAGTCTGCGTATTTATTTATCTCTATTCATTCTCTCTCTCTCTCTCGTCAAACACCAGCCAAGCTGGTACTACTTCGGGTCATTAGCAAGCTGAGAAAATAGGCAACGATGGCTGTGTGTGGCTGAGGCAGGCAGATCACTTGAGGTCACTTGAGTTTGAGACCAGTCTGGCCAACAAGCCTGGGCAACAAGAACAAAACATAGTAACACCCCCGTCTCTACTAAAAACACAAAAATTAGCTGGGCGTGGTGGCAAGGAGACACTCTCTGGTCCTAGTCAGGCAGCTAAGTCACATAGGGCCATGGTATCCTACACAAATATGAAACAGTAGAAGCCCCATCTCCCAGTGCTGGCGCCCTAGATGATGATCATAGTATTTCACCTTTGTACAGGATTTTACACACTTTGCAAAGGGCTTTTTTTGTTTTGTCTTTTGAGACAGAGTTTCACTCGTCACCCAGGCTGGTGAGCAGTGGCGCAATCTCAGCTCAGCTCACCGCAACCTCTGCCTCCTGGGTTCAAGTGATTCTCCTGCCTCAGCCTCCCGAGTAGCTGGGATTATAGGCATGAGCCACCGTGCCTGGCCTACAAGGGACTTTTACAAAGGTTTCCATATTTAATTTTCATAGGAATCCTGTGGAAAAGGCAGAACAGGTGTTACCAATTGTAATATTTTAGATGAGAGAGAAAGTGAATTGCCCACCACATACTGTGACTGACACAGTCAATTAGGGACTGAGCTTACATCTTTTCACTTCAGGCTGCCCCCATCAAGCCACCCCTAACACAGCAAGGGTGAACAAGGTCATGATCCAGGCCTCCATTCGACTGATGCCAAGATTCCCGTTAAAATAACTATGTACTCAGCTCTTGAAATGTATTTTTTGGCCGGGCGCGGTGGCTCACGCCTGTAATCCCAGCACTTTGGGAGGCCAAGGCGGGCAGATCACGAGGTCAGGAAATCGAGACCATCCTGGCTAACACGGTGAAACCCCGTCTCTACTAACAATACAAAAAATAGCCGGGCGTGGTGGCAGGTGCCTGTAGTCCCAGCTACTCGGGAGGCTGAGGCAGGAGAATGGCGTGAACCTGGGAGGCAGAGCTTGCAGTGAGCCGAGATAGTGCCACTGCATTCCAGCCTGGGCAACAGTGCAAGACACCGTCTCAAAAAAAAGAAAAAGAAAAAAAGAAATGTATTTTTAAATTTAATTTAATTTAGAAACATTACCTGTGCTCAAGGAGTTTTTAGTCAAGTAATGGAAAAACAAAAGCAGGTCAATATATGGTTTTAGAAACATACACAGGGCCGGGCGCGGTGGCTCACGCCTGTAATCCCAGCACTTTGGGAGGCCGAGATGGGCGGATCACGAGGTCAGGAGATCGAGACCATCCTGGCTAACACGGTGAAACCCCGTCTCTACTAAAAACTACAAAAAACTAGCCGGGCGAGGTGGCGGGCGCCTGTAGTCCCAGCTACTCGGGAGGCTGAGGCAGGAGAATGGCGTAAACCCGGGAGGCGGAGCTTGCAGTGAGCTGAGATCCAGCCACTGTACTCCAGCCTGGGCGACAGAGCGAGACTCCGTCTCAAAAAAAGAAAAAAAAAAAACAAAAAAAAACAAAAAAAAGAAACATACACAGATATAACATAAAACTCTGAAATGGAATGTGACAGGATCAAAAATATTAAAGTGGAAATACTTGCAACCTTGTTCTCCTCCCATGCTCAATCTAAGAGCTTGAGTCTTAGAATCAGTTGTGTGAGATGGAGCTGTGGCTGGGCGTGGTGGCTCATGCCTGTAATCCCAGCACTCTGGGAGGCCGAGGTAGGCTGATCACTTGAGGTCAGGACTTTGAGACCAGCCTGGCCAACGTGGTAAAACCCTGTCTCTACTGAAAATACAAAAATTAGCTGGGAGTGGTAGACATGCACCTGTAATCCCAGCTACTCCGGAGGCTGAGGTAGGAGAATCACTTGAACCCGGGAGGTGAAGGTTGCCGTAAGCCAAGATCGTGCCACTATACTCCAGCCTGGGTGACAGAGCAAGACTCTGTCTTGAAAAAAAGAAAAAAAAAAAAAAGAAAGAAAGATGGAACTGTAAGGATGGAAGGAGCTTTATTTCTTTATTTGATTTTAAGTTTTGAGACAGGGTCTCCCTCTATTGCCCAGGCTGAAGTACGGTGGTGTGATCACGGCTCACTGCAGCCAGCTTTAAGCAATCTTTCCAGCTTAGCCTCCTGAGCAGCTGAGACTACAGGTGCACATCATCACACCTGGCTAATTTTTTTTTTTTTTTTGAGACGGAGTTTCACTCTTGTCACCCAGGCTGAAGTGCAATGGTGCGATCTTTGCTCACTGCAACCTCCACCTCCAAGGTTCATGCAGTTCTCCTGCCTCAACCTCCCGAGTAGTTGGGATCACAGGCATGTGCCACCACACCTGGATAATTTTTATATTTTTAGTAGAGATGAGGTTTCACCATGTTGGCCAGGCTGCTCTTGAACTCCTGAGCTCAGGTGATCCACCCACCTCGGCCTCCCAAAGTGCTGGGATTACAGGTATGAGTCACCATGCCTGGACCACACCTGGCTAATTTTTAATTTTTTTTTTTGTAGAGACAAGGTCCTGCTATGTTACCCAGGCTGGTCTTGAACTCCTGGCCCCAAGTGATCCTACCACCTTGGCCTCCCAAAGTTTTGGGATTACAGGTGTGAGTCACCACACCTGGCCTGGAAGGAGCTCAGAGAAGACATCAGAGGGGAGGAGAGGGAGATCAGGAGGATACCTCTTCCACAGGGAGGCACGAAGGTGGGAGCAGCAGATGCCCTAGGACTAAACAGCTGGCTTGGCATGAGGGTGGAGCAATGCTCCTTTCTGTCTCCCAGCTTGTCTGGAGAACCTGATTTAAAAGCTGCTAGAGCCTCCTTTCAGGTCCAGGTGTGTGTGTGAGAGAGCGAGGATTCCACGGGGCAGAGGAGGTGGGAGAATAAAGTCTGTCACGGTGGAACTTCTGCCCAAGGAGAGACATCTTCATGGCGGATTTCAGAGAGGCAAGAAGGAGCCACCTGCACGTTTCAAGAGCAGCTGGGGGAAGTGTAAATTAGAGTCCCAGCCACCCCCACATCTATCTTCTACACCTGCTCCTTTATTTTCCTTTCTCTGGAGGGCTGAGAGAGATTTACTGGGCAAAAGGAAGAGCTCCTTACTTTGGGTTGAGGAATCTTACTGACGGAAATGAAATGGTCACAGAAAGACGAGTCACTCAGGTAATTTGGGATGATATGAGTAAGTACCACAAATTGATTGAGCAGAGAAGACTCAAAGATGGGGAGAGATTTTTTTTTTTGAAATGGAGTCTTGCTCTTGTTGCCCAGGCTGGAGTGCAATGGCACCATCTCCGTTCACTATAACCTCCGCCTCCCGGGTTCAAGCTCTTCTTCTGCCTCAGCCTCCTGAGCAGCTGGGACTACAGGTGCACATCATCATACCTGGCTTTTTTTTTTTTTTTTTTTTTTTTTTGAGACGGAGTTTCACCCTTGTCACCCAGGCTGAAGTGCGATGGTGCCATCTTGGCTCACTGCAACCTCTGCCTCCCAGGTTCAAGCAATTCTTCTGCCTCAGCCTCCCGAGTAGTTGGGATCACAGGCATGTGCCACCATGCCCAGATAATTTTTGTATTTTTAGTAGAGACGGAGTTTCACCATGTTAGTCAGGCTGGTCTCGAACTCCTGACCTTGTGATCCACCCGCCTCGGCCTCCCAAAGTGCTGGAATTATAGGCTTGAGCCACTATGCCCAGCCATTCATTTTTATTTTTATTATTTTTTGATTCAGGGTATTGCTCGTTGCCTAGGCTGGAGTGCAGTGGCTCACTGCAGCTTCAAACTCCTGGGCTCAAGTGATACTCTTGCCTCAGCCTCCGAGTAGGTAGAACTACAGGTAAGTTACCATACCTGCTAATTTTTTTTTTTTTTTTTTGAGACGGAGTTGCTGTTCACTGCAACTTCCGCCTTCCTGGTTCAAGTGATTCTCCTGCCTCAGCCTCCCAAGTAGCTGGGATCACAGGCATGTGCCACCATCCCCAGCTAATTTTTGTATTTTTAGTAGAGATGGGATTTCACCAGGTTGGTCAGGCTGGTCTTGAACTCCCGACCTCAGGTGATCCACTTGCCTCGGGGCATCCCAACATGCTGGGATTACAGGCATGAGGCACTGTGCCCGGCCATATTGGGGTAGATATTGAAAAAAAAAAAAAAGGATACCGGATCATGATCCCACCTGGGCAGAGACCACAGTTCTAGGTCCAGATATCAGCCTAAAGTGGGGTACAACACCAGAAGGCATCAAGGCAGCCAGTCCTGGTTACACTGAGAGGGTAATTGGGTTACAGCATCTTGGCTGGGCACGGTGGCTCACGTCTGTAATCCCAACACTTTGGGAGGCTAAGGCAGGTGGATCACTTGATCCAGGGGTTCGAGACCAGTGTGACCAACATGGCAAAACCCTGTCTCTAAAAAAAGTACAAAAATTAGCTTGGTGTGGTGGCATGCACCTATAGTCCCAGCTACTTGGGAGGCTGAGTGGGAGGATTACTTGAGCTTAGGAGGTAGAGGTTGCTGTCAGCTGAGACGGTGCCACTGCACTCCAGCCTGGGTGACAGAGTGAGACCCCGTCTAAGAAAACAGTAAAAGTTATAGCGTCTTTACTGAACATGTTTGAGAGACTAAAGTAGAGCAGAGGATGAAGGAAAAGACTTCTCTCTTGAGCTCTAGGTCCGCATTTCAAACTGTCTGTTAGAAATCTCCAAACCCCATATCTAGAAAGATCACAAGCTTGGTAGTAGGGTAAAGTTTAGATCAGAGGGGAGCTTGGAGGAAAAAGTGTCAGTTAGCTGCTGTCACAGATGAGATTCAGGCAAGAGGTAAAGACAATCTGAATCACGCTGGCAGGAGAGAGTCTTGCAAGACATTCTCCAGGTGGAATCTGTGGTACTTGATAATTGATTGGGGTGAGGCAGAGGGAAGAGGCTTCCAACCTGGGTGAGTGGGAGGGTGAGATGCTGTGAACACGAACAGGGGACACAGTGGAGAAGGAGCAGCCTTGAACGGAAAATGTGGGATGAGGTGCTGAGCATATTGTGTTTGGAGATTTTTCTTTTTCTTTCTTTTTTTTTTTTGAGACGAAGTTTTGCTTTTGTCTCCCAGACTGAAGTGCAGTGGCACAATCTCGGATCACTGCAACCTCCACCTCCTGGGTTTAAGCGATTCTTCCACCTCAGCCTCCTGAGTAGCTGGGACTACAGGCATGCACCAACATGCCCAGCTAATTTTTTTATTTTTAGTAGAGATGGGGTTTCACCATGTTGGTCAAACTGATTTCGAACTCCTGACCTCAGGTGATCCGTCCACCTCGGCCTCCCAAAGTGCTGGGATTACAGGTGTGAGTCACCATGCCTGGCCAGTATTGTTTTGGATGGAATTTGGATCATTGCCAATTTTTTGCTCCTAGGAACAATGTGATCATGACTGTTCCTATATACATCATCTGGTGCGAGTGTATATTAGTTTCTCTGGATGTATACCTAGGACTGGAATTGCTGGATTCCAGGATATAAACATGTTCAAGTTGACTAGGTAAAGTTATTTTTTAGAAGTGATTATACCTGTTTACCAGTGAAATTTACCTTTTTTGCCCTATTTTTTTTTACTACTTTCAAAATGAAAATATAAATGCATATATTTAATAGACAGATTATATCAAAACAAAAAACTTCTGTATAGCAAAGGAAATAACAGAGTAAAGAGACAACCTGCAGAATGAGAGAAAATATTTGTAAACTACTCATCCAACAATGGATTAACATCCAGAATAGGGCTGAGCATGGTGATTCACACCTGTAATCTCAGGACATTAGGAGACCAAGGCAGGAGGATCACATGAGCCCAGGAGCTTGAGACCAGCCTGGGCAATGTGGCAAGATCCTTTCCTCTCTATTTTTTGTTTGTTTGTTTGTTTGTTTGTTTGTTTTGAGACGGAGTTTTGCTCTTGTTGCTCAGGCTGGAGTGCAGTGGCGCGATCTCGGCTCACTGCAACCTCTGCCTCCTGGGTTCAAGAGATTTTCCTGCCTCAGCCTCCTGAGTAGTTGGGATTACAGGCATGCACCACCGCACCTGGCTAATTTTGTATTTTCAGTAGAGATGGGGGTTTCACCATGTTGGTCAGGCTGGTCTTGAACTCCTGACCTCAGGTGATCCACCTACCTTGGCCTCCCAAAGTGTTGGGATTATATGCGTGAGCCACTGCACCCAGCCTTCCTGTCTCTATTTTTAAAAAAGAAAAGAAAATGGAAAATTAGCTAAATAGACATCTCTCAAAAGAAGACACACAAATGGCCAACAGGTATTTGAAAAAATCATGATCATTAATATTCAGGGAAATGTGAATCAAAATCACGATGAGGTATCTTTTTTTTTTTTTTTTTTTTTTTGAGGCAGTGTCTCGCTCTGTGGCCCGGACTGGAGTGCAGTGGCCAGATCTCAGCTCACTGCAAGCTCCGCCTCCCGGGTTTACGCCATTCTCCTTCTTGCCTCAGCCTCCCGAGTAGCTGGGACTACAGGCGCCCGCCACCTCGCCCGGCTACTTTTTGTATTTTTAGTAGAGACGGGGTTTCACCGTGTTAGCCAGGATGGTCTCGATCTCCTGACCTCGTGATCCGCCCGTCTCGGCCTCCCAAAGTGCTGGGATTACAGGCTTGAGCCACCGCGCCCAGCCTTTTTTTTTTTTTTTTTTGAGATGGAGTCTTTCTGTGTCACCCAGGCTGGAGTACAGTGGCACAATCTCGGCTCCCTGCAACCTCCACCTCCCGGGTTCAAGAAATTCTCCTGCTTCAGCCTCTGGAGTAGCTGGGATTACAGGCTCCTGCCACTACGCCTGGCTAATTTTTGTATTTTTAGTAGAGATGAATTTTTGCCATGTTGGCCAGGCTGGTCTCAAACTCCTGACCTCAGGTGATCCACCCGCTTCAGCCTCCCAAAGTGTTGGGATTACAGGTGTGAGCCACTGCGCCTGGCTGAGATACCATTTTGTCCTAGTTAGAATGGCCATTATCAAAAAGGCAAAAAAAATAACAAATGCTGGTGAGGATGCAGAGAAAGGGGAACTCTTATATATTATTGGTAGGAATGTAAATCAGTACATCCATACTAGAAAACAGTATGGAGATTTCTCAAAATAGAACTACCATATGATCTAGCAATCCCACTACCAGTTATATATCCAAACTAAAGGAAATCAGCATGTCAAAGAGATATCTGAATCCCCACATTTACTGTAGTACTGTTCATAATAGCCAAGATATAAAATCAGCCTTAGTGTCCATCAGTGGATAAAGAAAATATGGCCTATGTATACACATGATGGAATGCTATTTAGCAATTAAAAAGAAAACAATTTGGCCGGGCGCGGTGGCTCACGCCTATAATCCCAGCACTTTGGGAGGCCGAAATGGGTGGATCACGAGGTTAGGAGATCAAGACCATCCTGGCTAACACGGTGAAACCCCATCTCTACTAAAAATACAAAAAATTAGCGAGGTGTGGTGATGGGTGCCTGTAGTCCCAGCTGATCGGGAGGCTGAGGCAAGAGAATGGCATGAACCCGGGAGGCAGAGCTTTCAGTGAGCCGAGATTGCACCACTGCACTCCAGTCTGGGCGAGAGAGTGAGACTCCGTCTCAAAAAAAAAAAAAAAGAATTCTGCCATTTGTGGCAACATGAATGAGCTTGGAGGACATGATGTTAAGTGAAATAAGTCAGGCACAAAAAGATAAATCTTGCATGTTCTCACTTGTGGGAACTAAAAAAGTTGATTCTCTCTAGAAGTACAGAGTAGAATAGTTTGGGAGGAGGGTTAGCCCAGGGTTTGTTAACAGATACGAAAGCACCGTTAGTTAGGAGGAAGAACTTCTAGTGTTCTATAGCACTGTTGGGTGACTGTATTTAACACCAATTTTTTTTTATTTTTTGAGACGGAGTTTTGCTCTTGTTGCCCAGGCTGTAGTGCAATGGCACAATCTTGGCCCACTGCACCCTTCACCTCCCAGGTTCAAACAATTCTCCTGCCTCAGCCTCCCAAGTAGTTGGGATGATGGGTGCCTACCACAATGCCCAGCTAATTTTTGTATTCTTAGTAGAGATGGGGTTTCACCATGTTGGCCAGGCTGGTCTCGAACTCCTGAGTTCAGGTGATCCACCCGCCTCGGCCACCCAAAGTGCTGAGATTACAGGTGTGAGTCACTGCGCCTGGCCTAACACCAATTTATTGTATGTTTTCTTTTTTTTTTTTTTCTGAGACGGGGTCTTGCTCTGTTGCCCAGGCTGCAGTATAGTAACGCCATCATGGCTCACTGCAGCCTTCATTTCCTGGGCTCAAGTGATCTTCCCGCTTTGGCCTACCAATGTTCTGGTATTACAGGCAAGAACCATCATGCCTAACCTATTGTATATTTTCTTTTTTTTTTTTTTTTTTTGTTTGAGATGGAGTCTAACACTCTTGCCCAAGTTGGAGTGCAGTGGTACCATCTTGGCTCACTGCAAGCTCCGCCTCCCGGGTTCACTCCATTCTCTTGCCTCAGCCTCCCGAGTAGCTGGGGCTACAGGCACCCACCACCACAAAAAATTAGCCCGGCTAATTTTTTTTTTTTTTTGTATTTTTAGTAGAGACAGGGTTTCACCATGTTAGCCGGGATGGTCTGGATCTCCTGACCTTGTGATCCACCTGCCTTGGCCTCCCAAAGTGCTGGGATTACAGATGTGAGCCACCGCGCCCCGCCATACCTATTGCATATTTTTAAACAACTAGAAGCGTAGATTTTGAACATACCCAAAATGAAGAAATGGTAAATGTTTGAGGTGATGGTGTTCTGTCAAACCCCTATTGACTCCCATGGGAAAGGCACCAGGTTCAAGAGGCCAAAGGAGACATGGGGTTTTACTGGGGGCTACATACATGGAAGAGAGTTCAGGGTCAAAGGGCTGGACAGAAGAACCACTTGCAAAAAGCGTGCAGTTTATGGCTGGGCGCAGTGGCTCACACCTATAATCCCAGCACTTTGCGAAGCCAAGGTAGGTGGATCACTTCAGGTCAGGAGTTTGAGACCAGCCTGACCAACATGGTGAAATTCTGTCTCTACTAAAAATACAAAATGAGCTGGGCGCGGTGGTGCATGCCTGTAGTTCCAGCTCGGGAGGCTGAGGCAGGAGAATCACCTGAACCCAGGAGGCAGAAGTTGCAGTGAGCCGAGATTGCATCACTATATTCCAGTCTGGGCAACAAGAGCGAAACTCTGTTGAAAAAAAATAAATAAAAATCATGCAGTTTATATAGGATTTTCTTTTCTTTTTTTTTTTTTTTGAGACAGAGTCTCGCTCTGTCACCCAGCCTGGAATGCAGTGACACGATCTCTGCTCACTGCAATCTCTGCCTCCAGGGTTCAAGCAATTCTGCCTCAGCCTCTGAGTACCTTTGATTACAGGCACCTGCCACCACACCCAACTAATTTTTGTATTTTTAGTAGAGATGCAGTTTCCCCATGTTGAACAGGCTGGTCTTGAACTCCTGACCTCAGGTGATCCACCCAGCTCAGCCTCCCAAAGTGGTGGGATTACCATGGCGTGAGCCACCATGCCCTGCCAGCTCCACTTCTTTCTGATGCTGGCATGCCACAAGCTTGCTCCAACCTTTGCAGTTCTACTGCCTGGAATGCTTTGATCCTCAATTTTTGCTTGCTGGCTTCTTCCCTTGAATCAGGCATCAGCTGAAACGTCACATTCTCAGAGAGGCCTTCCCCCACCCCCATTCACTGTCCTTCAACCTACCCCTCTTTCTCACATCCGCCTGTCTTACTCCTGCAGCACCTCAGAGCAGATGCTGTTGGCGGCCTTCCCAGCAGCCGTTGGCCTTCCTCCTCGCGGGGAGAACTCTGATTTTGTTCGGGTGACTCTTCCTAGCCCCACTCACCTCGGGAGTAAATCCTAATTAGCCTCAGCCAATTATGATGCTTCCAACCGCTTTGCCAGTGCTTGGTTTGGGATTGGGCGTGGGAGGACATTAGGGCCAATATTTTGACTCTACTGGGGGCTTCTGGAAATACTTTTATTTTTGTGAAAAGGGGATGCATAGGCCGGGCACGGTGGCTCACGCCTGTAATCCCAGCACTTTGGGAGGCCGAGGCGGGCGGATCACGAGGTCAGGAGATCGAGACCATCCTGGCCAACACGGTGAAACCCCGTCTCTACTAAAAATTAAAAAATTTTTAAAAAATTAGCCGGGCGTGTTTTCGGGCGCCTGTAGTCACAGCTACTCAGAGAGGCTGAGGCAGGAGAATGGCGTGAACCCGGGAGGCGGAGCTTGCAGTGAGCCGAGATCGCGCCACTGCACTCCAGCCTGGGCGACAGAGCAAGACTCCGTCTCAAAAAAAAAAAAAGGGGGGGGGGATGCATGGCATGAATCAGACCCCCTTGGTTTCCAGGGAGTGTCATCCTGTCTGAATGTGGTGCCTTTAAGAGCCAGCTACAACCACCACGTGGGGCGCTGGCAGACAACAGAGCAGAAGAGTGAAGGGCAGGGTCTGTAATGAAGCCATTGAGTCCCCGAATTAATCAAGCCAGAGCTGTCTGCTTCAGGGGTTCTTATTGGTGATTGTATGGGTTTTGCTACCGTGACAGAGTACCACAGACTGGATGGCTTAAACAACATATATTTATTTTTTCACGATTCTGGAGGCTAGAAGTCTGAGATCAAGGGGTTGGCTTCTTCTGAGGCCTCTCTTCTTGGCTTGGAGATGGCATCTTCTCTGTGTGTCTTCACGTGGTCTTCCCTCTTCATCTGTGTCTTAATCTACTCTTTCTTATTTTAAAACTAAAAAAAGGCCGGGCGTGGTGGCTCATGCCTGTAATCCCAGCACTTTGGGAGGCTGAGGTGGGCGGATCACCTGAGGTTGGGAGCTCGAGACCAGCCTGGCCAACATGGTGAAAGCTTGTCCCTACAAAAATACAAAAATTAGCCGGGCGTGGTGGCGGGTGTCTATAATCCCAGCTACTCAGGAGGCTGACGGGGGAGAATCGCTTGAACCCCTGAGGTGGAGGTTGCAGTGAGCAGAGATTGCGCCATTGCACTCCAGCCTGGGCGACAGAGTGAGATTCCATCTCAAAAAATAATAATAAATTTAAAAAAATTAGAGATGGGGGTCTTGCTATAGTGCCCAGGCTGGTCTCGAACTCCTGTGCTTAAGCAATCCTCTCACCTCGGCCTTCCCAAGTGCTAGGATTACAGTCATTAGCCAACACACCTGGCCTTTTTTTTTTTTAGAGACAGGGCCTCACTCTGATGTCGAGGCTGGAGTGCAGTGGTGCAGTGGTGCAATCTCAAACCCCAGGCTCAAGTGATCCTCCCATCTCAGCCCCCCAAGTAGCTAGGACTACAGGCACCTACCACCACACCCAGCAGGTTTTCGTATTTTTTTGTAGAGATAGAGTTTTACCATGTTGCCCAGGCTGGTCTTGAACCCCTGAGCTCAAGCAATCTACCTGCCTCAGCCTCCCAAAGTGCTGGGACTACAGGCATGATCCATTGCACCTGGCCAGTGACCCTTCATTCCATATATATAAAAATATATGTATATATATGTATATTTTTTGTGTGTGACAGAGTCTGACTGTGTTGCCCAGGCTGGAGTGCAGTGGCGCAATCTCAGTTCACTGCCCTCAGCCTCCTGGATTCAAGTGATTCTCATGCTTCAGCCTCCCTAGTAGCTAGGGCTACAGGCGCGTGCCACCACACCCAGCTAATTTTTTGTATTTTTAGTAGAGACGGGGTTTCACCATGTTGGCCAGGCTGGTCTCGAACTCTTGACCTCAAGTGATCCGCCTGCCTCGGCCTCCCAAAGTACTAGGTTACAGGCATGAGCCACAGTGCCCGGCCCACATTTTATATTTAAAAAGCAGAATCTGATGTATGGGAAATGCCAATCCCCAGGCAAATAGAAACTCCTTCATTTTGGAGATCTGGTATCTGCATAATTTCAACAGAAACTATTTTTTAGAGAGGCAGCAATGATGTTGGCTTTGATCCGAGCCTCAGGGGTTTCTAGTCTCAATCAAGGAAGTGAAGATCAAAGAGAACATGACTGATTAGGGCTTTGACTCTCAGAGCTTGGTGTGAATCAGAATCACCCTGAGCCTTGTTAAAGGATTCAGACTCCTGGCTCCACCCTACGGACTCTGATTTAACGAGTTTATAGTGGGGCCCAGGCATCTGTTTGTAACAAGCCACGCAGGTGACATTGATGCCCACTTGCGTGTTGAGGACCTGCTGCAGGAGTCTGAGGAAGGCTGGAAAGGGAAACATTCAGCTGTGATGAATCCTAAGACTCTGGGCATGTTGGCGTACATCTATAGTCCCAGCTACTTGGGAGACAGGCTGGAGGATCACTTGAGCCCAGGAGATTGAGACAAGTGCCCCTACACTCCCCACCTCCATCTCTTTATTTATTTATTTTTTTTGAGTCAGAGTTTTGCTTTGTTGCTCAGGTTGCAGAGTACAGTGGCGTGATCTCGGCTCACCGCAAGCTCCACCTCCCAGGTTCACTCCATTCTCCTGCCTCAGCCTCCTGAGTAGCTGGGACTACAGGCACCCACCACCGCACCCGGCTAATTTTTTGTATTTTTAGTAGAGACGGGGTTTCACTGTGTTAGCCAGGATGGTCTCAATCTCCTGACCTCGTCATCCACCCGCCTCGGCCTCCCAAAGTGCTGGGATTACAGGCGTAAGCAACTGCGCCAGGCCTACCCCTACCTCCATCTCTTAAAAAAAAAAAAGAAAAAAATCCAGCCAGGTGCAGTGGCTCATGCCTGTAATCCCAGCATTTTGGGAGGCCGAGGCGGGTAGATCACGAGGTCAAGAGTTCAAGACCAGCCTGGCTAGCGTGGTGAAACCCCATGTCCACTAAAAATACAAAAAATTAGCCAGGCATGGTGGCACGTGCCTGTAATCCCAGCTACTCAGGAGGCTGAGGCAGGAGAATTGCTTGAACCCGGGAGGCGGAGGTTGCAGTGAGCCAAGATCACACCACTGCATTCCAGCCTGAGTGACAGAGTGAGACTCCGTCTAAAAAAATAAAATAAATACAAAATAATAATAATAAAAAATAATAATCCAAGGGCTGTGAGACTATGAGAGGCCTTGAACTGGGCCCTGGAGGGGCAGAAGGCTTGGGAGGACTGTGATCACATCTCTTTTTAGGCACAGCAGGCTGGGTTTGGACCAGATCATCCATGAAAAGCCAGCATTCACCTCTGGCCAAGACCTGCCCTTGTGAGAGGCAGTTGAACATTGACCTTCTGCCCGTTACTGTAACCTTTTGGTTTTCTGCTCTTTGGTCAGGTCTGGGGAAGAGACAAACATATCCCTGAGTTGCTGAAAATTCTGCTGGTGCCTTGGGAGCATGTTCAGGACTGGAGATCATCCAACCTACCACAGTGTCTAAAACTAGAACCAAGCCAGCGAGAAGCCAGCTGGCTGGGGATCCTGAGGTCTCCCCAGTGATGGAGAGGCCTCTGAGGAGTTGGTGCTCCAGGGAACCACAGCCTTCTCTCCAGCACTGCTCCTCGCAGCTCCTGCAGTGTCCAGCAGCCAGCACCTGACCCCAAAACAAAGCCACTCCTCTTCAGAGCAGCCAACCAGGCAGGCAGGCAGGCTGTGAAAGTCAGTCCCACTGCCACATGGAACCAGCCAGGCCGCGGTGTGCCTTGCGAGCTTGCCCTGGCCACCAGGAGGGCTCTATTTTAAATCATGAGAATATGGTCCCCATGAAACAGCTGAAGTGAGAACTTAAGACGGAGGGCCCTGTGTTTCCTGTGCCCACCCTGCCTCTTGCTCAGCTGACTTCTCACATCCTGCTGCTGCCTGCCTGCCAGAAAGGGAACTGCCTCTGAGTCTTGTACCGTGGGGAACCAAAGCACAAGGGGAGACATGATCACAGTAAAAGTTCCCAAGAGGAAGGCAAGGAGCTGGTGTCTAAGCAGACGTGAGTACCAGGATACAGAGCTCCTGGGGATGTTGGAGGATGTGGGCTTTATTCCGGAATAATTTTTTTTTTCAAGAGGGAGTCTCGCTGTGTCGACGAGGCTGGAGTGCAGTGGTGCAATGTTGGCTTATTGAAATCTCCACCTTCCTGGTTCAAGCAATTCTCCTGCCTCAGCCTCCCAAGTAAGTGAGATTACAAGTGCCCGCCACCACACTGGGCTAATTTTTGTATTTTAGTAGAGATGGAGTTTCCCAGTCACAGGCAGATAATTGCTGCCCTTTTCACCCTCAGAACCTCAACAGTGATGCTGCTGTGCCTCCAGCGTTCTTGGCTCTCCAGTTTTGGAATTGCTTCCAGAGACATTTCTTGAGCAAGACAAGAATCAGTCTCCTGAGAGTCTTATTTATATATTTATTTAACTGCAGTGTTATTACCTAGCTTTATCAGGAGAATTATTTGCCAGACTTAACTCTGAATGCCTTTTAGCTATTTCTGAAAGTCAGAGCTGCTGTAAACAACTTAAGGCCTTGCCATCACTGAGGTTATTTAAAAGAATGTGCCAGAGGCTCTCAAAGCTATTGCATGAGAAAAGCTACAAAACAAAACAAGCACAAGCAAAACCCTTGTTAGAAGTGTGTGTACGGGGTATCACCCTCTCAAAGTCACAACTTTGGGAGGAGAATATCTCTTTGGATAGTTCGATCCTGCGTGTTTGTTAGAAAAATGAGTTTCTGGCCGGGCGCGGTGGCTCAAGCCTGTAATCCCAGCACTTTGGGAGGCCGAGATGGGCGGATCACAAGGTCAGGAGATCGAGACCCTCCTGGCTAACACGGTGAAACCCCGTCTCTACTAAAAATACAAAAAACGAGCCGGGCGAGGTGGCAGGCGCCTGTAGTCCCAGCTACTCGGGAGGCTGAGACAGGAGAATGGCGTGAACCCGGGAGGCGGAGCTTGCAGTGAGCTGAGAGCCGGCCACTGCACTCCAGCCTGGGTGGCAGAGCAAGACTCCGTCTCAAAAAAAAAAAAAAAAAAAAAAAAAAGAAAAATGAGTTTCTTGGCCGGGCGCGATAGCTCAAGCCTGTAATCCCAGCACTTTGGGAGGCCGAGATGGGCGGATCACGAGGTCAGGAGATCGAGACCATCCTGGCTAACACGGTGAAACCCCGTCTCTACTAAAAAATACAAAAAACTAGCTGGGCGAGGTGGCAGGCGCCTGTAGTCCCAGCTACTCAGGAGACTGAGCCAGGAGAACGGTGTAAACCCGGGAGGCGGAGCTTGCAGTGAGCTGAGATCCGGCCACTGCACTTCAGCCTGGGCGACAGTGCGAGACTCCGTCTCAAAAAAAAAAAAAAAGAAAAATGAATTTCTCAGCTGGGCTTGGTGGCTCATGCCTGTGAGCGCATTGGGAGGTCGAGGCAGGCGGATCATGAGGTCAAGAGATCGAGACCATCCTGGCCAACATGGTGAAACCTTGTCTCTACTAAAAATACAAAAAATTAGCCGGGTGTGGTGGTGCCTGCCTGTAATCCCAGCTACTTGGGAGGCTGAGGCAAGAGAATTGCTTGAACCCGGGAGGCGGAGGTTGCAGTGAGCTGAGATTGTGCCATTGCACTCCAGCCTGGGCAAAAAGAGCAAAACTCTGTCTCAAAAAAAAAAAAAAAGAAAGAAAAGAAAAGAAAGAAAAATGAATTTCTCGGCTAGGCATGCTGGCTCACTCCTGTAATCCCAGCCCTTTGGGAGGCCGAGGCAGGTGGATCACCTGAGGTCAGGAGTTTGAGACCAGCCTAGCCAATATGGTGAAACCCCGTCTCTACTGAAAATATAAAAACTAGCTGGGCACGGTGGTGGGCGCCTGTAATCCCAGCTACTCGGGAGGCTGAGGCAGGAGAATTGTTTGAACCCAGGAGATGGAGGTTGCCGTGAGCCGACACGGGCCACTGTACTCCAGCCTGGGCAACAGAGCGAGACTCCGTCTGAAAAAAAAAAAAAAAAGGCCGGGCGCGGTGGCTCACGCCTGTAATCCCAGCACTTTGGGAGGCCGAGACAGGCGGATCATGAGGTCAGGAGATCGAGACCATCCTGACTAACACGGTGAAACCCCGTCTCTACTAAAAGTACAAAAAAAATTAGCCGGGCGTGGTGGTGGGCACCTGTAGTCCCAGCTACATGGGAGGCTGAGGCAGGAGAATGGCGTGAACCCGGGAGGCGGAGCTTGCAGTGAGTGGAGATCGCGCCACCACACTCCAGCCTGGGCGACAGAGCGAGACTCCGTCTCAAAAAAAAGAAAAAAAAAGAAAAATGAATTTCTCTGCCTTATGGTCTTCTTTAAGAGACAGGGTTTTTTGCTCTGTCACCCAGGCTGGAGAACAATGACATGATCATAGCTCAGTGTAGCCTCAAACTCCTGGGTTCAAATGATCCTCTGGCCTCATCCTCTTGAGTAGCTGGGATTATAGGCAGGACCCACTGTCCTCAGCCTATGGTCATCTTCTATACACTAGGTTGTATGCTTTCTATGTATACCAGGTAGGCTGGTATCCATTTTCCCCACTGTTGAATCCCCAGCACCTATCACAATGGCTGACCCAGAGTAGATACTTAAGAAATGGGCCAGGCAGCCGGGCGTGGTGGCTCAAGCCTGTAATCCCAGCACTTTGGGAGGCCGAGACGGGCGGATCACAAGGTCAGGAGATAGAGACCATCCTGGCTAACACGGTGAAACCCTGTCTCTACTGAAAAATACAAAAAACTAGCCGGGCGAGGTGGCGGGCACCTGTAGTCCCAGCTACTCGGGAGGTTGAGGCAGGAGAATGGCGTAAACCCAGGAGGCGGAGCTTGCAGTGAGCTGAGATCCGGCCACTGCACTCCAGCCTGGGCCACAGAGCAAGACTCCGTTTCTATGGGCCAGGCACAGTGGCTCATACCTGTAATCCCAACATTTTGGGAAGCTGAGGGAGGAGGATTGCTTGAACCCAGGAGTTTGAGACCTATCTGGGCGACATAGTAAACCCTATTTCTATTTTTAAAAATTTAAAAAATTAGGTGGGCATGGTGGCATACACCTGTAGTCCCAGCTACTTGGGAGGCTAAGACTGGAGGATCACTTGAGCCAGGAGGTTGAGGCTATAGTGAGCCATGATGGCATCACTGCATTCCAGCCTGGGTGACAAAGAGAGACCATGTCTCAGGAAAAAACCCCAAAAACTTGTTGAATGAATGGATAATATGATAACACTAAGTAATAATACTAAAACAAGTAATGAAAGACTGTAGGCTGGATGCCGTGGCTCACGTCTGTAATCCCAGCAATTTGGGAGTCTGAGGCAAATGGATCACCTGAGGTCAGGAGTTTGGGACCAGCCTGACCAACATGGTGAAACCCCATCTCCACTAAAAATACAAAAATTAGCTGGGTGTGGTGGTGCGCGCCTGTAGTCTGGAGGCTGAGGCAGGAGAATTGCTTCAACCTGGGAGGTGGAGGTTGCAATGAGCTGAGATTACGCCACTGCACTCCAGCCTGGGTGGGTGACAGACTGACATGCCATCTCCAAAAAAAAAAAAAAAAGATTGTAGCCAGGTGCAGTAGCTCAAGCCTATAATCCTAGCACTTTGGGAGGCTGAGCGAGGGAGGTGGATCACCCGAGGTCAGGAGATCGAGACCAAGACCAACCTGACCAACATGGGGAAACCCTGTCTCTACTAAAAATACAAAATTAGCTGGGCATGGTGGTGCATGCCTGTAATCCCAGCTACTCACGAGGGCAGCTGAGGCAGGAGAATCGCTTGAACTCGGGAGGCAGAAGTTGCAGTGAGACGAGATTGTGCCATTGCATTCCAGCCTGGGCAACAGAGAGAGACTCTGTCTCAAAAGAAAGACTATAGACAGAGGATACCTGTGGCATATCTCAGAACTCGGATGGTCACCTCCCCAGGGAGATGAAAATGAACACATTCAGCCAGATGCAAAGCTATTCCCCCTTGAAATAGGTTTGTCAGTTTGTTGCTGATAAAGCCTGGGGAAATGCTCAAGATCACTGAAAGGTGTGCAGTCAGATCTAGAACTAAGAGGGCTTGTAGTGAATTACTGGGTTTGTAACTCAGCTAAAGAAAGAATGTACTGTCAGGATGTGAAAGTGGGGGAATCTCCTTACAATGTGGAAAAAAGGAAACTGAAGAGCAAAAACTAGTCAGTATTCCCAGTGGCAGATCCACAGGGAGAGGGAGCCCTGAGCGTATGCCTGGCAGCAAAAGCTATGTCTGCAGAGGGTAAGGAAACCCTAAGCTATCAGTCCCTTATGCCACCAGGGGTTAAAATTCCCTGACCCTGGTCTCTGATACTCTTTAAGGGATATATATATATATATATATATATATATATATATATATATGTGTGTGTGTGTGTTGTGTGTGTGTGTGGTATTTAACTTTAATCACCTTTCTGACCATCTCTAAGGAACCTTTGGACAACAGAGCATGTGCATTTCGAGATCTAGTTGATCAGTTTCCAGGGAATTTGATTTGAGTTGAGCCTTCTGAGGCTGATCAACTCTAAATCCACTGACAATGTCATGCTTCTGGATCTGTGTGGACACGGCCTCAGATCAACATGACTCCCAGAATACTGGTACCTTCTCCTTTTGACATCTGTTAAGCTTTGCCAACAACGGTAATGTGAGAGATGATAAAAAATAGTTAACAACACCTACCATATGCCAGGTATTGTTCTGAGCATCTTTGGGGGTGTTATTAAACTTTGGTGAAATATACGTAACATAAAATATGTCAGTTAACCATTTTAAGTGTATAATTCGGTGGCACTAAGTACATTTGTAATGCTGTATAACCATCACCACTATCCAGAACTTTTTCACCATTCCAGACAGAAATTCTATACCCATTAAAACCGTAATTCCTCATTTCCACTTTCCCCCACCCCCTGGTTGCCTCTATTCTACTTTCTGTTTCTATGAATTTACCTATTCTAGGTACCTCATGTAAGTGGAATCAAACAATACTTGTACTTTGCATCTGACTTATTTCATGTAGCATACTGTGTTCAAGTTTCTTTTTTTTTTTTTTTTTTGAGATGGAGTCTTGCTCATCACCCAGGCTGGAGTGCAGTGGCGTGATCTCGGCTCACTGCAAGCTCCCCCTCCCGGGTTCACGCCATTCTCCTGTCTCAGCCTCCCGAGTAGCTGGGACTACACGCGCCCGCCACTACACCCAGCTAAGTTTTTGTATTTTTAGCAGAGACGGGGTTTCACTGTGTTAGCCAGGATGGTCTCGATCTCCTGACCTCGTGATCCGTCCGCCTCGGCCTCCCAAAGTACTGGGATTATAGGCGTAAGCCACGGCGCCCGGCCCTGTGTTCAGGTTTCTTATGTGTGATAGCATGCATCAGAATTTCATTCCTTTTCAAGGCTAAATAGTATTCTATTGTAAGTACACACCTCATTCTGTTCATCCATTCATCAGCTGATAGACATTTGGGTTGTTCCCACCTTTGGTTTTTGTGAATAATGCTGCTGTGATTATTAGTATATTCACATCTGTTTGAATTTTTGCTTTCAGTTATTTTTTTTCCTTTTTTCCTTTTTTTTTTTTTTTTTTGAGATGGTGTCTCTCTTTGTCGACCAGGCTGGAGTGCAGTGGCACAATCTGGGCTCACTGCAACCTCCACCTCCCAGGTTCAAGTGATTCTCCTGCCTTAGCCTCCTAGTAGCTGGGATTACAGGTGTGTGCCACCAGGCCCAGCTAATTTTTTTTGTATTTTTAGTAGAGATGGGGGTCTCACCATGTTGGCCAGGCTGGTCTCGAACTCCTGACCTCAAGTGATCCACCCACCTCTGCCTTCCAAAGTGTTGGGATTACAGGCATGAGCCACCGCGCCCAGCCTGCTTTCATTTCTTTTGGGTACATACATAGAAGCAGAATTCCTGGATCACATGGTAATTGTATGTTTATAAGTACTTTGTGTATTAAATCATTTAATCATCACATTAAACTCTATAAGGTAAATAATATGAGTATCCTCATCTTATGGATGAGGCATAGAGAAATTAGGTGACTTACTCAAGGTCACGCAGTGAATAAGTGGCAAAGCTGGGATTTGACCTCAGGGAATCTGATTCCAGAGTTCACCTTCTTTTTTCCCTTTTTATTCTCCAGTGCCTGCATTCTTATCACTATGGTAAAGCAGAGATGGCTGGGCGTGGTGGCTCACACCTCTAATCCTAGCACTTTGGGATGCCAAGGCAGGCGGATCACCTGAGGTCAGGAGTTCAAGACTAGCCTGGCCAACATGGTGAAACCCTGTCTCTACAAAAATACAAAAATTAGCTGGGCCTGGTGTGCATGCCGGTAATCCCAGCTACTCGAGAGGCTGAGGCAGGAGAATTGCTTGAACCCTGGAGGTGGAGGTTGTAGTAAGCTGAGATTGCGCCACTGCACTCCAGCCTGGGGGACAGAGCAAGACTCCGTCTAAAAAAAAAAAAAAACAGAAATGTTGTAAGATGATATGTGAGCAAGAAATATATGTGTACTAATTTGAGTTGGTGTTTGCAAGAAAAATAGAAAAGAAACAGGCTAGGTATTGTGGCTCACACCTGTAATCCCAGCTCTTTGGGAGGCCAAGGCTGGGGTCCAGGAATTCAAGACCAGCCTGGGCAACATAGTGAGCATAGTGAGGCCCCACGTTTACAAAAATTAAAAAATTGGCTGGACATGGTGGTGTGTGCCTGTAGTCCCAGCTACTCAGGAGGTTTAGGTGGTAGGATCACTTGAGCCCAGGAGGTTGAGGCTGCGGTGAGCCATGATTGTGCCACTGCACTTAGCCTGGGCGACAGAGTGAGACCCTGCCTCCAAAAAGAAAGAAAGAAAAAAAAAAGGTCAGGTGCAGCAGTTCATGGCTGTAATTCCAGCACACTGGGATACTCGGGAGGCCTTGTGCAAGGCCAGGAGTTTGAGACCAACCTGGGCAACATAGCGAGACCCCATCTCTAGAAAAAAACCCCAAAACATACATATATGTATGCGTATACACACACATACACACACACACACATATATGAAATAAATGTGTATGTTACAGACAATTCTATAGTTCTGAGCAATGAACTGTGAGCTGGTGTGAAGATGGGGTTAGCGCAGAGTCTTGAAGGGTAAATACAGTTGAGATAGGGAGAGAGACACAAGGAAAGGCATTGAAAGTCTGGGAGAAACGCGTGGGAACGGTGAGCACGCTAAGCAGTTTGTTCAGGAAGTATATACGTACACCAGCTGCCTAGAGAAAGACTCTTCTCACAGAATTAAAGTTGGCAAAGGTTGTTTTTTATTATTTATTATTTATTTTTATTTTTTTGAGACAGAGTCAAGCTTTGTCGCCAAGCTGGAGTGCGGGGGTGCTATCTCTGCTCATTGCAACCTCCGCCTCCCGGGTTCAAGTGATTCTCCTGCCTCAGCCTCCTGAGTAGCTGGGACTACAGGCACGGGCCTCCACGACCAGCTAATTTTTGTATTTTTAGTAGAGACGTGGTTTCACCATGTTGGCCAGAATGGTGTCGATCTTCTGACCTCCTGATCTGCACACCTCAGCCTCCCAAAGTGCTGGGATTACAGGCGTAAGCCACCGCGCCCTGCCGGTTGTTTTTATTTTTATTTTTTATTTTATTTTTTGAGACAGAGTCTCACTTTATTGCCCAGGCTGGAGTGCAGTGGCTCGATCTCAGCTCACTGCAACTTCTGCCTCCGGGGTTCAAGTGATTCTCGTGTCTCAGCCTCCTGAGTAGCTGGGATTACAGGCGTGTGCCACCAGACCCGGCTAATTTTTGTATTTTTTTAGTAGAGACAGGGTTTTGCTGTGTTGCCCAGGCTGGTCCCAAACTGCTGACCTCAGGTGATCTGCCCGCCTTGGCCTCCCAAAGTGCGGGAATTTCAGGCATGAGCCACCACGCCAGGCAGGTTGTTGAAATCAGACTGGAAAAGCCCCAATTCCCTAGGAATGAGGAGTCGTTGAAGGATTTTGCGAATGTCTTTTGCGAATGTCATTGGCTTGGTAAAAGCGGCGTTTTGAAGCAATTCATCTGGCAGGACTGTGTGCAAGATGGGTTAGACAGGGTAAAGCCTGGAGGCAGATCTGTCCCAGAGAGCAGTCTAGACACGATGCCGTGAGGACCTGGTCTCGGGGAGAGCAAGACAAATGGGAAGGAGACACTTGAGGATGGAAGGGATGCAGGAGGGATGACGCGACCAGTTTGGAGACTGATGGCTGGAGGTGAGGGAGAGGGAGACATCAAATATCAAAGATGACTCTGAGATTTCCGGCTTGAGTGATTGGTATAATTATAACAACACCTGGCTGGGAGCGGTGGTTCACGCCTATAATTCCAGCACTTTGGGAGGCTGATGTGGGAGGATCACTTGAGCCCAGGTGTTTGAGACAAGCCTGGGCAATATAGTGAGACCCTGTCCCTACAAAAGATACAAAAATTAGCTGGGCGTGGTGGTGTACGCCTGTGGTCCCAGCTACTCAGGAGGCTGAGGTGGGAGGATCACACGAACTTGGAGGCTGCAGTGAACCAATGCTGCAGTGAACTGTGATGGCTCCACTGCACTCCAGCCTGGACAACAGAGTGAGACTCTGTCTCAAAAAAAAAAAAAAAAAAGACAAAACACTAGATGGGGGCAGTGGTTCATGCCTATAATCCCAGCATTTTAGGAGACTGAGGCAGGCAGATCACTTGAGGTCAGGAGTTCGAAACCAGCCTGGCCAACATGTTGAGACTCCATCTCTACTAAAAATAACAAAAATTAGCCAGGTGTGGTTGTGGGCACCTGTAATCCCAGCTACTTGCGAGGCTGAGGCAGGAGAATTGCTTGAAACCAGGAAGGTGGAGATTGCAGTGAGCTGAGATCACATCACTGTACTCCATCCAGCCTGGGTGACAGAGTGACTCCGTCTCAAAACAAAAACAGGGCCGGGCGCGGTGGCTCAAGCCTGTAATCCCAGCACTTTGGGAGGCCGAGACGGGCGGATCACGAGGTCAGGACATCGAGACCATCCTGGCTAATACGGTGAAACCCCGTCTCTACTAAAAATACAAAAACTAGCCGGGCGTGGTGGCGGGCGCCTGTAGTCCCAGCTACTCGGGAGGCTGAGGCAGGAGAATGGCGGAAACCCGGGAGGCGGAGCTTGCAGTGAGCTGAGATCTGGCCACTGCACTCCAGTCCGGGCAACAGAGCGAGACTCCGCCTCAAAAAAAAAAAAAAAAAACACTGACAGGAACAGGAGGTAGCTTCTGGTCATATTGAGCTCGAGGTGACAACAGGGCATCCAGATGGAAACATCTAGGAGGTGGTTAGAAACGTAGGTGTGGAGATGAGAGACAAAGAAAAATGAGAAGAAATCTTATAAAGAAAAGAGCTCAGAGGGTAGCACCCTGAGTCCCCACTTGTACCTCCAAAGCTCTCAGGCCTTACCTGCCAGAAGGTCCTAGGCCTTCAGCTAGACAGAAACTGACACTCTTATTCTGCCACCCTGATGGAAGGCTGACTCCTCCCTAGTCCCATTTAGAATGCATTTCCTTTTAGCTTGAAAGGACCAGGCTGTACTTTTTTTTTGTTTTTTTGAGCTGGGTCTCAGTCTGTCACCTAGGCTGAAGTGTAGTGGTACAATCATGGCTCACTGGAGCCTTGCTCTCCTGGGCTCAAGCAATCCTCTATCCTCGGCCTCCAAGTGGCTGGTATATGGGTGTTCAACACCATACCTGGCTAACTTATTTTTTTTTTTCTTGAGACAGTCTCACTCTGTCACCCAGGCTGGAGTACAGTGGCGCAATCTCAGCTCACTGCAACCTCCTCCTCCTGGGTTTAAACAGTTCTCCTGTCTCAGCCTCCCAAGTTGCTGGGATTATAGGCATGTGCCACCACACCTGGCTCTTCTTTTTTCTTTTTTCTTTTTTTTTGAGACGGAGTTTCACTCTTGTTGCTCAGGCTGGAGTGCAGTGGCGCGATATTGGCTCACCACAACCTCTGCCTCCCAGGTTCAAGCGATTCTCCTGCCTCAGCCTCCCAAGTAGCTGGGATTACAGGCACGTGTCACCATGCCCGGCTAATTTTGTATTTTTGGTAGAGATGGAGTTTCTCCATGTTGGTCAGGTTGGTCTCAAACTCCTGACCTTGTGATCTGCCTGCCTCAGCCTCCCAAAGTGCTGAGATTACAGGCATGAGCCACTGCACCTGGCCCTGGCTAATTTTGTATTTTTAGTAGAGGCAGGGTTTCACCATGTTGGTCAGTCTGGTCTCGAACTCCTGACCTCACGTGATCCAAAGTACTGGGATTACAGGTGTGAGCCACCACAGCCAGCCTTATTCTAAACATTTAATCAGATATGTTGGTTATGCTTTGGGCTACAAGTAAGAAAAAAAAAGCCCATCATACTAAAAAATGACTGAAGGAAGAATGGTCAGTGAAAGCTAAATCAGGGAGGGAGGTTTGATGAGGGATGGGATATTTCTGTAGTCTCAAAACTATTGACCGGGTGCAGTGGCTCACGCCTATAATCCCAACACTTTGGGAGACTGAGCTGGATGGATCACGAGGTCAGGAGTTTGAGACCAGCCTGGCCAACATGGTGAAGCCCGTCTCTACTAAAATACAAAAAATTAACCAGGCATGGTGGTGTGCACCTGTAGTCCCAGCTACTCGGGAAGCTGAGGTAGGAGAATCGCTTGAACTCGGAAGGCGGAGGTTGCAGTGAACTGAGATCACGCCACTGCATTCCAGCCTGGGGGACAAGAGCGAGACTGTGTCTGGAAAAGAAAAAAACCCCAAAAAACCCCAAAAAACTATCCACGGGCTACTTCCTCTTTTTTTTTTTTTAAACAGGATTTCACTCTGTTGCCCAGGCTAGAGCACAATGGAGCGATTTTGTCTCACTGCAACCTCTGCTTCCTGTGTTCAAGCGATTCTTCTGCCTCAGCCTCCTGAGCAGCTGGGACTGCAGGCACCACCCACCACCACGCCCGGCTAACTTTTGTACTTATTTTATTTTATTTTATTTTTAAATATGGGGTTTTGCCATCTTGGCCTGGCTGGTATTGAACTTCTGACCTCAAGTGATCGCTTGCCTCGGCCTCCCAAAGCACTGGGATTACAGGGGTGAGCCACCGCGCCCGGCTACCTGGTCTATCTTTTGAATCTGTAATGTCAGGAGTCCCTGGGCTTGGTCCCTTAATTCTTGTAGGTGACATCCTCAGGCCATGACTTTAATAACAAGTGTACTCAGAGATCTCCAAGTTTCCATCTCTAATGCATCTTCTTCCTAAAGCCGCACACTCATATGCTGAACTGCTTTCTTTTTAAAATTTTAATTTGTATTATGGAAACATTTAAATATATGCAAAAGTAAAGATAACAGAATGATGAACCCCATGGCATTGAGTGCTTTCTTAATATCTTGCCTTGAATTTCTTTTTTGTTTGTTTGAGACGGAGTCTTGCCAAAGTCAGGCTGAAGTGCAGTGGCGCGATCTTGGCTCCCTGCAACTTCTGCCTCCCAGATTCAAGTGATTCTCCTGCCTCAGCCTCCCGAGTAGCTGGGATTACAGGCACCCTCCACCACGCCCAGCTAATTTTTGTATTTTTAGTAGAGACAGGGTTTCACCATGTTGGCCAGGCTGGTCTCAAACTCTGATCCTCAGGTGATCTACCCGCCTCGGCCTCCCAAAGTGCTAGCATTAAAGCATGAGCCACTGTGCCCAGCCATGAATTTCTAATGAATATCTCAGAGTTAACTATGATCCAATTGAAACTTTTTTTTTGAGACAGAGTCTCTTTCTGTTGCCCAGGCTGGAGTGCAGTGGTGTGATCTCTGTTCACTGAGCAGCCTCTGCCTCCTGGGTTCAAGCAATTATCCTGCTTCAGCCTCCTGAGTAGCTGGGATTACAGGTATGTACCACTATGCCTGGCTAATTTTTGTATTTTTAGTAGAGATGGGGTTTCACCATGTTGGCCAGGCTGGTCTCGAACTCCTGACCTCAAGTGATCCACCCAGCTTGGCCTCCCAAAATGCTGGGATTACAGGCCTGAGCCACCACACCCGGCCCTCATTTGAAACACTTGACTCTTCCTCAGGTATGCTCTTTCTCATATCTTCCTCCTCTCTGTGAACTGGCGCCCAGTCACCCTTTGGTGAACAAGGGTGAATGAAGAGGACCATGCAGGTCCTTTGATATCCACTCTGCAAAATTCCAGCCCTGAAGCCAGGTGAGGGCTGCACATTTACCTCTGCCCATAGGGTAAATACAGTAGATATGCGTATCATATCAATAGATATGATGCTGAATGTCCCTTACCTGCCAATGCAGGGGAGTGTGTAAACAAGCCAACCGCTGGCCAGGTGCAGTGGCTCAGGCCTGTAATCCTAGCACTTTGGGAGGCTGAGACAGGTGGATTACTTGAGCTCAGGAGTTCGAGACCAGCCTGGGCAACAAGGTGAAACGCCGTCTCTACTAAAATACAAAAAATTAGCCAGGTGTGGCGGCATGTGCCTGTAATTCCAGCTACTTGGGAGGCTGAGACGGGAGAATCGCCTGAACCCATGAGGCAGAGGTTGCAGTGAGCCAAGATCGTGCCATTGCACTCCAGCCTGTGTGACAGAGCGAGACTCTATCTCAAAAACAACAAAAACAAGCCTATCCCAGTCATTTTGGGAAGGAATAAAGGAGCACGGGTGTTGGACAGATGATGAGCTGTACTAGAAATCTAAGGGAAATGCCTGATCACCAGTAACTCCTTCTCTGAAGTACTTACCCACAACTCATATCCATCCCCACCAAAAACAAAACAAAACAATTAAGAATAATAGGCTGAGCGCGGTGGCTCATGCCTGTAATCCCAGCACTTTGGGAGGCCAAGGTTGGCGGAACTCCTTAGGTCAAGAGTTCGAGACCAGCCTGGCCAACATGGTAAACACCCCGTCTCTACTAGAAATATAAAAATGAGCCAAGTGTGGTGGTGCTTGCCTGTAATCTCAGCTATTCAGGAGGCTGAGACAGGAGAATCTCTTGAACCTGTGAGGCAGATGTTGCAGTGCGCTGAGATAGTGCTATTGCGCTGCAGCCTGGGTGACAGAGCAAGACTCTGTCTCAAAAAAAAAAAATAATAATAATAATAATAGGCCTCCCCGGCGAAGGTTGCAGTGAGCCAAGATCACGCCACTGTATGTCAGCCTGGGCGACAACAGCAAGACTGCATCTCAAAAAAAGAAAGAAAAAAAAAAGAATAATACGCTTCCCCAAAAATTTAGTTTGTAGACCACCAACTAGATGTATGAAATGCAAACGTGGTAGAAAGAGAGCTGACCTACAGCCAGGAGAGCTGGATGTGAGTCCTAGCTCTGTCATTCACTGGCTGCGTGACTTTGGGCAAGTCTTTCCTCATCTGTAAAACAACAGCATTCATCCAGCATCTTACCTCACTTAAGTCTCAAAATACTCTGATGAAGGGAACAGTATAATTAACGTCTGAGATACATAGACATGGAAACAGATGCCGGGAGGCAAAATGACTTGCTTAACGCAACAAAGCTAATAATAGAGGCAGAACTGGAGCTAAGCTTCAGATTCTGTGATTTCAAATCTTATGCTGCCTTCCCACCTCACCCCCAATAATTCACCACGTGCGTACAGTTGGGCAGGTTGCTCACCATACAAACAGTCCCTGCTCTGCTAGACAGATTCCATATGGACCAGAAGTAGCTTTGGCTGTATGCTGTATCTCAATTTAAACAATTTTTTTTGCTGTCACCCAGGTTGGAGTGCAGGGGCACAATCATAGCTCACTGCAGTCTCAATCTCAGGGGTCAAGCGGTCCTCCTGCCTCAGCCTCCCAAGTAGCTGCGACTACAGACACCTGTCACCACACCTCGCTAGTATTTTTATTTATTTATTTATTTATTTATTTATTTATTTTTATTTCTTTATTTTTTTGAGATGGAGTCTTTCTCTGTCACTCTGGCTAGTGTAATGGCATGATCTCTGCTCACTGCAACCTCTGCCTCCCAGGTTCAAGTGATTCTCCTGCCTCAGCCTCCTGAGTAGCTGGGGTTAAAGGTGCATGCCACCACACCCAGCTAATTTTTGCATTTTTATTTTTTATTTTTATTTTTTTTTATTTTTAATTTTTTAATTTTTTTTTTGAGACGGAGTCTCGCTCTGTCGCCCAGGCTGGAGTGCACTGGCGCAATCTCGGCTCACTGCAAGCTCCGCCTCCCGGGTTTATGCCATTCTCCTGCCTCAGCCTCCCGAGTAGCTGGGACTACAGGCGCCCGCCATCTCGCCCGGCTAGTTTTTTGTATTTTTTAGTAGAGACGGGGTTTCACCGTGTAGGCCAGGATGGTCTCGATCTCCTGACCTCGTGATCCACCCGTCTCGGCCTCCCAAAGTGCTGGGATTACAGGCTTGAGCCACTGCGCCCGGCCAATTTTTGCATTTTTAGTAGAGGTGGGGGTTTCACCATGTTGGCTAGGCTGGTCTCAAACTCCTGACCTCAGGTGATCACCCGCCTCAGCCTCCCAAAGTGCTGGGATTACAGGTGTGAGCCTCCGTGCCTGACCAAAGCCTTATGTTTTACAAGATACTTTTCAAACTATCTTTTTCTGCCAGGCGTGGTGGTATGTGCTTGTGGTCCTATAGTCCCAGCTACCCGGGAGGCTGAAGCAGGAGGATCACTTGAGCCCAGGAGTTTGAGGCTGCAGTGAGCTATGATTGCACCAGTGCAGTCCAGCTTGAGCACCAGAGTAAGACCCTGTCTCCAGAAAAACAAAGCCCTCCAAAACAAACAAACAAACAAAAAACCCTGTACCTTTTTATTTAATTACTGGTTGTAGAGTTGTAATAGTGTTAATGCAATCAATAAAAGGTAAACTATAGCAGAAAGAATACAGAGCCCTGAGTTGGATACACCTGGGTTAGAGACCTTACTTGGTTTACTGACTCTGCAGTTCAAAATTTTCTCATCTGCAAAAGAAAGTTGAGAATAATGTCTGTTGACCTAATTCTGTAGAGGTATCATAGGATCAAATGAGACAATGCTTGTATATAGGTTTTGTGAATTATAAGGCTTCAAACAAGGTTAGCTATCCTTATTTTAATAATTAAAAAAACCCAAGGGGGCTGGGTGCGGTGACTCATACCTGTAATCCGAGCACTCTGGGAGGCTGAGGCGTGCAGATCACCTGAGGTCAGGAGTTCGAGACCTGACCAACATGGTGAAATCCCATCTCTACTAAAAATACAAAATTAGGCTGGGTGTGGTGTCTCACGCCTATAATTCCACCACTTTGGGAGACTGAGGCGGGCAAATCACTTGAGGTTGGGAGTTCGAGACCAGTCTGACCAATGTGGAGAAACCCCATCTCTACTAAAAATACAAAAAATTAGCCACGCGTGGTGGCATATGCCTGTAATCCCAGCTATTGGGGAGGCTGAGGCAGGAGAATCACTTGAACCTGGGAGGCGGAGGTTGTGGTGAGCCGAGATCATGCCATTGCACTCCAGCCTGGGCAACAAGTGAAACTCTGTCTCAAAAAACAAACAAAAAAGCAAAATTATCAAGGCATGGTGGTGTGCACCTGTAATCCCAGCTACTCGGGAGGCTGAGGCAGGAGAATCACTTGAACTTGGAAGGTGGAGGTTGTGCAGTGAGCCAGGATCACGCCACTGCACCCCAGCCTGGGTGACAAGTTTGTAGTCTTTGGACAAGGCTTTTATATTTTTTTGAAACTCTGTCTCAAACAAGATATAAAAAAAACCCCAAGGGTTTCCACGTAAGTTCTCTCTTTTGCTCTCCCATGTTGAGAACATCAGATGAGATGGAGAGGAGCTATAGAAGGGTATGTTATATGAAAATGTGTTGGTTTTTTTTTTTTTTTTTTGAGACATGGTCTCTTGTCACCCAGACTGGAGTGCAGTGGCTAATTTTTAAATTTTTTATAGAGATGGGGTCTCACTATGTTGCTCAGGTTGGTCTTGAACTACACTCAAGTGATCCTCCTGCCTTGGCCTCCCAAAGTGTTGGGATTACCAGTGTGAGCCACCACACCTGGCCCAAAATTTTCCTAATGCTATCATCAGGCCACATGCTTGCTGGGGCACACAGTCCTGCTCTTCGTTTCTTAGCCTAAACATAGCCCTAAATTTCCTCTTTTCAATCTCCAGCTGCTTTCCCCTTCCACTGCCTACGCTGGTCTGCCTTCTTGTTATCAAGAGGAGACCAGTCATGTCTTCCAGACCCCTGTCAAAGTAGGTTCTTCAAGGGACCAGAATGGAAGTCCTCGTCCCCAGGCCAAGGTTTCAAGGCAAAGTTAGCTCCGCCTCCAAACTCCTACATTGGTGATAAACATGTATTTGTTCATTTAGGTAACAAATATTTCCTGAGCACCTTCTCTGTGCCAGGCACCTGCTGAGTGCCAGGCACCTGCTGAATGCCAGGGCTGCCATCATGGGAAAGTCATATGGTGGAGGGGAGAGGAGTGGTTGAGAAGTTCCGATAGGTTTTGAGATAGAGTCTCGCTCTGTTGCCAGGCTGGAGTGCAGTGGTGTGATCTTGGCTCACTGCAACCTCCACCTCCTGGGTTCAAGTGATTCTCCTGTCTCAGCCTCCCAAGTAGCTGGGACTACAGGCATATACCACAATGCCCAGCTACATTTTTTTGTATTTTTAGTAGAAACGGGGTTTCACCATGTTGGCCAGGATGGTCTTAATCTCCTGACCTTGTGATCTGTCCCCCTTGGCCTCCCAAAGTGCTGGGATTACAGGTGTGAGCCACCACGTCCGGCCGGGTGTCTTATTTCTCCTACTCTTACGTAATGTGATATGTAGAAACTCAGTCCTAAGTTTTTTTTTTTTTTTGAGACGGAGTCTCACTCTGTCGCCCAGGCTGGAGTGCAGTGGCGCAGTCTCTGCTCACTGCAAGCTCCGCCTTCCAGGTTCACTCCATTCTCCTGCCTCAGCCTCCCGAGTAGCTGGGACTACAGGCACTCGCCACCCCGCCAGCTAATTTTTTGTATTTTTAGTAGAGACGGGGTTTCACCTTGTTACCCAGGATAGTCTCGATCTCTTGACCTCGTGATCTGCCAGCCTCGGCCTCCCAAAGTGCTGGGATTACAAGCGTGAGCCACCGCGCCTGGCCGAGTCCTAAGATTTTTGATGAGACCAAAGGGAACATCAAATCCAACTTCTCACCAGAATTCTGTCCCCATGTAAAGCTTCCATGTATACCTTTAGGATACCCAGTTCCCTCATTTCAGGAAAACACAATGAAATCGATATTGCAGATGAGCAAACAAAAAGAAACAGCTTCTTCTGAAATGGGGATGTTGGATATGTCCTGGCTCCAAGGAGCTAAAACTGCCTTAAGGAGCCAAGGGAAAGGGCAGAGGGACAGCCTTGGTGGAGGGAAGGATGGCTGACCAGGAAAGTGTCCCCTCCCCTGTAGATCCTCCGTCTCCATTCAGTCCCCGGGGCTTGGGGGTGAGGGTCGGAAGCTAACCTGACTATTCACAACTGGTTTGGAGACTTGGACAGTGCACTGCAGCTTTGGGGTGCACAGATGAGGTTGGGCACTGAATTGGGGGGGTTATCATCCCCACATAGACAGGGAACTCAGCTTCTTGGGGCACCCAGATACATAGCAGCTTTGGCTCTCTCAAGTGACTTTGAGGTAGGTGAGGTCAGCTAGTAGGAGCCAAAGCCAGAGACAGAGAATCTGATATAAGGTGACCATGGTGACTGTCCACGACAGACTGGCTTTTGGACACAGGTGAAGATCTGGGGACCCTGGATGGCACTAAATTCCCTCTCTGGCAGTCAAGGGGGCAAGCGTCAGGCTTCTTTCTCAAAGCCTTGTCTCCCTTGCCTAGGATTCAGTGACCCGTCCTGCACAGTTTGCAGGCTCTGCTGCTCACTTCTGGCTCAGCCATGGGGCACAGCCAGAGCCTAAACCTCCTGCTCCTCGGGTGGCAGGCCAGGTGGGCCCACAGGATTGCAGAAGGCAAGATGGCAGCAGCTGAGAGAAAGGACTTCCTCTGCCTGTCGCCAGCCGATGACCCTCTTGCTTCCAACCCACAGCCCAGGTGCCTGGCAGCCTGATTCTCACAGCATTCTTCTGTGGTCCTCGGCTCTCCATGCTACCTCTGTCTTCTGCTCTTACCCTGTTCTCAACTCAGGTGCCAGCCGCTGTTCCCACCTGGGGGAGCACCCCCCATGCCCAAACCAAGTTACACCTCATGTGGGAGGTGTGTGAGAGAGTTTCAAATGTCTTCCAAAGCTTCTTTGACATGTTCTGAACGTCTTAATGTTGTTCCGAACATTAGATACTTGTTACTAACCCACTGGACAGATAAAGAGACTGAAGGCTGGGTGCAGTGACTCGTGCCTGTAATCCCAGCACTTTGGGAGGGTGAGGTGGGCGGATCATTGAGCACAGGAGTTTGAGACCAGCCTGGACAACGTGGTGAGACCTTGTCTCTACAAAAAAAAAAAAAAACAAATATAAAGATAAAGGGACTGAAATGGAAACTGACTTGCCCAAGGTCAGTTACCAGGGTGGGGCACCCAGATAGCCAGGCTCCCTATTCCAGCTTGGGCTCCCCAACGCCAGGTTCACCACCTTGTGTTAAGCACTGAGCACAAAGCACACATAGCTTGCATATCTCAAGTCCCTAGGACAGTCTTCTTCTTCTTTTTTTTTTTTTTTTTCTTTGAGACGGAATCTCACTCTGTTGCTTAGGCTGGAGTGCAGCGGTGCGATTTCACCTCACTGCAACCTTCGCCTCCCAGGTTCAGGCGATTCTCCTGCCTCAGCCTCCCAAGCAGCTAGGATTACAGGTGCATGCCACCATGCCTGGCTAATTTTTTAAATTTTAGTAGAGACGGGGTTTCACTGTGTTGGCCAGGCTGGTCTCAAACTCCTAACCTCAAGTGATCCACCTGCCTTGGCCTCCCAGGATTACAGGTGTGAGCCACCGCACCTGGTCAGTACTGTTTTATGACGGCTCTTTAGTACTCCTTCTTGGAGGAACACAGCCACCTTCTTAGGCCTGTGGGATCACTACCTTAAAACACTGCTTCCTGTGCCTCCTGTCCCTACCCACAGGCATCCCCTTCTGGCCTTCTAGGGTGTCCTTGCCAACTATGCCACAAACGGTCCCTCCAGTAGAAAGCCCCTCAAGGGCCAGAAGGGGCAGGGGACTTTCATTCTCATTTTTTATACCTTTTGAAAAAGTATTTTCTTTTTTTTTTTTTTTGAGGCGGAGTCTTGCTCTGTCGCCCAGGCTGGAGTGCAGTGGCCGGATCTCAGCTCACTGCAAGCTCCGCCTCCCGGGTTCCCGCCATTCTCCTGCCTCAGCCTCCCGAGTAGCTGGGACTACAGGCGCCCGCCACCTCGCCCGGCTAGTTTTTTGTATTTTTAGTAGAGACGGGGTTTCACTGTGTTCGCCAGGATGGTCTCGATCTCCTGACCTTGTGATCCGCCCGTCTCGGCCTCCCAAAGTGCTGGGATTACAGGCTTGAGCCACTGCACCCGGCCGAAAAAGTATTTTCTTTTGTGTTTTTTATGAGATGGAGTCTCACCTTGTCACCCAGGACAGAGTGCAGTGGTGCAATCTCAGCTCACTACAACCTCTGCCTCCTGGGTTCAAGCTATTCTCCTGCCTCAGCCTCCCAAGTAGCTGGGATTACAGGCGCCCGCCACCACGCCCGGCTAATTTTTGTATTTTTAGTAGAAACAGGGTTTTACTATGTTGGCCAGACTGGTCTCAAACTCTTGAACTCATGTGATCCACTCACCCCGGCCTCCCAAAGTGCTAGGATTACAGGCATGAGCCACTGCACCCAGCCTGAAAAAGTATTTTCTAATTTTATTAGTATTTTAAAACTTGGTACTGTGAAACATAGCACCTATTTTGTTCCTCATTTCACTTTGGAAAACCCCCAGTTGAGTTAGTGGGAGTTGAGCCCAGTCACTGTTGACTGGCTGCATGGGCCTGGGCAGTGCTGGGACTTGAGGGCGCAGGGCGCCCTGAGGACCAGTGGGGTACAGAGAGTGGCTACGGGTGTGGCGTGGGATGGAGGAGAAGGGGAAGCTGCTGCCCAGTCCATCTCTGATTCATGGAGCTGATTTTCCAAACACTCTAAGGCCTCAGTTCACATCCTGTTCCCCACGGAGGGGGCTCTATGTCTCTGGACTGTTGTCAGCCCCCGCCAGGCTCTTCACTGTTTGGAGCCAGATCTATGGAGCTAAACTGCCTCGACCTGCTTTCTGAGGAGGGGACAGGCAGAAAGTGCCGGCCCTAGCCAGATTCAGCCTGCAGAAGGTGTTCCAGACTCCAAGCAGCCTGCTGGCCAACTCCAGGCCCAGGTGGCTGCAGGCTCCACAATGGGTGACTCAGGTAAGCTGTGCTGGACAAACAAGCCAGCATTCTCAGCCCAGCACGGTGATGCCTGTCATTAGTTTTCCTGTCATCATTGTACCACCACTTCCTGAGGGTGACCTCGCCAGGCCCAGAGTCAGGGCCCGTGGAGACTGGCAGGAATGTGGTTATCTTGGTTTATGTCTTGTTGCCTAGGTGCTTCCCGATGCCTCTAAAGCTGGGCTTGGAGCTGATCCACCAGCATCTGTGCTGTCTGATGGCGGCATGGAGGCCGCTGGGCTGAAAGAGCCCTACTGAGACCACAGACAATCTGGTGAGGAGATACTGGTATGTGTCTTTCTCGTGATCCCAACACCTATAGTTTTGGTGCTCCCTTCCTTCAGGAGTTCCAAAAGACCAGCTAAACTGGAGACACTCGGCCAGAGAGGTGACTGGGCTTAACAAACAGCCAGCTTAAACAGACAGCTAATGTTTCCTGAGCACTTCTCATGTGCCAGGCACCGCTCTAAGCACTTCACATATGTCAATGAATTCTCAAAACATTCCTGTGACACAGCTACTAGTATTATCCCTATTTCACAGATGAGGAAGCTGAGGGTGTCACAGGCTCAGAAACACACAGCTGGTGACCAGTGAATCCAGGATCTGAACTCAGGCTATCGAACCTAGAGCCTGCTAGATCCACCTGCCAAGCTATCTGACCTAGAGCTGGTGCTTTTTTTTTTCCCCCTTTAATTTTCTTTTTTATAAACAAGGTGTCTTGCTCTGTCACCCAGACTGGAGTGCAGTGGTGCAATCATAGCTCACTGCAGTCTGGAACTCCTGGGCTCAAGCGATCCTCCCACTTCAGCCTCCCTAGTATAATGGGACTATAGGCACGTGCCACCACTCCTGGCTAGTGAGCTGGTGCTCCTGACTCTCACAGGGTACTCCCTCTCTCCTGCTCTGTTGTCATGACTGTAGTGCAAGGGGACTCAGCAAGAAGCCTCAGGATTCTAGGCATGGCGCAGCCACAACCTGCTGTGTGATCTTAGCCTTCACTCCCCACTCTGGCTTTCAGATTCCTCAGGGATTAGACTAAGTAGTCTGCACCTCTGCTTCCAGTTCTGTGACTCTGACTCACGTGGAAACAGCAGTGGGGAAAGGCCCTATCCCCTCCACCCTTAGCCCCACCGGAAGTATCTACTCCTGATTACCAAGGACAGCCTCACGGGCTTTTGAGAAGGGCAGGGATCAACTCCTGACCTGGTGACACTGATGGAGCAAAGCTGCTTCCCCACTCCACACCTCAGTTTCCCCACTCCTTCCAGTGGAGATAATGACCTCTGTGTGCTCAGTGCTACGGTGAGTCAGGGTTAATTAGCGTTAGTCACAGACTTGGGAATCCTCGCAAGAAAAGGGTCATCTGGTGTGTCTGGGCGGCGCCCTGGCTGTGATGAGACATCGCTCATGCCCCTGTGAGTGCATCATCATGCTTCATTAGTGGCTTGCCTAACTGTGCAGGTTGGCCCTGGGGTGGCCCAGCCCTGAGTGCGGGTGCTGAGATCAGCCAAAGGATGACACCTGGGGAGGGCTGCGTGTGTCCCAGTGTGGCTGCCAATGGCTCACAGTCCCCTGGATTTCCCTTTCGGTTGACTTCCCGTTCAATCTGATTCTTATTCTTGTTACTCGAGCCACTATTCCTGGATGCAAGGCCTCAACTCTGACCTTAAATTTAGAGGACTTTTTCCTTGTCTGTCTCCTCAATAAATACCCATTCTCATTTCTCTCTCTCTCTGCTGACTGTCTCAATGCTTTCAGTCTCTTTCTGTTTCCATCACTGCACTTGGTAGAGCTTAAGTGGGGTTAGCGGAGAGACCCTGTAACAAAATAAGGACAAAGTAAGAATGATGATGTCTTGTGTTGGCAAGTCCATCGAGGTAAGCCAGATGTGGAACACGGGGGCCATCTAGTGGTCCTGATGGATACTGCTAGCATTCCTGCCTGGCACTGAGGTCACATTCTTGAACTTTTTTTTTTTTTTCCTGAGACAGGGTCTTGCTCTGTCGCCCAGGCTGGAGAGCACTGGTGTGATCACAGCTCACTGCAGCCTTGACTTCCCAGGCTTAAGTGATCCTCCCACCTCAGCCTCCTGAGTAGCTGGGACAACACCACACCTGGCTAATTTTTTTTTTTTGGTAGAGACGGGGTTTCCCTATGTTATCTACTCTGGTCTTGAACTCCTGGGCTCAAATGATCTGCCTGCACTGGCCTCTAAAGTGCTGGGATTACAGGCGTAAGCCACCACGCCTGGCCTCATACCTGAACTTTTTTTTTTTTTTTTTTTTTGAGACGGAGTCTTGCTCTGTTGCCCGGGCTAGAGTGCAGTGGCCGGATCTCAGCTCACTGCAAGCTATGCCTCCCGGGTTTATGCCATTCTCCTGCCTCAGCCTCACCTCGCCCGGCTAGTTTTTTTGTATTTTTAGTAGAGACGGGGTTTCACCGTGTTAGCCAGGATGGTCTCGATCTCCTGACCTCGTGATCCGCCCGTCTCAGCCTCCCAAAGTGCTGGGATTACAGGCTTGAGCCACCGCGCCCGGCCAACCTGAACTCGATTCTCAAGTCAGCTACAGTGACTTGCCCCAGCTCTTGGAGACTTGGGAGATGGCATGATCCTTAGGAGGGGAGATTTTCTTATCACTTAATATCTGATAAATTGCATTTCCCTTGATATCTAGTTTCTCTGGATCTACAGAAGAAAGGCCTCAGGCTGGGTGTGGTGGCTCACCCATGTAATCCCAGCACTTTGGGAGGCCGAGGCGGGTAGATCCTTGAGGTCAGGAGTTCAAGAGCAGCCTGGCCAACATGATGAAACCCCGTCTCTACTAAAAACACAAAAATTAGCCAGGCGGTAGTGGCACATGCCTGTAATCCCAGTTACTCAGGAGGCTGAGGGAGGAGAATCGCTTGAGCCTGGGAGGTGGAGGTTGCAGTGAGCCGAGATCCTGCCACTGCACTCCAGCCTAGGTGACAGAGTGAGACCCTGTCTCAAATAAATAATAAATAAATAAAAATAAAAAATTAGCCGGGCATGGTGGCGGGTGCCTGTAGTTCCAGCTACTAGGGAGGTTGAGGCAGAATCACTTGAACCCAGGAGGCAGAGGTTGCAGTGAGCCGAGACTGCAGTATTGCACTCCAGCCTGGGCAACAGAGCAAGACTGTCTCAAAACAAAAACAAAAACAAACAAACAAAAATCCAAGTAACAATGGTATTAAACATCGTCATGCATGTCCTTGGTTAGAGGCAGGCAGTGGGGTCTGCCTTGGAGGCTGATGGACTGAGTTTGAATCCCAGCCCTCACTTACTGGGCTGTGTGATCCTGAACAAAGTAATTAACTTACGCTTTTTTTCCTCATTTGTAGAAATGGAACAGTAATTATACCTACCTCATAGGACTGCTATGAGGCTTAAATAAGATAAAATGCTTAGACCAGTGCTTGGCAAACAATCTGTACTTACAAGTGATAGCTATTTGCAGTAGTAGTAAAATCAAGTTTCAGAGGTTCTTCTGAAGACTGATTCCCCACATCTCAGTAGGAGGTAGACTCCAGCTGCAGTCTTGGTTTTGCTATCCCCCCCTTTTTTTTTTGAGACACAGCCTCATTCTGTCGCCCAGGCTGAAGTGCACTGGTGTGATCTCGGCTCACTGGAACCTCCACCTCCCGGGTTCAAGTGATTCTCCTGCCTCAGCTTCCCAAGTAGCTGGAACTCCAGGCACCCATCACCATGCCCAGCTAATTTTTGTATTTTTAGTAGGAATGGGGTTTCACCACGTTGGCCAGGCTGGTCTTGAACTCCTGACCTCAAGTGATTCGCCCGCCTTGGCCTCCCAAAGTGCTGGGACTACAGGCGTGAGCCACTGTGCCTGGCTTTGCTCTCACTTCTGATTGGCTCAAAACCCGCTGTGCCATCCAGGTATTCTTTGTGCCTTTCCTTCTTCTGCATTGGTTCTAGTTAGGTTGGACAAGACTGGCCAAGAAATGGACACAGAGGCTAAAAAGGATTTTCTTGTCTCTGTGATCATGGCTTCCCCATGAGAACTATGAAGGCCTTGGAGGTGCATCTTGATTCCCTTCCAGGCTTCACATTTTCTGTTCCTACTACCATCCCTTTGAGGGCTGTTACTGACCCATTACAGGAAACAATTTTCCTCCATATCTGCTTACTGGGATATCAATAGGTGGCTAATAGAAAGAAGTGAGTACAGAAAGCTAAAGAGTATGTTATTATAATTATCTGACTCAGATACTATCTGTGGATACGTGACCAAATCTCCGTGACCTACCTGTCCTACACAGAGGCCTTTGTATGTTCCTGTTTCCCTCTCTTCCTAATTGGCTTCAGTCACACAACAGTCAGTTCAACTAGAGAGGCACTGTGGTAAGAAAAACAATCACCACCACAGCTGTAGCCAAGGAGCAACGAGAAAAAAAGAGAGTATGGGATACAGATGGAATGAATGGTCTCTAATTAAAGGGTTTAAATGCAGCATTCACTTCTGAGGGCATGGGCCAACTGACCAAGATGGCAGCTGTATAACGCCAAAGAAAACCTAGAATAGAAATAAAACTAAACATAGAAAGGAAAACTGAGTTTGTACTTTTGTCGATGGTCAAGCTGTGTGTGCAGCTGTTTTTGTTGCTAAGATGGAATAGGATGGAAGGGATTCAGAAGGGGCTCTCAGGCACCCACAACCAGAAGAGTATAAGTGAGGAAAGCCCCAAAGAGAATGCTCCACCTGTTAAGTCTATTAAAGTTGGCTGAAATCAAAAAGGAGCCAGGGGAAAGACTGTTCTGGGCACTAGTATCCCGAGTGGCTGCAAGATATGCCTTTCTACCGTGAGAGCGAGATCTCAACTTTGAGCTTGGGAAAGAAAATCATAGACTCACAGTGCTTGGAAGATGTTCCCAGCTGTATCGTAATGGAAAGAACAGAAGGCTGGAAAAGATGGATTTCAGTGTGGCTCTGCCTCATTCTAGCTATATGACAGCTAGTTATTAGATGTCTTTGAGCTTCAGTCTTCTCGGTAAAAACAAAATCCACTTGAATGGGGAATGCAACCTTGTTAAAACACAGAATCCTAGAGGATTTAGTGGAGAAAATTAGTGAAAGGAGAATCTGAAGGTTGGGGGCACTGTCATAATGGGGTATGAATAATCTGGAATGGCAAGGGCTCTTCAACATGCCACCACCTGTCCTGATCACTAACCAAGCACTGTAAAAGAAGGTGCTGGCCTGGGAGGTCAGGAGGAAGGTGCTGAAGTTCTATTTACCAGCAGGAAACAACCCAGAAATCACACAGGATCCTCATAAGCTACCTAATGTGGCTAACACAAGTGGAAAAATTTCCTTAGAATGCCGACTTATAATGCTACCTTTGTGGATAGTCAAGTAGCAAAAATGAAATTTCAGGCGATTATCTTCTTTAAAGGGCTCTAACAAAAGGGAAAAAAAAAAATTCAGGCCAGGCGCGGTGGCTCACGCCTGTAATCCCAGCACTTTGGGAGGCTGAGACAGGCGGATCACTTGAGGTCAGGAGTTTGAGACTAGCCTGGCCAACATGGCAAAACCCTGTCTCTACTAAAAATACAAAAATGAGCCGGGCATGGTGGCTTGCACCTGTAATCCCTGCTACTCAGGAGGCTGAGGCAGGAGAATTGCTTGAACCCAGGAGGCAGATCACACCACTGCACTCCAGCCTGGGCAACAGAGCAAGACTGTCTCAAAAAAAAAAAAAAAAAATTCAAATAGAGAATCAAATCGGGAAGACTAGGTTCCTGGAAAGGCCATACTAAAAACGTTTACAGGAACAAACCACAAGACGAATGAATAGGGCCTGGGGTTAAAAGGATGTCTTGGGGTGAGGAAGAGAACAGATGTTTGGGAAAGGAAGCTCACGCACTCAGTCCCATCTGAGAACACCCCATTACGCGACTAAACTGGAATGAGTATGTTTGAAAGAATACTCACTCCAGCTCAGTAGCATATTCTCCAGAAACGCTGACATGTAGACTTGAACTCATGCTGTTAAAGAGGGTGGCACTAAGATCTCTTGTGATAAGACAACAAGGTTGAGAGCTTCACTCTTCATGGCTCTATAGGTCCTAAGCTTTTTTTTTTTTTCTAAAGATGAGGTCCTCTGTGTCACCTAGGCTACTCTTGGACTCCTGGGCTCAAGCAATCCTCCCGCTTCAGCCTCCTAAGTAGCTGGAACTACAGGTGTGTGCCACCACTCCCAGCTGATTTTAAGCATTGGAAACAGTATCTTTGATTTCTTCAACACACTGAATCCTCCTCTCCTGAGCTCCATTTCTAGACAGATATCTTCATAGGTAACTGAACTCAATAAAAAGTAAGTAAAAGTAAAAAACTATTATCATCCGTCAACACCTGAGGGGTTCTCTATCTTGGTTCGGCCTCAACCTCAAGGTCATGTGTAATTCTTCCCCTTCTCCTCATGCCCAGCACCAATCATAAAGTCATTGTTGAGATTTCTATCAAAGTATGCCCCATTGCAACTGCCATGGCCACTGCCTTCACACTTCCCTTAAATCCTTCTTGTCTTCGCTAATGCAGGCTATTATCTTCCTAAGCACAAATGTCATTCTCCTGCTCAAATATATATATATATATATATATATACACACACACACACACACACACTTTCTTTTTTTTTTTTGAGACTGAGTCTTGCTCTGTCACCCAAGCTGGAGTGCAGTGGCATGACCTCAGCTCACTACAGTCTTCATCTCTCAGGTTCAAGAGATTCTCCTGCCTCAGCCTCCCGAGTAGCTGGGATTATAGGCATGTGTCACCACACCCAGCTAACTTTTGTATTTTTAGTAGAGACAGGCTTTCACCATGTTGGCCAGACTGGTCTTGAACTCCTGACCTCAAGTGATCGGCCTCCCAAAGTGCTGGGATTACAGGCATGAACCACCACGCCCAGCCCCAAATATTCTTTAAGAGTTTCTCTTTCCCTATAGAATCAAGTCCAGACTCCTGAGTATAACATACAAGTCTCTAATCTGGCCCAACTTCCATTTTCTTTTCCTTTCTTTTCTACTCAACACAGAGTTCTAGCCACAGCAGAATACCTGCTCTTCCTGGAACATATCCTACATGCTGCTCATTTGCTTACAATGCTCCCTCAGTCTCGGATGTGCATATTTTTAACTGAGGGTCTATCACGTGTCAGGCACTGTTTCGAGTGCTGAGATTAAAACCAGGACAGGCTGGGCGCAGTGGCTCAAGCCTGTAATCCTAGCACTTTGGGAGGCCGAGATGGGCGGATCACGAGGTCAGGAGATCGAGACCATCCTGGCTAACACGGTGAAACCCCGTCTCTACTAAAAAATACAAAAAAACTAGCCGGGCGAGGTGGCAGGCGCCTGTAGTCCCAGCTACTGGGGAGGCTGAGCCGGGAGAATGGCGTGAACCCGGGAGGCGGAGCTTGCAGTGAGCCAAGATCCGGCCACTGCACTCCAGGCTGGGCGACAGAGCGAGACTCCGTCTCCAAAAAAAAAAAAAACCAGGACAAAGTCCCTGTTCTCATGGAGCCTACATCTCCCACTCATCTCCAAGGACCAGCTCAAATCTACACCTTCCTCAAAGCTCTTCCCAGTGATATGTGACCATTAACTTCTTTCTTTTTTATACCTCTCCTAGACTAGAGCATTTAGCAGTTTGTTCTGTGCAACATTTATATACCAGTGTGTCTTCTGGCCTGGCCTATACACTTCTTAGAGGCAGAAACTAGGTAGTCATTCATCTACAAGGGCTAGCACAGTGCCTCACACATGAAAGAGAATGTTTCTTGAATTACACAGTCTCAATCTGCTTCAATTTATTTTTATTTTTGAGACAGGGTCTCACTCTATTGCCCAGGCTGGAGTGAGTGCAGCAGCATGATCTCAGGTCACTGCAGTCTGCCTTTCCGGGCTCAAGAGATCATTCCAGCTTAGCATCCTGAGTAGCTGAGACTACAGGTGAAAGCCACCATACCTCACTAATTTTTTTCTATTTTTCGTAAGACAGGGTTTCTCCTTGTTGCCCAGGCTGGTCTTGAACTCCTAGACTCGAATGATCCTTCTGCCTCAGCCTCCCAAAGTGTTGGGATTATAGGCATGAGGCATCATGCCTGGCCTCTGCTTCCATTTATGATTTTATTTTTATTTTTATTTTCATTTTTTTTGTTGTTGTTGTTGAGACGGAGTCTCGCTCTGTCGCCCAGGCTGGAGTGCGGTGGCCGGATCTCAGCTCACTGCAAGCTCCGCCTCCCAGGTTTACGCCATTCTCCTGCCTCAGCCTCCCGAGTAGCTGGGACTACAGGCACCCGCCACCTCGCCCGGCTAGTTTTTTTGTATTTTTTTTAGTAGAGACGGGGTTTCACTGTGTTAGCCAGGATGGTCTCGATCTCCTGACCTCGTGATCCGCCCGTCTCGGCCTCCCAAAGTGCTAGGATTACAGGCTTGAGCCACCGCGCCCGGCCCTTTATTTTTATTTTCTGACCCGGACTGTTGCTCTGACGTCAAGGCTGGAGTGCAATGGCGGCAATCTCGGCTCACTGCAGCCTCCGCCCCCGGGTTCCAGCGATTCTCCTGACTCTGCCTCCAGAGTAGCTGGGATTACAGGTGCGTGCCACCATACCCGGCTAATTTTTGTATTTTTAGTAGAGATGGGGTTTCACCACGTTGGCCAGGCTGATCTTGAACTCCTGACCTCAGGTGATCTGCCCACCTTGGCCTCCCAAAGTACTGGGATTACAGGCGTGAGCCACCACACCTGGTTGGATTATTAATTTTTGTTGGGTGTAATATGTAGAAGAAAAGTTATATACATATATATATATAGAGAGAGAGAGAGAGAGAGAGAGACAGAGTCTTGCTCTCTCACCCAGGCTGGAGTACAGTGAACAATCTCTGCTCACTGTAGCTTCTATCTCCTGGGTTCAAATGATTCTCCTGCCTCAGCCTCTCCAGTAGCTGGGACTCCAGGCACCTGTCACCACGCCCGGCTAATTTTTGTATTTTTAGTAAAGATGGGGTTTCACCATGTTGGCTAGGCTGGTCTTGAACTGCTGACCTCAAGTGATCCACCCACCTTGGCCTCCCAAAGTGCTAGATTACAGACGTGAGCTACCGCACCTGGCCTAGGTTCTATTTTTTAGAGATTAAACTGCGAGTAAAATATTATGTCTGTCATTTTCTTTAAAATACTTCAGTACAAAAGTATAAAATAAAACAATCTCAGAGACTAAAAACATGGCATATCAGAGAATAATCACTTCCTAGCCTTTGCTAGGTCATGGTTACTTTATCAGTGGGCAGTTCAGGGTCAACCTTCTCTACCACAAAAACTGATGATCCGGCCGGGCACGGTGGCTCAAGCCTGTAATTCCGGCACTTTGGAAGGCCGAGACGGGCGGATCACGAGGTCAGGAGATCGAGACCATCCTGGCTAACACCGTGAAACCCCATCTCTACTAAAAAATACAAAAATCTAGCCGGGCGAGGTGGCGGGCGCCTGTAGTCCCAGCTACTCGGGAAGCTGAGAGAGGAGAATGGCGTAAACCCGGGAGGCGGAGCTTGCAGTGAGCTGAGATCCGGCCACTGCACTCCAGCCCGGGTGACAGAGCGAGACTCCGTCTCAAAAAAAAAAAAAAAAAAAAACTGATGATCCCCCAAAAGCAGCGATTCTTGGGGAAGCCCAAATGAGGGAGTCATGCATTCAATGGCACATGGAGAGGGATCTCTTCTGAAGTGTCTTCCTCCCCATTACACTGTTTTATTCTGTTATTATTAAAGCAAGGAGAAAATTATCAGCTTACCATTCACTATAACACACCAGGAAATTTCCTGGTGGCATAATGAAAATCATCTTGCTTTTTTGGTTTAGGAAAGATTATACCTCCTTGACTGGAATCATAAATTTTAGGCTTCGAAGCCAATCTGAAAATCAAAAGTCGAATGTTCCACTGACGTTGTCTCCCGCCCACAAGGCAAGGGGGAAAACAGTTCTCCAACAATGAGAATCTTAGCAAATATTTTATTAATACACGCTGTCATACTCCTGGGATAGAAGAGTCCTCAGAACGCCACCCCACACTGAAGATGCTGAAATAGGTGGTCAGGTCCTTAGTCCTCCTTCTGGTCTGTTAAACCCCGCACTCCTTCAACAGAATCAGGCTTGCTGCCCTTACCCTGTCCACATCCCTGAAAGGAAATGGGTCTCCCTCAGCCAGATGCAGACAGTTGACACTCCCTGCCTTTGCTATGGCAGGGGGCTCCTTATGATTAACCCAGAACAGGAAAAACTTAGCGTCAGCTGACCAATAGGAACTCAGCCTTAATTTTTCCAAAAGTCACTCACATTCCAGCTCTCTCCAGGAAGGGGCTGGAATATCTTCAGGATGAACATAGAGATTCCCACTGCCGAAATATTCGGAATACTTTCCTTGATTTCTCAGAGAGACTCTGTAGGTAGAAAAGCTTATTATTAGTGATTAGGTTCTTTGATAGAGACAAAGGATAAATCATTTGTCCCCCAATGATCCGGGTATGTCTAGGACTGAGTAAAAATTCACTTTGTAGTGTGCTATACATAATGTATACCTAAAGTCAGACTAAAGATCGAGGGGCTGATGTTCTACTGTCAGACTCATGTTAACACACTCTGAGCCTCTAAGACACGGCACGTATCCTCCCTTCAGGCATCTGTGTCTGTCCTCATCTTTGTACTTGTGGATGACACTTCTGACTTGCCGTTACTGCAGCACATGTTTTGCACTGGTTTTTCATTCATGATGCTGAATTGGCCCTAGTTCATTATTTCTTGTGAATAAGCATTTATACTTATGTGATGCCTAGCTGAGGTTAACAGTATAAACCAAGGCCAAGTAATAAAAACAGAGTTGAATGAGCCCTGTGAGTTTAAGCTCTGGCCTTGGTCTTCACCGCTTTATGTTTTAGCCAGCAGTGCTAGTAATAGGAAGAATCTCACTGCCATCTGATTATGCCAATGAAGTACTTTGAGATTCTGAGAAATGGTGGTAAAGGGAGACAAAGTCATTCCTTAGGAGACAAAAGCTCTTGGTGAATCAGAACACTTGGTTCTGTCTGCCTTTGAGCGTCACAATAAAGAGCAAATGTTCCATACAGAAAGGGCTTTGGTGAGAGTGCAAAGAATGTTTAGCAAGATGATCCACAGTTACCTCCAGTTTCTCATATGACATGTTCAATGTCACCCAGGCTGGAGTGCTGTGGTGTGATCTTGGCTCACTGCAACCTCCGACTCCCTAGTTCAAGCAATTCTCCTGCCTCAGCCTCCTGAGTAGCTGGGATTACAGGCATGTGTCACCACGCCCTGCTAATTTTTGTATTTTTAGTAGAGATGGAATTTCACCATGTTGGCCAGGATGGTGTCGATCTCCTGACCTCGTGATCTGCCTGCCTCGGCCTCCCAAAGTGCTGGGATTACAGGCGTGAGCCACCACGCCCAGCCCACTTTCAGTTTTTAAAAAATCTATCCTTGGCCGGGCGCGGTGGCTCAAGCCTGTAATCCCAGCACTTTGGGAGGCCGAGACGGGCGGATCACGAGGTCAGGAGATCGAGACCATCCTGGCTAACACGGTGAAACCCCGTCTCTACTAAAAAACTACAAACAACTAGCCGGGCGACGTGGCGGCGCCTGTAGTCCCAGCTACCGGGGAGGCTGAGACAGGAGAATGGCGTGAACCCGGGAGGCGGAGCTTGCAGTGAGCTGAGATCCGGCCACAGCACTCCAGCCTGGGTGACAGAGCGAGACTCCGTCTCAAAAAAAAAAAAAAAAAAAAAAAGGTATACACTTTTTTCTTTCTTTTTTTTTTTGAAAGGGAGTCTCACTCTGTTGCCCAGGCTGGAGTGTAGTAGCGCAATCTTGGCTCACTGCAACCTCCACCTCCCGATTCTCCTGCCTCAGCCTCTGGAGTAGCTGGGACTACAAGCGCATGCCAACAGGCCTGCCTAATTTTTGTATTTTCAGTAGAGACGAGGTTTTGCCATGTTGGCCAGGCTGGTCTCGAACTCCTGACCTCAGGTGACCCCCTGCCTCAGAGTCCCAAAGTGCTGGGATCACAGGCATGAGCCACTGCACCTGGCCTCGGTATATACTTTTTTTTCAAACATCAGGATCCTTTACCACACAGTCTCATTAAGCTTTCTAGCATCCAGTCACAGCAGCTGTCAGAGGGTTAAAAAACACTACCAAAAACAAAGAAAAAAAAAAGATCTTAAAAGTCCTGGAATCCAGGGCTAATTATGAGGCCAACTTTTCCCACTACAAAACAAAAACAAAACCCCATGGGCTTTCTTTTTCATACGGCAGGGAGAGAGAGGAGCCTTACTGAAAACTGCCAATGTACCAGTTCCTGGAGATCTAGCTAGAGAAATGCAGATTTTTTTTTTTTTTTCTGTGAAAACTCGGAAAACCTTCACCTGCATATTTACTGAGGGTACTAATACACATTTATTTTTATTTTTATTTTTTTTGAGATAGAGTCTCTCTCTGAAGCCCAGGCTGGAGTGCAATGGCACGATCTCGGCTCACTGCAACCTCCGCCTCCTGAGTTCAAGTGATTCTCCAGCCTCAGCCTCCCAAGGAGCTGGGATTACAGGTACCTGCCACCACACCCGGTTCTTTTTTTTTTTGTATTTTTAGTAGAGATGAGGTTTCACCATGTTGGCCAGGCTGGTCTCAAACGCTTCACCTCAGGTGATCCATTCACCTTGGCCTCCCAAAGTGCTAGGATTACAGGCGTGAGCCACCATGCCGGCCATGCATTGTTGGACTTTTAGCATTACAATAGTTCCCTCCAGTGGAATCCTGTAACCCTAGAGAACTATGAATCTAGGAGTGCTGCTCATAAATATCTGCTGACAAGTATTATTTTACTTTGTCCTTGAAAGTTATACAGGTCAGAAATTGTTACAAGCTACAAGGAAAATCTGGGAGTTAGCCAGCCAAGGAGAGAACCCAGTTTTCATGATTGATTCTGTATTGCCCAGCTTATCACTTCCAATCTTTAAACAGAGCAAACACTTGACTTTTCTTCTCAGTTGTCACCCACATTTGTAACCCACAGCAGTCATGGCTGCAATGGCTAGCAGAGTCACAGTCTGGGCTGTAGAACAGAGTAATGTGCCCGGCGTGCGGAATGAAACCATCATTTTGGTGTCAGAGCCCAGTGCTCCAAACAGCTAAGTTAACTGGCCAGGCTCCAAGTGCAAGTGATAGCAACTGAAGGAAAAAGCAGCTGTCTGCAACATGAGGCCGGAGCAGCTGCCTATTCATCTATTTCTGTTTCTGTACTCCTTTTCTACTTGGAGTCATTTTATTTAGGAGAACAAAATAATTTATCAGAACTTGATGGAATGCCATATGCTAAACTGCAGAAAGACGAACCGGTTCTATGCCTATTCCCTAGGACTAAAGCAGAATGAGTCTAACTTGACGTGTAAGCCGGGCATGGTGGCTCATGTCTGTAATCCCAGCACTATGGGAGGCCGAGGCGGGTGGATAACCTGAGGTCAGGAGTTTGAGACCAGCCTGGCCAACATGGCGAAACCCCATCTATTAAAAAATACAAAATTAGCCGGGCATGGTGGCAGGCACCTGTAATCCCAGCTACTTGGGAAGCTAAGGCAGGAGAATTGCTTGAATCCAGGAGACGGAGGTTGTAGTGAGCTGAATTTGCACCACTGGATTCCAGCCTGGGCAACAAGAACGAAACTCCATCTCAGAAAACAAACTGTTTACAAACAAACAAACCCAAATAACTTGATGTATGGGAGCTGAAGGCAGGCAGGGTGCTAATTACAGGACCAGCCTCTGCTCCTCCTCCTATACACAGCAAGTGCTGCCCACACACAAGGCAATGGCTTATCTCACCATGGAGTCCGTTTCAGCTGGCTGGCTAGACTGTTTGTGGGCCAAGAGGATGGTCAGCACCGCTTTCCAGCCTGGCTCTGCTGAGGTGCTGGCATCTGGTTCAGTTCCACCATTCTCCCTGCTTTCTTTGCCAAGTGTGATATTCACCCAAGGGCACCAGTCTCTATGCTGAGAGGTGGGATCAAAGAAGCTTCGGGAAGATGTGTCCTGAGGAAGGAGAAAAAGAAATAGCATTCATGGGTAGACACTAGGTAAGTTCAGGGAGACACTGCTATTAGTCCTCAACTCCAGAATCTCACAACTGCCTATACTTCGAGTGTTTATGCTCTCCTTTAAACTTTGCCTATACATTTTCCTTGCATTTTCTTTATTTTTTTTCACTCCTTTTGTGTTAAACAAACTACACTTTATCACAAGGGATAAGGGATACCCAACCCCCAGGCCATGGATGGGTACCAGGTCGCACAGCAGGAGGTGAGCAGCAGGCAGGCAAGCAAAGCTTCATCTGAATTTACAGCCACTCCCCATTGTTTGCATTACCACCTGGGCTCTGCTTCCTGTCAGATCAGCAGTGGCATCAGATTCTCACAGGAGCAGGAACCCTACTGTGAACTGCACATGTGAGGGATCTAGACTTCGGGCTCCTTATGAGAGTCTGACACCTGATGTCTGTCACTGTTTCCCATCACCCCCAGATGAGATCATCTAGTTGCAGGAAAACAAGCTCAGGGTTCCCAGTGATTCTATATTATGGTGAGTTATATAATTATTTCATTATATATTACAATATAATAATAATAGAAATAAAGTACACAATACATGTAATGTGCTTGTATCATCCCGAAACCATCCTCCCAACCCTGGTCTGTGGAAAAATGGTCTTCCACGAAAACGGTCCCTGGTGCCAAAAAGGTTGGGGACCACTGCCATATCAGGTTTGTCCCTGTATCACACTGCTGTTCCATTTGCCTGAAATATCTATTATTTCTCTAGAATCCACCCCAAAGGAGCAAAAAACATGACTGACATTTTTCCCCTTTGGTCACCCAACTTTAAACTTATTCACAGGGTCTACTTTTTGCATTGGACCACGGAGGGACTCATGCCTGCTTCTCCGTGCTGCCCAGGGAGAGCCCAACATGCTGTTTCTGCTCAGCCACTGCTACATGCACGGTGGACTCACCGAACTGCTGGAGGAGCAGAGGCGAGCTCGTTTGGCTTTCCGCAGAGGGCTAGATGGTACCTCCATTCCGGGGGTGTCTCCTGTTCCCATGCTTCGGGTCACTGGGCGAGTTCTGGTGGTGGGGCTAGCAGCCTCTGGCTCAGGACGGTCAACAGGACTGGAAGAGTCCCAGCTCCGAGTTCGAGAGACAATGGGACCAGGACTCTTTTCAGCCTGAAGGAAAGGGGAGATAATGGAAGTAAACGAATGATATTAATGATACTTCTTTCTTTAATCTTCTTCTTTTTGAGACAGAATCTCGCTTTGTTTCCAAGGCTGGAGTGCAGTGAGGCGATCTTGGCTCACTGCAACCTCTGCCTCCCGAGTTCAAGTGATTCTCCTGCCTCAGCCTCCCAAGTAGCTGGGACTACAGGCGCCCGCCACCACCCCTAGCTAATTTTTGCATTTTTGGTAGAGATGGGGTTTCGCCATGTTGGCCAGGCTGGTCTCGAACTCCTGACTTCAAGTGATCCACCTGCCTCAGTCTCCCGAAGTGCTGGGATTACAGGCGTGAGCCACTGGGTCTGGCTGAATTTAGCTTCTCCATTAGTGAACAGAAACACTACGTGGTATTGTAACCAATGTAGTGGGAAGTGAAGCCTATCCACCTACATTAATTTCCAACTTTCTACCAATAACATGTTTGCTAAGAATGTTGTTTAAAAGTCCACCCAAACAAGCTAAGTGCATACCTGCTCTGAGCCTGGGGAGAAGGTGGCATCCTGGCTCCGCGTCATCATCCTCCGAGGAGATTCAGGCACCAGAGCTAAGCGCTCTGGTCGCCCCTCAAGGCCTGGGATCGGGGAGCTGGTCAGGCCAAAGGATGCATCCAGGTCAGTCATGGATGATTCAATCTGCTGGAAGCCCCAGAGCCCCACCTTCCTCATACACTGCGAACATGTTATCAGGGAAAGCTGCATGGGTTCCAAAGAGGAACTAGATAAGAATGGAAAAAAAAGAGAATTTTCTCAAAGTGTAACATTTCCAAATGACTAAGTGTAATGTCTCGCAAGTATGATTTATCTCATCCAATTTCTGGAACAGTCCAGTGGACAGGGAACCATGGCCTGTCAGAGCCTCTGAGCTCCAATCTCAGGACCCCAGCTTCATACTTCATCATCTCTCACATATTTCCCATAGAAAGACCTAGGGTTCTTAGTGTGCTCTTTATGGTAAGACTGTTTTGCAGGCATGTTTTAAAAGTTTCTCGGCCAGGTGCGGTGGCTCATGCCTGCAATCCCAGCACTTTGGGAGGCCAAGATGGGTGGATCACCTGAGGTCCTGAGGTCTGGAGTTTGAGACCAGCCTGACCAACAACAACAATGAAAAGGTTTCTCCTGTCCTTTTTTTTTTTTTTTGAGATAGAGTTTACTCGTTGCCCAGGCTGGAGTGCAATGGTACAGTCTCGGCTCACTGCAACCTCCGCCTCCCGGGTTCAAGGGATTCTCCTGCCCCAGCCTCCTGAGTAGCTGGGATTACAGGCACCTGCCACCATGCCCGGCTAATTTTTGTATTTTTAGCAGAGATGCGGTTTCACCATGATGGCCAGGTGAGCCACTGTACCCAGCCTCTCTTGTCCCTATTAAAGTCTTTTCCCTTTAGACAAAAAACATTCCTTAATCTACCAAAGAGAGCATATTTAAAATAGATCAAGATTGATTTATTGTCAGAACCAATCTTACTTTACATACGCTCTCTTTGGTAGATTAAGGATAGTGGGCGTCTATGCCAAACTGAGCAGCTGGAATGGAAATAGCAACATGGGGGCCTAGAAGACTCCAGCTGGTGTTTCCTATGGTAGTTTTATCAATTAAGTGGATTGTTCTTCCTTTCTAAAAATAGAAAAGAACTTCCTTTCTATTTTTCCTTCTTAAAAATAGAAAAGAGCTTATTTTCTTTCTATTTTTCGAAAGGAGGTTCACTGTTTATAGAACACAAATTCCCAGTTGAGAAGCAACCGTACAATAAACAAAGTTCAGTTGTGAACACCAAGAATTCCTGAATTCCAATTCTGGTTTTGTTACTAATTCTTATTATCCATTCTCCTCGCTGCCATCCCTCACCCAGTTTCTCTTTGTCTCTTTTTGTCACGGGAAACACCATGTGATTCCTAAATGCGATAAGTGACTGATATATACAAGTGTAATGCTGTTGTCATGGCTCATGTCTCCGGGCAAAATTTGCTGACTCACCTACATGCCCAGCCACACACAGAGAGAATACAGGCAGTGACGTGGACTTGGATGTCTGAGCCTAATTTGATTGTAGTTTTTCTCTCATCAGTTCGGTGATCAAGTTCATCTTCAAGCAGGTGTAGGAGAAGACTGAGCTTGTCTTCTGTCAAGCACTACAAGGGAGCCAAGTAAAAAACTTCGTTTCAACTACCATAAAAAGAAAAATTACACATTATAACATACCTAGATAGTACAAGCAGAAAATCAGGAAGGAAATTACAAACATGAAGACAGTTTTCTTCACAGAGAATAAATACTTCCAGGACAGGCATACAGTATCACACAGAAGCTTTCTGAATTGCCCTGAATCAGCTGACTGAGAAAGACGGAGTCTCCCTGGAACTGCCAAAACTCTTGTTAGCACTACATTGTTTTCAATTTATCAGCTGCAGATTTTCCCTGAAGCCTGCAAACTTCAAATCCAAGTAGTGAAAACAAATTACTGCTTATGTCTTAGCCTCATGCCAAATTTACTTAAATATTAAAGAAAAAAAAATGTTAGAGATGGGGTCTCACTATGTTGGCCATGCTGGTCTTGAACTCCTGAGCTCAAGCAATCCTCCCACCTCAGCCTACCGAGTAGCTGGGACTACAGGCGTACATCACCATGCCCCAGGCTCTAAATTTACTTTTTGACAGAATGACAAAGCTTGTTAGACTTTATTTTTGTTCTAAGAAAAATAAGGAACTATGACCAGGTGAAAAAAAATTGCCTTGGCTCGGGACAGGGTTATATTCATAATATTCATAATAAGCATCAGAGGTTAACAGTTTCAGGGTGGTATTTCAGGCCATACCACCCTGAATGCGCCCAATCTCGTCTGATCTCAGCAGCTAAGCAGGGTCAGGCCTGGTTAGTACTTGGAGGGGAGTTTGGGAAGTTAACAGTTTGATGCTAAAACCCGTACCACTCTCTTAATTTGAAGAGGCTACTGTTTCCTACAGTAAAGCTTGTCTTCATGGAGTACCCACAGGGTGATTAAATGGAACAGTAAATATTCAGTTTCAAAGTACAGATTGACTAGAGCATTTACTTTATTTTTTTTTTTTTTTTTTTTTTTTTTTTGAGGCGGAGTCTCGCTCTGTCGCCCAGGCTGGAGTGCAGTGGCCGGATCTCAGCTCACTGCAAGCTCCGCCTCCCGGGTTACGCCATTCTCCTGCCTCAGCCTCCCGAGTAGCTGGGACTACAGGCGCCGCCACCTCGCCCGGCTAGTTTTTGTATTTTAGTAGAGACGGGGTTTCACTGTATTAGCCAGGAGGGTCTCGATCTCCTGACCTCTGATCCGCCCGTCTCGGCCTCCAAAGTGCTGGGATTACAGGCTTGAGCCACCGCGCCCGGCCACTTTATTTCATTTTTGAGACAGAGTTTCGCTCTTGTTACCCAGGCTGGAGTGCAATGGTATGATCTCGGCTCACTGTAACCTCTGTCTCCCAGATTCAAGCAATTCTCCTGCCTTAGCCTCCTGAGTAGCTGGGACTACAGGCACAAACCACCATGTCCAGCTAATTTTTTGTATTTTTAATAGAGACTGGGTTTCACCATGTTGGCCAGGCTGGTCTCGAACTCCTGACCTCAGATGATCCGCCTTCCTCAGCCTCCCAAAGTGCTGGGATTACAGGCGTGAGCCACCGTGCCCAGGCTGACTACAGCATTTAAACGTTTCTACTCACAAGGAGAAAGGAGTTTGGGCTTTCTTTGAAAAATGATATGCAATAAACCATATGCAGTCACATTTCAGTATTTTCTGTTAAATAGTTTAAGTAGGCTGGGTGAGCCAGCTCATGCCTGTAATCCCAGCACTTTGGAAGGCTGAGGTGGGTGGATCATCTGAGGTGAGGAGTTCAAGAACAGCCTGACCAATATGGTGAAACCCCATCTCTACTAAAAATACAAAAATTAGCCAGGTGTGGTGGCAGACACCTGTAATCCCAGCTACTCAGGAGGCTAAGACAGGAGAATCACATGGACCTGGGAGGCGGAGGGTGCAGTGAGCAAAGATTACACCATAGCACTCCAGCCTGGATGACAGAAAGAGACTCAGTCTCGAAATAATAATAATTTAAGTAATAAATCAACATAAAATAGAATTTATGGGAAGCATATATTCAGAGCAAACTTGAATCTATGCTTCCAGGCTATAGTCCTAAAACTTGGTCCAAATAAACTCTCTGCTTATATACGTATATGTTAAATTGAATCCATGCCATTTAAAAAACCATACCTAAACATTCAAATGGAACTCTCAACAGTCACCTTCCTGGTGGAGACTGAAACAGTGAGCTGAGAGACAGACAAGCAGTTCTCTTCACAGCAATTGCATCTTCTTGTCATTAAAAGAAATGCTTCAGTTATAAATGCTGGCAACAACTGGAAGCCCTTGCAGCCTAGTCAGGAAAAACTCACCATAGTTTTCAAGTCCTCCGGCCTTAGGTAAGGAAGCTGGAGGTCCAAGTGACAAAGGCTTTGAAAACGATCTAGGAATTCACTAACAAGAATAGCAGGCTCATCCAGGGGCAACATCCCAAATCGGTCTGTGGAAAAAGTAAACTGGAAGATTATATTGGTATAAACCGTAAAAAATAAAAAACACAGCCGGGCACGGTGGCTCATGCCTGTAATCCCAGCACTTTGGGAGGCTGAGGCAGGTGGATCACCTGAGGTCAGGAGTTCAAGACCACCCTGGCCAAGATGGTGAAACGCCCATCTCTACTAAAAATACAAAAAATTAGCCAGGCACGGTAGTGTGCGCCTGTAATCCCAGCTACTTGGGAGGCTGAGACAGGAGAATCACTTGAACCCAGGAGGCGGAGGTTGCAATAAGGCTGAGATCGCGCCACTGCACTCCAGCCTGGGCAACAGAGTGAGACTGTCTCAAAAAAGTAATAATAGGCCAGGTGCGGTGGCTCAAGCCTGTAATCCCGGCACTTTGGGAGGCCGAGACGGGCGGATCACGAGGTCGGGAGATCGAGACCACCCTGGCTAACATGGTGAAACCCTGTCTCTACTAAAAAAATACAAAAAACTAGCCGGGTGCGGTGGCGGGTGCCTGTAGTCCCAGCCACTCAGGAGGCTGAGGCAGGAGAATGGCGTAAACCCGGGGGGCGGAGCTTGCAGTGAGCTGAGATCCGGCCACTGCACCACAGCCTGGGCGACAGAGCGAGACTCCGTCTCAAAAAAAAAAGAAAAAAAATAAAGAATAATAATAAAATAAAATAAATAAACATGTATTGAATGATTGGGGAAATGTAGTAAAATTGATGAGCTATTTGATGGTGTCAGGAAATTATTGATTTTCATTTTGATGGGGCTGTAATGATACTACTGAGACTACGTTTAAAAAGTAGAATCCGTATCGTTTATATCTTGAAATATTTACAGATAAAATGGCATAATATGTGGGACTGAACTTCAAAACAATGCAGAGGGGCAGGGTGTTAGGAATACAGAAGAAACAAGATCGGCCATGAGTTGATCATTGTTGAAGTTGAGTGATGGGGTTTTATTATTTATACTATTCCGTGTACTTCTGTGTATGTTTGAAATTGTTACCTTAAGAAGGAGAAAACAAAACACAGTTAGTAAAGATGGAGACTTAAATAGGTGAAAGGGCTTAAAGAACCATCATTTTATAACAACTACCAAGTTATAATTTACTGTGAGCTAAGAATGAAAAAACTGGCATGTTCCTAAAGTCTACACAAGAGATTCAAAAAGGCTCACATTATAAGGTGAAACATAACTGGGTACCAGAGTAAATAAAGTATACAATTAGGAATTCTACTGGTAATACCTAAGTTGGAAAAGAATCTGTCTGAAATCTAAGCAGTGTGGAAACTGATTATATACTATAGTATAATTATCTCTGGCATTACCCAATTCATCTACTGCATATTTGGTATACTGGTACAAAGGCAAATGATGAGTGCAGAAAGGCCTTGCTAAGCTACTTCTTTTTTTTTTTTTTTTTTGAGACGGAGTCTCACTCTGTCGCCCAGGCTGGAGTGCAGTGGCCGGATCTCAGCTCACTGCAAGCTCCGCCTCCCGGGTTTACGCCATTCTCCTGCCTCAGCCTCCCGAGTAGCTGAGACTACAGGCGCCTGCCACCTCGCCCGGCTAGTTTTTTGTATTTTTTAGTAGAGACGGGGTTTCACCTTGTTAGCCAGGATGGTCTCGATCTCCTGACCTCGTGATCCACCCGTCTCGGCCTCCCAAAGTGCCAGGATTACAGGCTTGAGCCACCGTGCCCAGCCGCCAAGCTACTTCTTAAAGAGGTCAGTCTAGTAGGCCTAGAATGATAAGTAGAAACTACACTGAATTAGCTTTTTTTTTTTTTCTCCCCGAGACAGAGTTTTTGCTGTCACCCAGGCTGGAGTGCAATGGTGCAATCTTGGCTCACTGCAACTTCTGCCTCCCAGGTTCAAGCAATTCTCCTGCCTCAGCCTCCCGAGTAGCATGGGTTACAGGTGCCTGCCACCATGCGTGGCTAATTTTTATATTTTTAATAGAGACGGGGTTTCACCATGTTGGCCAGGCTGATCTTGAACTCTTGGCCTCAGGTGATCCACCCGCCTCGGCGTCCCAAAGTGCTGAGATTACAGGCATGAGTCACCACACCCAGCCCTGAATCAGCTTTAATAAAGAATGAAAACACATATTGGAAGAGATTTCATAGGAAAAGTGAAGAAAGAACATGTCATCCTAACCTGATCATCTAAAAAGTAGGAAGCCACTCAACTCACTGGTCTTTTCTCAGCCTCAAATTAACATTTAGTTGCTCAACAGCAGTATAAGGCAGCCCCGTAGGCTACAAAGATGAGACACACATTCAACATCCTTGAGTTACTCATAATCTAATATGGAAGCCAGACACGCAATGCGATTACAGTGTGATAAGTGTTATCACAACAGTAAAGAGAGACCATTATGAGAGTGTACAATAGGGATACAGCAGATACTGTTAGCTGTTCACCCAGCTATCTCCTGCTCCTGCCTTGCTAGCAGAAGGAAGGTTTTATTTGTTGTCTTATCTTTCCCATAGGGTAAATTCCTGACTTGTCTCTATCAATCCCAACAGCAGCGTTTTCCTTAACAGTGACCCATTTAGGAAGGGGTATTTGATCCAGTCGTGGTCAATAGACAGGAAAGGTAGCGGGCTGGAGGGATTCTGTGACTATGTGAAGGCTAGATGGTGTTTGCACATGACTCTTCAAACTGCTGCCTTGAGAGGAACTAGTTTTAGAACAAGATGACATGCTTCTTGCAAGGACTGGGTCCTTAGTGCTATGTCTGAGCCAATAAATTTACCAGCCCTGCAGGAATCCTACTTCTTTTTAAAATTATTTTATTTTTTGAGACAGTCTTGCTCCATTGCCCAGGCTGTAGTGCAGGAGCATGATCTTGGCTCACTACAACCTCCACCTCCTGGGTTCAAATGATTCTTGTGCCTCACCCTCCCGAGTAGCTGGGACTACAGGCATGTGCCACCATGCCTGGCTAATTTTTTTTGTGTGTATTTTTAGTAGAGATGGCGTTTTGCCGTGTTAGCCAGGCTAGTCTTGAACTCCTGGCCTCATGTGATCTGCCTGCCTCTGTCTCCCAAAGTGCTGGGATTATAGATGTGAGCCACCACACCCGGCAATTCTTACTTTTTTAAAAATAAGAATTCTTAATTTTTGTCTTAGCTAGGAGCAAACATAAAGCTATCTCGGCTTTTATTTTTTATTTTATTTATTTTTTTGAGATGGAGTTTCACTCTTGTGGCTCAGGCTGGAGTGTAATGGCGTGATCTCGGCTCACTGCAACCTCCGCCTCCTGGGTTCAAGCAACTCTGCCTCAGCCTCCCAAGGAGCTGGGACTACAGGTGCCCGCCACCACGCCCAGTTAATTTTTTGTATTTTTAGTAGAGATGGGGCTTCACCATGTTGGCCAAGATGGTCTCCATCTCTTGACTTCATGATCCGCCCACCTCAGCCTCCCAAAGTGCTGGGATTACAGGTGTGAGCCACTGCACCCGGCCCGTTTTGTGATGTTTTAACTGTCGTTTCCATCTTCCCTTTCCCAGCTCAGGTCTGTGGTAGCCTTGAAAACCCACATCCTGGCCGGACGCAGTGACTCATGCCTGTAATCCCAGCATTTTTGGAGGACAAGGCGGATGGATCACCTGAGGTTGGGAGTTTGAGACCAGTATGACCAACATGGAGAAACCCTGTCTCTACTAAAAATACAAAATTAACTGGGCATGGTGGCACATGCCTGTAATCCCAGCTACTGGGGAGGCTGAGGCAGAATCGCTTGAACCTGGGAGGCGGAGGTTTGGTGAGCCGAGACTGCGCCATTGCACTCCAGCCTGGGCAACAAGAGTAAAACTCCATCTCAAAAAAAAAAAGAGAAAAAGAAAACCAACATCCCCACGATCATGGTGAAAACCAGTAGCTTAGCAGTCACCGGAGAGCACAGAAAAGAGGTGGAGCTCCTCCAAAGCCCCCTTCCAGAGAACCATCATTATTTGATCTGTGTGGCAGTTGCCTGGAAATCATACTGTCCCAGTGAGAACACCCTTTTCCCCAGACAGGTTTTCAAAAATGATCATTGGCAACTGTTTAACATCACAGTTGCTTTGAGGCAGCAGTATGAATTGGAACAAATAATAAGCTGACCAAAAACCTTAAAAGCTGGGAAATGAAATGTCCATAGGCAGGCTTGAAAGGCTCTGACATATTCCTTGGAATCTAGAAGCACATGCGCAAGTATAGAGCTATACACATGCCCAGGAAAGACCTGAAAAAGGCCCTAAGCTCTCACCTCTGGCTGATGCTGAGGTCCTGCTTGTGTGAAGGCTGACACAGAGTTGCAAACTGCCTGCTTGACTACTGAAAGTGTGCTCCCCCCACCACACAGAGCTCCTTGGCAAGACTGGGGGACTTATTTGTTCTAGGCATTTAAAGAAATCTCTGTCCAATCGTCCTGTGAAAGTTGATTTTGAGGCTGGGCACAGTGGTTCACGCCTGTAATCTCAACGCTTTGGGAGGCCGAGGTGGGCGGATTACGAGGTCAGCAGTTCAAGACCAGCCTGGCCAACATGGTGAAACCCTGTCTCTACTAAAAATACAAAAATTTACCAGGCATGGTGGCAGGCGCCTGTAATCCTAGCTACTCAGGAGGCTGAGGCAGAATTGCTTGAACCCAGGAGGCAGAGGTTGCAGTGACCTGAGACCATGCCATTGCACTCCAGCCTGGGCAACAGAGCAAAATTCCGTCTAAAAAAAAAAGGTAAGTTGATTTTGATAATTTTGCAAGTGTTCTTTTTGCTCTCATAGAGGATTTTCAGATGCCCTTCCTCCACCATCCCCACTGGAGACATCCTACATGGATTGAGACAAGAAACACGTATTTGAGGCCAGGCACAATTGTTCATGACTGTAATCCTAACATTTTGGGAGGCTGAGGTAGGAAGATCACTTGAGGCCAGGAGTTTGATATCAGCCTGGGCAATATAGTGAGACCCCATCTCTACCAAAAAAAAAAAATTAGCTGGATGTGGTGGCATATGCCTGTAGTCACAGTTATTCAGGAGGCTGAGGCAGGAGGATTGCTTAAGCCCAGGAATTAAGGCTGCAGTGAGCTATGATCATGCCACTGCACTGTAGCCTGGGAGAGAGAGAGAGGAGAGAGAAACGTGTACTTGATAGAAGAAACAGAAGGAAGGAAGGGAGGGAGGCAGGGAGGGAGGGGAAGGAGGGAAGGGGAAAAGGGGGGAAGTGAGAAAGGGAGGGAAGGGAGGGAGGGAATGGAAGGAAGGGAAGGGAAAGAAAGAAGGGAAGGAAGGGAAGGAAGGGAAAGAAGGGAAGGAAGGGAAGGAGGAAGGAGGGAGGGAGGGAGAGAGGGAGGGATGGACTACCTGATAGAAGAAATAATACTTACAAATATATCAGTGCTCTCCTGCTTACTAAAATCAATTTTAAAAATTAATTATTATTAGCCAGGTGGCATTTGTAAGCCCAGCTACTCTGGAGACTTAGGCAGAGGTATCACTTGAGCCCAAGAGTTCTAGGTCAGTCTGGGTAACAGAGTGAGACCTCATCTTTTTCCTTTGCTGCAATGCAGTGGTGCAATCATGGCTTACCACAGCCTTAACCTCCCAGGCTTACGCGATCTTGCCACCTCACCCTCCCGAGTAGCTGGGACCACAGGTATGCGTAACCATGCCCAGCTAATTTTTTGTATTTTTTGTAGAGATGGGGTTTTACTATATTGTCCAGGCTGGTCTTGAACTCCGGGACTCAAGCAATCTGCCCACTTCAGCCTCCGAAGGTGCTGGGACTACAGGCATGAGTCACCACGCCTGGCTGCATTTTATTTTATTTATTTATTTATTTTTTTTTTTTGAGACGGAGTCTCGCTCTGTCGCCCGGGCTGGAGTGCAGTGGCCGGATCTCAGCTCACTGCAAGCTCCGCCTCCCGGGTTCACGCCATTCTCCTGCCTCAGTCTCCCAAGTAGCTGGGACTACAGGCGCCCGCCACCTCGCCCGGCTAATTTTTTTGTATTTTTAGTAGAGACGGGGTTTCACCATGTTAGCCAGGATGGTCTTGATCTCCTGACCTCGTGATCCACCCGTCTCGGCCTCCCAAAGTGCTGGGATTACAGGCTTGAGCCACCGCGCCCGGCCTGCATTTTAAATTGTAATGATTATTTTCTTATTTGAGTTTCAGACATTCATAAGTGGGGTAGTGGATCTCCTTTAAGCTGGCTATTCTATTCTTTTAGCACTGTCTGTAGCATTCGTTTTTGTTTTTCGAGACGGAGTCTTGCTCTGTCACCCAGGCTGGAATGCAGTGGCACAATCTCGGCTCACTGCAACCTCTGCTTCCCGGGTTCAAGCAATTCTCCTGCCTCAGCCTCCTGAGTAGATGGGACTACAGGTGCGTGCCACCATGCCTGGCTAGTTTTTTGTATTTGTAGTAGAGATGAGGTTTCACTGTGTTAGCCAGGATGGTCTCAAACTCCTGACCTCGTGATCTGCCTGCCTCGGCCTCCCAAAGTGTTGGGATTACAGGCGTGAGCCACCACGCCTGGCCTGTCTGTAGCATTCTTGAAAACATTCTTGCTTTCTAGCAACAACAGGATATTCTGATCCAAGTTGATTTATTGTCCTTGCTCCGAGACATGGAATCAGCAACTCTCCAAAGAGCCTGATCCTTTTAATCACACTAGACTAAAATGAGGGACCAAAATCTGGTTGCTAACAATGCAAACAAGTGTGGGCAGAAGTGCTGCTATTACTGCATTTGGGCCCCTTCTAATAACAAAACTGTAAAAGATTTTTTTTTTAAACAGCCTTACTGAGGTTTAATTGACATAAATTGCACATATTTAGGTATATAGTTTGATAAGTTTTGACGTGCACATTCATGCAGCCATCACTGCTAGATTTCTATTTTTACATCTTGAGTTTATATTTATTTTCCCGATTTAATGCTGCATATTATTCTATCCTGTTTTTCTTTCATTTCCTTTTTTTTTTTTTTTTTTAAGAGACAGGGTCTTGCTCTGTCATGCAGGCTGGAGCACAGTGACATGAGTATAGCTCACTGTAACTTCGAATTCCTGGGTTAAAGGGATCCTCCTGCCTCAATCTAGCGAGTAGCTTAGGATGACAGGGGTATGCCACCACACCTGGCTAATTTTAAAGATTTTTTTCTTTTTAGAGACAGGGTGCCCAGCCTGGTCCCAAACTCCTGGCCGCAAGTGATCCTCCCACCTCAGCCCTGCAAAACACTGGGATTACAGGCGTGAGACTCCACGCCTGGCTGGGGTTATTACTTTAAGTCCTTTTATGTCTTCTAAGTTTAGTTCTTTGCCTTGAGACTTACCCCTTACAGTTTGTACTCTACCCTAGTTCATTTTATCTATAACATCTCTTCCTTCTTCAAAAAATCTCATAGCTTCTCATCACATACATTTAATAAAATCATGGTCTGGCCACTGTCTACACTTTAGTCTTCTTCTCTATTCTCCCCCCAGGGACACTGTGAGCCAGCCCTGTGAAACTATTCAGCATTCCCCAAATGTACCATCCTTTGGCCTTTTGCTTTTACCCACTGTTGTTGGTCTTTCAAATTCAGCCTAGAAGCCAGGCGCGGTGGCTCACGCTTGTAATCCCAGCACTTTGCCAGCACTTTGGGAGGTTGAGGAGGGTGGATCGTTTGAGGTCAGGAGTTCAAGACCAGCTTGGCTAACATGGTGAAACCCTATCTCCACTAAAAATGCAAAACTTAGCCAGGCAGTAGAGGCGTGCACCTGTAATCCCAGGTACTCGGGGGTGCTGAGGCAGGAGAATTGCTTGAGCTGGGGAGGCGGAGGTTGTGGTAAGCTGAGATGGAGCCACTGCACTCAAGTCTGGGCAACAGAGTGAGACCCTGTCTCAAAACAAACAAACAAACAAACAAACAAACAAAAACCCCGCCGAGTGAAGTGGCTTCCTTCTTCAAAAAATCTCGTAGTTTCTCACCTGAACCTGGGAGGCGGAGGTTGCAGTGAACCCTGTGAAACTATTCAGCATTCCCCAAATGTACCAGCATTTTTTTTTTAAATGGAGTCTCACTGTGTTGCCCAGGCTGGAGTGCAGTGTTCAAGCGATTCTCCTACCTCAGCATCCCCTAGTGCTAGGATTACAGGCATGAGCCACTGTGCCCCGCCAATCTCAGCACTTGGGGAGGCCGAGGCAGGTGGATCACCTGAGGTCAGGAGTTTGAGACCAGCCTAGCCAACATGACAAAACCCGTCTGTACTAAAAATACAAAAATTAGCTGGGGATGGTGGCGCATGCCTGTAATCCCAGCTACTGGGGGGCTGAGGCAAGGGGATCACCTGAACCTGAGAGGCGGAGGTTGCAGTGAGCTGAGATCTTGCCACTGCACTCCAGCCTGGGCTAAGCTGAATTTGCTTTTTTTTTTTTTTTTGAGATGGAGTCTCACTCTATTGTCCAGGCTGGCATGCAGGAAGCTTTGGCGGGGATGGAGAAAGAAGAGGAAAAAAGAAAAGGAGGGAGGAGGAAAAGAGGAGGGAAGGAGAAGGAAGACAGGAAATAGAATAAGTAACCAAATGGCTTAAACAGTATGAAAATGTAGGCTGTGGGCTCCATGCTTCCACCTCTAGCGGTCTAGGTGGTGGTGTGCGAGGCAGTGATGACAGCCGGCAACAGTGATCCGCAGGCCGGTGGTTTAGGGGAGGACGCCTCACAGCTCATCCTTCCCAGAGTTTGAGACAGCTGAGACACTTCTAAATTCAGAAGTTCATATGCTTCTGGAGCATCAAAAGCAATAGAACAAGAGTAAAGAGGATGAATAGAAACTCTCAAAGGTCTCCATGCAAACGTTTAACTACACACAGCCCATTTCAAAAACAGAGAGACCACTGCCAGTGTTCATAGCTTACTGCTCTAGGAAAAGCTTCATACGTTTAGGTTGGCCTTGCTTGGCCAACTTTTGCCTAGAGACTGCTGAGGAGTCCAAGGCCCTAATCCCAAGCCTAGAAGGGTGGTTTGAAGATGAGGAGCTACAGCAGATTCTTGATGATATTTAGAAAGCGCATCTTTCAGTATTAATCTCCAAACAACACTCTGCTCTTTGGGAGAACCCCGGCCCCAGCACAGCACCACTTTCCCAGAGTTTGGGGCTGACTTGCACAGAAATCCCATTGCAGAAGACAGTTAGGATTCTTTTGGAGAGAACGGTCCAGCTTGGTGTTGGATTAGGTTGCTGTTTCAAATAACTGTTAGGCCAAAATGGCATGTAATCTTGAAGCAGCCTTGCAGTTGCAACCTGTGGCTTCCTCAGTATCTCCAGGAAGGATAAGGTGGCGTGGTGTGTTTAAGTCACGTTGTTGACTGCCTCATCTGTGGTTTTTGGCTCTACATCATCTTTTATCCTTAATATTTTATGTTTTAATTTCAGTGTGTTTACACTTTTGTTTTGTTTTGTTTTAGCAACTGGGTTTTACTATATTACCCAGGCAGGTCTCAAACTCCTGGACTCAAGTGCCCTTCCTACCTCCGCCTCCCAGAGTGTTGGGATTATAGGCATGAGCCACCATGCATGGCTGTTTATGCTTTTTGAAACTAGACCAGAACACAGTAAACATTATAGGGAAAGAACATTCTTACCTAGATGCCAAAAGAAGAATTAAACCAGTATCATTTTTTGAAATTCTTAAAGGGTGAGAGTATTGATGACTGAGAGAGTCTTGGGAGCACTGTGCCTAACCTGGGAGACGGAGAAGGTATGCCATGGAAAGCATTTCCATCTGGTGGGGACAACTGTGCTAAGTGTCATGGGGCCCAGGGCTTTGAGATGAACAGATACTTTGCCTTTTTCCTTTTCTTTTTTTTTTGAGATGGAGCCTCCCTCTGTTGCCCAAGCTGGAGTGCAATGGTGGGATCTCGGCTGACTGCAACCTCTGCCACCCAGGTTCAAGCAATTCTCCTGCCTCAGCCTCCCGAGTAGCTGGGATTACAGGCGTGTGCCACCACGCTCAGCTAATTTATTTTGTATTTTTAGTAGAAATGGGGTTTCACCATATTGGCCAGGCTGGTCTCGAACTCCTGACCTTGTGGTCCTCCCGCCTTGGCCTTCCAGACTGTTGAGATCACAGGCGTGAGCCACCGCACCTTACCACTTTGCCTTATTTCTTAGACTGTATTGCAGAATGTAGATTTGGAGTAAGTGGTCCTGAAGCACTTATTTTGTCACCCACAGATTAAGATTTTCCTTCACAGCCTATACTTGAAGGTCTCAACACTTCGAAGTCTCCTCTTATGGGGCATTCAGTCTAACCCTCTGGCTTGCTACTTAGCAACAGGTGTTCTGTGACGGGGTGATTTGGAAGGAAGGAGTCTGCCCCTTTCTGAGCCACAACAGTGAAGCTATCTGATCTAAGCCTAAGTGGGAGAGACATTTTCATAGCTAAACATTCTAGCTTTGATTTTTCTGGAGAGAAATATGTCTGTTTTTTTTCACAATTCAGGGGTTTTTCTTTGGGGCACTTGTTGACTCTGTATGAATGTGCAATCCGAGGGAAAAGCTGGAGAAAGAACAAAGTTGGCTTTAAAAGTCAAGGTAAGGCTGGGTGCAGTGGCTCATGCCTGTAACCCCAGCACTTTGGGAGGCAGAGGCAGGTGGATCACCTGAGGTCAGGAGTTCAAGATAGCCTGGCCAACATGGTGAAACCTCATCACTACTAAAAATAACACTTTGGGAGGTTGAGGCAGGAGAATCACTTGAACTCAGGAGGGAAAAATCAGCCAGGTGTGGTGGTGGGGACCTGTAATCCCAGCTACTCGGAAGGCTGATGCAGGAGAACTGCTTCAACCCAGGAAGCGATGGTTGCAGTGAGCCAAGATTGTGCCACTGCACTCTACCTGGGCGACAGAGTGAGACTCCGTCCTAAACTAAACTAAAGTAAACTAAACTAAACTAAACTAAACTAAACTACTGTTTAAAGAAATTTAATTTAGTTTATAATTATTGGTAAATGTTAGGAAAAAATTACCTTCAAAATTAGTAGTTTTGCTTAATCAATTTAAGCATAAAGTGAAAATAATCGAGTGTTCTTTTATCTACACAAATGTTCTTTGAATGTTAAAGAACCAAACCAAGCGACTGTATAATTGAAAGGTCATATCTAAGACCCATTTAGGAGGTAGAATGGATAGGTCAAAGTGGGTGACGATAGAGAAGAGCATCTAAAGTGACTTTCAGGTTTCTGGCTAGGACAACTGGATGGGAGGTCAGGGCTATTTGCCAAGATGGAGAAAGTTTTAGGTATAAGAGGAAGAGTTCAGTTTTATACACACTGAGTTCCAGGTACCTATAATATTAAGTGGAAATGTTTAGAAGGTAGATGAAAACATGAGTCAAGCTCAAAAGAGAGGTCTGGATAGGAATTAGAGGTCTCCGAGGTGGTAGCTGAATTACGAATGAGATCAGGAAAGCAAAATGTATAGTGACAAGAGTTGGGAACCACAAATAGAGCCCTGGGCAGACCTTAAAAACTTAGATGCCAGGCACGGGGCTCACGCCTGTAATCCCAGCACTTTTGGAGGCCAAGACAGGTGGATCACTTCAGGTCAGGAGTTCGAGACCAGCCTGGCCAACATGGTGAAACCCTGTCTCTACTAAAAATACAAAAATTAGTCGGGTGTGGTGGCACGTGCCTGTAGTCCCAGATACTTGGGAGACTGAGGCAGGAGAACTGCTTGAACCCAGGAAGCAGAGTGAGCCTAGACTGAGTCATTGCAGCACTCCAGCCTGGGCGACAGAGCAAGACTCCATCTCAAGAAAAAAAACGAAAAACAAAAAGCAAAAACAAACTTGGACTGAGTACACTAGACAAGGATGGATTCAAATCGTCATGGGACCAAGTTTTGTTACACAATACAGTTAAATAACTAGTAAATCCTAGCTATTTCAACAGCAGGAAATCATTATTATGCAATCAGCTTCACTTTAGCAATTTTATTTAATAATCCCTTTTCTATCACCCTTTCATTGATCAAAGGTAGAGGGGAATCTCTGGTTATTTTCAATCTATTTTTTCCTTTTAGTGATAAATCATGGAAGATTCCTAGATATCAGTGACCCTGGAAGTAGCCTGCCATCCTACTGAAATAAAAAATATACCTATATGGCACTGATTCCTGGTCAAGGCATGATATATACAGATGAATAGTGTTGCTTTTTTAACTATGGGTCTAAATAATTTTTTATACTTGCTCTTAGATTCCCCACCAGAGGGCTCTGCTTTGAAGCTGTTTACTTAGCAGGAATATGCCTACATGATTAACGAAATATTTTTTAATTTTTATTTTTAATAGAAATGAGGTCTTACTGTACTTATTGCTCAGGCTGGTCTCAAACTCCTGAACTCAAGCGATCCTCCTGTCTTGGCCTCCCAGTGTTAGGATTATGGTTGGGAGCCACTGTGCCTGGCCGATGAACAAAATATTTTTTAAAACCCAGTTGAGATTACATTTTGGGCTCTCTTATTCCAAAGTGTTCTGTGCACACATCAGTAGTTCCTGATTCAAGGGTGAGTATGTTCTCTTATGGCCCTTATGTAGACAGGAAATAGGAGGTTGGGCCTGGCCTCCCCAGACAGGCAGCCTGTGGCTGTGATGACACCCTTACTTCAATGCTCTTGTGATAGTGTACTGTTTTACTGTAATAAACTGCAGATTTGTGATCACCCTCACTTGGGGTCCCATGAGTCTTCTTTAGCAAATGAACTTCCACCACGATTGCTATTAGTACTCCCTCTACAGGAAGCCTAAGTAGAATATGGCATTTCTTGGTGTGATGGAAAAAGCGAGGGTTTGAAATCAGATTAAACTTAGTTATAGCTTCTTCTAGTTGGTTTTAAGACCTTTGATTCTTAGTTTCCTCACCTAAATGAACTGGGTTGTGGCCAGGCACAGTGGCTGATGCCTGTAATCCCAGCAGTTTGGGAGGCCGAGGCAGGCAGATCACTTGAGGTCAGGAGTTTGAGACCAGCCTAGCCAACATGGTGAAACCCCACCTCTACAAAAAATTTTTAAAATTAGCAGGGTGTGGTGGCGTGCACCTGTAATCCCAGCTACTCGGGAGGCTGAGGCAGGAGAATCACTTGAACCTGGGAGGTGGAGGTTGCAATGAGCTGAGATCGTGCCATTTCACTCCAGCCTGGGCAAAAGAGCAAGGCTCTGTCTCAAAAAAAAAAAAAAAAAAACCCAAAACAAACAAACAAACAAAAAGAACCGAGTTGATAATATCTACCTCCCAGGGCCCCGGTAAGGATTAAATGGGATAATGCATACATATGTCTAAAGCCTTAAGCATGTCAAATGCACTTAATGAAGGTAAGTAATAACACAAGTAAATATAAGTTTTTCTGGAAAAATGCAAATAGAGAAGGAGAAAAAGAGGCCGGCGCAGTGGATCACCCCTGTAATCCCAGCACTTTGGGAGGCTGAGATAGGCGGATCACCTGAGGTCAAGAGTTCGAGACCAGAGTGACCAACATGGCAAAATCCCATCTCTACTAAAAATATAAAATCAGCTGGGCATGGTGGCACATGCCTGTAATCCCAGCAACTCTGGAGGCTGAGGCAGGAGAATCGCTTGAATGCAGGAGGCGGAGGTTGCAGTGAGCCAAGATCGCACCACTGTACTCCAGTCTGGGCAACAAGAGTGGAACTCCATCTCAAAAAAAAAAAACAAAAGAAAAGGAGAAAAATAAACTTCAAAGACTAGGTTTTCACCAACAAATAGACAATATTAGACATGCAATGACGAAGGAAAATGGTGAACAGGAGTTCTCAAAAATAAGTACCTGGGGATGGGCTGTCTGGCCAGAAACAGAACTTCTCATGGGCAGTACACAAGGCTTTCTTCAGCTCAGCACATCGTTGCTTATCTGAAATCCACACAAACAGCAACACCTTAGAAAACACTATATAGATTCAGAATCCAATGAATGGCCTCTAAGAGCAGAGATTTAACTAAAAATACAAATAAGAGAATTTTAAAATGTGAAAATATTATCAACTACATAATCTTAATATTTTCCACAAAACAGGTTCTAAATTGAGATCCTAAAGATCAACAAAGGAGATACCATGTATCTTATTTTTATTTTTTATTTTTTTGAGACAGTCTTGCTCTGTCACCCAGGCTTGAGTGCAGTGGTGCAATCTCGGCTCATGGCAGCCTCCATCTCCCAGGCTCAAGCAATGCTCCTGCCTCAGTCACCTGAGTAGTGTTTTGCATTTTTAGCAGAAATGGGGTTTCACCACGTTGGCCAGGCTGGTCTCAATCTCCCAACCTCATGTGATCCGCCCACTTCAGCTTCCCAAAGTGCTGGGATTACAGGCGTGAGCCACCGTGCCCAGCCCCCATGTATCTTATAAAGCAGAGCATTCCAAATGTGAGCCTTCATAAAAGTCCTTTGTCACTCTTTGTCTAGAAGTATAAATTTTGGAATAAAGTAAACATGCTGCTGTTACCTAGATTACATTAAGTCCATGCTGCAGTAGCTAGCTTAGTTTAAAAAAAAAAAAGGCCGGGTGCAGTGGCTCCTGCCTATAATCCCAGCACTTTGGGAGGCCGAGGTGGGCAGATCACGAGGTCAGGAGATTGAGACCATTCTGGCTAACATGGCGAAACCCTGTCTCTACTAAAAATACAAAAAATTATCCAGGCATGGTAGCAGGCACCTGTAGTCCCAGCTACTCGGGAGGCTGAGGCAGGAGAATGGCGTGAACCCAGGAGGCGGAGCTTGCAGTGAGCCGAGATCGCACCACTACACTCCAGCCTGGGCGACAGAGCCCGACTCCTTCTCAAAAAAAAAAAAAAAAAAAAAAAAAAAAAGACTGGCCAGGCACTATGGCTTACCCCTGTAATCCCTGCACTTTAGGAGGCCAAGGTGGGCAGATCACTTGAGCTCAGGAGTTCAAGACTAGCCTGGGCAACATGGTAAAACCCTACCTCTACAAAAAAAAAACAGAAATTAGCCAGGTGTAGTGGCACTGCGCCTATAGTCCCAGCTACTTGGGAGGCTGAGGTGGAAGGATTGCTTGAGCCCAGGAGATTGAGGCTGCAGTGAGTTGTAATTGCACTATTGTATCTCACTCAGCCTGGGCAACAAGCAAGACTCCATCTCAAAAAAAAAGATTAAAAAAAAAAGATTGAAGTATGCATTTTTTGATCAAACTAAAACGACGTTTTCCCCGCCCCAGAAAACCAGGATAGTACATATTTGAGTGTGGAGAAAAATGTAATTTGTACCTTATACTTACATCTGTCAAAGTCAAAAGCTGGTTGTAAACTGGCACAGAGAAAAGCTTGACAGCTAGAGCACTTGAGCATATCACATTCAACTGTGACCCAGCCATATTTTGCACAGACGAGTGGAGACAGCTCGGGGGGCTTACCTGCCCATTTCAAAGAGTATCCATGTTAAGAAAAACAACACCGCAAATATATATATAAATATGTGTGTGTGTACGTATATGTATATATACACGTGTGTATAAATATACGTGTGTGTGTGTGTGTGCATATATATATGTACTTTTTTTTTTTTTTGGAGAAAAGGTCTCACTCTGTCACCCAGGCTGGAGTGCAGTGGCACAATCTCAGCTCACTACAACCTCACCCTCTCAGGTTCAAGCAATTCTCCCACCTCAGCCTCCCAAGTAGCTGGGACCACAGGTGCACGCCACCACACCCAATTAATTTTTGTAGTTTTTGGTAGAGATGGGGTTTCACCATGTTCCTCAGGCTGGTCTTGAACTCCTGACCTCAGGTGATCCGCCCACCTTGTCCTCCCAAAGTGCTGGAATCACAGGTGAACACTGCAAGTATATTAAAACGAGTAAGTAATAAATTACAATCTTAACTCATTCTTTTTTTTTGAGATGGAGCCTCGCTCTGTCACCTTGGCCGGATTGAATTGGCACGGTCTCGGCTCACTGCAACTTCCACTTCCCGGGTTCACGTGATTCTCCTGCCTCAGCCTCCCGAGTAGCTGGAATTACAGGCATCTGCCATTGCGCCCAGCTAATTTTTGTATTTTTAGTAGAGACGAGGGTTCATCATCTTGGCCAGGTTGGTCTTGAACTTGTGACCTCGTGATCCACCCACCTTGGCCTCCCGAAGTGCTGGGATTACAGGCGTGAGCCACTGGGCCCAGCCCAGCTCATTCTTAATGTATATAGGAATAAACATTAAGGAGTAAGGCAATGAGAAAAGTGGTAAAAACTATTTTTAATGCACAGGCCCATACTTCACAGAATGATGAAGGTCATTTAAGTAATAAGTGGGAGGGAAAAGTTATTAACTTATTATTGAAGAAGTACTATGTATTGTAGGTGTTTAAAATGTTTATTGTCCAAGCACAGTGGCACATGCCTATAATCTCTGCACATTGGGAGGCTGAAATGGAAGGATTGCTTGAGCTCAGGAGTTGAAGATCAGCCTGGGCAACACAGTGACACCTCATCTTTACGGAAAATAAAAAAATTAGCAGGATGTGGTGGTGCACACCTGTAGTCTTAGCTAATTGAGAGGCTGAGGGAGGAGGATGGCTTGAGCCCAGGAGATCAAGGCCACAGTAAGATACGATCACACCACTGCCCTCTAGCCTGGGCAACAGAATGAGACCCTGTCTCACAAAAAAAAAAAAAAAAAAAAAAAAAAAAAAAAAGTTTATTATTGGTTTTCTGGTAGAATATAGCATCTGTTAATTTTCACTGAATCTGAAATACCAGGAACTTAAAGACACTAGTGAAAGTACTGGGATATGCCTAAACAATAAGAGATGGTCAAAGTCAAATACATGGAAATATTTTCTGCCACTCACCTATGCTCTCCTACTGTACCCCATCCATTTTCACTTTCCAAAGAATAAAGGCAATAAAATTATCCCTCCAAAATGTGATTGCTAGTATCAATGGGGATGTGTGAGAATGTGTTTTACATAGCTAAAAGCATCTGTTAAGTATGTATTTGGAAAGGTATCCTAAAACATTTATTACTCCTTAATATTAAATGTTCATTTTTGTTTGTTTTGTTTTGTTTTTTGAGATGGAGTCTTGCTTTGTCGCCCAGGCTGGAATGCAATGGCACGATCTCGGCTCACTGCAACCTCTGCCTCCTGGTTTCAACTGATTCTCCTGCCTCAGCCTCCAGAGTAGCTGGGATTACAGGCATGCGCCACCATGCCCTGCTAATTTTTGTAATTTTAATAGAGAAGGGGTTTTGCCATGTTGGCCAGGCTGGTCCTCCTCGGCCTTCCACAGTGCTGGGATTACAAGTGGGAGCCACCTCGCCCAGCCTCAGTTTTTAATAATCTACCTGGGCCAGGTGTGGTGGCCCCAGCACTTTGGGAGGCTGAGATGGGCGGATCACTTGAGGTCAGGAGTTTGAGACCAGCCTGGCCAACATCTCTACTAAAAATACAAAAATCAGCTGGGTGTGGTAGTACGTACCTGTAATCCCAACTATTGGGGAGGCTGAGGCAGGAAACTCACTTGAACTTGGGAGGCGGAGGTTGCAGTGAGCTGAGATGGCACCACTGCACTCCAGCCTGGGCAACATAGCAAGATGCTGTCTCAAAAAAAGAATTCTACCTGAAGAGCTCTTATTTTACAAAGCACAGTTAAAAAAAGGATAAAATATGAAAGAAGATGCAGCAAAGTTCTACATTTTTATAAAGGGATATAGGAATTTGAAAAACATTCCAACATCAACAAAGGAAGAATGAAGACTGGAAAACAAAATTTAGATACAAATATTAAAGGAGCCATGATTATCTAGAATAAAAGTAATGGTTAAATAATCATTATATCCAAAATGGTGATCAATTTATAGCCAATGAACAAAAAGGAAATGGATCTAAATATTGTATCAAAATCAAGATTTAATGCAAGAAACAATGGTAGAAGGATGGTTAAAATACCTTCCCTTTCCTGAGCAATTTAGTCTTAAAGCCATTAGATGGTGAACAAGGAAGATGTCTGACCCAGGAGGTTGTGAAAAGGCGGCTTAGCCCAGGGTGTCAGAACCAAAATGGTATGTACCAGGCATTCACTTGCGGGCAGCCAAGTGTGGAGTGCTAGGGCCTAAATGGGGTGACGAGAGATTCATGCAAGAAAGGATGGCAGCATGGCAGAAATGGCAGATTAAGTGAAGCGCATATAGGGGATTGATCAAAGTAGTAAATATATTGAGGATAACAGAAATTATGTTTCACAGTGCTGAATATGGGAGGGAAAAATAGGGAAAAGGAGAAAACTAGAATGAATCCTGTGATATACAATTGCAACTGGAGATGTCAGCAGGAACTCATTGTTTTTTAAAATATAGAGAAAAATGGGCCGGGCGCGGTGGCTCAAGCTTGTAATCCCAGCACTTTGGGAGGCCGAGACGGGCGGATCACTAGGTCAGGAGATCGAGACCATCCTGGCTAACACGGTGAAACCCCGTCTCTATTAAAAAAATACAAAAAACACCGGGCGCGGTGGCTCAAGCCTGTAATCCCAGCACTTTGGGAGGCCGAGACGGGCGGATCACAAGGTCAGGAGATCGAGACCCTCCTGGCTAACACGGTGAAACCCCGTCTCTACTAAAAATACAAAAAACGAGCCGGGCGAGGTGGCGGGCGCCTGTAGTCCCAGCTACTCGGGAGGCTGAGGCAGGAGAATGGCGTGAACCCGGGAGGCGGAGCTTGCAGTGAGCTGAGATCCGGCCACTGCACTCCAGCCCGGCCGACAGAGCGAGACTCCGTCTCAAAAAAAAAAAAAAAAAAATACAAAAAACTAGCCGGGCGTGGTGGCAGGCGCCTATAGTCCCAGCTACTCGGGAGGCTGAGGCGAGAGAATGGCGTAAACCCGGGAGGAGGAGCTTGCAGTGAGCACTCCAGCCTGGGCGACAGAGCGAGACTCCGTCTCAAAAAAAAAAAAATAGAGAAAAATGGATGTAAATTTAGATGTGTGTATACATGTCAACGTGTGTCTGTGTGTGTGTGTGTATAAACATATATATTCTCTAGCTTTTTCTTCTGACAGGGCCTGAGAACAGTGGCATCCCAATAGCTATGAGTTCTCCCTGCACCCAGATCTTGGCATTCATTCATTCATTTATATAGAGACAGGATCTTGCTATGTTGCCCAAGCTGGTCTCTCCTGGGCTCAAGCAATTCTCCCGCCTGGGCCTCCCAAAGTGCTGGGATTATAGGTGTGCCACCACACCCAGTTCAGATCTTAGCTTTTAAATAACATTCTCCACTGAAAAACAGCCAAGGATCCTTGTAGAATTGGCTGATTCCAGGGATGGGGCAAGAAAAATACAAGATAAGCCGAGAACAACTTGTTCCTGAAAGCAATAAAGAGGTCATGGGTTATGGGACATGTCAAAAGGCCACAGAAGCCAACCTGAGGGCGATGTCACTGACTAAATAAGGAACAACTGGAGTATCAAAATATATAATGATAGTAATGAATTATAACCCATTGAATAACAAAGAAAATCACGAGTCCACATTGCTACAAATAAATCAATTACATGAAGTTTGATGAGGAATGGGATATTCACATAGTTTCAAAGAAACTCCCCACAAAGTACTTCTTATTTACAAAGGAGGAAAGAGTTATTTTACAACAGAAATGACAGATACTCCCTTAATCAAGTGATCATCACCATAAAGCGATAAATAGAAATCATGTGTCACCTGACAGGATGCAATGAGAATGCAGCACTGCTTCACGACACTCCTGCATAGCCTGAATCTAATCACAAAGAAACATCAAACAAATGTCACTGACATACACTCTACACCACAACTGTTCTGTAATCTTCAAAAGTATCAAGATCATGAAATTCAAGAAAAAACGGAGGAAACGTTCCAGATTAAAGGAGAACAAAGCAACATGACAACTAACTGTACTGTGTGATTCTCAACTGGATCTTTCAACTATAAAGAATGTTATTAGTACAACTGATGAAAAAGCTGGGGTCTGAGGATTAGAGGGGTAGTAACCTATCAATGTCAATTTTCTGATTTTGATGGTTGCATTCTGGTTACATAGGACAAAGTCCTTGTTTGTAGGAAATACTTGGGAGTAGTAAGACATCACTTTGGTGGCTTACTTTCAAATAGCTCAGGGAAAAAAGGTTCTTTGTAACCTCTGCAACCTTTCTGTAAGTCTGTAATTAAAAAATTTTTAAGACTCCCATAAAAAACTACCAAGTCTTTCTGTCCTTGCACACAGGGAATAAAGTAGTGAAAAGTGGAGGACTTGGTGTGGTACCACATTTCTTCTGCCTTCAGTCTCTGCTCCTTTCACAGAGCTACCTGTCAGTACCATGTTGGCCATGTTGGGATAGAGTCTCCTCAGCTTCACAACGTCTATGGTCTATAGGTGCCAAAATGACAGCCCAGAGAAGAATTTGCCATTTTCAGTGGAAAACAAGTGGCAATTACTAATTATGATGACTTGTACTTTGGATCTGATTTGCTGCACTTTTCTTTATAAGACATCAACTGGGCCAGGCGCAGTGGCTCATGCCTGTAATCCCAGCACTTTGGGAAGCTAAGGCGGGTGGATCACCTGACTTCAGGAGTTTGAGACCAGCCTGGCCAACATGGTGAAACTAAAAATACAAAAACTAGCTGGACGTGGTGGTGGGAGCCTGTAATCCCAGCTATTTGGGAGGCTGGGGCAGAAGAATCACTTGAACCACACAGGTTGCAGAGAGCCAAGATCGCATCAATACACTCCAGCCTGAGTGACAGAGTGAGACTCAAAAGAAAAAAAAAAAAAAAAAATACATCAACTGCTTAAGATGGATGTTTGAGCTTACAATCTCTTTGATACTATGCAGCCATAAAAGGAATGAGATCATGTCCTTTGCAGGGATGTGGATGGAGCTGGAAGCCATTATCCTCAGCAAACTGACACAGAAATAGAAAACCAAACACATGTTCTCACTTATAACTGGGAGCTGAACGATAAGAACACATGAACACGTGGGGAGAAGGACATACACTGGGGCCTATTGGAGGTGGGAGTCGGGGAAGGGAAAGCATCAGGAAGAATAGCTAACAGATGCTGGGCTTAATATCTAGGCGATGGATTGATCTGTGAGTAAACCACCATGGCACACGTTTACCTACATAACAAACCTCTACATCCTACACATGTACCCTGGAACTGAAAATAAAAGTTGAAGAAAAAAAGGCCGGGCATGGTAGCTCATGCCTGTAATCTTGGCACTTTGGGAGGCCGAGGCAGGCGGATTGCCTGGGCAACACAGTGAAACCCCGTCTCTACTAAAATACAAAAAATTAGCTAGGCATGGTAGTGGACGCCTGTAATCCCAGCTACTCGGGAGCCGAGGCAGGAGAATTGCTTAAACTCAGGAGGAGGAGGTTGCAGTGAGCTGAGATGGTGCCACTGTACTCCAGCCTAGATGACAGAATGAAACTCTGTCTCAAAAAAAAAAAGTTGAAGGAAAAAAAGGAAACAAAACAATGGATCAAATTCTTGATCTCAGGCATATAGCACACGAGGTATGTTTGTAAATAAACTTATGACATAAGGCTTAATGTCTCTTCTTGAAACATGCAATGTGATAGCTGGTATGTGCTTACTTTTTCATTTGGGTAATATTCCAGTATAAGTTTTTTTTGAGAGAGTATTCTCTGCTGCCCAGGCTGCAGTGCAGTGGTGTCATCTCAGCTCACTGCAACCTCCACCTCCCAGGCTCAAGCAATTCTCCTGCCTCAGCCTCCTGAGCAGCTGGGACTACACGCACATGCCACCATGCCCAGCTAATTTTTGTATTTTTAGTAGAGATGGGGTTTCACCATGTCGGCCAGGTTGGTCTCAAACTCTTGACCTCATGATCCACCTGCCTCAGCCTCCCAAAGTGCTCGGTTTACAGGCGTGAGCCACCACGCCCGGCCTAATTTTGTGTTTTTAGTAGAGGTGGGGTTTCACCATATTGGTCAGGTTGCTCTCAAACTCCTGACCTCAGGTGATCCGCCCACTTTGGCCTCCCAAAGTGCTAGGATTACAGGCGTAAGCCACCATGCCTAGCCAGTATTAGTTTCTGGATTAAAAAAAGGTGTGTGATTTGGCTTATTAATGATCTTAAATTCTGAAATTTTGTTAATTTTTGATTCCTAGGTCAAGACCTTGTTAATAGTTTATAAGATAGAAATTCAGGGCCAGGTTTGGCGGTTCAGGCCTGTAATCCCAACCCTCTGGGAGGCTGTGGCAGCATAATTGCTTGAGACCAGGAGTTTGAGACCAGCCTGGGCAACACAGGAAGACTGTCTACACACACACTACACACACACACACACACACACTGGGGTGGGGGTGCAAACTTGCAGGAAAAAAAGCAGGTGGAGCTACTAAAGACTTCTCTCAAAGCAAGGTGATGTGAGCAGCTTTTAAGGTGGCTCCAATGATCCCTGCCTTCTTGTATTCATGTCCTTGTGTTATCTAGGATCCCTGTCCTTGTGTTATCTGCTCCTCCAGAGTATGGGCTGGCCTAGTGACTTGCTTCTAATGCATAAAATATGACAAAAATGATGAGATGTCACTTCTGAGATTAGATTACAAAATGAGGCTGGCTTGTATCTTGTTCTTTGGCTTGCTCACTCTGATGGAAGCCAGCTGCCAAGTTGTGAACTTTCTTTTAGAGAGGCCCACATAGCAAGGAACCAAGTGGGGAGGGGCATCTCTGGCCAATGGCCAGTATAGAACTGAAGCCCTCCGTCCAACAGACACAAGTAAATGAATCCTGCCAACAGTGTGCCAATGACTGACTTTGGAAGTGACCCTTTCCTATTTTTTTTTTTTGAGACAGAGTCTTGCTCTGCTGCCAAGGCTGGAGTGCAGTGGCACGATTTCGGCTCACTGCAAACTCTGCCTCCTAGGTTCAAGCTATTCTCCTACCTCAGACTCCCGAGTAGCTGAGATTACAGGTGAGCACCACCACACCTGGCTAATTTTGTTTTGTTTTTTTCTTTTCTTTTTTTTGAGATGGAGTCTCACTCTGTCGCCCAGGCTGGAGTGCAGTGGCGCAATCTCGGCTCACTGCAAGCTCCGCCTCCCGGGTTCACACCATTCTCCTGCCTCAGCCTCCCGAGTAGCTGGGACTACAGGCGCCCGCCACCATGCCTGGCTAATTTTTTGTATTTTTAGTAGAGACGGGGTTTCACCATGGTCTCGATCCCCTGACCTCGTGATCCGCCCACCTTGGCCTCCCAAAGTGCTGGGATTACATGCGTGAGCCACCGCACCTGGCGTTTTAATTTTTCTTTTGAGACAATTTTCCTAGTTAAGCCTTGAAATGACAGTGCCCTGACCAACCTTAATCGTAGCCTGTGAGAGACCCTGAGTCAGAGGACTCAGCTAAGCCATTCCTGGATTCCTGATCCACAGAAATTACGAAATAAAAAATGTTTGTTGTTTTAAGATCACTAAGTTTTAGGGCAATTTGTTATGCAGCAATAGGTAGCTAATATACAAAGGAAAATCTAGAGACATTATCGTAGTATAGTCTCTAATAATCTAAAAAACATTAGATTATAATCCTGGATCTGCCATTTGCTAACAGGTTCATCTTGGGCAAGTCATATAACCTGCCCCAAACTGTTTCCTCTTTTGTAAAACAAGTATAATAATAATGCTTATTTTCATAGGTTTAAGGTCAAGATTGAATGTGATAATATATGCAAAAACATCCTATATATGAGTATTAGTTATTATTTCTTCTTTTCTCAGGCTGTTAGTTTTTTCTTCTGTAAAAAGAAAAGGTTAGATAACCTCAACTGTCCCTCTGAGTGATAACACATTAGGACACTGACTTTCCTATATAACTTCTTACGAAGGTTTGATTCTAAAGTTTAAAACATTAGAGTAAGTAGTGTAATACGTTGGAGGAATTCTAGAAGCAGGCAGAAAGTGCAATTCACATGAACTAAAAAAGGATATAGAAAATGTTTCCACTCTGCTAAAGAAGGCTTCTTTGCTTGTAGATTCCAATGAAGGTTGTTCCGCTTGGGGTGATCCATTAACTGACTGGGAAGTGGCAGACGTGTCCTTCCTAATATAAAGTGGCAAAACTGTTGGTAAACCTTTCACGGTACCCTCTGCTTAAATGTTTTCTATCTAGCTTCTCTATACATCGTATCATAAATCACACCAACGCTGGATTTTAAGCTTCCTAAAAATCATTTTACTCATGTCATTCCTCAGGTTATTATTTTCAATGGTTTTATAATACTTACTAAATAAAATCCAAATTCTTCAGTCTGGCATTCAAAACTCTTTACAGTTTACCCATATCTAAACTTCAATCAATTTCTGCCTCTACAGTGCTCCACTAATCCTAGCAAACTATTCTCCTCACTCATTCACTGTTCTCCACAAGTATTTTGCATAACTTTAGTAAACAGAAAATAAGACTCAAGACTTCAGGTATGCATTATACAGTTTGAATCTCTTCAGAAATTAGACTCTTTTTTTTTTTTTGAGATGGAGTCTCGCTCTATTGCCCAGGCTGGAATGCAATGGTGCGATCTCAGCTCACGGCAACCTCCGCCTCCCGGGTTCAAGCAATTCTCCTGCCTCAGCCTCCCGAGTAGCTGGGATTAGAGGTGCGCACCACCGGGCGTGGGCCCGGCTAATTTTTTGTATCTTTAGTACAGATGGGGTTTCACCATATTGGTCAGGCTGGTCTCAAACTCCTGACTTCGTGATCTGCCCGCCTCAGCCTCCCAAAGTGCTGGGATTACAGGCATGAGCCACTGCGCCTGGCAGAAATTCGACTCTTAACAGCTGAAAAAACAATTTTGATATTTCTACCTGGAGGGACCTTTGATACCCTCTCCTTCCAAAAAAAAAGAACCAATTAGAAAATTCGAATCAAAGTAAAGATCTTCAGGAGATTTCATGAAAAAAAAATCAGGGAGAAAAAAACTCAGCAAAGGAATTCTCTCATTCTCAGTGGAAGGCATTTCAACAGTGCTCGGGGAATTCGGGGAATTGCTGAAAGACAAGTATGTATGTATGTATGTATGTATTTATTTATTTACAGAGTCTCGCTCTGTCGCCCAGGCTGGAGTGCAGTGACGCGATCTCAGCTCACTGCAACCTCCGCCTCCCTGGTTCAAGCAATTCTCCTGCCTCACCTCCCCAGTAGCTGGGACTACAGGTGCAGGCCACCACACCCGGTTAATTTTTTGTATTTTTAGTAGAGACGGGGTTTCACCGTGTTAGCCAGGATGATCTTAATCTCCTGACCTTGTGATCTGCCCGCCTCAGCCTCCTCAAAGTGCTAAGATTACAGGCGTGAGCCACTGCGCCAGGCGACAAGCATTATTTTAATAAAAATAAGATTACATCAACGATTATAGCTCAAAAGAAATAAACTTATTCTAAAACTCTCAGAGATTCATAGAGAGCTTCAAGGCGGTGTGGGAAAAAAAATTTTTTTCCCCAAGAAAAAAAATTCACAGCATCCATAAACTTGGATGGATAAAAATGACATTTATTTCTCTTTAAATGACAAGATTTAGCATTTTCTTCAATTATGAATGAGGGTAAAAACGCCATAGTAGTATTAGTACCTGTTAATTTGTCATCAATGGAAATAATATTCCCACATTATGGTGGTTGCACGTTTTCAAATACCTTTTATGGTTGACAAGACATACTACTAGATATTATGAACTCTTTAATAAAAAGAATGTTACTGCATAACTTTTTCCTTTTACTATCTTGATAACTACATTCCAATCTAACTGGTTTCCTTTATAATCCTATGTAATTTACTTCAAGCATTTAAAAATATTACGAGAGTTAATAAGCTTCTCCAGAGAACCAAAGGGGTCCACGACACCAAAAAAGGTCAAGAATTCCCAATTAAGAGAAGTCAGGTGAACTCATCCAGTTAACGGTCCTTTTTTTCCTTCCAAAAATAATGTCCGATGACAAAATTTCGGCTGCGGTTGGGAATCCGGTACATCCCGACGGGAAGATCAAAGCCGATCAAACATAGTAACCAGAGTATCTTTCAGATCCTAAGAAGAAGCCATCCCCATTCCCTGAGTCGCCGACCGAGGGAAACCCCCCACGCGACACGCCACCCCCTCCCCAAGCCTTCTCCAATCTTCCAACGCCGGACCCAGGGCTAACTCGTGAACTCACGCGTCCACGCCTCCCTCTTCTGGGGCAATCCCTTCATCTATCAGCTGCCGGATTTTCTGGGGGGTCCCTTCTGGGGAGCGAACAACTGCACCCCAATTCTTTTCAACTCCTACGGCAAACGCTTGTCCCTCACTGGGCACCGCCATCTTGGTCCGCTGCCGAGTCGCTTCCCCGAGCGTTTGAAGGCTCCGGAACTTCCGTCCTGAGAGGTTAATATCCGCCTCTTGAGGCAGCCTGTTTGGGAAAGTCTAACCGCGTGGTCCACGCCTTTTTTGGTCATTTTAGAACCTTAGAGCGAGCTTAAGGAGGGCTGTAGTGTTTAGGACAATCTTGATTAATCATTTCCTTTATCAACTAGCATATTTAGGTTGATAAGAGATTTTAGAACGCGTTCTGTCCAAATTCAGCAGGGAAGAGGGGCTTAACTTAGTTTTCAACGAATACTAAGTAATACGGCCAGGCACAGTGGCTCATGCCTAATCCCAGCAGTTTGGGAGGCCGAGGCGGGCGGATCACCTGAGGTCAGGAGTTCGAGACCAGCCTGGCCAACATGGTGAAACCCCATCTCTATCAAAAATGAAAAAATTAGCTGGACGTGCTGGCAAGCGCCTGTGATCCCAGCTACTAGGGAGACTGAGATAGAGAATCACTTGAACCCGGGAGGCGGAGGTTGCAGTGAGCCGAGATTGCGCCACTGCACTCCAGCCTGGGCGGCAAGAGGAAAACTCCGTTTAAAAAATAAAAATAATGGCCGGGCGCGGTGGCTCAAGCCTGTAATCCCAGCACTTTGGGAGGCCGAGACGGTGGATCACGAGGTCAGGAGATCGAGATCATCCTGGCTAACACGGTGAAACCCCGTCTCTACTAAAAATACAAAAACTAGCTGGGCGAGGTGGCGGCGCCTGTAGTCCCAGCTACTCGGAGGCTGAGGCAGGAGAATGGCGTAAACCCGGGAGCGGAGCTGCAGTGAGCTGAGATCTGGCCACTGCACTCCAGCCTGGGTGACAGAGCGAGACTCCGCCTCAAAAAAAAAAAAAATAAAAATAATGGCCGGGCGCGGTGGCTCAAGCCTATAATCCTAGCACTTTGGAGGCCGAGACGGCGGATCGCGAGGTCAGGAGATCGACCATCCTGGCTAACACGGTAAACCCCGTCTCTACTAAAAACTACAAAAAAACTAGCCGGGCGAGGTGGTGGCGCCTGTAGTCCCAGCTACCTGGGAGGCTGAGCCAGGAGAATGGCGTGAACCCGGGAGGCGGAGCTTGCAGTGAGCTGAGATCGGCCACAGCACTCCAGCCTGGGTGACAGAGCGAGACTCCGTCTCAAAAAACAAACAAACAAAAAATTAAAAATAAAAATAAAAAATAACTCTTACGACCCTACTAAGTTGCATCTTTTTACAAGCGAGGAACTGGTGTCCCTCTCTTAAGAGCAAATAATTTAGAATCCTTGTTGGAAACTGTGTTATGGATTTAGAAGTCTGTGGCATTTGAGACTATTGATACTCCTTCCTTCGTTCAACAAATATTTATTGAAAGCATCTTTTTTTTTTTTTTTTTGAGACGGAGTTTCGCTCTTATTGCCCAGGCTGCAGTGCAATGGCGCGATCTCAGCTCACTGCAACCTCTGCCTCCCGAGTTCAAGCAATTCTCCTAGGTCAGCCTCCCCAGTAGCTGGGATTACAGGCATGCGCCTCCACGCCCAGCAATTTTAATTTTTTTTTTTTTATTTTTAGTAGGGATGGCATTTCACCATGTTGGCCAGGCTAGTCTTGAACTCCTGACCTCAGGTGATCCACCTGCCTCGGCCTCCCAAAGTGCTGGGATTACAGGCATGAGCCACCGTGCTCGGCCAAAAACCTCCTATTGATAGTCTCTAGGCACTAGCAATGACAGTCGTGAGCAAAGGAGCTGTAGATCTTGGTGGAGTTAGATGTCAAATAAATTTTCTTATAGTTTTAAAATTATGATTACAAGTGTTTCAAAGATGCACCAAGGTTGTAATAGGAGAATCTAATTTAGTTTGCACATTCTCCTGAGAAAATCAGGTGCTGGAGCTGAGATGGATGAGATTGAAGGGAAGAAATCTCTACAGAATCTTCTAACCCCCCAGGTTGGAAGACTGATATGACTAAACAATGGGCAAAGAGGAAAGTGGGATCATCTCCTATCCTTCGAGCACCCTACCTGTGGGTTCCTGACTCTATCAATGCTCCCAGCAGCAGGACCTGCAACCTATTGATCCAATTACTTTTCTGCTATTCCTAACTCCACCATCACCCTTGTTTCTTCTTTTCTTAGCCGGCTTAAATTCATTACTGGTTGTTATCATCATTCTTTGCAAAACTGGAACATGGATTGAGAATTAGTTAATATGAAGGAATCATTGTTGATTTCACTATATGTAATAATAGCATTGTAGTTACGGTTCTTAAAAGCCCTTCTTTATTAGAAATGCATCTGGAAGTATTTATAGGTGAACTGATATGATGTCTGGAATTTGCTTTGAAATTATCCAGGAAAAGAAACCATGTGGAGAAATAGATGAAAAAGATTGCAAAATTTCAAACTATTGGACTTGGATGATAGAATTGTGGGGTTCATTATATTGTTCTTTCTGCTATTAAGTATGTTTGACAATATCATAATAAAAAGCAAAATACATAAGCTAAAAAATACATGTTCTTGAATACCCTTTAAATTTCCTTGAACCTCTCTTGCTTAATAGTACTTACTTGACAAAACCTCAATCGCAGTTGAAGTGAGTTCTGTATTACTGCTTCTGTACCCATACAACTAAATATGGCTAAAGAGAAATGACAAACTAACTTCTTGTCTCTTTATATTCTTGACTTCAAGTGGGACCTTAATTCTTTGCAGTAATTATACTACCTTTATCTAGTCCACTTCTCTTCCCACTTTTCATAGATGACTTTTTTTTTTTTTCCCCCAGACAGAGTCTCCCTCTGCTGCCCAGGCTGGAGTGCAGTGGCACAATCTCAGCTCATTGCAACCTCTGCCTCCTGGGTTCAAGCGATTCTCCTTCCTCAGCCTCCCGAGTAGGTGGGATTACAGGCACCTGCTACCATGCCCAGCTAATTTGTCATATTTTTAATAGAAACGGGGTTTCACCATGTTGGCCAGGCTGGTCTCGAACTCCTGACTTCAGGTGATCCACCCACCTTGGCCTCCCAAAGTGCTGGGATTACAGGCATGAGCCGCCATGCCCGGCCACTTGGCTAATTTTTATAATTTTAGTAGAGGCAGGGTTTCACCACATTCACCAGGCTAGTCTCAAACTCTTGACCTTAAGTGATCTGCCTACCTCGTCCTCCCAAAGTGGTAGGATTACAGGTGTGAGCCACTGCACCCGCCTTCATAGATGGCTATTGTGTAACTCTTTCCTCAAACACCTTCAACACTTCCACTTATCCATACTTCCTTTCTGCTAATGACACACTCCTAAGAAAATATTGACTATACAGTTAGCTATGGTAACAACCAGCAATCAGAGCCAGTTTTAAGTTCAATTGACCCATGATTACTCATCACAGTGAACGCGCTTTTGCAAACGCAATCAATGACAACTTCTTGATTCAACCAATCACAAAGACTCACTTCAATAAGCACTCCTCTGAGTACCAGCCACTCAACAATAGTTTCACCCAAGTTATCACTTCTACAAATGATGCCAACACACTTACACCTTTGAAAGTTTGCCCATCGCTGAACTCCTCACTTTCTCAAAGCCTGATAGAAGATTAGTAGTCTGGTCTGCTTGAAGACTGTGCCTCACCTGCATGGCTCTTACTGTTTATAGTAAGCAAGAAATTTGGCTTTGTGGGGTTTTTTTTTCTTTTTTTTTCTTTTTTTTTTTGAGATGGAGTCTCGCTCTGTTACCCAGGTTGGAGTGCAGTGGTGCATCTCAGCTCACTGCAAGCTCCACCTCCCGGGTTCACTCCATTCGTCTGCCTCAGCCTCCCGAGTAGCTGGGACTACAGGCACCCATCACCACGCACGGCTAATTTTTTGTATTTTTTTTAGTAGAGACGGGATTTCACCATGTTAGCCAGGATGGTCCTGATCTCCTGACTTTGTAATCCGCCCGCCTCAGCCTCCCAAAGTGATGGCATTACAGGCATAAGTCACCATGCCCAGCCTAGAAAATATTTTTTTTAATAGATGGTTGCATGAGTATTGAACACATACAGAATTTTTTCCTTGTTATTCTTTTAACAATACAGTATAACAACTATTTATATAACATTTACATTGTATTAGGTATTGTAAGTAATCTAGAGATGATTTAACAGATACACATATGGAAGGATGTATATGGGTTATATGCAAATACTACACCATTTTATATAAGGGACTTGAGCATCTGTGGATGTTGGTATTGAAGAGGAGTCCTGAACTAATCCCTTGAGGAGATGCAGGGACAACTATATGTATACTGAAGTATAGATATTTATTTATTTATATCTATTATGTATAATGTATATATTGTGTGTGTGTGTGTGATATTTCAGTTTTTTTCCCCTTAATTCTCCAGCATCTGGCGTATAGTAGATGTTCAGAAGATGTCCTTTTTTTTGTTTTTTGAGACAGAGTCTTGCTCTGTTGTCAGGCCGGAGTGCAGTGGCGCCATCTCGGCTCACTGCAACGTCTGCCTCCTGGGTTCAAGCGATTACCTGGGACTACAGGCGTGTGCCACCATGCCCAGCTCATTTTTGTATTTTTGGTAGAGACAGGGTTTCACCATGTTGACCAGGATGGTCTTGCTCATTTGACCTCATAATCTGCTCACCTTGGCCTCCCAAAGTGCTGGGATTACAGGTGTGAGCCACCACGCCCAGCCAGAAGATGTCAATTTTAAGACAGGAATCAATAAAAACTTCCCAAGTTTCAGATAGTCACTTGGCCAGTGTGATGTGAAGAAAAGAGTTTTGAAGACAGAGACGGTCTCTTGTTCTGCTTCCATCACTAGCCATGTGGCCTTGGGGTCAAATAACTTCTGGATTTGAGACTAAATGAAATAATGTATGTGAAAATGTTTGGTACGTAGTAGGTTCTTGGTAAGTGCTAGTTTTCTTCCTAAGCATTTTAGTGATGCATTATCCCACATCCTTTCAGGAATAAAGAACTAATCTCCCCAGCCGCTAGGCATAGCAGCAGCAGGAAGCCCTGCTGTCCTTGGCTGTCATCTCCTTTGATATCTACTTCACTGAAGGAAGCCATTTCTCCTGAGGTCACCTCCACTCCCTTCCTTAGGGCATCCACTAACTAATCCAGACAGTTATAAAAGGCCCAACCATGTGTCCTAACTCAGGATAATGCTGAAGGGCCATCCAGTCTCAGGGTTTCCTGGAGGGTCTCCCTTGAGACTGCATCGTAGCCCAGCTTCTCCCCCTGCCCAGACCAGCTTCCTTCCCATCCTTTCCATGGTGTTGACCCCAAGAGTCCTCCCAAAAACCTCCTGCATGCTAATCTCCCTCTCAGGAGCTGCTTATCCATTTTGTTTATACTGGGGAAGTAGACAGTTCTGCCGATTGCTCCAGCTGTCAGACTGTCTTTACTGTACGTATGGTTTTTTGCTTTGTTTTGAGACAGACTGTCGCTCTGTCACCAGGCTAGAGTGCAGTGGTGCGATCTCTGCTCCCAGGTTCAAGCAATTCTCCTGCCTCAGCCTCCCAAGTAGCTGGGACCACAGGTGCACGCCAACACGCCTAGCTAATTCTTGTATTTTTAGTAGAGACGGGGTTTCACCATGTTGGCCAGGATGGTCTCTATCCTCTGACCTTGTGATCTGCCCACCTTGGCCTCCCAAAGTGTTGGGATTATAGGTATGAGCCACTGTACCCAGTCGTATGTATGTTTCTTTGTTTTCTGTGAGTTTGTTTGTTTGTTTGTTTTTTTGAGACGGAGTCTCTCTCTGTCGACCAGGCTGGAGTGCAGTGGCATGATCTTGGCTCACTGCAAGCTCTGCCTGCCGGATTCACCCCATTCTCCTGCCTCGGCCTCCCGAGTAGCTGGGACTACAGGCAGCTGCCACCATGCCTGGCTAATTTTTTATATTTTTCTTTAGTAGAGATGGGGTTTCACCGTATTAGCTAGGATGGTCTTGATCCTCTGACCTCGTGATCTGCCCGCCTCGGCCTCCCAAAGTGTTGGGATTACAGGCATGAGCCACCCTGCCCAGCCAGCCGTATGTGTGGTTTTTAATGTGAGAACACACATTTGGCCAGGTGTGGTGGCCCAATGGGTGGATCACTTGAGGTCAGGAGTTCGAGACCAGCCTGGCCAAAATGGTCAAACCTTGCCGCTCCTAAAAATACAACAATTAGGTGGGCGTGGTGTCATGCACCTGTAATCCCAGCTACTCGGGAGGCTGAGGCATGAGAATTGCTTGAAACTGGGAGGCGGAGGTTGCAGTGAACTGAGATCACGCCACTGCACTCTAGCCTGTGTGACAGAGCAAGACCCTGTCTCAAAAAAAAGAAAAAAAAGAAGAACACACAGACATTTAAACTGAGAAGCTTTTAATACTTCATAGGACCTCTCCTCTTAGGAATAAATCAAACATACTATATTTGTGAATATAATTCTTTCATGAAGTAGAAAAATGTGTCAACTAGCAAAATTTAGCCAGGCTCTGTGCTCACATCTTTAATCCCAGCACTTTGGGAATCCTAGGTGGGTGGATAGCTTGAAGCCTGGAGTTTGAGACCAGCCTGGGCAACATGGTGAAATGCTGTCTCTACAAAAAATTTAAAAATTAGCCAGACTTGGTGGTATGCACCTGTAGTCCCAGCTACTCAGGAGGCTGACACAGAAGGATTGTTTGAGCCGTGGAGGTCAAGGCTGCAGTGAGCCATGACTGCCTCACTGATTTCTAGACAGTGTCAGAGTGAGATCCTGTCTCAAAAAAAAAAAAAAGCAAAATTTTTATTTTTAGTGAAAATTTAATTTATATAAAAGGTGACACAGGTTTTTAAGTGAGTATACATTTATTAAACATTTTCATTTCTTTTTTTCTTTTTTGAGATGGAGTCTTGCTGTCACCCAGGCTTGAGTGCAGTGGTATGATCTTAGCTCACTACAGCCTCCACCTCCTGGGTTCATGCAATTCTCAGGCCTCAGCCTCCCCAGTATCTGGGACTACAGATGTGTGCCATCATGCCTGGCTAATTTTTTGTATTTTTAGTAGAGACGAAGTTTCATCATGTTGGCCAGGCAGGTCTTGAACTCCTGACCTTAAGTGAGCCACCCGCCTCACCCTCCTAAAGTGCTGGAAATACAGGCATGAGCCACTGTGCTGAGTCAAAACATTTCATTTCTTTTGGGCTGCTTTTTATTGATGTAGATCTCACGTAACATAAAATTTACCCTTTAAAGTGTACAAGTCAGTGGTTTTTAGTATATTTGCAGATATGTGCAATTATTGCCACTGATTCAAGAACATTTTATCACCCCCTAAGAGAAACCCAGTAACTATTAGCAGTTACTGCCATCCCTCCTCTCCCTCCCTGGCAACCACTAATCTACTTTTGGTCACTATGGATTTGCCTATTCTGGATGTTTAATATAAATGGTGTCATACAATATGTGGATTTTTGTGTCTTACTTCTTTCACTTAGCATCATGTTTTCAAAGTTCATCCATGTTGTAGCATGTATTACTACTATACTTCCTTTGTATGGTTGAACAATATTTCACTGTATAGGCATATCATATGTTGTTTCTCAATTCATCCATTGATGAATCTTTGGGTTGTTTACACTTTTGGCTATTATGAAAAATACTACCATGAATATTCATACAGAGGTTTTTGTAAGGGCATATGTTTTCAATTCTGTTGGGCATATATTAAGGAGCAAAATTTCTGGATCATATGGTAATTGTATATTTAACATTTAGAGAAACTGTCAAAATGTTTTTCAAAATGGCTCCACCGTTTTACCTTCCCACTAGCAATGTATGAGGGATTCCCTTCCTCCACATCCTTGTCAACACTTATAATTGTCTGTCTTTTATATTTTAGCCATTCTAGTGAGTGTGAAGTGGTATCTTGCTGTGGTTTCAATTTGCATTTCCCTAATGACTAATGATGTTGAACATCTTCTCCTGTGTTTATTGGCCATTTGTATATCTTCTTTGCAGAAATAGCTATTTGTGCTTTTTTGGCCATTTTTTAAATGGGTTGTCTTTTTGTTGTAGAGTTTTAGGAATTAATTAATTTATTAATTTATTTATTGAGACAGAGTCTCACTCTGTCACCCAGGCTGGAGTACAGTGGGATCTCGGCTCACTGCAACCTCAAACCCTGAGCTCAAGGGATCCTCCTGCCTCAGCCTCTCAAGTAGTTAGAACTAGAGGCATACTCCACGATGCCTTGCTGATTTAAAATTTTTTTGTAGATATGGAGTTTTACTTTGTTGCCTAGGCTGGTCTTGCTGGCCTCAAGTGATTCTCCCACCTCGACCTCCTAAAGTGCTGGGATTACAGGCAGGAGCAACCCCATCCAGCCACTTCTGAGTTTATTATCTGGTAAGTACAAGAACATTACCAATAAGAATAAGATAATTATCATAAAAATTCCTTTGAAATACTGTTCACATTTTCACATTTTGAGTCCAAAGGAAGCCAAGTTGAATAGAATGTTTTTGGTAGAATAGAATATTACTAAATGGGGGCTGGGCGCAGTGGCTCACACCTGTAATCCCAGACTTTGAGAGGCCGAGGTGGGTGGATCATGAGGTCAGGAGATCAAGACCATCCTGGCTAACAAGGTGAAACCTCATCTCTACTAAAAATACAAAAAATTAGCTGGGCGTGGTGGCGGGCACCTGTAGTCCCAGCTACTCGGGAGGCTGAGGCAGGAGAACAGGGTAAATCTGGCAGGCGGAGCTTGCAGTGAGCCAAGATCGCACCACTGCACTCCAGCCTGGGTGACAGAGTGAAGAGCGAGACTCTGTCTCAAAAAAAAAGATATATATATATGTATTACTGAATGGGTTCAGTGTTCTTCTGGCATCCTTTTCCTTTTTTTTTTTTTTTCATTCCTTATCTCTTTTTTAAATTATGGTTAAAAAAATACCTAGCAGGCTGGGTGTGGTGGCTCACATCTGTAATCCCAGCACTTTGGGAGACCGAAGTGGGAGGATTGCTTGAGCCCCCAGAGTTTTGAGACCAGTCCAGGCAACATAGTGACTCTACAAAAAATTAGCTGGGTATGGTGCTCACCTGTAGTCCCAGCTACTTGGGAGGCTGAGGTCAGAGGATCACCTGAGCCTGGGAGGTTGAGGCTGTAGTGAGCTGTGATCACGCCACTGCACTCCAGCCTGGGTAACAGAGCAACACCTAGTCTCTTTAAAAAAAAAAAAAAAAAAAAAAAAAAAAAGGTCCAGGTGCAGTGGCTCACGCCTGTAATCCTAACACTTTGGGAAGGCAGAGGCGGATCAGGAGGTCAGCAGTTCCAGACCAGCCTGACTAACATGGTGAAATGCCGGCTCTACTAAAAATACAAAAATTAGCCGGACGTGGTGGCATGCACCTGTAATCCCAGTGGCTGTCAGCAAGTCAAGGAGACAGGCATCGGATCAAACATCAAGACATCTGGCTGATGTCTTGATTTTGGACTTCTAGCTTCTGGAATTGTAAGAAAATAAATTTCTATTGTTTAAGTAGACTGTGGTATTCTGTTATGGCAGCCTTAGCCAACTAATACACCTGGGAGATTAATATAAATAGGAAAAAAGTACCACTGTTTTCACAATCTTCCAACTGAAATTTGGCATTTCCATCTATGATAAATGTAGTCAGCAAGCCACAGTGGTATTAACTGTACTGTGAGTTTGTCACCAATAGAAATCCAGATATTTTCATATCCCATTATAGTTATTGCAATTTTTTTGAAACATTTTGGGTTTTTTTTTTTTTTTAGATGGAGTTTTGCTCTTGTTGCCCAGGCTGGAGTGCAATGGTGCAATCTCGGCTCATTGTAACCTCTGCCTCCCGGGTTCAGGTGATTCTCCTGCCTCAGCTTCCTGAGTAGCTGGGCTTACAGGCATGTGCCACCACACCCGGTTAGTTTTGTATTTTTAATAGAGACAGGGTTCCTTGATGTTGGTCAGCCTGGTCTCGAACTGCTGACCTCAGGTGATCTGCCTGCCTCAGCCTCCCAAAGTGCTGAGATTATAGGCATGAGCCACTGCACCCAGCGAAATATTATTTATTCCCTATAATAGTTATTAGACTACCACTTAACTTGTTATTTATTTATTTTTTGAGATGGAGTTTCGCTCTTGTTGCCCAGGCTGGAGTGCAACGGCATGATTTCAGCTCACTGCAACCTCCGCCTCCCAGGTTCAAGCAATTCTTCTGCCTCAGCCTCCTGAGTAGCTGGGATTACAGGAGTGTGCCCCGTGCCCGGATAATTTTTGTATTTTTAGTAGAGATAGGGTTTCACCATGTTGGCCAGGCTGGTCTCGAACTCCTGACCTCAGGTGATCCGCCTTCCTTGGCCTCCCCAAGTGCTGTAATAACAGGCATGAGGCACTGCACCCGGTCTTGACTTGTTATTTACTATGTTAGAGACACATTAATTACATTATCACAGCTGGGTGCAGTGGCTCCCTCCTGTAATGCCAGCACTTTGGGAGGCTGAGATGAGCAGATCGCTTGAGCCCAGGAGTTTGAGACCAGCCTGGGCAACATGACGAAACCCTGTCTCTAAAAAAATTACCAAAATTAGCCAGGTGTGGTGGTGCATGCCTGTAGTCTCAGCTACTTGGGAGGCTGAGACGGGAGGAACACCTGAGCCCAGGAGGTTGCAGCTGCAGTAAACTGTGATTGCTCCACTGCACTCTAACCTAGACGAGAGTGAAACCCTGTCTCAAAAAAAATTTACTATGTTACAAATTTAATTATTTTGATTTGATATCTATATTTCAATATAATTGGTTTTCTTTGTAATCCTACACATCTTATTTTATGCGTTAAAAACATTTTTTCTGAAAAAGTGTTCATAGGCTCTGCCAGGTTGATAGAGGTTAAAAAACTCTGATTTTTTTTTTTTTTTTTGAGACGATGCTTTACTCTCTCTCTCAGGCTTGAAAGAGCTCCTGGGCTCAAGTGATCCTCCCACTTCAGTCCCCTGAGTACTGGGACCACAAGGGGGCGCCATTACATTCTGATAATTTTAAAATTTTTAGTAGAGACGGGGGTCTTGCTAAAAGCAGGTCTTGAACTCTTGGCCTCCAGCAATCCTCGTGCCTCAGCCTGCCAAAGTACTGGGATTACAGGTGTGAGCTGCTTCACCCAGCCAGGAACTCCTGATTTAAGGAGCAATATCTGCATGGAGAAACCAGAACAGTGTCCTATGAACAAATTCTCTCAGGGGAGATGAAACTCAGTGGAACTTTTTTTTTTTTTTTGAGACATAGTCTTGCCCTGTCGACAGTGGCATGATCTCAGCTCACTGCAACCTCCACCTCCCAGGTTCAAGCGATTCTCATGCCTCAGTCTCCTGAGTAGCTGGGATTACAGGCACCTGCCACCATGCCTGGCTAATTTTTTTATTTTTAGCAGAGACAGGGTTTCACCATATTGGCCAGGCATGAACTCCTGACTTCAAGTGATCCACCCGCCTTGGCCTCCCAAAGTGCTGAAATTACAGGCGTGAGCCACTGTGCCTGGTTTCCCCCCCCTCCCCCTCCCTCGTCTCCTCCTTCTTCTTCCTCTTTTTGAGAAAAGATCTCACTCTGGCGCCAAGCCTGGAGTGCAGTGGCATGCACACAGCTCACTACAGCCTCAACTGCCCCAGCTTAGGTGATCCTCCTGTCTCAGCCTCCAGAGCAGCATCTGGGACCACAGGCGGGCACCACCACACCGGGCTAATTTTTGTATTATTTTTATAGTGATGGGGTTTCACCTGTTGTGTAGGCTGGTCTCAAACTCCTGGTTTCAAACAACCCGCCCACCTACACCTCCTAAAGTGCTGGAATTGCAGGTATGGGCTGCCCCACCTGGTCAAACTTTTTGAACCTACTGTACAAGGATATCCTCAGATTCACTCAGATCTTGATGAATTATCCTTCCTGTTTAGAGAAATCCCAAGCCTACCCTTAATATTTTTTGAAAGGAAAGATTGTGAATATGCTGAAGACAACTTCAACTTTGCTTTTATTTATTTGGAGTCTTTGAATGATTTTAACATCTTTTGTTTAATTTTTTCTGTATTTTAAAAAATTTAATTTATTGATTTTTGAGACAGGGTCTTGCTTGCTCTATCACCCAGGCTGGAGTGCAGCAATGAGATCATAGCTCATTGCAGCCTGGAGCTCTAGGGCTCAAGGGATCCTCCTACCCGCTCCTTCCAAGTAGCTGGGACTACAGGCATGGGCTCTATAAAAAAGAAATGGGGGTCTCACTATATTGCCCAGGCTGGTCTTGAACTGGGCTTAAGCGATCCTCCTACCTCAGCCTCCCAAAGAACTGGGATTATAGATATGAGCCACTGCCCCTGGCCTTAAACTTACATTTTAAACTTCCAATGTGCTGATTTGGGGCTTAGGAGGTTTTTTTTTTTTTTTTCTTTTTTGAGACAGAGTCTCTGGAGTGCAGTGGCACAATCTCGGCTCACTGCAACCTTTGCCCCCCGGGTTCAAGTGATTCTCCTGCCTCAGCCTCCCGAGTAGCTGGAATTACAGGCACCGGCCACTGCACTCAGCTAATTTTTCTATTTTTAGTAGAGACGGAAATCGCCATCTTGGCCAGGCTAGTCTTGAACTCCTGACCTCATGATCAACCCACCTCGGCCTCTCAAAGTGTTGAGATTACAGGCGTGATCCACTGTGGCTGGCCTCATTTTTTTTTTTTTTTGGAGAACTCTTTACTAGTTGTTTTCACCAATGGTGAAAAAAGAATGGTTGCAGATTTTATTTATTTACTTTTAAAATTAATTAGTTAATTAATTAATTTGACATAGAGACTTGCTCTGTCACCCAGGCCGGAGTGCAATGGCGCAATCTCGGCTCACTGCAACCTCTGCCTCCCAGGTTCAAGTGATTCTCCTGCCTCAGCCTTCTGAGTAGCTGGGATTACAGGTGTGTACCACCATACCTGGGTCTTTTTTTTTTTACTTTTAGTAAAGACAGGGTTTCAACATGTTGGCCAGGCTGGTCTTGAACTCTGGCCTCAGGTGATCCGCCTGCCTTGACCTCCCAAAGTGTTGGGATGACAGGCGTGAGCCACCGAGCCCGGCCCACTTGAGGTCAGGAGTTTGAGACCAGCCTGGCCAACATGGTGAAACCTTGTCTCTACTAAAAGTACAAAAAAAGTTAGCCGGGTGTGGTGGTACATGCCTGTAATTCCAGGTACTCAAGAAGCTGAGGCAGAAGAATTACTTGAACCTGGGAGGTGGAGGTTGCAGTGAGTCAAGATCGTGCCACTGCACTCCAGCCTGGGCAATACAGTGAGACTCCGTCTCAAAAAAAAAAACATAAAAATGAGACACAGTGAAACTCCATCTCTATAAAAAATAAACAGAATTGACTGGGCATGATCATGCATGCCTATGACCAGCTACTTGGGAGGTTGAGGTGAAAGGATGGCTTGAGTCCAGGAGGTCAAGGCTGCAGTGAGCCAAGATTGCATCACTGCACTCCAGCCTGGGTGACAGATGAAACCCTGTCTCAAAAAACAAACAAAAACCAAACCAAAACAAAACCCACAAAAAACAATGTATAAAGCTCTCTAAGACATATTGTATAAAAGAACAAAAACCTATCTGCTGAATACATTCTGTACAATCCCCAATCCTATTTATGTAATAAGCAAAAACAGAGTACCTGCATAGGTCTACAAATGTGTATGTGTTTACAAAGAAAGAGAACTAAAACTATATCAAACTGTGTTTTTTTCTTTTTTCTTTTGAGATGGAGTTTCACTCTTGTCGCCCAGGCTGGAGTGCAATGGCACGATCTCAGCTCACTGCAACCTCCGCCTCCTGGGTTCCAGCGACTCTCCTGCCTTAGCCTCCCAAGTAGCTGGGATTACAGGTGCCTGCCACCATGCCCAGCTAATGTTTGTACTTTTGGTAGAGATGGGGTTTCATCATGTTGGCCAGGCTGGTCTCAAACTCCTGACCTCAGTTGATCCACCTGCCTCAACCTCCAAAGTGCTGGGATTACAGGTATGAGCCACTGCAACTGGCCTATATCAAATTATTAATAGTCTTTTTTTTTTTTTTTGAGACAGGGTCTCATTCTGACACCCAGGCTGGAGTGCAGTGGTGTGATATCGGCTCACTGCAGCCTCTACTTTCTGGGCTCAAGCAATCCTCCTACCTCTGCCTCCCGAGTAGCTGGGACCACAGTCATGTGCCACCATGCCTGGCTAATTTTTGTACACTATGTTCCCCAGGCTGGTCTGGAACTCCTGACCTCAAGCCATCTGTCCACCTCAGCCTCCCAAAGTGCTAGGATTACTGGCATGAGCCACTGAGCCCAGCCATCAAACTGCTAATAGTCTTTTGAAGAGGTGAATAAGATTGGGGGAAGGGTGAAGTGGAAAGTTTCACTTTTTCTCTATATTCCTCTGTTTATTTAAGATTATAAAATAAGGATGTACTCTTTTTTTTTTTTTTTTTGAGATCGAGTCTCACTCTTGTTGCCCAGACTGGAGTGCAATGGTGGGATCTTGGCTCACTGTAACTTCCGCTTCCTGGGTTCAAGCAATTCTCCTGCCTCAGCCTCCTGAGTAGCTGGGATTACAGGCATGCACTACGATGCCAGCTAATTTTGTATTTTAAGTAGAGAGGGGTTTTCTCCATGTTGGTCAGGCTGGTCTCAAACTCCTGACCTCAGGTGATCTGCCCTCCTTGGCCTCCCAAAGTGCTGGGATTACAGGTGTGAGCCACCATGCCTGGCTATTATTTTGAACATTAGGATTAAATTTAAAGACAGTAGAGTTACTGTCTTAGTCCATTTTGTACTGCTATAAGAGAATGCCCACAGACTGGATGATTTTTTTTTTTTTTTTTTTGAGACGGAGTCTTGCTCTGTCGCCCGGGCTGGAGTGCAGTGGCCGGATCTCAGCTCACTGCAAGCTCCGCCTCCCAGGTTCACGCCATTCTCCTGCGTCAGCCTCCCGAGTAGCTGGGACTACAGGCGCCCGCCACCTCGCCCGGCTAGTTTTTTGTATTTTTAGTAGAGACGGGGTTTCACCGTGTTAGCCAGGATGGTCTCGATCTCCTGACCTCGTGATCCACCCGTCTCGGCCTCCCAAAGTGCTGGGATTACAGGCTTGAGCCACCGCGCCCGGCCGACTGGATGATTTATAATGAACAGAAATTTATTAGGCTCATGGTTCTAGACGCTTAGAAGTTCAAGAACCTGGAGCCACATCTGAAAAGGGCCTTCTTGCTGCATCTTAACATGGCAGAAAAAGCATCACATTGGATGAGAGAGAGTGAAAGGGAAAGGCAGAGGGAAGGAGGAAGAGAGAGAGAGAAAGGGAGAGAGAGAGAAGGGAGAGAGAGAGAAGGGAGAGAGAGAGGGAGAGTGAGAGAGAGGCACCAAAGTTATCCTTTTATTGGGAACACATTCCTGAGATAACTAACTCATTCCTGCCATTACAGCGTTAATCCATTCATGAGGGCGGAACTCTCAGGTCCTAATCACTCTCAAGGGTTCGTTCTCCAGATTGTTGCATTGGGGAGTAAGTTTCCAACACATGGAACTGTGGGGGACACATTAGAATCATAGCAGTTACCCATATAACTAGTGAGCCAAACCTTGGGACTACTAAAACTTTATATGTTGCTGCCCGCCTCCCTTCCCCCTCCCTCCCTCCCTCCCTCCCTTCCTCCCTCCCTTCCTTCCTTCCTTCCTTCCTTCCTTCCTTCCTTCCTTCCTCCCTTCCCTTTCCTTTCTTTCTTGGAGTCTCACTCTGTTGCCCAGGCCAGAGTGTTGCAGTGTGGTCTCGGCTCTCTGCAACCTCTGCCTCCCAGGTTCAAGCGATTCCCCTGTCTCAGCCTCCTGAGTAGCTGAGGCTACAGGCACCTGCCACCACATCTGGCTAATTTTTTTTTTTTTTAAATATTTTTAGTAGAGATGGGTTTTCACCGTGTTAGCCAGGATGGTCTCCATCTCCAGACCTCATGATCCACCCCCCTCGACCTCCCAAAGTGCTGGGATTATAGGCGTGAGCCACCGCACCTGGTCCTTTTAAAAATTATTTATTTTTTTTTTATTTTTGAGACAGAGTCTTGCTCTGTCACCCATGCTGGAGTGCAATGGCACGATCTCGGCTCACTGCAACCTCTGCCTCCTGGGTTCAAGCAATTCTCGTGCCTCAGCCTCCCAAGTAGCTGGGATTCTAGGCACCCACCACTATGCTTGGCTAATTTTTTTCAATTTTTAGTAGAGACAGAGTTTCACCATGTTGGCCAGGTGGGTCTTGAACTCCTGACCTCCGGTGATCTGCCCACCTCGGCCTCCCAAAGTATTGGGATTACAGAAAGTGTTGGGATTACAGGCGTGAGCCATTTGCGCACAGCCAAAACTTTATATCTTATTTTCTTATTTCATCTCTCCCAGTTGATTAATTAAGAAGTGTTACTTAAGAATCTACTTTGGCTGGGCATGGTGGCTCATGCCTATAAATTACAAATGCTTTAGAAGGCCAAGGCAGGAGGATGGCTTGAGGCCAGAAGTTCTAGACTAGCTGGAGCAACTAGGTAAGACTACCTCCCCCACACTGCCCTATCTCTACAAGAAATTAAAAAATTAGCCAGGTGCCTGTACTTAGGAGGTGGAGGCAGGAGGAGCCTTTGAGCCCAGGAGTTGAAGGTTGCCATGAGCTATGACTGTGCCACTGCACTCCAGCCTGTGTGACAGAGGAGATGTTATCTCACAAAACACACACTCTCTCTCTCTCTCTCTGTATGGTAAATATCTGATTCCATTGTACTTTATGGTTTGAATCTATTTCTCACGGCTCTAGAGGTAGTGTATTCATTATAATTTTATTGGCTTCAGGTAAAAATCCAATATAATCTAAGCAAGAAGGAAAACTTAATAGAACAGCATTTCTTAAAATTGAGGAATGTTCCCTCCACCTTTTAATTTTGTTCTTCCTATTCTAAAGAAAAAGAAACCCCTTCCTCAATGTTAGCAAGTTATTTTATCCAAATTTAGTTATATGTGAGATCTCAGCAAAAAAAAACAAAACACATTTACTTATATGCATAAATTATTTATAAGCTCCTATAAGCATAAGGAGCATGCATATAAGTAAATTTGTTTTTCTCAAAACAAATTTGAAATCAGAATATGAAATCAGAATAAATTTATTAATTAAATAGGTTGGCATGGTGGCTCATGCCTATAATCCCAGTGCTTTGGGAAGTTGAGGCTGGTGGATCAGTTGAGGCCAGGCATTTGAGACCAGCCTGCCCAACATAACAAAACCCTGTCTCTATTAAAAATACAAAAATTAGCCGGGCATGGTGGCGGTCGCTTGTAATCCCAGCTACTCGGGAGGCTGAGGCAGAAGAATTGCTTGACCTCGGGAGGCAGAGGTTGCAGTGAGTCAAGATCATGCTACTGCACTGCAGCCTGGGCAACAGAGTGAGCCTCCATCTCAAAAAAATAAATCAATAAAAATTTAAAAAGAATAAATTTATTAATTAAATAACCGCAAATTCAAAACAATTCACATTAATGGCATTCATTTACTCTGATGAGTGATGTTGCTTTGCTGAAATACAATTACCAATGTTGGAACAAAGCAGAAAAATATAGCTCTATTTTAGTTTATTTAATTTGCTTGTGTAATTTCGTTTTAATATATTAACACATGCAGAGAATGCCTGTTCACATAAGTTTGTCATACCAGAAATACAAAATGATATTCATAATTTCAAGGCTTTATTTACTTATTCAAAATAATTGAACTTAGTAAGTCACAAAAGATTTTGCAAGAAAGCATTTCTTTAATGTCAATTTAATGAGATGTGACTTGATATCTTCATTAAAACAGACTTGTTCCCTTGTAGTTAAGTTAGTGTTACGCAAATCTGCATTAAATGAGTATCTAAGCCAATTATTGTTGGAATAGGGAACAGGAAATAATATCTGGACTTCAAGTCCAATCACTGCAGATGTTGAAAAAGTGTCTAGTTTTAGCCCAGAAGTTTCTGTTAGATTGTTGAAGGAGGTAAGTACTCCAATGACTTATTCACATAATTTTTAAAATGACTGACCATTAATCAATTTTTTTTTCTTTTTTCTTTCTTTTGAGACAGACTTTCGCTCTGTCACCCAGGTGAGAGTGCAATGGCACCATCTCAGCTCACTGCAGACTCCGCCTCCCAGGTTCCAGTGATTCTCCCTCCTCACCCCCTGAGTAGCCGGGATTACAGGTGCATGCCACCACACCAAGCTAATTTTTTTTTTTTTTTTTTTTTTTGAGACGGAGTCTCGCTCTGTCACCCAGGCTGGAGTGCAGTGGCGTGATCTCAGCTCACTGCATGCTCTGCCTCCCGAGTTTACGCCATTCTCCTGCCTCAGCCTCCCAAGTAGCTGGGACTACAGGCGCCCGCCACCTCGCCCGGCTAGTTTTTTGTATTTTTTAGTAGAGACGGGGTTTCACCGTGTTAGCCAGGATGGTCTCCATCTCCTGACCTCGTGATCCGCCCGTCTCGGCCTCCCAAAGTGCTGGGATTACAGGCTTGAGCCACCGCGCCCGGCCACCAAGCTAATTTTTGTATTTTTAGTAGAGATGGAATGTCACCATATTGGCCAGGCTGGTCTCGAACTCCTGACCTCAGGTGATCCACCCACCTCGGCCTCCCAAAGTGCTAGGATTACAGGTGTGAGCCCAGTTTTTTTTTTCCCCCCCAAACATCCAGTTTTTACTGGACTTGGAACATTAGGACCACTGCTAAGCTTGGTTTTATACTTTTCACTGTGATGTCATGCAGGCTTCATTTACCTGCATACGGCAGCCTGTGTGTATCCTCTTTTCCAGTGGTCCCCAACCTTTTCGGCACCAGGGACCGGTTTATTGGAAGCGGTGGCGGGGTGGATATGGTTTTGGGATGATTCAAGCACATTACATTTATTGTGCATTTATATCATTATTACATTGTCATATATAATGAAGTAATTATACAACTCACCATAATTTAGAATCAGTGGGAGCCCTGAGCTTGTTTTTCTGCAACTAGATGGTTCCATCTGGAGAGATGGGAGACAGTGACAGGTCATCAGGCATTAGATTCTCAAGGATCTGTCAACCTAGATCCCTCCCATGCACAGTTCACAGTAGAATTCCTGCTCCTATGAGAATCTAATGCTGCTGCTGATCTGACAGGAGGCAGAGCTTGGGTGGTAATGCAAGTGATGGGGAACGCCTGTAAATATAGATGAAGCTTTGCTTGCCCACCAGCCGCTCACCTCCTGCTGTGCAGCCCTATTCCTAATAGGCCATGGGACTGGCCCCAGGGGTTGGGGACCCCCGCTCTTCTAATTAGCCTACAACAGCTAAAGTAATATGCTGCTGCATTACATTATGTCATTTTCATAATGTCAAGTACAAAACTAAACTTATTCAGGTTGGGCTCAGTGGCTCACACCTGTAACCCCAGCACTTTGGGTGGCTGAGGCAGGTGGATTGCTTGAGCCTAGGAGTTCAGAATCAGCTTGGGCAATATGGTGAAACCCTACCTCTACAAAAAGAAAAAAAAAATTAGCTACAGGTGGTGTGCACCTGTAGACCCAGCTACTTGGGAGGTTGAGGTAGGAGGATCCCTTGAGCCTAGAAGATTGAAAAGTGAGACCCTATCTCAAAAATAAATAAATAGCAGTAGCTCACACCTGTAATTCCAACACTGGGAGGGTGAGGCGAGTGGACCACCTGAGATCAGGAGGTTGAGACCAGCCTGGGCAACACGGTGAAGCCTCATCTCTACTGAAAATACAAAAATTAGCTGGGTGTGGTGGCGGGCACCTGTAATTCCAGCTACCTGGGAGGCTGAGGCATGAGAATCACTTGAACCTGGGAGGCAGAGGTTGCAGTGACCCAAGGTCACGCTACTGTACTCCAGCCTGGGCGACATAGCAAGACTCTGTCTCTAAACAACAACAAAATTATTAAATAAATAAAGAAAGAAAAATAAATAAAGAAAAACAAATTTAGTACCTTAAAAAACTAAAATTTAATTCCGTTTTAGTCTTTGGGTTACAAAACAATGCTACAAGAACATTGCCTTTATAATTGATGGTTATAAAACCATGTGACCTAGTGGTAGTACTGTATTGCAATTAAATCATAGTCTAAACGGGAATTTTAATCTTTAGTTATATTGCTCTCAAACACGCATAATGTGATAGGTAGATATTTAGTGTGGCAGTTAGAAGATATTTGGGAGCAGAGGTCTTTTCCCTGAGGCTGCTGCTTATAGGCACCTCCATTCTCTAGTATAAACACCAAACTCTGGGGTGTGGTGGCTCACGCCTGTAATCCCAGCACTTTGGGAGGCTGAGGAAGTCCGATCACCTAAGGTCGGGAGTTCGAGACCAGCCAGACCAACATGGAAAAACCCCATCTCTACTAAAAATACAAAATTAGCCGGGCGTGGTGGCGCATGCCTGTAATCCCAGCTACTCACGGGGCTGAGGCGGGAGAATTGCTTGAATCCAGGAGGCAGAGGTTGCGGTGAGCCGAGATTGTGCCATTGCACGCCAGCCCAGGCAACAAGAGTGAAATTCCATCTCAAAAAACAAAAAAACAAAAAGCAAAAAAATTCCCCAAAATCTACCCAACTGAGTTCACTGTAGCTGGAGTGATCTTTGAAAACATAAATCTGATCGTGTCACCTCTCTGCTTAAACCCTTCAATGCTCCTCACTCCATTAGGATTCAATTTAAGCTCCTTGATGAGGTTTACCTTTTCAGTGTCATCTCAGGCAGAATTGTTCAACTGCTTCCCTGCCCCAGAATGGCACATAATGTCTCACGTCTTATTTTGTGACACTAACAGTGGTTGATGCTCAATGGGTAGATCTCTTAATTCATTAGGGGTTGCAAAATGGTGACATCCTATCATTCCTTATTTATTACTTGGACTACTCTTTTAAAGAGAAAGTTTCCCTCATTTACTATTTGGTTACTCAAAGGTATAGGTTCTTTAGAAAAGTTAACATGGGCTGGACGCAGTGGCTCGCACCTGTAATCCCATCACTTTGGAAGGCAGAGGCAGGTGGATCACCTGAGATCAGGAGGTGGAGACCAGCCTGGCCGACATGGTGGAAACCCATCTCTACTAAAAACATAAAAATTAGCCGGGTGTGGTGGTACATGCCTGTAATCCCAGCTACTTGGGAGGCTGAGGCAGGAGAATTGTTTGAACCTGAGAGGCAGAGGTTGCAGTGAACCGAGATCATGCCTTTGCACTCCAGTCTCTGCGACAGAGCAAGACTCCGTCTCAAAAAAAAAAAAAAGTTAACATATATTAATTTTGTTTTTCATATTTTAGAACCACAGGCTTTTTTTTTTTTTTTTTAAGTCTCAAACATTTCATAAGTAGTGTGCTATGGTGCTAGTAGCTAAAACATCTCTGCCTACAGCGACTGGAAGTAGGAAAACAAGGAGGCAGGGCCAGTGGTGACCAGAAATTTGCACACCAGGACCAAAGGGTATTTGTCCTCAGCTCCAGCAGAATTTTTTTTTCTCTGAAACCGTGAAAGGTTCTTCTAATGCAAAAGAAAAAAAATCTGTCACATCTAAGGACCTTGAAAAGTTTTGTTTCCCTTGAGGAATTTGATATGCTTTTTCCTTATCATTTAGAAACATCAGTGTGTAGTCTGTTTTCCCAGTTTGCAATGCGCCCAGTAAGTTTCAAGCCAAAATTTCTGTTTAATTTTGGAACAATAGGAACTCCTGATCGGCACATCTAAAGTTTTCTTTGATCTTGATCTTCCATATCCGTTACTGCCTTTTATTTAATTTTACATTTCCTTTTGATTATATATCTTCCAAGCTGATTAAAATTTTCTACTAGCCAAAAGGAGTTTGAGTGAACAAAAATATTTACAGAGCCATCAGCCATCTACGAGAATACCTTTTTCTTGGCATTCCACACACTGCCGGGTGTTATTTGAAAAACCTTTACTGATGTAATAAGCCAAAAATGGTTTCTCATTGGGGTTTTATTTTGTATTTCTAAGATTACTGGTGAGAGTGAGCATTTTCCCGTATTTGTTAACCAGGTTTAAAACTGTTTGATTGGGACGTGGCTTATACAGGGACGAGTGCAGTTAATCCGACTGAGAGACAAATGAAACCCAGGAATATCTGGTTCTTACATTTTAGCTTTGACTCCGCCTCTGGGTCCCCTCACCCACCCCGACCCCAAGCAAGCCCTTTGTGTCAACTGTCAGGGAATGGGATCTCAGTCTGAAAAGCTGGCAGAATACCGTATTGCCCCCAAATATGTGTATTATGCTTATATCCAGTGTCCGATTGCAATGTTTACGGGAAAGAGTTCCTGAACGCTAACCAAACCTGAGGCACTGGCCGTCGCCGTGAGTCTTTCCGCAGGCGCGGCCTCTGACACTCGACCTTCGATTGGCCCGCCTGGTCCCGCAGGAGTCGGGGTGACGCCGGCCAGCCCAGCGCGGACGATGAGAGCGAGGAGTGGCTGCTTCTGCCTTTCTCTCTCCTCACTTTTTTTTTTAGCCATAGCTATGGTTACCACGTTTCTCTCCGCCTCCCTCTACCTGCCAAGAAGACGACTGACCATTGGCTGTCTTTCACCAAGGCGGTAAGTCATTGGTCTCTGGTGGGACCGGGCGCTGCCCCCTTCCCCTCTCTCCTGGGTCTCTGAAGGAGCCCAGGAAGGAGGTTCCGCTGGTGCCGCCGGGTCAGGCGCTGACGGGACCGGGCTGCGGCAGTCGTTAGCGGGTCATGTCGGCCGCCCAGGGCTGGGACAGGAACCGCCGGAGGGGAGGAGGCGCCGCCGGCGCTGGTGGCGGAGGTAGCGGGGCCGGCGGGGGCAGTGGGGGCAGCGGGGGTCGGGGGACTGGCCAGCTCAACCGCTTCGTGCAACTCTCCGGGCGGCCGCACCTGCCAGGTGAGTCGTGGGACAGGGTCCTGACCGCTTGCGGGCGCGGCGGGCGGGAAGGTGACTGCTACCTTTTCTTTTTCTCCCTGGCTTTCTTTTCCTTGGGAGGAGGAAAGGCAGGCCCCACGCATAGCAGAGGGACTGGGGATCAGAGAAAAGGGAAGGTGTCTTTGAGGTCAGGGAGGGAACAGGAGCACAGCGAAGAAAAGTATCTTTGCTCTGTTGAAAGCTCTGTACTGAGAGTTCTGTTTTCTTTTCAAAGGAGAGGCCACTGTCTCATTGACATTTCCAAATGTTTCGGTTACTCGGTTCCCAATCTCTTCCCCTTCCGCAGTTTGATCTTGTAAATGAAAGACATTGGCGCCTAGCTGTGGGAAATTATTTCAAAAAGGGTGCCAAGTTAAGGAGAAAAGAGGGAAGCGCATTCCAAGGAGTGATTTTGTAAAAACTACCCGGGGTGTGTGTGTAAGAGGCATTCTGAAACATAAGAAAGGGGTGGGGGAGTGTGGTTGGGGAGTGTATGGGAAAGAGAACCTACAGGATTAGGGAAAACTAGTTGAATTATTATTATTTTGGAATGTCCAGAGACAGAATGGATAATGGGGTCTAGGTTTTAGGGGAGAAAGTGAAGATCAAAAATATACTTAGTGACAAAATTATGCTGTGTTTACGATATGAAAACAACTAAGAATTGGAAAAATGTACCCAATACAATTATTTCACATTTTGGTCTACAGTGCTGTAGTCTTGAGTTCAGATGCTTTTGAAAACAAAATAAAATCAAGTGAATATGTATGTGTAGACAAGTTTAAAGAGGTACGTTTGTAATCGAATATTCAATCTAGTAGAAGGAAGGTAGGGGATTAAATAATGCACAGAATGTCAAATATCCCACTGGGCAAGCCTGTTTTTACTATGAAAAGAACTATCAGGAATGATGTGTTAATTATTCATCGTGTTTTTTTGTGAATAATATTGATTATATTAGTGATATGTTTGTTTAGCTGATGAGTTTTGAGAACATGATGAATTGATTTTTTTGAATTGTACTTATGACTGTGCCTTATACTTCTAAGTAGTCAAAAATTATTATTTGATTAAATTGAAGATGACAAAGGGAATTTAGCACATTTAATGAGACAATTGCTTATGTTTGTGATGAGGTTATTGATGTGTGCTAGAAACGTACATTACACCATTTATATGCGCCATTAAAATTAAATCGAGGCATTTGTAAGTAATCATATAATATACCAGAAGTTGGGTTTGAGATGTTAATATCAGACTGGGCACCCTAGAATTTCCAAATATATGATCCTTAACATGAAAAAGAAAAAAGGAGCAATCTTTTTTCTTACTCCCAATTAACAGTACAAACTTAGATTTTTGTGTATTGACAGCTTAGAAGATGGATCTCTTAGCGAGCACTGTCACCAGTTTGCCCTCTACTATCGTAATCTTTAGGTCTTTGATCACGGATTAATTATACCATGGGCTTCATGTAGGCATTCCTAGGTTCCTAGAACCTGGTTGGTGCACTTCCTCACTGCCACCACGTGGTGGCAGTGGAAGCCATGATTTCTGCTAAGGGGCTTCAGTGTGGAGCTGTTTCTGCATTCCCTTAGCACACAAGACCAAGAACAGCCATTTATCCGGAGGTAAAGATAAACGTGTCTAAACTGTGAAAATTTGTAAAGTGGGGTCATCAGTCTCTTTTTTCTGCTTCCCTTTTCTCTTGACTGACACTTCATTGCTCCTTTACTCATTCTCAAAACTGGGACACATCTGATATCTCAGTGTATTATATAGTTTGAAATTCTTTCATACCAATTCTTTATTCTCCTAGGTATTGCATTTTAAGCCTCTCCCTTTTCTTGTATTTTGATAGATTTTAAAAGATTTTAGGTGATGGGGAGGAGTAGGATGTCTAGGCTTGGTTGACGGGCCTTGGAGATAAAACCTTTTTTAAAAAAAATTAATTAATTTATTTATTGAGATGAAGTCTTGCTCTGTCCTCCAGGCTGGAGTGCAGTGTCGCCATCTCGGCTCACTGCAACCTCTGCTTCCTGGGTTCAAGCAATTCTCCTGCCTCAGCCTCCTGAGTAGCTGAAATTACAGGCACCCACCACCACGCCCGGCTAGTTTTTGTATTTTTAGTAGAGACAGGGTTTTATCATGTTGGCCAGGCTGGTCTTGAACTCTTGAACTCAGGTGATCTGCCTGTCTCAGCCTCCCAAAGTGCTGGGATTACAGGCGTGAGCCACCTTGCCTAGGCAAAAAAATTTTTTTTTTCAAAGTGTACTATAGCAACTGGTCATGATGGCTCACGTCTGTAACCCCAGCACTTTGACAAGCCAAGGTGGGAGGATCGCTTGAGCCTAGGAGTTCAAGGCCAGCCTGGGCAGCAAAGCAATACCGCATCTCAAGTTAAAAATTAAAAACAAAAAAAACAAACAAAAAAAACCAACTCTGCTATGGCTCACTCTCTCTTTTGACCTCTAAATCCCATTTGTCTTTTTTTTTTTTTTTTGAGACAGTCTCACTCTGTGGCCCAGGCTGGAGTGCAGTGGCATGGTCTTGGCAACCTTTGCCTCCCAAAATCTAGCAATTCTTCTGTCTCAGTCTCCCAAGTAGATTAGAGGTGCGGGCCACCACATCCGGCTAATTTTTTGTATTTTTGGTAGAGATGGGGTTTTGCCATGTTGGCCAGACTGGGCTCGAACTCCTGGCCTCAAGTGATCCTCCCGCTTCAGCCTCCCAAAGTGCTGGGATTACAGGCGTGAGTCACGGCGCCCAGCCAGCTCCGTGTTCCATTTTTCATCCTTGTCTGCCAAGACTTCCAGTTACTGACACTTAGAACCTTTTCTTACTTTTTACGTCTCAACCCTCCATCCAGCCCCCAATGAAACCAAACAAAACAACCTGGTCTTCCTGGAGTGTTCTCACCCTCTTTCTGTGGTAGCTTCTTTATGCATCCAGTTGTGCAAACTTGAAACTTGGGCATCCTCGTCAATATTTTCGTCTCCCTTGCACTTCAGGTGTAATCATTTACCAAGTCCTGTTTCTTTTACTCCTGCCGTAACTCCAATCCACGGTGCCGCCATCCCTCACTTAGGTCTCCTGCAGGAGCTTTTTAAGCAGTATTCCTGCTTCTACTCCTGCCCTCCAATTCGTATAGCACACCAGTCTTTTTGCAAGCCCAAATACATTCTCATCCCTGCTCACAACTTTTTTATTGCTCTTAGGATAAGGCAAAAATCTTTAACATGGCCTCAAAGGCACTGTGTCGTCTGACTCCTCTCTAACTCTACAGTTAATCCTGTGTTATGTTCTCTTGGTCGTTGATCTTTTTCTGCCCCCTTAGATGTATCATGCTTCCTCCTGCCCCAGATCCATTGCACAAGATTTTCCATCATCCAAGAACCTTCTTACTCCTCATTCCATTCTCTTATTTTAACCTCTATTCCATTAGATCTCAGTTTGATCAAAATGTTTTTTACACAGAAGCCTTCCCTGACCTTTCTGACTTGGTCTCTTCTCTCTGTAACACTCATAGCATCATGTGGCTCTCCTTGTGCATACTTTACCATTTGTATGTGATTCCTTGATATGCGTGATTTGATACTCTTGAGATGTATGTGTGTGTACATATATACACATATACATATATACCATACACATATACATATATTTTTAAAATTCTAAATTAATACATTGGCATTATATATAACACATTAATGTCTAGTGAGTTTGATTAGTGTGGTTCAATCCTCTCTAGCCACATTGACTCTGAATAGGTGGTTAAAATCAGTTTCTCTCTCTCTTTTTTTTTTTTCTGAGATGGAGTCTTGCTCTGTCACCCAGGCTAGAGTGCAGTGGCACAGTGTCGGCTCGCTGCAACCTCTGCTTCCCGGGTTCAAGCAATTCTCCTGCCTCAGCCTCCTGAGTAGTTGGAATTATAGGTGTGTGCCACTGTGCTAATTTTTGTATTTTTAGTAGAGACGGGGTTTCATCATGTTGGCCAGGCTGGTCTCGAACTCCTCATCTTGTGATCCACCCACCTTGGCCTCCCAAAGTGTTGGGATTACAGGCATGAGCCACCGTGCCGGACCAAAATCAGGTTCTTTAATGTAAAGTAGTGGATTAGAGTCTGCATCCATTGCGACAGCACAAATGATAGTTTGTGAAACCTTTTTTTTTGAGCACTTGCCTTTCTGCTGTTTTCTAAAGTTCAGTAGTGATTATGTATTTGCCTCATAGGCCAAGAAATTAATAGCTTTTTACTCCTGGATTTTTACTAACTCATAATTTCTATACACCCAGTAACGAGCAGGGAATTGTGCTTTTTGTAGAATAAGTATGCAGAGAGAGCTCAGGAGCAAGGGGATCATGGGACAGTGGAATTCAGGTAACTTATGATTTAACTGTGTGAGTTTGATTAAATACCATGATTAACTGGGAAAATAGTTAAGCGTTGCTAACGTGAGAACTGGAAAACTGACAAAGAAAAAGAAGGAAAAATGTGACAGTTGGTAAAGCTGGGTAAAAATAATACTGTAGTCTTAACTTAAACATCTTAAGTAAGTAATGTGTATAAAATCCAAATGGTATAAAAAGGTATATGGTAAAAGACAAGTTTTTCTTCTTGCTTTGACCCCAGCTAATTGACTTCCTTCCCTAGAAGCAACCAATGATACATTTCTTGTGTATTATTTCCAGGCGTGAGGGGATGGGAAGGACTTTGTGGAGATGGTAGTATTCCTTTGTTTGGATGGGTATTTAAGATGTTTACAGTCTTGCTAATACAAATAGTGATACAATGAATATCCCTATACATATATAATTTTTGCACATGAGAGAGTCTCTCTTTAGGATACATTTGTAGAAGTACAGTTTCTGGGTCAAAGGATATATGTTTACTGCTTAAACGTTGATAGATACTGTCAGATTTCAAGTTTGTGTTTTCCTGTTGGTGTTCAAGTGCTGTCTTCCTTGTTCTCTTGGTAACGGAGTGGGTTATCAAATGTTTTTTAAATTGTCAGTTTAGTAGGAATATTTTTCTTAAGCGTCTTTTCAGTAGGTAGATATAAGAGCCATTCATTTGTTTCCTTTATTTATAGACCCGTTTATATTTTTTGTTCATTTTTCTTTTGGGGTGGTTCATATTGTTTATAAAGGCGGTCCCCAACCTTTTTGGCACCAGGGACCGGTTTTGTGGAAGACAATTTTTCCATGGATAGGGATGGCGGGGTGGAGGAGTAGGAGGAATGGTTTCGGGATGAAACTGTTCCACTTCAGGTCATCAGGCACTAGAGACTCGTAAGAAGCGCACAGCCTAGATCCCTTGCACGCACAGTTCACTGCAGAGGTAGCACTCCTATGAGAATCTAATACCTTATCTGACAGGAGGCCGAGCTCTGGCAGGAATGCTCATTCGTCCACCACTCACCTCCTGCTGTGTGGCCAGGTTCCTAACAGGCCATGGACCGGGACTGGGGGTCCATGGCCTGCGGGTTGCTGACCCCTGGTTTATAGAAACTCTGTATTTTAATGAAATCAGTTCTTAACCTTTGATACATGTTACAGATATTTTTCACAGTTTTTCATTTGCCTTTTGACTTTGTTCATGGTATATTTTTTCATCAGAAATTAAATGTTTTGTTGTTAAATTTATCAGTCTTTTCAGAGTCTAGGTTTTGTGTCATAAGAAAGGCCTTTCCTATTTTATTATTATTTCTAATTAGAATTAAATATTCTTGTGTTTTCTCCAGGTACTTCTGTAATTTTATTTTATTTTATTTTATTTTATTTTATTTTATTTTATTTTATTTTTTTGAGACGGAGTCTTGCTCTGTCGCCCAGGCTGGAGTGCAGTGGCCGGATCTCAGCTCACTGCAAGCTCCGCCTCCCGGGTTTCCGCCATTCTCCTGCCTCAGCCTCCGGAGTAGCTGGGACTACAGGCGCCCGCCACCTCGCCCGGCTAGTTTTTGTATTTTTAGTAGAGATGGGGTTTCACCGTGTTAGCCAGGATGGTCTCGATCTCCTGACCTTGTGATCCGCCCGTCTCGGCCTCCCAAAGTGCTGGGATTACAGGCTTGAGCCACCGCGCCCGGCCTGTAATTTTATTTTTAAGTTAAATACACTTACCCACACAAAATGTAAGTTGAATAAGGTGTCGAGGTAGGAATCCAACTTTACCTTTCTTCCGGATGGCTGCCCAGTTATGGCAGTTTCCTTCATTTAGTTCAACTTTGCCCTACTGATTGAAATGTTGTCTATAGGTGTACTTAGTTCCTACATATAATTTGAGGTTATTACTGGACTTTTATTCTGTTTCATTGATCAGATTACCTTTTTATACCTAATGACCCCATTCCTTGGTTATCGTCTTCCTCATTCTACTTCCCAGAGTTTTCCTGGGAAGTTTTCTTTGTTTATTTTTCTATATGACTTAGAATTAGCTAACCAAGTCCTGCTCCTCTGTCCTGTTGGTATTTTTGTTGGTATTGTATTATGTTTATAGATTAATTTAGAGATAATTGACATCGTTTTGAGGTTCAAGAACAGGGTCTATATTCATTTCTTTATGTTCAAGAACAGTATATGTGACCAGGCACGGTGGCTGACGCCTTTAATCCCAACACTTTGGGATGCTGAGGCAGGTGGATCATTTGAGGCCTGGAGTTCGAGACCAGTCTGGCAACATGGGGAAACCCTGTCTCTGCTAAAAATATAAAACTTAGCTGTTCTTGGTGGCAGGTGCCTGTAATCCCAGCTACTGGGGAGGCTGAGGCAGGAGAATCGCTTGAACCCGGGAGGCCAAGGTTGCAGTGAGCCAAGATTGTGCCACTGCACTCCAGCCTAGGTGACAGGACGAGATTCTGTCTCAAAAAAAAAAAAAAAAAGAACAGTACATGTATTTATTGTCGTTCAAGTCTTGTTTTGCATCTATCAATATTAAAAAGTTATTTTTCATATAGACCTCTCACATTTCTTATTATATTTATTCCTTGGTGTTTATCTTGTTTGTTGCTATTGTAAACGGAGTTTCTACTTTCCTTTTTTTTTTTTTTTTTTTTTTTTTTTTGAGACGGAGTCTCGCTCTGTCACCCAGGCTGGAGTGTGGTGGTGCGATCTCAGCTCACTGCAAGCTCCGCCTCCTGGGTTCATGCCATTCTCCTCCCTCAGTTTCGCGAGTAGCTGGGACTACAGGCGCCCGCCACCACGCCTGGCTAATTTTTTGTATTTTTAGTAGAGATGGGGTTTCACCTTGTTAGCCAGGATGGTCTTGATTTCCTGATCTTGTGATCCACCCACCTCAGCCTCCCAAAGTGCTGGGATTACAGGCGTGAGCCACCATGCCCTGCTGGGGTTTCTGCTTTCTTTTTTAACTTTTATGTGGTTGTTTGAATTATTATTATTATTTGAATTATGTATTAAATTTTGAGTGTTAATTTTATACCTAGCCACCTTAAGAATTCTAATATTATCTATAATAGTTTCCCAGTTGTTTTTCTATAGAATAACAGGTATAGCTAAATAATTATATAATTGCTGAATAATGATAATTTTATCTTCTCCTTTTCATTTTTTTTTCTTTTTTTAAAATAGGCCGAGTGTGTTGGCTCATGCCCGTAATCCCAGTACTTTGAGAGGCTAAGGCAGGCAGATCACTTGAGGTCAGGAGTTTGAGATCAGCCTGGCCAATATGGTGAAACCCCGTTTCTACTGAAAACACACACACAAAAACTAGCTGGGCGTGGTGGTAGTTCATGCCTGTAGTCTCAGCTGCTCAGGAGGCTGAGGCAGGAGAGTCGCTTGAACCCTGGAGGCAGAGATTGCAGTGAGTGAAGATTGCGCTACTGCACTTCAGCCTGGGTGACAGAGCAAGACTCCATCTCCAAAAAAAATAAATAAATAAAATTAAAATAAAATAGAATAGAGATGGAGTCTTGCTATGTTGCCCAGGCTGATCTCAAACTCCTGGGCTCAAGTGATCGTTCTGTCTTGGCCTCCCAAAGTGCTGGGATTACAGGTATAAGCCTCCGCGCCCTGCCCTCCTTTTCACTTTTTTTGTTGTTGTTGTTGAGACAGAGTCTCGCTTTGCTGCCCAGGCTGGAGTGTAATACTGCGTTCTCGGCTAACTGCAACCTCTGCCTCCCGGGTTCACGCCATTCTCCTGCCTCAGCCTCCCGAGTAGCTGAGACTACAGGTGCCTGCCACTACGCCTGGCTAATTTTTATTTTTTTGTATTTTTAGTAGAGACTGGGTTGCACCATGTTAGCCCAGGATGGTCTCGATCTCCTGACCTCGTGATCTGTCCGTCTTGGTCCATTTTTTTAAGTTTTTTTTTTTTTTTTTTTTGAGCCAGAGTCTCACTCTGTTGCCCAGGCTGGAGTGCAGTAGCTCGATCTCAGCTCACTGCAACATTTGCCTCCTGGGTTCAAGTGATTGTCCTGGCTCAGCCTCCCGGGCAGCTGGGACTATAGGCGCCCGCCACAACATCCTGCTAACTTTTGTATTTTTTTTTTTGAGACGGAGTCTCACTCTGTCTCCAGGGCTGGAGTGCAGTGGCCGGATCTCAGCTCACTGCAAGCTCCGCCTCCCAGGTTTACGCCATTCTCCTGCCTCAGCCTCCCGAGTAGCTGGGACTACAGGCGCCCGCCACCTCGCCTGGCTAGTTTTTCTTTTTTGCATTTTTTAGTAGAGACGGGGTTTCACCGTGTTAGCCAGGATGGTCTCGATCTCCTGACCTCGTGATCCGCCTGTCTCGGCCTCCCAAAGTGCTGGGATTACAGGCTTGAGCCACCGCGCCCGGCCAACTTTTGTATTTTTAATAGAGACAGGGTTTCACCATGTTGGCCAGGCTGGCCTTGAACTCCTGTCCTCAAGTGATTCGCCCACCTCAGCCTCCCAAAGTGCTGGGATTACAGGTGTGAGTCACCATGCCAGGCCTAAAGTATTTTTTTAATAAATGGAAGTAATGTTGCTAATGCCTGTTCAGCATCTATGGGAATTATAATGTAATTTTTCTCCTTTGATCTATTATTGTGGTAGATTGTACTAATGGATTTATTGTTACTGAACCATTCTTGTATTCCTGAATTAACTTACTTTGTCGTGGTTTATTAGTATTTTAAACGTACTGCTGGGTTCTGTTTGCTGAACTTTACTTAGAAATTTTGCATCACTCCTCATAGGCATTTTCATTTTCCTTTCTGTTTTTTTTTAACTGTGTTATTTTGTTTCTACTTTTATAAAACTATTTCAAAGCTTGCCTGCCTGCCTGCCTTCCTTCTTCTTTCCCTCCCTCCCTTCCTTCCTCCCTTGCTCCTGCCTCCCTTTCTCCCTTCCTCCTTCCCTCCCTTCCTCCTTTTCTCCCTCCCTCCCTCTCCCCTACCTTCCTCCCCTTTCCCCTCTCTCTCCCTCCGTTCCCACCCCTCCTCCCTCCTTTCCTGCCTCCCTCCTTCCTTCCTCCCTTGCTCCCTGCCTCCCTTTCTCCCTTCCTCCTTCCCTCCCTTCCTCCTTTTCTCCCTCCCTCCCTTCCCCCCTCCCTCCCTCCTGCTGTCGCCCAGGCTAGAGTGCAGTGGTGCAATCATAGTTCACTGCAGCCTTGAACTCCTGGGCACAAGCCAACCTCTTGCTTTAGCCTCCCAAGTAGCTAGGACTACAGGTGTGCACCAGCACACTCAGCTTATTTTAAAATTTTTTTGTAGAGATAAGGCCTTGCTATGTTGCCTAGGCTGGTTGCAAACTGCTGGCCTGTAGTCATCCTCTCACCTCAGCCTCCCAAAGTACTGGGATTACAGGCGTGAGCCACTGTGCCTAGCCCTCCTTTCTTTTTCTATGCATTTTTTCCCCTCTATGGTTAAATGGCATTGAAGTTAAAGGTTTTGTTGAATTCCCCATGAAGTCATATGGACCTCCTCTTTTTTAGGGGGTAGAAGTAGCTCTTAGACAATTATATTGTCCAATTATATCATACTTCTTAGTTTTTTTGAGACAGGGTCTCACACTGTTGCCCAGGCTGGAATGTAGTGGCACAATGATGGGTCACTGCAGCCTCAACCTCCTGGGCTCAAGGGATCCTTCTTCCTCAGCCGTCTGAGTAGCTGGGACTACAGGTGTACACCACCACACCTGGCTAATTAAAAAAAAATTTTTTTTTGTAGTGGTGGGGTCTCGTTGTTGCCCCAACTGGTCTTGAATTCCCAAGCTCAAGCAATCCTTCTGCCTCAGCCTCCCAAAGTGCTGGGATTATATGTGTGAGCTACCGTGTGCTGACCAATTATATCATTCTTCTCTGATAGTTGGCTTCTTTTTTTTTTTTTTTTTTTTTTTTTTGAGACGGAGTCTTGCTCTGCCACCCAGGCTGGAGTGCAGTGGCCGGATCTCAGCTCACTGCAAGCTCCGCCTCCCGGGTTTACGCCATTCTCCTGCCTCAGCCTCCCGAGTCGCTGGGACTACAGGCGCCCGCCTCGTCGCCCGGCTAGTTTTTTGTATTTTTAAGTAGAGACAGGGTTTCACCGTATTAGCCAGGATGGTCTCGATCTCCTGACCTCGTGATCCGCCCATCTCGGCCTCCCAAAGTGCTGGGATTACAGGCTTGAGCCACCGCGCCCGGCCGATAGTTGGCTTCTTACAATTTATATCTTTTGGGGGTAGCTTTGATAATTTATGTTAACCTAGAAAATCAGTTCATCTAGATTTTCAAAATTATTTGTGTGAATTGACCAAGGTATTCTTTGATTAAACAGTTATTTCCTGGGTTTGCGACTACTCATTATCATTTCTTATTTGGTATTATGTGAGGCTTTGCCCTTGTTCATAACCTGCTCTTGGATTTTTAAAACTTAGTTCCACTATTTTCTTTTTTTTATTAATTTTTTTCTTTTAGTTTTAAATCCTCCCTTTAGCTTTCCACACTGTATTTTGTGGTTTGTATTTCTGTCTTCTTATGTTGGATGCTTAATATTTCTTTCATTCTTCCCATATGTTTAAATGCGATTTCTTCTGAGCCCTGCTTTAGTTGTGTACTGTTGATTGTAGGCTTCTCTTTGTAATTATTTTCTGAATATTTTGTCATTCCATTTTGAATTTTTTTAAACACAGAGTAGTTTATCCTTTTCAAGTGTTGTTTTGTTTTATTTTTTGTTTTGTTTAGAGACAGGATCTCATTCTCTCACCCAGGCTTGAGTGCAGTGGTACAATCATGACTCACTGCAGCCTCAACCTCCCAGGCTGAAGCGATCCTCCCACCTCAGCCTCCCAAGTAGCTGGGATGACAGGTATGTGCCCACCACGCCCAGCTAATTTTTAAATTTTTTGTAGAGATGGGGGTCTTGCTGTGTTACCCAGGCTGGTCTTGAACTCGTGGCCTCAAGCCATCCTTCTACCTTGGCCTCCCAAAATACTGGGATTAGAGATGTGCGCTATCGTGCCTGGCCCTTAAGTTTTTTTAAAAACATTCCATTTCTATATATTTTAACAGCTTTATGGAGATATAATTCACATGTCATGCAATGCATACATTTGAAGTGTGAAAGTCAGTGGTTTCTAGTATATTCACAGATATGCACAGCCATCACTGCAGTCAATTCTAGAACAATTCATCACCTCAGGAGTAAGCTCTTTATCCTTTAGCCATCATCCCCTTATCCTCCTGTTCCCCTCCCCCATTCCCTCACCCTCACCCTAAGCAATTATTCATCTATTTTTTGTCTCTGTAGATTTCCCTGTTACAAACTTTCTCATATGAATGGAATCATATAGTAATAGTATGTGGTCTTTTGTGTCTGGCTTCTTTTACTTTGCGTAATATTTTCAAGGTTCATACATGTTGTAGAAGGTATCAGTACATCATTGCATTTTATGATGAAATAATATTCCATTATATGGGTAGACCCATTTTGTTTATCCATTCATCTATTGATGGATATTTAGGTTGTTTTTCCTTTTTGGCTATTATGAATAATGCTGCTGTAAATGTTGACATATAAGTTTCTATGGACATATATTTTTGTTTCTCTTAAGTCTGTATGTACAAGTAGAATTGTTGAGTCGTGGTAATTCTGTGTTCTACGTTCAATCAGTTGAAGAACTGCCAGACTGTTTTCCAAAGTGGCTGGAATTTTACTTTCCCACCTGCACTGTATGATGGTTCTGATTTCTCCACATCCTTGCCAACATTTGCTATATATGAAATTTTTATTCTCTTTTTTTTCTTTTTGAGACAGAGCCTCACTCTGTCACCCAGGCTGGAGAGCAATGGTGCGATCTTGGCTCACTGCAACCTCCACTTCCTGGGTTTAAGCGATTTTCTTGCCTCAGCCTCCTGAGAGCTGGTATTACAGGTGTGCACCATCACACCCGGCTAATTTTTTTTTTTTTTTTTTTTTTTTTTTGAGATGGAGTCTTGCTCTGTCGCCCAGGCTGGAGTGCAGTGGTGTGATCTTGGCTCACTGCAACCTCCGCCTCCCGGGTTCAAGCGATTCTCCTGGCTCAGCCTCCCGAGTAGCTGGGATTACAGGTGCCCACCACTACACCTGACCAATTTTTGTATTTTTAGTAGAGATGGGGTTTCACCATGTTGGCCAGGCTGCCCTTGAACTCCTGACCTCAGGTGATCTGCCCACCTCAGCCTCCCAAAGTGCTGGGATTACGGGCGTGAGCCACCGCACCTGGCCTATGAGATTTTTATTCTTTTTTATTCTAACAGTCCTAGTGAGTGTAAGGTGGCATCTCATTGTGGTTTTTGGTTTGTATTTCCCTGATGAGTAATGATATTGAGCATTGTTTCATGTGATTGTTGGTTATTTGTATGTGTTGGCCATTTCCTCTTTGGAAAAATATTTATTCAGATCTTTTGCCCAATATTTAATTGGGTTGTCTTTTTATTGTTGTTATAGGAGTTCTTTATATATTCTAGATACAAATCCATTGTCGTGTATGTGATTTGCATATATTTTCTCCCATTCTGGGATTGTCTTTTCATTTTCTTGATTGTGCTCTTTAAAGCACAAAAGTTTTCAATCTTGATGGAGTCTAATTTGTTTTGTTGGTTTCGTTTCAGTGTCATATCTTAGAATCTTTTGCCAAATCCAAGATCATGAAGACTTGTTCCTGTTTTCTCTAAGAGCTTCATAGTTTTACTCTTATATTTATGTCTTTGATCCATTTTGAGTTAACTTTTGTATTTGGTATGAGATAAGGATTATCTCAACTGCCTATCCAATTGTCCCAGCACTATCTGTTGAAAGACTGTTCTTTCCCCACTGAACAGGTTTTGGCACTCTTGTTGAAAATCAATTGACCATAAATGTATGGGTTTATTTCTGGACTCTGAGTTCCATTCCATTGATCTATATGTCTGTTCATGTACCAACACCATACTGCTTCAATTATTGTTGCTTTGCAGTAAGGTTTGTATTTTTTTTTGTTTTTGAGTTGGAGTTTCGCTCTTGTTGCCCATGCTGTAGTGCAGCGGCGCAATCTCAGCTCACTGCAACCTCCGCCTCCCGGGTTCAAGCAGTTCTCCTGCCTCAGCCTCCCAAGTAGCTGGGATTACAGCCTTGCACCACCACGCCCAGCTAATTTTGTATTTTTAGTAGAGATGGGGTTTCTCCATGTTGGTGAGGCTGGTCTCAAACTCCTGACCTCAGGTGATCAGCCCGCCTTGGTCTCCCAAAATGCTGGGATTACAGGTGTGAGCCACTGTGCCCAGCCTGTAGTAAGTTTTGACAGGACAGTTCGAGTCCCCCTAATTTATTCCTCCCTTTTAGGGTTATTTTGGCTATTCTGGGTCCCTTGCAATGCCATATAAATTTGAGAGTCAGCTTGTCATTTTGTACAAGGGATTCACTTTGTACAAGGGATTGTCATTTTATCAGCTGGGGTTCTGATAGGGATTGCATTGAGTCTGTAGATCAATTTAGGCAGTGTTGTCATTTTGATATTGTTTATTTATTTATTTTTTGAGATGGAATCTCGCTCTGTCACCCACGCTGGAGTGCAGTGGCGCAATCTTGGCTCACTGCAACCTCTGCCTCCTGGGTTCAAGTGATTCTTCTGTCTCAGCCTCCCCAGTAGCTGGGATTACAGGCGCACGCTGCCACGCCTCGCTAATTTTTTGTATTTTAGTAGAGACAGGGTTTTACTATGTTGCCCAGGCTGGTCTCGAACTCTTGAGCTCAGGCAATCCACCTGCCTTGGCCTCCCAAAGTGCTGGGATTACAGGCATGAGCCACCACACCTGGCATTTTGATGATGTTAAGTCTTCTAGTCTGTGAACATGAGATGTATTTCCATTTATTTAGATCTTGAGTTTATGTCAACAATATTTTGTGGTTCTCACAGGTCATTTATGTTTTGCCTGCCTTTCTCAATTCTGTCATCTATTAATATGTCCCTTACTATGTTTTCAGCAGTGTCTGTACTCCTTTGTGCTACTTCCAATGAAGATTTCATTTCTGTGTTGGTTTTATTTTTCCCTTCCATTTCTTTTCTGTTCTCTGTTTATATTTTTCTCTATTGTCTACCTTTCTAGAGCTAGAATCTCTTTTCTTTTCTGGACTTGAGACATTAGTTTTTGTAAAACCTGTTGTCTCCCACCCCCTACCACGACCACTATATGAAAGGAATACAAACTCATTAATTAAAATTTGGATAATGGGCTGGGTGTGGTGGCTCACACCTATAATCCCAGCACTTTGGAAGGCCAAGGCGGGCAAATGGCTTAAGTTCAGGTGTTTGAGACCAGCATGGGTAACATAGTTAGACCTTGTCTTTACAAAAAATAAACAAAATTAGCCAGCTGTCGGGGCACGTGCCTGTAATCCCAGCTAATCCCACCTACTTGGGACACTGAGGCAGGAGGATTGTCTGAGCCCAGAAGGTTGAGGCTGTAGTGAGCTGAGATCATGCCACTGCACTCTAGCCTGGGCAACAGAGTGAGACCCTGCCTCAAAAAAACCCCCCAAATTGGAAAATGTAGAAAAATTGAGACAAGGAGAAAATCATCCATAGTGATTCCACTTAAAGACAGCTATATCAACATTTTGATATTTTACTTTCCTTTTAGTTCTTTATCAAGTGTTTCATTTAATACTGCGTAATAACTTATCACCTGTAGGAATTTGGGATTCTCTTAAAACCGTTCTATATTTAAATGTTTTACTCACAAGGCTTGTTTATGTTTTCTGTTATTTTATTAGGTGGAATCTCTCCTCAGTTTACCATATGAGTAACATTTTAGGTTTTTTCTAGCTGGTGGCCTGTTTTACTTCTCTCTGTCACAACCAGGCTTTCAGAAAGAATAGACTCTCTTGTTTATTTTAATTTCTTTTTTCTTCTTCTCTTCAGTCTTTTGCAGTCTCACTTCTGCCTCCATTGTTCTACTCAAGTGCTCTTACTAAGGTAATAATGTTCTAATTGCTAACTCCAGTAGATAGCTCTTAGTTTTCATCATACCCAGCTTCTCTAGAATTTGGTTTTAACTGTCTCCTATGCTAGACCCTGGAAATACATAATTAAATAAAGTTCCTATTCCTAAAGAGCTCTTATTCTTTTATCTCTTGAACTTCCTGTTAGTTTTCATCTGCCCCTTAATATTGGTATTCAAGAGTATATCTGTTTGTTTCCCCTTCTTACTCTTAGTAAGATATCATTAATGTCCTGACTCAACCTACATCTATGTCTAACCCACATCTCTCTTTCTGGCCTGTTTGCCAACAGCTTCTAGATGTTTCTACCAACTGACTGATGAGTACCTCAAATACAACATTTTCAAAAAACAATTTCATCATTTTTCCTGCCAAACCTGTTACTTCATCCTGTGCTTCTTATCCTTACTGATTTAATGGCTATATCATCAATTTAGTGAGTCAAGCCAGAAATGTGGGAATCACATGAGATTCCTTCCTTTTACTCATTCCTTATCGAATTGTGACCAATTCGAATTGGTCACAATTCGATAAGGAATTGTGTTGTTGATTCTTCCTCCTTACCCTCACTCTATTTGTCCCTTTCTACCTCTTTACCCTCCCCATTTATGTCTTTCATTTTATATTTCAGCTATGCAGAAGTATTTTCAGTTAGTTGCGTTAAATTCTTGGAACAAGGTAGGTTGAGAGGAGAGATTTTTTAAAAACTTGGAATTTCCTGTGCTACACTGTTTCTTGATTTTGTACATACCATTTCTTCTTTCTAAAGTGCCATTCTCCTAGTCATCTTTTTAGACCCACCCATGTATACTTTAATCTACATAGCATTTTTTCCTATTCTCTCTTTTAATCCCAGCACTTTGGGAGGCTGAGGCAGGAGAATCACTTGAACCCGGGAGGCGGAGGTTGTAGTGAGCTGAGATTGCATCACTGCACTCCAACCTGGGCGACAGTGAGACTCCATCTCAAAAACAAAAAACAAACCCACAAATGACTTACGTGTGTCAAGTCAAAGGAACATTTTAAAATCTCCATCTGCCTTGATCTCCCTTCATTTTTAAACATCCTTTTCCCTTTTGGCTTCCTGGGCGTCAGGTCTCGTTTTCCATTTATGTGTCTAGCCTCATCCTTAGTCGTCTTTGTCAACTCTTTCCCTTCCACCAGGACTTTACGTATGAGAGTTCTCAATTCTTGGTTATGTGTTCCCACCCTTCTCTTTTCAACTTACTTGAGGTGTTCTCTTCCAAATCTGTGATTTTCAGTATCTATACATATGCCAATAAGTTATGCCAGTTTGTAATTTCAGTCCAAGTCTCTTTTGAGGGCCATTTCCTTGTTTTCTCCATATCTACAATTACATGCTTCACATTTCTCAAGCTTAGCAAGCCTAAAACTGAATTTATGATGTTGATTATAAAATTAAAGGGTAACTATTGGGTAATTTTAAGCAGAGGAGTGATGTGATATGATTTATTATTTTCTAAAGCTCCCTCTAGCTGCTGGTTGGAGAATGGCTAGTGGGACATGGTAATAAGGACACATTGAGGTCATTTAGAAGACTATAGAAGTACTTTGCTAAAAAGATTGTGGTGGCTTAGACTAGGGTATGGTGGTATATCAGTGGTTGGAAGTGGTTGAATATGAGATGTATTTCGAAAGTAGCATTAATAGGATTTGCTGTGAGGTGTGAAGGAGAGAGAAGAATCAAGATGATTGCTAACAAGGCTAGATGCAGTGGTTCACTCCTGTAATCCCAGCACTTTGGGAGGCCAAGGCAGGCGGATCACTTGAGGTCAGGAGTTGGAGGCCAGCCTGGCCAACATGGCAAAACCCCATCTCTACTAAAAATACAAAAATTAGCCGGGCGTGATGGCGCGTGCCTTTAGTCCCAGCTACTTGGGAGGCTGGGGCACAAGAATTGCTTGAACCCAGGAGGCAGAGGTTGCAGTGAGTTGGGAAAAGAAAAAAAAAGACTCCTAAGTTTTTGTCTTGAGCGATTGGATAGATGACGATCTCATCAAATGTGATGGAGCAGATCTGAAGCAGCAGGATTGCAGGGGGCAAATCAAGAGTTTTGTTTTGGCAGTGTTAAGCTTGAGATGCCTATTTGACCTCCAAGTAAGGATATACAGTAAATAATCTTTACATTAAAAAAATCAAACTTAGCGGCCGGGCGCGGTGGCTCAAGCCTGTAATCCCAGCACTTTGGGAGGCCGAGACGGGCGGATCACGAGGTCAGGAGATCGAGACCATCCTGGCTAGCACGGTGAAACCCTGTCTCTACTAAAAAAAAAAAACCAAAAAACTAGCCGGGCGATGTGGTGGGTGCCTGTAGTCCCAGCTACTCGGGAGGCTGAGGCAGGAGAATGACATAAACCCAGGAGGCAGAGCTTGCAGTGAGCTGAGATCCGGCCACTGCACTCCAGCCTGGGTGACAGAGCGAGACTCCGTCTCAAAAAAAAAAAAAAAAATCAAACTTAAGGGAGATGGTGAGGCTCACAATGTTTTTTGGAATTATTAACAAGCCTTTGGACTGGATGAGTTCACCAAAGAATATTTTTAGCCATGTGTGGTGGCTCACACCTGTAATCCCAGCACTTTGGGAGGCTGAGATGGGTGGATCACCTGAGGTTGGGAGTTTGAGACCAGCCTGGCCAACATGGTGAAACCCCATCTCTACTAAAAATACAAAAATTAGCCAGATGTGGTGGTGGGTGCCTGTAATTCCAGCTACTGGGGAGGCTGAGGCAGGAGAATTGCTCGAACCCAGGAGGCAGAGGTTGCAGTGAGCCGAGATCACGCCACTGCACTCTAGCTTGGGGGACAGAGCAAGACTCCATCTCAGAAAAAAAAACAAAGAATATTTTTACAAACTGGTCAAAAGACTATATAACTCTTGAAAGTGAGAAGGAAAGGAGAAGCAAGCAAAGAAGGTTAGTGAGGTAGGAGGAAGACCAGGACTACTTGGTTTCACAAGAGTCAAGAGAAAAACATGTTTCAAGAAGGAGGGAGAGGTTATCTTGTCAAATGTACCTGAGAGTTTGAGTAGGATAAGGTTTTAAAATGGTAGACCCAGCTGGGTGCAGTGACTCATGCCTGTAATGCCAGTACTTTGGGAGGCCGCGGTGGGTGGATCACCTGAGGTCAGGAGTTTGAGACCATCCTGGTCAACATGGCAAAACCCCATCTCTACTAAAAATACAAAAAATTAGCCAGGCGTGGTGGCTGGTGCCTGTAGTCCCAGCTACTTGGGAGGCTGAGACATCAGAATCTTTTGAACCCAGGAGGTGGAGGTTGCAGTGAGCTGACCTTGCACCACTCTACTCCAGCCTGGGTGACAGAGTGAGACTCTTTCTCAAAAAAACCAAAAAATTTAACAGCAACAACAAAACAAAATAAAATGGTGGAATCTGTACTACCATTAGTACAGTATTATAAGTAATCTAATAGGGTATAGTAGGCCTTTGTGAGCTGAATAGGGACTGACCTATTAACTATTTATAACATTGGAAAATATATTAAGAATTTCAAATGACAAATTGACATAATTACTTAGAATTTTCAGGTGCAGCCTAATTTTTATTAGCCTGCATATTTTTTAAGGCTTTATTTTCCCCAAACTATTTTTTTTTTTTTTTTTTTTTGAAACGGAGTCTCGCTCTGCCGCCCAGGCTGGAGTGCAGTGGCTGGATCTCAGCTCATTGCAAGCTCCGCCTCCCGGGTTTACGCCATTCTTCTGCCTCAGCCTCCCGAGTAGCTGGGACTACAGGCACCTGCTTAGTCGCCCGGCTACTTTTTTGTATTTTTTAGTAGAGACGGGGTTTCACCGTGTTAGCCAGGATAGTCTCGATCTCCTGACCTCGTGATCCACCCGTCTCGGTCTCCCAAAGTGCTGGGATTACAGGCTTGAGCCACCGCGCCCGGCTCCCCAAACTATTTTTAAGGTCATTCCCTTACTTTTTAAAGTAAGCAGTCCTTGTCTTCTACTTTATTGACCTTCTTTGCTTCTCCTTTCCTTCTCACTTTCAAGAGTTCTATAGTCTTCTGCCCATTTATTAAGTGGTTTTGAACACTCCGTATCATTAGACTTTTACCAGTATCAGTATTGGGCAAGCTTGTAGAACACATAAAGGTTACGCTTACTTAAAATATGTAAGTATGATTTCCTATGATTGAATGCATCCAGCTTTCCTCCTAAAAGTCTTTTTTTTGTTTGTTTTATTAATTTTTTAAATGGGAAAACATGTAAACTTGGTAAAATCAAACAGTATGCAAGAGGAGAAAGTGTCCCTTCCACTTGAGATCCCACGTTTTGCATTCTGTCTCCCTAGCAGTGTCATCTCCCTAGAGTTTCTGGTGTGTCTTTCTAGAAGTAGAATTTGCAGATATGTGCATATAGGTGTATGTTATCTTTATATTAAAACAGAGTGCAACAACAAAGTATTCTTTCTGCATCTGTCTTTTTTTTTTAACTTAAAAATATGTTTTGGGGATTGTTCTGTGTTAGCACATTTAGACGTATCTCATGCTTCTTCATGGCTGAAAGTGTTGTGTTGTGTGAATGTGCTGTAATTTACCAGCCACCCAATTGATAGATATTTAGCTTGTTTCTGGTTTCTGTTATTTAAGAACATCACTGCAATGCATAGTGATAAATATTGCTAACTTGCCTTTTAATGTCTGTGTTTTAAAAGTTTTCCTCAAGTTATAGAACTTAAAAACTCACACTTATCCCCTTATTTTACTCCACTTTCCCATTCAGCTAGTCTTTTACTCCTTATGTTTTATCCCTACAATAATATTAGCCAGGGATTTATATAAACATTTACTCATAACTCAGTAAGGGAATAGATACTATTGCTGTCCCTTTTTTATAGTTAAGGAAGCTGGGGTACCCAGGACAAGACCTTGTCCAAGGACATATAGCTAGCAAGGGACAGAGCTAGGATTTAGACCCAGGCAATGTGGTTCAAAAGTCTGTGCACCATGCTGCACTCCCCTCTGCTTCCTGTCCTTCCCTGTTATTTTGTTACTAGTACTGTAATTCAGGCCCTCACTGCTGTGAACTGGACTACACTAAAAATTTTTTTTTTTGCTATTCCTAGTCTTACTTTCCTAACCCGTTCTCTATATTGAAACAAGATTAATCTTCCTAATGCACAGCTATGGTTATGTTGCTTCCCAGATCAGAATCCTTCAGTAGCTTCCTGCTGCATTTAGAATCCAGCCCAATCTCATGCTCTTCCCTTTTATATTTGCTATATGTCCCTGAATTTGTTCCAAGCTTTATCTAGGATGTGAGCATTAAAGCATCATAAGACAAAATAAGACTAGATAGTGAAGTGAAATTAGAAGTATTATGACTCGCAAAAAAATGAGGTAAGTGATCTTTGGAGTTGAATGGTGTTTTTTCTTTGAGTTATTTCCCTTTTTACCCATAGTAGCTCCTGCCATATGGTTTCATCAACAAACTGTCAACTCAATTAATTTCAGTCAGATGTGTAATTGATCAAATGCTAACCACAGATATTTTAGTGTCACATAAAACAAATTCCTTAAAACACACACATACACACAAACCTAAAACAGAAATATGTAATTTCTTTCTTTCTTTTTTTTTTTTTGAGATGGAGTCTTGCTCTTGTCGCCCAGGCTGGAGTATAGTGGTGCTGTCTTGGCTCACTGCAACGTCCACCTCCCGGGTTCAAGTGATTCTCCTGCCTCAGCCTCCTGAGTAGCTGGGATTACAGGTGCCCACCACCACGCCTGGCTAATTTTTGTATTTTTAGTAGTGACGGGGTATTACCATGTTTGCCAGGCTGGTCTCAAACTCCTGACCTCCTGACCCACCTCAGCCTCCCAAAGTGCTGGGATTACAGGTGTGAGCCACTGCGCCTGGCCATATTATACTTTTTAAAGCAACTTTAAAAATATCAGATATTAGATATTAAAAATTTGCTAATTAGTGACTATTATATGCTTTTTGCTGGATTTAGTCCAATATAAGCTTTTATATCCTTCCGTCAGATCTAAGTATTTTCTTGGAAGGCATTGCATTTGTCAACAGAAAATGACCTGAGAGAATGGAAAGTGAGTTCATAAAGAAAAGTTATGTCTTCACTTTTTTTTTTTTTTGAGACTTAGTCTGGCTCTGTCCCCAGGCTGGGGTGCAGTGGTGCAATCTTGGCTCACTGCAACCTCTGCCTCCTGGGTTCAAGCAATTCTCCTGCCTCAGCCTCCTGAGTAGTTGGGATTACAGGTGTGCACAACCACGCCTGGCTAATTTTTGTATTTTTAGTAGATATGGGGGTTTTACCATGTTGGCCAGGCTGGTCTCGAACTCCTGACCTCAAGTGACCCACCTTCCTCAGCTTCCCAAAGTGCTGGGGATTACAGGCCTGAGCCACCAGCCCCAGCCGTGTCTTCACTTTCAAAACTGATTACTTCTCTAGTTTGTTTTTTTTGTGTGTGTTTTTTGTTTTTTGTTTTTGTTTTTGAGACAGAGTCTCACTCTGTGACCCAGACTGGAGTGCAGTGGCACAATCTCAACTCACTGAAACCTCTGCCTCCCAGGTTCAAGTGATTCTCCTGCCTCAGCCTCCTGAGTAGCTGGGATTACAGGGACCTGCCGCCACACCCAGCTATTTTAGTAGAAACAGGGTATCACCATGTTGGCCAGGCTGGTCTTGAACTCCTGACCTCAAGTGATCCGCCTGCCTCGGCCTCCCAAAATGCTGGGATTACAGGCCTGAGCCACCGCCCCTGGCCTCAGTTTATTTTTCTAAGTGGTGAAGTTTTGCTGGAGATAAAAAGGAAGGAGGGTAATACTCAATTAAGAAAAACAATCTCTGGCTATAGTTAATATTTCAAGATAGGCACATTCACACTGATACATATAAAGTACAAATGCAGGCAGGATTTTTGGTAAATCTTACAGAAAGAAACCATGTACAGTAAAAAAAAAAAAAAGAAGATTTTAAAATGAACTTTTATCTTTTAAATTTTTCCCCTTGTCTGAAACTTCTTAGAATCATAAAATGTTAAAATTGATAAAGACTGCTGGGCATGGTGGCTCATGTGTGTAATCTCAGGAGTTTGAGACTAGCCTGGGTAACTTGGTGAAACCCTGGCCACATCTCTACAAAATAAACAAAAATTAGCCAAGTGTGATGGCACATGCCTGTTGTCTCCCTGTTGGGAGACAGAAGCAGGAGGATTTCTTGAGTCCAGGAGTTCAAGACCAGCTTGGGCAACATGGCTAGACTCTGTGTCTACTTCTCCCATGCCCCGCCAAAGAAAAAAGAGTATTTTATTTATTTATTTATTTTTTTTGAGACATAGTCTCGCTCTGTCGCCCAGGCTGGAGTGCAGTGGCCGGATCTCAGCTCACTGCAAGCTCCGCCTCCTGGGTTCACGCCATTCTCCTGCCTCAGCCTCCCGAGTAGCTGGGACTACAGGCGCCCGCCACCTCGCCCGGCTAGTTTTTTGTATTTTTAGTAGAGATAGGGTTTCACCGTGTTAGCCAGGATGGTCTCGATCTCCTGACCTCGTGATCCGCCCGTCTCGGCCTCCCAAAGTGCTGGGATTACAGGCTTGAGCCACCGCGCCTGGCCAGAAAGAGTATTTATAAGTGCTAAGCATAGAGTAGATACTCAGTATATAAAGTTGTTTGGCATAGAGTAGATAATAAATGTTGGTTATCCTAAATTTAAAAGAAAGTTGTTTACTTAACAAGTAAGTCACTGTTAGCTCAAAGTGTGCCATTGTGAAATTTTAAAAAGATTCCTCTTCCAGGTAGACATAGTCCCATGGGTACATTGGAGAATAGAGTGAAGGCTGGATTTAGCCTCCCTTAGACACTTTGCCTGGAGCTCTTGTGCAGTAAGCAATCTGTACAGCTGTGCAGCGATTCCAAATACAGTATTACTCTTTTGAAATTCTTACAGATCCTGAATTGTATATAGGAGTAGGACTGTACCACATGTTGTAGCCACCTAAGTCAGAATTCTTGGATCATTTTCTCTGATTCAGTAGTTCTAATTGTTAAATATTCATAATTGTTTTAGATATATCATTTTTGAATGTAATCTATTCCATATTGGCACCATCTTTTTTTTCTTCATTTCGATTTTTATTTAATTTTTATACCTTTTGCTTTGAGAACTGTAGATTCATTTGCAGTTTTAAGAAATAATATTCGCTGGGTTCTGTGGCTCATGCCTGTGATCCCAGCACTTGGGAGACCGAGGCAGGCGGATCATTTGAGCCCAGGAGTTTGAGACCAGCCTGGGCAACATGGTGAGACCCTATCTCTACAAAAAACACAAAAATTAGCCAGGTGTGGTGGCACACACTTGTAGTCCCAGCTTCTTGGGAGGCTGAGGTAGGAGGATTGCTTGAGCCCAGGAGGTGGAGGTTGCACTGAGCCAAGATCATGCCACTGCACTCCAGCCTGGGTGACAGAGTAAGACACTGTCTTTAAAAAAAAAAAAAAAAAAAAAAAAAGGAAAATAAATAATACTGAGAGATCCATATACCCTTCCCCAGGCAGTTTCTTGGAATGATAACATCCTGTTACTATTGTACAATGACACAACTAGGAGATTGACTTTGATACCATCCAGTGACCTTACTCAGATTTCATCAGTTTTACATGTACTTGTGTATGTGTGTGTGTGTGTATCATATTCTGTACAATTTTATTTCGTGTTAGATTCGTGTGGCCACCACAGTCAAGATACAGAACAGTTCCATCACAAGGCTCCCTGGTGGTACCCTGATACAGCCACAGCCACCTTCCCTGGCAAACCCCTGGTGACCACTAATCTGTTCTCTAAAATTTTGTCATTTCAAGAATGTTATGTGAGTAAAATCATACAGTATGTAACCTTTTGACACTTTTTTTTTCCCTATTGGTTGCATGAATCCATGGTTGTACCACAGGTTTAACCATTCATTTCGCTGAAGGACATTGGGATTGTTTCCATGTTTTGGCTATTGTGAATAAAGCTGTTAGGAACGTTTGTGTACAGGTTTTTGTGTGGACGTAAGTTTTCATTTCTCTGTGGTAAATAGCCAAGAATGTAATTGTTGAGTTGTATGGTAAGCATATGTTTAGCTTTGTAGGAAACTGCCATACTGTCTCTCAGAGTATGTGTGTATCATGTTACATTCCTCCCAGCAAAGTATAACTCATCCAGGTCCTCTGCATCCTTGCCACCATGATCAGTCTTGGTAAAACACTTTGGCAACTACTGTTAACTAGTCTCTCTCATTTTAAGAAAATCAGAACTGATTGACTTCTTACATGTATCTTCAGGTTCTCTAGAATGAGACCTTTGGTTACTTATATCAGTTTGACTTGGCAATTGGCCCTTAAATATTAGGAGGACTTCACCAGTGAAGCCATCTAGTATTCTTAAATCTTTTACACAATACTTCAATTTATATTTTTCCATCAATATCTATATTAATCATTTTCTATATCCTTCATCTGAATAAGACAGATACTTTAATGTTCTTCTGGTTTTCCTTCTCTCAGCCTCTCTTCCTACCCTTATAAATATTCCTGTTGATAGCATCTGAGATTATATCAGATGTTATATATATCAAATATATAACATTATATATTTGAATGTTAGTAATGTTTTTTCCCCAGTCAGTGCATATTTAGACTTAAAAGTTTTGCTGGTTTCTCTGCTTACTCTTTTTTTTGCGCCTTGTTTGTTATTCTTCCATTAATTTTTTTAAAAAACAATCCAGATATATATCTTTGAGTAATTCTTTCATCAGAAGTCTGAAGGAAGCAAACTTTTTGGGTCCTTGCATATAAAAAAAGTCTTTATTTCACTCTCCTTCTTGAGCAGCAGTTGGAGTAGGCATAGAATTCTAAATGTAAAAGTATATCCAAGTGTCCCAGGACAATTCGTTGAAAAGACTATTTATTCCCCACCGAATAGCCTTGTCACCCTTTAAAAAAAATCAATTGACTATGGATGTTAGGGTTTACTTTTGGACTCTCAATTCCATTCATTTAATCTGTATGTCCATCCATATGCCAGTACCACAGTTTTTGAATACTGTATCTTTGCAGAAAGTTTTGAAATTAGGAAGTATGAGTCTTCTTTCACTTCTTTTTCAAGATTGTTTTGGTATTCTGGGTTTCTTGCTTTTTTCCCTCTGAAGTATAGGATTAGCTTGTTCATTTTGGCAAAACAAACAAAAAGGTAGTTGAAATTTTAATATTGTTCGATTCTCTTTTGTGTCTTAACTTTTTAATATACTTTTCTATAATACTTCGTCATGCTTGGGTCTTAGTTTTATAAAAGCTCATTCATCTTTATCTGTGAGTCCTAGTTAGCTTTGCTGTGAGTGTTACGTCTGTTTATTGCAGCATGTCTCCATGGATTGTGGATAGGGATGGAATAAGCAATGAGATGAAGTGTAGTAGTTGCCAGGCTTCTTCAGTGTGACTGTCCCCTCTTCTGCCTGGGTGTTAATATCCCCACAGGGTTCTACCTTCTCTCTCTGATCCCAGTGTTCACACTCATTGTTCTAGCTGAAGAGTGACACCTTTGTTGTTTTTGCCACTGTTCCCATCTGGGAACAAACACCTCTGTTCTATAGTGCTTGACTCAAAGAGGTAAATGGCTGGGAGGGGTTAACCTGCTATGTAACTTCTGTGCTACGCTCCAATCACTTAGGCTGTAAATGTTTAAAATGGTTTCACTTCTTCTTGCTGTCTTTTACCTTGGGGTTTAGTTGACTCTGAGAGTTGGTCCCTCCACTTGCCCTGGTCCTCTGCTCTTGGTGTGTAGGACTGTGGTGTCTTCTTTAGTCTGATTATACCCGCTTTTCATCGTCCAGTGATTCCTCATAGTATTAGTCCACTAAGGGCATTTCATGTTTTCTTTTAATTATGGTTTTTTTTAATGACTTTTTTTGTTATTTGGGAGATTTTAAGGGAAGGTGAGCTTGCTCACAGTGTGCTCAGCCTACCATTTTAATTCAGCCAATGACTATGTTATATTTATAGCAAAGTAAACATAGTAAAAAAGAGAAATTAAAAACTAGCAGAAAATAAAATATTGATGAAATCATTGAAGAAATTATTATTATTTTTGTGGAGACAGAGTCTCGCCCTGTCGCCCAGGCTGGAGTGCAGTGGCATGATCTTGGTTTACTGCAACCTCCGCCTCCTGGGCTCAAGCACTTCTCCTGCCTCAGCCTCCCAAGTAGGCAGGATTACAGGCGCACGACACCATGCCCAGCTAATTTTTTTTGTATTTTAGTAGAGACGGGATTTCACCATGTTGGCCAGGCTGGTCTCGAACTCCTGACCTCAGGTGATCTGCCTGTCTCAGCCTCCCAAAGTGCTGGGATTACAGGTGTGAGCCACCACACCTGGCCTATGTTTTTGTTTTGAAGAGTCTAAGCTACCACTTAGGAAGGTTGGCACTTTGCATATATAAAAATTAAAACTTCAATGAATGAAAGTTCAGACCAATAATATATTTATATGGAAGTGGAGAGGCATATATTTATTTAAAAATTTAATAAGTACATTTGTGTTGGCGTAACACTGTTATGTTGCTAGTTTCTCTTTTTTCTGCTATTTGGGTGAAAGAATAAAACGGGTTCTGAAGTCAGTGCCTGCCTTGATTGAATAACCTCAGCAGAGTCAATAGGAGTCTATGCATACAAACTTATGCTGGTTGCTGAGAGAGAGACCTGCCAAAGATGTTTGACAAAAGTCCTGAGAAAACATAAAAAGGGTTTTTTATGACAGTTTTGGTTTGTTAATTATTTTTGTTTTTTTTTTTTTGTTTTTGAGACAGGGTCTCGCTCTGTCACCCAGGCTGGCTGGAGTGCAGTGGCGTGATCTCGGCTCACCACAACCTCCATCTCTTAGGTTCCAGCGATTCTCCTGTCTCAGCCTCCTGAGTAGCTGGATTTACCAGGCACCTGCCGCCATGCCTGACTAATTTTCATATATTTTTAGTAGAGATGGGATTTTGGCATATTGGCCAGGCTGATCTCAAACTCCTGGCCTCAAGTGATCTGCCTGCCTTGGCCTCTTAAAGCGCTGGGATTACAGGCGTGAGCCACCACGCCAGGCCTGGTTTGGTAATTTTTAATGTTATTCCTTCAGTGTTACTCCAAAGTAGTTTTTTGTATTTTTCCATTGTAAAATCATATATCCTAGAATTTATGGATAACATAAAAGGGGTAATAACCTCAAGCCCAATCATAACCAGTGTTAAGACTTTGGTATGTTTCTTTCCAGTATTTTTTTATAATCCCTTCTTAAAAAAATTAAAATAATACAGTATTGTTTTTCTTCCAGTCTAAAAGTAATGCCTACTCAGAGAGCTTGGAAAATAAAGACCATCATAAAGGGGAAAAAAACAAAAATAATGTATTAGAACCATCCAAAGATAACTACAGTCAAATACATTAATTTGATGTAATCTTTCCTGTAATTTTTCTGAATATATAAAAATACTTTTTTCTTTACTAAAATGGTGTCATACTTAATACTACTTTGTACATTGTATTTTTCATTTGCAATATATTGTGAATGTTTTGTCATGTTAATAGTTTTGTATATACTCTTTAGTGGTGTGTAGAATATGAGCATATTTAAGTATGTTTATTTAGCATACTTAACCATCCCGTCACTGGACATTGAAAGTGTTTCTAATTTTTTACCATTATAAATAATACCATAGTTAATATCTTTGTCCATACATCTTTCCATGCATCTATGATTGTTTCTTTAGGAATAGATTCCTAGAAGTGGAATAGCTGGGTCAAAGGGTATGTACATTTTAACGCTTTTGATACATAAAAATGTCAAATTTTAAGCTAATCACTTGTTATATTCTGTCCTGTATTGCTAATTATTTTATGTGTCTGTCTTGTCTCCCTAATTAGAATGTAAACTTAATGGCAAGGGAGGTTTCTTATATATTTAATGTATCCTTTGACAGTGTGGTTTACAGTTTTGGACTCTGGAGTCATCTCAACACATACTGTATTGATTTAAAACAATGGTTCTCTAGACTGTTGAATGTCATAAACCTGTACACTAAAATATATATGTACTTATATTTATCCATATGTGTATATTTAGAGTAGATAGGCTTGCAAATTTTCAGTTTTTCCACGAGATAATATTAAAAAGAAAACCAACTACCATTTTCTTATCAGCATCATTTCATAAAGTAAAGAATATTTAACAACAAAAAGGTTCTAATCTCTGAAAAAAGGGCAGGCCTTTAAACGAAACATTTTAGCTTTTTGAAAAACTTATTGCCTTGTCCATATTTTTCTCATTTTGTGTTGGACTGGTGAATCTTCACCTTAGCCTAGCAGTTGTCAGTAGACCAACATTAGGGAATCACTGATTTAAAATCACTGACCAACATTAGGGAATCACTGATTTAAAAGACTTAGAATATTAAAAGATAAATCCTTTTGTAAAATAAATAATTCTTCCCCTTGTCCATGAGTCTGTATTCTCTACAAAATTAAGTACAAATGTGCAGGTGATGCCATTTCATTATACAGAATTGGTATATATCTATGTACAAGTTCTGTAGTAAGCAAACTAGACCCTGCTGATGGACATCTGAATATATATTTCCAGTTGCCAAAAATAAAAACTGTTCTTTTTGTAGGGAATTTAAGACAGGATAAATATGGTGTAGTGGAAAGAGGCAAGTTTTTAGAGTCAGAAGGCCTCGCTTGAATCCTGGCTCTAGCATTAAGTCATTTAATTTTCCTTTAGCTTCCTTGCTTGAAACATTAGGATGATCCTATCTTCTTCAAAGTGTTTTGGTAGCTCCTATTACAGCAGTTCCTTCACTATCATGTAATTATTTTTTTACACATCTGCCTTCCTCATGAGACCATGGGCTCCGAAGAGCAGGAGTCATGTCCTTGTTTTGCAATCTCAGGTCCTAGCATAGGGCTTCAGGCATAGCAGATGCTAAATAAAATGATTGTTGAATCAATACAGGGTTGTTGTGAGAATTATATGAGGTAATATATGTGAAAGCTCTTTGTAAACCCTAAACATTATACAAGTGTTAATTGTTTTTATTGTCAATAACAGCTATCTTTGAGAGCTATCAAAACTTTGGGAAAAGAGAAAATTACCCCATTTAACAGTTCCATTAATTTATTAGGTTTTTCTTCTATTTTATAAGAAAACATTTTAATTGAGGTTAACATGGAGGTAATTTGCTTCCTGGGAAGGCAGATGAGCACCTTCCCTCCTTTCCCCTGTGGAAGTGCCAAGATATTAAATGTTTGTTTAATTTAGTTGCTGTTTTAAAATTTAATTATAGTAGGGTCAACTTATTTCATATTTAAAGAATGGTGCCCATTGCTTTATCTTCTTAACCATATAATTAATATAACCTTGAAGGGAACAGGAGCCTCTGTTATGTCCAGTTAGTTTCAGAGCTCCATTTTGAAATTAACTGACTTAAAAATGTCATCATTTCTAATCTGTTCATAAAGCTCCTGGTGAATTTTTGCCACAAGATGGCATTGGTGATTATTGAGTGCACATACTATTGAACCAGAATTCTGAAAAACGGTGCACAAAACTGTATTCTTTTGGGGGTAAGAGTTGAAAACCTTCATCACTGCTTATATGTTAATTTAATTTTGACTTCCAAAACAGGGTTAAATGCTACTTTACATCACTTTCTTTCTGTATTCAAGTATTGTGTTGTTTCTTGTTTTTCTGTCTTTATAACTACAGTGACTATGTATTATTTGCCATGTGTTGTATGTGTCTGACTTATTGCTGATAATTGTGGTAACAGGTAAGAAGAAAATACGATGGGACCCAGTTAGGAGGCGCTTCATTCAGTCCTGTCCCATCATAAGGATCCCTAACAGGTTTTTGAGAGGTGGGTGATAACTAGCAAGAGATCTGTGCTTCATATGGGTTAAAGGGAACTTTGAATGAATTTTCTAAACTCAAAACTCTGGTTTTTAAAAATCATCTAGCTAATGAAACAATTGGAATAAGAAAAATCTAGAACTTAATTTTAAACCTGTTGTTGGCCACGATTGGGCTTGTAATTGTAAGTGTCAGGGAGTTAGAATCACTTACTGTATTATTAGATAGTAGAGATAAATCATCTCTCTGATAAAAATGGTATTCCACAGTAGCCATATTAGAAAGAATTTTGAGTGACTAATCTATAAAATATGGATGTGGGAAAGAATTTTCTAAATATGATTCTAAGGAAGAAGTAAAAGATTATGTGATGGTATAAACTAAAAAACCTCTTATGTCAAATGTCATATATTAAAAGATAAAAAAGAGAATTTGTAACAAAGGGGTAATATCAATATATAAAGAGTTCTTATAAACCAATAGGTTAAAAACAATTGCCCACTAGAAAAATAGGTAAAAGGATATAGAATTATCAGTTTGTTAAAAAGAAGTGCCAATAATTACGAACAAGTATTTTTACTATTATTATAAACACAACAGGCCGGGCGCGGTGGCTCAAGCCTGTAATCCCAGCACTTTGGGAGGCCGAGACGGGCGGATCACGAGGTCAGGAGATCGAGACCATCCTGGCTAACATAGTGAAACCCCGTCTCTACTAAAAAATACAAAAAACTAGCCGGGCGAGGTGGCAGGCGCCTGTAGTCCCAGCTACTTGGGAGGCTGAGGCAGGAGAATGGCATAAACCTGGGAGGCAGAGCTTGCAGTGAGCTGAGATCCGGCCACTACACTCCAGCCTGGGTGACAGAGCGAGACTCCGTCTCAAAAAAAAAAAAAAAAATAAACACAACAATTAAAACAATAAGATATTTTTATCTATTAGATGAGCAAAGACCAAAAATAAGAATATCCAATATTGGCAAGGGTATGGGAAGATAAAGCTCATATATTGAAGGAAGTGTAAATTTTATACAGCTTTTCTGAAACCAATTTGGTAATATGTATTAAAAACCTTAGAAATGTTCATACCCTTTGACCTAGCAGTTTTTACTTTTAGAAATGTTGCATTCCTTCTACTTTTTATTTTTTCTACTAAAACATACTCCATACTGAAAAAAGAAAATCTCAAAAGAGGGTTGAAAACTGATTCACACTATTTTTCTAGATACAACAAATTGTCACACAAGCATACTTAATGTTGTAATTTAGACTATATTAAATTATTTACAACCCAGTGTATCTAATTTTAACTGGAGTTTTTTTTTTTTTTTTAACCTAGGAAAAAATCCTGCAACTGCTATAGATGTTTCTATATCTAGTTCCTAACCTATTTTTGGCACCCGAGCTCCAGATCATGCATAAAATCAGCCGTAAAATGGGTCAAGATAAGATCCTGAAGATGGTGTACCACCTTTTAGCATGAGTAAATTTTGTTAGTAAAAATGAAGGGCCAGGCTGGGTGGCTCATACCTGTAATCCCAGCTTTTTGGGAGGCCAAGGTGGGCATATTGCTTGAGTCCAGGAGTTCAAGACCAGCCTGGACAACATGGTGAAACCCTGTCTCTATAAAAAATACAAAAATTAGCCAGGCATGGTGGTGCACACTTACAGCCCCAGCTACTTGGGAGGCTGAGGTGGGAGGATCACTTGAGCCCAGGACGCAGAGGTTGCAGTGAGCCATGATTGCGCCACTGCATTCCAGCCTGAGCGATAAAAGTGAGACTTTTCTCAAAAAAAAAGAAAAAAATTAGGTGATTTTAGTATTATATGACAGGAAAGCCATTGTACACACATGGCCAAGCAGGCATGTCTAATTCTATAGCATTTTTTCTTTTTTCTATTTATAAATTAGAGTGCCAATTTCCCAATTTCCAATGAGAAATCTAACTTGTACTGAATAAAGCATAAATTAAACTTCATTTAATTATATTAATAATTATAATTATGCATACTAAATATAAGCATAATTAAGGAATTGTTTAGGATATATAATTCAACATAATGATATAGAACATGTAAACATAAAAAACAAATAGTGACATAACAGGTTGTTTCTGTATGGTGGGGATTTTATTTTCTTTCGTATGGTGTTTGTTTTTCAATTTTTTGATTGTGGAAAAAAAGATTGCACAGGTAAGTTTTATAGCATTGGTTATTTGTAAGCCCTCAATAGCCTCAATCAGTGGTTGAGAAAGGTGGCCCCTGACAGTACTGGAATTGAGGTGGGAGTTAACTCAGCATCAGCAACATCAGGATCACTAGTGGCCTTCTTTTAGTTCTCACCTTCTTTAACCTCTAAGTAGTGTTTGAGGCTGTTGACTACTTGCCCTTCTTAAATTTTTCTATTTTTTTGGGTTGCTGTACTGTATAGTTCTAGATGTTTTCTTCCTGCCTCTTTGATTGTTCATTCTGTTTCCTTCACTAGCTTCTTTCTTCCTGCCCCCTCAAGGTGGGTATTGCTCCAGTGTTCTGTTCTCTCCATTATCTCCTTTAGTTGTCTCATCAACTTTCACAGGCTTAACTCTCTGTTTGTTTGTTCGTTCATTCTTTCATTCTTTCAGTATTTCTTGATTGCTTCCTATGTACTGTGCTAGCCTGATGATCTGAGTAATAGAGAATCAGGTAAACAGGCAATTACAGAATAATTTGAGTATAATTATTTGTGGTAAGTGTTCTGATGAGGTAGCATGCTATGGGAGCACACAGGAGAGGTACCTGACTCAACTTGGCTGGAGGAGGGTGACAGAGGAGTGGCCATGAGGATGACATCAGAAGGAATGTGCTTAAAGGCTGAGTAGGTATCAGCAAAGGAGGGTTGGATCCTCTCAAACCGTGGGGATCAGGCAGCTTGAGTAAAGGCATTTAGGCAAAACAGGCCATGGTGCTTTTAGAGATCTAGAGAAAGTTCAGCACAGTGGGAAAGGGGTAGACAAAAGAGGCAGGAGAGGGCCCAGACCAAGTGGGCACCACCCAGGTGGGGTTTTCAGGATCAGATTTGGTTTTTTAGCTAGTGAAGAAATTTAATTAAAGGCTAGTTATGAGATTATTACAGTTATCAGTATGCAAAATGATAGAGACTGAAATGAGGTAGTTGTAACAGGAATGGAGAGTAGGGGCTGGGCACGGTGGCCTGCACCTGCAATCCTAGCAGAGTGAAACCCTGTCTCTCTACATACACACACACGCACGCACGTACAATTAGCCAGGTGTGGTGGTGGCATGCCTGTAGTCCCAGCTACTCTGGAGGCTGAGGCAGGAGGATTGCTTGCACCTAGGAGTTTGAGGCTGCAGTGAGCTATAATCATGCCACTGCATTCCAGTCTGGGTGAAAGAGTGAGGCCCTATCTCATTAAAAAAAAAAAAAAAAGTAGAGAATTGATTTGACATATAAGGAAGTGGAAATGAAATTAGATGTAGATTTTAGGCAAAGGATAGTAAATTCAGTTTAGTCTCTTAAACCAACCAATAATAGCATTAATAGCATATCCTTGAACACTCGGTCCAAGAGTATTTCCAGGGAATCTTCCTTGGCAGGCCTCTCCCCTCTTTGTTCTGATGGCAGCCTCCATGTACCTACCTATATCATAGCACTTATTGCACTGAACTGTAGTTGTTTACTTGGCTCTGCCTCCCATTAGACTGTAAGCTCTGTAAGGGCAGGGACAATCGGACAGTGCCTTTCATATCTTTACTCCAGTTTGTAGGATAGTGCATGTAGCAGTTATATCATATGTATTTGAGTTGAATTAAAGCATTATAAAGGCCACTGTCAGAAAATAGGATGGGACTAACATTTTATTTTGTTCTCAACTTCTCTATGGTATTGGTGACAGTGAACTAATGAATTGTTGAGAACATGAAAATGCTATTGTTTAATGCTTCAATAGGTTGTCTGGTTTTGTTTGTTTGTTTTTAATTATACTTTTGAAATAGCCACTTTCAAGCCTCATATTTTGGAATTCTTTATATCACCTCTCTTGGTTCAGATTGTAGACAGTTTATGTCATAGGGCCCATTTTCTGTCACTAGATTCCTTCACTAGGTCCTACATCTTCTCTAAAGCATATTTCTACCAATTAAAATTGTGGTGTAGTGAAAACAGTAATGGTGTAATGAAAACAATGGTTTTTATTATAAAATGGCAGACTTAACATACCCATTTACCTTCCCCTACTTCTCAGATGTCATTGGAAATGACAAAACAAACATAAGACAGAGAATAAATCATTGTAATTTAAAAAAAAAAGAAAAGAAAAGGGAGACTTTGAAACGAGATTACTTGTGTCTGAATCCAGGCTCTGCCCTTTAGCAACCGTATGACCTTGGGCAAGTTGCTTATTCTTTTTTTGCCTCAGTTGCCTCATCTGTAAAATTAGAATGATGATAATAGTATCTGCCTCCTAGAGTTACTGTGAAGATCAAGAGAGACAGTATGTCCAGAGCACTTAGGAGAGTTTCTTTATGTATAGCAAATGTTGAATTAATGTTCGCTATCATTATTGTTATTGTTATAATGCCAGAAGTTTTTAGAAATTTTAGGGTACTGGAAAACAATTGGAATTATATCGATGGAGGAACCATCACAGAATAAAGTGCAACCCAGAATAGATGCTCCTGTTGCATGGTAGAGGTCAGAGAGTGTCTTAATAGGGCTCTTTTCTTAAACTCTAAGCATAGAGGCAGCAAGTATAGGAACATGGAGCAGTTTGGGGGGAAAGTGGAATTATCAGGGCAGGTAATGAAAAAATTGCCTTCAAAACAGTTACTTCCCCTACTCCTTCTCTCCCTTCGTATAAAGCACCCTAGCAGTGGCATTAGTTCCAGGATAAGGCCATGAGAACAGTTCAAGGAAAGTAGATTTGCCTTGGGGAGGATTGGGCAGGCACTGGATTAAGACTGGAGGAAGAAGGCGGGGCGTGGTGGCTCACGCCTGTAATCTCAGCATTTTGGGAAGCCGAGGTGGGCGGATCACGAGGTCAGGAGATCGAGACCATCCTAGCTAACATGGTGAAACCCCATCTCTACTAAAAATACAAAAAATTAGCTGGGCATGGTGGCGGGTGCCTGTGGTCCCAGCTACTCAGAAGGCTGAGACAGGAGAATGGCTTGAACCCGGGAGGCGGAGCTTGCAGAGAGCCAAGATCGCGCCACTGCACTCCAGCCTGGGCGACAGAGCAAGACTCCGTCTCAAAAAAAAAAAAAAAAGATACTGGAGGAAGAGTGCACAAAGCAGAGCCTTAGCGAATGGACTTCTGTAGTACATGGATGAGAAGAGTAGAATGAGAGGAGAACAAGAAAAACAGCTCTGTCAAGGATCCATATGCATTAAAGGACAATACCGTCAAAATACAGCCTGCCAATTTTGGCATTAATAAGGTCAAACTGCTTTCTTTTCTCCACTTGTAAAGGGAAACCTGTTTGTCAGTGTGCCACTTACCTGCAGAGACCCACACTCAGACCTTCCATCCCTCCGTTTGGGTTTTGGAGGCAGATTAATACAACTGTTGAGGAAACACATGTTTCTTATAATAAAGTAAACAATGTAGTCCTTCATTTATAATATGAGTAGGTGATAAAGGCTCATCTACATTTGAGGGAAACTAGACTTAGAAGAGACTAAAATAAACAAATAAAACAGCTGCCTATGGTAGAAACAGAGATAATGAAGAAGTAGAGTGGAACTTGAGGAAGTTCTAATCACAGGATGTATCGTTACAGAGCCAAGAGTGAATTAGATTCATAAATTTAAAAAACCAGCTTCCTGGCTGGGCATGGTGGCTTACACCTGTAATCCCAGCACTTTGAGAGGCCAAGGTAGGTGAATCACTTGAGGCCAGGAGTTCAAGACCAGCCTGGCCAACGAACATGGTGAAGCCCCATCTCTACTAAAAATACGAAAGTTAGCTGGTCATGGTGGCACACACCTGTGGCACACACCTATAATCTCAGCTATTTCGGGAGGCTGAGGCATAAGAATCACTTTAACCTGGGAGGCAGTGGTTGCAGTGAGATGAGATTGTGCCATTGCACTCCAGCCTGGGCAACAGAGCGAGACTCTCTCAAAACAAAACAAAAAACGTTTCCATGGATAAAAAGTAATGATTAATGAATTAGTTTTATATTGAATTGATTGCTGACATTAAAATTCAGTTGGAGGGTTAAACAATACACTTAAGACCAGTTACTTTTCATAAAAATAAAATAGAGGAAATTTGCAGACTATAAAGAAGACCTACAGATAGAAAGTACATGAGGAAAATTCTTCCTTTGAGGATAGATCTGAGTGATCAAGTACCCATTTCACAGGAGTTACAGAAGGAAAGATCAGACAATAGAACGGAGAAAATTTAAAAATCTGAGTTTTGGCCTGGCCAGTGGCTCACACCTGTAATCCTAGCACTTTGGGAGGCTGAGGCGGGTGGATCACGAGGTCTGGAGTTCAAGACGAGCCTGGCCAAGATGGTGAAACCCCCGTCTCTATTAAAAATAGAAAAAAATTAGCCAGGCATGGCAGGTGCCTGTAATCCCAGCTACTTGGGAGGCTGAGGCAGAGAATTGCTTGAACCCGGGAGGCAGAGGTTGCAGTGAGCCACAATCACGTTATTGCACTCCAGCCTGGGTGACAGTGCAAGACTCAAAAAAAAAAAAAAAAAAAATCTTGAGTTTTCACGTATAAAGGGCATGCCAAGGACCAAACAGGAAAAAATGCAAAAACAAACCAACAAAAAGTACCTCCCTATACGTTACTAAAGTACTTACTATTTCAGAGGTGGAAAACAAGTTATATAGACTCAAAACTGAAAATCAGACTGGCATGGATTTCTCACCTGCAGCATGGTTTGCTAGAAGATAAATGCCTTCAGTGTTCTGAGGGGAAATTATTCTCGAGAAAGAATTCTGTACCCAGCCTCACTAATGTTTAAGGGGGGGAGTCAAAATAAGATCTCTGAAAGTTTGTGACATACCCCCATTTTGTGACATACCCCAAATTACTTGAAGATATACTCTGGTAAAATGAAAAATCCAGCCTGGGAGTGGTAGCTCACGCCTGTAATCCCAGCACTTTGGGAGGCTGAGGCAGGTGGATCACGAGGTCAGGAGTTCAAGACCAGCCTGGCCAACATGGTGAAACCCCGTCTCTACTAAAAATACAAAAATTATCCGGGCATGGTGGTGGGCATCTGTAATCCCAGCTACTCAAGAGGCTGAGGCAGGAGAATCGCTTAAACCCAGGAGGCGGAGGTTGTAGTGAACCAAGATCACACCACCGCACTCCAGCCTGGGCAACAGAGCAAGACTGCATCTCAAAAAAAAAATTATAAGAAAAATAAAATACACTTACCATTCATTAAGTGGAAGTGGATCATCATAAAGGTCTTCATCCTTATTGTTTTTACATTGAGAAAGCTGAGGAGGAAGAGGAAAAGGAGGACTTGGGCTTGCCATCTCAGGGGTGGCAGAGGCAGAGGAAAATTTGCATAGAAATAGACTTGTGCAGTTCAAATTCATATTGTTCAAGGGTTAACTATATAACATTCTGTAACTAAAATTAAACAAATTGAGAGTAGTGCTAAAGGTCCTAGAATTTTTTGTTTTAAAATTTACAGGTAATATTATCTACTAAAAGAAAAATTCAAATAATATAGAAATACATAGGGTGAAAAGTGAAGATCCTTATTGTAAGCATATATAACATTTCTACAAATCAAGTTCAAAAAAGACAGTTCAATGAGAATGTGTTAGAGGCTTGAGCAGGTGTTCTTTTTTTTTTTTTGTTTTTGAGATGGAGTCTGGCTCTGCCGCCCAGGCTGGAGTGCAGTGGCCAGCTCTCAGCTCACTGCAAGCTCCGCCTCCCGGGTTCACGCCATTCTCCTGTCTCAGCCTCCCGAGTAGCTGGGACTACAGGCGCCCGCCTCGTCGCCCGGCTAGTTTTTTGTATTTTTTAGTAGAGACGGGGTTTCACCGTGTTAGCCAGGATGGTCTCGATCTCCTGACCTCGTGATCCGCCCGTCTCGGCCTCCCAAAGTGCTGGGATTACAGGCTTGAGCCACCGCGCCCGGCCTGAGCAGGTGTTCTTAATCTGTTCTTGCACTGGTATAAATAAATACCTGAGACTGAGTACTTTATAAAGAAGAGGTTTAATTGACTCACGGTTCTGCAGGCTGTATAGGAAGCATGGTAGCATCTGCTTCTGGAGAGGCCTCAGAAAGCTTTTACTCATGGCAAGAGGCAAAGTGGGAGCAGGTGTCTTACATAGCAGGAGCAGGACCAAGAGGTGGTGGGAGGAGGTGCTACACACTTTTAAACAACCAGATCTTGTGAGAACTCAGTCACTATACAGTACCAAGGAGGTATGGTGCTAAACCATTCACGAGAACTTCGCCCCCATGATCCAGTCACCTCCCACCATGCCCCATCTCCAACACTGGGGATTACAATTGTACATGAGATTTGGGTGGGGACACAGATCCAAACCATATCAGCAGGCATGTCCCAAAAGAAAAATTCAAATGGCCAATAAATGTGAAAAGGTGCTCACCCTCATTGTAATGAGAGAAATGAATATTAAAACCACAAGAGCTCTACAAACTCACAGGAATTGCTAAATTAAAAAGACTGACAATGGCGATACCAAATATTGGCAAGGATGTGGAGCAACAGGAATTCTCACATGCTGCCCTTGGATATGTAAATTGGTACAGCCATTTTGAAAACCATTTTGGCTTTACCAAATGAAGGTGAAGATTTACATACATTAAGATTCAGAAGTTCCATGTTTAGATTTGTAGCCAACAGAAACGCGAGCCCCTGTGAACTTGCAGCGTGTGCAAAAATGTTCGGAGCAACATTAAGAACCACAAATTTGAAACAACCCAAAATGCCTCTTCACACAACTTAGACTGGATAAATACATTGTGATATACATTCATACAAATAAATAATATTTGGCAAGGGAAATGAACAGACCACCTCTGCTCCCCTAGAACAGGGATGAATCTCAAAAACTTAATTGTGAATAAAAGAGCCCGGAAAGAAAATACACTGAATTATTCTACATACTGTTCTATTCAAATACACTTTAAAACCAGGCCAAAATAAACAGTATAGTTTAGAGATGCATACCTAGGTATAATAAAGCTATAAAAAGACAACAGATTTTTATGATTGCCCTAAAAATCAGGAAGCAGGATACTCTAGAAGTGAAGGGAGGTTGGAGGGTGTGATCAAGATGGGCAGGCAGAGGGTTTCTGGGTGCTGGCAGTATTCTGTTTCTTGACCTGGATGATGGTTATTTGACCTATTTTAATAATTTGTTAAGCTCTTTATGCAGTATTCTGTTACTTGAGCTGGATGGTGGTTACGTGTTCTCTTTTTTTTTTTTTTTTTTTTTTGAGACGGAGTCTCGCTCTGTCGCCTAGGCTGGAGCGCAGTGGCCGGATCTCAGCTCACTGCAAGCTCCGCCTCCCGGGTTTACGCCATTCTCCTGCCTCAGCCTCCGGAGTAGCTGGGACTACAGGCGCCCGCCACCTCGCCCGGCTAGTTTTTGTATTTTTAGTAGAGACGGGGTTTCACCTTGTTAGCCAGGATGGTCTCGATCTCCTGACCTCGTGATCCGCCCGTCTCGGCCTCCCAAAGTGCTGGGATTACAGGCTTGAGCCACCGCGCCCGGCCACGTGTTCTCTTTTTAATGATTTGTACATTTAAGGCCAGGTGTGATGGCTCACGCCTGTAATCCCAGCACTTTGGGAGGCCGGATCACCTGAGGTTGGAAGTCTGATACTAGCCTGACCAACATGGTGAAACCTGCCTCTACTAAAAATACAAAATTAGCTGGGCCTGGTGGCGCAAGCCTGTAATCCCAGCTACTCGGGAAGTTGAGGCAGGAAAATCGCTTGAACCCAGGAGATGGAGGCGGTAAGCCAAGATCACACCATTGCACTCCAGCCTGCGCAACAGTGAAACTCCATCTCAAAAAAATTAATTAATTAATAATAATAATTTGTACATTTATATTTATGTAAATTCTAATGCATGCCATATTTAACAATAAAAGGAGTTAAATTTAAAAAGCAAAGATCCTGCCTCACATCTTCACTCAACCACCATTAATTAACAGGCCAGTCTTTCCAGATGTGGTTCTTTCTGAAGCGTGTTAAAAAAATAAAAGTTTGTTTTCCAGAAAGTATTAGGGGTAATAAGATACAGATCTTTGTAGGGGAAAAAAGAAAGCTTATTTCAATAAAATCAGAAAAGTGGGAAAATCAAGAAAGAGTGGTAAATAACAAATACATAAGATTGCAGGGACAAATCTAAATAAGAAGAAATCAAGATCAAATGGACCTTATCTGTGGAATGTATTTATTTTACTACTTTAATAGGCTTAAAGAAAAAGTGTGACTTTGCTGTATTAAATAAAGCATTTAATAAAATTTGATATTTAATGTGCTCATTTTGTTAAAATGCATCCAGTACCCTTATGACATATATGCTTTTCTGTATGTTACATTTGAATACAAACTTTGTGTTGGGTGCACAGTGGCTCATGCCTGTAATCCCAGCCCTTTGGGAGGCTGAGGCAGGAGGATCTCTTGAGCCCAAGAGTTGGAGACCAGCCTGGGCAACACTCTGTCTCTAAAAAAAAAACTGAAAAATTAGCTGGGTATGGTGGCACACACCTGTGGTCCCAGCTACTTGGGAGGCTGAGATGAGAGGATTGCTTGAACCTGGGAGGTCAAGGCTACAGTGAGCAGTGATTGCACCACTACATTCCAGCCTGGGCAACAGAGCAAGACCCTGTCTCAAAAATAAACAAACAAACCCCACATCCATTCCTGGTAAGGGAAAACATTCTTATGCATCCAGGGATAAAATATTTATGACAATACTGTAGAAAACAAGAAGTAAATATCATATATGATTTATCATTTATTGGTAAGAAACCAATAGCAAACATTATATATAACGGCAAAACCTTACCAGTATCCTCATTAAAGTAAAAAAGCAAGACAAAGATGTCAGCTGTCATCTCCACTATTCAACTTTGTTCTGGAGTTTTCAGCCAATACAGTAGAAAACCAGGAAAAAAAAAAAAAAAAAGTACACATATTGGAAAGGAAGAGTTAAAGTTGGCATTATAACAGATTATCTGATTGGCTACCTATTCAAGATATTTCATGATAACTAATACTAGAGTTCAGAAAATTGACTAGACAAAAACTTGTAAAAACCACCTTCTTATATATTAACAGCAACCAATTAGAAAATAAAAGAGGTATTTAGTTACAATTGTATGGAAATTTATAAAGTACTTAGAAATAAAAAAACAAGAAAACAATGAAACTATTGATGAAATACAAAAACTAGCTTGGGCGACCAGGTGCCATAGTTCATGCCTGTAATCCCAGCGCTTTGGGAGGCTGAGGTGGGCGGATCACCTGGGGTCAAGAGTTCAAGATCAGCCTGGTCAGCATGACGAAACCCAGCCTCTACTAAAAATACAAAAATTAGCTGGGCATCGTGGCGTACGCCTGTAATCCCAGCTACTCGGGAGGCTGAGGCAGGAAAATTGCTCGAACCCATGAGGCGGAGGTTGCAGTGAGCCAAGATAGCGCCACTACACTCCAGCCTGGGCGACAAGAGTGAGACTCCGTCTCAAAAAAAAAAAACAGATGCAGTGGCCCCTGCCTGTAGTCCCAGGTACTCTGGAGGCTGAGACTGGAGAATGGCTGGAACCCGAGAGGCGGAGGTTGCAGTGAGGTGAGATCACACCACTGCACCCCAGCTGGGGGACAGAGCAAGACTCCGTCTCCAAAACAGAACAACAACCCCCTCCCCGAAAAAGAAAAATAGCTGGTTGAATTCGCGTGCGCCTGCAGTCCCAGCTACGCCAGAGGCTGAGGTGAGAGAATCGCCTGAACCCGGAGGCGGAAGTTGCAGTGAGCGGAGATCGCGCCACTGTACACCAGCCTGGGCGACAGAGCGAAACTCATCTCAAAAAAAAAAAAAAAGAAACTACTCACGGACATCAAAAAAGACAAGAATAAATGGCTAGGGATTATGTTCCTTAATGGGTTATCCCAGATAAAATCCTCAAGGGACTTTTTAAAAATTCAATTTTAAATCCCGTAGAACTTTCGGTTTAACAGAAAAATTGCAAAAATGGTGGAAATTTTCCCGTATCCTGGCCGGCACGGCGGCTCACGCCTGTAATCCCAGCACTTTTGGAGGCCGAGGCAGGTGGATTGCTTAAGCTCAGGAGTTACCAGCCTCAAGACCAGCCTGGGCAACGAGGCGAAATGCCATCTCTACCAAAAATACAAAAAAAAAAAAATAGCTGGACGTGGTGGTGCGCGCCTGTGGTCCCAGCTACTCATCAGGATGCTGAGGTGGAAGGATTGCTTGAGCTCCAGAGGTGGAGGTTGCAGTGAGCTGCAATTGCGCCACGGCACTCCAGCCTGGGCGACAGAGCAAGACCCCATCTCAAAAAAAAGAAAAAAAGAAGCCGGGCGCGGTGGCTCAAGCCTGTAATCCCAGCACTTTGGGAGGCCGAGACGGGCGGATCACGAGGTCAGGAGATCGAGACCATCCTGGCTAACATGGTGAAACCCCGTCTCTACTAAAAATACAAAAAACTAGCCGGGCGAAGTGGCGGGCGCCTGTAGTCCCAGCTACTCCGGAGGCTGAGGCAGGAGAATGGCGTAAACTCGGGAGGCGGAGCTTGCAGTGAGCTGAGATCCGGCCACTGCACTCCAGCCCGGGCGACAGAGCAAGACTCTGTCTCAAAAAAAAAAAAAAGAAAAAGAAAAAGAAAAAAAGGAAAAAATTTCATCCTGTATCTGCCCAGATTCCCCAAATGTTATTTTGTCTTTTACTTTATCCTGCTCCCTCTCCTCTCTCCCTTCCCCCGTTTATACATAATAGGTATATGCATATTTTTCTGTTTCAACCATTTGAAAATTGCAGACATGATGTCTTCCTCTCTCTCTTTTTTTTTTTTTTTTTTGAGACAGGGTCTCGCCCTGTCGCCCAGGCTGAAGTGCAACAGTGCAATCTCAACTCATTGCAGCCTCCGCCTCCCAGGTCCAAGTGATTGTTCTGCCTCAGCCTCCCCGAGTAGTTGAGACTGCAGGTGTGCGCCACCACACCCTATATTTTTTTAGTAGGGTCAGAGTTTCACCATGTTGACCAGGCTGATCTCGAACTCCTAACCTCAAGTGATCTACCTGCCTTGGCCTCCCACAGTGCTGGAATTACAGATGTGAGCCACCGAGCCCAGCAGATGTCTCTTTTTTTTTTTTTAGAGGTGAAGTTTTGTTCTATCACCCAGGCTGAAGTGCAGGGGTGCAATCATAGCTTACTGCACTGAAGCGATCTCCAGTCCACCTCAGCCACCCATGTAGCTGGGACTACAGGAATGCACCACCATGCCAGGCTAATTTTTTTTTAGCGGGGTCAGTAGAGATAGGGTTTCACTATTTTGCCATATCTCTTTATGTCTGTGTAGCAAAGTGTTTGCACCTGAAAAACAGACATTCTCTTCCATAACTGCAGAACCTGTATCAAAATTAGGCATCAACACTGATTATTAACCCTATAAATAATGGGTAAAATTAATACTAGTATATAAGTTACAGACCTTGTTTCAGATTTTGCCATTATTATTTTGCCACTATCCTAATATTGTTCTTTTGGTTTGTTTGTTTGTTTTGAGATGGAGTCTCGCTCTGTCACCCAGGCTGGAGTGCAATGGTACAATCCCGGCTCACTGCAACTTCCACCTCTCGGTTTCAAGTAATTCTCATGCCTCAGCCTCCCGAGTAGCTGGGATCACAGGCGCCCACCACCACTCCCAGCTAATTTTTGTATTTTTAGTAGAGATAGGGTTTCACCATGTTAGTCAGGCTGGTCTCGAACTCCTGCCCTCAGGCAACCTGCCTGCCTCGGCCTCCCAAAGTGCTGGGACTACAGGCATGAGCCACCGTGCTGGGCCAATAATGTTCTTTTTTTTTTTTTTTTTTTGAGACAGCGTCTCGCTCTGTCGCGCGGGCTGGAGTGCAGTGGCCGGATCTCAGCTCTCTGCAAGCTCCGCCTCCCGAGTTTACGCCATTCTCCTGCCTCAGCCTCCCGAGTAGCTGGGACTACAGGTGCCCGCCACTTCGCCCGACTAGTTTTTTGTATTTTTTAGTAGAGACGGGGTTTCACCATGTTAGCCAGGATGGTCTCGATCTCCTGACCTCGTGATTCGCCCGTCTCAGCCTCCCAAAGTGCTGGGATTATAGGCTTGAGCCACCGCTCCCGGCCATAATGTTCTTTTATAGCAGTAAAAAATCCAAGATTGTGTGTTGCATTCTGTTGTCATGTGTCTTTAGCCTCCTTCAGTGTTGAACAGTTTCTCAGCCTTTTTTTTTTTTTGACACTGATATTTTTGAACAGTTGCAGACTAGGTACATTGTAAAATGTCCCTTTGGGTTTCTCCCCCTTTTCCCATAGTTACATTCAGCTTATGTATCTTTGGCAGGACTACCACTGAAATAATATTGTGGTCATCTCATTGCACATGATGTTGATTGATTTGTCCCATTACTGGTGATGTTAATTTTGATCACCTGGATAAGATGCTGTCTGTCCATGGGACTTTTTATAGACTTAACAAACTCATTCTAAAATTAATTGCAAAAGTAAATGGAGAAAAATAGCTGGACGTTTTTGGGAAAAAGTAATACAAAAGGGAATTTGTTCTAAATATTGAAAGATAGTTCAAAGCTATAATAATTAAAACAATGTGGTAATGAGGGCCAGGCATGGTGACTCACACCTGTAATCCCAGCACTTTGGGAGGCCCTGTGGTAGGAGATGCTTATATAACCAACAAGTAATATTGTGGGTTGGTGTGAATGGATTACTTTGGTCTGAGCAACTTGGGCTCTGGGAGTAGTAAAAAGTTCTACCTGCCGTTTGGGGGATATGGGAGAGCTAACTGGATCAGACTTCCTTGGCTTTCCTTGAGACTTCTAGGTCCAACAGAAGACCTGTCTTTTGTGGTAGAGGTAATTGTGGCCTTTATATTTGGAAAGAAGTAACCAGTTACATTGATTTATCATTTAGGCTGTTTGATATTTATAACTAATGAATACTTTTAACAATAAGTTTTTTTTTTTTTTTTAAATGGCGTCACCACAAATGTTCATTAGCACATCTGGAGGTGGCTACATCTTGTAAGTAATAGACTTATTAAGCAATAAATGTTATGTACTACTTTATTTACAAGCTTTTGCATTTAAGCTTCTGTGATGTTCTTTTATATATTTACATATTGTTTATATATATTTCCATTCATATATTGTTAAAGGCAAGAAATTTTGTGTCCAAGGGGATTAGACCTGAATATTGGGATTTTCCTAATTCTACTCTAGAACTTATCGATTTAGAATATGATAAAGATGGCATTTCAAATAAGTATAGGAGGGGTGGCCTTCTTTAAGTCCTTTGGGAACAGTAGCCTGTTTATTTTGGGAGGAAAAATTAGAGCCCTACCTTATACAACACACACAAATATTAATTCTGATGTATTCAAATTCTGAATATAAAAAATCAAAACCTGAAATTATTCAGAATAAATGAGAATATCTTACTCATTTTATAATGATGCAGAGGTGAATGAAATATAGAACAAGGGAGCTGAAAAAGACAAGATAGAGAGATTGAAAACTTCTGTATGTTAATAGATGCCATAAACAAAAGACAAGGAGCAAGCTGGAAGAAATAAATATAAATAAAGAATTTGGAGTCGGGCAAGGTGGCTTATGCCTGTGATCCCAGCACTTTGGACGGCTGGGGCAGGAGGATCATTTGAGCTTAGATTAGATGTTCAAGACCAGCCTGGGCAACATAATGATACCTAATCTCTACAAAAAAGATTTAAAAAGTAGCTAGTTGTTAGCTACTTTTTAATAGGGGCTCATGTGTGTAGTCCCAGCTGCTTTAGATGCTGAGGTGGAAGGATCACTTGAGGAAGAGAGGTTGAAGCTGTAGTGTGCTGTGATTATGCCACTACAGGGTCTCACTCAGCCTGAGTGACAGAGTAAGACCCTGTCTCAAAAGAAAAAGAAAAAAAACTTCCACAATGGTGAGAAGACAATCTAATAGATCTAAAAAGTAGGCAAAGGAGGTGATCGGGGAGTTCCAAAAAGAAGAAATACAAATGGGCCAATAAACATGTGAACTAGTACAATAAGGGAAATGCAAATTAACCTGACACCAGTTTGTACCCATCAGATTGGCACAAATTTGAGAAGGTTAAAGAGTATGAAGAAGTAGGCACTCGCATAACATTGCTGGGAGTAGAAATTGGTCCGTTCTATTTGGAGAGCAGTGTGGCCCTATAACAGTATTATATCTATACAAATTTTTTTGTTTTGTATTTTTTATTTTTTCTATAAAAATTTTAAATGCATATTCCTTTGACCTAGAAATTCTACTTCCAGTAATTCTCATACATTTGCATACAAATATATGTAGAGGAAGCTTTGTTACAATATTATTTGTAATAGTGAAAACCTTGGAAACACCCTTCTGTCGCATTATCTCAGACAGCTAGCTTCTTTCTGCCTTTGGACTAGAAACTAAAACCCGTTTCCCTGGTTACTGTAAGTTCCTGCTTTCTCCCTGGGGTAAAGAGCAACTCCTTGTGACATGGAAGAGAGGATGGGTCAGACTTCACAGGTACATAATCCTTTAGCTTCATGTTCCCTTCTGGATATTAAATGTTTACCTGTGAATACAGGTTCTGTTCTAATTTTTTGCTTTTACGTTTTCCACTGGGAGTTCCTGAATCATGTAAACCAAATTCTATGGTAGATTTTATTAGCAGCAAGTAATTTTTAGGAAAATGGGATTTGCACATGGAGAATTTGGGGGAGGATTTAGAGAGCTACTTTAGACCCTGAAACACAATTTCAGTTTTGTCAAGGTTGAGGAGCCTATGCTATATTTCGCCTAATAAAAATTAATGCTTAGTCTCCGTGGCATTAACCCAGACAAATTCCCATGGTTTATCCAAAATGAAATGACTTTTTAATATGTTAGTCACTCTTGGGCTATAAATATGAGAAAGAAATCTGTAGTTACTGGCGAGAGAGAAAGAGGAGTTGCCTTTTTACTCTCAGCTATGAGATTCCTTGACAAGATGTTTAATATTTATCAAATATTGATTAGACGCGCTTTACCCAAAAATGTGATTTGCAGAGATCGTGAAATTATTAACAGAAGCCAACAGTTGGGCTGGATCAGCACTGTGTCAGAAATAGGTGAACCACAAAATTAAAATTCCTCCAGTATCCACATTTAAAAAAGTAAAACACAGGTAACATTAATTTTAATATTTTTATTTAACTCAGTATATTAAAAATACCATTTCAACATATAATCAATATAAAAACTAATAATTTTACGTTCATTTTTGGGTACTAAGTCTTTGAAATCCAGTGAGTATTTTCCATGTAAAGCACAGCTCAGTTTGGACCACCCACATTTCAAGTGCTCGGAAGCCACGTGTTATGGCATGGCTCATGGCTACTGACGTGGGCTGTGCAGGCTGGACTGGAAGCTCCCGAGGACAGAGGTAGTCATTGCCTTATCATTGTATCCCCAGCACCTAGCACAGTACATGGTACTTACTACATAGCCAGCGTCCAATAATAACTTTTTTTTTTTTGAGAGGAATCTCGCCTCGCTTTGTCGCCCAGGCTGGAGTATAGTGGCGCAATCTCGGCTCACTGCAAGCTCCACCTCCCGGGTTCAAGCAACTCTCCTACCTCAGCCTCCCGAATAGCTGGGACTACAGCTGCCCGCCACCACACCTGGCTAGTTCTCATATTTTTAGTAGAGACGGGGTTTCACTATGTTGACCAGACTGGTCTCAAAATCCTGACCTCGGGTCATCCACCCACCTTGGCCTCCCAAAGTGCTTGGATTACAGGTGTGAGCCACCGTGCCTGGCCCAATATTTTTGACCTGAATGAGTGAGTAGGAAAATATGAAATCATAATTTCTTTTCTTTTTCTTTTTTTTTCTTGAGATGGAGTCTCGCTCTGTCGCCCGGGCTGGAGTGCAGTGGCACAGCCTTGGCTCACTGCACGCTCTGCCTCCCGGGTTCACGCCATTCTCCTGCCTCAGCCTCCCGAGTAGCTGGGACTACAGGTGCCCGCCACCACGCCTGGCTAATTTTTTGTATTTTTAGTAGAGACGGGGTTTCATCGTGTTAGGATGGTCTCGATCTCCTGACCTCATGATCCACCTGCCTCGGCCTCCCACAGTGCTGGGATTACAGGCGTGAGCCACCCGGCCCGGCCCGAGACCATCTTTTCACAGACCCCTCAACTGTGTAATCCATGTGAATTATATCTGTCACGGAAATAGTTGGCAGTAAACGTGTAACATTACCTTCCCTGCTATACAGCCATTTAGAGAAAAATGTAGACTAGACTGCATTTCTTTTCATATTTGCCCAAAAGCAGCTTTAAAAATTATTTGTTGGCTTCAGGTAATACAGCAAATGACAGAGATTTTTAGAGTTGCTGTCTGCTGACCATAGCAACTCTGTTAGATTTCTTCTTTAAATTTGTCTCGCTAATTCTTAGAAAGAAGCATTTGTGTCTTGAGAAGAAGATTGCGTAATCCAACACCCGTTCCCTAAACCATGTATCTCTTAGACATAAATAATATCAAAGTCCACTGAGAGTTGGACACTGTTTTAATCATCCCTGTCACTGTTTACTTTGGCCTGATGTTGAAGTCAATCAAACTTTTAGTACCTGTTACAGATCTCCAACTATTTAGGTGTTGTGGGTGATACAGGATAATTACTATATATGATCTTTGCCCTTGAGGAGCTTATAATCCATTTGGAAAAGAAAAACAAACTGACAAAATGCATAGAGAAAAGTAAATGCCAAATAAGTTGATTTCCCGTTTATCTAGTGTTTGCTGTGTGCCGAGGCTTGGTTATAGAAAGGTGAATACAAATGTATTCCTTTTCCCTCAAATAGCTCAAAGCCTCCTAGAAAGTTACATGCGTAAGCCAATAAACTTTTCAACATGACAGATCTAACAAATCTTTGAAGTGCAGTAATAATATCCCAATATGCAAATGAGGTAGCTGAGACTAAGTGAAGGTCAGTGACTTGCTCAAAGTAGCAGTTAGAAAGAATCTGGATTCAAACTTAGACATTTATAGGAGCTCTTATTTTTTCTTCCACACCACACTTTCTGTTTCAAGAGTCCTAAAAAGAGAAATTGAGTTCGTCATTTAAGGTAAATCATAGCTCAGTAAATCAGACAAACTGATTATAGTTTGTCTGATATTCATGTATTTACATAGTTAAGGTGTGATCTTATTAATTGTATATATATACACTAATATATGAGTAGTATGGTACTGAACTGGAAGGGTTCTAGGGTTTTATCGATGAGAAGGGTGGTGTGCACTAGACTTAGGTATTTCCACAAGTAGGGATTCATGGGTAGGTAGGTAGACTAGGTCAAGGTATAGGGGAGGAACTCTGGGCTTTCCAGGCAGAGAGAAGTGTGAGAAGTTAACAGTAGGACAAGGTTAGTAGGAGAAAAGCTGTAACATGTTGGGCAGGGGACTTGGTACTTGAGTGGTGAGGAACCATCAAAGACTTTCAAACACGACTAACAGGTTGGATGTCAGTGACTCAGTGATTCACTGTTTTTTAGTTGCTCTCAATCTGTGCACAGTTTCAGCTCTTGTTTAAAAATATAACCTTAGAAAGTGGGATTTTGATTTTAAAAAGTAAATATAGAAGGCCTATGTTAGGTTGGTAATAAATGTTTGTATAACATGTTTATTAGGTGTCTAGTGTTGTCCTAAATATTAACTTTATACTAATATCTATTACCAACATATAAAAGTACGTTCATCTTTAGGGTCACAACTATAGTAGCTTCTTATTCCATCCACTATGTATTTAAGCATCTTTGTTTCTGAAGTTAGGCAAGGGTTTGTATAGATTGGTATAAACATTTTAAGGATAACAGAAATTATAATAAACTTTTTTGTTTTTGTTTTTTTTACTCTAAAATAACCTTGAAGTAATTTTTAGTAAACTAGTTGAGGCTGGGCATGGTAGCTTACGCCTGTAATCCCAGCACTTTGGGAGGCCAAGGCAGGTGGATCACCTGAGGTCAGGAGTTCGAGACCAGCCTGGCCAACATAGTGAAACCCCGTCTCTGCTGAAAACACAAAAATTAGCCAGGCATGGTGGCGGGCACCTGTAATCCCAGCTACTTGGGAGGCTGAGGCAGGGCAATCACTTAAACCTGGGAGGCAGAGGTTGCAGTGAACTGAGATCGCACCACTGCACTCCAGCCTGGGTGACAGAGTGAGACTTGGTCTCAAAAAAAAAAAAAAATAGTTGATATAATTTAGACTTCAGGACACTTTCAAATATAAATTGTAGAAACAGCTTTTCTTAGTAAAGCTCTTAATAGGATGAAAGATGCTCTCTGAGATAAATATAAGGAGATTCTTTGTTAACCACCATAAATCCAGGATGTTAAAGTCAAAATTTTACTGTAACTCCTTAACAGCCAGTTTCCATTTTAAGTGTATAATTATATCTTGTGGAAAAATCATAGATTTTATGTGTGTGTATTTTTATTTATACATGACTCATTCACATTCGTGATTATATTTATTTAGTTCTCTAATGTTCACAGTTTAATTTAGTTGGCCTGTGTTTTTTTCTCCTCTGAGGAAATTAGAAAATTTGTCCTGTTAGCTTTTGGATTATTAAACCCTTCCTCCTTCTTTTCTTGAAAATTTCAAGTTATCAGCCATTTTCTTGAATTTATCATGCTTTTTACAGTTATCAAAATCTGAAGGTAATCATAAAAAATAGAAGTAGAGACTAGCTCCTTAAAATCTTAAGTAGTATGTGTGAATAAGAAGTATTATTAAGAAGTATATCCATGTTATAAATCTAAACAAATAAGAAGTATATCCATGTTATAAATCTTTCCTGATCCCCTTTTAAGGCTAAAATGATTGTTACCTAATTTTGTTTGTGCTTTTAAACTGGTAGGACACTTGTGGAAAACTGTCCTCTTCTCTCCTAGGCCACAGACCTCCACCAGCACGAAGTGGACATCGCTGCGTGGCAGATAATACCAACCTATATGTGTTTGGAGGTTATAACCCAGATTATGATGAATCGGGAGGGCCTGATAATGAAGACTATCCTCTCTTCAGGGAACTCTGGAGGTATCATTTTGCTACAGGAGTATGGCACCAGATGGGCACAGATGGCTACATGCCCCGGGAATTGGCATCTATGTCACGTGAGTACAAGCAGTTCGTAACTCCTGACTTTATGAAATGTCTGAGAAGCCAGGTTCACTGTCCCATATTCCTTGTTAATAATTTATAACACCATATTGTGATTTCGTCCTGTGGGTGGATAGGCCTTTTACTAGGGTAATAACATAGCATGGTGATTCTAAATTATTTGGGTCCTGAGTTTGAATTCAGCTTGTCAGGTGAGTTTTAGCTTTAATTTCCTAACTTGTAAAATGGGATTAATAATATCCTAGAGGGTTCAATATAAAGTATCATGTATATGCTAGGCAAAATGTAGTAGAAGGTCAACAAATGGGGCTTAGGATGATGACAGTTAATAGCTATTGAGCAAAGTACAGGCATACCTCAGAGATATTGTGGGTTTAGTGCCAAACCACCACAATAAAGCGAGTCACACAACGTTTTTGGTTTCGTAGTGCATATAAAGTTATGTTTACACTATGCACTAGTCTCTTTAGTGTGCAATAGCATTATATCTAAAAAAGTACATACCTTAATTAAAAATACTTTATTGCTAAAAAGTGCTAACAACCAACCGAGTCTTCAGCAAGTTGTAATCTTTTTGCTGGTGGAGGGTTTTGTCTCGATGTCGGAGGCAGCTGACTTATCAGGGTGGTCGTTGCTAAAGGTTGGGGTGACTGTGGCAGTTTCTTAAGACAACACAGAAGTTTGCTGTATCAACTGGCTCTTCCTTTCACAAAAGATTTCTCTGTAGCATGTAATGCTGTTTGATAGCATTTTACCCAGAGTAGAACTTCTTTCGAAATTGGAGTCAAATCCTCTCAAACCCTGCTACTGCTTAATCGACTAAGTTTAAGTGATATTCTAAATCCTTTCTTGTCATTTCAGCAGTGTTCCCAGCATCTTCATTAGGAGTAGATTCTATCTCAGGAAACCACTTTCACTGAGCACAGTGACTCATGCCTGTAATCCCAGCACTTTGGGAGGCTGAGGCAGGAGGATCACTGGAGCCCAGGAGTTGAAGACCAGCTTGGGCAACATAGTGAGACCTTTTCTCTACAAAAAATATAAAAATTAACCAGGCGTGGTGCTGCACGACTATATTCCCAGCTACTTGGGAGGCTGAGGTGGGAGGATGGCTGGACCCCAGGAGGTTGAGGCTGCAGAAGCTGTGATCATGCCACTGCATTCCAGCCTGAGTGACAGAGTAAGACCCTGTCTCAAAAAAAAAAAAAGAAAAGAAAAGAAAAAGAGGTCGGGCATGGTGGCTCACACCTGTAATCCCAGCACTTTGGGAGGCTGAGGTGGGTGGATCACAAGGTCAAGAGTTTGAGACCCAGCCTGGCCAACATGGTGAAACCCTATCTCTACAAAAAATACCAAAAAAAAAAAAAAAAAAATTAGCTGGGCATGGTGGCAGGCGCCAGTAATCCCAGCTACTCGGGAGGCTGAGGCAGGAGAATCGCTTGAACCCGGGAAGGCGGGGGTTGCAATAAGCCAAGATCGCCCCACTGCACTCCAGCCTGGGCAATAATTAGAAAATTTGTCCTGTTAGCTTTTGGAGACTCCGTTTCAAAAAAATTTAAAAAAAAAATTAGAAATCTGTTGTTTAGTGTAGCCACTTAGCTGGATCTTTTGGATAACTTGCTGCAGCTTCTACATCAGCACTTGCTGCTTCACTTTGTACTTTTATGTATTGGAGATGGCTTCTTTCCTTAAACCTCTTGAACCAACCTCTGCTAGCTTCCAACATTTCTTCTGCAGCTTCCTTACCTCTCCCCACCTTCATAGAGTTGAAGAGAGTCAGGGCCTTCCTCTGAATTAGGCTTTGCCTGAAGGGAATGTTGTAGTTGATCATCTGTCCACTTAAACTTTCTGCACTATCAGCAATAAGGCTGTTTTGCTTCCTTATCATTCGTGTGTTCACTGGAGTAGCACTTTTAATTTCCATCAAGAGCTTTTCTTTGCATTCACAACTTGGCACTAACTGTTGGGTGCAAGAGGCCTAGCTTTCGGCCTCTTTGCTCTCCACATGCCTTCCTCACTGAGCTTAGTCAATTCTAGCTTTTGATTTAAAGTTAGATACGGTAGACTCTTCTTTTCACTTTATTACTCAGAGATAAGATTATTCACTGGCCTAATTTCAATCTTGTTGTGTCTCAGGGACTAGGGAGGCCGGAGGAGAAGGGAAAAAGATGAGGGAATGGCTGATTGGTGCAGTCAAAACTCACAGCATTTATTGATTAAGTTCACTGTCTTATACGGGCGTGGTTCATGGCGCCTCAAAACAGTTACAATAGTAACGGCAAAGATCACTGATCAGTGCTGGCGTGGTGGCTCAGGCCTGTAATCCAGCAATTTAGGAGGCCAAGGCGGGAGGACCACTTGAGGCCAGGACTTCAAGACCAGCGTGGGCAATGTAGCAAGACCCTGCCTCTTAAAAAAAAAAAAAAAATTAGCTGGGCATAGTGGCCTGTACATACAGTCCCAGCTACCTGGACATCTGAGGTGGGAGGATCACTTAAGCCCAGGAATTCAAGGCTGCAGTGAGCCATGTTCATGCCACTGCACTCCAGCTAGGCAACACAGCAAGACTCTGACTCAAACAAATAATAAACAAAGGCTAGGTGTGGTGCCTAACCCCTATAATCCCAGCACTTTGGGAGGCTGACGTGGGTGGATTGCTTGAGCCCAGGAGTTCAAGACTAGTTTGGCCAACAATAGCAAAACCCCATCTCTACAAAAAAATACAAAAGTTAGCCAGGCGTGGTGGCACAAACCTGTAGTCCCAGCTACTTGGGAAACTGAGGCAGGAGGATCACTTGAGTCCCGGAGGTCAAGGCTGCAGTAAGCTGTGATCATGTCACTCCACTCCAGCCTGGGTGACAGAGCGAGACCCTGCCTCTCAAACAAACAAACAAACAAACAAAAAAAGAGTTACAAAAAAAAAAAAAAAAAAAAAAGCCGGCTGGGCGTGGTGGCTCACGCCTGTAATCCCAGCACTTTAGGTCAGGAGTTTGAGACCAGCCTGGTCAATGTGACGAAACCCCGTCTCTACTAAAAATACAAAAATTAGCTGGGCTTGGTGGTGGGCACCTGTAATCCCAGCTACTAGGGAGGCTGAGGCAGGAGAATCGCTTGAACCTGGGAGGTGGAGGTTGCAGTGAGCTGAGATCATGCCACTATACTCCAGCCCGGGTGACAGATCAAGACTCCGTCCAAAAAAAAAAAAAAAAGCCACTGAAATAACATAGGAGCACTGTTTCGAGAGAGAGAGAGAGAGAGAGCGAGCATATGTATGAGTGAAGAGAATACGTGGGTACGTGTGTGTATGTATGTGTGTGGTGGCAGGAACAAAAGAGCTACAGGAGGAAGAACACCAAAGTTGCCTGCTGGATATTGGTGTGTTTTGTTTTATCTGGTAGAGCATTAAAATGACAGAAGTCATAATTTTAAATGTAGAGATCATTTTCCTGGCAAAAACAGAATGTCCCTTTAATCCCTTTATTTGGAGTCCCCTTGGGTCTTTGCTAAGGCAAAGATGATGCTTCATTTTTCTCTGCTTTGCTGCATACTTGAACTGTCTTGAGCAGCAGTGGTATACTGGGTAGGTTGTAGTTCATACAACTCAATATTGTTATACAGAGTATTTAGTGAATTCCATAAATATGTATTGAATATGTCATATATGCCTACCAATGAACTATATGATAGAGCCCATATAGTGATATTCGATCTTTTTCTGCAGAACTTTGTAGTATAGGCCATGTACCCCTTATCTGAAATGCTTGGGACTAGAAGTGTTTTACATTCCAGATTTTTTTTTTGAATATTTGCATTGTACTTAGCATCCCAAATCCAAAACTTTGAAATCCAACATGTTCCAGTGAGCATTTCCTTTAAGCATCGTTGTTGGTGCGCAAAAAGTTTCGGATTTTGAAGTATTTTAGATTTCAGATTTTCAGATTTGGTACACTCAGCTACTAGTTAGATGTCAGTGATTTGAGCTATCATATGAGATCATTAAAGCAGATATGTGTTAGCTTCTCAGATATTCTGGGTTTATGTGGGTACACATTGCAGGTAGCCATTTGTGAATGGAACTTGTGCTTCTCCTTCCTCAGTTGTGCTGCATGGAAACAACCTGTTAGTGTTTGGAGGTACGGGCATCCCATTTGGAGAGAGCAACGGCAATGACGTCCATGTGTGTAATGTGAAGTATAAGAGATGGGCTTTGCTCAGCTGTCGGGGGAAGAAACCCAGTCGTATATACGGACAGGTACCAATCTGTGGCCAGTCATGGTGTATTTGTTCATATTTTTCTAGTCTGGGGATGGTGTTAGAATATCTGTAATTGTTACCATTTTATTTTAATGGAGAAGAGTTATTTGTGGTTAGTGCTTGATTTTTTAGTTCTGATATGAAATTATAATTTGTAAATCTGGTTACTTGCCATGTTCTGTTCTTTTCTTTCCTTTCCTTTTTTTTTTCACTTTCTGTTTCTAATTCAACTTAGGGTCAGGATATAGACCTGTATGGAAGTTCCTTTAAGTGTTAGAACCCTACCTCCACCTCCACCCTCACCCCCAGTGAGAGATTGGGCTCCACTATGGCCTGGGTCCTGGTCATTTTTAGAGTGATTCTTGAGTAGATGAGAAAGCACTTGGTGAAGAAACTTTTACATGGATCTGAGCTAAAACATACATACATTTTGTAGAGATTAGTTTAGGTTCCAGCACTTCAAACCTTAGGTCTGAAAAGTTATATCCAGAAAGATAGGGAGCAACCCACCATACATCAGAGACTCTTTGAGAGTCTAAGCTTAAAACAACCAAGCTTTGACTTCTTTCTTGACTTGCCGGCATTAGTACTGATAAACAGCTTCTGAGCTTAACTTCAAAGGAGCACATACTAGACAACTTTGTTGCTTCCACAGGAGGCATTTAAACTATAAGAAGTGGCCATAACAATAGCTGAAACTTTCATTGAAAAGAGTCCTTTCGAAAGCGTCAGGTTCCTTGAACTGCTAAGTAGGGTTTCTACTTAGGAGATTGCGGTGGCTTATTTTCATATCTCCTGCTTCTTGAGAGCATTTTACTTCAGACTGCTTATAGGGAGAAGGAGCTTTCAACGGAAGTGCTTATATGTGCCCATGGGCTAGAAATTATTTGGTCGGCCAGGACCCTTAAGAATCATCTTGGCAGGTAGGACTTGCTTTCCAGTTGAGTAAAGCTTTCCTTTCCAAAGGTGTTTTCCAGGTTCTTAAAATAATCTCTGGGTTCTCTAAAATCTTCTTTTAAGAGTCTGATACATTAAAAGATTAAAAAGTACAAGAGAATTTCATAAAACCTGATTTGGAGGTGTCTGGTAAGTTTACATTCTTTAATCAAGTGTTAACAAGTTGGTCTTATTCACCTTTCATTGTTATCCAGGCTATGGCCATCATCAATGGCTCCCTTTATGTCTTTGGAGGGACAACCGGCTATATTTACAGCACAGACCTGCACAAGTTAGATCTCAATACCAGAGAGTGGACACAACTGAAACCAAACAACCTATCCTGTGATCTACCAGAAGAGAGGTGAGGTTCTAGGATTCAAGCATATTTATTCTTTTGTGCTAACATTTGACCTCTTTCAGAGTATTGGCAATATGAAGAAAACCCTTTGGCTCCAGTTAGAGTAACTAACTGGCTGTTAGATGTTAGATCTCAGGTAAGTAGTAAAGAAAGGTCTATAGTAAAAAAAAGTTCTTCTGGTGAGGAAATAGTATTTCCTTCTAAACTACCGAATTTTTTCCATGTCATTTCCTCTTATATTTAGTCTTTCTGCATTAGGAAGATAGTAGTAACACTTTGAAGAAGAAACCAGTGGTAGCAACTATAACCAAATTTCATATTACAGGCAAAACAATTACTGTCCAGTTACTTTTTGATTTCCCTTTTTTTTTGAGAAAGGGTCTCATTCTGTCACCTAGGCTGGAGCACAGTGACATAATCATGGCTCACTGCAACCTTGACCTCCTGGGCTCAAGGCATTCTCCCATCTCAGCCCTCCGCCCAAGTAGCTGGGACTACAGGCATGTGCCACCACATCTGGCTACTTTTTTGTACAGATGAGGTCTCACCATGTTGCCCAGGCTGCTTCTCAAACTCCTAGGCTCAAGCAATCTGCCTGCCCTTGGCCTCCCAGAGTGTTGGGATTACAGGTGTGAGCCACCATGCCACGCCTGATTTCCCTTCTTAATTTGCATATTAGAATTCTTTGCCTCATTCTCTCACAGACATATCATCAGTACAGGGCACAGGGCCATCCCCACAGTGAATGTGAATGTTGATTGGATAGATGGAAGGAAGCTTGCATGGGTGGATGGGTGATGAATGATGGATGGATGGATGGATGGAAAGGTCATTCATTTTAAGTGCCGTGTTAAACATCACATGGTTTTCTCTAGTTGCCTTCTAGTAGCAGATCTGTATCTTTCACTTTTCTTTGCTAATAGCAGTTGCCTCTTCATAGAATTAAACTCACTGTGGCTGGGCGCAGCCTGTAATCCCTGCACTTTGGGAGGCTGAGGTGGGTGGATCATGAAGTCAGGAGTTCGAGACCAGCCTGGCCAACATGGTGAAACCCCGTCTCTACTAAAAATACAAAAATTAGCAGGGTATGGTGGTGGGCATCTGTAATCCCAGCTACTCAGGAGGCTGAGGCAGGAGAATTGCTTGAACCTGGGAGGCAGAGGTTGCAGTGAGCTGAGATCGCGCCACTGCACTCTAGCCTAGGCGACAGAGCAAGACTCTGTCTTGAAAAAAAAAAAGAACAGAAAAAAGAATTAAACTCACTGAAACACTTGAAGAGATTTTTTCCCCCTCCAGTTTGAAAGCAAAGACAGTAAAACATTTTTTATTAACTCTGTTTAGATGAATCCAGTGTCTTTTTGTTGCCTCTAAACAAAATAGCATATAGGTGCTAAGGAAGAATTTATCTTAATTGTAGCCTGTTAGTGGGCTGATCATTGTAAAACTAACATAAGAGGACTTGGGAGTTGGCCTCTTACTGGAATGATTTTGATGTAGTTTATTTTATCAGCAACAAAGACTTCAGGTAAAGAAGGAAATAGATTAAGTTTTCAAAGCATTTTCACATGGTTGCTTTCTTTGAGTCATTTTATGGACATATTAGAAATTATTTTAGCTTTTAGCTAGACTGCCTGGATGAAAGTTCTGAGGTGTTTTATATTATATCCACAGTTCTATGTAGCATAATTTTCTGCTAAATAAGTATCTTAATTTGCAAACTCATAGTCTAAGGTCTCTAAATGTAGGCAGATCACTTTTTAAAACTATGTAATATTTTCCCCTTTATACAAAATTATCACAAAAGGTTATAGAAAAATCTACAAAATACAAATTAGCAAAACGAAGAAAATAAAAATCCAAGTCTAAACTCAAAGATAACCAGGTTTAATGTTTTGGATTATATCCTAATAGTCATTTTCTATATATATTTATGTATCTATAAATTTTTAATGCAATTTATTTTAAAAAATGACACAAAAAAGTTCTCAATGCATTAACCACTATCTGGTACCTACTCTGTTATTGGTTGCATACTAATCCATTTTATGTATATTCTGTAAGTCATATAACCAATTCACTATTGTTAAACACTTAGGTTATTTCCAATAATTTATTATTATAAATAATGATGTTATAGAAAACCTTATAGCTAAATCTTAGGTAGATCATTTTTCACTTAATTATAAGTGAATTTTATTGTAAATTTTCAGATACCGACATGAAATCGCACATGACGGGCAGAGGATTTACATCTTGGGAGGTGGTACGTCCTGGACAGCATATTCCTTAAACAAGGTATATTTTTTAAAAAAGAAAAAAAGGGAGAGGGAGAAGGCTAGAAAGAGGCATGTGTCAACTAAGCAAGATAATTCTGTTACTTTAGATATTTTAATTTTTGAGCACATTCCTCATTAACGCCTATTTTGTGTTGGATGCACTTTATATTATAAGGTTGAACTCTGTACCCCAAAATGCTTTCAGTTGACAGGTGTTATTTATCACACACTGAAAATACTTTGTGAAAATTATCCCCTTATGCTGGATGAGGAAAGTGACTAAAAGGAAGGCATAGTAGCTTGAATGGAGCAACTAATTAGAATTGGAAGCAGCATTCTCAGAATGTCACATCCGCATCATCATCACTGCTGTGTATCTAAAAAGAACAGGCTTGTTTAGGGTTGCACGTCACGAACTTGAGAAAGCTGAGCTCTGAAGGGCTGTTATTCATCCATCCCATCCCTGTGGCATTTCTAAAATGTCATAGTCACACATCCCAGGGGAAACCTACATTAGGCTGTAGAGCTCCTGGACTGCTTGGAACCTTAATGGTCTTTTTCAACTTTTGTCAAAACTGAATTCCCACATTCCCTTACAAACACTTGCTTTTTTCTGTTATAAAAATGATATATGCCCCTTGCAGAAAATGTGGAAGTTGCAGGACAACATATAGAAGAAAATCAAGAATCACATGCACTGCAGCTTCTCATTCCAACCTTCTTCTTCCTTTTTTTCTGTGAATTTAAAAAAGTGGGCTGGGTGAGGTGGCTCACACCTGTAATCCCAGCACTTTGGGAGGCTGAGGTGGGCGGATCACCTGAGGTCAGAAGTTTGAGACCAGCCTGGCCAACATGATGAAACCCCGTCTCTGCTAAAAGTACAAACATTAGCTGGGCATGGTGGCAGGCACCTGTAATCCCAGCTACTCGGGAGGCTGAGGCAGGAGAGTCGCTTGAACCTATGAGGTGGAGGTTGCAGTGAGCCGAGATCGTGCCATTGCACTCCAGCCTGGGTGACAGAGACTCCATCTCAAAAAAAATAAAAAATAAAAAATAAAATAAAAAGCAAAATCATATATGTGTTTAATTTTCAACTGCCCCATTTAATGTTTTCCCATATATTTGGAAAGATCAGAAAAAAGCAAAAGAAAAGAAGAAAGACTTTTCAACTAAGAATATATGTTTACGCAGGCTGCTGCTGTTAAAAGTCCAGTTTTCTATATGGAAAATCACTGTACCTTCTGCTCAGTTTTGCTGTGAACCTAAAACTGCTTTAAAAAACAAAGTCTGTTTTTAAAAGAATCATTTTCAGGCTAGCTAAAATTACAGTTATTTATGTATGTGTATATGTTCTTTTTTTTTCTCTAAGATCCATGCATACAACCTTGAAACGAATGCATGGGAGGAAATTGCAACAAAACCCCATGAAAAAATAGGTAAATTTAAAGTATTGCTTAACTTATCTTTAACAAACATATATTACACTTTTACTAATTTTGGAAGGAAAAAGTAATTTTACTGAGTTATATGGCAAGTTAAGTATCTGTTGGGCCGGGTGCAGTGGCTCACGCCTTTCATCTCGGCACTTTGGGAGGCCAAGGTGGGCAGATCGCTTGAGCCCACGAGTTTGAGACCAGCCTGAGCAACATGGTGAGACCCTGTCTCTACCAAAGATACAAAAACATTTGCTGGTCATGGTGGTGTACACCTATAGTCCCAGGTACTCGGGAGGCTGAGGTGGGAGAATCACCTGAGCTTGGGAAATAGAGGCTGTAGTGAGCCATGATTGAGCCACTACATTCCGGCCTGGGCATCAGAGTGAGACCCTATCTCAAAAAAAAAAAAAAAAAAAGAAAAATCTGTTGAACTGGTATTAGAAAATACTTGTATTCCTTAGTCCAATTATAATTATTCCTTAGGGCTGGGCGTGGTGGCTCACGCCTATAATCCCAGCACTTTGGGAGGCCGAGGTGGGCGGATCATGAGGTCAGGAATTCGAGACCAGCCTGGCCAACATGGTGAAACCTCATCTCTACTAAAAATGTAAAAATTAGCTGGGTGTGGTGGTATGTGCCTATAATCCCAGCTACTTGGGAGGCAGAGGTAGGAGAATTGTTTGAACCCCAGAGGCAGAGATTACAGTGAGCCAAGATCACGCCACTGCACTCCAGCCTGGGAGACAGAGTCTTGCTGTCAAACAAAACAAAACAAAACAAAACAAACAAACAAAAAAAACCCACACACACACATTAATTATCCTTAGTGATTGAGGAAAGAGACTTTTCATCCTCTTTATTGAATTATTTGGCAGAAGCTGAGAAATATGGGTGATATAAGAAATTGGAGCCTAAATAAAGATCTACCAGCTGGGTGTGGTGGCTCATACCTATAATCCCAGTACTTTGGGAGGCTGAGCCCAGGAGTTCGAGACCAGCCTGGGCAACATGGTGAAACCCTGTCTCCACTAAAAATAAAAAAAATTATCTGGGTGTGGTGGTATGCACCTGTGGTCCCAGCTACTGAGGAGGCTGAAGTGGGAGGATCACTTGAGCCGAGGAGGCGGAGGCTGCAGTGAGCCAAGATAGCACTGCTGCATTCCAGCCTGGGCAACAGAGTGAGACCCTGTCTCTAAATTAAATAAATAATGAAGATCTACCTATCTCTGTGTGGGTAAAAGGGCTTGGGAAAGCCACTAGCAACTCCTGTCCTTTCCCTCTTTGTTTCTGGCACCTTAGCATTGTACTGTTACGATGAGACTCCTGATGGCTTCTGAAATACGGAGGGAGTGAAAGGACTAGTCAGTGTTTGCTTCACATGCAACAAAGGGGTTGTTTTGAGTTACACATAGTATGTCTTTCACTGTGTTGTGTCAGTGTGATTCCCAGTCTTTCTGTAAGTAATGGAACTTCTGCGTTTGTGTGTTTGGCAGGCTTTCCTGCAGCCCGAAGGTGTCACAGTTGTGTTCAAATAAAAAATGGTAAGGATTCTAAATAACATTTTGCTTCCATTTCTGTAATTGTATCTTCTGAAAATATCTTATTTCCTAAAGATAGCCCCCTCAAAAGAGGCTCATAACTTTGAGAAAAGTCTATTTCTGGTAGTTTAAACTTAAAGGGAAATTAGTAGTTACGCCTCTCTCAGCCATTTTCATCAGGTAAACTAGTATGGTGTTTGGGTTCCCTCAGTTATTAGAGAACTCAGAAAATGGTGATAAATAAGCTTTGATTTTAGCACTTGATCTTCCAGCATCCCACACCTCAACAGATGTCTGTGGTTACGGTGACTAATACTAATAATTTTGACTGTTTATACTGTAGAGACCTCAGCAAACATTGTATTAAAATTGTAATAACTCCTTCAGAGTGATATTTCATAAAGTTGATTCTGTTCTCTCTCTGATGCCAAATGGAACTCTTAGCTCATTCTTTGGCTATATTACAACAAAGGCATTGTATGGCTTCAGAAAGCAGCTGCAGCTACTTTAACTAAATGTGATAAGTGACTCCTCTCTGGATAACCTTCCTGTCTTTTAATTTACAACTTATTTCATCGTTTGATATAGCTCTTAAATTTTTTCTGGGAGGAAAGTATATATAAATGAGTTAGATAGCCTGTATGCTTTTAGCAACTTAGTTCAGATATAACTAGGATTATTCTGCCATCTCTAGTTCAGAGGGATTTTTTATTGTGCTCCTGCTTTCTGGATAAAATTTATAGATAATGACATTGCTCACATTTCTCTCTCTCAGAATGGAACTGTACTTTAGGTTTTCCTTGAATCCTAGCCAAAAAAGTTTCCAGTGCATTTTATAGCTTAAGTATTAGCTTAAACTTGTTCTAGACCTGAGTTAAGGAATTTATTCATTTAATTCTTTGAGGCCAAGCACCATACAAATAGAATTCAACCTTAGTTCTAGGCATTTCATTTGAAGGTTCACATAGCCTTTGTTACAAGTTGTCTAATTAGTTATAACTAACTGATTTTACCAGAAAACCCACACCTCTCATTTTGGGAAAATTATTCCTAATAACTGTACAGATCAAACAGAGCTTCAGTTTGTCCTCTTTTAGCTGAAGAAAGCTTGGAACAGCCTCTCTTGTGTTCCTAAACTGAACACTGCAGTGAACGTTCCTCCTCAGAGACTTTAGACTCTATGAACAGATAAATGTATATTCTTTCCAGGACATTATTTAAAGAAGAGTTTGCAAACTGGTGGCCTGCATATGTGTTTTGTTTGGCTCATATGTGTATTAAAAATTGTTTTGAGGCTGGGGTGGTGGCTCATGCCTATAATCTTAGCACTTTGGGAGGCTGAAGCAGGAGGGTCACTTGAGCCCAGGAGTTCAAGACCAGGCTGGGTAACATAGTGAGACCTTGTCTCTTAAAAAAAAAAAAAAAAAAAAAAAAAAAAATTAGTAGCCAAAACTTAAAAATCAAAAGATTTCATTTTTAAAAACATATCCAGATTTCCAAGCTTGCCTTGAAAAAAAATGGGCAATCTGGCAATTGCCAACCTTAAGTCTCTTATGGTAACGAACAGCTGGGGCTGCATAGCTGTCACCTCTTTTAGAGCATGAGCATTCCTGTCTGTTTTCCTGAGCCTTCTGTTTATCCTCCCTAGACCCCTTGCTCTTTCACTTTCTGTGCCTGGAATCTGTAGGTATGTGTCTGAGTTTGGAAACTTTGACATGAAGGCTCCCTAGAGGCTTGCATCCTTAGTCCCAGTGAACACCCTGACGTAGCGTCTCAGTTCTATTGAGGGACAACAGCATGAGAGGCTGCACAGCAGAAGTCGTCTGTGTCATGGGGCAATCCACTTCACTGGCCACCTGTCAGCTGGCTGTGTGACCTACCCTAAAACACTCCATAGTTTTGGCTCTTTTCCTTTGTGTGATCTTGGCTTTCTCTTTTCTTCATAGATGTATTTATTTGTGGGGGCTATAATGGAGAGGTGATCCTGGGAGATATCTGGAAGTTGAATCTGCAGACTTTCCAATGGGTGAAGCTCCCAGCTACCATGCCAGAGCCAGTTTATTTTCACTGTGCAGCAGTTACACCAGTAAGTTTTTATTTTCATATCTTCCTTATGTAGTTACAGATGATAAAGAAATCTTTTTAGAGATATTAGCAAGAAAAAAACCCAGATATGGGCAAACCTTAGATTATTAATAATGTATTTTTAAAACTTCCTCCCAAAGCTAGGCCATCCTCTGAGAAAAGAGGAGAAAAATTATCACACCCAAATTTGAGAGAATAACATAGATGTAAGAGAAATGCTACCTGTGGCATTCCGGCCCTGACCATGATGTCAAAGGTGTTTCCTGGGAGGGTGGAATCGTTTTAACCCCTTGATACCATATTATTGAAGGTCCTGCTCATTTCTTGAAGCGATGGCCTTTATTTTCATCTTTGTATTACCAACATGTGGCATTTTGGATACTTAATATAGTTTTAGTTTAATGTTAGTTAATAGTGAAATTGTTTGTTGTTGAAGTAAAAAAAATTCATATTTATAGGCTGGGTGCAGTGGCTCACGCCTGTAATCCCAGCACTTTGGGAGGCCAAGGTGGGTGGATCCCGAGGTCAGGAGATCGAGACCATCCTGGCGAACACGGTGAAACCCCGTCTCTACTAAAAATACAAAAAAAAAATTAGCCAGATGTGGTGGTGGGTGCCTGTGTTCCCAGCTACTCAGGAGGCTGAGGCAAGAGAATGGCGTGAACCTTGGAGGCAGAGCTTGCAGTGAGCCGAAATCGTGCCACTGCACTCCAGCCTGGGTGACAGAGCGAGACTCTGTCTCAAAAAAAAAAAAAAAAAATATATATATATATATATATATATAGTTTTTCCCTTAGTAATTCATTATTTAAACCCTCTTGATCTCCACATGATATTGGGATCAGTGAGGAATTCTTGTCTCATTTCAGTTTGATTCCATCTACTGTGCTCTTTCCCCACTGAGTCTTCAGCCTTGTATGTTTCTCTCCCGTTTGAATTTGTCCTCTTTTGACCACTCATAGGCTGGTTGCATGTACATTCATGGAGGAGTGGTGAACATCCATGAAAACAAACGGACTGGGTCATTGTTTAAGATCTGGCTGGTCGTACCTAGCCTGCTGGAACTGGCATGGGAGAAGCTGCTTGCGGCCTTCCCTAACCTTGCAAACCTCTCCCGAACACAGCTTCTGCATCTTGGACTCACACAGGGACTCATCGAACGCTTGAAATGAGGATTTCTGGACTGTTCATTGATACTGGAAATGTTAATTTAAAGAGACTCCTTTATTTATGGGCAGTGTAGAATGTGCTACAAAGAGGATTGGTTACCCTGATCAAGGCCTTATTTAGAAAATACATCAGATGCCTTTCTGTAAATTGGTTTTTCAGTTTATGGACATCTCACTTTCCCACGTGCTTCCTTCTTTGCTTCTCTTCCTCCTGACCCATTACATGCACATGTATTCACATACTCCCTCTTCCTTCTCGATGGAGTTAAGGGAAAGCCTGAAAGTACCTTAATAATGTTTTTAATCAAGACAGATTCATTTTTAAAGGAATTCTGAACAGTTCCATGTCATACAATGTTCTAGAAATTAAAACATCATCAACATAAACAAAAATGAAATTAAAAAATTTTTACATCTAGCAACAGCAACAACCACAAGTTTAGGGGAAGCTGAGAAGGCTAACCTTGGGAATCTTGCAGGTTATACTTAAACCTAGATGTTTAACTTAGTGTTTTCAAGATGCGTCTAATTGACTAGTAGCTGGGTCTGATGGCAGCAGTTGTTGCCATCTTGTTGCATAGATAACTCAAACCTACTACTTTGGCTTTGAAGGAAGGTTAAGCAGCCCAGCACCTCTTGGTTAGTGATTTCTTTCTCATCCTCACGGTGCCAGCAGTGGGTAGAGTTGGCTGTCAAAGGAGTCGTGTGTGTGTCGTGGTTGTGCTCTTTGTTGTTGCTCTTAGAAATTATAGCATCAAGAATGTTTCAAATGGAAACACTTGTGGTGGCCAAAATTCTTCATTCTGGCAGTTTTGAAACTCTCTTATGCTTATGAATGGTTTTAAATATCTCTTTGACTTCTTCATGGGGAATTGCAGACTCTAAATACGTGGTGTAAATGCCGTGTAACATGAACACAAGTTCCCGAGGGAGGCCAGGGAAGAGCCAGGCAGAGAAAACCTGCATCCTCTGGGCTTGTTAACTTGGCTTCCGCTCAGGCTATGGTCTTTGGCTATCATCTTGGCCATTTCCTTTTGAGAACTTGTTTCTTTTCTAATCTCTGGGCCAGGTACCTGCCATTTTCTCAGGCAGTTGGTCCTTGATTTTTCCCTTAGCTTGTTGCCTTCTTTTCTGTCTGCTTTAATGTGCATGGTGCTGTGAGTAATTGTCTAGTTATTGGATACAAGGTCTTGGGGGTAAAGCCACAGGTCATCCTTCCTGAAGAACCAAGTATCATTTAAAAACTAGCATGAGGAAGGAATGAAACTGAGTAGCATTCATTTTTTGTGTGTGAAATTTCAATTCTGGTTTGTTTGATTGGTTTTTTTTAATTCTAAAAAGAATGACATAAATTTTCACTTGCTTTGCCATCAGGCTGCTAGGGGAGCTGAGCAAGAGGCTCACCATGCGCATGTGTAAGCCGCAGGTGTACTCAAGGTGCTGAAGGCGTGCAAGGGGCAGCGCTGGTCCTCCCGGGGCCACCTCACAGCAGGAGACTTGCATGGGAGAGTTGGAACACACCTTTCCTTTAAGTGCCTCTTTTTTCACCTAGCTTTTAAAGTTATTCTTTTTCCTTCATCTCAGAAGAGATCTCTTTAGCTTATGTGTGGATTTAAAATGACCTTTGTGCTATGGTTAAAAAGTTACCATCTGGTGTTCAGTTCTGGGGAAGAGAAAACCGCAGCCTCCAGACATGCTCCTGATTTCTAGGCCTTATCATACCATCCCCTCTGTGACGGGTTGAGTTCATGGAGCCTGTATTCTGGGAAGTCTTATAATAACCACGCACCTGTGAACTTGGGTCCTTTCTGGGGCGTGAGGAATGTGGGAGAGAGGCAGGAAAAGGAGCAGCTCCTCTAGGGGCCCATCCTCCCACATCTTGCCATTACCAGTCTGTGTAGCCCTTAACCTCCTGCCACCACTGCCAGGCTTGCTTCTCTGTGCTCTCCCAGAGCAAGCCAGTCTGAGCAGCTCCATTAGTCCAAAACAGAGCTTTGCTGCATGGCTCCAGCCTGGCCTCTGGATATCTGGTGGAAATATATCCCAATTGAACAAGCCAGGCTGTTTAGGGTGGCAAGAGGATTTTTGACCTGGATTTATACAGGGACCAAAGACTGAATGCTCAGCCTCTGTGCTTAGACTTTCATGGTCCTTAGGATAGAAGCGAGTCTCTAGCCCTGCTACACCAGAGAGCTGAAGAGAGATGTGGTCTGGTTCCATCCACACTTGCTGGCATCCTTTGTTAAGCCTCCTGAGGGCAGCCTTCTTTGAGGTAGACCTTGGAGGCCTGACATCAAAGACCTGTGTGTTTTATTTTCATAAAAGTATATATCCTTGGTCCAAAGTGTCTTCTTTTAATATAACACTAGTAAAAATGACGTGGTATGACCAGCACTGAGTGCTATAGAACCACACATGTGCACATGTTCTGGATGCCAAATGACTGTGTGTGAATGACTAAGTGTAGATAACTAGAAATTAGATAGAGGTCATCAGGCATTTCAGTATACCTATAACCAGCACTCGAAATTCCGGACACTGTTTACTTGATTTAGGAAAGTTTATGCCTGCTGCTTCTCTGCCTCTTTGAGGTACTCCCAGCCGTCCTACTACAGTCCTGTAAATTTAAGTGCAATATATAGAAACATATGGATATATACAGATTATATATAGGGTGTAACTATAAAGCAGGTAGACTACTTTTTTGCGTCTTGGGGAAGTGAGCTTATTACTTTAGGGTCAAATTATGCCAAGAATTTTAGATGTGATCAGCTGGCTTAAGCCAACTCATGGTAAAGCTGGATTTTCAAGTCTATGTTTTCTTACTCCAAGATGGAACTCTTAGAGACTCACTGTTCCTTAAGTGTGTTAGAGTTGAGATTTTTTTTCTCCCTGTCATCTTTGCACTAGCTCATGTTTGCATGTCTTACATTTTGTTGCCCGAGAACAAGGAAGTCCGTCTGTAAGGAGTTTCCTAAATGGAGAATTAAAACCTAGTATTTAACACTATCCGTTCTCCCATGTATATACTAATTTATCTGGGAATGTAACACTTTATTAAATGAAGAAAACGATGCTTTCTTCATTTAATATTGTCCACGTCCTGGAAAAACTATAAACTGACACAGAATAAATTGAAATCTTAACTATCCTTAGGGGCTAAACAAAACCCTTTCCATTGGCAGACTCTCCTTTTTTCAGGGCCGTAATGACACGATGTAAAAATTTGCTTTAAACCATTCATGTCCTTACATAGCTAGATTTTAAAGTATAATAAGCATATTAACATTTTTAAGCAAAAGATAGGTTAACAGTGACCTTTGGTTATCCACCAGTAGCAAGAGTAAAGCACAGATCATTGAAATCCATAGATAATCAGCGAATCAACTTTTCTATCAAACAATAGATTCATTTACATTTCTTTTTCCTCTCTATCCTTCCCTCTAAGCACCTGTTTTTCCATGGAATGGGGCTAATGAGTAGTTAGAAAAGGAAAAGGAACAATCAGTAGGAGCTGACAACCAGTGACCATATAAGCAGCTGATTGCCTGTAATTAGTCAGTCTGAACAATTAGAGTTGAATGCTGAAATTAGGAACCACAGGTGGTAATCCTGAGTAGATGTAACTCTTCAGCATCATCTCCTGCCCTGAGCTCCAGGCCATCTCTCCTCTAACCACCAAAGAACTCTTAGTACCTATGGGAAGGAAAAGCTGTGTGCAACACAGAGAAAATTCCATTATTTGAACACATTTATTTGGCTCTTGACAAATACTTGCTTTTCCTCTAATCTTGCAAGATTTCCTCCATTTTCCAATCACACAACTTGGCATGTAGGAAAGGTTGAATGATCCTCTAAGACTGTGTTGGTCTTAGTATTCTGTAAAACCAATTTTTTTTTTTTTTTTTTTTGTGGTCTTACAGATGTTTAGAAAGTGGCACAGGTTACTAAATTGTCTACCTGCCAGCATTCTGATGTAGCACAAAAAGCTATTTTCCTTTTTTTTTTTGTATTAATTTTTCTGGCATTGAGCTCTAGGGTGGATGAAGGTTTATGGTCCTCTGATCATCAGCTCCATTCTAAAAACTGGTCACTGTTGGCTGAAATTGCTCTGGTTCCCCAAATGCCTTGGGACTCCAGACGCACCCGCAGGGCCTGAGGTAGGTTTCATAGAATTCTAGGACCTCCGTGTGCGTTGCCACCAGATCCCGTCTAGCAATGGCCTTTCCCTTCTAAGGTCATTAGATTCAGCCAAAAGTGACCTCTTCCCTAGTCTGGTGTTATGAACATAAGTTCTGAGTTGTGCTACAAAAGTAGTTCCATCTTTTTATTGTAATTTTCATGTTTTTAATTTGAAAAAAAAAAAAAAACAAAAACTTTTTATAAGGTTTTTTAAGGGCCCTGCTTAGTCAGTGTACAGGATGGAGTCAGAGGCAATTTTCAGGAAAAAAAAAAACAAAAAACAAAAAACAATTTCACCGAGCGGTAGTAATTGTTATTTTACTAGTTATACATTTAGAATATAAAGGAGGCATCAGAAAACACACTCTCTAAAGCCACTTCCTTGTGCACAGAGTCTGCACAGGGAGAGCACAGGCATCTCCCTGGAAAAGCACCTGCCAATGACGAATTTCCTGGAAGAACCTAGGCAAGAAAGGAAGCCTCTTTCTGAGACGCAGTCTCCGGGAGGTGAGCCTAGCTTTGCTCTTCCTACAGGGTATGCTTGGGCCATACACAATGCTCGCCTTACTTTAAAGCTATTTTGCCACAGTCCTGTTAAATAGTGTGGACGTCCTTTTGCAGTCTGGTGTGCATGCCATATGATCAGGACAGCTTTTCCACTTTACTCGGTTTCCTACAAGCAAGTAGGAAATGTAGTGAATTTACCCTAAAATGTCCAATCTGTATTTATGTACCTTGTCAGTGTTTTGCTGTTGGTTTTCTAAAACAATCTGATCAATAAATCTTATCCAAATCAATTTGGTTCAAGGCCACCTTGATTGTCTGATGGTAATTTGTGTGTACATGAGCGCACCTGTATGACAGAAGCGTAAGTCCTGCCCCACCTCCACCACCCCCACCAGGCTCAGCTTTTCTCTGTAATATCTATGAGTCATCTGCCTTCCACCCCCACTCCGCTGTGGGTTCTTTATCTGCTCACTGTCTGGAACTCCTGGACACACAAGAGTTCCCTCACCAGTACACTGCTCCCCCCACAAAGACATCAGCAAGGGAGCAAGTGCCGGGCAGCCCACACTCCCTCTCACCGCCCCACCCCATGTTCCCCAAACCACCGCGAGACAAGTTTGTATAGGTATATCAAGACTTTTCTGAATGGCTGGAAGAGCTACAGAGAATTCAAAGGGAAAATGTGAACCTGTATATACAGTCATATGACTGTCTTTATGATCCGAGGGAAGAGCCCCAGGAGCTGCTGAGCCCTGTGCAGGGGTTCTCTGGGGGTGAAACTAGCTCTGCCCTTGGCCTTCCAGATGCTTCCTTCACCAAAACCTCTGTTTTATGATACTGCCATCTCTAATCCTCTAACCCTTCTCCATGCAGTACTTTCCTCCATGTCTGTTTAGTCCAGAGTAAGTAGGCAAGGGTACTCCCAAGTCTGATCATTTTTCAGGTCTCCCTTCAAGAATTGCACAAATGCCTCTTATTTTTCAGTGTTTCCATTGGTTAACTATTGGATTGAGCATACCTTCCATGGACAAGTAATCTTAGATATTACAATATACATCTACAAGGAAGAAGAGAAACAGTTTCTACCCATTCATCCACCTTACAGTTAATACTTTATTATGCAGAGCAGTCTTCTTTCCTTGGGTTTATTTCTCCTACCTCTTAACTATACTCCTCTCCAACCTACCAGATATAAGTAATGGACCCTATACCTTTCAGTCTTTAGACCAGCCAGAACTTTGAAATGGACTCTTATGTGCATCTGATTTGGTTCTTAATATAAGGCATCTAAGACCCATCTTGGCCTAGTGGGAGGGGTTTCAGTGGCCTTTATGTGTATACAATTCTAGTTTGTCAAAATGATAATTGTTAAGCTACTGTAATTGAACAACCACATTCTCTTGTAGTTAATCTTCTGCAGTAATTGCTTGAGGGAAGAAAACACTGGTAAAACCATCCAGTTTCCCTACTGCCTTCAAATGAAAGGCCAGGTTCTAGCCCAGTGCTAGAGCAATAGAGCTTTGTGCAATGGTGGAAATGTTTTGTATCTGCACCATCCAATATGGTGGTAGCCACAAGCCACATGGGGCTTTTGAGTACTTCAAATGTGGCTAGTATGGCTGAGGAACTGAATTTTTAATTTGATTTAATTTTCATGTATTTATATGGAAATAACCACACATGGCTAGTGGCTACCTCTTAGTGCTGTTCTAGAAAGAGATGACCTGCCGGGTTAGGAGACGAGGGCTCTGCTCTTGGCTGAGTCCATAATAGCCCTGTTCTGTATGCAACTTGCTTTTCTTTGGGTCTTGGTTTACTCATCTGTCAAATGTGAGGAGGTTAGCTAGATAATCCCCATATCTAACATTCTTTATTTAGGATGTTTGGCCAAAAGCCTGGAGCATAGTGGTGAGTACCATAGGTGTACAGCGCTAGGACTAGAGTTACCTCTTAAACTTGATCCTGATCTTAAGATCACTGATCTCATCATGGTGGGAGGTCTACTGCCCGCTCCAGGTGGTTCCTTTGTGGGTGGCACAGTCAGGATTTCCACTTGCACAGTGCAGGCTCCAAGAAAAAGTATTGAAAATAGAGTAGGGACTAGAACACGGCCACTGCCAGGCCACCTGTAACCCACTGGTTTCAAAATCATGATCCAGGCCGGGCGCGGTGGCTCAAGCCTGTAATCCCAGCACTTTGGGAGGCCGAGACGGGCGGATCACGAGGTCAGGAGATCGAGACCATCCTGGCTAACACGGTGAAACCCCGTCTCTACTAAAAAATACAAAAAATTAGCCGGGCGAGATGGCGGGCGCCTGTAGTCCCAGCTACTCGGGAGGCTGAGGCAGGAGAATGGCGTAAACCCGGGAGGCGGAGCTTGCAGGGAGCCGAGATTGCGCCACTGCACTCCAGCCTGGGCGACAGAGCCAGACTCCGTCTCAAAAAAAAAAAAAAAAAAAAAAATCATGATCCATACTTGTTAACAATACAGATTCCTGGGCCCAAACCCCAAGGATTAGATTTTAATAGGTGTGTAATTTTAATAAACTCTTTTGTTGATTCCAATTCAGCTGGTTTAAGATGTTTGGGAACCACTGACCCACAGCTGAACTAACTGGCCAATGCTGGCCAAGATGAGAGACTTTGCTACTTTACTTTTTACTGTCATATTTCATTGTCCAGCAGGGGACTTCATTGCAAAGGCCAGAATGAACGTTTCCCAATCCTTGCCCCATTAGAACTCAGTGGCAGACTGAGTACACAAGTATTCTCCACTCCTTCTTGGAGAACCACTAAAATAACAAAGTGGCCCTAGTTTCCTTTTCTCTGAAATGGGGCTAATAATAGTAACCTCTCTCCATACTACTGTGTGGCTGAAATAAGTAGATATGGGTAGAGTGCTTCAAATGACACCTGGCATATAGTAAGCATTATGGAGATATTGACTGTGATTGCTCTCTAGTTGATGGAGTAAGAAATAAAAGTGAAGGCTGGGTGTGGTGGCTCATGCCTGTAATCCCAGCACTTTGGGAGGCTGAGGCGGGCCGATCACCCGAGGTTGGGAGTTCGAGACCAGCCTGACCAACATGGAGAAACCCCATCTCTACTAAAAATACAAAATTAGCCAGGCGTGGTGGTGCATGCCTGTAATCCCAGCTACTAGGGAGGCTGAGGCAGAAGAATAGCTTGAACCCAGGAGGCGGAGGTTTCAGGGAGCCAAGATCGCACCATTGCACTCCAGCCTGGGCAATAAGAGTGAAACTCCATCTCAGGAAAAAAAAAAAATGTTTACTAAAAATTACAAAGTTAACCAATAAAGAAGAAACTAAATGTAGGACAAGGGAGGGAGGGTGGTGATGCAAGTGAGCTGAGTTCTGCTCTCCAAAGCAGGAAGGGGATAAACAGAATGTCTTAGATTGAAGCAATAGCCGGGTACACATGTAAATTAGAGATGTAAAGGTGGGTATCAGGCCAGGTACGGTGGCTCACGCCTGTGATCCCAGCACTTTGAGAGGCTGAGATGGGCAGATCACCTGAGGTTATGAGTTTGAGACCAGCCTGGCCAACCTGGCGAAACCCTGTCTCTACTAAAAAAAAAACAAAAATTAGCCGGGCATGGTGGTAGGTGCCTGTAATCTCAGCTACTCAGGAGGTTGAGGCAGGAGAATTGCTTGAACCTGGGAGGCGAAGGTTGCAGTGAGCCAAGATTGCGCCATTGCACTCCAGCCTGGGCGACAGAGCAAGACTCCATCTCAAAAAAAAAAAAAAAAAAAAAGGTGGGTATCCAAAAAGCAGCCACAAGAGCTCACAGAGCTCATGGTAGTAAGACAGGTGACAAGGCAGAGGGGCTGTGGCAGTGACTGCTGGTTTTTGAGTGTGATCCTGGTTTTTTGTTGTTGTTGTTGTTGTTTTTTTTACTTTTTCTGCCTTCCTAAAGCAGAACCTTCTTGTGGCTCTTTCAGTCTAGCTCTTCTTCAGAATATGGCAAGTCTGAGTCTCTTCTGATCACATAAGACGGGGTGATTCAAAGCATGCAGCTAGAGTATTCATATTTTCAAGTTCCTCCCTGATTCAGCTGCAGCCTCACTGGTACTTGAGAATCTTTGATTTAAAAGCCAACCCTAGAGGCTAGTGGAAGGAAAAAATGGAGGGGAGGGAGGAGGTTTTTAAAAAATACACACTCTGTCAAGTTTTAGATGTGGGGTTTTGTTTGTTTTCGCTTTGTGTTATTTGAGCCCTGGCTGGAGTGCAGTGGCTCGATCACAGTTCCCGGGCTCAAGTGATCCTCTTACCTCTTAAGTAGCTTGGACCACAGGCATGTACCACCACACCTGGCTTAGCTGTGATTTTATCCTGTTGCCCAAAGCCTATTCCTTACCATCCTCTCCATTAATAAAATCAAGCAAGAACATTATTGTAGAGCAGAGGTTTTTTCTTTCATCCACAGCCAGGGGAGAGGAGGTAGTTTTGAGTGACATACAAAGCCGACCCAGCCGATCTGCTCACCCTGCACTGGCCTTGCAGCCTCAAATGCAAAAGCAAGAGGCTTCTCAGATTCTCCAGCAGACAGCTCAGCAGGGGGACCTCAGCAGCCCATGCAGGAAGGCAGGTGCCACACACCGCTCAGGGAGGTCAGGAGCCACCCCAGCCCAGCTCCAGGACTTGGGAAGAGAGGACAGAGACAGCCAGGAGCTCTGACCGCTTACTATTTGGGGGCCCCACAGCAGGCCGGGAGCTTTAGAGTATTGCAAATGACATCCATGAAAAGAAAAAGCAGCTGCCATGCAGCCTGTGTCACCTTAGAGGGGTCAGACTGCTCAGTTTATCCTCCTCGAACCTGCCACCTAGAACCGCCAGGCTGAGGAGGCTTTCACCATGACCGCCAAGGATGTGTTCAAAATCCCCACCCCACTGTCAGGGAGCAAACTTAGTCTCCCAGCCCCAGAAAAATACATCCGGGCCATCCAGGCATCTTCTGCACCTGGGTTATTTACTACCCAAACCTCACCTTGAAACAGCTAAGATCAGGTCATGGTTCAGGATGTCGGCCCCTGCGTAGGCTCACCCTGCACCGTACAGGCTTGCTGTCCACAAAGATGCGGTTTATAAGAACAGTAGGCACGGGGGTATCTCAGAGCTACTTGCATACTAGGGCATCCAGGATGAGAACTCCAGCTTTACACCAGATCTAACCCCGGACCCCAAACACACACACTACCTCAGAGCCCAGCCTCTGCACCCCCTGCCATGTCAACCAAGCATTTTCAGTTCATTGTCTCGTCGGCAAGCCTGTATTGAATCACAGGCCTAGAAGTTTTATCCCCGTTTCACAGATTGGCAGGCTAAGACAAGACCCAGGGGCCAGAGAAGGGAGCCCAAGTCTGCAAGCCTGCAAGGTCGCGTTCATGAGAACTTTCATCCTCCTGTGACCTGGCGGCAGGCACGTGGGCCTGGGTGGTTACTGAGAAAATTCTTTCAGAGGGGCTTTCGGGGACGTGAAGTCACCCCTGGCTTTGCGGGATTTGGGGTTGGGAGCAGCCGCCGTGGAGCGGTGAAGCCAGAGGCCAGGGCGGTCCGTGCTGCGGGCGGCTCCCCAGGGCCCGGTGCGCTGGGCTGCCCGCCCCGCTGGCCATGGCCTGGCCGCCTGCAGCACACGTATTGCTGGGGAGGAAGAGCCGTGGATTTCAGTCTGTACGCCCAGATGATTAAGAAGCTGCCGCCCGCTAGAGGGGAGGGGACCGCCAGGAAGTGGCCCTCGCAGCCCGGCGCCGCCGCCGCACGTCCCATCCTGGAGGCCACCGTCGCTCACCGAACATCTGGGACGTGCCGTTGGTGCTGGGGTGCTGCGGGAGCGGGCCCAGCCTTCGGGAAGCTTCCATAGGGGAGGAGGCGATCGATCAGACCACAGCAAACGAGCAAGATGACCACAGTGGCCCATGGAGGGGGACGAGGAGCAGTGTGGCCTAGAAACAAGGAAAGCCTCCCGCCCGGTGTGCACGGGGAGTTAGAAAGTGTGGCCATACTGTTCGGGGCAGGGACAAAACGCAGCTTCTGGTGTCTTCTGCGAGGGGAAGAAGCCCTGTGGTGGGAGCCAGGGGAATCCCGGGGAAGAGGCGGCCTCGCACAGATCATCAGGGGCTGGGACAAAGCGTTCGGCTTCTCTAAACGCAGCGGGAAGTTTTAAACCAGAGCCACACAGAGCATCCCTGTAGCTGCCGCAGGAGAGTGCGCGGGGTTCCCAGCAGGGCAAAAGCACCTTGGGGCCGGGACACTTCCGCTCCCATCACCCCCGCCCCAGCAGGGCGCCCCTGTTTGGGGAACAGCCAGCAATCAGGGACAGCGCCCCAGGCCCTGCTAGCGCCAGCACTGGCAGGAGGGACGCATGGAGGTCGGACGGAACTGGGGAGGGGGCGCTGGCCAGGGTGGTCTCAGGCCCTCCCCACTAAAGTCAGCTCGACCCAGGGCCTCCCTGCGCAGCCCAGCGCGGCTTGCCGGAGAGGCTCCTAGGACCGGAGGGGAAGCCGCTCTGAACCGGAATGATCTGGTTTGGAGCGGGTTGGCTCCCTCTCTGCTCCCCCGCCCACTGCTCTCCGTCTCCTTCAGCGACAGGCTGGTTTTTGCCGCAGTCTCTGACCAAGGTAAACAGGAGGGAGGAGGAAAGAAGGCTCTGTTTCCATGGCAACCCAGAACCCAGAGGGCAGGCGCCGTGGTTCTCCGGGATGTGCGGGGGTGACTTCGGGGAGAAGAAAAGGCTCCCTGGAAAAGCCACAGGGAGGAAGGACCCTTCCATGCACACGGTGGGGTGCGTTGCCAAGTAGGGGATGGAGGGAAAAGGAGAGGGGTCAGGCACCCTCGGTGAAGTGGAGAATTGAGCAGGGCCCTGGGGACACAGAGACACGTAAGGGCCAGGGGTCACACCGAAAATGCAAGCGCACACCCTCTTCTGACCACTCAACCCAGGGAGCAGAAAAGAGGTGCCAGAGGGCTCAGAGCTTCCGAAATCCACACCTCCCTGGTCCTTTCCAGAAAACCCTTCCAGGGGCAGCTCAACCTGGGGACAACCACAGAGGTGGGATCTGGGCCCGAAGACAGGTGTCACCTGAAACAGGCCACTGTTGTCCGGCTGCAGTATGCTGGGAGGACCAGCTCCTGCTCCACCGTGCCCCCGCTGGGAGGAAGGTTGACCCCTGCGTGGGAGTGTGACTGCTGGAAAGGCATCCTTGCTGCAGCTGTGAGTGTGGTGGGACAGCAGAGTCACTCCTGCATAGGATTCTAGGGCTGGGGGTCCCAGAGGGGGGGCCCCGCCCCTCCTGGAGGCCAAGGACTGTCACCGTGTCACTACGGCACTCTCCAGCTGCTCACCGAAGCCCTCGCTGACCACAGCCCTGCCACATTACAGGTCTTCCCTCTGTAGCAACGTGAAGAGACTGCAGTGAGGCGTGGAATTGGGCAGTTCTTCTGGATTCATTAAAAACTCGTTCCACCACAGGAGTCAGCCTGGCCACTCCGGTGTGGGGCGGGTCTCTGCTCATTTAGCTTTCACCTGCGTGCCCAGGGATAGGAGAAAACGGCACAGAGAGAGGTTGTAAAGGGTAAGCATCCTGCCCTGGCAAAGCTGAATGAATATGGGTAGCTTCCGCCCAGTGAAGCAGCGGCAGGGACGCCTGTGGGAACCTGGGTGGAGGTGCCCTCTGACCTTGGTTTCGCTGGGCCAGGGGGTGAATGCTTCTGGCAGTGGAGCTTCCAGACCCGGAAAACCCAGGCCTCTTCTCACGGGGGCCCTCAGGTGCTTGTGGACTGCCCAGAGACAGAAGAGAACTGAGGGTGGGAGGGCCTGCTTTTGCCTGCAGAACACCCTGAAATGCTCCATTTACCCAGCTCTCTCCAGGGCCCACACAGTCCAAACTTCTCTGGCCTCAACTCCTACCACTGTGCCTTTGCTTACTCTTGACCAGCCACGGTGGCTTCCTTGCTGCTCCTTGAGCGCATGCTCCCTCTTTCTGGAAGTCTCCTCCTCCAGTATCCACATGGCTCCTTGCCTGGCCTTCTTCAGTTTTTTAATGTGGTCTTCTCACTGAGGCAGAGCCGGGGCTAGCGTGAGGCAAGTGAGGCAGCAAGGGCTTTCCTGCCCTCTCTTGTTAAAACTGTATACTCTCCCCTCTGCTCAGGACTCTCCACTCCCCGTCCTCTTCCCAAAGAATGGAGCACCATCTTGTTTAGTAGGCACGTTGTTTATTGCCAGACTTTCTCCGTTAGAATGGAAGTGCCATGAGAACTGGAATCGTCTCTGCCTTGTTCTTGTTCTGTCTATATTCTTCAGAGCCTAGCACATAGTAGGTGCTCAGTGCACACTGTCAGATGGAGGGGTGGATGGAGGGATAAATGGGGCCATGGGGTCAGTAGGCTGTGTCCTTCCCCAGTTCCCCTTCCAACAAGTGGGAAGTGTGCTGCGGCCTTAGAAGAGGCTGGCAGAGTGGCGTAACGCACTCCTGGTGCGGCACATAATGTGAGGTACAGGGGTTACAACTAAAAAGAAAAACAGACTGGCCTTAAAAAAATAACGAAGGTGGATGCTGCTACTTCCACCAGGCCCAGTAGCCCCAGCCAGGCTTTAAGAGTCCTTCTACATCGACCCGGTGAGGTGGTTCACGCCTGTCATCCCAGCACTTTGGGAGGCCGAGGTGGGCAGATCACTTGAGTCAGGAGTTCAAGACCAGCCTAGCCAACAAGACAAAACCCCATCTCTACTAAAACTACCAAAAAAAAAAAATTAGCCAGGTGCGGTGGTGCACACCTGTAATTCCAGCTACTTGGGAGGTTGAGGCAGGAGAATTGATTGAACCCAGGAGGCGGAGGTTGCAGTGAGCCGAGATCAGGCCACTGCACTTCAGACTGGGTGACACAACGAGACTCTGTCTCAAAGAGGAAAAAAAAAAGAGTCCTTCTACATGAAAACTGCTAGCACAATTGGAGAAATTAAATTCATCCTGAGGCCAAGACTGCCCGCTGGGAAAAGCAGGGTGGAGGGCAATAGCCCAGGTGTGCTCCCTGCTCCTACCCCACACCAAGGACTGTGGGGATTGTGCAGGGGTGGTGGCAATGAGGCAGCTCTCTGTGGGTTCAGCCCAAGTGGGATGTGCTGGAGGCCTTCACCACTACCAATGTTCTCAGCCTGGCAGCGCATTGGGAGGGGTTGGGGGAGAGGAAAGAGGGGAGAAGACCCTCTTAGAACCACACTAGTGCTTCTCTCAGACAGGCAGCCCTGACACCTGCACTGGGGGCTCCGTGCGCCTTTCTGCTTCCTGTTCCTCGCTGTGTGTAACCAGAAACAACAGGTTTTCACAGTTCCATCCGTCGAAACCCCCACTTGCAGAGTGAGTCACCTTCAGTTTCCTGCCCACCTGCCTCTTTCCTGATTGACCTGATAAATTCAGGACAGCTTTTATTGCTTTTGGCGAAAAACTGCCATTAAGATTTACAGAGCCGAAAGCTGGTACAATGTAATCTTCAGAGTAATTTACACAGTGAGTTTCAAAAGATGAAAAGTTAGCATTTTAGAGGTAATTTCATAAAAAGGATTATCAGATTAATCACTATGTCAATTTAATAGCAGTGTCTCAAATAATTAATTAGCTTTCTTGAAGTCAGCAATGCAAGAAAGGACTCTAAAAGGAATACAAATGGCTGTGTCAGACAGTAAGTATGTTTTGGGCAATCGATCTTGAGAGAATTCTTCTTGGAATTACACTGGTGGAATGTCAGGCGTGGGCTCATTGGCACAGAGACAAAACCAGAAAGTGAAAAGCTCTTGGTGCGCCCAGGTCTCCCGAAGAGCCTTGGGACGTGACTGCTGGGGGCTTGTCTGTACCCGAAGAGCAAAAGCTGACCTGCCACATGTTGAATTGTCCTGTGACACCTGGAAAATGTGTCTAACCAAGCAAGCCACTGACAGGTTGCTCTAATGGGAGATCCAGGTGTGAACTGCAGTCCGCTTGTGAAATTACCCATGGGTGCTTCGAGGTAGAATACAGTCAACGCCTGGGCTGGTTATAAACACAGCCCTCCCTGTTTCATAGCAATACCACTCCAATCAGCTGCCACATGGCAGGGCAGGGCTGTGTTCTTAGTGGATGCTATGGATTGAATTGTGTCCCCCACCCCCATTCCCCCAGAAAACATATATGTTGGAATTCTAGCCTACAGAACCTCAGAATGTAACCTTATTTGGAAATAGGCTCTTTACAGAGGTAAATTAAAGTGAGGTTCACGCCTATAATCCCCGCACTTTGGGAGGCCAAGGCGGGCGGATCACCCGAGATCAGGAGTTCAAGACCAACCTGGCCAACATGGCGAAAACCCGTCTCTACTAAAATACGAAAATTAGCCAGGCGTGGTGGTGTGTGCCTGTAATCCCTGCCACTTGGGAGGCTGAGGCAGAAGAACTGCTTGAACCTGGGAGGCAGAGGTTGCAGTGAGCTGAGATTGTGCCACTGTACTCCAGCCTGGGCAACAGAGCAAAACTCTGTCTCAAAACAAAAACAAAATGAGGTTATTAGAATAGGCGTTAATCTAATACGACTGGTGTCCCTATGAAAAGGGGAAATTTGAACCAAGACACACACACACAGAATACCACATGAAGATGAAGGCAGCGATCTGGCTGACAGGTGTGTCTATAAGCCGAGAAACACCAAGGCTTGCCCCTAGACCACCAGAGCCAGGAGAGAAGTACAGCAGATTCTTCCTCACAGTCGACTCTGCTGGCACCTTTACCTCAACGGCCAGAGCCCTGAACTGGGAAATAATACATCTCTCTTGGTTAGGTCACTCAGTGTGTGATACTTTGTTTTTGTAGCCCTGGGGAACTCAGACAGTGGGGCCTCATGGAAAGAATCAGCTTGAGTGTCTTTGTTCTTAATGTTCCTATGTTTTTCTAACCTTTTTTTATACACAGGCTCGGGGCAGAATGTGAAGATATGACGCATCTCAGTAGGTGCAAGCGTATTCTCTATGTTAATCACTATTTCTTTTTCTTCCTTTTCTTTTTTCTTCTTTTTTTTTTTTTTTAAATTGAGACAGAGGCTTGCTCTGTCGCCCAGGATGGAGTGCAGTGGTGTAATCTTGGCTCACTGCAACCTCCCACTCCTGGGTTCAAACGATTCTCCTGCCTCAGCCTCCGAGTAGCTGGGATTACAGGCGCCTGTCACCATGCCCGGCTAATTTTTTTTTTTTTTTTTTGTATTTTTAGTAGAGATGGGGTTTCATCATGTTGGCCAAGCTGGTCTTGAAGTCCTGATCTCTGGTAATCTGCCCAACTCGGCCTCCCAAAGTGCTGGAATTACAGGCATGAGTCACTGCACCTTGCCCACTATACTTTTTCCTAAAGAACTGAAAAAGGGGGCCGGGCACGGTGGCTCAAGCCTGTAATCCCAGCACTTTGGGAGGCTGAGACGGGCGGATCACGAGGTCAGGAGATCGAGACCATCCTGGCTAATACGGTGAAACCCTGTCTCTACTTAAAAATACAAAAAAAAAAAAAAAAAACTAGCCGGGCGACGAGGTGGGCGCCTGTAGTCCCAGCTACTTGGGAGGCTGAGGCAGGAGAATGGCGTAAACCCGGGAGGCGGAGCTTGCAGTGAGCTGAGATCCGGCCACTGCACTCCAGCCTGGGTGACAGAGCGAGACTCCGTCTCAAAAAAAAAAAAAAAAAAGAACTGAAAAAGGGTGCGGTGGTTCACACCCAGCACTTAGGGAGACATGCTGGCGGATCATTTGAGCCCAGGAGTTCGAAGCCAGCCTGGGTAACATGGTGATACCCCATCTCTATAAAAAAAAAAATACAAAAGAGTTTGCTGCTGGCCGGGCGCGGTGGCTCAAGCCTGTAATCCCAGCACTTTGGGAGGCCGAGACGGGCGGATCACGAGGTCAGGAGATCGATACCATCCTGGCTAATACGGTGAAACCCCGTCTCTACTTAAAAATACAAAAAACTAGCCGGGCGACGAGGCGGGCGCCTGTAGTCCCAGCTACTCGGGAGGCTGAGGCAGGAGAATGGCGTAAACCCGGGAGGCGGAGCTTGCAGTGAGCTGAGATCCGCCACTGCACTCCAGCCTGGGTGGCAGAGCAAGACTCTGTCTCAAAAAAAAAAAAAAAAAAAAAAGAGTTTGCTGGGCCTGGTGGTGCACTCCTGTAATCCCAGCCACTTGGGAGGCTGAGGTGGGAGAATCACTTGAGCCTGAGAGGTCAAGGCTGCAGTGAGCCAAGATCACTCCACTGCACTCCAGCCTGGGTGACATGAGTGAGACCTAAAGAGAAGACTCAGATGCTTTCTCCTGGGGTTGCTGACCTAAGGCTCTGAGCCTGGAGCTGATGGGAGCCCTGTGACTTCTGCCTGGGGACAGCCTGCCCTAAAGAGAACAAGGCAGCAAGGCAGAGTGGATTCTGGTGACACATGCACACCTGGATGCACACACTTGGCCAGGTGTTTTAGCTGCACGAGCTCTGCAGAAAAGCCTCCTTGACTTTAAACAGTACACGGGTTTGGGTCTCAGCAATTCTGCTTAGAAATGTCATATTCTGAGGCCGGGCACGGTGGCTCAAGCCTGTAATCCCAGCACTTTGGGAGGCCGAGACGGGCGGATCACGAGGTCAGGAGATCGAGACCATCCTGGCTAATACGGTGAAACCCCGTCTCTACTAAAAAATACAAAAAACTAGCCGGGCGAGGTGGCGGGCGCCTGTAGTCCCAGCTACTCGGGAGGCTGAGGCAGGAGAATGGCGTAAACCTGGGAGGCGGAGCTTGCAGTGAGCTGAGATCCGGCCACTGCGCTCCAGCCTGGGCCACAGAGCGAGACTCCGTCTCAAAAAAAAAAAAAAAAAAAAGAAATGTCATATTCTGGCCTGGTGTGGTGACTCACACCTGTAATCCCAGCACTTTGGGAGGCTGAGGCAGGCGGATCACTTGAGCCCAGGAGTTCAAGAGCAGCCTGGGCAACATGGCAAAAAGCCATCTCTACAAAAAAAATATAAAAATTAGCTGGGTGCAGTGGTATGCTCCTGTAATCCCAGCTGCTAGGGGGCTGAGGCGGGAGGATTGCTTGAGCCTAGGAGGCAGAGGCTGCGATGAGCTGAGACGACGCCACTGCACTTCAGTGTGGGCAACGGAGTGAGGCCCTGTCTCAAAAAAAAAAAAAAAAAAAATATTTTGGTCTTTGCCTACCTGCTCACCAAAGAGAAAATCCACCCTCAAAAGGTTGTGCAAATCAAGCACAAGGAAAAAGTCAGGGTGACCAGGAGAGTGCCAGACCAATGGTAGGTGTCTGATTAGATACCCCAGGGGCCACTGATGCCACATTTAACAGCCTGAAAGGAACCGTGGTGCCAGCCTCCTGAGCGGCACCACCCACCCAGACGCCTCCAGCCCTCACTGCCGAGGGGCGTTTCCCAGGGTGCTCTTCTCACCCTTAAGGGAGCAGGCTGTCTCCTCAACACCACCTCTTCCCACCAGTTTGGCCTCCCCGGCCTTTGTAGTCAGGAGTGCTCCCTGCTAGGATGACAGCTAGTCCCTTCAGGAAGGGCACCGGTGCCCAAGAGGCCGATGACCCCTGGGGCCTGCGTGTGACACCCAACCAGTACCCAGGGTGAAGCTTCCACGGCTGAGGAGCTTCCATAGGAGTCTGAGGCTGGCAGCAGGGTGGAAGGGGAGCCAGCCTAGTGGCTCAAGGCTGCCAGCGAGCCCTTCAGTGGGGAGATCTACCTCCAACAGCCTCCTCCTCAACAGCCCTCTTGGGGAACAAGAGCCCAGCTGCTCTCTCGGTGTGCTTCCAAGAGCGGAGCCCAAGCCCCAGCTGTGGTTTCCACTCTGCCGCCCCCGCGTCCAGTCTTCCCACCTGCCTTGGCCTCTTTTTCCCAGGGCCACACCAGATGGGGCAGCGGCCACTCCACTACTGCAAGAGAATATATGGGAACCTTCCGTGGAGGCACTGCCCTCCTGGCTCCAGAAGCCTAGTCTCCCTTTCAGTGGCTCCTTGAAAAAGGGACAGCCAGCATGAGCCACCAGAGCTCTCTCCTCTGCTTGAATGTCACCATGGGCAGTGTGCCTCTTCCCCGCCTTTCCACCACAGACTTAGGTTTAGGCTGTCCCTGGTGACAGCAAGGTGGCTCCAGGAAGAAGTGTAAATCATATACTTGGGCTTGTAGGAAGAATTAGACCCCCCACTCCCCCCCTTTTTTTTTTTTGTTTTCTGCCAGCATAATTTATCTCCTGCTCCCAGACTTCCGCACATTTCTGCACTGGGGGCCTCCTGTGGTACCTTGACCTTGACCTGCCAGCCCTTCCTGAAGATGCTGCGTCGTAATGTTTGGCCTGGAATAGGGAACAGAGGGCTGGCTTGGGGTGGCGGCAGTGGGATGCAGGAAGCAAACAATATTTTAAACCTAAGCTGCTTAGGGGCATAACTCTTCCTCATTTGGAAAGCCTTTTTTTTTTTTAAACTTGGGTCCTCGAATGGTGGAATTGCTCACTCTTCCCTGGGAGGAAAATCAGGCCCAGATGGTGTCATCCCTTTCCCATCCAGTCTGGCAAGATCACAGGAAGGGCCAGCTGGTGGCTTCCTTGTTATTGTAAAGTTATTTAATTTTTTTTTGAGGAGTCTTGCTCTGTCGCCAGGCTGGAGTGCAACGGCACCATCTTAACTCATTGCAACCTCCACTTCCCGGGTTTAAGCAATTCTCCTGCCTCAGCCTCCTGAGTAGCTGAGATTACACGCATGCACCAGTGTGCCCAGCTAATTTTTGTATTTTTAGTAGAGAAGGGGTTTCGCCATGTTGACCAGGCTGGTCTTGAACTCCTGACCTCAGGTGATCCACCCGCCTTGGCCTCCCAAAGTGTTGGGATTACAGGTGTGAGCCACTGAGCCTGGCCTAATTGTTTTTTAACGTTTTACTGATTAAAGTTTTGAAATTTCCAGAGACCAGATGGGAGCCAAATAATATGACCCTTTTGGTTTTCTTATAATGAGATCAGGTTTGGGAGAGACCTGAGATGGTGAAGCCATCTGCTGGGTACCCTGGGACCTATTGGCCAGAGGGCTTGGCAAGCCGTAAGTACTTTCATCCTCCTTCCTACAGGGAGTATTGCCCCTATTTTTCCAGAAGATTCTTATAATGGTTTCTGTAGGACCGTGCACTTCATAGGCTTCAATTAAAATTGGACTCAGCTTGTGGGTGGAGAGACTAAAGCCCTGTGAAGACGTTTGATCCTGCAAGTCCTCAAAGCCTCCTGCTTCCCGAGGGGCAGCTGGGCATACCGTTATGGAAAGCGGCATTGAAGATGTGCTGTCTCCTTCCCAGATCCTGCTGCCTGGGGACCAGCAGTGAGGCCTTCTCCCTGCAGGGCACTCTCAGTCTTGCTGGGCTAGAGGAGGAGGCTGCGGGGGTGGTGGCTGCAAAGGGCTGGGCACAGAGACCTGGTGAGGTGACAGGAGGAGGTGACTGGCTCAGGCTGGCGCCTGTCCCACTTCACTGTCAGTCAAGCAGATGGAGAGGTGGGTGCTCTGCCTGCTGCCACCACCTGCCCCGCAGCCTCGGCTGCGCCCATTTCTGCTCTGGGTCTGCCAGGAGGAGCTCAGCCCTCATCCTCATGTTCATCTAGTGAGGTGGGGGGAGGCGGTCACCCCAGGCAGGTGTGGGTGTGGAAGACGTAGCCGCAGGTGTGGGACCACTGCAGCAAAGGGCCCTGCCCTGACTCCAGGAACTCCCACGGGCTCTTAGAGTCTCTCCAGGTTGTCACCATTTCATTTCTGCCCGCAGTTGGGCATGGGTTATGTACGGAACACACATTAGACCCTGGGGAGCAAAAAGGAAACAAAAACAGGAAATGTGTCTTCTCTCAAGGATATTATTAAAATGGTGAGAAAACACAAATCTACCCACGAAATGGCCTGAGAACAAAACACACCCAGTGGTTGTGATATTCACGCTACTTAAACCAGAAGGCTTCGAATGGGCACAGTGCAGTGGGGCTGAGGGGGCTAATCAGAGGTGACATTAAATGTTCAAGAACACTAGCATGCAAGAACAACTGCGACCCTGGGAGACGTTTGCTACCAAGTATACTGCAGGGCCCCACCACCCTGGAAAGGTGCCTCAGCAGGTACTGAGGAAGACCGGGCCATGGCTCCCCGAGGTTGTGCTGTGTGAACTCACCAGCTGCAGTTACGGGAAAGCTTGCTAAAAAGGGCAGGTTAGGAGGCCCCAGGCCTACAGGTTCTGATTCAGTAAATCAGCATGGGCCCAGACCTGCATTTTAAGGAAGGGCCACAGGTGGCTGTGCTGTAGGAAGGACTGAAACCACACTTTTTTTTTTTTTTTTGAGTCTCTCTCTGTCTCCCAGGCTGGAGTGCAGTGGCGTGATCTCTGCTCACTGCAGCCTCTGCTTCCTGGGTTCAAGTGATTCTCCTGTCTCAGTCTCCCGAGTAGCTGGGATAACAGGTGCCCACCACCATGCCTGGCTAATTTTGTATTTTTAGTAGAGATGGGATTTCAACATGTTGGCCACGCTGGTCTCGAACTCCTGGCCTCAAGTGATCTGTCTGCTTTGGCCTCCCACAGTGCTGGGATTACAGGTGTGAGCCACCATGCTCAGCCAAAACCACACTTCTTTTCTTTTCTTTTCTTTTTTTGTTGAGACAGAGTTTCACTCTCGTCACCCAGGCTGGAGTGCAATGGCATGATCTTGGCTCACTGCAACCTCTGCCTCCCGAGTTCAAGTGATTCTCCTCTCTCAGCCTCCCTAGTAGCTGGGATTACAGGCGCATGCCACCACACCGGGCTAATTTTCGTATTTTTAGTAGAGATAGGGTTTCACCATGTTAGTCAGGCTGGTCTCGAACTCCTGCCCTCAGGTGATCTGCCCACATCGGCCTCCCAAAGTGCTGGGTTTACAGGCGAGAGCCACAGTGCCCGGCCTCGAAACCACACTTCTAAGAAAATTGCTCTTACTGCTCTTAGGAAGGCACCAAGGCCCTTCCCTGCAGAACCCTAGGAAGTACTGTACATCAGGTTTCCCTTAGGGAACTCCACTCCAGGGCAGTGCCAGGCACAAGCCACACTGCGTCATATCACACAAACATGCCACAGGCCACACACACATCACACACACATGCCACAGGCCACACATACCACATCACACACACACATGCCACAGGCCACACACACTGCATCACACACATACCACATCACACTCACCACAAGCCACACACATCACACACACAACACCACAAACCACACACACCACAGGCCACACACACATCACACATACTCCACAGGCCACACACCCCACCTCACACAAACACACATGCCACATCACATATACCACACAAACACTACAAACCACACTCACACATCACACAAACACACAAACCACACTCACACATCACACAAACCACACACACCACAAGCCCCACACCCACATCACACACACCACAAGTCACACACACATCACACATGCATCACACACACACCACAGACCACAAACGACACACAAACCACACATCACACACACCACAAGCCACACATAACACAAGCCACACACGCCACATCATACATCATAAGCCACATACACCACAGACCATAAACCACACACAAGCCACACACACATCACACACACCACAAGCCACATATACCACATCACACAAACACACACACCACAAATAAAAAACCACACAAACACACACCACAAGCCGCATACACACCACACACCAGAAGCCACCCACATCACAGAAACACACACCACAAACAGCATACCCCCTCACACACACACCACAAGCCACACACATCACACAAACACAAGCCACACACACATCACACACACTGCAAACCACACAAACATACCACAAAACACACACCACACAAATACACATCACACACCACAAGCCACACACACTGCAGACCACACACACACAAGCCACAGATATATATCACAAACCATACACACCACAAATCACACCAACACCATCCAACACTCACCCATACACCCTGCTAACTCCCACACACCATATACCACGCATACACATTAGAGCTACACATACCACATACACCACAATCCAGAAACACACACACCGTATACACAGCCCACACATGTATCGCACACACCATAGGCACCACACAAATACACTGTCACACCCCTCCACACACCCCACACCTACACAAACCACATACACCCCACACAAACACACGCACCATGCACCACACACCACACCCACACACTGCACCCACATTCCCCAGATCCACCAGAGGCCCATTGCCCCCTGGCCTGGGTGGGAGTCTGTGACAGGGACTTAGGAACTGTGACTCCAGGCAGTGCACGTTTGCCGCACACGCAGGCAGGCAGCGCGGGCAGGAGCTGACTCAGCCGGTTTTCGCCATTGGAGACAAACTGCGTCCCTGCCTCCTGCGGGCTGTGCTGTGCGGAGGAGCAGAGGTCCCTGATTAAGGCCCCCTGACTCCGAGCCAGGGCTTATTGATCTCGTTTTGCAGACAGAGAACATGGATGCGGGGAAGAAAAGACTTCAGCCAGGAGTGGCAGCCACTGGGCTACCCGGGCAGACTCTGCCTGCGGTCCCCACGGAGAGTGGCTCCGGCGGGGAAGGGCCTGGTGCGCTGGCAGCCAGGGTCTCCCTGGGGGGCACTCGGGCAGAGGCCTGGGCCGGGACCAGACCACACCGACTCTTCCCTCCCCATCCCAGCCAGGGCAGAGAAGCTTCTGGCAGCAGAACGGCAAACCTAAGTGACCACCATAGGGGTGTGAGCCTCCCCGGCCTCTGGGGCCATGGACGCAGCCGCGGAGAGGCTGGGCCTGGCGCTGGTACCGGGGAACCGCCTGGCTCCAAAGAGCAGCTCAGAAAAGTCAGTGGAGCCAGTGCCTGAACAGCCACGGGGACCGGGAGGAGGGAGGAAGGAGGAAGGAGAGGCCTTTTTTGACCTTCCTCCCTCTCCCTGCCCCGGTCCAGGCGCACAACAGCAGCGGCCGGTGGGGAGGGCAGGATTTAGGCACAGAGGCCCCTCGCGGGCCCTTGGGTCTCCCTCAGCTCCAGGGAGGCGCCGGCCTCGGCCTGCCATCGTCTCGCGGGTCCCAGGCCCTCTCTCTGCCCACAGCCACCCTGCCTCCCTCCACCTGAGCCCTGTCAGGCCCTCTCTCCAGAGCTCAGGGAGATGCCCTGGGGGAGGAAGGAGAGGGGCAGTCAATTCTGCAAAGCACCTTCTAGAAAGGGGCCACAGAGTCCGCTGGTCAAGGGCTGTGGGCACCCAGGCACCGTGGGCTGATGCTCTGGCCACTTGGCAAACACCTCACAACTCTCGAGCCCACGGTAACAGTTGAGAAACAGTTGCGTTTCTTTTGCCCACAACTCCCCATGTTACAGGAAACTAGTGGTCATCGGCCTCCATGTCCTCAGAGAGGCAGGGACAGCTGTGTTGGTGTGGCCCTGGAGCCTTTGGGGCGTCCCTGGCAGGGCTGCAGCGTCTTCATGTGAGACAAAAAGGCAGCTTCTCATGCCTGGGCTTCCAGATTCTCCACGGGTGCGTGTTTGGCCTGGGCTGTGTGCTCCGCCTGGGGGCTGTCCCAGGCCAGGGCAGTGCTGCCAGGGTGTGAAGGGGACTTGGGACCTGACTGCTTCTGCTTTGCTCACAGCTCTTAGCACCTCAGGAGCCAGAACCCCTCAGTGTGTGGTGGGGTCGGGGGGTGGCGGGCAGGGGCACGGTGGGTGGTGGGGAGGGCCAGGTCTAGTCAGAAGCCAGGAGGCGAGCCAGGCCCAAGGCTGATACCAGCTGGTTCTGGGCTCCAGCCAGGAGCAGGTGGCCATGAGGAGCCAGGCTCTCTGCCCCTCCTCGGGAGGCCCCGCAGGAGCCCTGGCACCTTTCCCAGTGCCAGCTGCGCAGCCCGGGTCCAGAAGGGCCCGCAGTGTCTGCAGCTGCCTGGGGACCACATGCGTGACTGGCTGCCCGCGTGCTCATCCCACCTCTCTCCTCTGCCTGGCTTCGCGTCGTCTGCCTGCCCTCAGGGACAAGCATGCCCATCTGACACCTCAGCGCCTGCCCATTCCCCGGGACCAGGCCATCTGGCCTCGCTGCTGCCTCTGCTCTGTGCAACCCCACGACCCAGCCTGTCACCTCCTGCTCCAGCCTCCGCCAGGACTGTCCTGTGCTCCCATCAGGGTGTCCTTGGCACCTGGCTGGCAGGCTGTGCCCAGCCAGGAAGTCCTCCTGTAAACTCTCCATGCATCTCAGTGCCAAAGGGCACAGCCCTCAGCACGGAGATGGCTGTGGAAGGGATTATCAGAGCGCAGGGGCCCAGCTCTACCTTGTCAGGCCACCATCAGGCCTTCCTGTGACCCTCCCAATGGTGTGACCTCTTGTCTCCGCTTTGACCAGAGGCTGGAAGAAGAGTCTGACCCAAGCAGGCAACAGGAGGTGCAAGGGAGGGTTAGAGGAGCCAGCCTGAGAGGGAAAGCCAGGAGGAAACAAGCCCCCCTACAGCGCTGCCAGGGGGCCTCCTGGCAGCGTCCTTAGGCCATGCTTCTAGAAAGGCTTTGGACCTCAGCACCAGCAGGGCCCAGGCACTCACAGGCCCACTCTGGGCTTCTGGACCGTGTGTAAAACAAGACAGTCCAACTATTTGATCTCCAAGACCACTTCTAAGTTGTTCTGAGCTGTGACAAGGACAAAATCTCACCAAAAACTTGAAGCAGCTGGAAAAGCCAACACTACTGGCACGGGGTGCTTCATATTATAAACCATGCCTGTCCGTGTGGTGTGGGGTGGGCCACAGAGCTGGCTTCACAGGCCTGCAGCCTGCACTCTCATGGGCCGTTAGGAGAGTGCCGTGCTAGGTGTAATGCCCTGCTGCGGCTATCTTGAACAGAGGCCCCCGCATTTTCATTTTGCTGTGGGTCTCTCGCAAATTACCTAATTGTTGCTGGCTGAAAATACTTGGAGTGTTGCTCCAGCAGCACTGTGGACATGTCTGCATTGTTTTTGCTCTGTTTTGGAAATGCTGAACATTTCATTTCCAGTGCCTGGGAAAGGGACAGAAGATGAACCAACTGGCTGGGCGCGGTGGCTCACGCCTGTAATCCCAGCACTTTGGGAGGTCGAGGCGGGCGGATCATGAGGTCAGGAGTTCGAGACCATCCTGGCCGTGTCCAGCTAAGAATTAACACAAAGGAAGAAGAGGATGGCTATGAATGAAGAACAGCAGTCCACCCCTGCAGGGGATGTTTAAATAAGCCCACAGAGCCTTGGCTCCACCTGACTCTGGGTATGGTCAGTGCTGCGGATGGAGGACTCATTAGTTCCCTTGAAACCTCTCTCACCATGCACTTCCTTAATTGATTCATCTTTTTTTGGCGGACGGAGTCTTGCTATGTCACCCAAGCTGGAGTACAGTGCACCATCACAGCTCACTGCAGCCTTGACCTCCGAGGCTCAAGTGATCCTCCCGCCTCAGCCTCCCTGGTAGCTGGGACTACAGGCAGGCACCACCCCAACCGGGTCTTCTTGCCATGTTGCCCAGAATGGTTTCAAATTCCTGGGTGCAAGCGATCCACTTACCTCCACCTCCCAAAGTGTTGGGATTACAGGCCTGAGCCACTGCACCCAGCCTTCATTTTGAATATTCTTGACATGGTTGCCTTTTAATGTTCAGTTTTTCAAACAGGAAATTGAGACTAGTGTACAGACTCTAAAGGTGATGCTCGAGGAGGGGAGCAGGTAATAAGCAAAATCTCAGGTAGGTGCAGAGAGGAAGAACTGAGCAGGGCGAGGGCGGTGGTGTGTGTGTGACAGGGGCACCACTGTAGGAGAAAGGGCATGAAGGGATACTTGAGCCGAGACATTACTGAGGACCGGAAAGAAGACAGTTGAGGGAAAGGCACTCCAGGAAGAGGGGACACGTTCCATCCAGTTCTTCTGCCAAAAGTAGAGCTTTCTTCCTTAAGGTTCAGACTTGCATTTCCAACTCTCTGTTGTTATCTCCATGTGGATGTTCCAAAGCCGCTCAAATGCAACCCATTTAAAATTTCTCTTCTGCTGCAAACCGGTTCCTCTTCCTCATTGCTCTATTGCTGATATTTGTTCCACCCTCTTCCCAGTCACCTACATACATGCTCTGAGCTCCCAAGTTGTGACCATTTGTCTTCCACAAATGCTCTCCAGTCTTTTTTTTTTGCCACCTCTGCAGTCTAGGCACTGGATGACTGCAGGGGCCTCCTCATGGGTCTCCCCAACTTCAGCTGCTCCAGCTCTGCCATTCTTCAGTACTGCAGTCGGTCATCTTCCTTCAGCACTCTTTCAGTTAATGCTGTACTCAAAAGGCTCCGGAGTCTCTCGGAGTAAAGTCAGAAATCCTGAGTCCAGCACCTGAGGCCCACCTTCCTTCCAGGTGCAGAAGAGCATCTGCCCATGCTCCTCTAAACCCATCTCAGTTTGGATTCTTTGCAGTTTTCTTTTTTTTTTGAGACGGAGTTTCGCTCCTGTTGCCCAGGCTGGAGTGCAATGGCATGATCTCGGCTCACCGCAACCTCCACCTCCTGAGTTCAAGCGATTCTCCTGCCTCAGCCTCCCGAGTAGCTGGAATTACAGGCATGCACCACCATGCACAGCTAGTTTTTTTGTATTTTTAGTAGAGACGGGGTTTCTCCACATTGGTCAGGCTGATCTCGAACTCCTGACCTCAGGCGATCCGCCCGCCTTGACCTCCCAAAGTGCTGGGATTACAGGCGTGAACCACTGTGCCTGGCCTCTTTGCAGTTTTCTAAAGACATCTCTTCCTTTCCTGTCTTGAGTCTGGATGCCTGCTTCTTCCTACTATGGAAATCCAAATATCACCTTTTTATTATTTTTGAGATGGAGTCTCACTCTGTCACTCAGGCTGGAGTGCAGTGGTGCGATCTCGGTTCACTGCAACCTTTGCCTCCCAGGTTCAAGTGATTCTCCTCTCTCAGCCTCCCTAGTAGCTGTGACTACAGGCGTGAGCCATCATGCCCAGCTAATTTTTTGTCTTTTTAGTAGAGACGGGGTTTCACCATGTTGGCTGGCCAGGCTGGTCTCGAATTCGTGACCTCAGGCCTCCCAAAGTGCTGGGATTACAGGTGTGAGCCACCACTGCACCTGGCCCAAATGTCACCTTTTTAATTAAGTCTCTCCTGCCAGCTTCACACCCAGTGGCACTTTCCCGTTGACCTATACAATTTTATTTGCACCACATTATTTTTTCTGGAACTTTTCAATTATAAAAGCAATATACATTGAAAAGTACCTCCAAAAAAAAAAAAAAAAAAAAAAGAAAGAAAAAGAAAATAAAAGAAAACGTAAGGACAATCATGCAAATTCCCACTTCAACAAGTGAGTTCACTTTTGGATATTCTCTTCTAGTCCTTGGTGATATGCATGCATATTTTTACATAATTGTAATCACAGTAGACATACAACTTCGATTTTTTTCACTTCTGTCCAACATTTCCCCCATCTTTCCACGTAGTCTTTTCAAAGAGGTCAAAATAAAAATAAGAGGTCAAAATAAAAGTCCTTAAGTGATAACATCTCAAGATTGTATCTCCTAGAGTTTACATATAATTTGTTATATATTTTTTGAGACAGAGTTTCACTCTTGTTGTCCAGGCTGGAGTACAATAGTGCAATCTTGGGTCACTGCAACATCCATCTCCCAGGTTCAAGCGATTCTTCTGCCTCAGCCTCCTGAGTAGCTGGGATTATAGGCGTGCGCCACCACACCTGGCTAATTTTTGTATTTTCAGTAGAGATGGGGGTTTCACCATATTAGTCAGGCTGGTCTCGAACTCCTGACCTCAGGTGATCCGCCTGCCTTGGCCTCCCAAAGTGCTGGGATTACAGGCATGAGCCACTGTGCCCGGCCTACATAGAATTTATTAAACCATCTTATTACTGGACATTTGGATGGGTTTTATTTTTAGCGATCATAGACTGGAAGCTATTTGAAAGAAAGAAGGATAGATCTTAAGTTTTCTTTGTATTCCCAGCATCTGGCAAAATACTTCAATTAATATTTATTGGATCGACTGGGTGCAGTGGCTCATGCCTGTAATCCCAGCACTTTGGGAGGCCGAGGTGGATCACTTGAGGCCAGGAGTTTGAGACCAGCCTGGCTAATATGGTGAAACCCTGTCTCTACTAGAAATACAAAAATTAGCCTGGTGTGGTGGCATGCGCCTGTAATCCCAGCTATTCAGGAGGCTGAGACACAAGAATTGCTTGAACCGAGGAGGCGGAGTTTGCAGTGAGCAGAAATTGTGCCGCTGCGTTCCAGCCTGGGCAACAGAGCGAGATTCTGTCTCAAAAAAAAAATTGGATGTATGGGTAAATAAATGAATAAGCACTCATGACGGACACCTTTAGGCATAACTAATTTTTTCTGTTGAATTTTTTTTTTTTTTTTTGAGACAAAGTCTTGCTCTGTTACTCAGGCTGGAGTGCAATGGCATGACCTCAGCTCACTGCAACCTCTGCCTCCGGGGTTCAAGTGATTCTCCTCTGTCAGCCTCCCAAGTAGCTGGGATTATAGGCGCCCACAACCACGCCTAGCTAATTTTTGTATTTTTTGTAGAAATGGGGTTTTGCCATGTTGGCCAGGCTGGTCTTGAACTCCTTACTTCAGGCCATCCACTCGCCTCGGCCTCCCAAAGTGCTGGGATTACAGGCATGAGCCACCGTGCCCAGCCTCTGTTGAATAGTTTAAGATAAATTTTCCTGAGATCAATGAGACAAAGAGCATTCATTTTTTTTTTGGCACTGCACATTATGGCAGATTGTATTTTCCAAAAATGGTCACACCAATAAACGTTCCATCCGACATGGTGTGATGTGGCACATTCTTCCATTGAGTGGTAGGGGTCTATGTTCCTTCCCCTTGACATTGGGCAGTTCTTTGTAGCTGCCTTGACCAACAGAATGCAGTGGAAGAAACATGGTACTTCCAAAGCTAAGTTATAAACAAAAGGCAATATGCTTCTGCCTCTCTCTCACTTTCTCAGGACACTGGCCCTAGTAACTCAGCCACCATGTTATGAGGAAGCCCAGGCCCTGTGTGGAGGCCAAGTGTGAGTGTTCCGCCAATATCTCCAGTTAGGCTCCTAGTCAGTAGCTAGCATCAACTGCCAGACATGTGAACCTGCAGACACTGTGGAACACAGAGGAGCTATCCCCACTGTGTCCTGTCTGAATTTCTGGCCCATGGAGAGAGGTACTAAATGGTTATTGTGGTTTTGGGGTGCTTTGTCTAAAGAATTCACGCAGACCATTCAACTGGAAGCAGAGTGTCATAATGAATTTAATTTTGAGATGGAAGCCACGTTACACCTTCTCAAACCGACAGGTTTGGGGCCTGGCAGCTTAGGTTCAGATTTCCCTCTGCCAAATCTTTCCCGAGTCAGGGGACTCCTCAGGCTGTCCCGTGGATGACACCCCTCCCCACTAGGAACACAAGGGGCCTTTCTTTGGAGGTGGAGCTCATTAAGCTGGTGCCTGTATTCTGGGCCAAAACTATCACAGAGCTGCCTGATTCCAATCTCCACACCATGTGTTTGGGAGAGAATCATGCCTGGCTGCTGCTCCTGAGAAAACAACTTTTGCCCCCAGTGGAGCTGATCACCACCTTCTAACTTTCCTCCTATGGGATGCAGTGCATGAAAGCAGAGTCTGATTTGGGATTGTTATTTTTTCCTTCAAGTGTAGAAATGGGAAAGGAAGGAGACTGTGTTTTCTTGGTATACCAGAAAGCCCAGCCTTCAGGATACAAGAGTACTACTGTCTATGACTGGGGAATGAATGGCCAGGTCTCGGGACGGGAAGGACAGAGGGAGCAGGAGGCAAAGCTGGGCTAGCACAGTTGGGGTGGGTGGGTGTCAAGGCCATGAAGATCTGTAGCTCAGTGTGATCCAAGGACGAGACAGTTGCTTTACAGTGCCAAAGGGGCCATTTCCTACTTTTATACTAATTTGCTTTTTTTTCCTTCACCTAAAAGCAGTCCATTCGTTATTTTCACTTTGAGTTTCTTAGTTACCTCTAGGTATGAAGAGTGTCTTATCACTTATTATTTTTTTAGAGACAGGGTCTCACTATGTTGCCCAGGCTGGTCTCCAACTCCTGAGCTCAAGTGATCCTCCTGCCTCAGCCTCCCAAAGTGCTGGGATTATAGGCATGAACCACCGCATCCAGCCCATCTTATTTTATCAGAAATCAGTGTAGGGCCGGGTGCAGTGGCCCATGCTTATAATTCCAGCACGTGGATCGCTTGAGGTTAGGAGTTCGAGACCAGCCTGGCCAACATGGTGAAACCCTGTCTCTATTAAAAAATACAAAATTAGCTGGGTGTGGTGGCAGGCATCTGTAATCCCAGCTACTCAGGAGGCCGAGGAACAAGAATTGCTTGAACCTGGGAGGCAGAGGTTGCAGTGAGACGAGATCATGCCACCTTACTCCAGCCTGGGTGACACAGCGAGGCTCCATCTCAAATAAATAAATAAATAAATAAATAATCAGTCTGAAAGACTAGTTGTCCTGCCCCATTTAATGACAGAGCTTGGTCCTCCCACTGAATGCTCACTGCATTGAGGCCAGCAGCTCTTCTAGCCAGATTGATTTTGAAATACTCATTTTGGTTTGGGGCAGCAAAGGATTTACATACAAATCTCATCCGCAGTAGTGCCTGGGACTGTTTGCAAGCAAGTTTGCTAAGAAATATCCTCAGGGTTGCTGCTGTTCCCTGTGGGGCGGCAGGGCTGTGGCGCTGTTCTCCACACCCATCCTGCTGTTAGACTCTCCTTCCTAACTCCCACTGAGGTGCCGCCTCTGTAGAATTCATACATTGTCCCATCCCAGGTCAATGCAGTTCAGTGTGAAAATGTTATTACTGATGAACATCCAGGGATCAAATTATAATGTGGCTCAGAGCTAATGCCTAACAACCCTGCACACCCAGCAAAAAGCTACTGGCATACCCAGTGAGATGTAGCAGTGTCACTGGGGTCCAAGAGGCATGGGTGCTGATTGTACAAAGCCCTCTCATTCTAACTGGGCAGGCAAAGCCCCACATGGATCCTTCCCTGAAGCCTTCCTGCCAGAGAGCCCAGCCATGTGCTGCTTGTCCTTGAAGACTTTTGACCTCATCCGCAGTTCAGGGACAGCTGTGACTAAAGCCACCCAGAAGGGCAGGCAGGCCAGCCAATCCCTTCTGGCCCCCGCCACTGGTCCCTGCAGCATTTGGGACAATGTTGTGCTGTTGCACATAAGTGCAGTGCCTTCACCCCCAGGTTACTAAGGAAGACCCCCAGAAGCACTGGAATGAGTTTCATCATCTTCCTAACACCTTTACTTTTCAAGCAGTCCCCCTGCAGCAGCTGTCCAGGCCCAGGAGTGCTTCCTCCTTAGGTCTAGCCACAAAAGGAAAGCCAGTGCGCTTGGAGGGATCAAAAGGTGTCCTTTGGAGGAGAACAGTTAATATAGGAAAGCTAATATAGGAGGCTTTCCCAAAAGGTAGTTTTAACCATTGACAAGTATACTTGAACAGCAGCACAGCTCAGACTAGTAAGAAACTCAGTTCTTGTGCAAGGATGAGACAAGATATGAGGACCTACTGTTTGACTAAATGTCACTTCTGAATCCATCCATGTAGCTGCTGAGTGCCAAAGGAGGGGCACAGATCTAATCACTCAAGGGGAGAAATGACTGCCATCTGGAGTGGTCAGGACTAGCTCCAAATAGCAGGTTTAATTAGAGTGAAGTCTCAATGCAGGGGAAGACAGTAGATTGAGAGGGGGAATCCCCAGAGAGTGATCAGGATGAGTAGCACAGACAGAACCCAGCAAGCAGGCAGCAGCCTGCACTGGCTGGAGCCAAGGGTTTAGGTGCATGAGGCCAGGTTGGGGCCAGATTGTGTGGAGCTTTAGATTGTGTGGAGCTTTAAATGTTAGGCTAAGGAATTTATCAGGGGGATGAAATGATCAAACAGGTGTTCTAGGAAGATGAACTTGAAGAGAATGTGCAGGATGAATTGGAAAATCTAGAAGCATGGCAACAATTCGAAAGCTGTGAGATTAACTAGGCTGCTGCAGTAGTCCTGTGTGGGTTGATAAGGGTGTAAATGAGCATAGTGGTGGCAGAAATGGAAAAGATACAGCTGCAAGAGACATTGTTAAGAAAGAATGGATGAGGTTTGCTGCCTGATTGGATTGGGGATCCAGGGAGCTCCAGGAATCAAAGATAACACCAGAATTTTGAGCATGGGCAACTGGTAGTACAATGAACAGAAAAAGGGATGTAAAAGGAAGCTGATATGAGCAGATGTGAGCTCAGTTTCACACATGGGGTTCACAGAATATCCAAACAGAAATGTCTGACAGGTAGATGGAAATCAACACTACAGCTCAGGAGAGACACTATGCTTGATGAATTTGGGAATCAAAGGCAGAGAGGTGATAAATGAAGTGGAATGAATTGAGATCTCTAAGGAAAAGCATATACAGTGAATCAGAGGACCAAAGACTGACCTTTGAGGAATGTGTGCATTTCAATGTGTGCATTTCTATTACAAAGCTGCCTAGAAAGGGCTGGGCGCGATGGCTCATGACTGTAGTCCCCGCACTTTGGGAAGCTGAGGTGGGCGGATCACGAGGCCAGGAGTTCAAGACCAGCCTGCCCAACATGGTGAAACCCCGTCCCTACTAAAAATACAAAAATTTGCTGGGTATGGTGGCGGGAGCCTGAATCCCAGCTACCTGGGAGGCTGAGGCAGGAGAATTGCTTGAAACTGGAAGGCAGAGGTTGCAGTGAGCCAAGTGCAGTGAGCTGAGATTGTGCCATTGCACTCCAGCCTGGGCAATAAGAGCAAAACTCCGTCTCAAAAGAAAAAGAAAAAAAAAAAAAAGAAAAAGAAAAAGTGCCACCCCACATGCTGCGTGTCTTTACTGTTAAAACATAAAATATCAGTGTCAAGTATATTTTAGTTTGAGAAAGCCACACAATATAACATTTGTATGTCTCAGTAGAAACTAAATTACAAATACCTAACATGCCTCTAAAAGAGATCTGGCTTAAGGATGATATTTATAGACAAAGAAAAGGATAAATTATGAAGTGAATGTAATCTAGAAGATTAGTGGATGTGATCCCATAAGAAGTCAAGCAATCAAAGAAAAACTTGTGACATATATCCTGTAAATAACATTTGATCAGAGATATTAGTAGACATTTATTCATTTTAACACAAGGACTAAAAAAATTGCCTTATTTGCAGTGCACTGTCTTCCTGAGGGGTGAATTCAAATGAATCCACCAAAGTATTTTTTAATAAAAGCTATATTTAAGTACAAACTGGCTCAAATATTTGGGAAGAAAAGCTAATATAGGAAAGCTACCCAGAGTACAGTAATCCACACTAGACTTATTAATAGTATGCAAACAAAACATCTTTTTAAGTGTGTATCCCTATGTATATATTTATTGTAGACTGTATTTTTTTGAGTCACTTTAAAAATAAAATATTATAGCTTTGAATTTTTAGACTAAAAGCTAAGTCCTATAAAGAAAAAAAGACCTTTTGTCTTATGCATTGTTAAAATTTTTCTCCATAGTGCTTTTAATAAAGTGTATGCAACTATATAGTTTAACAGCATAACAACTGTTATTCCAAGACATCTTCAGTAACTTTTGAAATAACAAATTTAAATTTTAACATGTTCTTATATTTAACATGTTTGATATTTTCTTCTAGAATATCATAGCAAATAAATATTTAACACACACCAAAAGTACTTAAAAGATAAGAAGCTCCTTTCCTTTGGACATCAACTTTTAAAAACACAAACAACTTTTTGAAAGACAGAATTTACAAAGACAGAACTGTACTGACTTGAATTTGGAATTTACTAATTACTGGTGATACTTTAATAAGTTTACATATGTGTATTATTACTAGATCTTAAATTAAACCATACTGCATATAACAACAACAAAAAATAATTATACTTCTCTTCCAGAGAGTAATGACCATATTCAAAGTCTGAGGCAATGACAAAATGGGATGCACATCTAATAATACTGATATACAGTTCTTCAGAAAAGACTAGTTTCAGCTGTTTCCAGGTTTACATAAGATGATGGAAGCAGTCTCTAATATGTTAATCAAGAAAATATACGCAATTGCCAGTTACTACACATACATACAGAAAATAAAGATGGTGAGTCAAACGAAACATACAAACTTGGTAACTTCTCACCCTCCAGATATTTTGAACATATTTTAAAAATTTAAACAGGATATCACTGTGATCTTAAAAAGAGAACTTTAAAAATAACACATTATGGAATAGTAAAACTGAGCTGCTAAAACCAAAGTGGTAAACAGTTTTCTTGATGTCCTCAGACTCTTAACTAAAACCCAAATTAATACTACCAGCTAAATTTAATCCAAATGTTGACTTTTTAAATGTCAACACTGTCAAACCTCCTTTAATAATATTTTAAAATATATGTACATTTAACACATTATTTAAAGAGTTAATCTCATTTCTTTGAATGTGGGCTTTGGCCTAACTTGCAGAATGCTGGGGAAACATTAAAAAAAAAACCAAAAACCTAAATCAGCAATTTTCTTACTTTCTAAGTACTTACACTATTAAATAAAATAACTGAGGCTGGACGCAGTGGCTCACACCTGTAATCCCAGCACTCTGGAAGGCCAAGGTGGGTGGATCACCTGAGGTCAGGAGTTCGGGACCAGCCTGGCCAACATGGTGAAACCCTGTCTCTACTAAAAATATAAAAATTAGCTGGGTGTGGTGGCGCGTGCCTGTAATCCCAGCTACTTAGGAGGCAGGAGAATTTTTGCTTGAGCCTGGGAGGCAGAAGTTGCAGTGAGCCAAGATCATGCCACTGCACTCCAGTCTGGGTGACAGAGACCCTGTCTCAAAAAAAAAAAAAAAATAGATTGAAAAAAATTTTTTGTGGCACAAGGATCAGGTAGATGATTCTCATTTGGGGGTTATAATGAAAAAAAGACTCAATCTATTTCATTAAGGGTAATGGCACTGTTTTGAGTCAATAAAAATCTGAAGGGTTGCAGTTTTATAGTCACCTGAAATTTCTGAAAAGCAATATAAAATTAAAGGTAATGTCTCTTGATATAGAAGATACAGGACATATTTTTACAATGACATTTCATAACTGCTACATTTTTTGTTAAATCTAAAGAGTCTGTAACATACACACATGTGTATTTTATTTCAGAAGAGTCCGTGGCTCAGAGATGTTTAGTTTCGACTTCTGGTTCAGTGAAATAAAAGTCCAAATGTCTGGAATTAAATATATGACCTGCTACTCGCCAAAGATCCACAATATATTCACACCAGATAGACCAAGATTAACTCTCCTATAAAGAGAAAAAAAATTTTTATTAGAATTGGTTGGCCAGGCGCGGTGGCTCAAGCCTGTAATCCCAGCACTTTGGGAGGCTGAGACGGGCGGATCATGAGGTCAGGAGATCGAGACCATCCTGGCTAACATGGTGAAACCCCGTCTCTACTAAAAAAAAAAATACAAAAAATGAGCCAGGCGAGGTGGCGGGCGCCTGTAGTCCCAGCTACTCTGGAGGCTGAGGCAGGAGAATGGCATAAACCCGGGAGGCAGAGCTTGCAGTGAGCTGAGAGATCCGGCCACTGCACTCTAGCCCGGGCGACAGAGTAAGACTCCGTCTCAAAAAAAAAAAAAAAAAAAAAAAGAATTGGTTGCCAAGCATTTAAGGTCTTTTTCTAATAACAAAAATCTTTATGATTAATACATGTTTAACTGATATTTAATGTGATATTGTAATGAATTATGTTATACATAGTTTATCAGGTGAATTCCAGTAACAGTAATTACTTTCTTAGCTATGCTTAAAACCGAAATTTAGAATAAATAGATTTATGTCAGTAAACAAGAACTATTACACCAGGTAATAGCTAACAATAATTTTAACAAGCAAGATTAAAGTAAAAGTATCAATTACATTTAAAAGATGGAAGATATGGAGATGCTAGCCTCTCAGAGAACTGTATTACTTGATTTGAATTAGGAATTTACTAACTACTGGGAATACTTTAGTGAGTTTGCATAAGTGTATTATTAATACATTAAACTAAATCATACTGCATATAAAAAAAAATACATATACTTCTCTTCCAGAGAGTAATATGACTGTATTCAAAGTCTGAGGGAATCAGAGGGTTATAAGAGAAAGAAATTACTCACCTAACAAAATAAAAAAATCAATAGAGAATATCTGAAACTGAAGAATCAAGAGAGCTGTATACTGTTATTATTTGGAACGATGAGAGTAATAACAGAAGCAAAAGCCACTGAGGACTACAGTCTACTTTGGGAAGCAGACGTGGGGAATACAGGGAACTGCTCATTTCTGTCATGAACTTTTAGCCCTCTATGACTTTTTAAATTATGAGACGGTATTAACTTTGGTAAAAAGCTGCCAAAAATGCCTTTCAAAACAGGTAATTTCTATCAACTGTATTTTCCATTTCTTCATACCCTCACCGACCCTACACAGATAATATCAAATCTGATAGAAAAAAAGTTAATTTTGACTTGTTTGTGCAAGAGTCTAAGCATCTTTTGTGTTTAGGAGCTGCCTAAACACTTTTTTTTTTTTTTTTTTTTTTTTTGAGACGGAGTCTCGCTCTGCCACCCAGGCTGGAGTGCTGTGGCCAGATCTCAGCTCACTGCAAGCTCCGCCTCCCGGGTTCACGCCATTCTCCTGCCTCAGCCTCCCAAGTAGCTGGGACTACAGGCGTCCGCCACCTCGCCCGGCTAATTTTTTTGTATTTTTTAGTAGAGACGGGGTTTCACCGTGTTAGCCAGGATGGTCTCGATCTCCTGACCTCGTGATCCGCCCGTCTCGGCCTCCCAAAGTGCTGGGATTACAGGCTTGAGCCACCGCGCCCGGCCCTAAACACTTTATGAAGAAATCTTCCATGCCTTTGTCCATTTTTCTAATAAAATCATATATGTTCTTTATATATAACAAATATGAGCTTGGATTTGCTATGTTTGCAAACCCAATTACTACTGCTTATATTATAGCAGAATAATGCTTTGTTTCAGTTTGTCATTTAACTTTAAACTTTATAGTGTTTTTTCCTGAACAGAACATTTAAGTCACTGTGCAGTGAATTCTGTCTAGATTTTTTTTCCTTTTGCAAGTAGGACATTCATCTGATTCCTGTTACTGCACAAATATCTGGCATTAAATTGATAATGTATTTGGATCAATCTGTGGGTTTATGGTCATAAATCCAAATGGACTATATTTGAGCCACTCAGTCATTTCTTTTAAGTTACAGGAAAGTTTTTAACTACTTGTTTTAGGATGTATTTAAAAAATTATTCATGTTCAAAAGGTTAATAATTTCTAAGCTTTTCCCCCTGAGTTTAAAAACACTAGCTTTAGTCTAAAATGCTTAATTTTCGATATATAAGTTGCTCATTAAGAGACGATAGCGCTTTAAAAATTGTATCAATTTCTTTTGGCCTTTCAGTAAATTTCATTACATTTCAGTAAATGAAAAAGTGCTGCTCCACTAAGCACTTTTTCATTTTAATGCATATGACAGACTGTACATGGCACTCAAACCTCATGCTATCATGACAAACCATTTATGCATCAAAATACCAATTTGGATCCACAGAGGAAAAGATACATTTTCAATTAAAACCAAAAATTGTTTATTTATATTATACAGGTTAAGCACCTATAATCTGAAAATCCGAAATGCTCCAAAACCCAAAACTTTTTGAGTGACAACATGATGCTCAAAGGAAATGTTCACTGGAGCATTCTGGGGAGTTTTAGATTAGGGATGCTCAGCCAGTAATTATTGCAAGTATTCCAAAACTGGAGAAAATCAAATCTGAAACACTCTTGGTTCCAAGCATTTCAGATAAAGAATACTTGACATGTATTAACAACATATTTATATCAAATTCCATATTCCATCTAATATATATTTATAACCAAACATTCCTAGACATTTTATGGAAAATTTAACATGGGAGAATGTCCAAGATATACCATAAGAGTAAAAATTAGGTCATAAAGTACTATGTTTGGATACAATACATTTTTAAGCAAAAGAAACAAAAATAAAGCCAGGTGGAGTGGTTATGCCTGTAATCCCAGTACGTTAGAAGGCCAAGGCAGGTGGGTGGATCACAGCCTGGGCAATATAGTGAGATACTGTCTCTACACGTAATTAGAAATTGGTTCTAGTTTATACACTGCTGTGTTAAATACTTGTCTACTGAGTACGCATTATTTTCATAATTTAAAAATAAAAAACCCTGTTAGTTTAGATGCCCCACAAAAGTGAGTTTCCTAATCTTTCTAACAGGAAAAAATATATGAGAAAAGAAGCTAATAGCTGGGGGTGGTGACTCATGCCTGTAATTACAGCACTTTGGGAGGCCAGGCAGGCGGATCACCTGAGGTCAGGAGTTTGAGATCAACATGGAGAAACCCCGTCTCTACCAAAAATACAAAACATAGCCGGGCATGGTGGCGGGCGTCTGTAGTCCCAGCTACTTGGGAGGCAGAGGTTGCAGTGAGCTGAGATAGTGCCACTGTACTTCGGCCTGGGCGACAGAGTGAGACTCCATCGCACACACACACACAAAAAAGCGAGACTCCACCTCAAAAAAAAAGAAAAAAAAAAGCTAATAAATGTTCATATTTGTTTACAAATTTCTGTTCATGTCTGTTTTAATCTTTGCATCTAATGAAGACAGGAGCTTTGCTTTCTCTACAGCAGTGCTGTCCAATAAAAATACAATATGGTATGAACAGCAAATGCAAGCCACATAATTTTAAATTTTCTAGTAGATACCTAATAAACAGGTCAAATTAATTTTAAGAATATATTCCACTTAACTAAATCTATCCAAACTAGTATTTCAATATGTAACAAATATATACAATTTTTAAGGAGTTATCTTACTTTTTGGGGGCTATGTCTTTGAAATCTGTTACACATTTTACACTTTAGTGCACTTCAATTTGGACTAGTCCTGCTTCAAGTGTTCAGTGCCACACAGGGCTGGTGGCTGGACAGCACAGTTCTAGGACATGTATAAACTCTAAATTAGAGTTTACAGGATGCTATCTAAAACTTAAAGGTGCATGCATATCCGAAGTGGAAATGACCACAATCCCTTCTGCTCCAAGCCCATACCTTTGTTTTTTTTTTATTAGCCTTAGGTTACTTAGTATGGCAGAGCTGGACCCAGAACCCAGGTTTTCCAACTTCCAGATCAGGCACTACAAATATCCCTAGCTTTAGCTGGGGTCTACTTATTTCATATGTCATTTGATACACTCAAATTTCTAATCATCAAAATGAAAATACTAAAATTTTGAATTTCTTGCAATATGTGAGTTTTGTTACCAAGTATGTAAACGATTTCAACTGACTACTTTTCCACTGCAGTTAATGATATTATGGAATGGGTACCAACTCCGTCTCTCTGGAAGTGTAAACACTTTGCAGAATGCTTTGTGTCTGAAATGAAATGGCTTGGAAAAAAACAGACTCCAGATTTAAAAAAAAATTTTTTTTTAAATGGCAAGAGTCTAATTTTTATCTATCTCAGAATTATTCCTTCAGGGAACACAACTATAATGCTAACGATGTAGTCCACTTGCCTTTTACCAATGGGTTCTGAGGAGGTAGTTAATGGATTGCCCAAAATAGCAGAGGTAGTTTGTGACAGGGCTGAAGCCATTATCTATTGTTCAATCCATAAATCTTCAGTTACATGCTGCTGCCTTCTGCAGCATCTTAACATAGGAAGAAAATCAGTAAATAACTACTTACGTTTTTAATGCGTAAGTACCTACCCAAGCATTCCTGACTCTTTGGTCTTTATGATGTAGAGAAACATCAACAATGTATGAAACATATTATTTCTGCCCTGGAACAAAGACAAAAAAGACAAGATTTAATCCAAACCAAAAAGATTCAGTCTGGTAGGTAAATGTATATCTTATCAATTCATATCCTACTAACTCAGAATTCCGTACAATTCAGACTTTCATTTATTCATGAAACAAAATACCCACGCTTTGTGTTAGGAAGTGGGAATACTGCAGTGAGGAAGACAGAAAGGATACATGTAATCAAGGACATAAGAGCCAGTAGGGAAGGCAGACAGTCAACTAAGAATCACAACAAAGCGTGAGGAATGCTGTGAGAGGAGGTGCCACAGGAACATATGAAGATGCAGTGTCTGATTTAGGCTAGTTAGCGACAGAATGCCTCCCTGAGGGAAAGATTTTTTTGTTTTGTTTTGAGACAGAGTCTTGCTCTGTCGACGAGGGTGGAGTGCAGTGGTGTGATCTCAGCTCACTGCAACCTCTACCTCCCAGGTTCACGCCATTTTCCTGCCTCAGCCTCCTGAGTAGCTGGGACCACAGGTGCCTGTCACCACGCCTGGCTAATTTTTTTTTTTTTTGTATTTTAAGCTGCAACCTGAAAGATGAGCAGAAAGGTAACACACTGGGGGGCCGGGGGGCTGTGTTTCACACATGGGGAGAAACACTTACTAAGGCCTGGAAGAGCCTGGAGAGCTATTCTGAGGTTGGTGCCCCTGTACACTACACACACAGAAATGCTCTATCCCCCAAAGTAATGGTATAAACAAGTGTTGGGATAAAAAAAGGTTTGAGTCATACTTTAAAATATATCAGAATATACTTTAGCATATAAATAACGTATTAGATATGAATTTATTTTATCTGCAAGGGAATACTAGGCAGCATATTGCTAGCTCTAAGATCAAACTATTATATGTAATTTTTGATCTGTAAAAACAGTTCCAAATTTAGATTTTCAATTTACAGGTTAACTTTTCCCCACTTACTCTGATTTAATGTGTTTTTAACTCAAGAATCTGAGAGAATGTATGATTTTTAAAAGATAATGTTTATACTATAAGGAAAAGGAAAAGGAAAAAGAACAGATAGTGGTTAAAAAACAAAGATTGGCATGGATATTAACAAGAACTTCAATGGCCCAAAGTATTTACATACAAAGACAAAATATTAAACTTGAAAGAAATTAATATATCTTACTGAGAATCTGATAGAGAGCACAATTTATCACTATAGCCAATGTAAAGTTTCTCAGTAAAGACGCTGGTAACGAAAATAATTACAAAGGTTATCAACAGAACTGATGCTTGTAATCAAGAGTAAAAAACCAGGCTGGGTGTGGCAGCTCATGCCTGTTGTCATCCCAGCACTTTGGGAGGGCAAGGCAGGGGGATCATAAGGTCAGGAGATCAAAACCATCCTGGCTAACACGGTGAAACCCCCGTCTCTTACTAAAAATACAAAAAAAAAAAAAAATTAGCCAAGTGTGGTGGCACACGCCTGTAGTCCCAGCTACTCGGGAGGCTGAGGCAGGAGAATCGCTTGAACCTGGGAGGCAGAGGTTACAATGAGCCAAGATTTCACCACTGCACTCCAGCCTGGGCAACAGACCAAGACTCTGTCTCAGGAAAAAAAAAAAAAAAAAAAAGTAAAAAACCTGTATGTGATTATAATCTTAGCTACTCAAGAGGCTGAGTCAGGAGGATTGCTTGAACCCGGGAATGTGATACCAGCCTAAGCAACACAGCAAGACTACTTCAAAAAAAGTAAAACACATTAATGGAAGTATAAATTGATACAATACCTTTATTATAAAGTAATTTGGTAATATGTTATTTTTAAAGTCTTAAAAATATTTTGACCTAGAATTCCACTTTTAGAACTCTGGGCTAAAGGAATGCAGATAGCTGTATGCATGAAGATACATTTTCAGCATTATTTATTTTTATTTTATTTTATTTTATTTTTTTGAGACAGAGTCTTGCTCTGTCACCCAGGCTGGAGTGCAGTGGCGCAATCTCGGCTCACTGCAAGCTCCGCCTCCCGGGTTCACGCCATTCTCCTGCCTCAGCCTCCTTAGCAGCTGGGACTAAAGGCGCACACTGCCAGCCATGCCCGGCTAATTTTTTTGTATTTTTAGTAGAGATGGGGTTTCACCATGTTAGCCAGCATGGTCTCGATCTCCTGACCTCGTGATCCGCCTGCCTCCGCCTTTTCAGTAGTATTTATAATAAAAAATTAGAAATACCCAAAATGTACAAGAGTAGAGAAGTGGTTGAATAAATTATACTAGTGAAGTTTTTTTTATAGCCATTAAGAACTATTTTTAGGCTGGGCATGGTGGCTTATGCCTGTAATCCCAGCACTTGGGGAGGCCGAGGTGGGCAGACTGCCTGAGCTCAGGAGTTTGAGACCAGCCTGGGCAACATGGTGAAACCTTATCTCTACTAAAATACAAAAAAATAGCCGGGCGTGGTGGTGGGTGCCTGTAATCCCAGCTACTCGGGAGGCCGAGGCAGGAGAATTGCTGGAACCCAGGAAGCAGAGGTTGCAGTGAGTCGAGATTGCGCCACTGCACTCCAGCCTGGGTAACAGAGTGAGACTCTATCTCAACAACAACAACAACAACAACAAAAACAAACAAAAGGCTGGGCACGGTGGCTCAAGCCTGTAATCCCAGCACTTTGGGAGGCCGAGACGGGCGGATCACGAGGTCAGGAGATCGAGACCATCCTGGCTAACAAGGTGAAACCCCATCTCTACTAAAAATGCAAAAAACTAGCCGGGTGAGGTGGCGGGCGCCTGTAGTCCCAGCTACTCGGGAGGCTGAGGCAGGAGAATGGCGTGAACCCAGAGGTGGAGCTTGCAGTGAGCAGAGATCCAGCCACTGCACTCCAGCCCGGGCGACAGAGCAAGACTCCGTCTCAAAAAAAAAAAAAAAAAAAAAAAACAAACAAAAAATTTATGAAGATTTTTTAATAGTATGGAAAATTATGTTATAAGCTAATATTTAAAAGCAGATATAAAACTACATAAATCATTTTAGCCCATAAAAAATATAAAGAAAGGGCCAGGTGCAATGGCTCACACCTGTAATTCCAGCACTTTAGGAGGCCAAGGTGGGAGGACTGCTTAAGGTCAGGGGTACAGGACCAGCCTGAGTTAACATGGAGAGACTCTGTCTCTACAAAAAAACAAATTGGCCAGGTATACCAGTACGTGCTTGTAGTCCTAGCTACTTGGGAGGCTGAGGTGGAAGGACTTCTTGGGCCCATGAGTTCAAGGCTACAATGAGCTATGATCATGCCACTGCACTCCAGCCTGAGTGACAGAGCTAGACTCTGCCTCTAAAAAGAGACATAAGACCAAAATGAAATTTACCAAAAGGCAATATACCAAGCAAAAAATCAACAATGGCTGCCTTAGGTAATGGAATGAGTCAGTTTCCTTCTTATTCTTTATATTTTCCCAAATTAAGCACATATTACTTTTATAGTAAGAAATATATATGTATGAAACACATTTTCCCTAATTTAAAAAATTTACTTCTTCTATTAACATGAGATTATAATTTTAAAAACATCATCAAAGCAAATCACCCAAGACATTCTGTAACATCTTCTCTATATAGAAATACCTTTGGTAGGTTGTATACATGACGCTGGTAGATGAGCTCATAATGGGGAGGGTTGATGGCACTCTGATAAATGCAAAAAACATTCTCATTCGTAACATCTGTAAAGGAAGGAAATATGCTGCATTAAAAAACCAAACCCCCAGAGATCTTTTGTGTGAAAATCTCAAGACATTCTTTTAGGAGAGGTTTATACCTGGTTTATTTGGTGTCTGAACAAAGTGCTGAGAAGTAAAAGTTTTTCCGTCAGGATACTTCGGATGTGGAGGTAATCTGGAGTCAAGGTAGGTGCAAAATACATGCATGATGATCTGAGGATGAAGAAATAATTTTTTTAAGTCAGCATGAAAATCTAGCATGGATGTAGCCCTTTAGAAACATCTGTATTTATAACGATTCCAATTAAAAAATTTTTCTCTAAAGAGTGAATGAGAAAAATGCTGTCAAATGGTTAGATTTACAAGATAAAATCTGTAGAATAAAAAGATAAAAACACATACTTCAGGTAGCACACCTATTCTTTTAATTGAAAGTATTATTTCCTATAAAGATAAGGAATTCACTAATTCCTCTCCTAAATCATAAAGGAATTCAGTGTGTTTAAGACATGAAGCTAGGCTTAATTCAAATAATCTACTCAAAACTTAAAATAGAAAAAGATATTTGCCATCAAATCAGTCTATATTTTGATGGGAAGGTTTCCTTTTCAAATTGAAAAAGTTTAAATACTCCAGCCTACAAAGTTACCATTATCTGTTGAGGGTAGGGGTGGAGGGTGGGGCTTAAACACCAGACTCCCATTCCCTACATATTTGATCTACATTTTTAGTTTTCCATAGCAACCCTAGAAAAGCAGGGCATTCTTAGTCTTTTGCTAAGTGGATCATTCATACCAACACAGTTAATAGCAAAACCAAGATAAAATACATTCTCAATCTGAATCTCAACATAAAACTTAATTTTCACCCGTAAGTCACTATAAAAAAAAAAAAAGAGAGAACATAATTTTGAAAAACTCGTAAGCACACAAGAACATTTATGTTCTTTGATCTCCTAAATATAATTCTAGGAGTCTCTCTTAAAGTGACAATCCCAAGAAAGCAATGCGCATCACACTATTTGCATGCTGTATTACTTAAGATCAAAAAACAAGTAAATATCCCTTCTCTACCAAAAGTGTCTCAAACTTTCAGGTCCACTATAGGAGAATAGTTAAATGACAGTGTGTAATAATGAAAAAATATCTAGGTACGGGGAGGTTGAAGTAAAAAAAAACCCCTAAATATTACAGAAGTGGAAGAATACATAATTTTACATACAGGAGAATTACAAAATGATAAAAACATTAAAAAATAGTAGCAACCAAGTAAAAGGAAAAAATACACAAAAATATTAACAGTGGTTGGGCGAACATGCTGATACTATTATAAATACCTTATTTTCTAAATTATTTTTTAATACTTATTCTTATGATAGGCAAACAAAAACACATAAATCCAGTAACGGAAACATTAAACTGAAAAAACAAAATAAATCTAAGGGTCAGGCACAGTAGCTCATGTCTGTAAACCCAGCACTTCGGGAAGCTGAGGCAAGGGGATCACTTGAACCCAGGACTTCGAGACCAGTCTGGGCAAAAAAGTGAGACCCCATCTCTACAAAAAATTTAAAAAATTAACTGGGTGTGGTGGCTCGGGCCTAGTCCCAGCTACTTGGGAGGCTGAGCTGGGAGAAGCACTTGAGCCCTGGGAGATCAAAGCTGCAGTGAGACGTGACTATGTCACTGCACTACAGCCTGGGTGATAGAGTGAGACCCTGTGTCTGTCAGTCAATCAACAATAAATAAATGAATGAATGAATCTAGGGACTTACAGCAGAATCGGTGGGCAGGTCTGTATCCCACTTTCGTCCTTTGAAGTCACCACCTCTGTTCCATCGAAATGAGCTCATACAACCTCCCTGAGAGAGTTCTGTGGCAACAAGGTGAAATTTTTAAAAGCTAAGAGTATGCAAAAAAGAAAAAAAAAAGGCTAAGGGAATATAATAAGGGAAGCAAATCATTTTTAAAACTTGATCAGAACACCCAAACCTAAAGAAATATAAGATATTTCTTTTTTATATAAGATATAAAAAGATAAACATGTCCCTGAAGAAATCAGATAAATCCAAAATGTGGGATTTTAGATTTATCTGACTACTATTCTGGCTTCTTAAAAAAAAAGTCGATGGGTAGGGAAAATTTGAATATGGATAATATATTCAATATCAGAAAATTATTATTTTTTTAAGGTATGATAATTGTATTATGGTTAGGTAGGAGAATGCATGCTAAAAGTACTTTCTTTCTTTTTTTTTTTTTTTTTTTTTGAGACGGAGTCTTGCTCTGCCGCCCAGGCTGGAGTGCAGTGGCCGGCTCTCAGCTCACTGCAAGCTCCGCCTCCGGGTTCACGCCATTCTCCTGTCTCAGCCTCCCGAGTAGCTGGGACTACAGGCGCCCGCCTCGTTTTTTGTATTTTTTAGTAGAGACGGGGTTTCACCGTATTAGCCAGGATGGTCTCGATCTCCTGACCTCGTGATCCGCCCGTCTCCGCCTCCCAAAGTGCTGGGATTACAGGCTTGAGCCACCGCGCCCGGCCTAAAAGTACTTTCAATGTACTTTCAAATGGCACAGCAAGAAAAAAAAAAATGTGTGTGTGTATATATATGTAGAAAGAATCAAATATGTCAAAAGGTTGCTAACTATCCAATCTAGAACAGGAGAGTGTTCACTGTATTTTTTTTTGAGACGGAGTCTGTCTCTGTCACCCAGGCTGGAGTGCAGGCAGTGGTGCGATCTTGGCTCACTGCAAGCTCCGCCTCCCGGGTTGTTCATGCCACAGTCCTGCCTCAGCCTCCCGAGTAGCTGGGATTACAGGCGCCTGCCACCACGCCCGGCTAATTTTTTAATTTTTATTTTTAGTAGAGACGGAG